>NW_028270158.1:78327605-79548568 GCF_037043375.1 Chiloscyllium plagiosum | reverse complement strand
AAAGAGCCCAAAATTGTAGTCAGCTCTCACTTTGCGGTCTCCCTCCAGCTGAACATTATGCGATTTACCTTTGTTTCTAAAGCTGATTTCCCCATGTTGTCCTTGCTATCCAATTTCTCAATATGTAAAGGTGACGCCACATAGTCCAAAAGTAGTTAGAGTTTGATGATCTCAGGATAGCCTATTGCTCCGAATATTTCTTCTTATTTGGTCAAACCGCTGTGAATGTTAATAGAGCAACCCCAGAACTTTGAATTCTTAATTGGATTGGGCAAATAAAATTAACCACATTTTTGTAAATCGGTAGATTATCTGGACCAGTACATCAATTAAATAATTTGAGAACAGGACACTTTAACCTGGGCATTATTCAAATGGAAAGGAATAATTAGTTATATCGTTCTGAGAGATCACTGAGTGAACAGTGAACATTATGCGATAGTATTCCTCATTATGTCTGAGAGTTAGTAGTTGATTCTGAGACGAGGATCCTGAAACCTATTAAGGGAAAATACGATGGGCTATGGTGTGAGTTAGCTGTGAAACATTGCGAAATGGAAGGATGACCATTGATAAACAACGACAAATATTGAAGTACTGACGATGTGATCTGTAGAAATGGTATGTTCCGACGTGGAACAAGAATGGAAGGAAAATCGGGACCACGCCGATTCTTTGGCAACTTTTTGAACACTTTTCATTTAATCATTTCATTTGCTGCCCATCCCGCCCCCTTTCACTAAACCGTTGTGTAATTATATCAATAAAGATATGAAACAAGATGCGCTTTTCACCAATCTTGCAAACTGCACGAGACTTTTTAGTTATTTTGTAAATGTTCTGCCGCTAATTCCTTCATGGATGGCATATCTATGACCTCAGGCGGTATCTGCCATCAGGAATGCCACAAGCACATCAGTGTCCAGATGAAGGAATTACTCGTTGTCTCATCCTGAGAAGATTTAACTACTATCCTTCACTTATGGCCACTATGATTATTAACTAAACATTGTCTCTTTATCTGCTGATGTACACTTCTACAACCTACTATTATGTTCCCAGCGAATTTAATCACATTCCATATTTCCCCCTTATTAATTGATCCTTTGTTTCAAACTTGGTTTTATTGATAAACAATTTCCGAATCGATTGCCTTTCAAAACAATTTAAATGCCTCCATTATTGCATTGAATGATTAGATTCCCTACAGTGTGGAAAAAAGCCCTTCAGCCCAACAAGTCCACACCGACCCTCCAAAGAGTATCTCACACAGATCCCTTTCCCTCTGACCAATGCACCTAACACTGTGGACAATTTAGCATGGCCAACCCACCTGTCCTGCCGATCTTTGGACTGTGGGAGGAAACCAGAGCTTCCAGAGGAAACCCACGCAGACATGGAGAGATGCAAAATTCATACAGTCGCCCGAGGCTGTAATCTGCCCTGGGTTCTTGGTACTGTGAGACAGTAGTGCTAACCATTGAACCACCGTGCAGCCGAGAATGCTATCGCTAACTTCTGTCATAAGGAATGGCGTGGGCCCTATTTTCCTTCCATGTTTTTTCCACATAGTAACACACCATTTCTGTAGTTCACGTAGTCAGTATTTGAATACTTGTCGTTGCTTATCCATCGCCATCTTTTTTATTTCCCAATGTTTAACAGCTAACGCACACCACAGCCCATCATATTTTCTCTTATTAAGATTCAGGATTCACATCTCAGAATCAACTGTTGACTCTCAGTCATAATGAAGATAACTATCGCATAATGTTCACTCGTCACTCAGGGATCTCTCAGAACGATATAACCAATTATTTATTTCTTATTGAGTAATGCCCAGTTAATGTGTCCTGTTCTCAAATTATTTAATTGAGATATTTTTCCAGAAAATCCAACGATTTACAAAGACGTGACTAATTTTATTTGCCACATCTATATGTATTTTCATATCACCGACAACTACAGCTATTAATTCAGGGCAAGAAAGGCTAATTTCCGATTTCATGTCATTTGTCTCACGACTGATTCGTGGTCTGCAGAACAAAGCAAAAACGTTTTTGGCCTCCACGCATCTCTCAATTCGACACAAAGATTCTACGTTGTCTGAGCAAATAACATCACTCAATAAAATGTTTATATCCTATTTAAAGAATAATTTAGCTCCAACACCTATTCCTTTTTGGCTGTCCTATCCAAATATGGAACAGTCCTGGATGAGCATTTCCTAACCCGGTCGTCCTGCAGCCATGTCTCTGATCTCAATGATATATCTGCGTTACATTTATTCGTGTGATTAATTTAATCACTTTATTTTGAATGTTCCCTCTATTCAGGTTCAATGTCTTCAGGTTGCCTTTTACGTGTTTCCTTCCCATTATTTTTGACATCGCCCTTTTTAGATTGTGAGCCATGATTGTTCTGCCTATTGCTCTATTATTTCTACCCCCTTTTGTCGTTTGCTGCTTTACGTGGTTCCCCTTCGCTTGATTTCATGGTTCCCACATCACTGAAAAATTATTTTACGCCATCCCGAGCTTCGAGCCCTAATCTTCCCCCATGGGCATCAGTCATGGTTCTGACCAGGTGGAATCAATCCAGTTCCTGCTGATCGCACCTCCACAGAACCACTCATGCTGGAGCAACCTGAAAACGTCCCTTTAACACCACCTCTTTTGTCACGTGTTAGTTTGATCTATCCTGTTTTTCCACTCGACTTGAATATTGCGCTGCTATCAATCCTGAAATCACGACTTTTGAAGTGCGACTTTTTTGCCTCCTTCCCAACAGCCAATATTTTGCTTTTTTGATCTTGCACTTCTTTATTGCACGTATTTCGTTGAAGTGAATGCATATCATGACGACTGCTTCCAGGAGGTCAAATTACCGTTCAGAGACTTCCCTGATCCTTTCACTAATGATGCATCATACCATTCATGTTTGTGGTCACAGAGATATCCATCTGTTCTTCTTATAATTGAATTTATGTTGTATTTCCACAAGTTTTATTATTCCCCTGTGCAGCGGAGCATGTGGAGCTGTCTGAGAATTGGCTGTTAATGCTTTCCCCTCAGAGGCCATTGCCCTCATCAATATGCAAAGTGCAATGTCTGATTTTAACGCAACGACGACAGTGGATTTCAGCATTTTCTTCTCAGTCCTCATAATCTGCGTGATGGCCATCTGTTCTCTTCCTGCGTGTGTGTTTATACTGCTGTGTGCCGACCTTCCTATACTTAATATCGATGAGTTCCTCATCTTCGTGGTAACTTCAAACTTCCCAGCCGCGATTCCAGGTCCAAACGCCAGACTTCCAGGAATTGCAACTGGGGACATTTCCTGCACACATCTTGGTCCAGGGCACTTGAAATGAGTCTGGCTGCCCACGTAAAACACAAGGAGCACTCCAGGGCTTTGATTTAATACCTTGCCTGTTTTAGCCCATTAAACTGAATTTGTTTGAAGATGCATAATATCTGATGCTCTGGTTTTGTGATCAAATGGGACCTTCCAAAAAAATGGAAATCAGGAAAATTGTACATAATCTTCCAAAACTTTAGGTGTTACATCTTTCAACATTCTGCATTTCAAATAACCACGGGTCGGGACCTAGATCACATTTGGAGCGCTTAGTTTCCCAAATGAATCACAGAATTGCTGCAGCACAGACAGAATTCAATTGGGCCACTGTCACTGCATTGACTAATCAAGGTAGAATCATTACAAAGCGCTATCCCCCTGCTTTCCCCAACACCCTTGCAGGACATATTCTTCATGAAAATTCACGTTTTTCGCAGATTGTACAATGATTACTTTCCATCTTTAATCCCTGCTCCTGCTTTAGTGCCGGATATTGAATCATTCTTGATGTCTTCGTCTATGAGAGATACAAATCGTTTGTTCTATATACGCACCATTTTCTTTTTAACCATTGCTAATTTACGAGATCAATTCATTCAGGAATCCTTCAGCTGCTCTCATTTTTTTACCTACGCTTATATAAATTCTTACTCGCTTCTTTTCGATGCGCTTCTTGTTACTTCACACTTTTATTCTGCACTTTCCACTTATCAAAAATTAATCCATTGCTGGTTCTATTTAAAAACAAAAACCTGCTCCCCGTCAGCCTCACAGCATTGACAGTTTCATTCACCTTGATAGGATTCTTTACTTCCATAATTATTCACGAATGGTTCACCCTTCTCTTTAAATATTGTTTCAGTGAAAAGTATCCTTTTTGAGAGTTGCAAAATGTGTCATAAATAGCGCCTTACTGCTTATTCACCGCGTTGGCATTTCAATTTTTTTTTGCAGTCCAATCTAACCAAATGTGCGTGCAGGGGTTTGTAATTTTTTAACTAAGTTAAAGGGCCAGGTTTATTTTCGTATTTGTCATCCTCAAACTGGACGGCATTTCGTCATGTTGTCATCATTCTTTCTTCTTCGCACAGCGTTCACTGGGACCTCTCCTCTATCTATTGGTTTCTTAAACATACAATGATGTACATAGGCAGACACACCCTCTCCGCTTTTGCTACGATATTTCGGGGAAAAGTGCACTGACATAGGCTAACAGATCAGAGAGACAAAAACAACGCAGCAAAAGTCCTCGACATAACCTTGGTTCAAAGGTGTCTGAAAATCAGACACCAGGAGTGTGGTTTTCATAGCAACTGATGCAGCATGGATTGCAGATGGTATAGATATTCACTCTCAATGTTTAACACATTTAATAATTGGAGTAAAAGGATATTTCAACATAATCTTCAACTCCTCTCTGAGCTTAGAATGTATCACAACATAAATCGCACTGTTTGTACAGCAACTGAGCATCTGGAGCATGTAACCCAGTTTCATGACATAAAGAGGTATAGAAAGGGATGAATAACCTAAAACTTCCATTCTCCAGTTCGTGAAATACACTGTTGATACTGACCATGACAGTAGAAAATTCCCTGAGACAAGAAACAACAAAATGATTGAATTCCTTCGACTCTTCATCTCTGGATCTTTGGTGCTCTTATTTGTCCTCTGACTGTGGGCCCTCCTTCGGACTTTGCTGGTCACTGTAATGTGTTTGATAGTTAATAAATTGAGAAGCAGAACGAGAATAATGGCAATTCCCGGCGTTAATGTGAAATGACATAACTCAATTGCCCCCCACGTCGGAGAAAACCTGACATCACCTTTCAGCCAGCAAAACCAGGGTCTGTTCCTCAGGTAGTAGTGACCTGTAAATATAAAATACCAGAAAATATTCTTCAAACAGCTGAATACAGTGACTGTGCTCAGAACCACAGCTGCCGTTTTCACACTGCAATATTTAACTTTAAGAATTGGGCAACAAATGGCCACAAATCGATCAAAGGTAAAAATGACGGTGAACCAGACACTACAGTCAGTGGCTGCATAAAGCAGGACAGCATGGATATTACATGCAAGGATACCTTCTAATAAATGATGCTCTTCCTTATAGACAAATAGAATGTGTCGCAATATGAGGTCAATGATTAAAACCAGGAGATCTGCCACTGCCATCGTCATCAGGTAGTGAGTGACATTTCGTGAGATACCGCAGTTTTTTCCGTGACAAGATAACAATGGTTACTACATTAGCTGTGAGGAAAACAAAGAATGAATTAAAATACCCTGCCTGAATACTAGCAGACATACTGAAGACGCATTGCAACGTGCAAATGACATTCTGTACTCATGATTTCGAAAGTTTGCAGCAATGCTTAGCTTATTTGTTCTATCTAACTACAGCAATTCCATACATAGAGCATGGAATAGTAATATAAGATGAGATTTAATAAATGGTTCTGATTGTTTCAACGAATTTTGCATCATGCTATAAATCACAGGAGCTCAGCTTTATTTTTGGAATGTCACACAGAGGTCAGTTAGCATGAATTTGTGACCCATCTTTTCAACGCAATAGTTTTCTGATCAGTTTGGGTTTGAAACAAAACAAAACGCCTTTTCCCTGATAATTACCGAACAGACCTGCATTAATGTGGATTATATACAGAGTAAAGTGACGCACAAAATTGGAACCCAGCTTAAAATATTGAACATTCACTCTGTCTGCAATTTACAATTTGCACTGCAGGACACTCCCAAAGCTCAATGATTTCCTCCGGCTCGTAATTCCTGTACTCCTGTATAAGTGGGACCTGCCTTAGGATAAAAGAAAAGTCTTCAGTGTTCATACTAGTGTGCAAAAATGTATACAATGATATAAGAAGTCTTTATTAAATCTTGAGGATTCATTGAGGAATCGTCAGTTATGTTTCTTGCTCGAAATATCACCAGAGCTGTGAGGCTGCTCTAACGCTTTCTGTTTGTTCTTGGAAAGAACGAAATGAAACCTCAGGAACATATGACCATGTTGAGCGATGAGACATGTCAGGGTATACTTATGTGCAAATACATTTTGGAGACATGTCATCCTAATGGAAGTGAATGACTGGGCCAACAGTTAAGCAATGCTGCTTGTAATGAAAACAAATATGATAGACCAAGTATTTCAACTGCATGGATATGAAGTCAGTGGATATGTGGTACTAAATCAATGAGTCGTCAGTAAGACTGCAAGATAGCCAGGATTAAAATTGTAACAGCCCGACATAGAGGAGAGTAGAAGCAGCAACTGTAAGAGTGTAAATTTAAAGCGTTGTCAGACTGTTATCAATGATTTGGAGAATGAACAACAGAAAAGAATGAAAATCTCTGCAGCAAGGGGCGTACCATGCGTATCGCAGTGTATTGAAGTGCAACGTACTTACCAGGCACTGCAACAATAGCAAGAATGGGATAATAAATGAATTGAATCATCCGAAGGAGCGTTCGAATACGATGATTCAGTGACATCCGATAAAAAATTGTTTGTAAAGAAGCGCAGCGTCTCAAAGAAACCCCTTCCTATGTTTGTACCATTCCAATTTATTGTCACATTTTGCAGTGTTATCGTACCATCCCAATCCATTATGTCATTCCAATCCATTGATGTACCATTCCAAATGGTAGTTCTGATATTCCAATCCATTGTACCGCTTTAAAGCTTGTTGTCCTTGGATTCGAATCTAATGCTGTATCTGTCCAATCTCTCATTGCCAGATTCTTCTGTATAGTTGCATTATTCTAATCTGTCATTTCCCAGTAGCAAACTATGATATCCTCCGTCTCTCTTTCTCACTCTCTCGTTTTCTGGTATCACTCATCACTGTTTGTACCAGGGGTTTGAAGCCACTGACACGATGAGAGAACAAATCGAGTGATGCTACTTATGAATAGGTGAAGTACACCCGAAGGTACCCAATTAGGAGCGATGAAGACTGGCATTAGTCACAGTTACTAAACAAACAAGTTCAGTTAACTGTGTTCAACCCAACTCCCGCTGAGTCAGAATAAAACGATGTGTTGGAGAATGCTGGATGGAATACTGATGTGATAGATGAATGTGCTGACTGTAAAACGCGAGTGTGGCTAAAGCCTGAGCATCACAAATGTGGAGCTCTGATTGTGAATGAAAATGACTTAACCATTTAACTACAGATTAATGTGGAAACGAATATCCAAGGTTTAAGGCTCCAAGCTGAAGCCTGACATTCTGGGTGGGCTAATGAAAAAATAGATGGTGAACAGTTGTTCAGACAACAAATAAATGTATGGTGTATTTGGCTGGATTCAGCTTCCAGCTATGTGAAAACATCTCTGCTGTTCCAAAGCATAGCTGTTCGGTACTTTATATCTTCTTTGGCATCATTACTAAGTCGAGATCTGGGGCAGAGAATTTCAAAGATTCATCAGCATCTGACTGAAGAAGTTCGTCGTTATCTCACTCCTAAATGGTTTTCTTCGCTTATGGGGAACTGCTATGATATTAGCCCACACAATCGGGGCAAAACTCATTTTTGCACTTAGTACCAATCACTTTAAAAACTTCGGTATTTTCATGAATGTTGCCAAATACTTCTAAATACAGATATTCCAAACGCCGCATCTTAAGGCAAGGAACCACAACTGTTTACAATACACTAGGTGCCATCATATGAGTGTTCTGTTCTCTTTAGTCAAGACATCTTTGCTTCGATAATCCAATCTTGTTGTGTTAAAGGCTAACATGAAGTCTGCCTTCTGAACTGCTTGTTGTACATGCATGCTCATTTTCGGGGTCTGCTGAACAAAGAAACCCAGATGTCTGTTTGAGTCCTGTTGATGTTCTGACTGGTAATGCCAGATCCCGAAGTAAGACCTGACCAGCTAGTTCATATACAAGCCGGAAGAAATGCAGCTATTGAAAATCAGAAAGTAAATCGAAAAATAGCGGCAGAACATTTCTGAGGAAGGGTCACGAGAACTGTAAACTTAACTCTGATTTCTCTCCAAAGATGCTGATACATTTTATGTTTCATTCTTGTCCTTGTGTTAGCGCGGATGAAATGATATCAGTCCGAGCCCAGAGTGCGGTTCAACAATCGGTAACGTTTATTGATGCAGTAACACCGGCGGAGACCAACCGAGGTCCGAATCTCGGCTGTTCTGCTGTTCCGGCGCGCTGCTACACATTATATATCTTTCTTTGTCAGGATGTGAGGATTTTGAGTATGAATGGGATGATGGTTCCCCATCATCGCTGGAGTAGGTGCAAATGGTGCGTTTCCAGCCGTCCCAAAGGAGTTGCAGAGTACACACAATAGGGTGCTAATTGGATTATATAAACGGTTCCGGGTACTACTTGCTTGTCTCTCTCTGTGAGGGCTGGGGGCTAGCACCCCCCTTTGTTCCCTTGGGGTGCTGGTGTGTATTAGTCTGTTCGTCCCTGTCTGGTGGATGCCTGCCCTTTGTGTCAGGAGGGTTCTGTATTGATGAACATGGGTGTGTTTCAGTCAGTCTCTTGATTTGATTAGGAGATTGGTTTTCATATTAATTAGCTCCGGAGTTTCCGGCTATGAGCCATGGTTAGTGTCAGGCCTAGTGTGGATTTGATCTGTCCGCTGGCTCCCATCTCCCGGTCACGTGGGCGGACCGGCAGCTGCTGAGTTCTGTGGGTTTAAGCTGCGGTTTCCGTTTTTTAAAACACAAAATGAATTCCTATAGTTGTACCGATGTAGGCATAGTCCCGTGGCAAATGCGGGGCGGCTCTGATGCCCGCTTGCAGTCCCCCCTTTCGGCATGAGTTGGACACGTCCACACCCCCGATGCCGATATCTTGAAAGTCGGTTCCTCGCCCGGTACATTCCGCCGGCCATCATGCTGCAGTCATGGGGCCTTTGGATAGTCCCAGGAGATGGTTACATTAACTCGATCCCTGTGAGCTCGTGGTGCCTGATCGCCCGCCAGATGTCTATGGCGTGGGCCATGGTCTTTCTGCCCTTTCGATTCTTGTGCTGACGGCATGAGTGACACGCCACCAGGAGCCAGGTCAGAGCCAGCAGTAGCTGTATGCCTACAATGGTGTGCGAGATGATTCGGATCCAGGGATGTATGTTTACGTTTATGCCCCAATCCCACAACCTCTGTGCCCAGCCCTGGGACTGCAGAGCTGTCTCTGTGTCCTCCTCTTGGTCCTTTATATGTGATTGCAACTGGTGGTACAGTTTCACTGAGTGTCCTACCCGGGTCCTAAGCTCCCGTAAGACCTCGGCCAAATGTGGGATGGGGGCTTGTTCGGGCTCCTGATATTCCCTGAGGGTGTCCCTGAATTTGTCAGTAGTTTGTATAGACTCGGGGTTCCGTCGTCGGACCTCTGAGATGTGAGCTTGCCCAATCGTGACTGGGCGCCTGGGAGTGAAGCAGAACTCCTGCTGGGGAATCGGGCATTGCAGTCCATTATACCAAAATGAGGTTTCAAGAGTGGAAACACAATACTGTCCCCTTCCACCATACCCCGCCCTAGTGAGGTGGGGGTCCGTGGGTTCGATTTCAAGGGTGCAGCCCTTTGTCCGGTTGAACCCGCATTCCGCTGTTTCACTCCTTCGTAAGGGGTGAGGGCAGATGGTAATTGCCCCCCGCCGCTTGCAGCCTGTAAGCGGCACCCCGTACACAGCACCGTTTCGAGATATGGCTTGTGGAAAGCTAATCGATATTTGAGGGAAGCCTTTTCCCGTATGACTCCGATGTTGTCAATGTGAAACAGGGGAAATGGCCCCGACTCTGGGGTGACCACGGGGATCAGGAGGACAATCCCGACTCCTGTCGCCTCACCGACCTCAAAGTCGGGCATCACTGGGTATACTCTGGTCATACCCTTCAGAAGCCAGCTGCCGAGCGGCCCAGAGTCCCCCCCAAAGGTGAGGCCAGTTTGGCACTATCGATCCAGTCGGGCACCTCCCCCCTTTGGACCTGGTCAAGATTATGCCGGATCTGGGCAACCATCCACAGGCCATATGCATGGCACAGCTGCCCCTCGTGGATATGGGCCGTGTTTTTCTTTCCCGGTCTATAAGGCGGTTAATGGTGTGGGCGTGTGTTTCCAGGACTGCAATGCCGTCGAGCTGGATGTACGCTCCCTCTTCCCCCAGGAGTGCCTGGTGTGCCTGATTTGTGACAGATTTTTGTAGCAGGTCCCTCATTACTCCTTTTAGTTGCTTGATTTTTTCGTTAAGGCCCTGGATGTCTCGGGAGTTTACTACAGATGTCCCCGTGTTGAGTCCTGTGAGAGCATCGTTGACTATGTCCCGTCTGTGTCGTTGTGTGTGTGTGTTATGTATGTCGGTCCGGTAGTGGGTTGTCCCCATGGCGTCTATGGTCCTCTCTATAATCTCCTTCCCCACATGGCGTATAGGTTGGGTACCTGTGCTGTGCAATAGTCCGGTACCCGGATGCCCGATATATTGACCAGCACAGGTACGACCTCGTGTCGGACGTTGTCATAAAGGGCCTCTCCCTCATCCCACAATATCAGTCCAACGCGGGCCCCGGACCCAGAGAGGGGCACGGCAATATCTCGGGAGTCGTGGTCGGGGTTGCTGTGTTTGGGGCGGGTGGAAAGCACAAATACAAGCAGATTACCGCGGCATTGGTGGGCTCATAACACCCGCAAACATACAGATCCCGTAAAGCAAAAACAACAAAGGCCGGGGCAGAGGCGAGATCTCCGGCATGGCACACATTGTCCCGAACATGCAACCCCCAAGTCCATCGCCTCAGCACGCCGGAGGCAGGTCGGACGCGGGTGGCGCTGCGATGTGCAGAATAAGCATAGTGTCTGTACGGCCGGAAGGACCTCCAGCCAGGCCGTGTAGAACGCATCGATCTCGTCGGGCTTGTCCATTGCAGGAATACAGATGGCGTCGGACGCGTTGAAGGCAACACCGTGGCGGTAGATGTTGTCATGTATCTCGGGGAAAGAAAGCATCAGTCGTAGGGCGAAGAGGAGAGCAGGGAGGAGAGCAGTGCACCGGTGAAGCATGATCTGTGGGAAGAGAGGAAGAGAGAGAGGGGCACCCTTACCAAGGGTGTAGGGTTAGTGTGTGTCGCGATGTAAGGAGAAAAAGGAGGCCGTTCGAGTCAAGTCAAAGTGGGGGTGTCTGTTCGGTCGGGGCTTAAGGGAAGGGTTTAAGCTGGGACCAGTGTTTCCATCTGCCCTTTCCTTTCATGTCGACACAGGCGCAAGTGTCGCTGGTCAGGATGATTTCGTGCAGTCCCAGCCACCGGGGGGCGAAGCTGGGCAGGTCGGGGGCGGCCCTGACCAGGACTTTGTCCCCAACGCCGGGAAAGGGTTGGGCGGGCAGATGCGGTTGCAGTTTTGTCTGGTCCCTAATGTCCTGCTGGTCGCGCGCAGTTTGTCTAAGGGCCCGCAGCTGCGCGTCTAGCTGCCTGATATAGCGCGTCATCCTGTCCCTCAGGGGGGGCCATGTCTTCTCCCTGGACCATGACGTTCTCTGGTAGTCGCATGGCCCTCCCTGTCATGAGCTCGAAGGTAGTGAGGCCAGTGGAGCGGCCTGTGGTGGCCCTTAAGCGCATCAGTATGCAGGGCAGAACGTCCACCCAGCCCTGCCCTGTTTCGGCGATCGCCTTCGCGATCGCCGCTTTCAGGGTCCGGTTCATGCGCTCGACCAACCTGGAGCTCTGGGGATCGAACGGGACGTGGAAGCGCTGTCTGATGCCTAGGAGGCGGCAGGCCAGTTTCATTGCGCGCCCAGTGAAGTGCGTGCCCTGGTCTGACTCAATCTGGAGGGGGACCCCCCAGCGCGGGAAGATTTTGAAGGCCAGCACTCTGGCCACGGTGGCGGATGTCCAGTCCCGTGTGGGGAAGGCTTCTCCCCAGCGCGTGAAATGTTCAACGATCACCAGGCAATAATATTTGCCACGGCTGGAGGGTAGGGGGCCTGTGAAATCAACCTGGAGCTTCTCCCAGGGCCCCTTGGACCGTGGTTGGTGCGCCAGGGGAATGCACAGGGGCCATCCCGGGTTGTGCTGGGCCCAGACAACGCATCGGCAGCAGTTTTTGGCCACGTCGCGGCCAAGGCCGGACCACCACCAGTCAGTCTGGAGCCTAGCAAGCATTCCGTCGCGGCCCGCTTGTGGTGTAGTTGCATCAAGGTCGTTCTGATGTCCGCGGGGGGCACGACCCTGCCGCCGTGCCGCCACACTCCATCGGGGTTGCGGGCTGCGCTCTTTGCCAGCCAGTCCTGCACCTCTCCAGGCTGTACGCAATTCTGGACGTCCAGGACATTCACGTCCCGGACCTCAGTAGCGGGTGCTGCATGCGCGGGCGGTAGTGCCGCGCCCGCGGCGGCCTTGGCGGCCAGGTCGGCCCAATGTTTCCCTAGCTGTTCACCGGTCGTGGCCCGCTGGTGTGTTTTGATTTTAACCACCGCGGCGAGCAGGGGGAGGCGTGTGGCCGCCACCAGGTAGCGGACCATATTTTCGTGTTTAATCTGGCCACCGCCGGCCGTGATAAAGCCCCGGCGGCGCCATGCTGCCATGTAATCATGGACTACACCGAAAGCGTACTGGCTGTTGGTAAAGATGTTTATCCGCGGATTCCCCTGACTGTGTCCGGCTGTGGCATGTCGGTGATGGCCGACTTGCAGACGGGGGGTAGGCTCTTGCTTCCCTGGCTGATGTCGTGTCCCAGGTACCGGAATTTAGCCAGTCCGACCTAGGGGGCCTACTTTGAATCCTGCCCGGCCGAGGGTCCGCAGGACGTCGACCAGGGCTCCCAGGTGGTGGCGCGCGTCCGTGGACGCGATTAAAAGGTCTTCTATATACTGTAGAAGGGTGTTCGAGAAGGGAGATAGGTCGCACCCCTCCAGGGTCCGGCTCATGACCCCGTGGAAAATGTTAGGGCTGTTGTCGAAGCCCTGCGGCAGACGGGTCCATGTATACTGTCTGTCCCGCAGCGTGAAGGCAAACTTGCCCTGTGAGTCACGGTGCCGGGGAATGGACCAAAAGCCATTCGCCACGTCCAGGACCGTAAAGATCCGGTGTGAGGGTTCGAGGCCATTGAAGATGGTGGTCGGGCTGGCTACGATAGGGGGCTCTTTGGGCGTGACCCGATTGAGTGCCATGTAGTCGATGGTGAGCCTGTAGCTCCCATCTGGCTTCCGGACTGGCCATATAGGGGAGTTGGTGGTGGACACTGTGGGGCGCAGGACGCCGTGTCGTGTGAGCTCGGCAACGATTGGCTCAGTGGCGCGCAGCGCCTCAGGTTTAATCCGGTATTGTCGGTGCGGGGCGTGTACGGGCCCGGGTATCCGCTCAGGAGGGGAGCGGACGAGGCCGCAGTCATGCTTGCTCATGGCCAACACCTCCGGGACTAGTTGGCAGACGGCCCCGAAGGCACCGTCCATGGCCCAGTCCCGGGCGATGGGCACACTGGGGGCAAGGGCAGCGACGGATTTAGTGGGCACCCATCTCCCCTCGTGAGCGCTCTTGTGAAATTTGCAGGATGTCCACAGGAGGCGCCGGTAGAACGCGTCCACCACCGGCCCCAGTTCGCCCAGAAGGTCGATGCGCATAATCGTCCCCTCCGAATTTGGGCAAACCCAGAAATGCACGGGGAGTAAAATGTTGTCTACTTCTAGGAGGACGGCCTCGCTTCGGCGTGCATAACCGAGCTTCCCCCAACCCCTTTAATGGAAATGGAGTGGTGGGTTGAGGGAAGGTCGAGGTCACTGAGGGAGACTGACGCCCCCATATCAATCAAAATCTTGCATCGGCGACCCCCTAGCGATGCGGAAACCCAGATACAGGGGTCGGCTCCCGGGATGGGGGCCGACGCTACTCAGTCTTTGCGTCGGGCGAGCAGCTGGCCCCGACTGAGTCGATCCCAGTCGGGGGCGGTGGGTTTCGGGCTTGGGCTGCGGGGTTTGTGGGGTTGTTGGGGGCTGGGGTCGCTGTTGACCCCTTGCCTGGGGCGATCCTGGTCGTGGGGGCGCGAGGAGTGCGGCTGTGAAGGTGGCTGGCCCCCCTTCGGACCCCGACCCCATGGGCGTCGGAAAGAGAGCGGGCATTGGGCTTTACGGTGCCCCGTCCGTTTGCAGTGGAAGCAAAAGTCCGGTTCATCCCTCGAAACTGCCGCAACGGCAGGCGCCGCTCGGTTGTCAAGGGACGTGGCCCAGTTCTCAAGCTCCGCAAAGGTGACATAGGGCACCAGGCCCGTCCGTAGGACTGCCTGGTGTGCGGGGCTCAGGCCGTCTTTGTATAATTGGACGAATGCGGGGTTCTGCCTATCAGCGTCGGGAACTCCGGTGTGAGCTCGGAACGTCTCAAACCTGCGGTTCCCATATTCCTGGGCGCCCTCCCTAGGTTTCTGAGTGATACCCACAATGGCGTTCCAGTCGACCGGTGTATGACCGAGCGCCTCGCTGACATTAGCCTTGAAGTCGGCGAGGGCAACCTCCTGTTCGCGATGGCTGTCGCTGAGGTCAGCACACCAGGACCCATTCTGGTGCACGGGCTGGAGCCTGGACCACAGGTTCTCCGGACGTTTGGTCCGGAGCAGGCCGGCCACGTCCCTATTGTGAAGGTTGTGGCAGATCTGCATCTCCCTAAGCCTCTGCCAAAATTCAGCGTTATTGTGCCGAGGCTTAAGGGCGGGGAGCCTGTCCAGAAGTTTCATGGTGTCGCCCGGGGTCAGGGAGACGTAGGTCATCTTAAGGCGGGGGTTATGGGCAAGGGTCATGGCTCGTCCCCTCTCCCCTCCCCCGGGGGTTTATTCAACTTTCACCGGGGGTCTGGATTGTCTGTGAGTCCCTCCCAGTCCCAGGTGGGGGACGGCGGGGCACTGTGCGCATTGGATAAGGTCGGTAAAACCGTACGGGCAGCAAGCGCCTGGGCTTCTAGATGCTCCGTGTCCTGCTGCTTCTTGTCTTGGACATAAAGCTGAAACTTGCCAGCAAGCCTAACGTGTGCCTGCAGCACCAGGACGCACGCTTTCTCATACCTATCTTTCTTCTGGCGGGCCCACCATTCGCGCTGTATATCCAGCGGGTCAGCGGGTCGCCAGCCTGAGCGAAGCATAGCCTTAATAACTTATTTATTCTCCTCGGCTATAAAACGGGTAAGGGAAACCTCCGGCCCCCAATCTAGGTCTACAACCGAGCTTCCACTCATGGTAGGGGCGCAGCGGGTGTAACTTGACAAAAGCTAAACTAAATTAAAGCTAGCAGGCGTGCTAAGGGATGTCGCTGGCACTAGCTTTTTAATCTCCCAGTCGGGGGAGTCCACTTCCTGTAAGTCGAACCCTCGCCCCGCGGGTCAACCTGGGCAGGGTTGGGGATATTTACAGATGGGGCGCGTGTCAATTCCTGAGCGCGCCGGCCAGGGTTTCCGTGAGTCTCTCTCACCGCCTGACGTTCAGCGGCCGTGTGTACCCCATGAACACTGGGCGTGAACCAGAGGCCCGAGTGCAAGGGGGGGCGTGAACTCAGACCTAACCGCGTCTGATCCTGCAGAGGCCAACACCTCGGCACCGCAAAGTCAATGGGCACTAAGGAAGGTGCGAAAACCGCGCTCAAGGTACAAAGGGGTCCCCTATCTCCCACTGCAGCGGTCAACCAGGAAGGCTTGTTTGGTCGGTTTTTAAACAGGGGTTCCATCTGTCGGGGTCTATTACATGAAGCCGTCGTCCAAGGATAGTCCATCAGTCGCAGTAGCACATTAACAATAAATGGCAATAATAATAATTGTGCACACATTTACTCGTGCTCCGCGACCCCAATCGCCCACCCGTGAAAGATCACTCACACGCGCACACATACACACACTTTTAAAGAGTACTCTACCGTTACACGACTGCCGGACTCACTCTGTTCACAGGTTCAGATAACGGCCGGCAGTGAAGTCCCTTGCGGGGCACTGGGAGACTTTTACGCGAGAAGTAAAAGAGTAAAGACACTCACCCAGTGCCGTCGCAGGGATTCAGCAGCCGTCGTTATCCCGGGACGAGCCCCCAAATATTAGCGCGGATGAAATGATATCAGTCCGAGCCCAGAGTGCGGTTCAACAATCGGTAAAGTTTATTGATATAGAAACACCGGCGGAGACCATCCGAGGTCCGAATCTCGGCTGATCTGCTTTTCCCGCGCGCTGCTACACATCATATACCTTTCTTTGTCAGGATGTGAGGATTTTGAGTATGAATGGGATGATGGTTCGCCATCATCGCTGGAGTAGGTGCAAATGGTGGGTTTCCTGCCGTCCAAAAGAGTTGCAGTTCACACACAATAGGGTGCTAATTGGATTATGTGGACGGGTCTGGGTACTATCTGCTTGTCTCTCTCTGTGAGGGCTGGGGGCTAGCACCCCCCTTTGTTCCCTTGGGGTGCTGGTGTGTATTAGTCTTTTCGTTCCTGTCTGGTGGATGCCTGTCCTTTGTGTCAGGATGGTTCTGTATTGATGAACATGGATGTGTTTCAGTCAGTTTCTTGATTTTCAAAGTTTGGGTGAAGATTTGTCGCTCGGGTGCTCGTTGTTGTGGTTCTATTCGCCGAGCTGTAAATTTTTGTTGCATACGTTTCGTCCCCTGGCTAGGTGACATCCTCAGTGCTTGGGAGCCTCCTGTTAAGCGCTTCTGTGTTGTTTCGTCCGGCATTTATAGTGGCCTGTCCCTGCCGCTTCTGGTTGTCAGTTTCAGCTGTCCGCTGTAGTGGCCGGTATATTGGGTTCAGGTCGATGTGTCTGTTGATGGAGTTTGTGGATGAGTGCCATGCTTCTCGGAATTCCCTGGCTGTTCTTTGTTTGGCTTGCCCTATAATGGTAGTGTTGTCCCAGTCGAATTCATGTTGCTTGTCCTCTGCGTGTGTGGCTACGAAGGATAGCTTGTCGTGTCGTTTCGTGGCTAGTTGATGATCATGGAGGCGGATCGTTCGCTGTCCTCCTGTTTGTCCTATATAGTGTTTTGTGCAGTCCTTGCATGGGATTTTGGACACTACATTAGTTTTTCTCATGCTGGGTATCGGGTCCTTCGTTCTGGTGAGTTGTTGTCTGAGGGTGGGTGTTGGTTTGTGTGCTGTTATAAGTCCTAGTGGTCGCAGTAGTCTGGCTGTCAGTTCTGAAATGCTCCTGATGTATGGTAGTGTGGCTAGTCCTTTGGGTTGCGGCATGCCCTCGTTCCGTTGTCTTTCTCTTAGGCATCTGTTGATGAAATTGCGCGGGTATCTGTTTCTGGCGAATACCTTGTGCAGGTGTTCCTCTTCCTCTTTTTGCAGTTCTGGTGTGCTGCAGTGTGCTGTGGCCCTTTTGAATAGTGTCTTGATGCAGCTTCGTTGATGCATCAATGGTAATTCACCAAAATAAAAGACCGTATGTGCTACAGATTTCATTTAAATTTGGTCAAGAAGTTTATGACATGTAAGATATAAATAGAAAAATGGTTACCTCACTATAGAAGAACCATTAGAACATACGAAATGAGAATAGACCATCCCCTGCCCAGCTCACTCTGACTTTACATTTTATCATGCTTGATTCAACATGCCTCACATTCATTTTCATAATATTACCCTAATGCCTTGATTCATCTATTTATCAAAATCTATTTCAGCTTTAGAAATACACAACAACACATGCACTCCAGCTATCTGTAACACAGAGTCCCAGAGACTCACATTTCTCTGAGGCAAGAAATTCCTCCTCATCTCTGACTTCAATTGGCACACTTTAATTCTGAGACAGTGCACTCTGGCTTATATTTCTCCAAAGGGGGAAACATACTCCCAGAATTGACCATGTAAGGCTGCTTAATATATTTCAATAAGATCGGATCTCATTCTTCTGAATTCCAAGGTGGAAACTCCCAAACTGTTTAGACATTGTCTACAAGCCAATCCCTCAGTACCAGGGATCATCCCCGTGAACTGTTTCTGAAAGGTCTCCTTTGAAATGTTATCTGTTCAGAAATAAGATTTTGGCTGAGCAGTACCTTTTCAAATTTAGAGAAAATCTTCCATCCTCTTGTACCTCAGTGAGGCTTCCTTTTATGATTCAAAAGGAGGAGAATGTTTCTTTCCGTTTTTCTTTTTCTTGGACAAGAGAGAGATAGCAAGTGACAATGATAATTGTGGTTTTGCATTGACTTCGCAACGGCTGTTTTTATGGGCTGGCCTTTTATTGAAACAGTTGATGACCAGTCGTCGAATATTACACCAAATTATGAAGTACGTCAATTGGAAAGAAAGAACTTTTTTCTTGTATTTTAACTGTGCGATAAAAATCAAGCATATTTTGCTGGAAGCTTCATAATAGGCCAATCGATTCATATCAGGAACACACCGCCATTTAAAAAAGGGAGCATAAGGACTTTTCCTATCCCAATAATGTACGTTTGGATATGGATGCCGGTGGAGATGGATGAGGGGCGGTTGGGATCCGGTCTGCTCATGTCCTTAACAATTGAAATGTGAAGTAACTGTCAGGCTTGAGATTGAATTACTCTGGTACGATCACCTGACCAGAGTAGAATCAGATGGGAACTATAATATTTTCAGTCATCTCTCTCCCTTTGCAAGTATACTAAACATCGCTTGGAGAACTATTGTTTCAACACATGAATCTCAGGCATTCAAGTTAAATCTCGAACTAATTTAGGACTTAACCAAAAACATCGACGCAATTGCCTTTTATCTGTGCTGCTGATACTTCTTCTAAAAACCCCAGCTTTTCTGTTTAGAATCTTTCACCTCAGCGACGTCACGACTTATGTCCAAACTGCTTTTCCAAACTGTATTTCATCTACGTTGTTTCAACTGTAAGGGATTCATGCAGAATTATAAGTCATACTCTGCTATTCCCTGAGAGAATGAATGGACCATGGGAGTAAATGGTCTTGAGGAGAGCAAGGTGTGCAGTGTGGTCACCTTCGGAAGTGAAAGATAGTCAATTTTTACTGTCGCAATCTGCAACCTCACCACATCTGTTATCGGGTGCCTCCACTCAATCCTTCAAAACAGCCTGATGAGTGAAATTCTGGATCAATGGTGCTGGAAGAGCACAGCAGTTCAGGCAGCATCCGAGGAGCTTCAGCAAAATCGACGTTTCGGGCAAAAGCCCTTCATCAGGAATAAAGACAGAGAGCCTGAAGCGTGGAGAGATAAGCTAGGGGAGGGTGGAGGTGGGGAGAGAGTAGCATAGAGTACAATGGGGGAGGAGATGAAGATTACTGGTCAGGGAGGAGAGGGTGGAGTGGATAGGTGGAAAAGGAGCAAGGCATGTCGGACAAGTCCGGACAAGTCAGGGGGCTGGAAGTTTGAAACTAGGATAAGGTGGGGGAAGAGGAAATGAGGAAGCTGTTGAAGTCCACATTGATGCCCTGGGGTTGAAGTGTTCCGAGGCGGAAGATGAGGCGTTCTTCCTCCAGGCATCTGGCGGTGAGGGAGCGGCGGTGAAGTAGGCCCAGGACCTCCATTTCCTCGGCAGAGTGGGAGGGGGAGTTGAAATGTTGGGCCACGGGGCGGTTTGGTTGATTGGTGCGGGTGTCTCGGAGATGTTCCCTAAAGCGCTCTGCTCGGAGGCGCCCAGTCTCCCCAATGTAGAGGAGACCACTTCGGGAGCAACGGATACAATAAATGATATTAGTGGATGTGCAGGTAAAATTTTGATGGATATGGAAGTCTCCTTTAGGGCCTTGGATAGAGGTGAGGGAGGAGGTGTGGGCACAGGTTTTACAGTTCCTGCGGTGGCAGGGGAAAGTGCCAGGATGGGAGGGTGGGTCTTAGGGGGGCGTGGACCTGACCAGGTAGTCACGGAGGGAACGGTCTTTGCGGATGGCGGAAAGGGGTGGGGAGGGAAATATATCCCTGGTGGTGGGGTCTTTTTGGAGGTGGCGGAAATGTCGGTGGATGGTTGGGCTTATGCGGAGGTCTGTAGGGTGGAAGGTGAGCACCAGGGGCGTTCTGTCCTTGTTACGGTTGGAGTGGTGGGGACTGAGGGCGGAGGTGCGGGATCTGGACGAGATGCGTTGGAGGGCATCTTTAACCACGTGGGAAGGGAAATTACGGTTTCTAAAGAAGGAGGCCATCTGGTGTGTTCTGTGGTGGAACTGGTCCTCCTGGGAGCAGATACGGCGGAGGCGGAGGAATTGGGAATACGGGATGGCATGTTTGCAAGAGATAGGTTGGGAAGAGGTGTAATCCAGGTAGCTGTGGGAGTCGGTGGGTTTGTAAAAATGTCAGTGTCAAGTCGGTCGTCACTAATGGAGATGGAGCGGTCCAGGAAGAGGAGAGAGGTGTCAGAGATGGTCCAGGTAAATTTAAGTTCAGAGTGGAATGTGTTGCTGAAGTTGATGTATTACTCAACCTCCTTGCGGGAGCACGAGGTGGCGCCAATGCAGTCATCAATTAAGCGGAGGAAGGGGTGGGGAGTGGTGCTGGTGTAATTACGGAAGATCAACTGTTCTACGTAGCCAACAAAGAGACAGGCATAGCTGGGGCCCATATGTGTGCCCATGGCTACCACGTGAAATTGTCAAGTTTAACTTAAATTGCATTGATTTAATTAATCGCCAAATAATACATTGTACAAAAATCTCATTTTGCTCTGAGAGTCAGACAGACGTATAAATCGCATAAGCGATCAGTTCACATTTGGTGAAAGTTAGGTTCATGTTGTGGTTCTGTTCGCCGAGCTGGGAATTTGTGTTGCAGACGTTTTGTCCCCAGTCTAGGTGACACCCGCAATGTTTGGGAACCTCCTGTGAAGCGCTTCTGTATTGTTTCTTCCAGCATTTATAGGACCCAACACCGAAGAGCTTCACACAAGTTTCCCAAGCACTGAGGATGTCACCTAGACAGGGGACGAAACGTCTGGAACACAAATTCCCCGCTCGGCGAACAGAAGCACAACAACGAGCACCCGAGCGACAAATCTTCTTACAAACTTTGTACTAGGTTTGTGGTTATATATTAGAGTTGCAAGTAGTATTTGCAATGAGATAACTAGGTTTATGAATACAGGTAGAGATTGGTTTATTTCCAAATTTAGCAATATATTTGATATAGACTTAAAATTGCCAGCTGGATAAAGAAAACTATTATTGTGTGAGTCAAGGTGGAATTGGGAGGAGGTTTTATAATTTTGATTTTGAGTAAATTCAGAAATAGGATTCCTGTTTTATTTTGTTAAAATATCAATTTCAGCATTCTATTTGGGGCGACTGTTTGAAATAATATTAATGCGGGTATAAGGATCAACATGGACATTCCGTTACAATTAGAACGTCAATTTAATTTATCGCTGGGTTTTGTTTCAGGATGGATTTACAGTTTATCAAGAATGTACACCTACTCTTAAGAGCGTGTTTAGTGCTTGGCATGTAAATAGAATTATGCTTTGTGTGATTTTGTGTTTTCCTAATTTCATCGGTTCAGTTTGATTATAACGAACATTAACGTGACTTTTCAGCTTGTATGAAGTGTAAAGAGACGATTTTTGAAAGATGGAGATACTGAACAGGAAATGGTGACTGAAAGAAATCATGTGACATCAAGGACTGACATTTGGTGAGAAAGAATTGATAGATAGAATGGTGTCTGTAAAGTTAACAACAAGCGCGTTCCAGATGAGCTTCTTCGCAGGACCTTCAAATAAATAGACGGCAAGGTGCATTGGAAACTAAATGTCGGAGTTACTTAGGCGCGGGGAACGTGCCAGAAAGGGGAATATGGCAACTGAGTTATTCAAGAGATGTTTCAACGTTAAAACCAGAAATTACAGATTGCTTGGGTTAACAATTCAGGATAGAATTGTTAGTCATGTGGAAAACAATAGGTGAATTAACCAGATTTGGCATGAATTATAAAAATGAAATCAGTGTCTTACAAAGTTATCGCAGTTGGTGGTAGAGATAACGGAAAGGCTAGATGAGTCTTGAAATGTTGGCAGGTGAAGTGAGAAGAGCGACAGCGAGGACCAGAGTCCCGGCAGGAAGGGAAGAATTGAATTTAAAAACTTACCTCAGGAGTTGAGAGTTCATTTTCTCGTCGGGGATCCCATTTGGAGGAGCGACAGCAAGTACCAGTGACCCGACGGTTAGGTAGGAGAAACTTCTGAAAGCTCATCTCGTGTATAGGCATAGCACATGCTCAACAGGATTGGACACGGGAATGCGAGGAAAGTGAGTCTTGATATTTGGGCGGTTGTTGTACCCAGAACAGTACTCGGGTAGTGTCTCCCACACATCTTCCTCCGCTAACCAAATAAAATGTTTCTCTGCCGGATTGATAAGGTGATAAGTCTTTTTTAACGCTCTTTTAATTTTCACTCGGCTTTTGGGAATTTAAAATACAGGTAATGGAGGTAAAAGAATTGAATGTTCCTCCTGCAGAATTCCCGACATAAATGTCACCACGAGTATCCCTGCTGATTGTATCTGCGGTCAGTACACCCAACTCTACCTCATCGAAAACCGCGTTATGAAAGTGTAGCTGTAGCTGGATGAAATTGGGATCAGTCATCAGGCAGAGGCGATTATTGAGAGGAGTTACAGGGTGGGACTCAAACCTCAGGTACAAGAACAAAGTAGCTGTGTCACCGCCAAGGGACGAAAAGAGAACTGGCAGGCAGTGCAAGGAGCCCCTGGGGCCTTTCCACTCAGCAACATGCATCCCATTCTGGATACTGTTTCAGGGGATAATTAACCGGTGTAAGCAATGGGGCACAAGTCTCTGGCACAGAGTCTGTCCCTGTTGCTCAGAAGGGACGTTTGGTGTGTTGACTCCCAGGTGCCAGGTTTTGTCATGTCTCTGATCGTGTTTTCGGGATACTTGCAGGACAAGGGGAGCAGCCCCATGTCGTGATGCACAAAGATACCAAGGACATAGTTTGGAGGAGAGATGGGGATTAAAAACAGAAATTCTGGGAGCTAGAGTGGAATCCTTGAACTAGGACAAGGAGAGTTGTTACCTCTGGTGTGTTGCCCATGCTACGTACGAATGAGACGAGAAAAGGGAGACATAATAGTCAAACATGTGGGTGCTCGGATGGAACAGGAGAGAGGGTTTTGTCGTCCTGGAAAATTGCGACTGTTTCTCGGGGAGTTGGGACCTCTGTAAACAGGTTTGTCTTCACCTGAACTCGAGGGGCACTAATTTCCTCGGTGGAGGATGTGAATTTGCGAATGCTCTTTGGTTGGGTTTAATGTAATTCAGCAGGGGGATGGGAAGCTTAATTGCAGTTCGAGTACAGAGGAGGTTGGCAGCAGGTTGGTCTGAAATAAGGTTTCAGGACCACAAGAGGCCACCGTAAAGCAAAACGTTCGTTTCGATTTCCATCCCGTGCAACGTTACTTGAACACGAGCAAACTACCCGCCCAGCATTTTGTAACCTCTATTCTTCAGGTACAATCCGCCTTCCTCGTTCTAGCTACACCTTTCCCAGATGATATCCCTATGATCCACATATCTGAATCCCTGCCTCCCGCACGAGCTCTGCAGCCCCTGTTGAGCTGCACTCGTTCTTTGATCCTTGTCTCACTCACCCATGGCACCAATAGGAATCCTCAGATTACTAGTTTACTGCTCCTGCCTTTTGGCCTCGAACTTAATTCCCTGTATTCACTTTTCATCTCTTCATCCATTTTCGACCCTACTACATTGGTACTGATGTTTACCAGGATATCTGGTCGGTCTCACCCCTTCATAAGAATCGTGTAAACCGATCACAATACATCTCTGGCCCTGGCACCGGCGGGGGTGGGGAGTGGGAATATCCGATCTGGGAGTTTCGTTCACCACCACAGAATCTCATGTCTGTTCGGCTAACCCTTGAGTTCCTCTCAATGTCGCTCTTTTATTATCTGCTCTTCCGTTCTGAACAGCAGAGACAGGCTCAATGCCAGAGACTTTGTCACTTTGACTTGCCCCTGATCCGCACGCCCAACCACCAACAGTATTCAAAGCGGTATAACCATCACTGAAGAGAACGGACACAGGAGATCCCTGCACTCACTGAATATTAGTTTTCTCTCTCCTGATGTTCAACTATCTAAAATAATTCTGCAACGTAGGTATGACTACGTCCCCATCACTTCCTGTTTTTTCATTTCTCAAGGGTTGTAGATGGTGTCTATGTCGAAGTGTTTGTTCATAGAGTTGCGGTTGGAATGCCATGATTCTAGGAATTCTTATGCGTGCCTTTATTTGGCGTGTCCGAGGATGGATGTGTTGTCCTCGTCGAAGTGATGTCCTTCCTCATTCGTATGTGAGGATACTAATGAGAGAGGGGCATGTCTTTTGTGGCTATTTTGTGTTAATGTATCCTGGTGGCTAGTTTGCTGTCTGTTTGTATAATGTAATGTTTGTTACAGTTCTTGCACGGAATTTTGTAAATGACATTAGTTTTGCTGGTTCTGGGCTGCCATTTTGCTAAGGGATCTAGGTAGCCCACAAACCCACCAACACACTAAAACATCAGGCAATGAACTTGAAAGACCCTATACAGCCAAGAAGCTGTTAATACTGGCGATATTAACAGGGTGATTAACTCCCTGCAGCAAGTTGAAAGAAATTACGTGGCGAAAAATGTTAACATCAAAATAAATTTAGGGGATGCTCCAAATTGCAAGGCAATATCCTGGAGTGGATAGAACATGCCAAAACTTGACATCAAACCGTGAAAGATCTTCGTTTTAACCAGTTGATCTATGGGCGCAATCCAAATTACATTCCATGTTTTATGATCCATAACGTTGTACCTTTTATAGTACCTCCCGGTGCACAAACCGAGCCCACGCTGCTGGATTTGCTGTTTATTCCAAACCAGCTATGAAGGAAGCTGAGTTAAACTGAGTTAGAGAAGCATCGGGTTTCGTTCTTTTGTTTTGCTGCTCACTACAGTGACCGACATACAATCAGAAAGGCATCTTGCAAGGTCTGAAGTCTCCGAGAATGTTTAGCAAAATTTACACTTTTGCATCCAGGGTAAAATATAAACTTTGACACCAATGATGTGTTCAATGTAAAAGACAAGGTTAGAAAAAAATGCAAAACTCAGATAAAATTATAGAAGTTGGCGAGGATGTGATTCTCCATCATAACAGTCAAAATATTTGAATCCTTTCCTCCAACATAATTGGGATTGATTGAACATTTCCACAAGTGTGTAGTGAGCAGAGGTGAAGACTCACCTTATACCTTACAAACTCATTCACACAGAAACTGACATAAGACAGTAATCGTGACAGTAGTGATGTGAAGAATAACAAAATGATACTGGCTTTGCAGAACTGTATTTGCTCGAAGTGCAGGGCAGCACCTATGTTGTTGTTAGCTCTGAATGTTTCAGAAACAGCCCGGATACCTCAGACAAGTTGTAGGGTGGAGCAAGTTTGAGATCGAGCACAACCGTTTAAATAAGAAAAGAAATAGGACTCTAAGCATCAACCAGTGTCAGGGTCAACTTGATTTGTGTGAGCAGTGGTGATTTCCGATCACTGCTCGTGCAGACATCGCCTCAAAAATACGGCTTCCTGTTTAAAATTTCTATTGGATCATTTATTTAATTATTATCTGAAAACAATCTTATTGTTCTCTAATCTAATGCGTTTGATGCAAACATTAAAGGGCCTGATGGATATCCTTTGTTTAGTGACAGAAACTCATTTTCTTAATGTTTTCAGCTGTTTGAGTCCATGGAGAGTTGAAACGTGGACAAACCCAATTATTGTCAAATGCCTCGGCAGGGTAACAGTCTAGTCTTTCAGCCACTGCACAACTCATCCACAAAAAAGTGAAAATGGGATAAACCAACTATTTTTCATGTGAAAGAGATTTAATGTCCAATAATTGAAGCTGTTACTTTTTGTCGGTAACATTATGCCCCAATTCAAATTTGGAAGTCATTCAGAAGTCATTTATTACAGACAAAGGCCTTGACAGTCAAATGTACTTTCGTGCAGATTACAGGCAGCTAGCTAAGTTTTATGCAGAACAACAAGATAGTCACATGACACACCCTATGGGACACAGAGCTCTGAACTTTTGCGGTTTTTCTTAAAAGCTAACAGCTGAAGTCATGGCTGTCTGAGCTCTGCTGCATAACCACAGACCGTGGGCGGCACGGTGGCACAGTGGTTAGCACTGCTGCCTCGCAGCGCCAGAGACCCGGGTTCAATTCCAGCCTCAGGCGACTGACTGTGTGGAGTGTGCACATTCTCCCTGTGTCTGCGTGGGTTTCCTCCGGGTGCTCCGGTTTCCTCCCACAGTCCAAAGATGTGCAGGTCAGATGAATTTGCCATGTTAAATTGTCCGTAGTGTTAGGTAAGGGGTAAATGTAGGGGTATGGGTGGTTTGCGCTTCGGCGGGTCGGTGTGGACTTGTTGGGCCGAAGGGCCTGTTTCCACACTGTAAAGTAATCTAATCTAATCTAAACCATGACCACAGAGGTTCTCCTGCATATCGGTTTGCAGCAGATCTAGCAGGACATCATGTCATAGTGTTGAAAGCAAGGTACAATGAAAATTTAATTTGAAACCTTCATGTTTCGTTTTCAATTCTCATCTTATGGTCAGAGGCATGAGTGGGCATGGCGCCGGACCACTGACAACCACATATCGTGCGTTTCTATGCCCACCAGTTACACCCAGCATAATTCTCGCAGACAACATTTGCAACATGAATTGAGAAGGGATATAACTTAACAACAAACAATGACAAAGGCAATGAGAAAAATCAATATATATGGGTTGTAAGAGTCCTAAAAGACGCTAAGAAGCCATCCAACGTAGCCATTTGGGTCATAGTCATGGAAATGCCTCTATTACTCATTACTTTTGTCTACTTCTCGTCAAATGTGGTCTGCCAATTTAAACATACTGTCTGAGGTGTCCGGGCTGTTAGTGAAACATTCAGAGCTAATAACAACATGGGTGCTGCCCTGCGCTTCCAGCAAATAGTCAAGGGCCAGACATTTCGGTAAAGCCAGTATCATTTTTGTTTTCTCCACATCACTACTGTCACGATTCCTGTCTTGAAGTCAGTTTCTGTGTGAATTATGTGTCATGTCTTATCGTTTTAACTGTGGTCTTGTGTCCTCTCGAGACACATTAATCCATTTGTAAAGTAGATGCTGGTTCGTCAGTGCAAAATTCTATTGATCGCAGCATTCTGTCATGTTCGTTACTTCTGAGATAATGATCACTTTTGCACACTTACATGGGTATTCCAAGACTGCCTCGCGTTTTTGACTTCCATATGATCTTAGTAAAAGATCAATGAAATTTTACTTGTCTCACCATGTAAAGGCCCAATGCCTCGGCTAGTGGCTTGATCACCAAGTTCTCCAAAGAAAGACAAGGCACAATCATCACCAAAAGAATCTGTGAGTTTCATAATTTAACTTGACCTGCCTTTTTACTGAAATGCATGATAATTTCCGGTGCCAATTCATTCCATTTCCAGTTATTGTTAATGCTGTCTCTTAATCCCCTTTCACATTTTGATTATCAAAATGGATAACCTCGCATTTCTCTGTATTAAACATCTTCCACCTTGCATTCAGCCATGCTCTCCAAACAATTGCACACCACAATCTCCACAGTTTATGCTCCGTCAGCAGTAATCTGTCATCTTTGGAGATTTACGTATCTCTCAGATTAACAACATTGAGTTTGGAGTTCGCTGAGCTGCTACGGTAGTCAGGGATTCAATAGGGTGGTCTGGTGTAGTTGCGACTTTGTCCTGCAGCTGTCTCAAAGTTAAAGTGATGGTTGACTTGTGAGAGGAAGATTGTGACTGTATACCATGAAGCAGGCACATGAGTGTCATTTAAGATGTACTTCGACTGTAACAGGAATGGGCAGGGAGGAGAGGAATAGAGACTCTGAGAAAGTAGGCAGCAGGTTCAGATGGAGGATCTGTATTGGCGGAGTCGTGGAGGGCCAAAGGGACTGTTCCTCTACTGTAATTTTCTTTGTTCTCTGTTCTTCCTCTCCCTCTGCCTTTGTCTCTTATGCTCTTCCACCTCTCTTTAACTCTGTCTTTCACTCGATATCCCTCTTTGTTGATTTCATTGCGTCTCTCTTTCTCTCTCTTCTGCATCTTTCTTTCTCTCAGTAATCCTCTCTCACACTCTTCCTCTCTAACTCCCTGTCTGTTTGTCCCTTCCCTGCCTCTCTCTGTGTCTCTCTATCTCGTCGTCTGTCTCACTCTGTCTTTACCTCTCTCCCACAATTTATTACGCTCTATGTCTGCCGTTCTCTTGCCTGGTCTCTCATTTTCTCTTCTTCCATTTTTGTCTCTCGCTCACTCATTGGTTCTATTTTTCTCTGTGTCCCTGTCTGCATATTTCTTTTTCTCTTCTGTATGTCTCTTTTTCTCTGTCTCCCTACTTGCCTCTCTATCTGTCGTACTCCCTCTCTATGTATCTTTCTTTGCCTCTCTACCTGTCTCGCGTTGTATTGTTCTGTCGTTGTGTCTCACTCTTTGTCTCTCTTTTTGCCTCTGTGGGCGTCTCTCTATCTCATTGTCTCTTCCCTCCCACCAACTCACCCTCACAAATATTCTGTATCCACTTGTTTGGCTCGTTTTGGTTCCCATTTTCTCTCTCTTCTTTTCTCTTTCCATTTGTCATGCAACTCTTTCCTTTTCTCTTTCTCGCATGAAAAGCAGTTGTTTCCTCGTCTTCCTTTGTCTGCTTGTCTCTCTGTTTCACTCGTTAATTCTCTCACACTGTGTCTGTTTCTCTCACTGTATTTCTTTCACTCTTTATCCCTCTGTCTCTGCCCATTCCTTTCACTCTTTCTGTCCTTGTCCCTTGCAGTACCTCTTCTTTCTCTCTCTCACTCTCTCGCTGCCTTTGCTTCTTTCAATCTCCTCATTTTCAAACCTGCATTAATATCTCTTGTCTCTTCTATCTCTCTCTATCTCTGTCTGCCTCTCTCTGTCTCTTTCTCTGTATCTCTCTCTCTCTCTCTCTCTCTCTCTCTCTGTCTCTCTCTCTCTCTTCTGCATTTGACTGTCTGAAATTCCTTAACTACCTTTGGCTCTAAGTTTGTGCGAAGATTTGTAGCTCGGGTGCTCGTTGTTGTGGTTCTGTTCGCCGAGCTGGAAGTTTTTGTTGCAAACGTTTCGTCCCCTGGCTAGGCGACATCATCAGTACTTGGGAGCCTCCTGCGAAGCGCTTCTTTGATGCTTCCTCCGATGTTTATAGTGTTCTGTCCCTGCCGCTTCCGGTTGTCAGTTTCAGCTGTCCGCAGTAGTGGTTGGTATATTGGGTCCAGGTCGATGTGTTTGTTGATGGAGTTTGTGGATGAATGCCATGCCTCTAGGAATACCTTTGGCTCTCTCTCGTTCAATCTCTCACAGTCTATCTGTTCCTCTTTCACTTTATCTCGCTTTCTCTTTCTCTCTCTCTATCTCTCTTGTTTGCTCTTTCCCCTGTACTTCTCCATATTTCTATTTATCTCTATTTTATTCTTTGTCTTTCTCTTGTCTATCCCTCACTTTTCTTTCTGTCATTCTTTGTTTTTTTTTCTTTGTTTTGCTCGGTCTTACCCTTTGAATCAATCTCTCTCTCTTTCTCTCTGTTTCTCTCTCTTTCTCATTCTCTCTCTCACTTTGTGTCTCTATCACTCAGTCTTTAAGTCTCTCGGCTGATATGTCCACTCTGTTCTTGTATCACTGAAGATCTTGTGTCCCTTGGACAGGGAGCCTTCCAGAATTACGAGCAGAAGGGAAATCAACCTGCTTTTGTCGTAATGGAGATACCCATCATTATTCGAGAAAGGGATTTGTCGGCATCTGTAATTTACCAATAACAGAAATTGAGCGACCTGGCTTAATTTAATGTGATCGTTTTCTTAAAATTGCATTATCTTTTCAAAAGAAGCCGACACTTTGGCAGTTTTTTTAACTCTCTGGGGTTTGTGCTCAATCCAAGAATTCTCCGACATTCTCTGGGAGAGTTTGCCAGAAGAGAAAGAGAGAGACAGGAAAGCGTACATGTTGAGAGAAAAAGAGTGAGAACAGAGACCACACAAACCGGGAGCTAGCAGTGTGGAAAACAAGAGAGAGAAATACCAATCCACTCTGGCAAGATGTGATCCTCAGCGCAATCTGCATTTCCTGGATCAGATAAGCAGGGATAAGGAATCCATGGGGAAAAGGTGCCATGCACTGGGCTGTTCGTTGGAGATTCAGCATATGAAATCATCGTGTGTTGCTTGTGAGTTAACATCGTAGCTGATAGCATTGCATTGTGTATGTGGGAGTCGAAGTGACATCGAGGATGTTCAAAATCTTCCTCGATTCAGAAGTTCAATCGTTTGGTTGTGATATATTTATTTAACAAATTTATACACGAATGGCTGAATCTTTGGAGAGGAGCATTTGAGATTTATATTGTAAGTGCAATGGCCTATAGATCATAAGTTCATAGTACAATTAATTCATGTCGGTTCCAATCCGTTCATTTTCTGATCTATTCGTATTCATTGCAAAAAACTCTTATTATGACCTTCGTAGGGTATGTGGAACAATCCATCTTCCGCAACTACACTGGCCCCACCCCCATCTTTTCCTTCGCTACATTGATGACTGTATCGGCGCTACCTCGTGCTCCCACGAGGAGGTTGAACAGTTCATCCACTATACTAACACCTTCCACCCCAACCTCAAATTCACCTGGACAGTCTCGGACTCCTCCCTCCCCTTCCTAGACCTTTCTGTTTCTATCTCAGGCGACCGAATCAACACGGACATCTATTACAAACCAACCGACTCCCACAGCTACCTGGACTACACCTCCTCCCATCCTGCCCCCTGTAAAAACGCCATCCCATTCTCCCAATTCCTTCGTCTCCGCCGCATCTGCTCCCAGGAGGACCAGTTCAAAATACGTACAACACAGATGGCCTCCTTCTTCAAGGACCGCAATTTCCCCCCCGACGTGGTCGACGGTGCCCTCCACCGCATCTCCTCCACTTCCCGCTCCTCCGCCCTTGAGCCCCGCCCCTCCAACCGCCACCAGGACAGAACCCCACTGGTCCTCACCTACCACCCCACCAATCTCCATGTACAGCGCATCATCCGCCGTCACTTCCGCCACCTCCAAACAGACCCCAGCACCAAGGATATATTTCCCTCCCCTCCCCTATCAGCTTTCCGTAGAGAGCACTCCCTCCGCGACTCCCTTGTCAGATCCACACCCCTCACCGACCCAACCTCCACTCCCGGCACCTTCCCTTGCAACCGCAGGAGGTGCAACACTTGCGCCCACACCTCCCCCCTCACTTCTCTCCAAGGCCCCAAAGGAAACTTCCATATCCGCCACAGATTCACCTGCACCTCCACCCACATCATCTACTGCATCCGCTGCAGCCGGTGTGGCCTCCTCTATATTGGGGAGACAGGCCGCCTACTTTTGGAGTGATTCAGAGAGCACCTCTGGGCCACCCGGACGAACCAACCCAACCAACCTGTAGCACAGCATTTCAACTCCCCCTCCCACTCCACCGAGGATATGCAGGTCATTGGACTCATCCACCGCCAAACCACAACAACCCGACGGTCGGAGGAGGAGCGTCTTAACTTCCGACTGGGAACCCTCCAACCGCAGGGGATGAACTTGGACTTCACCAGTTTCTTCATCCCCCCTCCCCCCACCTTGTCTCAGCCGGATCCCTCCAGCCCGGCACCGCCTTCCTGACCTGCAGTCTTCTTCTTGACCTCTCCGCCTCCATCCTACTCCGACCTATCACCCTCACCTTGACCTCTTTCCACCTATCACATTTCCAACGCCCCTCCTCCAAGTCCCTCCTCCCTACCTTTTATCTTTTCCTGCTGAACACTCTCTGCTCATTCCTGAAGAAGGGCCTGTGCCCGAAACGTCGAATCTCCTGTTCCCTGGATGCTGCCTGACCTGCTGTGCTGTTCCAGCAATAAAGTTTCAACTTTGATCTCCAGCATCTGCAGACCTCACTTTCTCCTCCGACATTTTAAGCAAACCTTGCAACAAGCTAACAATGCATACTGTGTATCACACACACAATGCACCAATGATCCCCACACTATCTCAAACAGACCCTGTCTCCCAAATTAATGATCCTCACTCTCTCACACATCGAACGTGACCTCAACAGAATTATTTACACCCCATTGCACATCCATGCTCCTTTCACAATACACTAATCCAGCGCCGTCTTGCACTCACCTTGTCACGAATACAGTAAGTTAAACACTCCATCTCACACACAAATCGTACCCAATATTCAAAGCAACAACCCTGTTCCCAATACAATAACTTGCATCCCATCGCACACACATACTAATCCACGATAAATCGATGCACACCTCATCGCAAATACACCTTATCCCCAACCTAATAATGCACAAACCAGTTCACCAAACACCATGCCACAAACACTGAAACTCCATCCGAGGCATATCATGCCTGCAAAACAACAGACAGCACTCCATCTCGGATACAACTGCCCTTAGCACAAAAGGCAAAATCCTATCTCATACATAACTTGTCGCCTATACAGAAACTGCACCCCATCTCGTATGCATCCTGTCACCATACAGTAACCTCCTCTCCATCTTGCACAACCCCTGTCCGATACGAAGGAACATAGAGCACAACTCATGCACACACTTTTCCTCCACAGGAACCTGCACTCAAGATCACACCTACCCTGTCCACAATTCAATAACCCACACCCGATCTTACATACACTGTCTCCTGAATGAAATAACCCCCATATGATAACATGCATTCTGTCTATAATTAAATTACCCACATACCAGCTCACATGTACACAATCTCCAATACAAAATCTCGCAACAATTCACAAAATAAACTTGACACAATACAATTAAACAGTAAATAACTCACATCCATCCTGTTCAAACACAATAACTGACACGCCCCTTTCAGCAAACAACTCCATCCTGGATATTGCCCTTTTGCTTCCAGTTCGGGACTGGCATCTGTAATAATTCTCCTCCATTCACGAATTTATGCTGTCCGTAGTTTTTCTGGGAGGTAGCGAAAGTATACATTCTGAAAAATGCGGCTTCGATGTGCTTTCGGATCAATTTCATTACAGTTAACAATTACTGCCTCAACCAAACAACTTTGAAGGTAATAAGAAAAACAACATTTTTGCAATGACAGGGGTGTGACCATTTCTCTGAGTGATGTGCTTCTCTGTTTTGATCTGATTTTGGCATTCTGTTAGTTCACTGAGTGAAGTCAGTTTGTTTAAGGCTGCTGGATCAATAAATAGCTACATGGAAGACGATGTTCCATGTTGCGAGCTGTATCTGTCTCCTCTGCGACTCTGTGATTTTTTTCTCTTTGTTCGTTTGTGCCAAATGGTGAATGCGGGGATAGATGCAAGTTTTTAGAACAGCATCATTATTTTGGGATAATCTGGTTGCGTTTTTGGATCGGTTACGTTATTCGGAATTCTGTTCTCTTTTGATCGCGTTTCAGTCCGTAATCTTGTGAATAAATTCTGCTTTCCTTAAACTAAGTGCTTTCACCAGATGCATTCCCACTTGGAATATCCGCACTGCATCTGCTTAAAGCAACTAGCAAAATTAAGGTTTGGGTAACTTTCTAGAAATGTTTGGAGGGGGCTGGTCTGGTCCATACCGAGTGTATTAATAAAAGCTTTCACTTTTATGATATGTTAGTGACTATCACCGCCTGACATCCAGCCAGATCTCCCCGTGGGCCAAGTATAGGTGTTCCCAGCAAGATTCCTCCTCGGTTCAACAGTTTGTACTTATGCATTTAGCGCCCTCTGCTCATCTGTCTCCTCTGGAATTTCAACCTTTTTCTTTTTTCTTTCCAAGACTATTATTCTGAATTACATTTCTCAGCACAGATATCAGTTCATACATTTCTGATTGAAATGTCATTGGCTCTCGTCTGTTCATTTCACCAATTTCTTCGTGCCCGTTTGCCATTTATTTCTATTTTGCTCACAGTTCACAACAAATTCTATTCTCTAATCGTCACCGAATTCCTGTCACTGACTGAGTTTAAATTCCGCTCACTGACTGTAGTTCAAACTCTGTCACTGACTGAGATTCATATTCCACGGACTGAAAGGCGATCAATCACGATCACTCTTTCAAGTCGAATCCCTACGCTTATTAACATTCAATCGCTGTCTGTGTTTGAGTTTCAAACCCCGTCATTGACTGACCTTCAATCCCTGTCACTGACTGAGACTCATACCCTGGCACTGACTTAGATTCAACCCTGCACATCAAAAACGGTAATAATGCTATGCTTTCGAGAAAACCTGTATTCTGATCACTAAATATTGGGAAAATAATTAAAACATTGCCCTGTTCTGAAAATAATATTTAACGATTTTGTAGTTCGTGTCATTCGGGGAATTTCTATCCATGTTGCTGTTGTGCACGTCATTACATTGGATCCATTCTTCAAGGCAAGTCTGTCAATCCTGATCTGAAATTCGTTTTCACCACTTCAACATTATTACGCTGCAAATCTACAAACAAAAATTACATGACATAAAATCTTTGGAAAGTTACTAAAAAGTAACATACACGAACTTAATATTTCCCCATCTTCCTTTAATGACAGACATTTTATCAATTTCACTTCAAAACTTCATCACCACTAAGGTTGAAACAAACGACCTGTGGTTTTTGCAAACAACCTAGCATCCTTCTTTTTAAACAATCATATAGTTTTCAATTCTCCCATCATCTGACGGAAGTGGAGAGTGTGTTGTTGGAAAAGTATAGCAGGTCAGACTGCATTTGAGAAGCAGGAGAATCGATATTTCGCGAATAAGCTCTTCATTAGGAATGTGGTGTCTGGGCCGGGGCTGAGACATAAATGGAAGGGAAGTGGGGTTTGTGGGGGGAAGGTAGCTGAGAAAGCAACAGGCGAATACGGTGAATTAGGTGATCAGTATGACGGCGGAGTAATGGACAGGTGCAGATTCCGGTGCCGAATTGTTGGGTAAGGGAAAACGAGGAAGCTGTTGAAACCCACATTTATCCGTGTGGTTGCAGGGTCCCAAGCCGGAATATGAGGCATTCTTCCTCCAATCGTCGGGTGGCAGCGGTGTGGCAATGAAGGAGGCCTAGGACCTGCATGTCTTTGACGGAGTGGGAGGGAGAATTGAAGTGGTCAGACATGAGGCGTTGGAGATGGTGAGTGTGACTGTCCCAGAGATGTTCTCACAAACGATTTGCAGAAGCATCCTGTCTCTCCGATGGAGAGGAGCCAACGCCAGGTGCAATGGATGCAGTTGATGACATTGATGGAGGTATGGTAAATTTGTGATGCATGTGGCAAAATCCCTTGGGGCCTTGGGCGCAGGTTTGGGAAGTACTGTGGGCACAGATTTTTCATTTCCTGCAGTGACAGGTAAAGGTGCCAGGAGTGGGGTGTGGACCTGACGAGGGAATTGCATGGCGAATTGTCTTTCCGGAATGCTGATATGAATGGGGAAGGAAATATATCTTTGGCGGTGGGGTCCGTTTGGAGTTGGCAGAAGTGGCGGAGAATGATGCGATGTATGCAGAGATTTTGGTATGGAAAATGAGGACCAGGGGGTTGTGTCCTTTCTGTGTTGCGAGGGGTGGGTTTCAAAGTCGGTGAAGTGGCAAGTGGACGATATGTGCTGGAGGGTATCGTCAGACACATGGGAAGGGAAGTTGTGATCATGGAAGATGGAGGCGCTCTGGGATTTTCTCACTTATTCCAGTCCCAAGCCTCAAACTGGGCACAGCCTCTCGATTGAACCATCACTTCACGCTTTGACCAATCACCTTCCTCACCTTCATCCACCTATCCCTTTCTCAGACATCTTCACCCTCAAACCACCCTCACTCCACTCCCATGCATTTATAAAGGGTGGCCCACAAGCCTCATTCCTGATGAATTGCTTATGTCCGAAAGGCAGATTCTTCTACTCCGTGGATGCCGCCTGACCTGCTGTGTTTTTCCTGCAATACGCTCTCGGCTCCGATCTCCAGCAACTGCAGTCCTCACTTTCTGTTTCTCCATCTTTTAATGTGACCCTTACATCTAATGATTACGTCGGAAAGTAACGAAAAGGCTTTTCATCTTTTGGCAGTCTCTTGCCTTTTCTCATCAATTGTATCTCACTGGGTCACCTGTGTTTTTTTTTTCATTGTCAGTATGCACAGTTTCAACAAATTATTGCGTTTCAATGAACAAATATTCAATGCCACTAGTATTTCATGTCCGACCAAGGCAGACACAATTTTTCACTATTTTTGCAGATTTCTAATTATTGAAATATAATTTGCCGAAGAGCATAGAAGAGTACAGAACAGTACAGGGCCTTCGCCCTTAGACGTTGTGCCTACCTTTTATTCTACCCAAAACTCAAACTAAACTACATATCCTACATTTTACTGTCATCCATTGTGCATACCCGATAAATGCGAGATGTCGCTAATGCTATCAACACGACTTGCACTGTATTCAACACACCGATCACTCCATGTGCAAACACATTACTTCTGACATCTCCCCTAATCCTTCCTTCTTTGATTTTAAAATTATGCCCCCCATGATAAACATTTTCGCCCTGAGAAAACTATATTTATGCTTCTCATCATCTTTTACAACTCTATAAAGAAACCTCACATCCGTCTTCGGTCCCTTTCTTCGGAAGAGTTCTCTTTCAGTCCAGGCATAATCCTGAGAAAGCCTCTGCACCCTCTCTATAATTTCAAGATCGTTCCGATAATGAGGTGATCAGAACTGAACCCAATATGTTAACTGCACTCTAGCCATTGCTGAAAGAACTGCAGCATAACCTTGCGGCTCTTCAAATGAATCCCACAGCTAATGAAAGCCAAAATATCATATGCCATCTTAACAATCCTACCAACTTGAGTAGCAACTTTGAGGGATATGTGCATTTCATAGAACCTGGTCAAACGTCTGTTGTTGGTGACAGGTCCTTTGAGTAAATAGGTTCACTAAATGGTGCAGGTGACCGCAAAGGGGTAGAGCTTGTTGGAAGTTAGTGAACAAGCTCTACCCCTATGGGCTTATGCAGTAAAGTGGGAAAAATGTTGTCACCCTCCTGATTCGTGCTATGTCGATGTTTCACAGGCTTGGGAGAGACATGGGTTCCAACAGTGATAGCATTTAGTGTTTCTTGAGGCCACGATATTGCAGTGCTTGGCCAGTTCACTTTTCCGTTAATGTAAACACAAAATATATTGTCAGTGAAGGAATAGTTGCAGGAACCGCTACTGAACGTCAATTAGTGATGAATGGATTCTCTCTTCTTGCAAATAGTTATTTCCTGAGACATCTGTGCGTTATTGTTACTTGCCGTTTTGAACGCCTTTCCAGGTATAATAATCAAAGAGTTTTAATTTTCATATTTAATTGTTGCACCTCATGTGGATGCTGAGATGACTCTTTATCTCAGAGCTTTGTTTGTTGTGATGATTTGATATATACTTCCCTTTATTTTCCCTGACAGAATCCACAATTACATATTTGGTCACATGAAAAGCAATTCAATGCATTTTACATACTCACGTAATCCAGCTATGCTCACTACAATAACCTTGTATCATGCTCGATGATTAGATTTATATACATTGACTGAAACTTCCTTCATGCTGGCTGTTGAGATCGGACAGAATTTGAATGCAGGAGCGTTTCTTGAAGCAATAAAGGCATATCTCAACTTGGAGTGGAGCGGTATTTAACCTTTTAATTGGGTAACGAGGCTCAATAAGTATTTGAAATTTCATTTGGGCATAATCTGGTGAACAGTGATCATCATTCCGTAAAATTTGGGACATTTGCATATCAGGATGAACGGGTGGTCAATTGAAAGCGTAAATTGTGGGAATGTCATAAAAAGTAACTAAATCCACATACCTACATATTGTTTAGATTAGATTACTTACAGTGTGGAAACAGGCCCTTCGGCTCAACAAGTCCATACCGACCCGCCGAAGCGCAACCCACCCATACCCCTACATTTACCCCTTACCTAACACATGGCCAATTCACCTGACCTGCACATCTTTGCATTGTGGGAGGAAACCGGAGCACCCGGAGGAAACCCACGCAGATACGGGGAGAATGTGCAAACTCCACACAGACAGTCGCCTGAGGCAGGAATTGAACCCAGGTCTCTGGCGCTGTGAGGCAGCAGTGCTAACCACTGTGCCACCGGACCGCCCACAAAGTGATCATTGTTCTGTAAAATGCAAGTATTTTAAAGCCAGTTCATCAGAGATCATGTCAAAGCACCTTCCTGCAGGGATGAAAGACAAGGATTTCAGGATTTGGGATGATGCAGAACACGAGGTATTGAAAGAGCAGTTAAGAAGTAAAAGAAAAGTATGTAAGAGTTAGTCTAGTCCCTTGCTTAATGTAAAGCTAGCAAGGAAAATAAGCTTAAAGGAGAAATTAGGAGGGGGTAAAGAGGCCATAAGATGCCCTTGGCAGTTTGGCCTAAGTAGGATCACAGTATGTTTTTGTATGCATATTAGGACGACCTGGGAGTTAGGGAAAGAGGACGCCCTCTCAAGGTGAAAAAAATAAAGGTATGTTTCGAGCTGGATAAAGCGGATGATTCATTTATTGCATATTTACATCAGCATGTTATAGCAATAAGAAATTGGACGCCGGTAAGATTTGGGAGGGGCGTGCAGATATTCTTTTGGCATTTCGATATTAATGAGGAGCCATTTGTCATCGTGAGAAAAAAAAGTCGGCCAATCTCCCGGTCTTGATGAGATCTATTCCATGGATACAAGGGAGAAAAATGTGGAGATTCCTGGGCCCCCTGCAGATATCATTCTACTCTCTTTAAATGCAGGGCAGGTCGCGGAAGGCTGGAGGATAGTTAGTGCTATTTCTACGGTTGAGGAAGATCGAGATATATTATTTTCAAAAATTATGGTTGGCCGAGACTCACGTCAAGGTCGCAAAATAATTGCTTAAGTTTCTTACGGGCAGCATTTATCTGATTTTGGAAATGCAGGAGAGTGAGCATGGCTTTATGCTGAGGAAGTCTTGTCTCACAAATCTGATTTAATTTTTTATGAATTGTGATGTCTGCACGTACGACAGAGGATGGTGTCTCCATGGACTTCACTGAATTGTTTTCCAAGTTCCTTCCTCGTGGAATTGGTCAAAGTATTACGCCAGGTGGATCAGAAAGTAAGTCGGTCTTTTAAAAAGCCAGAGTTAATGGCGGATGGTGATTTATAGACTGGAATTCTGTGAGCACTGGGCTTGCAAATGCACCAATGGAGTAACCTCGATTGTTTATATTTGATTGGATTTATTTGAGTTACTACACCTTAGAAAGATACGCTGAAGCATATAGTTTTACATGTTATCCAGGCAAAGCTAAATTGAACTCAGTGATGGTAATGGAACAAACTGCAGAATATGTCATGTCCAAACGACAAAAAAGTGCAGAGAAAGATCTATTCTAAAACTCTGTGAGGCTCATTCATTATTTTTATAACAATGCAGCAGATGCTGCTCTTGCACCGTTTGGTACACAGTTTCAAAGTTTTCTCTCTTCTGGGATCACTCTTTATTTGGGTCATTTGCCCCAAGTGCACGAGAAGACACAGACGACTCCGAATACGGCTTTAACGTGGCCCGATGAGTATTTAGCTCAGATCGGAAGAGAGGTCAATGATCCGATATATTTCACAGTAGGAACAACACTTCTATTCATTTCGAATTACAATGGATGCATGCAACAGTGCCATTATTCTTTCCCCTTAATCTGTGCATCAAATCCCGCAAACCACCTGATCAACGAAGGACAGTCCAATCGGCAGCCCTACGTCTCCATGTTTACAAGAACCCGTAATCGTCAACTATTGGGTTCTTGCAATATATCCTATTATTCATAATCCAAAGTTAACGGTTATAATCTATTACAGACATTTACCATACTTCCTTATTAGTAAGCACTTGCTGAATTGTGTTACTCGTAGTATTCATTGCTTGAGCTACCAAATTCTGCTCTTATATTTCCCACTGTCCTCACCACAGGAGATAAAAAGGGAGGTTAGTTATTACAAGTTTATGTAAAGTTCCGATCATCAGCTCTAAAATAATGCTAATTAAACGTTAAAGACTTTATGTGTACTGCTATTGTTTTCATTTAATACAATGAATTGTGGGTAGTTTCTGTTCCAGCTTATCTTGGAGGGTCAGTTAGTCAATGCCCTGCTGTCATTCAGCCGCATATTGTTCCATATTGACTTCTGATATGGAAGTTACTGCCCTTATTCTCATTAACCTTCCTGCCGAATCGAACATTTTATTTTAATTATTACTAAAATTTATTCGCTGGCACAGCTCAATGAACTTGATTGATCTTCTAGGGTCTGACAAGACATAATCCCAAAATTATCATTTGTCCCTGTAATTGTGCTATCCTATTATTTTTAATGTTACTGCAAAATTAAGACTGTCTGTTCTCACCTATCTCTTGCAAATCTGTGTCCTACACGCATCTGCAAGTATTGTTGTTTGCAAGAAATCCCTGTTAATGAGATCGTAAGATACTTTGTTCAAAGTAGACACTGCTACCTTTACATTACTCTGTGTCAAACCAACCATTGTGCAAACAACTGGCCTCAGCTAGTTGAGCATCAGGTATTTAATTCTGTTACTGCAGCCATATTTAGGTCAATGGGCGACCAGATTGTGCCACATCTGACCAGGAATTGCCACAACAGCATGCAAATGAAGATCGGAGATCTCTGTGCAGCTTGATTCCGTGTTCTGTGGACAATAACTCTTCACTACTAGTTTTATATCCGGGTATTCTTCTGGAATGTCAAGACATTATACAAAATGTGTCGTGCCTTATCCATTTTAATTCTCATTCCTCTTTGACTTCACGCTTCCATCGAAATTTTCCTCTTTCAATATATAACTGCGTCGCACCAGAAGTTTGTAATTACTGCTTTCCTGATTATTTATCGCTTTTATTTCCTTGCCACTCGTCTCTGAAACTAACTTTGTGTCCTGACTTTTTCATTATCACGTTCTGTTCCGTTATTTCCATTTATGTTCTTCTCCTTCAAAGAAACTACAATTTCATTCTAATCGAGCATCATTGTATTTGTCTCCACTTGAATTCTTGCGTGTTATGTTAATGCAAAATTGCTGACATTCCGTATTTGTGATGTTTTAAAAGTATTAGACTTTGTTATGGATTTATTAATGCACGTTCACCTTTCCATTTGTTCAACCACGTCGAAAAGAATATGTTAACGTTGTTGTAGACTAGCTCCGCGTCACGTTGGATTGTCATGCAAATGTTTCATAACCATAACAGATAACATCATCAGCGCAACGTCCGTGAAGCTTTCTTGATATTTATATGTGCCGGTCTGTTCAGGTGGGTGGCATCACTTCTGGTTTGAATGTGGGATCTCTGTCAAAATGCTTGTGAAGGTATTATGGTTTGAAAACCAAATATTTTAGAATTCTTATGCGTGTCTCTGTTTAGACTGTCCAGGAATTGTGACCTTGATCAAGTGAATGTGCGCTGCTCTTTGCATGTGTGTACTGAGGCACACTTCAGGTGTTTCGTATCGTGTAACTTTTTTTGTGTTACTATCATTTTTTTCACAATGTTTTAAATTGTAAGTAACTGAGGAAGTCAAGAGGGAGGAACAAAACTAATAAAGAAGGAAGGCTTCACTGTCATCACCAATCAGGAAATATTCCTGTCTCGATCATACAACCATGAAGAATGCTGAGAACTCAATTAAAAATTATTTTGCAAATCTGTTTAACACAGCATTTACTGAAAATGTTTGGTGCATGGTGTTCTCATTATTATCTGTGAAAGGTTTATGAAAAAAACAGGAAAAAATACACATTATTCTATGTGTCAGCTAACCAAACAAATTGAGAGCAGAAATGCAGTTTGTGGAAACTGCTATCTGTCTAAAGTACATGAAGAAGAGCAGACAGGGTGTTTCCTTGAGACAAAGGGAACGTAATTGCCGGATTTAAATTTAAGAGCGAGATGGATCGCATGGAAAGGAACATAATTTTCCCGAGATGGACAGATGAATTACCATGGACATGGATTTACAGTAACGGGAGAGAAGTTTCAGTAGACTTCTAAGGATTTTTTTTACGCAAATGTTGACGTAAATGTCCAACTCGATGGCTGTAAGCGGCCAGAACTCTCTTAGTATTTCAGAAACATTTAGAACAGTACTTGCAATGCACAGACATTGGTCGAGGGCTCAAAAGCAGAATTCGTAAAGTTAGTTATTATCGGTAGGCTCTGCTTTGTTGTTTGTATTCTGTCATTCTCTATAACTCTATAACAAAGAACAAAGAACAATGCAGCATGGAAACAGGCCCTTTCGACTTATAGACATGTGTCGCCACTTTTTGGTCTTTCACAATAAAATTGTCCTCGCTTGCAGGAAACGTAAACCACGCTTTCTGTTCTGAAAATATCTTCGTCTATGTGCTTGTAGAATACTGGCATTGTATCTGCTTCCACACGAACCTCCTCCGACAACGCATTCCAGGCACTCATCACCCTTTCAACACAAAAATGTTCTCACACACCTCTCCTAAATGTGAGCCGTGGCACCTTGAGCCAGTGCTTTTTCTTTCGTAACTGACTCCTTATGCTGAGCACAACACCACGGTTTCAACGGTATCAATATCAGTCACAAATTTGTAAACACCTTGTAGGTCACTCCTCAACTTCCTGTGCTCCAGTGAAAGCAAGCCCTCTCTGTCCAACTTTCTTCACGGCTCAAACCACCTAAACTGGAAATGTCCCAGTAAGTGGGACAGCACAATGGCGTAGTGGTGAGGCGGTGCAGTTGCTCAGTGGTTAGCACTGCTGCTTCGCAGCGCCAGGGTTCTGGCTTCAATTGCAGCCTCAGGCATCTGTCTGCGTGGTTTCGCTCCAGGTGCTCCAATTTCCTTCAACAGTTCAAGGATGTGCAGTTTAGCCGAATTGTCCAATCTATTTGCCCATACTACGCAAGGATGTGTATGTTGGGTGCGTAAAAGTTTGTAAAATGTATGCTGAAAGGCAAAAGGTCTGGGTGGGATACTCTTCGGAGGTGCATTGTGGGCTTGTTCGGCCGAAAGGCCTGTTTCCACACTTTAGGGATTCTATTTTTTAAAAAATGTACACTCTCCAGCGCATCCACATACTTCTGCTTCTGCGGTGACCAGAACTTTATTCGATGTGCGAGTATGGCCGAATTAAATATCGATAAGACTGCTATCCTTGTACTCAGTTACAATGTGGGGAGGTGTGCAATTGTCTCTTTTTAATACGTCAGCTCCCTGTGCTGCCACGTTCAATGTTCTGTGCACCTCCACATTCAGTACGGTCACCATGTCAATACTGTGAAGGATTCTGCCATTCAATTTATAATTTCGATCTGCACGTGCATTGCCAAAATACATCACCTCACAGTTGTCCAGGTTAAATTGCGTCCGCCATTTTTGTGCCCATGTCTCCAAGTGAGTTACATCCTGCTCCGTCCGCTGACAATCCTCCTCAGTAACCGCGAATCCAGCAACCTTTGTATCGTCCAAAATCTTACTAATTACACGAGCTACATTTTCTTCCAAATCACTCACATAGATCACGAACAACAGATGTCACAGCACCGATTCCTGTGGAACACCACTTGTCGCAGTTCGCCATTCTGAAAAAAAAACTCCCTTGACCACGATCATCTGCCTTACATGACGTCGTCAGTTCAGTATTCAACTTGGGACAGCATCCCTGTAACATGTGACTTGATGTTTTGTTCCAGTTTTCCATGACCAATGCATCCAGTATTCCAAATATGGCTGAACTAAAATCTAGAGAGAGCAGCGCTATCAGAGTCTCGTCTATCTAGTGTATATAGAGGTGCAAAATATGGGCATGGCGATGAGTGATGCTGAGAATCTGAACTGTGCACTGTGAACGTCTTGCACTGTGTCTGAAGATAAGACTGTGCGCATCCCCTCATGCCTTTGTGAAAAAGAGGATTGTGGTCCAGAATTGTGCACGGTGCTTCAATTATTTAAGATTCAGACAATCCATGTCTCTGCACAATGCTCACTTTTCGTTCTATGTGGTACATGTCAAATAAATACAAAAGAAAAGCCTCGATTATTGTCAAGTACAGTTGTTTTTGAGGGCGGAGTTGCTCATCACTCGAACACTATTGTCTAAGAAAGTGATATGATGAACACTGCCCTTTACTTGTAGTCAACTGAATCAGTGCTGGGGCCAGAACGGTGACCAACGAAAAAGATGCTTCTTGTACGTATCTTACAACATCAGGAAACGTGTCATTATGTCTGTCCAGAAATCACCAAAAGAAATGTTGACTAGCACGTACGAACACTGATAGGAAATTTTATCAGGAGCTTGGTGAACCCATTTTGTTTTTATCTGGCCCAAGGGACAGACATTGCATGGACAGCATTGTCTCCACTCGTTCAGTTATTAACTACTGTACCTTCATTATGTTTTAACTTGTTATCGAATCATTGACCCTCAAAACGTCTCTAGCGTAACCATGGAAAAAACATTTTGTGCCATGCAACCAAAATATTGTAGCGGTTTGCCATCACAAAAAACAGTTTATCCCATGCAAAACTGACTTCCTTCTGTTCTAGTTAAAATGAATCTAAATAAGAAATACATACAAAGTGATGCAAAACTTTGTTTTATTTTACTTTATTCTCCCCACAATCATGTTTGCTGCTCTTTTTGCTGGTCAACTTATCGTTCTTTCTTTGCCTCTTTCTGTCTTTTTTCCTTCCTCTCATTCTTCTTTCTTTCGTCACCCCTTCACACTTAATTGTATCTCTCTATCTGTTTGCAGTTACTGCCAGGGTTTGACTTTGTTTTGCCATCATTCCCTCTCGCAGTTGTTTCAATCATGTGTGTTTTATTTCCCCTGTCATTATCCTGTTGCGATCAACTCCTCCACATCACTGTTTCGGTCAAATTCCTGGTATGCTGTTGTATGTCTGACCCAGGCATAACATTCCACAGAATAATGAGGTATTTCCCGCATGAATCCTGTTATCGTTTGTAATTTATTTGCATCTGTGGCTGATCTTCTCTAACAAGTGTTGTGATGCTCTCTGAGGTTCTTTTAAACAAGAATAACGAATAAGCTCGCCCTGAATATGAACGAAACGATTATTGTCTTTCTGTGGAAAACAAGCACAACCGTGTTATTGTTGAAATTCCAATTATCGTCGGTTTAGATTTCTAAATACTATTACCTGTTAGATGCAGATGTCTTTCCTGAGTGCAACGCATGAGTTATGAAACTGACCAGCCTCACTAAAAGTATTTAAAGAATGTAGCCTAGACCCTAACATTTTTGTTTTCGTATTTGATAGGCAGATGTGGATGTTCCAGATCTGATGCAGCAGGTTAAGCCACTCAGCCTGAAGCAAAAGAAAACTTATTTAAGCATGGCAGCTTAAACATTCCAAATGAAAGCAGAACTTAGAATAACCTATTGGAAAACTTAACCGACCCAATACAGTAGCGATTGCTAATTAATTATTCTTATAGAATAAGATTCAATAATCGCACCCTGGCAAAAAAGGTTAAGACAAATACAGATTCTTCCAGATAGGAGGCAACGACATCCACAGAGAAGATCTCAAAAGAAATTCAGATAACGTTTTACTGGAGTTCCCAACTCTCCTGGCTCGCACAACCTATGACTGTTACGGGTAAAACCGAATAGAAAAGAAAATATATACTGGGGGAAATTAGTGGTCCCCTTCCATTATTAATGCAGACTCTTCGGCAAATCTCCCGTTATGACCTTCTCATTTTTCAAAGGAGAACATAAATTTTGAAAAGTAAAAGAAATGACTGTTTCATTGTACATGCAAAAACAGAAATCTAACGTGTCTAAAATTTGTGGTAATCTTATAGATGTGAATATAGTTTAGTATTTGTTGCACACTTCCAGATAGCAGTTGCTATAATTAGCCTTGACATTATTACAGTTCCATACAGAATCTGAATAATGCAGAGTGAGTTAACTAACTTGAGCTTTTGCTTCAACAGAGATCGGATTGAATACAATGCCACACTTAATTGAGACACAGCAGAGGAAAAATTTCATTGAGCCTACCAAATAACATGGTAGTTTCTCTTTTGGACTTCAATAATTAAAGCTGCATAATATCATTGACGGCAATCCACGTGACGTCTTCTGATATATGATGAAACACCACAGACGCAGATGAAACTTTATTCACGCTTCAAGTTTCTTAAGTATGGACATTGGAAATGACTACAGAGAAAAACATTTCGCCTCAAGTCATGAAAAGTCCATGCACGTATGCAGCAAGACTTGGAAATAAGTTAAAGTGTTAGCTCGGAATTTGCAACAAACATTCATGCAATACATTATTTATGACGTTTAATGATATGTTTATTACTGAATCGCCCACATGGAAAGCAAATAACATGTTTTTGTCAAGGCAACACTTCAAACTGCATTGAATTGAAATGAATTAATTAATTCTTTCTCGACAAAAGCCTGTCACATGTTATTCAACGATAAATGACATTCAAGTTCTTTATTGCCCATGCAATTTGCGACAAGAAGCATTTATTGCAAACTGCATTGCATCAACGAACTCTGTTATTTTGACAAAAAAATCTCGTCTCGCAGTGTACCTCAGGTCGTGACAAAAGGGCATGAGAATGAACCAGGAGCAGAGGACAGGTCTCGGTCATTCATCCCATCGAGCCAGGTGTGCCATGGCTGATGCCTTGAGAAACTCCATATTTCTACCTTTCCTCCATTTTCGCTATCAATTTGCTTAACAAACATTCACCATGTAGGTTTTCTTCGACTTAAATTATCACACGACATAGAGTCAACAGCCGTTGGCGGAAAGTACTTCTGAACATCTCCCACACTTTCTGTCCAGATGTGTGTCTGCCAGTTTTTTTCTGAACGATCGATTCCTATTTTGTCTGATTATCTACAATAGTTATGGAAGCTGCAAAAGGTGGATATCGTTCACGTTCATCTCTTTTTTGTTTACCTTTCATATTTTGAATATGTTGCTTGCAATGTCCCTTAACATTCAAACCCCGAGGGATAATAAGCGTAACTGTTGTTATTTCTACTTTGAAGTTAACCTCATGTACGTCTGTGTGCGCGAGAATGAGGGATTACAGAGCCAGGCAGAGAAATCGTATTGCCAAGAACTCTGAGACAATTGAAGTGTCATAGAGATGTGGCATTCATCATAGAATATCTTCAGCATGGAAGCAAGGCATTCAGCACATCGAGTCCATACCATAGCTCTGAAGAGCATCCCACTCACTCTTACACACAATCTAATTACTGTCATCCATCATTCCTATGTCCAAGCCACGTAAACTCAACATATTTGGACTGTGGGAGGAAACTAATGTAAACACAAAGCGAATGTGCAAACATCACACATGCAGTCGCCCGAGCCTGAAATCGATCACTGATCTCTGGGTCTGAAAAAATAGGTTACAAAGGAGCCTCCGTTTCACCGAATGGAAGGCAAATCAGCAAGAGCATATGTCGGACTAGGAACTGCCAGAGATGGAACCAGAATGAAAATATTGAATGAAGGTTCCTTAGTTGTGAGGCGCGATCAGATGAAACCAATTTGATTGAGATATTGAAGTGTGGAGTGACTGAGAGAAAAATACATTCACAGATATTACCTAAATGTAACAGTGATACGTCACTATACAGTGGGTCCAGATAAATTATCGCAAACACAAGGAAAACAGAAAAGAAAGTTTTATGATGAACTTTACACAATACTTTATTTAGCTGACTTTCTTCGAACGTTTCCATAACATATCACTTTATTTGATCAATACAATTCAGACCAGGAATTCCTCGCCATTCTGATACTGTCTCAAGGGCTTGATTGGACTCTACAGAATCTGGTGCAAAAAAAGGATACTCTCTTGGTCATACAAAGTCTGTTCAAGTGATCTCAAACTCAGTGCTGTGCAGACTACTCAAAACCATAACTTCGAATGGTAGGGGGAAAGAGGGATGAATGACAGCAGTAATGCTATTTTCGTAATGTCTAAATGGAAACTGATATTGACAAGAAAGCTTGAAAACAATGTCCGGCTGCAGTTGGGTATCTGGATTAAAATTACTGAATCAACGTAACTAGAAATTAGAAGAGTGCCAGGGATATAAAGAAATGCGATGAATGATAATGTTATTTCTGATATAAGTATTGTTTGGGTGAGTCTGACATCAGCACTGAGCAAGTTGTTGGAGGATATTCCGAGTGACAGAATTTACATGTATTTGGAAAGGCAAGTTCTGACTGGGCGATCGTCAGCATGGCTTTGTGCGTGGGAGATCATGTGTCACGAATTTGATTGAGTCTTTTGAAGAAGTAACAGAGACGACTGATGAGTGCAGAGTGATAGACGTAATCTTTCCCATCTTTCGTGTGGCGCTCGAAAATGTTCCTCATGAGAGAATGCTTAGTACGATTAGATTTCATAGAGTGCAGGGAGAACTAGCCGTTTGGATACACAACTGGCTTTATGAAAGAAGACAGAGGCTGGCGGTGGAAGCATGCTGTTCAGAATGAAGGCTTGTGACCAGTGAAGTGCCACAAGAACCGGTCGTGCATCAAATGCTTTTCGTTATTCATACAAATGATTTTGATGTGAACATAGGAGGTACACTCAGCAAGTTTGCAGATTACACCAACATTGGAGGTATAGTGGACATAGAAGAAGCCTATCTCAGAGCATAACGGGACTGCGATCAGATGGACTAATAGGCTGAGAAGAGGCAGGTTGGGTTTAATTTAGTTACATACGAGCTGTTGCATTTTGGAAAAGCAAATCCGAGCAGGACTTATACACTAAGAGGTATGATCATTTGGCGCGTAGCTGAACAAAGCGACTTAGCATTGCAGTTCTTAGTTCCTTGAAAGTTTAATCGCAGGTCGATCGGACAGTGAAGAATGCACTTGAGTTGATTTCCTTTGTCGGTCTGAGTACAAAGTATTAGAGTTCGGAGGTCACATGCGCCTGTACAGGACAACGTTTGGGTCCCTTTTGGACCGTGGGCGTTCAATTCGGGTCTTTTTTTGAAACTTTTTTCACTCAGTGTGCTGGGTTAATGGAATGAACTGCCAGGGGAAGTGTTGGAGGCTGTTACAATTCCAGCATTTAAAGCCATCTGGATGGGAATATGCATATGGAGTATTTGGAGTGATAAGTGCCAAGTGGTGACATTTGGGACCAGATTAGGTTAGGGTAACTGGTCGGCATGGCCGAGTTTGACAAAAGGGTCTATTTAAGTGCTGTATGCCTCCGTGACTCTATCACTTTCTGTCTCTGAGTTGAATTTCCTGAAGTCAGTGATTTGACTTCTTTCCTTTCTGAGCTACATTGACTGTTGAACTTAGCTATCCAGAGCCCTGTCTCAAAGCATGACATGATGGGAAAATCGGAATCTGTATGAAATGCCGCAAGGTGGTTACCAGATGGATATCACAGCAGATGCATGCAGATATATTTCAAAAAAGTGTGTTGTGAGTCATTTTTGTCGGACAAGTTAGTAAAATATTACATTTAACATGTTGCTTAGAAAAGGAAGCAGTTTAAAAAAAAAGACAAAATGAGTTATCCACACAGATATCCCCAATTTTCAAAAGTTCACTTCACACAACGTCACTTTTACAGAAGACCTACATTCATACCTGTTTTCGCTAAATGAAGCAAATCCAAAAAATGCACCTTTTCCCCCGATTCACTCAATGGTTCTTCTCTCTCCGCCATTTCATCTTATGGAAAGTTCATTGCAACGCTCTATTTTCGGATTGCGAGTAACACCAGCATTGAGATTATTTGATTTGGCATGCCGGATTGAGATCACAGCTCATGGAGTGCGCAACGCTTCGGCCTTTAACAAAACTAATGTGAAATGCTCAGTTAATCAAGCTATGTTGAACGTAACTGATGATTATTTCGATGCGAGTTTGATGTAGTTATGGTTCTGGTGTCACTGGATGATCACAAAATCACTACAAGTTCAAAGAAATTCATCATGTTTTTTCAAGGGAGGCTAAATTGAATATAAATCGTGAAAATTATCTCCATGGACAGAAGTAGATGACGCTAATTCAAATCCATTGGTAACAGAAAGCACGTTGAAATCATGTCAAAATCATTCCTCATCGAAGGGCAGGAAATGATGACACATGCCTTTCCCGGACGTGTGGTCATTGTAGTTGCAATGAAGGTAATGGAAAGCAAAAGTATTTCTCACATGAAATGTGCGCACTTCTGCAAAAAGTGGAAAGAAAATAAACTTGCGAAACCCTTCAAGATGAATTTCGCCATCCAACACGAGCCTCGGTCAGACAGGCTGAATAAGATCCTTTCATCTGACCACTGTCGGATTCTGCATTCATACTTCGGTCATGCAGTACCGTTTTTGTTGTCATGTTCAACAGAACATCGCCATTAGCGAGGGCCAACCACACCTAATGCGAAATTAATTTGATAATTCCATCGGGTGCGTGTTTTTTGTTCATATTATCAGGCATGAGAATCAGTACCTTGTATCTCTCACTCTGATGTCACTGCATCCCATCAGACAATATTGAGTCAGAGAGCATGGGAGGAGACTACTATGGTCAACTCGTCAATGCTGAACAGAACTCAGAATTAAACTAGTCCCACCCCCCAGCCCCACTCCCAAACCCTTCAAACCTCCCCCGTTCAGGTACGGATTTAAATATATTTTCAACGTTTCACTTGGATGCCGAAAGCAAACACAGGCAACATGGTTACCAAAGGAATAGTCCTCAGAACAAGACTTGGTCACTTTGGCAATGAGATTGCCAAGTCACCCCAATTTTCTGACAATCATCAAGAGTATGTCGGCCTAACCTTGTGCAGAATATGCCGGCAGCCTTGCATTCAATTTCTCACAGTATGGCGCGAAATGAAACTGAACTTCAAATGCTTCAGTTATTTTCATCGTCAGGTTAATTGAAAAAGTGGAGAAAAGGGATGCTTAAGCCTATTCTTCAAATCTTCTCAAAACTTTGATTGGATTATAGCATAGACGCAAGTGTTTGTGCAGCAGTCTGAGATTTGCAGAATGAAGCTCAGTTCAAGTAGAAAATAAGGTAATCGTATCATCTCGTAACCAAAGTTTTAAATCCGTTTCCACTCACAAACCAGGGTCACCAACACACGTAACAGGAGGAAAGTTCTCGAGGTAACATACATGAATATAAGTCCTTCGGCTGTCTCCCTTGTGATTGCCATCACTCTTACAAATTCTATGAGGGTGGAGCCTTTTGTGTTTTCCGCTGCTCATTAATACCTGTCTGATAGTGAATACATTCAGCAGCACAACAAGAACAAATGGAACTACCAGCGATAGAACATGATGCAAGAACTTTTCTGCTGTGCAGAGCAGAGAGAATTTAACTTCTCTGCCATGACACAAATCCACGGGGTGTTCCACATTCGGTAGGAACCAGTTAGCATTAACTATCAGCTGACTTTTTTTAATATACAGCACAATACTCCAAGTGTTCCAAGAATCACATCTGCTGTGTAAACGGTTCAATACTTACTTCTCCACTTCTTGGAAGAAATGGTCACAAATCGGTCAAAAGTAAAAGCGACAGTAAACTCGATAGATGCATGTGTGGCTGCATTTAACACTGGTGCATATACTTTGCACATTGAGATGTCCCGCATGAAATGAAAATGATTGTGATAGACAAGAACAATGTGTCTTAGTATAAGGTCGAAGCTCAGGACAAGTAGGTCCGTCACCACCATGTATCGTGTGGTACATTTGGAGAGACAACATTGTTGACAACATAGTATTACAACCGTCAGTGTGATAACTGTAAGTGGAAAATAAATTCAGAATTTGTAAACCAGGTTTGCATCATATTTGAATTATTATATATTGGACTTTCTACAAATGCTCCTGTTTCATGTGTTGTGATAAAATTAATCAATCTAAGTCTTCTTTTAAAGATGTGTGCTGGAGTTTAAAACACATTTGCTTTATTAAACCGTGGCAAACTGAAATTTATGAATTACGCATTGAGTCGTTTAATATTCTTCCCTCCTCCAGATCATGGTTTTAACACCAGCCACCTCTGCTGATGTCACATTGAATGGATTAAAAAATTGGTAGTGCCGAAGTGCCCAAACCAGTGGTCAGCAGGTAGCTCCCGTGTTTGTGTTCTTGGAGGAGATGCAGTCCTAAATTCGGGAGACAATGTAAACTTCTGAAACAATCATATGTCTTCTATGAAAAAGCCATTGCTTTTTCATGAACTGAAGTAGATCAGTGCCCGCATTGGTGTTAGCCAACTAATGATATCGCATGTAAAGCAAAGATTTCACCAATATTAAACTTATTTGAGTTGGAATATGTGGGATATGCCATAGACAGTGTGGCCCAACAAATATTGACTGTACCCAATAATTTCCTTCTAGTTTAGAGCCAGGATAACAAAAAAGATCAGGTACACTTACCTGATCTCATCAGCATGGAATGTGCTACGAATGCATTGGGCACCACACGTTGTTTTCTTTCCAGCTGAACTAAAGTTTTGTTCTCAACGTCAATGTGACTTATAACGATCTCACTGACCAAAGGTTCAATTGATGCAAAGGAAAAGTATTATAATGCCTTATCAATCCTGCCTTTAAATTTTGAGTTTCAAGCCTGAATATAGTAGTCACATCACCCAGATCAAAGTAGCAGCTCATGGTAAAAGTGGGTGCACTATTTCCTTGAATAATCAATTATAAGAGAGATCTCTTCATCAAATTGTTTTCGGTTCTTAAAAATGAAATAACGAAACACAGAGTAGGAAACAATGGCTTCTTCACGATTCGCTTTTTAAAGTCCTGTTCATTTGTTCCATTTTTTATTTTGCTTCAGACAGGAACGGAATTTAATTACAACGCTCAACACACACAGGGAAATTGGTTGCCTTGTCTGACGAATTTCAAAATAAATTAGGTAGAAAGAAATTCTATAACTCCTCCACTTACGCCGCCATGACTAAATTGCACGTATTGTTACACAAAAATAATCCACGTTCAAGATTGCACTGGAGCAAGGTGACATTTTGCAAGAGGTCGATAGCAGACCTTGCATCACCACGTTTTAATTCAATTTTCTCTTAAACCTTAATGTCAAGTCTAATAGAGTTACCAACAACGTTTGCTTATAACTTCTTTCATTTCTCGAGATGCTACAGCTGACGGGGCTCGAATACAATCTCTCCAATCTCAAGTGCAGCGTAATTAAAGGTATACCATCTTCCCGCAAACCTAGCCCACTCGTGAAAACCCAGAACTGAGCTTCATTTCGCCTGGGAGCAAGAACTGTCCCCATAGTAACAAATACCAAGCCGACCAGACGACGGCAAGACCTCCTGAAGCATTTTGTACGAGACTCACAAACGAGAGCCAATTGGACACCCTTGACTTTCTGACACCGGCAGATCCGAACAGAAACTTGGAAACGAAGCTCAGCCATCGTAGGAATAAGAAACACAGTGACCCCACATCATGGATGTCGACTAAACAGGTCGCAGTAGGCCGTCAAATGCTCAAGGTAATGAATGGAGCCCAGGAACCAATCAGATATCTCCCAGAATAGCAGGCTTTGCTCAAGCATACACGGATCGATTCGGAGGAACTGCTATGCAGGAAACCTGGTTAATGTGCTGTACTTCCAGTGAGGTTTAAACAACGAGGGTTCAAATCCTCCTGCCCGAATATACATCTCTAAAGCGTACACGCTGTTGAATGCAAGATAGATGACCTGAAAGTTACACATATCTTCGAATGGGAATTTCGAGACTGCTGGGCACTCTGTTTTCCAGAGCCATGCCTCACTCCTGTTGCACCTGACAAGGCATTAATACCTGAGGGATTCTCACTTTATTGAATGGAGGGATTGGCGTCCTTGAGCAAAGCATCGCCCAGTTAGTTATGCCTTCTAGTCATTCCAGTGCTCAGATGTGGCGATGCTGACGAGTTACTGCTTTCTGGATCAATAATATCTTACAGTAAACTGTCATTCCTACTACCTACTGCACGTTTTCTCCTCTGCTAACCTGAAAGCAGTCTATCACCCACTGTACACAGAACTGAAGAATGCACCAGACTAAGTGTACAACGTTACAAACCATCTTGAGTCAGAATACTAGGTGGTCTTTTCCTTTCCTGTTGGCGATTTCAAACAGGCAAACCTTAAACACGGGTTAACAATATGTCGCCTGTTCCACTAAAGTTCTGAACTTTCTTGACCGGAGATATACCACCATAAAATGTGGCTACCCCTCCATTCACCGTTCGTAATTTTGAACATTCGATCGCAGGGCTTTGTCCCGCTCCTCCAAGCTGGCAAGAAGGAATTGGTATGAGAGGATCTAATATAGAAAGCACTCCAGTATTGAACTGGACAATCTGGGCTTTTACAGGACTGCCTAGCATAAGTGGACTTTGCTTTGTTCCAGCACTTAAGTGTCCAAACTAAGGAAATATGCCAGCACCGTCAAGGACATCGTGAGTGTGCAGAAGACTGCATGCTGAAGATGGTAATCTGAATGTTTGTCATGTGGGAAACATGGACAGAAATGGGAGTTCCTGTCCCAACTGAATTTCAAGTCAAAGGTGAACAGCTCGATCAACCGTGATTTATACAGAAAATCCAAGTAAGCCCTTCATAAGTGCACCTTAATCTGGCCACTGTCTTTTGCGGCAAGACTTTCACGCACAACAGACTACTAAAACAAGTTGAACAGAATTGCGGGAAACAGTATATCACAACTCGACGATTTCAAAGCATTGTTAGTTGGTATCACAGCAGCCTGGGATGCAACGTAACCACTATTACCACCACAGATTAAGACTGATCTTCTTATGTGAGGACTCACAGAAAGCGACTGGCCTGGATGAAATCCATAACCTTGCACTCAGATCCGGCGTGGACTAGATGGTGGGAATATTTACGGACCTCTTTAAGCTCTCCTTACTACAATCATAAGAACCCACCTTCTTCCAGAAGACTACAGCAAATATGTGGCCATCGGAAAAGCACACAGCTTGCATATCTCACAACCTCCCGTTGTCGCTCGCTTCTGTAATTTGTAAGCATTTCAATAGGTTCATCATGATTCTCGTCAACATCAGCCCACCAAATTCCCTTGATCCTTTGACATTCGCCAAAATGAACATACCTCGAAGGTCAGCAGCACTGTTGACTGTACTGTTCACTGCAGAACGCCATCTGTGACAGCTGCTGCCTGTGCAACCTTGAACGTCCCCCCAGTTCTGAACTCGATATCATTGCACTCAGTAGTTGTTGCATTGTCTAAAATCGTGGTCAGAGCGAAATAGGGAGCAATGTTAAAATAGTCGAAACAAAACAAATTAGGGGCATATGGAAAACGTGGGCGTGAGCACGACTCTTTAGATGATTGAGACTATTGACAAAGTTAAGAGATGGAATGGCGGTATGAGTATTCACATATTTCAGACTAAGAATGCGACAATTCTTTGAGCATGATCGGGACACTATGATGTTTGGACTTTAAAACTGCAACCGTTGAGTCTGTCAGTACAAGTCTCCATTCATACAATGTTAATGATTCCTGTGGACATTCAGTCTTTAAAGAAATGTTCAGATCATTTTAGCAATGTCATGAGCAGGGAAGGGATGAAAACAGATTTTTTTTGGAGTCCAATGAAACTTCGTAATATAAACAAAAACATGATAAAATATCTGAAAAGCTGTGAGATGCTGATTGATTTTGTTTCTGGATGTTACACTGAAGAGATGCAATATACACTCAGTGGTCAGATTTTTAATTGAGAGATCGAATTGGGAAAGCTATGGTGTTTCACGTGCTATTTTAAATTGCTTTGCCCTGGCTTTGTCGGCAGATATATGTGGAATAAAAAAGATCTGAATATTCAAAGTTTGGGTGAAGATTTGTTGCTCGGGTGCTCGTTGTTGTGGTTCTGTTCGCCGAGCTGGAAATTTTTGTTGCGAACATTTCGTCCCCTGTCCAGGTGACATCCTCAGTGCTTGGGAGCCTCCTGTGAAGCGCTTCTGTGGTCTTTCCTCCGGCATTTATAGTGGCCTGTCCCTGCCGCTTCGGTTGTCAGTTTCAGCTGTCCGCTGCAGTGGCCGGTATATTGGGTCCAGGTCGATGTATTTGTTGATGGAGTTTGTGGATGAGTGCCATGCTTCTAGGAATTCCCTGGCTTTACTTTGTTTCGCTTGCCCTATAATGGTAGTGTTGTCCCAGTCGAATTCATGTTGCTTGTCGTCTGCTCAGGATAGCTGGTCGTGGCGTTTCGTGGCTAGTTGATGTTCATGGATGCGGATCGTTAGCTGTCTTCCTGTTTGTCCCATGGAGTGTTTTGTGCAGTCCTTGCATACGATTTTGTACACTACATTAGTTTTTCTCATGCTGGGTATCGGGTCCTTCGTTCTGGTGAGTTGTTGTCTGAGGGTGGCTGTTGGTTTTTGTGCTGTTTTCAGTCCTAGTGGTCGCAGTAGTCTGGCTGTCACTTCTGAAATGCTCCTGATGTATGGTAGTGTGGCTAGTCCTTTGGGTTTCGGCATGTCCTCGTTCCGTTGTCTTTCTCTTTCTGAACTTCTCTGTCATCTTCAAAGCTTTCCTTTTCACCCTGTGATAATTTATACTTACTATCGAGATTTACATTCCCTTTCCACATGAGGCTTTCTCTTTGCCCAATGTGTATTCTTCGAAGATTGAAACCGATTTTGAAAGACAAGCTTTGATTTTTCGATCAACTAATACTCGCTAGCCATTTGAGCTGCTAAACTTGCTGTTTAATCTTCTGCTCTTCCACATGAGTCATCATTACTTAGAAAAGTGAATTTTTGAACTCCCGTCTAAGTGACAATTTCAGAATTAGAGACTCATTTTCTTTTGCCTTTCGTCTCTCTCCTTTTCTCTCTCCTCTCTCTCTTTCTATCTCTCTTCACTGTCTCTTTCTCTCTCTATTCCTTTCTTCTGCCAAGCGATTTATTCTTTTTGCTCCTTCCTCTGCCTTTAATCATAATTCAAACTGTTCCATTTCCTTTGACCTTTGCTTGTCTTTTGAATCTACCTCTAGATGTTTCATTTTTAATTGAATTCTGCCCATCTCTGAATAGTCTGATTGCATTTCCAGCAAATTTAAATACTAAGTTTTTTGCTATAAGTACTTCTCCTTTTCGAATCGAACGAGGCAGCTCCAACCCCAGTTTCTCTGCGAATTCCAGCAGTTTGGCTTTAATCAACTTTTGCAAAAAGCCAAGGACACTCCATCCACTTCCGGAAAGCTAATGGTTATGGAAAGCGCCATTGCTATTATAACCACTGATGAAAACAAATGAATTCAACACCGAGAAATAAAGAGGACGAACAATTACAACGCGATGCCTTGGAGTCCAGTCAACCTTAATCCCAAAATGGAACTACAGAACTAATTTAGCAAAGAGACCCCAGTATTTGTGGAAAAGGCCTGACCCTCTCAATCCATTTGAAAAAAGGAGCTCAGATTCTGTTTTTTTCCAGTTATTTTGGGGCTGTGTAAAGCGAAGATCCCAGGCGGGATGCAGCTCGTCAAACCACTTGATTTTACACGAAAAACATATAAATTAAAAGATGACAAAAATGATGCCAAACAAAAGAGTACAGAATGCAGAATAACCTAACGTATCTGAAAACGCAACAGATCACACCAACTTGACGATGATGTTCACAATACGTGCAGGAAGCCCCGTCAACAGTTCCTGGCAATAAAGGAATAAAGAAAATCAAACACAAAGACTTACAGCACAGATGTCAGAGAGAGGTACCAGCATGGACCTGCTTCGTTCATGCAGCTGTTACTTGAACTGGCAGCCTCAAACTGACTGCCCCCTTTCAGTGAACAGCCAGACGGCCAAAACTAAATCCAACCACGGACACGCTGAGCTGGGAGAAATGATAAACCCCCTTTCATAGTATAATGATTTTCTTTCAAAAGGATGTGGCCAAACTGGTGTCAATTGGAATAATCCGGTTGGGGAGTATTATCATCATGGATCAGTTTGGGTCAAAAGGCGTATTTCCACATTGTATTATTCTATGCATCTATGAATATAATTCCTTTCATGAGCTTTATTGCGTTCACCTTCCTGACCAGTCATGAAACGTGCTGCATTTTGCAAAGACAAACGGTTTTCCCCAACTGAGGGCTCCCTATTAGAACAGGTCGAGATTTCCTTCTCCCGCGTTTATCATCAACATTCGTTTTGGTCTGCCTATCCTAAATGTTATCTCGCTGTATTCTTTCTTTCTCTGTCTCTGTTTATCTTTCTCCCAATTATCTCGTCTCCTGCTTCTCTGGTCATGTCACTCCTTTCCACACATTCTCCCTATTCAAAACTGCCAAATTTTCATTGTTAATACCACTTTTCTTAGCTGATTATACTACTGAAGGAAGACCAATGCATCCAAAATCTTAACTCGGTTTCTCTCTCCACAGATTGTGACCGACGTGCTGAATCTCTCTGAGACCTTCAGGCATCGGCCAGGCTTCAAATACTCACCTGTGAGAATTGTTTTGCTAAACCACTCCAGGTTCAACGTTGGTTTGCCCTGGCTATCCAATTTGTATCTATATCTCAGCCATTAACTCGCACACTATGTAGTTTGCATCGTGATAGACCTGAATAACATCGTTTGAAAGCGGAGCGTAAATGTTGTCTGCTTAACCTATCAGTAACTCTGTTTTCGGTCGCAACCTCATTCCTTTGCCAAGCGTTATGTCTCGAGTGGCATGGAGGATCACTCCACATTCTTCTCTTCTGTTTCCAGTGCATCTCTACCTGTTCCTCCCCATTTTGAGAGTCAAGAAAGAAGAATTAATGATATCCAAATATGCAAAGATTCCCCATTCAGACCTGGCCAGAAGGTAATTGGTGAGGGCAGAAGTGCAGAAATTGGTCGATCATGTCAACCGTCTCATTCAGGCGCACTCGGAGGGACTCTTTGGTAACGTACTGATGTCTTAAGCGTCACAAGGGAGTTAGTTTTCTTATCACTGCCCGAACAATGCACTTAATAGATCAGAAAGAACAAAGTATTTTCCAATTGACCGATTAGTTAGAGCGAATTCTGGAGAAAGCTGGGAGCAGATTTCTGTTCCTGCTGAGAATGACTGTACTTTACAAATTAGCTTCAAAAACAGGTAAGCAGTCATGAGCCATCGACATGTAACTCTAGCGATGACAATGGCCCTTCACACAAAGATGATGGCAGTGTGTTTTCCGCAGGGGATGCAATAATTACAAAGTGATACTTTCATCGCTGTCCACAGGATTTACTCAGGTGAATCTTCTGCTGATCAGTATTCTCTTTCTTAACCTTCCTTCTCAGATTCTTTCCTTTGTTATCAGAAGGCACAGGGTGGCTAGTTCACATCTGTAAAGGATTCTTTGTAACTAAAAGACAGGCCTACAGCCGATAGATGAGGGGCAATAAACTGACTACGTTGAAGCTCGAAAGTCTTATTTTACGGCAGAGTGATTCAGAGCTGCTGGAAATCTCACACTTTCCCCCAATGATTCAACACCACCATCTACTAGCTGTTCAGCTATCCTCAAGCAAAACACACTCGTATTGGAAATATGACACTTTGGCCAGCTATAACACCGTCATCCTAGTAGGTTTTCAGATATATGGTCTGGTATAAATGTGAGAAATGAAAATATTAGTCGATGCGCAGAGTGTAAGAGCAGGGATGTGCAGGTGGGACGGTATTAAATGTTGGTTAGACCACAGTCAGAGTACCGTGTGCTGGTCTGAAATCCACATTGCAGGAAGGACGTGTTTACACTGGCGAAGGTACAGAGAGAATTTCTCAGGATGTACCCGGAGAAATTTAACAGGACATGTCCTGTGATGGATAGACTGAATTTTGCAGACAGTTTGGACTAACCGATGTTGTTTAATTTCAAGCAGAGGAGATCGAAAGAGGGTATGATTTCCATGTTCAAAAAGATAGGTGTGGTATAGAAAGAGTAGATTGACTCCTCTGATGGAGGGAGTGGGGACGATGGGGCATTGATTTAAGGTAAAATCACAAGTTTTGGAGGAGATATGGTGACTAAATATTCTACCAAGTGAGTGGTGGGAATTTGGAATGGACTGTCTGGAAAAGCATTTGAGGCAAAAACGCTGAATACGTTTTCAAAGTATTTATAACTGCACTTAAAACGCTAACTCATGCAAGGTGACGGGCCAAGTGCAGGAAAATTGGATTCAAATAGTTCATTGACGGCTTTCGATCATTGTGGAAATTTCGGTGTGCAGAGTCATTTTGTACGGTGTTCATCACAACGACTCTAATTCCATGACCGAGCATATTGCAGGAAGATGCTACAGTTCACTTTTTACCCCTCGCAAAACCCTTGGCTTCAGGTCATCTGTAAATGTGCCTCATCCATTGCTGAATCCAACACCTGCGGAAGCAGCACTCGCAATGAGCAATGATTGAGCTGACCTCTCTATGGTGTGGGAACCTTTTAAACAATACTTTGTGTTTAAAATGATTATTTCCCCATTTCAGTCCACATTGAAAAACACAGATTTTGTTTCCAATTATACAATTGTGTGGTATATCTACAGACCTGCTATCCAATTTTCTAGTTGATAAAATAATGACTCGTAAAGCATTATCATCACATGGATTTCAGTTATAATGAAAATTAACTGGATAAACGCGGGCTAACGGAAGCCATTTTCCAATTGACTGGAAACATAGCAAACAAGCCTATTAACAGACTTCATCAGTTCACGATGACTTGAGGTCAGCTCAGGAAAAGAATAAAAAATCTCTAAGGGACGCCGTCTGCAATATGAAACACTTCGCCTGCACTTCGACCAAATTGTGCAGATTGAATTCCACAGAATTAAACTCAGTTGAAGGAAGAGATAATATGTTTCTGTGTGATCTGATGTCATTGTTTGAGGAAATGTTTGGCATACAGGACATATTTAAGTATTTAGAGATGATATACTACCCGGTACTTGCAACTATTAGCGCCCCCAGTAATTGGATCAAGAGCAAGGAAATGTTGTTATCATTGATGGACATTTTGTTCGGAATGAGCCAGGTTGGGACATTCTCATCGTTGTAAGACTCTATGAATCTGGGATTCTTACTAGCTATGTATTTATGATACATTCTCCGTCAGACAAGCACACACACTCACACATATACACACGGAGACTCACACACACTCCATACACGCACATACACACACAAACTTTCATTCTCTCACAGTTTATCATTTACACAATGTCTCGAACACGCTCAGTCACTGTCTCACGTACTCCATCTCACACCGAAACCCTCTTTGTTTGTCGATGCTAACACTCAGTTTCACACTCACACCCTGTCTTACTCAAAACTATCTCTCTCACACACATACTTTGTCGTACATACTCCCGCTCTCACTACTCTTGCAACTCACAAAGTCACTGATACACACAACCCCTCTCACTCACACACGCTTGCAGAAGCACAATCTGAGACTGCTGCACACTCTCTCATGCGCATTGTCTCTCACACAAGTACATGAACTGATAACCATCCGCGCATACTCCTCCGGCTGTACGTACACACTTTCAAAATTTCTTCACGCAAACAATCATGCATACAGTCTCGAAAATGCACGCTCAAATTCACCCATGTCCACAACGTTTGTACACAGTCTATCAGGCATACATATTCATTCATTCACTCTCTTGACCACGCTGTTTCAGTCACATACACTCTCCTCGACCACTGTCATTATGTTTCATTTACTGGTGTCGTCCATCTGGTTGAGAGGCCGCTGAAATCCTATGTCGGAAGGAGTTTCGGGGATTTTGATCCACCGAAACAAAGCAATGATTAATTCCATTTTAATATAAATGGCTTTGTCTGGCTCAGCGGTAATATGCAGTCGTATGACTTCCTTGTACTTGCTGCGCTGTGCATTGCATATCATGGTGGATGTGGATTTGAAAGTTGCTGGACGAGACAGCTGCAGCGTATCTCATGGTTGGCTCACAATCTTGCAACTGTCTGTCAATTGCTGAGAGATTGAATGCTGAATGTTGGCATGCACCAACTAGCATCCTCTTGTCAGATAACAATGCTACTTTTCTCAGTTAACTTCGTAACTATTGTCATTATGGGTCATGGAAAATAAAGACTTTCCAATTGTACGACACCGTACCTCTTGGCCGTGACAACGGCAGATCTACTAGTGATTTTATTTGAACTGATTTGGAGGAAAATATCTGTTCCTTTCCTCGGAGACTTCATATTCCTGGAGTCTGTAGATGTCTGAAACATTCACGCTGACCTGTTGATTGCAGTAACTGTCTGCTCTGTCTAGTTCACCATCGCATTCACCTTCGATCGACTTTTGGCCAGTGCTTGTGAGAATCTTAAACCAAAATTTTGCACAGATAAAACATCGGCTGTGGTTCTCGTAACAGTACCTTTGCTGAGCTGTTCAAATAACACTTCCTGGTATTTTATGTATAATAATAAAAATACTAATAATTATTCCAATAACTGAATCAGCCTATGTTTTGTGGTAACACATGAATGATCCTAACTGGCATTCTGGGAGGAAATTGGAATTGTTCACGACATACTCATCCCCATGTCCCATGTGCGCTGATTCTGCTTCTCATCATTTTCACTGTCAGGCACATTTTCTGAGCAGTACAGCACATAGGAAACTCTGGATTCCCATAAGGGGGAAGAGTCCCGGAGACCCTGAAATGGAGAGTCGGAGAAAATAAGTTATTTTATTGTTTGCTATTTCTGGTACTATCATCTTGTTGCGGGTAGTGTTTGCAGCGACACTAAAAACATCAGTGGATTACTGATATGCCTGAGTTTGCATATGTGCATTTGTGCATACTAGATCTAGGTTTCTTTCTCCAACTCCTGAGTTGCTGCACAAACACTGGGATTTGCATCATGACTCAGGATGAATTCAGCAGACAATTGAAGGAAACGATGAAGTACCCCTTGCCTCTAACTGCTAAAATAATTAAACAGTGCTGGCACTGATTGATTCCCAGCACTAAAGCACAATAATAGATCAAATAACGATCAAATTATATCACTAATGTTTCTTAGAAGTGCATTAATTGACACGCAATGTAGACATTCACCAGCAAGTTGATTCTTTCAGAAGGATTCGATGAATGGCGCCAAGTCAAATGCATTTTATGGACTTCGTTCAATAATGACTAATCATGCTTAGTTATGAGGCGGGAGGTAGAACGTGGGGCTTTGGGGTGCGTTTATTGTGGTGTCAGAGGAGGAGTTGAGTCTAAACAAAGAAGAAAATAAACTGGCATTTTAAAACAGGTCAAATTACAGTAGAGGATGTTTGCACATTCCGAGAGAACATACAGTTGGACATATTTCTGGACATGATCTAACACATCACAGAAGTTTTTGGGAAGAAATTGCGTGGTCTCTCAGACAAGCATTTTTATCATCGATAATCATAGATGAGGTTGCTGATGACTGAAATGTGGATAATGTACCTTTGTTTAACAAAGGGTGTGAGGATAAACCGTTGCAATATAAACCCGTGTGTCTGTCTTCGGCTGTGGGTGAATTGCTGGCAATGATTATAAAATAAAATATTTATGTACAGTTAGAGAAGATATATTGATTAGGGACAGTTGGCTTGTTTTTGTACTCAGAAAATCTGGTCCCACAATCTTCAAATGGTGGCTTTTTGGTACGAAGATATATCATGCACAAGTAGCCATTCTGAATTTTGGCTTGCATCCCGTAGATGGAACGTACTGCTACCATTGAACAAGATTTTCTGAGGGAGTAACAAGTTGTAGATTTGATAGCGTTTCTGCCGACTGATACTGAACTATCCAATGGTAGGGAATGACATATGAGGTATTTCCTGTACGTTATTTGCCTGTTCGTCTGCCCAGCTCTCTGTCTGTCTGTCTATCTATCTATCTATCTATCTATCTATCTATCTATCTATCTATCTATCTATCTATCTATCTATCTATCTATCTATCTATCTATCTATCTATCTATCTATCTATCTATCTATCTATCTATCTATCTATCTATCTATCTATCTGTCTATCTATCTATCTATCTGTCTGTCTATCTGTCTGTCTATCTGTCTGTCTGTCTGTCTATCTGTCTGTCTGTCTGTCTGTCTGTCTGTCTATCTATCTATCTATCTATCTATCTATCTATCTATCTATCTATCTATCTATCTATCTATCTATCTATCTATCTATCTATCTATCTATCTATCTATCTATCTATCTATCTATCGATCTATCTATCTATCTATCTACCTACCTACCAACCAACCTATGTATCTATACATCCAACTATCCGTCTGTCTTTCGATTATTTGTCTGCCTACCTTTCCATTTACTTATTTATTTATCCAGTTGCAAATAAATTGATTTTTCATTCCAGCACTGTTCACAAATACGGATTGGAGGTCAGAAAGTGTAAATACTCAGGAGGAGATTAGGCCAGATTTCCACAGTACTTAGATGGATACGTTGGTGCCGTGGTGTATAAGGTATAATCTTTAACTGTCAAGCTATTGTGTGCAGAAGCATGGAATGTAGGATTAAGCTGCACATTACTTTAGTTCGTGTCAGGATAGTCACAGGAACAACAAGAAAATCATGATTGACATGTCTATTGGAGTTCTATGAAAATCCAGCTGGTACTTTTCAGAAGAGGTGGACGCGTGAACGTGGGTAACTTGATCTTTCAGATGTATTTCGAATCGGACCACACAAGAATATTGTGTTTTAAATTGAAGAGAATGAAATCATGGAAATATTCTGATAACAATGGAGATAGCTCAACAGATAGGATACAGAGAGGATAAGTGCAAAGTTCGATTTCACAGTGCCTCCACGTGTCGAATAAGGTACTGCAGAGATCAGAACTTGGACCTCAGTCATACACAACATATCAGTGATTTAGAGGTTGAAAATAAACATAATATCTCAGCATTTGCATATAGCATTAAACTGGGTGGGAACGTCTGCTTGCGGGGTGGCGGGGGCATGCAGAAATTTTGATTTGGACATGTCACGACAGTGAACATACCGATAGCCGATGCAGTTTGTTGAAATGGATGGGAGAACATCTGCTTTGGGAACAGAAACAAGAAGGGCGAATGTTATCTGGATGGTGATGGGTTGGAACAGTCGTGGAGTCCCAACAAGACCTTCACCGCAATTTACTTGCTGAAAGAGTTTGGAGCATAAAATTCAGCACCTCCGGGTAGTAATCTCAGAAATACTGTCTTTGCCGTGATTCTCATCATTTAGGTGAAGGGACGCCAGCGAAGTAAACGCCAAACTTTCAGGATTGTGCAAAAGGAGGGCTTAAGATTCTTGGGACTTTTTGAATCGCTTTTGGGAATGATAAATCTGTTCAGAACAGATGGTGTCCCCTCAGCCGAAATTGAATTATGCTGATGACTGAGAGATTAAATAGCGTAAATAGGGTAAGTGCAAACTTATCGACAGTGGGTCTGTGTGTGGTGAACGGATGTTGGGGAGGTGTTGAGTGTAAACTGAAGACTTTACTGCTTTTCGCAAGTTTCAGAGAAAGCAAGAGAGAGAACCTTTTGAACATGGAGACGTAAGAGTTAGAACGAAGAGCAAAGAAAACTTATAGCCCAGAAACAGACCCTTCGGCTTGAGCCGATGCAAACCTCCTGTCTAAACCTGTCGCACAATTCTGTATCCCTCTGGTCCCAGCTACTCATGCATCTGTCCAGATGCATCTTAAGTGATTCTGCCGTTCCTGCCTCTACCAGCTCTGCTGGCAACGCGTTCCAGGCACACATCACCATCGTTGAAAAGTACTTGCTGGTTATATCCCCCTTAACCTTTTCACCGCTCACCTTAAAAGTGTGATCTCTCGTTATTGAATCCTAAACCGTGGAAAAAAGCATATCACTATCTACCCTGTCTATTCCTTTCATGATTTTGTAAACCTCAATCAGGTCCTCCTCAATCTCCTTTCTTTTCTATTCAATCTCTCCTCATAGCTAGCACCTTCCATATCACGCAAATTCCTCGCATACCTTCTCTGCACCCTTTCCAAAGCGTCCAAAGCATCCACATAACTTTCGTAATGTGGCGACCAGAACTGCACACAATATTCTCAATGCGGACGAACCAATGTCTTGTGCAAGTTTAACATGACCTGTCAACTATTATACTCAATAGGCTATCCACACAAAGCAAAAATACCATATGCCTTCTTGACCACTCTATCCACCTGTACAGCAACTTTCAGGGTACAATGGACCTGCCCTCCCAGATCTCTCTGTTCATCAACTTTTCCACAGGCTCTTCCGTTCCTTGTATAATTTGCTCTCGAATTAGACTTACCTAAGTGCATCACCACACATTTGTCAGGATGGAACTCCATCTGCCACTTTTCCAAGCGACTTTCCAGTCGATCTATATTCTCCTGCATTCTTTGGCAATCTCTTATGATTTCCGCTATTCCACCAATCTTCATTTCATCTGCAAACCTGCTGATCATATCAACAGTGCCCTTTTCCAGATCATTTACGGATATCACAAACAACAGTGGCTCCAACACTGATCCCCGTGGAACACACTGATCACATTTCTCCATTTCGAGAAACTCCCTTCGAATACACCTCTCTGTCTCCTGTTCTTCAACCAGTTCTTTATCCACCTAGCCAGACCTAGCTGCACAACATGCGACTATACTTTCTCTGTAAGTTTACCACGGTGGACCTTATCAAACGCCTTACTAAAGTGCATTAATATGACGTCTAAAGCCCTTCCTTCATCTATCAGCTTTGTCACTTCCTCAAAGAACTCTATTAAGTTGGTAATGCGCGGTCTCCCCCGCACAAAACAATGTTAACTGTCACTAATCAGCCCATTCTTTTCTAAATATAAATAGATTCGATCCTTCAGTACCTTCTCCAGAAACCTCCTGCAAACTTACATCAGGCTCACTTGCCTGTAGTTACCAGGAATATCCCTATTAGCCTTCTTGTCCAGGAGGACAACATGAGCAATCTTCCAGTCCTCTGGCAACTCACCTGTGTTTAAAGATGCCACAAAGGTATCTGTCAGGCCCCAGCTATTTACTGTCTCTCATCCCTCGGCAGCCTGGGATAGATCCCATTCGGTCCTGAAGATTTGTCCACCTTAATATCCACGAGCCTACCAAACACATGCTCCCTACTTATTACAACAACATAAGTTGATGCACCATAACCAAATGGTTGCTTTACAATGTGCAAAAACGTTAAAATAAAAGTGGGATTAAATTGTAGACATGTATATAGAGCATCGAGAAGAGAATTGTTGAAATATAAACAGAAATTACACGGGGGAAGTGACATAGTAGCACAGAACGAAATGTCATTGGAGCCAAAACAGCACGAGATAGCTAATATCTCCGTCATAAGTCTTCCGTTAGAATCAATATGTGTACCAATGGAAGTGGTATATGGCACACTCGCTAAAAACATAGTGCCAATTCCCATCATTCGACTCTATCCAATTGGAAGTGGGAGACAGGAACGGAACGTCATCTTATTGGCTAATTAGTATAAATCTCCAAATAATGCGGACAATGTAGAAGAGACAATTTTCCATTACATAATGCATAACTGCAGGAGCGGTACTCTTCTGCATGGTGTTTGGTATGATTGTTGTGCTTAGAGTTTTCAATTATCCTCGGGGAGACGGGTGAAATTCTGTAAAGTGCACGGGAAAACATTTTAGAACACTGCATTTCTAGTCCAAGAAGGAAGGAGCTGTCCGGTATCTGTTCCTACAAATTGAGGCAGGGCAAGTGCAGAGCATCAGGGTGGAAAATCATTTGGGAAATAGCGATCACAACCTATGCATAAAAATCACTCACTGATGAAGATCCCAACCGGAAAATCATTTTATGAACGTAAAATCTTAATTGGAGCACGTTGATTGTAAACGCACTTGGTGGATAAAGCAGTGGATAGAAGATGGGAGAATTTTGAAATATGCGTGAAGACGATGACTACTTGCTACACTCCCAACAGAAATAAACTCAAGGCATCCAAAACTGCAGTTATCTGCATCACTAAGGATACTGATGCGAGCATCAGGACATGAGTAAGTGGAATATACTGTTATCATGATTTTAATAATTATCAGAATGAGGAAGAGCATCTCAAGTGGAGGAGAGGCGAATGCTCGAAGTTGGAAGGTTAAGATGTTGCATAAGGAAAGGATGGCGAGCTGCACATATAGAAGAGGCAAAATGTTCTTCAAATATGTTAATCATATTGGAGTCATCAGGAACAAGTGGGATAAGTTGCTCACTGAAGCAAAGGTTATGGTGGAGGTACAATTTAATCCCACTTTTATTTTAACATTGCGTTTGGCTTGAATTACATAGAACCTAGTGACAATGGCCTCATTGAAAATGTGGGTGTTGAGTAACAGAGATGTATGTTGACAAATAAAACGAATGCAGTGCTTATACGACCGGCAGCAACCTAGTCAGGAATTCGTCACTCCCAGATGAAGTGCAGCAAAATTACAGAGAGAGGTCGAGGAGCAAATGATAAAAATTTTAACGGAAATGTTTTAGACGTCTCAGAAAACAGGAGTAACCCCAGAAAATGCGAGGATTGCAAATGTGACAACTTTGTTTCAGAAAGAGAAGAATAACCATTTGCATTGCAGTCGTAAATGCTTGACATCGATAGTAGGAAAACTGACAGAGAAATTCATGCGGGTAAGGTAAATATTGGAAAATGGTATGTTAATACTAGACAGTAGACATGGCTTTGTCAAGACCAAGTGGTGCCTGCCAAAATTATTTGAGTCCACGACGAAGTAATGGAGGCATTGGATGGAGTCGTGCTGTGAATGACGTATACTTGGGCTTTCAGAAGACTTTTGATGGAGTATCACATGACATGCTGATTAGTACATTAAATAAATTTGGGATTAATGGATCGTTGGCAACATACAACATCCAATGCTATTTGTGGAAATCAATTCCCCGAACATTTGTCAGCTTTTGTATATAATAGTGCTTCCCAAAATCTCCCCGGAACGGTCTCGTCGGAACACTCAGACCCCGCCTCCAACTTCTTAAATCACCAACATGTGGACATGCTCTCTTTAAAAACCTTGCATTTTCGTGATAATATCTTCAAGATTTACAGCACAACTGAACACAAAATAACTTTCTAAACTCTTAGGTAGCTGAGCACAATTCCAATCTGTTTTGTGAAAGACCTGATCCATGAAGTTCAGGAGACATTGTCGTCAATCTATTCTGTACTATTCCAACGCCTCTGAGTGTGGTGCCATTGAGAAAGTATTCAGATGTGTGCTTACAATACCAAGGATTTGGGTCACTGACGGGAATAAGGGATTTGAAAAGTTGGATGGCACGTTCCGACCTATAAATATGCGTGTACCATACTCCCTATAAATTCGTTATATTCTTCATAAAGTGTGCTGACCAGTTCTGATCACAGTACTCAAAGCGGGAACTACTCAGACCTTTTTTTTTAATGCAGCACAGGAGACATTTGAGATGACGGGACAACATAGACAGACAGCGGTTACCTGGTGGGGATTCCTGAAATGTGGTGTCAGGAAGACCTGGTGCGAGTTAAATATCCAATTGTGCGAGTTAAATATCCAATCCATTCTGAAAGAACAGACAAGAAGGAGCAGGAGCTGGAATTATTTTACTAGTTAAGAATGTCATGAAGTCTGTATTAAGAATTGATGTTTGCACGAGGGTCAATTTTTTTTATCTGTCTGGGTGGAAGTGAAAACCAAGAGAAGCAGCCTCATTATAGAAGTAATTGACAGGACCCCGAGCAGTACTTCCGAAGTAGGTCATATCATAAACCAGGAGAAAAGGGAGGCTAGTGAGAAAGGCGCAATGGCACTAATGCATGATTTGAACATATGTATTGATTAGAGTAGTTCACTCCATAAGCGTGGCCTCGAAGTAATGTTGAATAAGTGTAAGGTGTATCATTTCATAAAGCAACATGTCATGAAGCCAACCAGAGAGCTGACGTTTTCAGATTTGATATTATGTAGTGAGAAAAGTTTGATTATTGATCCAGTCATTTGAAATCTACTTAGAGGGAATGACCACAACATACTGGAGTGAAAACAGAATCGTGTTCGAGAGTTTGAGGGTTGGGTAAACAAAATTATGCATATCTGAGAAAGTAACATTTTTGCAAATCTCTTCTTAAGCCTTGCAACTTTCATAACACATTTCCTATTGTAGGGAGACCAGAACTGCATACAAGTGGCGTACACAATATCCCATAAAGATGCAAAATGACCTCGCAGCATCTATATTCAATGCTCTGTACTAAAAAGGACAGTATACTAAACCCCTCCTTCACTATCCTATTTCTCTTAGACTACACTTTTAAGGGAATATTAACCTGCATTCCAAAGTCACTGTTCAGGAACACACAAAAAGCCTTCGCATTAAGTGTGTTACTCCTGCCTTGAATTGACTTTGCAAAATGCAGCACTTCACATTTACCAAAACTAAGCTCCACCTCACACTCCTTCACCAAACTGACCTATTAGATCATGATCCTGGTGTAAACTAACGTTAGTAGCTTCATTGTCCAGTGTGCCTCCTACTTTGGTGTTAACTGCAATTTTTATATCCAACCCGTTTATACAAATGACGAAAAGCATTGAAGTCAGCACCGATCCTCGTGGCACGCCACTGGTAACAAGCTTTCATTGTGAAAAGCAACCTTTGACCACAATCCTCTGTTTTCTACCTTCGAGTCGGTTCTGCATGCAAATTGCCAGTTCCCTCAGCATTCCATGTGATCAGATCTCAGTAATCAGTTTACCATGGGAAACCTTACTGAAAGGCCTTACTGAAGTCCATGTGGATCACATCCACTGCTCTGCCATCATTAATCCACTTCCTTACTTCTTCAACAAAAAAAACTCAATCAAGTTATGTTTACACCATTGCCATGTTAACATGGCCTATCAATATTTGCGCAAGGAAGGCAGATAACCTTTTCTCACAAATTTGCTCTTTGCCTGTTTAGGATCAGAAGTTTCCGACGTTTTACGAAATAGCAAATTTCAGACTGTGGCTAGACTTGTCCTTACATAAGTGCCCGTAATTAGAATACTTGCTTCTCTGGAACTAGCTACTAACCGAAAACTTTGTAAATTCTCTCAAACTTTCTTCCGACAGAAAGTCTGATCGTATCCATTACAAGTATGTATAGTCTACATTACTAGTTGCGAGCTTCCCCTTCACATAAGCATCAAACACCTTTGGGCATTTGCCTTCGCTAAAAATCCCCAAGTGACCATATTTTCAACTTCATCATGTGCTGACATAAGAGAGTCCATTTGGAGTATCACGATAAACCTGACCCTCCAAAGACAATCCACCCACACCCAGTCCAAGACCCTCCCGATCTGACTCCAAATTTACAGTGGCTAACACACCGAAACTGCAGATATTTGGAATGCAGCAGGAAAGCAGAGCAACTGGCAGAAACTCACACGGACGCAGAGAGAATGTGCAAACTACACAGTCATTTATGGCTCATATCTAACCCAGTTTCATGGAACTATCAGCCAGCAGTTCTCAATACTGAGCCACTGTGCCAAACTGTGAAGAAATCTGTTATCAAAGAAAAGTCACGTATGTCATCCAAACAGGTTGTACGCTGATGCTATTTACAATGTGGTGTGCTGAGTATTGGTGTGAAAGTGGTTAACTGAACCAGTTTGTTAAATGCCAGTAATAATTTGTTCGCCTCCAAGGGCGCTAATTGTCTCACTGGAGGCTTCAGCATCATGCTCGAAAAACCTTAATTGTCATTCTGGAGCCTTTAAAACTCATATTAATAAAGTATCCATTTCACTGTTTGGTTTTATGGATCAAACCGTGAAATTTGAGTGTGCAGAGAGGCACACTTCGAAATCTGAGTGTAATAAGTTGCAAGGTTACATCGTTCAATAAATCCAAATGCAAGAGACTGAATTGTCAATCACAAGATCGGAATCTACCTTGGAATACGAAAACAGTGGAGGATATACCAACAACAGTCAACTGGAATCTGATAAGGATGGATATGACTGCGATAACAAGAAGTCAGAACGCGATAGCAATCAACAGGAGCTTGCTGCATGCGCTTTAGTCTTTCCAAATGTTACGACGACTTATTGATTAGTTGGCAGATCTATTACAAACTTCGGATTATCCAAACAGGCTATTATCCACTGCTAGATCTTCTTGGTGTGCCTGGTGAGTCACTCTATCGAATTAATTCCTTACATTAACAGGTGATATGCGTGTGAGCTGAAAATGTGTTGCTGGAAAAGCTTAGCAGGTCAGGCAACATCAAAGGAGCAGGAGAATCGAAGTTTTGGGCATAAACCCTTGGGCGTATGCCCAAAACGTCGATTCTCCTGCTCCTTTGATGCTTCCTGACCTTCTGCGCTTTTCCAGCAACGCATTTTTCAGCTCTGATCTCCATCATCTGCAGTCCTCACTTCCTCCTAGCGTTTGCCCACAAAAGGAAAAAAAAAAAAAGCCCAGTCACAATCCACTGATTCCAGTCGTGGTTTTAAATGTTCTTTGTTATTGCAGATTCAACTTTGCTCATGAGTCTCTGTCCAAGGGTAAACCCTCAAACCACGGAATGCTTTCTGAACATATCCAGACATTCCTATTATAACCGCTCAGACGTGTTATAACTTTCCTCTGCAGGAACTGGGACATTCACGCAGTTGTCGTGCCTGAGCTGGCGGAATACCAGTAATACACCATTCCCATTTGGGAAGATACTGTGTTATTATAAGTTGGTTTGCCCACTCAGTTTCCATTCCAATGCATGCCTATACAAAGTGGATTTTTATCTACTATTCGTGTTTATCTGGGAACATGTAAGTAGGAATATCTCTCAGCATAGGTCACGGATCACTCATTCGGTGTGGGACTAGACTGATGCTCTTGATTCTGGCTCATATATTCTGAAGTCGTGTCTACAGCATCGAAACGAGAATTTTGCATTCACTCCCCAAACATGTCTAGACTTCATGAGTCTCTTCATCAATGTCCGATTTTGTTCCAGCTCTTTCATCTGCCACAAAATAAATGTGAGCAAAATGTTTCGCTTCCCCTGTAATATCAGACATAATCATACAGATTCCTCACACCGATATGTGTGTGTGCCTTCTTTGGTTTATTTTAAATGAAAATGTTGCTCATAGACAAAAAACCTCTTTCATTTTGAAAAGAGGCCCACATGTTATTCGAAAGTAGATCAATGAGAATAGCTTCGACTTCATCGTGTCATTCTATTCAAAACCAGGTATGACATCATCACATTGGCCACATTGTAAATCTGCAACATTTTCAAGTACCAAAAGTTACCAAGTCCTTCTTCATAGTCGAAAAGTTCAATTCCAGGCTTTGTCCTGTTGAATCGCCTTTGTACCCGCTGCTGGATATTCACATACTTCCTTAAGTGTGGTATCCAGAAGTGAGCACAGATTTCCTGCGATAGCCAAACCAGTTTTGTACAGCTCTATTACGAGGTTGTTACTCTTACAATTTGAAGCACTTCTGATAAAACTAAATGTTCCATGTACCTTCTTAAGTTTACTGTAAACCTGTCCTACCACGTTCATGGATCTGTGGACAAGCACTCTAAGATACCCGTGTTCATCGGAGCAAAAGTGTATTGTTATTCAGTTCATTTTCTTCTTATTTCTTCTTCTAACGTGCAAGGCAGTCCTGGTATGGACGAGATGAAACTCCTCAAAATGTTTTTTCTAACAGCCTAGACACATATTTTCGATATTTTATAGAGAGATGTGAAGTGTGTATTCCTGGTGTTATGCACCTGATAAACCATTCAGCTTTAAGAAAAACATAATTTATTCAAACAACACAGTTAAACGTCGAGCAAAACACAGCCGAAATTAGACTAACTTAATTACTGGAAAACGTAAACGACCCTCTGCGGTAAATACTACTAAGTAGCTATTCCAATACAGTAAAATCCAATAAGGATACCCTTAGGTAAACGGTAAATTAGGATACAGATTCTTACAAGTAGCGGGGAGCAGCATATAGAAAGAGATCTTTGAAGAAAGTCAGATGAATTCTTTACTGAAGCTTGCAACTCCTTTGGACTGACACATTGTGTGACTGCAATGGTTAAAACAGACTGGATAAAATTTAAACTGGGACAATTAGCCACACCTCTTCAATTGGTATTTAGACATTTCTATGCTTCTGACTTTATGACCTTTGTTCAAATAAAAGAAAGACAAATTGACCTATTTAAAGCGACAGCGTAGCCACAGAATACATATGAGAGTAAATTCCACTTGCTGCTGATCAGCCCATCTGAAATATTGTTTCTGTCTCTTCACTGAGCAGTAACCAGGCATTTTGTTCTTTAGCAGTGAAACGTTTATGGACCACGAAATGTAATGAAAGGAAGTTTTTAAATATCTCGAAATTATGCCTCAACAATATCAGTATTCAGTCTGATTTTTTTTAAAAAAAATGCATGCTGTTTTCCATCAGAGCACGTAATTTTAAAAAAAAACTCTCATATTCAATTTTTTTTCAATGCTTCACAGGAGACCGTGACGTGTTTCAACATCTCAGGATGCTCAGCCATAGTTAATGCAATTCGCGCTTACAATTTGTTTGTTCATTCCCTTCATCACAGCTAACATACTGACGATTGTGATACTGAGTCAGAACAAGTGTGGTCTGTCCAAATGCGTCACACGATACATGGCTGTCATGGCAATGACGGACCTTCTTGTCATTCTCTTTGACTTGTTACTAAGACACATTCTGTTCATCTTTAGAGAGCATTTTCGTTTCATATTAAATATTCCCATGTGCAATATACATGCTGTACTGCTTCATGCAGCCACTGATGCATCTGTCTGGTTTACTGTCGCTTTCACATTTGACCGATTTGTCACCATCTGCTCTAGAAAGTGGAAGAGAAAATATTGTGTCGTGGAGACAGCAGATGTGGTTCTTGCATCAACTGCAGTCCTATGTTGTTTAAAAAACGTCACTTGGTATTTCATGTTAACAGGATTCTACAAAAGGTGGAGCAACCCCTGGTTTTGTTTTATGGCACAGGAAGTTCAATTGTCTCTGGTCTGGACAGCAATCGGGTTTTTGCAACATATTTTCTCATTGGTGATTCCATTTGTGCTAATTCTGCTGCTCAATATTTTCACCGTCAAACAGGTTTTAATCAGCAGCCGCGCCCGCAATAGGCTCCAGGCCCATCGAGCTTGTAAGTCTCACAGGGATTCAGAGACAGAGAGCCGAAGACAATCCGTTATTTTCCTATTTTTAATTTCAGGAAATTTTGTCCTCTCGCGTGCATTACTCATGATATTTTGTTTGTGGAGACAAATTTATAACTTGGGTTATAAGACTGTAGAAATTCCTTACTTTGTACTTGAACTGAGCTTCATGTTGCAAATATCAGGCTGCTGTACAAATACTTGCACTTACGCTGTTATTCAATCAAAGTTCAGAGAAGAGTTGAAGAAAATCCTGAAATATCCCTTCACTTCAATTTCACAATTCACTGAATGGTGCAAATTACTGAAGCACTGAGAGGAAAGAGGGTCTCTTCTTTTCAGTGCATTTCATAGTCTGTCACATTGAATAAGAAGATGTTGTATTCTCCACATTGTAAAGCATACTTGAGAGGACCTTCTTCATCGGAAGTGGGTGTCAGTGCGATGCAACCATATTATGTTTTGAGGCCTGTTTCCATGGTGATGGTAATCCTGTTTGAGTTTCGTCCACTGTAGTGTTCTTGATTACTGACAGCACAGTGAGTGACGAGGTTTGCCGTTATCTCTCTGTGACTATTCCTAAAACACGATGTGCCAATAGATTTAGAATGAGCCCAATGGGTTAGCATCAGCTGTGACCGTGCATTCTACTAGTCTGCTTTCGGACAGTACAACCACAAATGTTAACTGAAGAATGGAATTGCGGAGGCAACCCAGCGATTGTTCTTCCCCAAGGTTGCTCTGAATATCTGTACATTTAAGTTAATGATTAAATTTGGCTTCTAAGTCTTGATTTAACTTACAATGCTGATGTTCTCCAGCAACGCACAAGTCGTCTTAGACATTCCCTTCTCGAATAAGTAATTTATCGTTATGTAATCATTCTTTGTTTTGTCATGCGGTTAAATATTTGTCGCATGGCTCTCGAACGGTGGACGAATGGAAGGTCTTCCACTGTTTATAAGTCAAGTTTTTCATCTCCGAAAAGAAGGCCACGTGTCCAGCTGAGTTGGATGGATTATTGGTTTATACAGCGGTACAATACCAACAGCATGGGATCAGTGCCCCGCATCAGTTTGGGATTAAAAGGGAGGACTGTCCTTCTCCACCTCTTCCCTCTTTTGAGATGTAGTGACCCACAGGTTAAATCACCAAAAGTCGCTACTCTCTAATAAGACAGCAGATCATATATCTGGTAAGATTGTGGCAACACGTTACATTATGAGTCCATTTAATTTTCTGTTATGTCATACTGTTCCCAAGCTGCCGAAACACAAACCGCATACAATCACTCATTTTGGGCGAACTATTGATAATGCCGGTCAACCCAGAACTCAGATCACACTGCCTTTTGGTTTGGCTTTCGAATTGACACTGTTGAATCAAGTGTATCTTGCACAATTCTCCTATCCTTCAGAGATTTGTGAGCACCCAGGAAGTGCTGGAGGTAAGATCATAAATTGTGCAAATCAATTTCCAGTTTTGCTCAATGAACCTCAACAGGTTCTGAATTATCATCAGTTTGAAGGAGGAAGCCTTCTCAATTCTTGTTCCATTATAAATTTAGTTACATCATCTGTCTTCGTCTTACTTGAGGGCATATCAATAAATGCACTTTTCCTTTTCATGTAGAAGATAGTAACTTATCATTCTTTGATTTATTCCTGCCGCCATTCCTAAATCCCCTGACCATTCTGTATTTAATATCTTCCATTTCATCTGAACATAACCGTAGATTGCAAATATATATTTCTGGACTTTGGTTTTCAGTCATTTCTTTTAAAATAGTTCTCATTAACTTAATTACATTCCCAGCTTCTCAATCAAGCATTTATTTTCTGGCAGAGACAAAAGTAGTTCACAGCCTTGAGGTATTGTCAGATTAAAGGTTTCCTTCTGATATCATCAATAGTCATTAATAAAAAAGTAACATGGTGAAGTTTGATAGTCGTGAATTGCTGCGCACAGATGTCGCCGACCTTTCTTTGCAGTCGTCATTGTGTTTTACATATCCTGCAACGGCACGGTGTTAAATGATAGCACTCTCTTTTCATTGCAGATTACTAACAAACCTTGCTCTTAGTCCGGTATTTCGTTTAGACATTCATTCCTTCTCTTTGACAACCACAGCAACAGGTTCGTGTTGCCTACAAAATTCTTTGCCACATTTCAATGCTCTTTCTTTTTTGTTATGTTGCAAATTTCGCCTTGTTCCAAATCTCCGACACTTTCTTCCTTTTCCTTCAGTGGATTTATGTCTGTGTATTTCCAATCGTTTTCATCGTTCATGTTAATTTTAGTTCTCCCCTGCCTCTGTCTACCTCACACTTGTTATTTATTCATTCGTGAAACTTGGAGTCTCTGATTGACTAATTTTTATTGCAAGCTCAAGTTATGCTTTAGATGATGGTGATGAACGTCCTCTTTGAAATGCTGCAGTCCACCTGCTGCAAGTTGAACCCTTGTATCTGATGCCAGGTCTTTGTAGATGGAAGTGCTCTTACATTTGCAATGTGCCGTTGAAAGATGTCTGGTAAAGTTAGTCATTTTGTCTTGTCGATAGTGTACAATGCTGCTTCAAAGTGTCGCTAGTGGAGGGCGTGGCTGCCTTCAGGTGTAATGCCAATCAAGTGGCCTGATGTGGCGAAATGAAGTGAAGCCATAGAAAATTACAGCACAGCAAGATACCCTGTGGTACACCAATACTGCACGTGCACCTGAGGCCTTTCTGAAGGAAAAACTTTTCCTTCTATGTGGCATCTACCCGTTTCTTTCCAGCCATCTCAACGAATCGGTCAAGTAGTTCTCTTAAACGTTGCTCTGGATTACTGGTGCTGGAAAACCACAGCGTTACAGGCAGCATGTGAGTGGCAGCAAAATCGACGTTTCGGGCAAAAACCTTCACCAGGAAGATAGGCAGAGTGCCTGAAGTGTGGAGAGATAAATGAGAGGAGGGCGTTTCCTTCTATGTGGCACCTACCCGTCTCTTTCCAGCCATCTCACGTATCAGTTAAGTAGTGTCTTAAACGTTGTCATGTCAACGCTTCTCTCACTTCCTATCGCAACAAATTCAGGACACTTATCACCTTGTATTTTGAAGGAAAAAAAAATAAAATAGCCTATTTCACAGCCCCTTTCCACATATCCTCTCTTACCTTAAACCTATGTTCTGTTATAATTGGCACATCTACCCTGGAATAATAAACGACGACTATCCATTAAATTCTTGTCACTCAGAAATTTGGAAATGCCGATCATTCTTCGAAATTCCACGTGAAAACAAGCCACGTTTGGCTGATCACTTCCCATACCTAATGCCGTTCAAATAGGCTACATCCTTGTTTACAGTTTCTAAATCCTCCATATGATTTTGGTTCCATAACAAAGAGAACCGCCGACCATATTCCTAATATGGCTCGTATAAAGTTCCACACATGTCCATCATAACTTGTCAATAACTCTGCACTTTCCTCTTGCATTAGATCTTCCAAAATACATAGTACGACAATTGAGCAGATTAAACTCCATCCGCAATTTCTCGCACAAGTATACAGTCTGTTGCAGACAGTATGTATCCTGTGGCAATTGTTCTCACTGCCCACGTTCCCCACACAGTTGTACCGTCAAGTCTCCAGTCAGACTCTCACGTTTCCATCAATAGTCGTTGCAATCTATGGCCAAGCCAGGCCTGCACCTTTCTTAGAACCAAGGTGCAGATCTCACATAACTTCACATTTAGTTTCAACCTGGCATGAGTAAAATTATAAATGGACTTGTGAAATTCTATACAGACAACATAATCATTCATTCATCCTTTGCCACTTCGTCAAAACCTCTATCAAGTGTGTGAGGCTGAAACGTCTTGGCAAAAAGCCATGCCGTCTCTCGTTACTGACTCAGTTCTTCCTGAAGTGTGATCAACCCCTGTCCTTAAGATTCTGCTGCAACAATTTGCCGACCAATTGCAGTAGGTTCCCAGGACGTAATGCCCCGGATTATCCCCATTACATTTGTTTAACAAAGATACAGCGTTGGCTCTTCTCCAATTATCTACTCCTTTTGATTTGATTTCTTCTGGATGGTGTCAAGCCATATTTGTCGAGGAATGCACCAATGCACTGTTGAAGTGTGCCTTGTGGAGGGTGAACTCACTTTGATGAATCAGGATATGAGTTGCTCGTCGCAGATTTCCGGACATCAGTCCTGTTCTTGCAGCCACCTTTTTAATGTGGAGAACCCAGTTCATTTTCTGCACTATAATAACCCCCAGCATGTTGGTACTGGGGAAATTCAACGATAGAAGCACGACTGAACAGTGATACCATTTTAAAAGTCTTACCCTGATTTCATATACATCCCACAGAATGGGGCACACTCGCTGATAGTCTATTTGGAAATAGTTTTCACTGCTATTTCCATTTCTCCCGTTTTCGTAGTGGGACTATTTTGATATAACTCTTAACTTTAAGTTAGATCATCCTGCATTAAAATATTGTTTGCACTTACCTGAATTAAACTAAAACTAAAAATCAAAAGTATCCTTATTTTAAAATTGAATCAATGATGTGCTCACATTGTTGATACAAACCTCCGATATGCATGCTTTTTTACTCTGATGGAATTAAATGCTATCTAGTTTGCTCGTGCCCTTGATCCAAACTTCCTTCCAGTTATTTTGTGAACACCTCGAAGATTTTTTCCTGAAGTAGAGGCTGGAGTTGTTCTGTGGAAATAATGTCTTTGTTAGTTTAAATTTAAAGTGAGAAAGATTTTGAATTCTGGCAGCCCATCTGTGGTTGTAAGAACGAATACAGAATTGAAATGAGTTCTCAAAGTGATGAGGAGAGTAAGAGACAAATAATTCAAAACTGGATTCAACTGAAACTTCATGCTTCATGTAGAGACTATCAAATGCAATGTATACGTGGATAAATGCTTTCATGGTAAAGTTTCGCAGGTTGACTATGTCACAGTCATAGTAATTCGATATGACGTTCTATAGATGCGATATGATTGGACATTTTCAGATATAGGCAGCGATTAATCCTTAAGGTTGCTTTCAATTGGCGTATTGAAAGTTAAAGTCAGAGTGCAGCAAGTATATGTTTGTTTATTTGTTGGTTTATCCACAAAAATTCTCTTCTTGAAAAGTTCAAATTGAATATATTCGTGGTTCCGGTCACACACCTCTGTTATATGGAAGAATAAAGTAAAATATCATGATGTGTTATGTGTTTATAACATGACTGACGCTTTAGTTGTGAATAAGGCAGCCAAAGTTGGATGTGATCCACCCAGCTGACGGTATAAATAGAAGCAGTTGGTGATTGCACACATACTTGCCTTGCATACTTGCTTGGAATTTGATTTCATTTTGTTGACAAGTTTATTTTACAGTAGGAAAACATTAAAATACAGTGAAAAGCTTTCATTGTCGCCAAGAAATGCCGTTATTCACCTGCACCTCCACACACATCATTTACTGTATCCACTGCACCAGATGTGGTCTCCTATACATTGGGGAGACAGTGCACCTACTTGTGGAACGTTTCAGGGAACACCTCTGTGATACTCGCACCAACCAACCCAACCGCCCTGTGGCTGAACACTTTAACTCTTTCTCCCACTCCGCCAAGGACATGCAGTTCCTTGACCTCCTCCATCGCCAGACCCTGGCCACACGATGCCTGGAGGAAGAGCGCCTCATCTTTGTGGGCGGCACGGTGGCACAATGGGCGGCACGGTGGCACAGTGGTTAGCACTGCTGCCTCATAGCGCCAGAGACACGGGTTCAATTCCCGCCTCAGGCGACTGACTGTGTGGAGTTTGCACGTTCTCCCCGTGTCTGCGTGGGTTTCCTCCGGGTGCTCCGGTTTCCTCCCACAGTCCAAAGATGTGCAGGTCAGGTGGATTGGCCATGCTAAATTGCCCGTAGTGTAGGGGTATGGGTGGGTTGCGCTTCGGCGGGGCGGTGTGGACTTGTTGGGCCGAAGGGCCTGTTTCCACACTGTAAGTAATCTAATCTAATCTAATCTAATCCCCCGCCGAGGGACCCTCCAACTACATGGGATGAATGTAGATTTCTCCAGCTTCCTCATTTCATCTCCCCCACCTTATCTCAGTCCCAGCACCCGGATTCAGCACTGCCCTCTTGACCTGCAATCTTCTTCCCGACCTCTCCGCCCCCATCGCCTCTCCGGCCTATCACCCTCACCTCCTTTCACCTATCGCATTCCCAGCACCCCTCCACCAAATTCCCTCCCCCCTATCTTTTCTCTCAGCCCGCGTGGAACACCAGCCTCACGCCTGAAGACCGGATTATGCCCGAACCATCGATTCTCCTGCTCCTCTGATGCTGCCTGGCCTGCTGTGTTTTTCCAGCACCACATTTTTCAACATCTGCAGTCCTAATGTAAGAATAAGGGGAGTAATAACGGAGTCAAAGAGAGCCCATCAGTCCTGAGCCACCTCGATACCGCCAATTACACCGGAAACGGTAAAACGATCGAAAGCGATGTTTTCAGAAATGATTCAATATTATCTCCGCTTGCTCCAAACAAACACGTGCAATGCGATTATTTTGCCAAGAATGTAATTTAATAACATCAGTTTTGATATTATTCAATTATGTAGCAAATTTCAGATGTCAAGAACAGAACGTTGCTCCGAAATTCCGTACTTTGATGTTCATAAGCAAACATTAACTCGTATGTTTGTCTATGGACTGTGGTCTCTTGGGGTCGGAAGATGGTTGGGCGTTGATGTCTGAAATTAAATTATCCACGGTCTACTCATCAAATTGTCGTTCTTTGTATCAACATCAATGGATTTACCAGGCAACTGAGTGCCATATCCTGAAAGATAAAATGTTATTTATTCTGTTGATGTGGCCAACTTTTATTGTCCACCATAAGTTCGTTTGATGTTATGATTTAACTGTAATGTAGCATGAGTGCTGTTTATATGGAGGAATATGCATAATGCATAATTCTCCTTTCATCTCTGTCTGGAGGTCACATTAGCCAACCAAAAGCAGCCCCGAGCTGTCTCTTTCATTCGCATCACAGTGGACTGCCCTGGATACACGTCTTCCCACACCTCTCCTGCTAACTGTGTGGAATAACAAATAAAGAAAAATCCAAAAGAACTGCGAGCACTGGAAATTAGAAACAAAGCAGAAATATCTGATCCAGTCTCATCAAATTACATAACAACTGTGCAGAGAAATATATTAGTTCCGGTTTGAGATTCAACTCCGTTTGGTGGATCAGTTGAACAATTGCATGGAGCCATTTTACCGCTGTTGACTCAGCTCAAATACGCCAGTATGTGACGAATCGTTTCTAGTGAAAGAGGATTTGAGCATAGTCACAGAATTGCAGCGACTAAAATGAGCAAACCTAAACTCATTTTACATTAGAGCCCACAGTTGATTTGATGAATGGAAAATAGATGAATAGGTGGGGTTTTGAGGATGAAAGCGTTTGGGCAAAGAGAAGAAAGAGATAACTACACACTAACAGCAACTGCAATTATCCATGCTTCAAGCACGCAATAACTGTTTGTAAGCGAGACGTTAATGGTAGATTGAGTAAAAAACAAATTAATACTGAATGCAAGTAATTGCACTTCCAAACCGAACTGTAAGTAGTTTGGCGCAGAACTCCATATTATGTATTTGTTTGTTACCCATATCCTTACGAAATTAAATAGTGCACCTGGGGCCATCTGGCTAAGCTATCGAGAATGGCTAAATTACAGAAATTTGCATTTACTTCAGTCAAATCCTGAGACAGGTGTGACAGTTATACCAATTTCACTATCGTTGATTCTATTTTTTTTCTCTTCAAGGAGAATAGCTGCTTGTGATGTATGCTTTGAGCCTGTAGCATTTTTCGCAACTGGCTTGGTCAATTCTCCGAACGAAAAATAAGTGAAGGACTTGTGAAGAAAAATACACAAATGCAATAACGTCAGTAGTATAGAACCGTGAATATACAGATCTGAAGCAGTGATGATAAGTTTAGAACTTAACTGAACTCATTGCACGAAATATAGCCTAAACGACCTATACTGAAGTCAAGTCATGGAATTTGTTGTTTGAAGCACAGGTTTTCCAATGTATACGAATTTTGGAAATATGCACAAAGTTTCAAACATCGTCTTATCACGCATTGAATTCAGATAAATACACGTTGTCCTCAATTCAAGGTTCATTTTGGTGAGAAACGGCACAGATATTCAAGTGTTATTTAAACTAAGTACACAGTGATAAGATCAGTGCACAGTCGCGTGTACACAAGCGAATTTGCGCCAGGCACCAATTTCATTACATCAGAGTGAATTAGGAGTCGAATTAATGCGTTGTGCTCCTGTGTTTCCTTCCTGAAAGGTATTATGACGTCCAGAGCTATTGGGTTTTGAGAAGATATATCGCTCAGCCTGAGGTTCAGAACGTATTATTGCTCGCTGAGCTGGAAGACTCGTGTTCAGAAGTTTCAGAACAGAGCTATGTGCAGTTTTCTCAGTGTCCGGACGACAGCGTACACGGGGAACGAATAAACTTGCATCTTAATCAGAGTTAAGTCATGAGGCAAACCTCCTGTGATTATGTTTGCCATGATATAATGGAATGTTGACCGGCGTACATTATAAGCTCTTCGATAATTTGAGCAGAAAGATGATGCAAAACAAGTTTGTAGACCACACACAAAAAAATACTGGCCAGGTGGTTGAGAATGAGGAGATAAATGAATTGATCAAATGAGCAGATAAATTGTCTGTGCTATGTAATTCAAATAAACGTGGGGTGGTGTAGTTTTGAACAAGGAAATTTTCAGGGGAGTATTATGTGGTAACAAAGCATAGAAAGCGCAGAACATCCCTCAAGGCAGCACGACAAGACAATAGGTTCGTTAAGAAGACACACAGACCATTTCTCTTTCTCAGTTATGGCTGAGATTATAATAACAGGATTCTTTTGTTGGAGCTGGATTTGCAGCGACCAACCTTGATACGAGCCCACATAAACTCTGCAGCTGTGGTTAGCACATTACAGAAAGTAGTTGATTGTCATTTGAGCGAGTGCCTCCGAGCTTCATCACGACGATGAAGGAAATTTTCAGTTATGAATTGAAGTTGGATATGGTTGGGTAGATAATTCGAAGAACAAAAAGTAGAGAGAGATCTCATAATGATGCATAACGTTAGAAGGGACACGGATACGGTTAATAGAATGCAGATTTTACCCTGACGGAATTATCATTAAAAATGGGCATCAATATAAGGTGAAAGGCAGAACATTTAGAGTGAATTCAGACTCAGTCTTCTGCCCCGAGAGGATGGAGGCGTCTCGACTACGCAGCCAATAAGTACAGCTCAGGCGGGAATTCTCACAGCTTCGACTAAAGTTATTGGAGGATCGGTGAGCGCTGCATATCATGCAAGGCAGTAGGGCTAATATTGGTGGTACATAGAACATAGAACATAGAAAAATACAGCGCAGTACAGGCCCTTTGGCCCTCGATGTTGCGCCAATGCAAGCCCACCGAACCTCCACAAGCCCACTACCCTCCATATGCCTATCCAATGCCCGTTTAAATGCCCATAAAGAGGGAGAGTGCACCACGCTACTGGCAGGGCATTCCATGAACTCACGACTCGCTGAGTAAAGAATCTACCCCCCCTTAATTTAAAGCTATGCTCCCTCGTAATCGCTGACTTCATACATGGAAAAAGGCTCTCATGGTCAACCCTATCTAAACCCCTAATCATCTTGTACACCTCTATCAAGTCACCCCTAAACCTTATTTTCTCCAATGAGCCCCAAATGCCTCAGCCTTTCCTCATACGATCTTCCTACCATTCCAGGCAACATCCTGGTAAACCTCCTCTGCACCCGTTCCAGTGCCTCCACATCCTTCCTATAGTATGGCGACCAAAACTGCAAACAATACTCCAGATGCGGCTGCACCTGAGTCTGATACAACTGCAACATGACCTCAGGACTCCGGAACTCAATTCCTCCAGCAATAAAATGCAGTACCCCATATGCCTTCTTCACCACACTATTTACATGGGTGACAACTTTCAGAGATCTGTGTACATGGACACCAAGATCCCGCTGCTCAGCCACACTACCAAGTATCCGACCATTCGCCCAGTACCCCAACTTTTTGTTACTCTTACCAAAGTGAATCACCTCACACTTACCTGCATTGAACTCCATTTGCCACCTTTCTGCCCAGCTCTGCAACTTATCTATATCCCGCTGTAACCTGACACATCCTTCCTCACTGTCAACAACTCCACCGACTTTGGTATCATCCGCAAACTTGCTCACCCAACCTTCTAACCCCTCCTCAAGGTCATTTATTAAAATGACAAACAGCAATGGTCCCAAAACAGTTCCTTGCAGAACATCGCTAGTAACGGCATTCCAAGATGAACCTTTACCATCAACTATTACCCTCTGTCTTCTTCCAGCCAGCCAATTCATAATACAAACCTCCAACTCACCCTCAATGCCACACCTCCGTATTTTTTGCAGTAGCCAACCATGGGGAACCTTATCAACCGCCTTACTAAAATCCATATACACCACATCTACCGCTTTACCCTCGTCTACCTCCTTAGTCACCTTCTCAAAGAATTCAATAAGGTTTGTGAGGCACAACCTGCCCTTCACAAAACCATGCTGACTATCCTTGATCACATTATTCATATCAAGATGTTCATAAATCCTATCCCTTACAATTCTCTCTAAGACTTTGCCCACAACAGAAGTGAGACTCACCGGCCTATTGTTACTAGGGTTATCCCTACTCTCCTTCTTGAACAAGGGAACCACATTTGCTATCCTCCAGTCTTCTGGCACTATTCGTGTAGACAACGAGGACATAAAAATCAAGGCCAATGGCTCTGCAATCTCCTCCCTTGCTTCCCAGAGAACCCTAGGATAAATGCCATCAGGCCCAGGGGACTTATCTATTTTCACCCTTTCCAGAATTTCCAACACCTCTTCTCTACATACCTGAAAGCCGTCCATTCTAATTAATTGTGACTCAATAGTCACATCGGCAACTATGTCCTGTTCCTCAGTGAATACTGAAGAAAAGTATTCATTCTGTGTCTCCCCAATCTATTCAGCCTTCACAAGCAACTTCCCACTCCTATCCCTAACTGGACCTATTCCTATCCTCGTCATTCTTTTATTCCTGACAACCCTATAGAAAGCCTGAGGGTTTTCCCGAATCCTACCAACTAAGGACTTTTCATGTCCCCTCCTTGCTGCTCTTAGCTCTCTCTTCAGGTCCTTCCTGGCTACCTTATAACTCTCAATCGCCCCAATTGAACCTTCACGCCTCATCTTTACATAGGCCACCCTCTTCCATTTAAGAAGGGATTCCAATTCCTTATTAGATTAGATTACATTACAGCGTGGAAACAGGCCCTTCGGCCCAACAAGTCCACACTGACCCGGCGAAGTGCAACCCACCCATGCCCCTACATTTACCCCTTACCTCACAGTACGGACAATTTGCATGGCCAATTCACCTGACCTGCACATCTTTGGACTGTGGGAGGAAACCGAAGCACCCGGAGGAAACCCACGCAGACACGGGGAGAACGTGCAAACTCCACACAGTCAGTCGCCTGAGGCGGGAATTGAACCTGGGTCTCTGGCGCTGTGAGGCAGCAGTGCTAACCACTGTGCCACCGTGCCGCCCACTGCCACCGTGCCGCCCACTACCACCGTGCCGCCCACCACGGCTCCCTCACACGACCCTTTCCTCCCTGCCTGAGAGGTACATACTTATCAAGGACACTGAATAGTTGCTCCTTGAACAAGCTCCACATATCAATTGTGCCCATGCCTTGAAGCCTACTTTTCCAAGCCACGCATCCTAAGTCGTGCCTCACCACATCATAATTTCCCTGCCCCCAGCTATAACTCTTGCCCTGCAGTGCACACTTATCCCTCTCCATCACTAGAGTAAAAGTCACTGAATTGTGGTCACGGTCCCCAAAGTGCTCACCTAGCTCCAATTCTAACACCTGGAATGGTTCGATACCCAGAACCAAATCCAGTGTGGCCTCACCTCTTGATGGCCTGTCCACATATTGTGTCAGGAAACCCTCCTGCACATCTTGGACAAACACCGACCCATCTAACGAACTCGAGCTATAGATTTCCCAGTCAATATCTGGAAAGTTAAAGTCCCCCATAACAACCACCCTATTACTTTCACTCTTCTCCTGAATCATCCTCGCAATCCTTTCTTCTACGTCTCTAGGACTATTAGGAGGCCTGTAGAAAACTCCTAACAGGATGACATCACGTTTCCTATTCCTAACCTCAGCCCAAACTACCTCATATGGCGAGTCTTCATCCATTGTCCTTTCCACCGCTGTGATACTATCTTTGACAAGTAATGCCACACCGCCCCCTCTTTTACCCCCACTTCTGACCCTACTAAAATATTTCAACCCTGGAACCTGCAACAACCAGTCCTGTCCCTGTTCTACCCATGTCTCAATAACAGCCACAACATCGAAATCCCAGGTACCACCCCATGCTGCAAGTTCATCTACCTTATTTTGTATACTTCTTGCATTGACGTATACACACTTCAAGACACTTTCCTGTTTACAGGCACCCTCCTTTGAGATTGATGCCATGTTCCTAACATCCCTACACTCCAGGTCCTGCACCCTAAAGCTACAGTCTATGTTCCCATGTCCCTGCAGAGTTAGTTTAAACACTCCCCCCCAAACGCACTAGCAAACCTCCCCCCAAGGATACTGGTGCCCCTCAGGTTCAGGTGTAGACCATCCTGTTTATAGAGGTCCCACCTTCCCCAGAAATAACCCCAGATATCCAGAAACCGGAATCCCTTCCTCCTGCAACATCCCTGTAGCCACACATTTAACTTTTCCCTCTCCCTATTCCTCGACTCTCTATCACGTGGCACGGGTAACAAACTAGAGTCAACAACTCTGTTTTTTCTAACTCTGAGCTTCCAACCTGGATCCCTGAAAGCCTGCCTAACATCCTCAGCCCTCCTCCGACCTATGTCGTTGGCGCCAATGTGGACTACGACTTCGGGCTGCTCCCCCTCCCCCTTAAGCACCCGGAAAACACGATCCGAGCCGTCGCGTACCCTTGCACCTGGGAGGCAACATACCAAACGTGAGTCTCTCTCGCCCCCACAGAACGGCCTATCTGTGCCCCGAACTATCGAGTCCCCAATAACTATTGCTCTGCTCTTCTCCACCCTTCCCTTCCGAGCAACGGGGACAGGCTCCGTGCCAGAGGCCTGAACCCCATTGATTACCCCTGGCAAGTCGTCCCCTCCACAAGTATCCAAAACGGTTTCTTGAGGGGAACGGCCGCAGGGGGTCCCTGCACTGGCTGCTTCCTCCCAGTCCCCCTCACTGTCACCCATCTGTCTGCAATCTTTGGAGTTACTACTTCCCTAAAGCTCCGATCTATCATCCCCTCTGCCTCCCGAATGATCCTAAGTTCATCCAACTCCAGCTCCAGTTCCCTATCACGGTCTTGGAGGAGCTGGAGATGGGTGCACTTCCTGCAAGTGTAATCAGCAGGGAGTACCATGGCAGCCATCGCCTCAAACTTAAGGAACCAGGGATGACAGTTTAAGTTTTGAGTCTAGTTGAAAGGAAAAAGAATGCATTCATAAGCTCTAACCAATTGAAAACAGACGAACGTTTAGAAGAATTTCAGGAATGAAGGACCATTCTCAAATCAGGCATTAAGAGTTCTGAAATGGATCATGAGATATGTTCACCAAACAGCGTAAAGTAAAGTACTCGAAAGCCTTTTATTCCGATATTGAGAGACAAGAGAGTAAACAGGGAAAGGGTTGGCCCATTCAAGTGCAAAGGAGGAACGTTTTGCGTGGAGTCAGAGAAAGTAGGTGTGATTCTTAACGAGTACATTCCATCGCCATTCACCAAGGAGAGGGACATGAAGGATTTTCAAGTCAGAGATTTATGCTTGCTTACTCTCGGGCATAAGGACGGAGGAAATGTTCGATATTCTCGTCAAGATTAAATTGGACAAGTCCCCGGATCGGGTTCGAATCTATACCAGGTTACTGAGGGAAGTAGGCGGGGAAATAGCTTGGGACTTTGCAGGTATCGTTGAAGAATCCTTGAACATGGATAAGTCCTCGCTGGACTGGAGAATTGCTAATGTTATCCCCGTGCTTATTGAGGGCAGCCGGGCTAATCCAGGTAATTATAGACTGCTAACCCTGACGCCAGTAGTATGGAAGATATAGGTTACTTATAGTATTTAGTTTATACAACAGCTATGTTCTTCGAAAATGGGCTTTCTTGGCAAATTCTCATACCAACCATTATTGTTGCATGTCGTCCTTACGAAACCTTGTTTATATTCCTTCAGGGTGTGAGTAAAGATAAAAATAGGCAAATATCTTCGTGTCAATCAGGTGTTAAGTACATCTGTTCACTCACAACAGACCATGTTTCTACCCCCTTTTTTCTTCTGAGCCACGTCAATACATTTATGATGACGAATGTCTGTTGTTGGCCTTAACCCATTTTAGTACTACAACTGAAACCACAACAGGAACATTTAAATCATGTATTTTCAATTGCCTTGCAATTTATTCTACCGTTGGTTTACTGACATGTCGTGGCAGGACACTCAACAAATCGCCTTTAGTGGATGCAATGGCCTCGTGGTGGTATCATTAGATTGTTAATGTCGAGAGAGCAGTGTTCGAAAAGACAGCAGGTTTGTCAGAATCCGAGCAGTAGGACAGTCGACGTTTCGGGCAAATAAAAACATTCATTAGGAATTAGGCTGTGAGACCAGAGTGCAGCCAGATAATTGGGAGTGGCCTGGTGCTGGAGGTAAGGTCGCTGGAACCAAAGTAATATTCTGTCGACCCGTGTGTGAATCGCACCATAGCAGATGGTGGAATTTGAAATCAGTAAACTCTGGAAGTAAGAGTCCAATGATAGCATATGAATCTTTCTGGGTTGCTGGAAAAACGCACATGGCTCACGAACATCATTTTGTTAAAGGAAGTGGCATCATTACGGGGCTTGTCCGAAATGTGGTTGACTCTTACCTGCGATATGAACAATTAAGAATGAACGATAAATATTGACTTGACCAGCGATGCGCTCATCCTGTGAATGAATAAAAAAATTGGAGTATCCAGTCTAAATATTTTTAATCCCAAGCGTTTAACATGACAGCTGAAAGCTCCCGATGGAATGAATACTGTCTGACATGTATAACAATACATTCCATCTATTTGGAGGAGAAAGTGAGGGCTGCAGATGCTGGAGATCAGAGCCGAAAATGTGTTGCTGGAAAAGCACAGCAGGTCAGGCAGCATCCAAGGAACAGGAGAATCGACGTTTCGGGCATAAGCCCTTCTTCAGGAATTCCATCTATTTGGTAATTCTTGATTACACGGTCTTCAACTTTTCTATCCTGAGAAGGCAGAATGAAACTTGAAATGATTGGTGACTCTTTGGTCACGTTCTGCTTGCAAGATGTCTTATTTAAAATTTCACTGACCACATCCTTATATGTACTGTGTAGAATATTTGAGTCTTAAACTTGTGACAGCGGAACCAGAAAGGTTAATATCAGTTTCTGAACTATTTACTGCTTCTGTGGGCTTGCAACCTGGCATCAGCAATGGGCAAAAATCTGTGGTTTTCCACAGTCAATTTGTGTCGAGACGGTTGCCATTTTTCTGGTGTGGTTAACATTTGTCACAAGCAACTGGAACAACTAAGCTTACAGAGTTTGGCCAAATCGTTGTCCATGCAGAACTCGGCAGACTCAGGAACTCCAAGGCCAACCCTTGTGCCTGCATTTGGCTCAGCCAGTGTTGATTACTGTGTCGGTTGTTACTGGTAAAATCTACTTAGCCTTCTCTTTTTCATTCTTTTCAAGCTCTTTGAGCTGCATTGCGCTAACTTCCTTTGCACCTCCTCCTGTTGTTCAGACACTATCTCTTTTCAGTTTGAAAAGAATTCAACTTCATTTACAAGATGACGTCTAAATTCCTAGTGACTCACTGTTGATGTCCGACCCATCACCACATCCAGTCTTGATCAGATATGGAAGGGCATTGCCTCAATGGTGGAATTTCAGAATATTGTGATCCGCAACTGGTTAGTATCTATGTCTTACTCTGTTTCCCGCCTCGATTTTATTCACATTGTTTCTCCAAATCGGCATCCAGGTTTTCACTTTCTCCCTGTGGATCCCCTCTTAAAGCCTGGTGGCCCATTTTGGTGGAGAACAATATCTTAAGGCTTCCAGTACATTATATCTCACTCGATCAAACCGGAGCCTATGAATCATTGGATTGCCGGCCTCATTTTCTTTAAACGGTCTAGGACCTTTATTTCCTTTAACTTCGTGAGTCCTACCTACCTAACCAGCAATGCATTCCAGTCTCCTATAGCCAACAATTTCCCTGTGGTTTCATCTGCGAAACCCTGATGCACTTTCCCGCTCCCTCATGTAAACTAGGCAGCGCATCTTTCAGCCCTTCCAGATCCTGAGTTCCCCAACGAATGTATTTTAGTTTTCTCCCCTCTTATATAAGCACCGCTAGCAGCCTTTCCTATTGGCCCATTTTCCCTTTAACTGCGCTGCATCTCAATAATTCCCCCTTGGACTCTGCCTCCAAAGCTTTTTCGAATTCCTTCCAAACTTGAGGTACCGGAGTATTTTTCATTCCTTGTCTCTCTTCATCACTTTCCACAACCACTGCGTCACCTTCAGTTCTTCACTCTTCAGACTCCCTTTCCCGTCGCCAGGATTCCTCATTTGCTTTTTCTTCCCTTAGCGGACTCATACACTAACCTCATTCTTCAGTGTTTTTTTTAGCTCTCGCTGTAGAGCTTCCATTTGCTCTAACAAGCACATTCACTATCTCTCTCTGTCTGTCTTTTCACTCAGCTCATTTTTGTCTCCTGCACTTGCATCCCCTTACAACTCTATTTACCCTTTTTTTTTTTACTGGACACTTCTTCAATGCCTCTTCATTCGAGTAGAAAGGGGGTCTATTCAACTCCTCCACATCTGGGTATATGGGGGTGCTGATTCCTGCTTTTCTGTTTCCAGTATCTGCTCAGCTTGTTCTTTGCAGCTTTCCTAGTCAACGCGCATGCCTGATAAGCTACCTTCACTTCCTCACACTCTTACCTAAAACTTTGCGGATTTCCACCTCCGGAACCCTCTTTTCATTCCTATGTTTAGATTTATCTTTCGGCTTTTAGTTCGTAATTAGTCTTTCCATCTTATTGCACATGTGTATATCAAACGTACCTTCGTTTGGCCATTTATTCAATAAATCGTTAGTTCTTTTTTCCCATTCCTAAAAAAGAATTAAAACATAATTTCTTCCCACTGGAAATGTCATACTTGATACCTCAGCTGCCGAGCTTTATGCATTCAGTCCAGCTAAGGTATTATCTCTGCTGACACAAATCACTTTCTCATGGCATTCAAGTCTGGTAGGGCTTCGTCAAAAGTGTAAGTAATCCCTAACTTTATAACTTGCAATTGTCCTTTAACAATCTATCAATTCCCAAACGTCCTCAATTGTAGCCGGTTAATGCCAACAACCTATTGCCATTCGTTCAGCCTAAACCAATCTAGCACTGCATCTGCAAAATGCACTAATCGCTCACAGTGTCTTGAAAAATCTCTCAAGAGAACTATCTTAAATTTTTAAAGTACAAAATAAAATCAATTTACCCCGGACCTCGAGCTCCAGGGAAACAAAACAGAAGCTGTTAATGACCAACAATTATGCATACAAACCAGAACATTTGACTTAAATATAGAGTTTCTTTCTCTCTCTCTCTCTCTCAGACAAAGCTTTGCTGCGAGCCAAGCCTGTCTTAATTTCCAAAATTACGCTTAAATATTATGACTATTCTCTACTATTTTAATAATCCACTACCAATCTACTGGATTTCTAAGTATTAGCGCTTTGAGGAAAACAATTTCCCCTTATTTATTTATGCGCTCAATCCCTTGTTTCTGGCGAGGAGGCATCTATAGGGTCTTATACTCACCACGTGGAATTTTTATTAACACTCCATGGATTTTTTTTTTACTAACACCACGTAGACCTTTTACGAACACCAAGTGGACTTTTATTTACACCACGTGTAATTTTTACTCAGGCAATTGCTCCATTCTATTCTTGCTCATTCCTTACCCCACTGCCCAGTTTTCCTATCAAATTCGCCACATCTCCTTCAACTGCAATTTACGACTCGACTTTGGATCTTGGAATGGAGAGATCCTCCCGCAGGTTCTCGCTCGTCTGAGACCCCATGGACCATCACAAGCCAACAGAATATAGTCCGGATTCACAGCAAAACTGCTAAACTCTTATGTTTGGTACCCTCATTCTGTCAGTCACGGGGGTGCCCTCGTTTGACCAAAAAGCGCCGTGTTACTGCCGTCCTCTTTCCAGGTAGGTCTCTACAAGACTCTGCTCACTACGCCAAATTTGTCATGGATAAAACAGAGGGAATCACCAAGAGACGCAGAGAATTATTCAATGAGTAGGTATTTTATTTAGATGGACAATCTATTACAATGGTGTTCTGACTTCAGCTGACTCTGCTAAATACTGGTTCGATACTTAATGTCAAGCGTCTCAATCAGGTTGACTCTACTAACTATTACTTAAACACTTAATTCCATGTCCCAAACATTCATTGCTACAATCTGTCCCAAGCCTGCCAGGATGATATTTAGCGGGCGAGGCTAACTTTTCTAACTGTGTTATCTCATCCCGACATAGTGGCCATTTGGCTAGTGTAGCATTCCACAGATCCCATCCAACAGACCACCTGTGGTCGTCATGCTTTAAACCTTCCCATGCTTTCATGCTCTTTTCTTGCTATAGTGGCAACTTTGATGGATCTATGCACTTTAACGCCAAGATCCTGCTGTTCTTTTACACTGCCCAGAATCCTGTTTTTAATCAGCACTTATGTTCGACTTTCCAAAATGCATAACTTCGCATTTATCCGTGTTGAAGTCCATCAGCCACTTCTCAGTCCGGTTCTGCATCGTGTCTATGTCACGCTGCAATAGTCCTCGATTCTCTCAAAGGTACCACCAACCTTTATGTCATCGGAACACTTACCAACCCACTTCCCAACCTCCTCATTTAAGTCAGAGACCTCGAAGTGAAGGAGCCATTGGGAAGTTGTGACCATAATACAATAAGCTTCAATCTGCAATTTGAGAGTGAGAGGGTACAGTCGGAAGTGACAGTACTTCTGCTGAACAAAGGGAATTATGGAGCTATGAGGGAGGAGCTGGCCAAAGTTCAATGGTGCAATACCTAAGCAGGGATGACCGTGGAGGAACAATGGCCGATATTTCTGTGTATAATGCAGAAGTTGCAGGATCAGTTCATTCCTAAAAGGAAGAAAGATCCCAGGAGGATGTATGGGCGGCCGTGGCTGACGAGGGAAGTTAACAAACATATAAAGTTAAAAGAGAAAAAGTATTACATAGCAAAGATAAGTGGGAAAACTGAGGACTGGGAAGCTTTTAAAGAGCAACAGAGGATTACTAAGCAGGAAATACGCAGAGGAAAAATGAGGTACGAAGCCAAACTGGCCAAGAATATTAAGGAGGATAGTAAAAGCTTTTTTAGGTATGTGCAAGGCAAAAAAATGGTTAGCATCCAGGGAACAGGAGAATCGACGTTTCGGGCATAAGCCCTTCTTCAGGAATGGGGAAAGTTTGTCCAGCAGGCTAAGATAAAATGTAGGGAGGAGGGACTTGGGGGAGGGGCGTCGGAAATGTGATAGGTGGAAACAGGTCAAGGTGAGGGTGATAGGTCAGACTGGGGTGGGGGCGGAGAGGTCGGGAAGAAGATCTCAGGTTAGGAAGGCGGTGCTGAATTTGATGGATTTGACTGAGACAGGGTGGGGGGAGGGGAAATGAGGAAACTGGTGAAATCCGAGTTCATCCCTTGTGGTTGGAGGGTTCCTAGCCGGAAGATGAGGCGTTCTTCCTCCAACCGTCGTTTTGTTGTGGTCTGACGATGGAGGAGTCCAAAGACCTGCATATCCTTGGTGGAGTGGGAGGGGGAATTGAAATGTTGAGCTACAGGGTGGTTGGGTTGGTTGATCCGGGTGTCCCAGAGGTGTTCTCTGAAACGCTCCGCAAGTAGCCGGCCTGTCTCCCCAATATAGAGGAGGCCACATCGGGTGCAGAGGATGCAATAGATGATATGTGTGGAGGTGCAGGTGAATTTGTGGCAGATATGGAAGTTTCCTTTGGGGCCTTGGAGGGAGGTGAGGGGGGAGGTGTGGGCGCAAGTCTTGCACCTCCTGCGGTTGCAGGGGAAGGTGCTGGGAGTGGGGGTTGGGTTGGTGGGGGGTGTGGATCTGACGAGGGAGTCACGGACGGAGTGGTCTTTACGGAATGCTGATAGGGGAGGGGAGGGAAATATAGGAGGTGAGGGGGGAGGTGTGGTCGCAAGTCTTGCACCTCCTGCGGTTGCAGGGGAAGGTGCCGGGAGTGGGGAGGTGAGGGGGGAGGTGTGGGCGCAAGTCTTGCACCTCCTGCGGTTGCAGGGGAAGGTGCCGGGAGTGGTGCCGGGACCTCCACACATATCATCTATTGCATCCTCTGCACCCGATGTGGCCTCCTCTATATTGGGGAGACAGGCCGGCTACTTGCGGAGCGTTTCAGAGAACACCTCTGGGACACCCGGACCAACCAACCCAACCACCCTGTAGCTCAACATTTCAATTCCCCCTCCCACTCCATCAAGGATATGCAGGTCTTTGGACTCCTCCATCGTCAGACCACAACAAAACGACGGTTGGAGGCAGAACGCCTCATCTTCCGGCTAGGAACCCTCCAACCACAAGGGATGAACTCGGATTTCACCAGTTTCCTCATTTCCCCTCCCCCCACCCTGTCTCAGTCAAATCCATCAAATTTAGCACCGCCTTCCTAACCTGAGATCTTCTTCCCGACCTCTCCGCCCCCACCCCAGTCTGACCTATCACCCTCACCTTGACCTCTTTCCACCTATCACATTTCCGACGCCCCTCCCCAAGTCCCTCCTCCCTACCTTTTATCTTAGCCTGCTGGACAAACTTTCCCCATTCCTGAAGAAGGGCTTATGCCCGAAACGTCGATTCTCCTGTTCCCTGGATGCTGCCTGACCTGCTGCGCTTTTCCAGCAACACATTTCCAGCTCTGATCTCCAGCATCTGCAGACCTCACTTTCTCCTCATAAAAATGGTTAGGACAAAAATTGGGCCCTTGAAGACAGAAACAGGGGAATATATTACTCGGAACAAAGAAATGGCAGAGGAATTAAATGGGTACTTCAGATCTGTGTTCACTTGGGAAGACACAAGCAATCTCCCTGAGGTAACAGTGGCTGAATGACCTGAACTTAAGGGAATTTATATTTGCCAGGATTTGGTGTTGGAGAAGCTGTTAGGTCTGAAGGTTGATAAGTCTCCGGGGCCTGATGGTCTGCATCCCAGGATACTGAAGGAGGTGGTTCGGGAAATAGTGGATGCGTTGGTGATTATTTTCCAGAGTTCAATAGATTCGGGGTCGGTTCCTGAGGATTGGAGGGTGGCTAATGTTATACCACTTTTTAAGAAAGGTGGGCGAGAGAAAGCAGGTAATTATAGACCAGTTAGTCTGACCTCAGTGGTGGGAAAGATGCTGGAGTCTATTATAAAGGATGAAATTACTGCACGTCTGGATAGCAGTAACAGGATAGGACAGAGTAATCATGGATTTATGAAGGGGAAATCATGCTTGACAAATCTTCTTGAATTTTTTGAGGATGTGACTATGAAGTTGGACGAGGGAAATCCAGTAGATGTAGTGTACCTGGACTTTCAGAAAGCGTTTGATAAAGTCCCACGCAGGAGGTTAGTGAGCAAAGTTAGGGTGCATGGTATTGGGGGCAAAGTACTAGATTGGATTGAAAATTGGTTGCCTAATAGGAAACAAAGGGTAGTGATAAACGGCTCCATTTCGGAATGGCAGGCAGTGACCAGTGGGCTACCGCAGGGATCCGTGCTGGGACCACAGCTTTTTACAATATATGTTAATGATATAGAAGATGGTATCAGCAATAACATTAGCAAATTTGCTTATGATACAAAGCTGGGTGGCAGGATGAAAAGTGATGAGGATGTTAGGAGATTACAGGGTGACCTGGACAAGTTAGGTGAGTGGGCAGATGCATGGCAGATGCAGTTTAATGTGGATAAATGTATGGTTATCCACTTTGGTAGCAAGAACAGGAAGGCAGACTACTACCTCAATGGAATCAATTTATGTAAAGGAGCAGTACAGAGAGATCTGGGTGTTCTTGTCCACCAGTCAATGAAGGCAAGCGTGCAGGTACAGCAGGTAGTGAAGAAGGCTAATAGCATGCTGGCCTTCATAACAAGAGGAATTGAGTAAAGAAGCAAAGAGGTGCTTCTGCAGCTGTACAGGGCCCTGGTGAGACCACACCTGGAGTACTGTGTGCAGTTCTGGTCTCCAAATTTGAGAAAAGACATTCTGGTTATTGAGGGAGTGCAGCGCAGGTTCACGAGGTCAATTCCTGGAATGGCAGGATTACCGTACACTGAAAGACTGAAGCGACTGGGCTTGTATACCTTGAGTTTCGAAGATTGAGAGGGGATCTGATTGAGACGTATAAGATTATGAAAGGATTGGACACTCTGGCAGTAGGAAACATATTTCCACTGATGGGTGAGTGCCGAACCAGAGGACACAGCTTAAAAATACGGGGTAGACCATTTAGGACAGAGCTCAGGAGAAACCTCTTCACCCAGAGAGTAGTGGCTGTGTGGAATGCTCTGCCACAGGGGGCAGTGGAGGCCCACTCTCTGGATTCATTTAAAAAGGAGTTGAATCGAGCTCTAAAAGATAGTGGAATCAAGAGTTATGGAGATAAGGCAGCAACAGGATACTGATTAGGAATGTTCAGCCATGATTACATTGAATGGTGGTGCAGGCTCGAAGGGCTGAATGGCCTACTCCTGCACCTATTGTCTATTGTCTATTATCTATTGTCTATTGTCATTTATAAAAACGACAAAGAGCAGAGGCCCAGGAGCACAGCCCTAAGGGACACCACTCACCACTGAAAGCAGAATAACTTCCATCTACAACCACTCTCTGCCTTCTGTCAGCAAACCAGTTCTGACCCGGACAGCCAAGTCTCCCAGTGTCCCATAGCTCCTGACTTTACGAATGAGCGTACCGTGTGGACTTTACTAAATGCCTTGCTGCCGTTCATATGCACCACATCCATTGCTCGACTTTCGTCAACATGTCTCGTCACCTACTCAAAGAACTCAATAAAGTATGCGATGCGTGACCTGCCCGTCACAAAGCCATGCTGAAAGCCTTTAATCACGCTACGCTTTTCAAAACAGTCATAAATCATTTCCCACAGAATTCTTTCAAAAATCTTGCTGACCACAGACGCACGACTTACTGGCCTGCAATTGCCAGTGATCTCCATATTAGACTTCTTGAAAAGAGGAATCACACTCGTTCCCCCCTCCACTACAATTCTGCAGCTAATTCCCGTGAAGAGTGGTGAAGCAAAGATCTTCGCAAGCGGCTTCGTAGCCTCCTTTCTCGCAACCCGGGTTATCCTCGGACAAATCTGATCTGGCCCTGGTGGGTGGGGTGGGCGTGGGGGTCATCGATGTTAACGTTTGCCAAAATTTCCGGCACATCAACTTTGTTAGTCTTGATCTCTTCAAGCCAGTTTCCCACTCCTCAAATTCTCATTCACAACAACTTCCCCTTCCTTATTAAAAAACAAAGCGAGAAACTCATTAGGGCTTCCCCTCTCTGCACAGACTCCACGAGAAAGTTCCCTACGTCATCCTTGACAAATCCTACCTTCTACCTAATTATTCTCGTATTCCTTACGTATGACTAAAATGCATTTGGGTTCTCCCTGATCCTTCCTGTCAAGCTTTGTTCGTGCCACCTCCTGGCTCTCCTCAGTCCACTTCTGAACTACTTTCTTGCAAGCTTGACATCATCTGAAGTTGTGTTATACCTCCACCTTACATAAGCTGCCTTCTTCCTCTTGACGAGAAACTGTATTATCGTCATCCAAGGCCCCTTAAGCTTACCCCTTCTTGCCTGTCTCAAGGAAGCAAAAATCGTAAAGTCGCTATAGACGTTCTGCATTGCTATTCAAAAGACATAACTGGTGATGGTTTACTCTGAGGAGACCCACCGCAGATGAACAGAGGAGTTGCAAAGGAGTACCATGACGGAGTTGAACCCCGATTGATGGCATGATGAGGAACACTGGCACATGGCTCTAAGAAAGATTTTGGCTTTCAGAAATGTCTTCAATTTTTGCTCCATCGAAGCACTCAAGACATCAAATAACTATTTAGATGAGCACTTAAAATATTAGAAAACAGGAGGCCATTTTGGAAGGTGGGTATGGTCTTGCGATCCTTGATGAAAGACATTCATATAATGGGTCGAAGGAACTGTCCCATTGCTGTTAAAGGTCAGTGACTCAATCATTTTGCAACTGAAAGAAAAGCCAAAAGCATTGTCAAGAACAACGTTACCAGCATTGAACACACATTCTTTGATGCTCTTATTGTTGGGATTCAGCCCTCTCACTGATGATTCCTGGGTTTGATTCCCAGTCAGGGAATGAGGATTTATTGCTAGAGGAAAAACTCTGAAAAACGAACATGAATTCCTGACATTAAAAACATCAAAGGGAGCAGCTCTATCAGACTTTGTGAGAGGTTCAAATCAGAGATGAAAGGAAATGGATATCATGCTGAAATTAATTGCCTTGGCATGCTCCAACACAGTATAACAACAACAAAAATACTCCTTTTTGAAATATACAAGTTATTTGCAGAGTTAACTTCATGCATTCAGAAAGTTTGATTCCCTTCTCGGAGAGCCGAGTAGCAGAGAGCCTAATATCAGAATGAGGATTTCACATTAAAGACAGAGATGAGAAAGAACTTGGGAGCAAATTACTGAGGATGTTGGAATCAGTCCTGAAAGCAAAAAAAAAATGTTGGAAATCACAACGGGTTATGACTCCCGGCATGGAGAGAAAGCAAGCGACTGTTTTCAGTCTTGGTGATACTTCATCAGAGCTGATGTGAAGTGTGGAGGAGGCAGTATTTGTGCAAAAGTGCGAAGAGGAGGTGGTCTGCTGCCGGAGAAAGAATGTTAATGCTGTTGATTAAGTGATTGGAATGTGAGAATGGAAGAACACCAGTGTGATTATGGACCCACTGCCATATCGATTCCTTCCCTTTCTTTTAGTTTACCTGCTGCAGTGTCTCTCACCATGACCTCTCCCCTCCCTCCAGTCCAGTGTCTGTTCTTTCCAGATGACAGTTAGACACACCATTGTTCGAAACTTTTTAGATTACATTACATTACAGTGTGGAAACAGGCCCTTCGGCCCAACAAGTCCACACCGACATGCCGAAGCGTAACCCACCCATACCCCTACATTTACCCCTTACCTAACACCACGGGCAATTTAGCATGGCCAATTCACCTGACCTGCACATTTTTGGACTGTGGGAGGAAACCGGAGCACCCGAAGGAAACCCACGCAGACACGGGTAGAACGTGCAAACTCCACACAGTCAGTCGCCTGAGGCGACTTCTGCAATTCCGGTGGAATTCTGTACATGGGCTGTCAGGTCACTGTCATTAAGTATATGCAAGGCTGAGACCCACAAAGTTGTAAACGGTAAAGACATGAAGGCTTATGAAGTAAGGCAAGATGACAGTTCTGGATTGTCAAAACACTCACGAGCTCATTGAATGGCGGAACAGACTTGAGATGAATGGCCTATTTTAGCTTCTAAAATTAAATCGATTAATATGAACCTGCAGAACTGAACTGTGTGACGTTTTTCAAATTAGAACTGAATGGATCCGCTCAGGGGACTGAGTCAATATAAGATGTGCAAAGGACAAAACACAAGAACAGTCAACGTGGATGATTGATCCGAGTGAATTGTATATCAGGGTAAAAAGCAGCCACATTGAGCCTGGCTCCACTCATCCCACAGTCATCAATAACAATCCTTTCTCTTTTACTGACTCTTTTTTTGTTTTTTAGAACTGATTGCACGTCAGGCATTATCAGCTGGCATGAGTGATGTGGAATTGTAACATGCAGGGAAGAGATTTTGACTGGTACAGAGCACCATACCGCTTCTAAATGACAGTGAGTAATTCATATTATTCACTGTAAATGTTAGCCATAAGAGTGAAAGCTCTGAATCCATATGACCGAATTACCCGGGATATCTCCGATTACATCATCCTGGTCACTATCTGCTTCAGCATTGCATTCTCGCATTTGCCTTTGCATGATCCACTCGGCTCTGTCTCAGTTTTATTACCATGGCTTGGTTTATGAGACATAGGCTATCCATTCACCTATTACCTTGAAAGTTCTAATGCATGAGACCTTCTCTCTCAGATGGTAATGTATTGGGTCCGTCGCTCAGCGGTTAGAACACTGGCGGTGTAAATCTAAAATGCTGTTGAAGCTTTCCTGTTTGATTTACCATTAATTTGAGTAATTTGGAAGGAGAGGAAGCAGCTGACGTGTGGAATGTTCTAATTTCGAGGTGAGGCAGTATAAACTGCATATTGGGGGGAATCCATGAGGAAGAAACACGCACAGGTGAGTGCCTATATGAGTTATTTCCCTGCTGTAACCACATTCTGGTTTTGATGTGTGAAATGGGATAAAATAAGACAAGTGGGTGAAATCCTACTTTCTGAACGTTGGTCTCTCATGTGACCTCTGACAATCTCGGAGGAATGTGTCAAATTGTTTCCGTCTGTGGGTGAAAATGATGTTCAATTCATCGAGGCGGAGCAGCACAAATTTGCCGTATAAAACTTCAGTCCCATTCATTGTGCAGCTTTAGATTAAAACGTGACAGGGAACTTATCATTTTGATGAACATTTGGAAAGTCAGATTGCATAAGGCTACAGACCAGGTTTGGAAAACAGGGATGATATGCCTTTTCCCGTTCTGTAAACCTCGAAGACTCAATCATTTTGGAGGAGAATCTTAACTGCTGTGAAACAAACCTCAATGGCTGCGTCAGGACAAACGATGCAATGTTCCTTGTTGGCATCCCTGGTGGTGCAATGGTTGGTATTCGGCGCTTGTGGCTTTGTGACCCGAGTTCAATTCCCGGTCAGAAAAAAAAGGACTCCTTTATTGCTGACATGCTGTTGATATAGAGGAAGTCAAAAATCACATAATGCCAGAGTATAGTCCAACAGCTTTATTTGGATGCACTAGCTTTCATAACGCTGCTCCTTCATCAGGTGGTTGTCAGGAAACCTTATCAGCCAGCTGGTAGTTGAATTTGGAAGTCACTAAAAGGATTCACAGAGGCAGAAACCCACATCATCTTCAGAGTTATTCAGCTGTAAATTTGTATTTCTAAGGCAGACAAATTCAAGACATAGAAAATGGGATGGCAATCGTTCAGCGGTTGTTTTGCCTCGAGAACATGCAAAAAGCTTGAGGGCTGTTGACACACCCATGCACGACACTCCTGCAGTAATCACTGCTGCTCTCATCGTTAGGAAATTCTGCTCATGTTGCCGTATTCCGCATTCGATTCCCAGTAAGGGAATGGCGAGATTAGGAGTTTAGGGCGGGAGACACAGGCTTTTGCTTAGGGAACAGAACGGGGCTTGATTCACAGTACATTGTTAGGAGAATAGCGAGGGGATGAATTCACAGGATGTGGAGTTTGGGTTTTCAGACAGTTGCGAGGAGAACAGAGTGAGATTATGTGCAGGGACAGTTCCTTCGAGAAGAAACTGAGGATGAATTCACAAGTTTCAATAGGTTATATTCCTGACAGTATAGAAACAGGCTCTTCGGCCCAACGAGTCCACTCCAATCCTCCGAAGTGTAATCCACCTAGACCTGTTTCCCTCTGACTAATGCACCTAACACGATGGACTATTTAGCATGGCCAATCCACTCTACCCTACAAATCTTTGCATTGTGGGAGGAATCCGGAGCCAACCCATGCAGGCACGGGACAATGCGGAAACTCCACACAGATAGTTGCCAGAGGCTGGAATTGAACCAAGGTCTCTGATGTTATGAGGCAGCTGAGCTTTAATGTTAAAGTGCAAAGCATTTGCACCAAAGAACGAGTAACACAGAGGCAAATGATTACATGTAACCATCAGGTAGCCAGGGCAACAAGGTCATCAACGGTGGATATCAATAATCCAGCGGAGAACATTTTGCGGACAGACACAAAAGGAAAGCTCGTCTCATCAATCCGCTTCATCGAAAGACATAGGTAGTGGTAACAAACTTCAAAATCTTAGCCTGGAATTAGACTCAATTGAAGAGAGAGTAAGAGGGAACAGTTTGAAAACCCCCTTACAGCTTTTTGTTGTTAGGTCAGTAATCAGGAAAGAAAAACAAAAAATCCCTCTCAGAATTCGACTGGTCTCACACTGTGTGTGGACTGACAAATTTTGAGACCTTCAAAACTCAAATATTTTCAGGAATCACTTACAACAGAGCTCTTGTAGACGAACTTGTATTCTGTTTTTGCGAGTGATTTTCAGAAAAAACAAATAGTACAAATGATGAGGGATACAAACTGTTAAAGAATCCATACAGTGTGGAAAAAGGCCACTTGATCCAACAAGTCCACACTAAGTTCAAAGAGTAATCCGCTCAGCTCTTTTCACATACCGAATTACTCAGCATTTACCCCTGATAATGCCCATAACAGACCCGCAGGGGCCAGGAGAACGGAAAGGGTCTTGGACTGTGGTGCATTTGGAGTTGATTTTCAACATGCCTCCCCAAACTTATTGAATTCCATGACGATGTGATAAAAACACATGAATGAAGGTAGAGCAGTAGATGTGGTGTACGTGCTTTTCAACAAGGCTTTTGGTGCATTTTGCCATGGTAGGTGCATTCAGAAAGTAAGGAGTCATGGGATGCAAGGAAATTTTGCTTTCTGCAGGCAGAATTGGCGGGTACATCGACGACTGAGGGTGATAGCGAAATCTAATACTCGCGGTGTTCTGCAAGGATCTATTATGGGATCTGTAGACTTTGTGATCTTTATGAAAGATTAGGATGAGGAAGTGGAAGTTTACGTCAGTTGGTTTGCCAATGACAAGTAGCTTGGTGGCATCGTGGATAGTGTTGGTGAAGTTTGCAATGTGACATTGACAGGATGCAGAACAAACTGAAAAGTTGGAGATGGAGTTCAACGGGGAAAAGTTAAAAGTGAACCATTATAAAAGATTGAATTCGAATATAGAATCCAGTTTTAAAGGCTGGTATCTTGGCAGTGTGGAGGAACCGAGGGATCTTGGGGTCCACGTCCACAGCTCCCTTAATGTTGTCAACCAAGGTGATCGGGTTTTTCAGAGAGCATATGGTGCATTGGCTTTCATTAACGGAGGATTGTGTATAAGAGCTGCGACATTATGCTGCAGCTCTTCAAAGCCCTGGTGAGCCCATGCTTGGATTATTGTGTTCAGTTGTGCTTGCGTCATTATAGGAAGGATGTGAAAGGTTTAGAGAGGGTGCAGAAGAGATTTGCCAACATGAGAACTGGACTGGAAGGCAAATCTTCTGAAGAAAGTGTATGGTATCAAAGGCTTTCATCACTGAAGCGTAGATGGATGGGAGGTGACTTGATGGAGGTACACAGGATGATGAGAGACCTAGATAGAGTGGATAGTCAGACACTTTTTCCCAGGCCATAAATGGCTATTACGACCGGGCATAATTTTAAATTGATTGGAGGAACACTGCAGAAGATGCCAGAAGAATGTTGTTTGGAGAGGGAGTGTTAGGTGCATGGAATGCAACGGCAGTGGTGGCAGTCGAGACAGATACATTCGAGACATTTCAGCGACTCTTGTTTAGGCACCTGGAAGATAATAACATAAAGTGAATATAGGTTAATTTGATCTTAGGTTAGGATAAAAGATCGGCACAACATTAAGGACTGAGGCGCTTGTACTTTGCTGTACTGTTCTACGTTCCATGTAACCACACCGCTACCGTCCGCATTGCCAACGATGACAGGTCACCGCGCGGGCCATAGATGCACATTGTGATCCCACAGGGCATTTCTTTCCTGCTGCATAATTTGTTCAAACTCCACGTCATATCCAACATTAGGCTGTGGATTAATTGGGACATTTGTTTAAAGGATATCACCTACTCTCTTGAAGGATTTGTATTTTTGCAGCTGTCACATTCTAGAAGGAAGGAATTGGGCTGTGATAGGATATTGCTCACAGCCGTTCTCTTCCCCAAACCCTCGAGCAGCTGCTGTCTCCACTTTAGAGTGCAGCTACCAAGACACATTTTATTCCTCGATCGCTCTCTCATTCCAAATCACACTCTCTCTTTTTGTCTACATCTTTCGTGTTTTGCAACCCATTTGACCAACAAACAATAATCTTCTGCTGTCAAATATTTCCATCCCCTCCCACGTCAAACAAACCACGAATCACATTGCTGTGTGTGGAACGGTTTTATTGTTTCAAAAACCAATAATAGACAACTGGAGAGGGTTCAAAAGAGGGAGCAGAGAAAGAGAAAGAGAGAGAGAGAGAGAGATAGAGAAACCCTCCAGACACTCACCGAATTGAAATCGGCAACCTGTGTTTAACTTATCCAATCATCAAATTCAATCATCCTGGCCGATACACATCTCACAAATCATCTGACATTGCAACAATAATTTTGAGAGATTTGTTTATAGAGGTTAAAATGTCCACCTCGGGGAGTGCTGTGTGTGAGACCGTCAATGGAGGTTGATATATTTGTGTCAAATCCCAAGCCCGCGTTGACAGGTGTCTTCAGATTTATTCCAAGTGAAATGATGTTGACTCCACCACTGCAATCTCAGACACTTTGTCATGTCTGTCCGATTGTTCTCTGTGGAGGCCTCTATGCTATTGTGATGTTATTTTCCGGGACCCTCTGGCCATTGAGGAGTCAATTCCCAAGAGACGGATTTAACCCGAGGTGGACAACGGTAGAAATCACACAACACCATGTAATAGTTCAACAGATTTGTTTGGAAGCACTAGCTTTCAGAGTGCCGCTCCTTCACGAGCTAACTCTTGATCAGGATGACAAGATAGCGATTTTATAACAAAAGATTACAGTGTCATGCAACTGAAATTATTTATTGAACAAACCTAGATCGCTGATAAGTCTTCCACCGTTTAGAATAAGTTGCAGGCTTCGGTTCAATAATATCTAAATCCCAAAACTTTTAAGTCATATTCTCGAGACAACCTAATGTTATATAAAAACGTTGACAGCTCATCTCGGACAATACATTAAAGGTGAAAGGTTAGTGTCTGTGTGTCATCAATCTAGGTTCAGAATGGTTCTATATCCAAAGTAAGAATTGATCATATCTTATATGGTTTGACTGTCTGCATTGATTGTCTCTCGGTTCGATGCTTTTCAGCAAAATGTGACGTGTCTGCAAATATTATTCTGCACATGAACATTCAACCATTAGACTAAGATGTGTGCGTGTGTGCATGAGAGAGAGAGAGAGAGTAAGTGTGAGCCTGTGAGTGTGTGAATTTGAGTTACGTTAGAGAGTGTGTATTTGCATGGGTGCATGTTTGGCAGAGCATATGCGAGAGTATCACACTGTGTTAACTCGTCCAGGAAAATATGCGTTGTGTGAGTGTAGCGGTTGTATTGTGTGTCTGACAGAGACCGTGTGTATGAGAGAGGTTCTGTATGAATGTGTGAGGGCATGAGAGTGTGTGAGATTTTGTGCTTGTGCGTGTGTGTGTGACAAAGTATATAGTTTCGTCGTCTCAGGAATAAACAGTGAAAGAAAGGAGGAAAGGAAGAATGAAAGAAAGAAAGAAAGAAAGAAAGAAAGAAAGAAAGAAAGAAAGAAAGAAAGAAAGAAAGAAAGAAAGAAAGAAAGAAAGAAAGAAAGAAAGAAAGAAAGGAGGAAAGGAAGAAAGAAAGAAAGAAAGAAAGAAAGAAAGAAAGAAAGAAAGAAAGAAAGAAAGAAAGAAAGAAAGAAAGAAAGAAAGAAAGAAAGAAAGAAAGAAAGAAAGAAAGAAAGAAAGAAAGAAAGAAAGAAAGAAAGAAAGAAAGAAAGAAAGAAAGAAAGAAAGAAAGAAAGAAAGGATGAAAGGAAGAAAGGAAGAAAGAAAGAACGAAAGGAAGAAGAAAGAAAAAAAGAACGTAAGAAATAATTAAAAAGAGAAAGAACGAGTGAAAGAAAGAAGGTTAGAAAGATAGACAGAAAGAAAAAGAGAAAGTAAAAAGAAAAATAAAAAAATCAAAGAATTAAGAAAGAAAGAAAGAGAGAAAGAAAACTAATAAAGAAAGTCAGAAAGAAAGGAAGGAAGGAAGGAAAGAAGAAAGAAAAGAAGAAAAAATGGAGGAAGAAAGAAATAATGAAAGGGAGAAGAAAGAGAAGGAATGAAATAAGGAAAGAAACAGAGAAAGAAGGAGTAAGAAAGAAAGAAAGAAAGAGCGAAAGAACGAAAGAAATAATGAAAGAAGTTATAACCATCAGGTAGACAGGGCAACACGGTCATCAACGATGGTTATCTAAAGTCCAGTGGATATAATATTGCCGATAGACAGACGCAAAAGGAAAGCTAGTGTCGTAACTATGCTTTATGGAAAAGCAAAACCAGTGGGGACAAACTTCAAACTCTTAGAGTGGAATAAAAATTGATGGAAGAGAGAGTGAAAAGGGAATAGTTTTTAAACCTCCTAATAGCATTTTGGTGTTAGGGCAGTGTCGGGAAAGACAAGCAGAAAAGCCTTGAAAGAATTCAGCATGTCTGTCACTCTGTGTGGACCGACAAATGTTTAGATCTTCAACATTCAAAACTTCTGGGGGAACTACATGTGCAACAGAGCTCTTTCAGACAAACGTGTCTTATGTTTTTGTAAGTGATTTTCACCAGAACACATCGTACAATTGCCGAGGGATACAAATTATTATAGAATCACTGCAGTGTGGATACAGGCTACTTAATCCAACAAGTATTCACTGACAGGCCGAACTTACACATCACATGTCCATAACTTACACATCGCTGAACACTGGAAAATTTAGCATGGCCCATTCACCAACCTGCATGTCAAAGGTTTGTGGGAAGAAACCGAAGCGCAGACAGGAAACCAAGCAGACAGGGGGAGAAAGTACAAAGCCCACACAGAAGTTGAAAGCAGACCCGGTTTTCTGGCGCTGTAAGGCAGTAGTGTTAACAACTGAACCAGCATAACAAATATGTACCTATCGTTGATCCGGCATTGTGTAATTAAACGGAGTAAATGAGTTGTGTTGTAAGGAGGAAAGAAAGGACCCTACGTAAAACGGTGATATCAAGGAATTTAAAGTTACTATGAAGTTTGATTATGACCATTCCAAACACAAACAACAATCCCAAACTGAAACAAAGCCAAATGCACCGGTATGAGGAGAGAACGGACGATAATTATATCAACTGATTGAAATGTCCACTGCAAATCAACAGGGAAAAATATGCGAAGTAATCATTTAAAGTGATCAATTAAAGGACAATCCATTGAAAACTATTGTACGAAACTCCAGTGCCCGAATGACAGTTCTCCTATGAATTTCACTGCTGTCTATTACTTGAAGACTTTCGATCACTGCTGCATGGTGTAATCTGCCAGCCTAGTGTTGTGCCTGTGCCAAATGTCATATTAAGACAGTGTCACGGCAAGTTAAAATATGCTGTGGAAATTCTGGGAGGCAGGAGACTGCATGCTCAGGCTGCACGGCTTGATGTGGACTGGGTACATCTCCCTGGGCAGGATCTGCACACTAGTAGTCATATATTGCTGATCGCCGATCTAAACCTGTGAAGAAGAGGGCGAGGGTTTTAGCTGATTATGGAATCGTTAGAATCAGGGAGGGTCCCACAGCCTGGTTTAAAATGGGAATAAAGCAAAAGACGGAAAATGTCAGACTGAATTGTTTAACGTAGGACCTGGCTAAGATCCTTGGAATCCATTGGATAGGATGGGATTTCTGTATACTTGGATGTGTTACGACAAAATAAACAAAGTCTGCATGGTGTCATTAATGGATAGTAATGCGTGACAAATCGAATATGGTTCTTTGAAAAATTAGCAAGCATGATAGACCAAGGAGAGCCAATAGGTGTTTTCTACCTGGGCATCAACAAGGCCCTTGAAAGGTGTACAGGAGGCTACTGAGTGAGATAAAGGCCCATGGTTCGAGGCAAAGTGCTAACATGGTAGAACCTCAGCTGTCCGGAACAAAGCAGAGAAAGGCGATAGAAGTGTCCTTCTCAGTATGGCAGCCAGTGAAAAGTGACGTTCGGCATGGCTCAGTGTTGGAAAGACAACTTTTCACTTTATACGTTGACGATTGAGATGAAGGAACTGAGAGCATTCTGGCTAAGATTGCAGAGGATACAAATATGGATGGAGAACAGATAGCCTTGAGGAGTCGGGCAGGCCGCAAAAGGTTTTGGGCAGTTCAGGAGAGTGGGCAAAGAAGTACTGTGCAACGTTTGAAAGTGAGACCGTGCACTTTGGTAGGAAGAATAGGGGCATGAATAATGGTCTAAATAGGGAGAAAGTTCCGAAGTCTGAAGTGTAAAAATAAGTGGGCGTTATAGATCAGAATTGTCTCAAGTCAAACTTACAGGTTGAATCAGCTGTTAAAAAGGTAAATGCAATTTTGCCATTTAGTTTGATAGGACTTGACTATAAAAGAATGAAAGCTGATTCCTAATGATTGGCTTTTGCCCGAAACATCGATTTTCCTGCTTTGTGAATGCTACCAGACCCACTGTGCTTTTCCAGCACCAAACCCTCGACTCTGATCTCTGCCATCTGCAGTCCTCCCGTTCGCCAATTAAAAGGAAGGATGAACTTCAGAGGCTCTTCAAGGAAATTTTCAGACCACGTTTGGAGCAATGTGCGCAGTTTTGTGAGCCATATCTCAGAAGATAGTACTGGCCCTGGAGCATGTTCAGAGGGTGATCACAAGAATAGCGCGAGGAATACAAATCTTTACACATGAGTAACACTTGAGGTCTCTCTGTTTATACTTCTTTCACCTTGGAAGCATGAGGTTGGGGTGACCTAATTGAAACGTATCAAATACTGAATGGCGTGTACAGAACAGATGTTTGAAAAAAGTTTCGAAAAGTGGGAGAGCCAACAATGCGAGGGCATCGCATTTGAGTAAAGGGTAGACATTTTGGAAATTAGGTAAGGAGAAATGTCTTCATTCAGAGAGTAGTGAATCCATAGATCTGATTGTCACAGAAGGTTGTGGAGGCTATGTCAATAAGTATGTTTAAGACTGAGATATATAGTTTCTTGTATATCAATGGGACCAAGGCTTAGGAAGAGAGCGAAGGAGAATGGAGTTGAGAAACTTATCAGTAATAAAAGAATGGATATTCAGACTCGATGGGCCGAAAGGCCAAATTTCGGCTCCTAAATGTTACAGTCTTAGATGTTGTTTCCACTTCAGGTATTCCTCCCGTGTACTGAAAAATCGCCTTCCTCCCACTAAAAAAAGGGTCTCGTATTCTGTACGATTAATATCAGTGGTGGTTTAATGGGGCTATCTTGTAATTGATTACCAAAACATTCGTCCTGTGACAATCGAAACAGGACTTCTAACCTCCAACCTTAAATCGACCGATACTTGCATTTGAAACAAATCAAAATGGCTCTGAAGGATGAAAGGATTACTATATGAGGAAAAATGAGGTTTTCATTTATTGTCGTTTAGGTAAATGAATGTTCATCTCATAAAAACATTGGGAAAAGTTTGATGGAACTTGATAAGTTAGCCGCTGAAAGGATGTATTCTGTTGTGGGGGGATCTCAAAGAAGGAAAGTGTGTTTTCCAATTGAGACTTGGTTTACAACAGAGATGATAAACATTTATCTTAAAGGATTGTGAGTGTTCAGCAAAATTGCAGTGCGGGCTGGGATATTGAAAATAACGACGGCTCAGGAACAGATGTTTCATTAAAAAGGAAAGCTAATGATTTTAGTCGTAAAGGTATCAGATGATGGAGCATGGTCAACAGCCCAAGTGATCCAGTCTGGCTCCTATTACTCATGTCCTGACTAGTTCATCATTACACCGTTACATCGTTACAAGTGGGCGACACGGTAGCACAGTGGTTCGCACTGTTGCCTCATAGCGCCAAAGACGCATGTTCAATTCCCACCTCAGGCGACTGACTGTGTGGAGTTTGTATGGTCGGTGTGGGTTTCTTTCGGTTACTCTGCTTTCCTCCCACAGTCTAAAGACGGGCAGGTCAGGTGAATTGGCCATGTTAAATTACCCATTGTGTTAGGTAAGGGGTAAATGTATGGGTGGGTTGTGCTTTGGCGGGTCGGTGTGGACTTTTTGGGACGAAGGGCCTGTTTCCACACTGTAATCTAATCTCCATCAAACAAGCACTGATTTCCAGTGTCATCTGAAATGTTTTATTTATGACCCTATATTTCATCTGTATCAAGGATATGATTACGGAATGATGAAGCCAGGGATAAGCCCAGTATAATATCAGTCGAAACAATAATTCTGTCACAGGTTAAAAAAACCCTTTGATTACCATTCATGGCTTCTTGACATCGAGTCAATTTTAGATGCAAATTGAAATGCCAGCGTGGATTTTAATAGCTTTACTTTTATGCCCACACTACCCTGTCGGACTTTGTAGACAATTTTATAAATTTTCTACTTGAGAGTTAGATCGTGAAAGAAGGGCCATGATCACAAATAGTTCCTCATAAATACAATAATGAAACAAAGAGAAATATCATTCCTTTGTATAGCTGGTGTGTGGAGCTCATCACAACAAGAAATGTTTAAAATATTAATCTGAGTTAATTTCAAAGCAACTAGCACAATTACAGTGTGGAACAGCAAATGGAAAGAGATGGGTAAACGCGGAGTTGATGATAATGGAAAGTAGGAAATAAGCTGAAGACGGAGTGTGAGGGTAAAAGAGAAAAGGGTTGAGCGCAGATACTCAGAGAACAAGTGTTGTGTCGAACACGGGATGGCATATAGGAACACCACAGAGAACGATTCAAATCAGTTATACCGCAAACTGTTAATTTTGTTAAGAAGCAGCAGCAGGCAAAGTGGGTACGTCGATCAGCTGGCTGACGGGTTGGTAAATATGTTTTAAACAAAAACTTACCTTGTACATCAGGACAATCCATGTTTGTTTCAGTTTCAGCAAGAGCGAGAGCATCGTTCAGGGAGCTGATGTGGAGGGGAGTCACTAACTTTAAAAAAAAAACCTCATTTAGGCGGAGTGCACGTGGACCAGGAGTGGACCTCGGACAGCAGAGTAAGTGATGTAATTTTTTGCGTGTTTGCGTTACCTGAAACACTACTTAGGTTGTGTCACCCTCCCATCCTCATCCTGTAAGAAAAAGAAATGCTTTGTGCACCCGATTGGTAAGCTTTTTTTTTATTCTTTATTTTTCTACTGTCCCTTTTGAGTTTACAATATGGGAATAGCGGTTAGGATATTTGAATGTTCCTCTTGCAGAATATGGGAAGTAACGGTCAGCACGAGTGTCGTTGCTGACTTCTTCTGCAGGAGGGGGACTAACTCGAGATAATCGAAAGCAGAGAGGCAATTCTCAGGTAGTACTGAGGTATTCCAGCGCGATCAGAGGGTCAGTACGGAGGCTTTGCAGCACTGTCACATGACAAGAAATGTGGTAATGAATTATTGTCGGAGAGTCAATTCTCAGACAATGCCTCATTCTAACAGGTTTACTTTGAGGGAGTGACACAAAATTACAACGTCAGTCGTCAGCTATTCCAACCGTATGAGAGAGACCAATTGAAGGAGTGTCTCATTGTTGGATGACAATACTAAACCAGTACCTCATTATTCCGATATTCTGCAGCTCTGTGAGCTTTATCAGCACTTTATCAAGTACTGAGAAAATGCTGCACTTTCCAAATTTCAGTCCTGAAGGAGATATTAATTTCAAATGTTCAATTTCGAGGCAGTATTTATTAGCCAGAAGGCCAACATTGATTCAGTGTCTCATTGCAACGGGTCAAATTCAAGGATCCACCACACACTCATGGTCAGTTCTGAATAAGTGCTCTTTGTGACAGTGTCAGCACTGAGGGAGGATATTACTGTGAAAGTTTCAGCACGAAGAGGGAGCCTCATGATCGATGGGGCAAGGGCAATCATAATGCGAGTAGGAAAAATTAAGATGCGTAGAATTGGGTAGCAAAACGCAAGTGATGCAGACAATGGAAATGTGGAGCTGGTTTAAGGAACAGATATTGTGTGTCCTTCATAAGTATGTCCCTGACAGGAAGTGCGAAAGTGATTAGGTAAGGGAACCGTGGTTTAGTACAGAAATTTCATCTCTTGTTAAGTGGAAGAAGGAGGCTGATGTGTTGAGAGACAAGATGGTTCAGATGAGACATTGGAGAGTTACAGATCAGCTGGGAAGGATTTAAGGAGAAAGTAACGAAGAGCAAAGAAACTACATTAGCAGTCTTTAGCAAAAACAATAAAGGAGAAACCTAAAGCATTTTATAGGTATGTGAGGATTAAAACGAATACTAGGTTAGGAATAGGGCCAATCAAAGACAGAAGTGGGATGTTGAGTATGGATCGGAGAGGAATTAAACGAACATTTCTCAGCGGTCTTCACTCAGGTAAAGGAGAATATTGTAGAGGAGAATAATGAGATACACGATATTAGACTGGAAAGGATCGCAGTAAGTTATGAAGAGGCGTTATCAATTCCAGAAGGAGTGAAAGTAAACCAATCCCCTGGGCCGGTTGGGAGTTATCCAAGGATCCTCTGGGAAGCTAGGGAGGAGATGCCAGAGAATTTGGTTTTGATTTCTGAGTAGTCATTGTCCACAGGCTAATTACCAGAGGACTGCAAGACAACAAATGTCGTGCCCTTGTTGAAGAAGGGCAGTAGAGATGACCCAGGTAATTGTAGAACAGTAAGCCTTACTTGGAGTCATAGAGTCATAGAGATGTAAATCATGTAAACAGACCCTTTGGTCCAACCCGTCCATGCCGACTAGATATCCCAACCCAATCTAGTCCCATCTGCCAGCACCCGGCCCATATCCCTCCAAACTGTTCCTATTCATATACCCAACCAAATGCCTCTTAAATATTGCACTTGCACCAACCTCCACCACATGCACTGGCAGCTCATTCCATACTTGTACCAGTCTCTGTGTCAAAAAGTTGACCCTGAGGTCTCTTTTATATCTTTCCCCTCTTACCCTAAACCTATGCCCTCTCGTTCTGGACTCCCCGACCCCAGGGAAAATACTTTGTCTATTTATCCTATCCATGCCACTCATAATTTTGTAAACATCTATAATGTCACCCCTCAGCCTCCGACGCTCCAGGGAAAACAGCTCCAGCCTGGTCAGCCTCACCCTGCAGCTCAGAACCTCCAACCCTGATAACATCCTTGGAAATCTTTTCTTAACTCTTTCAAGTTACGCAGCATCTTTCTGATAGGACGGAGACCAGAATTGCACGCAATATTCCAACAGTGGCCTAAACAATGCGCTGTACAGCCGCAACATGACCTCCCAACTCCTATACTCAATATTCTGACCAATAAAGGAAAGCATACCAAAGGCCTTCTTCACTATCCAATCTACCTGCGACTCCACTTTCAAGGAGCTATGAACCTGCACTCCAAGGTCTCTTTGTTCAACAACACTCCCTAGGACCTTACCATTAAGTGTATAAGTCCTGCAAAGATTTGCTTTCCAAAACGCAACACTTCGCATTTATCTGAATTAAACTCCATCTGCCATTTCTCAGCCCATTGGCCCCTCAGTTGTCAGCTGAGGTAACCCTCTTCGCTGTCGGCTACATCTCCAATTTTGGTGTCATCTGCAAACTTACTAACTGTACCTCTTATACGCATCAAAATCATTTATGTAAATGACAAAAAGTAGAGGGCCCAGCACCGACCCTTGTGGTACTCCACTGGTCTCAGGCCTCCTGTCTGAAAATCAACCCTCCACCACCACCTTCTTTCTTCTGCATTCGAGCTAACAGCAGCAAGGAGGGGACATGAAAGGTCCTTAGTTGGTAGGATTAGGGAAAACCCTAAGGCTTTCTTTTGGTATGTCAGGAATAAAAGAATGACTAGGGTAGGAATAGGTCCAGTCAAGGATAGTAGTGGGAAGTTGCGTGTGGAGGCTGAAGAGATTGGGGAGACATTGAATGAATACGTTTCGTCAGTATTCAATCAGGAACATGACATTGTTGTCAATGTGAGTACTGAGTCAGAATTAAGTAGAATGGATGGCTTTGAGGTATATCGAGAAGAGGTGTTGGAAATTCTGGAAAGGGTGAAAATAGATAAGTCCCCTGGGCCTGATGGCATTTATCCGAGGATTCTCTGGGAAGCAAGGGAGGAGATTGCAGAGCCATTGGTCTTGATTTTTATGTCCTCGTTGTCTACAGGAGTAGTGCCAGAAGATTGGAGGCAAGCAAATGTAGTTCCCTTGTTCAAGAAGGGGAGTAGGGATAACCCTAGTAACTATAGGCGGGTGAGTCTCACTTCTGTTGTGGGCAAAATCTTAGAGAGAATTGTAAGGGATAGGATTTATGAACATCTGGATAGGAATAATGTGATCAAGGATAGTCAGCATGGTTTTGTGAAGGGCAGATCGTGCCTCACAAAGCTTATTGAATTCTTTGAGAAGGTGACTAAGGAGGTGGACGAGGGGAAAGCGGTAGATGTGGTGTATATGGATTTTAGTAAGGCGTTTGATAAGGTTCCCCATGGTAAATTACTGCAAAAAATACGGAGGTATGGCATTGAGGGTGAGTTGGTGGTTTGGATTAGGAGTTGGCTGGCTGGAAGAAGACAGAGGGTAGTAGTTGATGGCAAAGGTTCATCTTGGAGTGCTGTCACTAGCGGTGTTCCGCAAGGATCTGTTTTGGGACCATTGCTGTTTGTCATTTTTATAAATGACCTGGAGGAGGGGTTAGAAGGTTGGGTGAGCAAGTTTGCGGATGATACGAAAGTCGGAGGAGTTGTAGACAGTGAGGAAAGATGTGGCAGGTTACAGCGGGATATAGATAAGCTGCAGAACTGAGCAGAAAGGTGGCAAATGGAGTTCAATGTAGCTAAGTGTGAGGTGAATCATTTTGGTAAGAGGACTAAAAAGATGGGGTACTGGGCTAATGGACGGATACTTTGTAGTGTGGATGAGCAGAGGGATCTTGGTGTCCATGTACACAGATCTTTGAAAGTTGCCACCCATGTAAATAGTGCGGTGAAGAAGGCATATGGCGTACTGGCTTTTATTGGTAGAGGAATTGAGTTCCGGAGTACTGAGGTCATGTTGCAGTTGTATAAGACTCTGGTGCGTCCGCATCTGGAGTATTGTGTGCAGTTTTGGTCGCCATACTATAGGAAGGATGTGGAGGCACTGGAACGGGTGCAGAGGAGGTTTACCAGGATGTTGCCTGGTATGGTAGAAAGATCGTATGAGGAAAGGCTGAGGCACTTGGGGTTGTTTTCATTGGAGAAAAGAAGGTTTAGGGGTGACTTGATAGAGGTGTACAAGATGATTAGGGGTTTAGATAGGGTCGACAGTGAGAATCTTTTTCCATGTATGGAGTCAGCTATTACAAGGGGGCATAGCTTTAAATTAAGGGGGGGGGTAGGTTTAGGACAGATGTTAGGGGTAGATTCTTTACTCAGCGAGTCGTGGGTTCATGGAATGCCCTGCCCGTAGCAGTGGTGGACTCTCCCTCATCATGGGCATTTAAGCAGGCATTGGATAGGCATATGGAGGATTGTGGGCTAGTGTAGGTTAGGTGGGCTTGGATCGGCGCAACATCGAGGGCCGAAGGGCCTGTACTGCGCTGTATTCTTCTATGTTCTATGTTCTATGTTTTGTATCCAAATAGCTCGTTCTCCCTATATTCCATGAGATCTAACCTTGCTAATCAGTCTCCCATGAGGTCCGTATAAATCACTGAAGTCCGTATAAATCACATCTGTGGCTCTGCCCTCATTAATCTTCTTTGTTACTTCTTCAAAAAGCTCAATCAAGTTTGTGAGATCCGACTTTCGACGCATAGAGCCATATTGACTATCCCGAATCAGTCCTTGCCTTTCCAAATACATGTACACCCTGTCCCTCAGGATTCCCTCCAACAACTTGCCCACCCCCGAGGTCAGGCTCACTCATCTATAGTTCCCTGGTTTGTCCTTACCACCCTTCTTAAACAGGGGCACCACGTTTGCCAACCTCCAGTCTTCCGGGACCTCACCTGTGACTATCGATGATACAAATATCTCAGCTCAAGGCCCAGCAATCACTTCTCTAGCTCCCCACAGAGTTCTCAGGTACACCTGATCAGGTCATGGGGATTTATCGACCTTTAACCTTTTCAAGATAGCCAGCACTTCCTCTGTTGTCCGAAAGGTTTTAGAAAGGATGATAAAAGGTAAGATGTATAAGCATCTAGAAAGCAACAATTTGATTTCAGATAGTCAACATGGTTTCATCAATGGCAAGTAGTGTCTCTCAAACCTCATTGAGTTTTCTGATAACGTGACCAAGCATGTCAATGCGGGTAGAGCAATTGAGGTGGTATACATGGACTTCAGTAAAGCCTCTGATAAATTTCCACATGGTAGGTTTTGAGAAAATGCAGAGGCATGGGATTGAGGGTGACTTAGCAATTTGGATTAGAAACTGGCTTTCTGAAAGAAGGCAGCGAGTGGCAATTGATGGAAAATATTCAATCTGGAGTCCAGTTACTAGTGGTATGTCACAAGGATCTGTTTTGGGTCAATTGCTGTTTGTCATTTTTATAAATGAATGAGACGCAGGCAAAGGGTAGCTAAATTAACAAATTTGCAGATGACACAACTGGAGGAGTATTGGACAGTTTGGAGGAATGTTACAAGTTGCAGGGGGACTTGAATAAACTGCAGAATTGGGGTGTGAGTTGGCAAATTGAGTTAAATGCAGCTAAATGTGAGGTAATGCACTTTGAGAAGAATAACAGGAAGGCAGAGTATTGGGTAAATGGAAAGATTGTTGCTAGTGTGGATGTGAAGAGTGATCGTGGAGGCCATGTACATAGATCCTTGAAAGTTGCCACCCAGGGTGATCGTACCGTTGAGAAGACATACAGTGTGTTAGGTTTCATTTGTAGAGGGATTGAGTTCCGGAGCCACAATATCATGCTGCAAGTATACAAAACGCTAGTGCGGCAGCACTTCGAGTATTGTGTACAGTTCTGATCGCCGTATGTCGGGAAGGATGTGAAAGCATTGAAAAAGGTGCAGAGGAGATTTACCAGGATATTGCCTGGTCTGGAGAGAAGTTCTAATGAAGAAAGATTGCGAGATTTGGGTCTGTTCTCATTGGAAAGAAGAATGCTTAGAGGGGATTTGTTAGCGAAATTCAAGATGATCAGAGTATTAGATGGGGTATACATGAAAGATTTTTTCCTAGCATGATGACGTCAGCTTGTACGAGGGCATGTAACGACAAATTGAGATGTGACAGATTTAAGATAGATGTCAGAGACAGTTTCTTTACTGAGTGCGTGGTAAGGACGTGGAATGCCCTGCCAGTCAGTACAGTTAACTCAGCCACATTATGGAGATTTAATCAATCCTTGGAAAAGCACGTGGATGATGATGGGATTGTGTGGGGAGACGAGCTGAGAATAATTCAAACGTCAGACCATTATTGAGGGCCGAAGGGCCTGTTCAGCACGGTATTCTTCTATGTTCTATGTCCTTTCCCACAGTCGGCATTCATACAATGCACAGGTTTCATATCTCTCCCATCTCGAGCGGCACCAAACAGAGACTGGCTTATAAATTTTTGAGGTGTCTCTGTACTCTTCACAAACTCCTTTTTGTCCTCATTATATTTATAAAATCAGTTGTGTCTGACTTCAACAAAACAACATGCTGCAATTGAGCGAGGTAGAACTCAAAACGACAATCGTCCGATTCGAATTCAGATGCGTTATCCATTACAGCACCGGGCCCACCCACCGCCGACTTCCGCTCAGCTTATCCATATGTAAGGGAGACGTGTAGATCGGGGGAAACAAGATTGACATGTTGAAGAACCAGCAAAGGTAATCAGCGTCACTGCTTTATTTCAATACGTCCCACTTTGTGAAGCAGTGCCTTTCACTGGGAAGAAAACACATTTGTCTTCAGGTGCTGCCTTCAGTCTTTTCTGCATCTCAGCTGGAAGTTTACATCGTTGAATTCACTGTCCCGTCGCGATTCCACGATCCACTCCAATGAAATGTATTTTTATGATTTCAGTCATGGGCTCTTGCTTTCAAGACCCTGAACAATTTAGCAAGAAAACTCTGGTCCTTTCTAGCCCGGGATCTAGAATAAGACGAGTTGAACGACACCCTTGTTGGTACCACTGCTCACCGGAGGCCAGCGCGTCAAAACATGTCACCATTAGCTTGTTTTGTGCCTCCCTGCAGTACATCTGCTGAACAACATCAGATTATCACAGCTCCACTCTCTTCACATTGAAACACAGGGCGATAATATGAACTGTTCGGAAACTTGGGGAGAGCAAATTTGCTGCTAAAGTTGGTTATGGAGTCAACGACAGACACATGAATGCGTACAAGTCAGGTCGCAAGGTTTACAATCAGCATCACTGGAGGTCCCTGCTTAGGATTCCGCGTTTGCATTGCCCAGACCTGGATATAATTCCCACTCAGGTAATGAAGAATGATTTCTCATTTTGAATGAAATCTAATTCCTGCCTTTGCAGAACATGCACCGGGATCCTGCCAGAATTGGTACAGTGATTATATTACATCCGTGTACAAGGACAATGGCAGCAGGTACACGGGAAACTACCACTGCAAAACCACTGCAATCATATCACCTTTCTGAGTTGGACGTATCTCGCTGAGCCTTCAGTGTCTCTAAGTGTAAATCCTGGAACACACCCACCCCCCACCCCTCCCCCGAAGCGGTATCATGGCTGTATGTCCGTGCTGAGGAGCTGAAAGGTTCAGGAAAGTAACTCATCCCCTCCATCATTGGGGTAATTCGGGATATGCGCTGAATTCTATTCTAAAGTGATCGACAATGATGACTGGGAGGCATGAGGCAGGAGGTGAGCGTGGGACTGGTGGTGCAAGACTCAGTGTCGGTGGCAATGGGCTGCTTTTACTGCCCAATGTTTGCATTTACTTACACATTACACTTCGTCAATTCAACAGAATGACCTTGTTCCTCTTGTTGTGGATTAATGTGGTTCATGGGCCACGAGAGGATGAGCACATCCGCTTTCTCCTGTAAGTTTGAACAGGTGAAAGTATCAGTTTGAAATTAATACAAGAGGAGATTATCTTTTTATGTGCCTTTTTAGTGGAGAATGTTCAGTTGTCAACTGTTTGTATTTGAAAATTGGAGGATTGATTGCAATATTCAGTGAGCAACGTTGGTCCAAAAACTGATGAAGTGGTTAAGTAACTTCACATGTGGATGTGCAAAGACAGCGGCTATGTGGTGCCGTGGCTTAGTTCGTTAAAGCACCTGTATCGTAAACTGGCGATCCTAGGTTCAACTCCTAGGGGTTCCTGCTTGTTGTCCTCGTACTTGGGCTTTGTGTTTTAACGCTTTGCGAATGTCGTGTCAAGAAGTCGGTGTCTTATTGTACTTCCACCCTGTTATGATTTGGTGATCCAGGTTATGTTCCAACAGTGAATGCTGTATATTTTTTTCAATTCCGAACTATTAATAAAGTCTGTGGTTTCTTACTACTTTCCACAAGCACTTCTGCTTCTCCTCCTCTTTTATTCCACTCCTTCATTCCCGGTTTGTTAGGAATAACGAGATGAGGCAGGAGACGTTGCTGACTTACAGGGGAATTTTGTGGTAATGGCAGAGACACCACCAGCTGATCACTCTCATTCTCTGATGTCACCGTTCATTCATTCAAACCAACAGTATATACATCGCTGTGCTTCTTTAGTTGTATTGTAATTGCGTTTTGTGTTCTTTCTTCTGGATTAGGAATTCTGTTTTGAATTAGAAACAGTCATAATTTTTGAGGAAGAAATGTCGCCTTGCCTGAGTTTGAAGTGACAGAAACATTATCCGGAGAATGTGAGCCCAGTTCTACACACTCCAGTCACTGGGCAAAAAGCCTCTTAGTAGCTGCACACTTAAGATGTCTGAGTGCAGAAATATGTAGTGAGCTGTACGAACAGACAGAGTGTCAGAAAATGTGAAAGAGGAAGAGGATGAGGTGGATGCACAGACACAAAGAGTGACAATACAGACACATGCTGAGTTAGACACTGAAGGGACCAATTCTCCACTTGGCATTGCTGCAAGCTGACAGAAAGGAAACGAAAAAAGGCAGTCGTTTAACACAGCCTTTCAAGAGCGAAGAGCAAGGGAAGCAGCATTGGAGCAAATAAATTCCTTTCGAATTTGAGAACGTGACAACTGTCAGCCATTGAGATATTTTGACAAATATCCTGATTCGACAGATACGACTGATAATTTTCCCAGCATTATAGTATAAAAACGTATAACTGACGTGTTCTGTCGATCTGAAACTTTAACTCGGTTTCTCTCCATAGATGTTGCCATGCCTGCTGAGTTTCTCCAACAACTCACGTACTTGGTTCAGATTTACATCACCAAAGAAAAATGAAAATCAATATTCTGTTGATGATTTCATTTATAAAGCCCCTCAAAAAATAAAACTGGTTTGCACTCTAAGAGAAAAATATACACTACACTGATTATACACCTGCAAACATGCAAAACCACATTCAAATTCAGGCCGTGGCAGACACAAGACCGAACGTCTCCGTGTCTCATTCCAGTCTCGACAACAAATGGGAAATCACATTTCCGCGACCTGCCAAATGCACAATTGTGAAATGACTGGCTGTAACAACAAGATTCATCTATACAGCCTCTCCTTGGCAGAGTGGGAGCGGGAGAATAATATTGCTTCCGCGATATGTTTCCAACTACATATCCATTCTATCATTACGGCCACATTATTACATCTCAGGAACAGTGCCTGACCGTACTGCACCTCAGCAGCAAGTGATTACTTTGGACGCTGGAGATCAAAGTCAATAAGTATAGCACTTGGAAAGCACATTCGGTCAGGCAACATCTGAGGAGCAGGGGATTCGATGTTTCGAGCATTCCTGATGAACCGCTTATTTGCGAAACAACGAATTTCCTGCTCCCCGGATGCTGCTTGATGTGCACCACAGTTTTTGAGTCTACCCCACCTCAGCTCATCTGCTTCGGAAAATATTTGATGAACTTGCTACTACTCAGTTAGATTCTTTTGTCACATGTTTGGCAGCTTGCAACATTCTATTGCTCATGTCACTCAGATCATCCAGACTACTCAATAAAAATAAACTGTGGATGCTGGAAATCTGAAACCCAAGCAATAATTGCTGGAGAAACTCTGCATTCCCTCTGTTCAACTGAATCGTAGAGCATTAAACTGGGAGCAGGAAATGAGAAAGCCACAACTTAATAACTGCTACATTTCGTTTCTCCAAAAAAAAAGTGCAGTGTTTCGATCAGGGTCTCACCGTCTCAAGTGCTGATAGGAATGGGGAAATAATGTTGGCCCAGCCACTGCTGAACAAATGATAAAAAAAGACTTTCTTGCTTTCCTCATCAGTTGCTACCACTGCAGACCATGTCAATGTGATTCATAAAGCAGGGCAGCCAGATACCTCTGCATTTCAGAGCCCAGCAAAATTTCATTTAACTTAAAGGATCAACATTTAATGTTCCTGATAGACATCTCATTCTCCATTACATTGGTCAATATATTACTTAAAAACGTCCTCATCTCGACACACTCAATTTTAATGCACTTAACGTTCCATTCGCGGTTTAATTTCCAAACTATTTTCACCACGAACATACTTTTTTTTTAAATCGAAGACTAAGCTGAAATAATGCCTTTTGGAAATCCAAATATCGCTCTATCACTCTTTGCCCCTTATTTATTGTGTCCGTGTGAAAGACGTTAAACGTCATACCTCTCGTTTTGAACTCCACCATTTTGGGTTAAAATAAGTCCTAGGCCAGTCACCTATCCACTCCTCATCATGATTTTATAACGTCTAGAAGTTTACACACCAGCCTGGAACACTGCTGGGAAAAGCCCCTGCTCAAACACTCTCTCCTGATAACTCAAGCCGTATCGACACTGCAACATTCTTGTAAATCTTCTCTGCACTCTTTCAAGTCTTACAACATCTTTCCTGTTGAAAGTGATCGGAAATGTCAGAAGTAATCTAAGTGTTGCCTCACTAATTTTCTGTACAGCCATAACATGATATGTGAACTCCAAGAATCGATGTTCTGACTAATGAATGCAAGCGTGCCAAATGCTTTATTCACGAACTTTTCTACATGTGACACAGCTCTCGTAATCTTTGCATTATCTTATAAAGTCGTGCTTGTCTTCTTAATCACTATATTTTGCTGCCTTCACGAATCTGTAGACCCACATGCAAGGTCACAATGTTCCTTTGGGTTTCCCAGTGCACTACCGTTCTTTGAGTGCTCTCATGACGTGTTCCTTACAAACTGCATTGCCTGATGTTTTTATTGTTATTTTCAGCTCCCACTATCTTCCCATTTGATAAATCCACCTCTGAAATCCTGGAACCTCAGACCTTCTTACTCACTGTTAACCACTTTGCCAACCTTCATATCCTCCTCACACTTTCTTATCATTTCCCCCACATTATTTCTATATTGTTTCGTGGAATCACAAACATGAAGGTACACAGCATTGATCCATGTGGTACACCACTGAATACCAACTCCACGTCACAGAAATAGCACCATCCTTTCTCCAACCACCCAAATAAGCTTGGATCGAACTTACCACTTGACTATGAATCCCTTTTATTTTAACCCTGTTACCAGCAACCTGTGTGGGATCTTATCAAAGGCTTTCTAATGTCCTCATAACATAAATCAACTTCACTACCCTCGTTTACACATCTTATCACTTCCTGAAAAATACTTAATCTGATCTGTCAGGTATTACCGCCTCTGACAAAACCATGCTAACTCTCTCTGGTCAAACTTTGTCTGGAAAAGTTGTAATTAATTCTATCCTTAAGAGGCTCCTCCAACAGTTTCGTCTCACAGTTCTGTAATTCGCTGCGTTATATCTGCAAGCCTGATTGAAAACAGGAATCACATCAGTCGTCCTGCAGTCATCTAACTACTCCCAGGTGGCCAAAATGTAATGTAAACCAATGGTCAGAGAACGTGTAATGTTATCTCTTATCTCAAAAAGCAACTGAAGACGCAACTCCATCCCGAGCTGGGGATTTGCCCACTTTTAGCCTGTCAAAACCTCCAATACCGTCTCAGTCGCGATGTGAAACGGCTAAAAAAAACCTCAGTCCGTCGTCCTGCATTCTGTACCTATATATTACCAAACAAGTACTGTTCCCCAGCTGCACATGTAAGGTGATTCCCTCGGTTATCCCATTTACTGATGCAAATGTACTATGACACTGAAGGGAGATAATTCAGGTAATATCAGTGGAAAACGCTGTTTCAGCCTTTGCGACTATAAATCCTTTAGCTTTGATAACCAATGGCACATTTTCACAGTGAGCAAGGGTTTAAGTGTTATCTATCTGAAAAAGAAGTCACTGAATGCTTCTTCCTGCGGAAACTCCTGTCAGTTCAGGTTTGACATGAGGTTCTTTTTCTCACTCTCTGTTGTCCATCGAGTCCAAGATAGAACTGCGGTACATGCACATGATTGCTGTATTAATAGACCTAAGACGTTGATGCCTATGACTCGAATTGCAATAGGATCAATCCACAAGCGAAGTTTTCAATAGGAACAGAGTACTGTCTTCGGTGCAGGGGATCACTGAGCATGGACAATCTCAGACAACACGGCACAAGCACAACCTTTCTTCCTCGATCATTCACAGTATCAGAAGGTCTGAGACAGAGATGTGCGCCAAGGAACAGGGCAAAGCAGAAGGTGCTGGAACAGCTTAGCAGGTCTGGCAGCATCTGAGAAGAGAAATGAGAGCTAGCGTTTCGGGTCCAGTGACCCTTCCTCAGAGCTGATGGCACCAAGAAAGTGTTGGCCGAAATGAAGAAGATTGGGTGGTGGTGTTCGGATAAGAAGGAAACAGTAGGTGGGTATAGAATTCAAAGAGAGAGAAGAAGAATTGGACAAACTCATCGATAATGATCGGGCTGAGGGGTGAATAGACTGTTTGTGACTAAACATAGATAGTGTGTAATGGCTAGATAGAATTCAGAACATGTTGAAATAGGCAGACGTGAATTAGTGCAGTTACATGTGTGACTGTCTTCAGAATGACAATGACCTTGGTAAGGAAGGAATGAGAGAGGAAATTCAAATATATTTTCAGCAGTTAACATCGTCTCTAGAGTTTCTCCATTCACATGTTAAGCCCGCCTTCAGGTCACCGCCCACTCCTCCACAGCCTGATCCAATGACTTCAATCAGATCCCCAGCCATGCACACGAAAATTGAAGAACGTAGTAACAATGAAGCGAAGGTCTTTACGTTTTTTTGTCCGTTGTCTTCCTCTGGGCAATAAACAACGTGAGTTTTATCTTCTCTCTTGATTTTTGAAGGGATATGAAGGATCAGTGTTCAAGCTAACATTACAACAGCCAGTTGGCTCTTTTCCATTTAACAGCCGAGCGGTAGCAGACACAGCAAAGAATGCTGCATTCACCCAGTCTACAGCTGCAGTTGCTGCACTGCGCACTCACATATACACCCTCTGAAGCATCTCGGAAGCACGGAAGATCGTCAGTTTTGTTAAGTATTTAACTGCCCTTATCCAAAATTAAGATGGCTCCGAGCAATGATGCAAGGACAGACTGAATTTCGTTTTTCGGATTAACTTTAGTGAGGCAGGGTTTGGAGAACAAGTTCGTTTCCTCTCGACTTAGGGAGGATGGAGTGGTCATTAAGGAATGTGAAATTAAGAACTTTATCTGGTGAAGCAGAATTCTTCAAATTCGATTCAAAGTAACGGACGAATGAATGTTGTTGTGATAATCATTGTGTGCTGTGTGTCAATAACTTGGTTAAATGCTGACTGTCAGACTCTCATGATAACTAGTAACGTCATCGCGGTGATTATCACGAAATTGCGAAAGGGGGGTACGAGAAACTGTCAACGGTATGAGCAGGTAGGGAACGCGTTTTGAGTTGTGTGAGACAAAGGCTCAGCTAGCATGACTTTGACCTGGTAAGAACTTGCAACAAACAATGAGGGGCTGGAGGCAAGGGTACCGGGTCAACGAGGTGAAAAAACACATCATGATAAGCTAGGTAACAAGGGGAATTCATAATTCCTAATGTAAAGCCAGTTAACAAGGTGTAAAAGCATTCAGTATGTTAAACAGTTAACAATATGAAAAGCATTCATTATGAGAAGCCTGTTAACAAGGTTAAGAACATTCGTTGCATAACGCTAGATGGCTTAATATTTACTGTTGATGCTTGCTGATTGTAACGGTAATCCAATCAACATAGTTGTTGTCCTATTTAGAACATAGAACATAGAACAGTACGGCACAGAACAGGCCCTTCAGCCCACGATGTTGTGCCGACCATTGATCAACATGTAAGGTAAACCTAATGTACGAACCCTCAAATTTCTGTAACCACATGCATGTTCAGCAGTCTCTTAAATATCCCCAATGACCTCGCTTCCCCAACTGCTGCTGGCAACGCATTCCATGCTCTCATTTCTCTCTGTGTAAAGAACCCGCCTCTGGCATCCCCTCTATACTTTCCGCCAAACAGCCTAAAACTATGACCCCTCGTGTTAACAATTTCTGCCCTGGGAAAAAGTCTCTGGCTATCAGTTCTATCTATGCCTCTCATTATCTTGTACACCTCAATTAGGCCCCTCTCTTCCTTCTTTTTTCCACCGAACAAACTCCGAGCTCAGTCAAACTTTCTTCGTAAGATAAGCCCTCCATTCCAGGCAGCATCCTGGTAAACTTCCTCTGAACCCTCTCCAAAGCATCCACATCTTGCCTATAATAGGACGACCAGAACTGGACCCAGTGTTCCAAATGCGGTCTAACCAAAGTTTTATAGAGCTGCAACAAAATCTCATGGCTCTGAAACTCAATCGCCCTGTTAATGAAAGCCAAAACACCGTATGCTTTCTTAGCAACCCTGTCCACCTGGGTGGCAATTTTAAGGGATCTATGTACCTGCCCACCAAGATCCCGCTGTTCCTCCACACTACGAAGAATCGTGTCTTTAATCCTGTACTCAACTTTCAAGTTTGACCTTCCAAAATGCATCACTTCACATTGATCCAGGTTGAACTCCATCTACCAACTCTCAGCCATCTCTGTATACTGTCAATGTTATTCTGCAACATACAACAGTCCTCTATATTGTCAACGACACCTACAACCTTTGTGTCGTCTGCAAACGTGCTAACACATCCTTCAATTACCTCATCCAAGTCATTAATAAAAATTACAAAGAGTAGAGGCCCGAGAACATAGCCCTGTGGAACACCACTCACCACTGACTTCCAGGCAGAATACTTTCCTTCCACTACCACTCGCTGTCTTCTGTCGACAACCAATTCTGTGTCCAGACACCTACAATTCGCTGTATCCCATCCCTCCTGACGATGGGGAAACTTATCAAATGCCTTACTGAATTCCATACACACTACATAGAGCGCTCGACCCTCATCAATGTGTCTCATAACATCCTCAAATAACCCAATAAGATTTGTGAGGCATGACCTGCCCCTCACAAAGCCGTGCTGGCTGCATTTAATCAAGCCATGCTCTTCCAAATGGTCATAAATCCTATCCCTCAGAATCCTTTCTAACACCTTCCAGACTACAGACGTGAGACTGACTGGTCTGTAATTGGCGGGGATTTCCCTATTTCCTTTCTTGAAGACAGGAATTACATTTGCCTCTCTCCAGTCCTCAGGTGCGACTCCGGTGGAGAGCGAGGATGCAAAGATCTTCGAAAGCGGCGAAGCAATCAGATTTCTCGTTTCCCAAAGCAGCCGAGGACAAATCTGGCCTGGCCCAGGCGACTTGTCAATCTTAATGTTTGTCAAAATTTTCAGCGCATCAGCTGCCTCAATATATCTGTTTCAGCATGCTTACCTGCACCTCAATGGTTTCATTCACTACAAGGTCCATTTCTTTGAACTTGGAAGCAAAAAAACTCATTTAGGTCTTCCACTGCCTCCTCAGACTCTATACACAAGTTCTCTATGCTATCCCTGATCGTCCCTACTCTTTCTTTGATCATTTTCTTATTCCTCACATACGTGTAAAATGCCTTTGGATTACCCCTAATCCTTCCTGCCAAGCCTTTTTCTTGACCCCTCCTGGGTCTCCTCAGACAATTTTTGAGCTCCTTCCTCGCCTACCTGTAATCCTCGAGAGCTGAGCAAGACCCTTGCTACCTCCACCTTATGTAAGTTCCATTCTTTCTTTTGGTGAGAAGCTCCTCCGCTCTCGTCATCCAACGTTCCTTTATCTTACCCATTCTTGCCTGTCTCAGAGGAACACATTTGTTCATTACTTACAACAACTGTTCCTTAAACAGTCTCCACATGTCGATAGTGCCCTTTCCATGGAACAATTGCTACCAGTCTATGCTTCCCAACTCACGTTTGATAGCATCGTAGTTTCCTTTTCCCCAATTAAATACCCTCCCATTCCGCCTGATTCTCTCCTTCTTCGTAGATATGTAGAATGTGAGGCAGTTGTGGTCACTATCACCAAAATGCTCTCCCCTGGGTGGAAGGTTTGTTCAAGTTGTTCAGGAGAGTTGAAGATCTGACACCTGCTCCGGCTCATTGTCGAGCATCAAATCCAAAATGTTCACACTGTTAACACTGGTGAACTCATTTTCAGTTTCAGAGAACTGTAGCTTGCATGCCTTAATCCCTTCGGATTTTGAAGCAACTTAGAGTTACACCATTTATTGTATATTTCTCTTCTGCAGCAGACCTTCGACAATGCATTACCTCGCAATTGTCCAGATTAAATTACATATGCATTCTCTCCATGCAAGTCTCCAGCCTACCAATATCTTGCTGTAACTCTGCCAGTCATACCGACGATCCACAACTCCCCAAATCTATCCACAGATCTCCAGGATCTCCAAACACCCTTTCAATATTCTTCCATCTTCGATGACCAAGCAGATCTGTATCCATCTTACCGAATGACAACTGTTATTATTTGAGTTCACCTTCTGTATAAATCTGCCAATATGAACCATATAAAAGGCCTTGCTATGTTCAATATGGCCAACATCCATTTCCATGCCCTCATCAATTACCTTTTCTGACTTTTTAAAAATAATGCATCAAACGTATGAGACACAATCTTCCCCACACAATGCCATGTTGACTTTCGCTAATAAGTCCATATTTTTTTTCCAAATGTGAGTCAGTACATTTTCTAAGAATCTCCAATAATTTCACTTTCACTGACGTAAGGCTTTTTGTTTTTTTTTCTTTGGAAATTTCTTTCAATAATACTGTTGGCCTTCTTCAACTAAGGAAACAATATTAGCCTTTCTCCAGTTCTCTGGAACCTCTCTTGTGACTGACGGCCATACATACAACGAGTGTGCATAAGACCCCAGTAATTTATTCTCTCACTTCCCTCAGTATTCTTGGATTGAACCCATTATATCCTGGAGATTTATCTACATTAATACTTTTTTGAAACGCCCAGCACACCCTCTTGTTTTTTCATGTCGAAAAGCTCTGGAATGCACACATATCTTTTTCATGACTGACCATGCACCATGTCGTTAATCTTTTTTCAATGCAGATGCAAAGAATTCGTAAAGGACTTCACACACTTCCTCCAGCTACATGCAATAACTCCCTCCTGTATGGTTGAGTCGAATGCATTTTTCCTGGCTCCCCTCTTAATCCTAATTATCTGATTTTGGATTTGCCTTAATCCTGTTTGCCAAAGACATATCACGTTGTCTTTTAGCCCTTCTAACTACTTGTTATGCTTGTGCTGAGTATTTGTTTTAAATGTTTTTCGAGGCCTTCAACTGTCGGTTTCTATAACTTTTAGATGTACTTCCTTGCTGTTTTTGACAGAGCTCATAATTTATCTTGTCATCAGGGATTTCCAAATATTGACATTGTTACCACCCTGCCTTGATGACGAGATCTTATATTCATAAATGCAGTAACATCAAGAAATGTCTGGTGGGTTGTCAAAAAATTCTTCCTGATTCCTCACATCGCCCACATTGGTGAAGTACCTTTAAGGTTGAATTCAAATTCAGAATCAGATACAAATTGAAAGTTTGTGATAAGATTTGTAGCTCGCCGAGCTGGGAATTTGTGTTGCACACGTTTCGTCCCCTGTCTAGGTGACATCCTCAGTGCTTGGGAGCCTCCTGTGAAGAGCTTCTGTGTTGTTTCCTCTGGCCTTTCTCGTGGTTCTTCTCTGCCGCTTCCGGTTGTCAGTTCCAGCTGTCCGCTGCAGTGGCCGGTATATTGGGTCCAGGTCGATGTGTTTGTTGATAGAATCTGTGGATGACTGCCATTCCTCTAGGAATTCCCTGGCTGTTCTCTATTTGGCTTGTCCTATAATAGTAGTGGTGTCCCAGTCGAACTCATGTTGCCTGTTATCTGCGTGTGTGGCTACTAAGGATGGCTGGTTGTGTCGTTTCGTGGCTAGTTGGTGTTCATGTGTACGGGTCGTTAGCTTCTTCCTGTTTGTCCTATGTAGTGTTTTGTGCAGTCCTTGCATGGGAATTTGTACACTACGTTGGTTTTGGCTCATGTTGGTTATCAGAAACTTTGGCCTGGTGAGTTGTTGTCTGAGACTGGCTGTTGGTTTGTGTGCTGTTATGAGTCCTAGTGGTGGTAGTAGTCTGGTTGAGAGTTCAGAAATGTTCTTGATGTAGGGTAATGTGGCTAGTCCTATGGGTTGTGGCATGTCCTCATTCCGTTGTCTTTCCCTTAGGCATCTGTTGATGAAATTGCCGGGGTATCCGTTTTTGACGAATACATTGTAGAGGTGTTCTTCTTCCTCTTTTTGCAGTTCTGGTGTGCTGCAGTGTGTTGTGGCCCTTTTGAACAGTGTCCTGATGCACTTTCTTTTGTGTGTGTTGGGGTGGTTGCTTTCGTAGTTCAGGACTTGGCCTGTGTGTGTGGCTTTCCTGTATAGCTTTGTAGTAAATTCTCCGTTAGGTGTTCTCTGTACCATCACGTCTAGGAATGGGAGTTGGTTGTCCTTTTCTTCCTCTCACGTGAATCCGATTCCTGTGAGTGTGGCTTTGATGATCCGGTGTGTGTTTTCTATTTCTGTGTTTTTAATTATTACAAAGGTTTCATCCACATATCTAACGCAGAGTTTGGGTTGAATTTGCGGTAAGACTGTTTGTTCTAATCTTTGCGTTACAGCTTCCGCTATGAGTCTACAGATGGGTGAGCCCAGGGTTTGCCGTTGATTTGCTCATATATTTGGTTGTTGAATGTGAAGTGTGTTGTGATGCATAGGTCCAGTAGTTTGAGTATGCAGTCTTTGTTGATACTTTCCCCGTCTTGTTGTCTGTTCTGTATGTCCAGTAGGTTGGCTATTGTTTCTCTGGCTCGGGTTTTGTCGATAACTGAACGGTGCCGTTACATCGAATGAGACCATGGCGTCTTCCTTGTCTATGTGTGTCTTTCTGATGATGTCCAAGAATTCCTGTGTTGTCCGGATCCGCCGATCAGGTGTTTCAGTTTCTGTTGTAGTTGTTTAGCCAGTTTGTGTGAAGGTGTCCCTGGTAGCGATACGATGGGTCTGAGTGGGATTTCTGGTTTGTGCACTTTAGGTAGTCCGTAGAATCTGGGGGTGGTGTTGCTTTCAGGTTTCATTCTCTGTAGGTCAAACCTGGTAATTTGACCGTTTTTTGCAGGTTCCTCAGTGTGTTGTTTATCCTATTGGTAAGCTGTGGGGTGAGGTCAAACTCTATCATTTGGTAGGTGTTGGTATCTGCAAGTAGTTGTTGCGCTTTCTGGAGGTACTCTGCTTTGTCCAGGATGACCTCATTCTGCCTTTGTCTGCTGGTAGTATGATTATGTTCTTATCATTTCTTAGTGTTTTTAGTGCTTCCCTCTCCTGTTGTTGAAGCTGTGTGTTTGTCTTTTCCTTGTTATCAGGGGTACGATACTTTGTCCCACTGTTTGTTGTGTCGCTTCTGTCAGTCCATTGTTTCTGAGTGTGCATTCTAGTGCTGCTAGGAAGTCTGTTGTCTTGGCGTCCTTGTGGATATAGTTGAGTCCCTTGGCCAGTATTGTTCCTTCCGTCTCTTTGAGCTGTCTGTAGGAGAAGTTTCTAACCCAGTTATGTGTTGTGGTGTCCTCTCTGTTGTGTGTGAGTTTGGCCATTTTTTATTTTAGTGCCGTTTTTTGCGGTGTGTGGTCCTGTTCTGTCCGATGGTGACGGCCTGTTCTACAATCCGGATCCATTCCTGATTGGTGATTTTTGAAATTAACGATTTTTGGCGCGCAATTTCTAGTCTGTATTTGTATAGTCTGTTGTGGACGTCTGTAATCATTACTTGGATCATCCTGAATCCGTTCTGTCTGTCTGTGTCTCTGGCATGTGGGTTGTTGACTGGTGATCTGTATCTGACACATGGTGGTAGGATTCAATACTTTCAGCATTCGTGCAGGAACCGGAGTTGTTTGTATGTGGCGCTTAGGCGGTTGGCACAGGATTCCCGTTTCCTGGTTTGTCTTCGCATCTCGCGCCTGTAGGTGTTCAAAGTTTGTGAGAAGATTTGTAGCTCGGGTGCTCGTTGTTGTGGTGCTGTTCGCCGAGCTGGGAATTTGTGTTGCAGACATTTCGTTCCCTGTCTAGGTGCCTCCTGTGAAGAGCTTCTGTGCTGTTTCCTCCGGCATTTCTAGTGGTTTGTCTCTGCCGCTTCCTGTTGTCATTTCCAGCTGTCCACTGCAGTGGCCGGTATATTGGGACCAGGTCGATGTGTTTGTTGATAGAATCTGTGGATGAGTGCCATGCCTCTAGTAATTACCTGGCTGTTCTCTGTTTGGCTTGTCCTATAATAGAAGTGTTGTCCCAGTCGAACTCATGTTGCCTGTCATCGACAAACTTTACAACCACACACCTGCTGGCAAGTGGTTTCTCCTGTTTGCTGATTATGATTCTTACATATTTTCGTTCTCTGCATTTAGACGAAATTTGCTAAAAATTGCTTGACGTTTCTTGCCAGCATCATATCATACACAGTATTTGCTCTTTAATTTTTTTGGGGATCTCACCCCTTCATATTCCACATTCCACATAGCTTTCTGTAGTTTTGAGTTCCCACAATCTGATGTAAGCTCTCGTGTTCTGTCTGTGCTTTTCTAGACTTCCACAGAGGTCTGGATATAATAGCCTGACCATTCCTACTGTTTGAGCACATATTTTCTTAGAAACATTGTGCTATTCCGTCAGAATACCTGCTACTTCTCTGATCCGGATTTATCGTCGCGTTATTGTTTCCTGTTCACTTGAATGGAATCTCATCCCAGCTTAATAAAAGGAGATTTGGACATATTAAGAATCTAATTCTTATTCTAGCTTTGTTTTTTACAATACTTACGTTAGAATCAAATGCATGATAATCACTATTTCGTAAATGCTGCTCTTTTTCTTCCAGATGACAGTGATAATGAGTATGGATGGTGCTCTTTAAAGACTGTTATGGTACTCACACCTGCGGGTAATTGTTGGTGGTGGAGGGAGGGAATGATGGTTGATGGGGACCATTCAATTGGCTGCATAGTCTTTAATCGTGTCAAAGAGTTTGCGTACTATTGGAGCCAAAGTCATTCAGACAAGTGGAGATTATTTCATCATATTCCTGACTTGAACTCCAAGATGGCGGCCATGGTTTGGCCGAACAGGAGAAAATTTACTTACGTCGAGAGTGTGGTGATGGAAAAGCACAGCAGGGCAGTCAGCATCCGAGGAGCAGAAGAATCGGCGCTTCGGGCATAAACACCTCTTGATGGTCTTGGATGAACCTGAGAATGTTAGTGCCAATGGATTCAGCAAAGGTACTATCTTTGGAATTTGAATCGTGATGACGATATGGTGTATGATGTTTATTGTCTGACATTTGTGTGGTACGAATATTACTTGTCAAAAGTCAGCCCAAACCTGAATTTTGTATAGGTCTTGCTGCGTTTGGACTGAGTTTGTGATCTGAGGAGTTGAGAATCATCAAATCACGAGCAAACGTCACTACTTCTGACCAAATGAGGAAGTGAGCTTGCAGATAACTGTTTTTCCAAAGTACCTGTTGCCTTTGTTCTTCTAGATGACAGCGGATTTAAAAGGTGTTGTCTAATAAGCATTAATGCAGTGAATCTTGTCGATGTTTGACACTGCTACTACTGAGCATCAGAGGCACAGGGGAAAGATGGTGACAGCAATTAATTGGGCTTGTTTTGTCCTGAATTATTCCTGAGATGCAATCTCTCACAGGTTTTAGAGAGTCAGTAGGCCTCTGAAATTCTCTCGAAGATGGTATTATTTATGTGGCTATGCAAGGACAATTTCTCGGCAATGATAGCAATGAAACTGGACGGCTGACGGTTTGGTTCTTTATTGACGTATTTGTCTAATATTTGTGCGGCATGACCATGACTTGCTCTTTATCAGACTAAGCCTGGAGGTTTTGAAAGTATTGTTGCATTTGAATATTTTTGCTCATGATAATTATTTCCAGGAGTGTACCTCCGCCAGTTTGCCATAAGATATAACTTGACTTTGGCTCATATTGTCACACACAATTACATGGTCCCTTCATATTAAGTACAATTACTCTCAATGTCCCTTTGCAATTCAACCCTTTCGAACTGAACTTGCAATGTGGTCAGGCGCTGTATGAGCCTGACGGGACACTGCCTGAATGACCCTGAGCAGCTTATTGCTGATTGATCACATTATTGCTGACACTTGCTTCGCATTTAAATTGCAGAACGAAAAGGATGGGTCAGTGTCTGCCTGTAATCCTGGTTTTTGTTTAGAGGTCATACCTAGGCAGTTTATCATATTTTTAGTAACTGTCAGTGTTCTTGCTGGAATTAAACTGCTTGGCTGGAGATGTGACAATCTCTGGACTTAAATCACAGTTTTCAGTGTCTCCAGCCATTTCTTGACAATGTGTGGACTGAATCGAATGTCTGAAGTTGGTCGCCTATTTGAAGGAGACGAAATGGATCAGCTGTCCTGCTCTTCTGGCTGAATATTGGTACAAATGCAGCAGCTTTAAATTTTCCCTGATGTGCTGGGATTCCCCGTAAAAAGGGGACGTCATTGTTGGAGAGCAGCCTGCTCCTCCAATGCTCTCTTTTATTGTCCAAGATCTTTGAATACTACATGTGGCAGGACCACAGAGATGGATCTGAACCATTGATTGCGGGTTCATAAATAGAACATAGAACATAGAAAAGTACAGCACAGAACTGGCCCGTTGGCCCCACGATGTTGTGCTGATATTTTAACCGAACGTGAAGTATAGTAACTTAACCTACACACCTCTCAACTCATTGCTATCCATGTGCATGTCTAGCAGTCGGTTAAATATCCCCAATGACTCTGCTTCCACCACCACAGCTGGCAAAGCATTCCATGCATTCACTACTCAATGCGTAAAGAACCTACCTCTGACGTCTGCTTTATACTTTCCTACTAATATCTTCAAAAAATCATGGACCATAGAACATAGAACGAAAAAAGCTATTATCTCTGGCTTGTTACCCTTGCCACATGAAAGCGAGGCGGAATTGAACACGTGGTTCGAGGGATACTGCATGAGGGAGTGTTTCAAGTATATGCATAATTGGGTCTCATTCTGGGCAACTTGGGTCCTCTACAATCTGGTCGGTCTTCAACTCAACCAGAGGAGTACTAATATCCTGGTTGGAAATTTGCTAGTGTTATTTAGGTGGGTTGAAACTAGCTCATCAGAGGGATGGGAACCTGTGGTGTAGTTTAACTGCACAGGAGGCTGAGTGTTGGGAGGACATGGACAGGATTTCACAGTCACAAGAGTGTGCTGGCAGCTTGTAAGCTGGTTTGAAGTGTGTCTACTTCAGCGCTGGGAGTGTCCAGAATAAGGTAGCTGAGCTTACAGCATGGACAGATACCTGGGACATTGATCTTTTAGCCAAATCGGAGACATGGAGAGAGCAGGTTGCTGGTTCCAGGGATTAAATCTTTCATTAAGTTCACGGAAGGTGTTACAATGGGGGAGGGGTGGCTTTGTTCGTGAAGGACATTCTAACGATGGCAGAATTAACTTTTGACGTGGACTCGTCTGCTGAGGTGAGATACGCTGAAGTTAGAAACAGGCGAGTTCACACTGCTGGGAGTTTTTCCTAAGGCTCCGCAAAGTTCCAGGGATGTGGAAGAGAGGATGAGCAAAACGATTCTGCGTAGGAGTGGAAGAAACTGAGTTGTCATTATTGGGGCTTTACGTTCCCAAGATACACTGGAAATGGAATAACTCTAGGACGTCAGACGGATCTGTTTTCGAACAGTGAGTGCAGGAGGGTTGCTTGATGCAGTGTGTCGAAGGGCCGACAAGAGGGCTGGGCGCAGACTTGATTTGGTGCTTGGTAATAAACGAGGCCAGGTGTTTCATTCAGTGGAGGCGAACACTTTTGGTTTGAGTTACAATCATTCAGTTATGTTTAGTTTAGCGATTGAAAGGGATAGGGACATGACACAGGGCAGGAGTTATAGATGGGCAAGGGTAATATTAAAACGATTAGGCAAGACTTAGGAGGTCTAGAATGCGGTAGAAAAATGCAGAATGGGGACAATGGAAAAGTGGAGCTGGTTGAAGGAAGGGACATTGCGTGCTCTTCATAAGTATTTCCCTGTCAGACAGGGAGGAAGTGATAGTGTAAGGGAACCGTGGTTTACTGAAGAAATTGTATCTCTTGTTTAGCGGATTCAGATGAGGCAATGGCGAGTTACATGTTAGCTCGGAAGGATTCAAAGAGAGAGAGTTAAGAAGAGCAAAGGAGGGAACAAAAACAGACGTTAGCAGGTAGAATGAGAACACTAAAGCTTTATATTGGTATGTGAGGAATAAAAGGATAACTGGGGTAGCAATAGGGCCAGTCAAAGAGATAAGTGGGAAGTTCTGTGTGGACTCTGTGGAGATTGCAGCGGTGCTAAGTGAATATTTATCATCTGCTTTCACTCAGGAATAGAAGGATATTGTGGAGGAGAAGACTGCGATGCGGGCTATTAGCCTAGCAAAGACTGAGTTTGTGCGGAGAAGGTTTTTTCAATCCAGAACGTGTGAAAGTAGGTAAGTCACCTGAGTCAGATGGGTTATATTCGAGGATTCTCTGAGAAGCTGTTGAGGTGAATGCCAAGACTTTGGCTTGAACTTTGGAGTCGTAATTGTCTACAGGTTGAGTTCCAGAGGACGGGAGGATTGCAAATATTGTGCTCTTGTTCAAGAAAGGCAGTGGAGATGACCAAGGTAATTATATACCAATGAGCCTTACGTATTTTATAGGATAGGTTTTGGTAAAGAGTATAAGAGATAGGATTTATTTACATCTTGCAAGAAACAATTTGATTGGAGATAGTCAGCATGGTTTCGTCAAAGGTAGGTTGTGTTTCACAAACCTTATTGAGTTTTATGAGAAGGTGACCAAGCATGTAGATGAGGGTAGTTCATTTGACATGCTGTACATGGACATCAGTAAAACCTTTCATAAGCTTCAACATGGCAGACTGATGGAGAAAATGCGGAGGCATGGGATTAAGACTGATTTAGCATCTGGATTTGAAAGTGAATTTCCGTATGAAGGCAGAGAGAGCTGGTTGATGGAAAATATTCGGCCTGTAGTCCGGTTACTGGGATATGACAGAAGGATCTGTATATGGACCACGGCTGTTTGTTATTTTTATAAGTGACTTGGACACAGGCATCAGTGGATGGCTTAGTACGATTGCAGATGACACTAAAGTCCGCGGAATGGTGGACAGTGTAGAAGAATGTTGCAGATTTCAGAGGGACCTGGATAAACTACAGCATTGGGCTGAGACGTGGCAAATGGAGATCATTGCAGATAAATGTGAGGTGATTCACTTTGGGAAGAACAACAGGAAGTAAGAATACTGTGTCAATGGCAAGTTTCTCAGTAGTGTGGATGTACAGAGGGGTCTTGGTTTCCATGTACATAGATCACTGAAATTTGCCACCATTGTTGATAGTACTGTTAAGAAAGCATACGGTGTGTAAGGTTTTATTGGTCGATGGATTGAGTTCTGGAGACGTGATGTCATGCTGCAACTGTACACTTGTAATATTGTGTACAGTTCTGGTCTCCCCATTACAGGAAAGGTGTGGAAGCATTGGAAAAGTTGAACAGGAGATTTACCAGGATGTTGCCTGGACTGGAGCAAAGATCTTGGCCAAAAAATGACCATCTGAAGTATACGAGCTGCAGCGTTCACAGTCAATATTTTGAAAGTTGGAATCACCCATAACAGCTCACCAGAAGAATGAAGACAGATTCATGCCAATGACGCCATGTCGTCACAACTGATTAGGAAGATAAGAGGAAACAAGAACAGAAATTGATGGACGAACTCAACAAGTCTGTCATCTTTTGTGAAGAATTACCAGAGCAAACAAATCACATCAAGTTACCTTTTCTCAGAACTGGAGTTAGGGTCGCTAAATCAGCAGTTTCGGTTTCGTGTTTTGAAGTCCAACATCCAATGTTCAGCTTATTTTGTTCTATGGTTGGAAGACGAGTCTATGAGCAGTACTTGCACATTCTGTCCACCTCCCTTCATGTTTGTGTCCGTGGTGTCAGAGAACAGCTGTAGGAAACTCCACTGGGGCAGGATTGAAATAAAGAGGCAAAACGCTCCAAGTCAATACGATTGAGCTTCACAGGAAGTGGGTTTGGTACAAAGGCAGCTTTAAGGCAGCTCCAGTGAACGACAGTTTGACTACTATGTACTGAGGAAAGAATGGAGGCATTTAAATATTACAACAGCACGTCTTGGTTATGGTCTGGAAGTCCTTATGAATTCACCTGGAATTCAAGCATTCTGTGAGAGCAAAATAATAGTTTAACAAAGACCCTAACGTTGGTGGTTCACCTGTGATATTCAGCCTCATCTTCAAGGTTGAATTCATCTCGCTTCAATCCTCCAACTGGCTTGTATTTTTCACAGCAACGCATCACCCGATACGGTGGAAATAAGCTAATGAAAGCTAATGTTATCACACATTCACTCAGGGTGAAGTAAATAGAAACAAATAGATAGATTCATTCTGAAATTTAATTTACAAATATAAGACATAGAGTGATGACTGTCTCGTGCTTTCCTTTTTACTTTTGAGCAGACATTTAACAAATTGATTTTAGCGAGGAAGAGAGCAGTGGAGTCAGTCATTGTTGTTTCTTTAATTATGGCCGTACAATGCTACTTTGCTGCAGGTCTTCCTCGTGTCTGTATCCTGTTCACTGGCTGAGAACCGATTGTTTGCTGTGGAACGATTATTTACACAGTCAGTTATGCCAGCTGCAGGACTCCAGCTTTCGACTGACTGTTGCTCATTGCTATAACCGGTTTGTCTACTACGTCCTTCAGTCTCTTTCCCCTCAAATTTGTTCCTTGCTCGATTGAAAAATGAATGTTATCCTGTCGCTCGTCCACCTTTTCTATTCATTTCACTTCCTCAAATGGTTTCCTCGTTCTATTATCAGCTGCATTTGATCTTGATGCTCAGTCATTACATTTACCAATGATTTGAATAATTTTTACAATCGGATATTTCACAGAGTACTTTATCTGGTCTCTGAAGTCTTTCTGTGTCACCACATAAACAAAGGCGTCAGTGCAACAACTTAAGTTCCGCAGCATATATGCTATTTGTTCAACGAGATCAAAAACACACTCATCCAAGTGATAAGACACTTGAAAGTAATACAAAATATATATCAACAAGAGAAGAATGAAGCTTCCCGACACAGCAAACAGGAAAGTCACAGATTTCTTTCTGTTCTCTACCTCTGGTCATTCTCTAACTTTCTGTGGCTCTGCAGTCCCTTACGCACTTTAATTGCCTGAAACATATATCTAACTGTCACAATGTTGAGCAGGACAATAAAAGCGAATGGGAAGATTGTTGTTAAAGACTTCCCAAAATATCTAAAACTAACCCATTGAGGGTGTTTAAGATAACTTCGCTTGGTAGAACAGAACCATGGAATATTGTTTGATGACTTCATGAGGCTCAAAACGAAAGTAAATAGGAATATTTTTTAAAATGAAGAAAATGCATATTGTGGCGACAACTCTTATCGCAGTTGTCTCTGTGCAATATTTAGTTTTCATTTCATCAAAACAAATTGCAACAAAACGATCAAATGAAAATGCGACAGTGAACCAGACAGAACAATCCATTCATAAGCGGTTCAGGGCAAAGATAAGACTGCAAACAGGTGTGATGTCCAGGAAAGATATTGGGTAATAATAGTAGCTAAACCGATCGTGTATTAGATCGTAGATAATGAACAGGATATCCGATACTGCCATGGCCACCAGATAGCGTAAGGTACATTTAGAAAGATCACACTTGCCATTAGATAGGAATACAATCGCTGCTAGATTAACTGCAAGAGAGAAACAAATAAAAGAAACCTGAAGTTACTGATAAAACGTTGTCTATGCCTGAAATATATTGATGGATTTCAACAAAAACATTATCTCTGTTCTTGTTAGCCCAAGTTCAAAGAATCTGAACCACAAAAGCAAACCATCACGAAATGAAAGATTTGCACTTAAAGTAAAAAACAATAAGGGAGACCATGAGCAGCAGATTAGTCCCAGAAACACAGCCATTACTCGATGTTTTATTGCGGTAAGCAGCAACAAATTTCATCTAGTTTATACATAACTTTGATGGCTAAGGACTACTGTGTGGGATAGCTGACGCCATGAAATTGATAAGATCTGAGAAACAAGGACTCACTTATCATTTCGAAATACAGCCTTTTTCTTCCATACACGGGACTCTCACTATAATATCAAGCAACAGAGCATTCAGAGATACTGTTTTTATCCGATTTGGAGGTGGTTATTATTTTAAAATAGCTCGTGAAATGTGATCTTTGATCGCTATAGTGGTTGTTCACTTCTATTCGCCTAAATGATAGTAAAGGACGACGATCATTGTGAATATTTGTGACTTCCTGTCAAAACAGACTTGATGCGTTGCTGTTTTGCATCTTGTAGTTAGCGTTCATCACTTGTCATATGTGGCATTGGTGAAGGGAGTGAATATGTTGCAAGTCGAATGAGTTACTTACCCAGCACAACTTCGAGATTCTTCAGTGTTACTGGAGGTACAGTTGTCCAGGCAAATGGATGGATTTCCATTCTGCCCGAGAGCCACACTATTAGAATATTGGACCTAAATTGTACAGACGCGCAGAATTTCTAGCACTGATGAAACAGTACATTTTCCTCTCAATGTTTGGGTCAGGTTTTTGATACACAGGCATTCGGAGATGGCAAATTCACAGCAAGGCACTGGGAAACTGGTTGATTGCCACAATTTGTAATGGCCAATGCCTGACTCCGTCAGGTATGAGTGTTATATGTCAATTATCAGTACAAGCCAGATGCTTTCTTACAGTGTATGAACACACACTCTTTCAACATCTCAGGTGACGTAAATAGTGCTGAACAATAGCTAGCATGGTTTTCGACTTTGGAACTGATGCTGGAAGGATGGGCATTGATGGGATGTCTGCAGATTTTGTGTCCAGTTATATGATTCTGAAGATCTGCTGCACAAATGCATGACAACTGTGGTGATTCATCTATTACAGCTCGAATCACATTCAGTATGAAACCGTCGAGTGTAATAATGTCGTTTCGAAATGACACGACCAGCTATCCTTAGTAGCCACACACGCAGACAACAAGCAACATGAATTCGACTGGGACAACACTACTATCATAGGGCAAGCCAGACAGAGATCAGCCAGGGAATTCCTAGAGGCATGGCATTCATCCACAAACTCCATCAACAAACACATCGACCTGGACCCAATATACCAACCACTACAGCGGACAGCTGAAACTGACAACCGGAAGCGGCAGGGACAGACCACTATAAACACCGGAGGAAACATCAAAGAAACGGTTCGCAGGAGGCTCCCAAGCACTGAGGATGTCGCCTAGCCAGGGGACGAAACGTTTGCAACAAAAACTTCCAGCTCGGCGAACAGAACCACAACAACTTTGGGAATTGTCTGTTTGCTGCACTGATATTTCTGTCTGATGCTCTCCAATTCCATTATTAATCATAATGATAATATTGCAGGCGCTGAAGCGAGATACATTACGAAAAAGGCATCTTTATTCATCATGCTATTTGTATTTTTATTATTCTTATTATGTATTTTGTTAAAACTGATTGACGTACATTCCCGATAAAAATGGTTTCATCGCAAGGAGAACTCGCATGAGATAGCGAAGAGTGACAATCAATGGAAAATTTGCTCTGGGAATGTTATGACTTACTGTTTCATAGCTGTTAATCAAAGTCTAATCAGTCATCAAATCTCGATACTTCTAGCTCCATATCGATTTTTATCCAGTCGAAATTATAGACTACAGTCACCATATGTCACAGTGTCGACTAAACGTGCTCTACGATTAATCAGTACGAAATATATTATTTGGGCAGACATAATGTGGCTACGGCTCGTTTTATTCAATTTGTATAAACGTTCTGCTGTTTTCTGCTCGCAAGGAATTTCATATTTTTTGATTTCGAATGGTACATCCTACTTTGTAAACTTAGGATGAAGCGAATTCAATTAATTGTGAAGATCTTCCACATTGCTGTCCATTGCACCCCTAAACGTCAACGTCAGTTCATTATTGTACAGAACTGAAATAAAGAATCCAACATATACGTATCATGGCATGATGTTTGGCATGTAATTGTCCTAGTTACAGTTGCGGCTGGAGACCCCTTTTCATTTTGCTGCTCACAAGCAGTTAACTTCTTTGATCAGAAATACCCCCAAATACATATGGCCACTGGTTAAAGTTGTCCATCTACACATTTTACCCGCTTTGATTGGCAACCTTAGGACACCCTAATAGATTGTAAATGGCCTTAGCCATTCGGCCATGATTACTTTCTATGCCTATAGCTGTCGTGCTGCCAGTTTATTTGGCTCCGTGGCTACGTGCTCAATGTTAAAAACTGAACAAGGTGAAATGGAATTTCATCAAATTCAATCATTTTTGCAAAGAGTTAGCTTCATTCTGTCCCTCGAGGCCTAAAACGCTGCTACATCTGCCTACTAAAGAGATCGTACTTCCAAAGTGTTATCGAGAGATATAAATGAAACAATTTACTTTGGATACTATGGTTATGAATCATAAACAGGAATTGGTGTTTGAATTCAACACCTATGAATGAATTAGTCATTTCTACGTAAGGGTAAATACAGTGAAAAACTTCAATTGCTGCCATGCTGTGGCGCCATATTGAAAAAACACTTGAAAATAAAAGAAAATAGATATATTAGTTGCAAGAGAGCCCATATTTGTTCTTGGATGGCTGCATCTGTGGGGAAAGGAACAGAGTTATCGTTTCGAATCAAACGACTCTGGTTTTGATCTTCAGCATCGTTGTATAATTTTTCTGCAGGACATGCGCCGACACTAGTGGTGCAACGGGCACTTGCTTCAAGCAAGGGAACAGTTGGGAAGAAAGTCCATGTGCAATAGCCCTGAAAGCGCTCAGCTGCTCAAAAGTGTTATTAAATCATCACAGAATGACTCAGCCAGAAAGGGCAGAAACGACACTTTGGTGCATGTCGTCCCTTCTGACCAGATATCCCAAACCAACCTAGTTTCATTTGCGAACATTTGCCTCATTTCTCTCGAAACCATTCGTATTTTTATCACATCCAGATGTCTTACCAATTTTATAATTTTACCTGCCTTCACCAATTCTTCTGTTACCTGATTGCAAACTTGCATCATAAACTGGGTGATCAAGTTACCCCTCAGATCGTTTTTTTTTTTATCTTTCCCGTCTCATATTAAAACTACATCCTCTAGTTTTTGACTCCTCCACCTTCGAAAAAGATCTTGGTTACTCACCATGTCCATGCCCCTCCTGATGTTATAGTCCTCTATTCTCTGATATGCCAGAGTAAAAAAAAATACTCATTCTATTGAGCTTTTTCCTGTTGCTCAAATGCTCCAGTCCTTGCAACACCCTTGTAGATATTTTATGCATCCTTCCAAACTTAACAACATCCCAGTTGTAGAGGAGCATTCAATTTTTTATGCAATGTTCCAAAAGTGATCAATGTCTTGTGCGACCACAATATCAAATCTCAACTGCTACGTGAAATTCTCGGGCAATTTAGCATGGACAATTCACCTAACCTGCACATCTTTTGGACTGTAGGAGGAAACCGCAGCAACCAGAGGAAACACACGCAGAATGCGCAATCTCTGCACAGACATTTGCTCGAGGCGGGAAGGGAATCCAGGTCTCTGGCACTGTGAGGCAGCAGTGCTAACCACTGTTCCACCGTGCCACGCGGTAAACCTTTCTGAACTCGTCTTACTAACAGGTTTGCTATGCAGAACCTTGTCAAACTCTTTCATGAGATCTATATTGAATCGTCTAACTCTGTGACTTGCTGAATCTTCTTTGGCTTACTTCAAAAAAAAACTTCAATCGGGCGAGTGAAACACGATTTCCCATGCACAATGACATGTGAACGCTAACTAATCAGTCATTGACTCTCGAAATACATGTATATTTTATCCCTCGGAATCTCCAACTACACGTGACTTAAATAAGGCTCAATCACCAATATTTCTATGGATTTTACTTCCAGCCTTCTTTAAACAATGGAAACACATGACACAAACTCCATGCTTTTGACACTTCATACGTGGTTGTCCAGAACACAAATATTTTGGCAAGGGGCCCAGCAATCTCTTCTGCAGCTAAATACAAAATTGTGGGTAACACCTTCTCAGATCTTGGAGATTTGTCTATCTTAATGAGTATTAATAACTTCAGCGAATCCTCTTCTTTAATATGGATACGTTTCAATACATCATTCCTAATTTACAGAAGTTGTCTAGCTTACATGTTGTCCTCTACTGTAAATATTGATGCAAGTTGCTTGTTTAGTATCTCACCCATTTCCAGTCGTTCCACACTTAAATGACCTCGTTGAATTTCAGGAGTCACTATTTTGTCTATAGTTAGTCTTTTGTCTTTAATGGATTTATTCAATCTCTTTGGGTTGACCTTAATTCGAGTTCACAACACTATCTGATTTCCACCTTCAGTGTACGCCAATTGCCGTGACACGCTTGCAGGATTCAATTGATGCAAACTGCAATACCTAATTAATGCCTCATTTTTCCTGAAAAGAGACGGAATTTCTCTGGTCATCCAGCATTTCCTCTCTCTAATACCCTTGCCTTCAATTAACATTACCTTTCTGTTTCTGAATACCCGTCATCTCATTCTTCAAGGTTTCCAATTTTTGAAACGGCATCTCACGGGCGAACAGCCTCCCACATTCTACTTGTGAAAGTTCCAGTTTAATACCATAAAAATTGGTTTTAATCACATTTAGAACGTTATTTTATTTGCTCTGTTCCATTCTTCAACATCGTTCTTTTAAAACTAATATAACTGTAGAGCATAGAAGACAGAACAGTCCAGCACAATACAAGCCGTTCGACCATCCATGTTTCGCCGGCCTTATAACTTAACATGAGATCAGACTAACGTAATTAACGTTAATATGTCTCTCGTGTAACTGACTTTACTACCAATGCTGGCGATGCAATCCACGCAACTACCAAGTCCTCAGTAAAGAACCTCACTCTGACATATCCCGCAAACATTCCTCCAAAGATTATACCCCGTCGTGCTAGATATTTCTGCGAAGGAACACGTCTTTGCCTATCCACTCTATACCTCTGAACATTGTGTACACCTCTAATTCTGACGAGGTGCTCTAAAGTGCTCCGTCACTAACACTTGAATCACTTGCCTAAGCTTATGTCTCAACAGAATGTCAAGTATTCCTACTTCACTGGTAGTTACATCTATAATCTGAGTAAAAGGGAAAAAATAATAACTCTTGTACACTCTTAAAGAATTCATCTGCATCCAAGTCCTTGACACGACCATACCCTTCCTGCATATCTGGAAATCTAAAATCCCCAACCATCACGTGTTTGCTTTCCATTTTTGCTGCTAACTGTCGAAGGTTTATGTTAGAAACGTTGATTCTTCTGATCCTCCGATGCTGCCTGATCGGCTGTGTTTTTCCAGCACCACATTGTATGACTCTGATGTACAGTATCTGCAGTGCTCAATTTTTCCCTACACTATCTGACTACCTATCCTACCAATCCGAGCTGTCAACCATTTAGCTGACTGCGTCCGTGGTGCCTCCACCTCCCGGAAAATGCTATCCATCACATCCCGTTGCTGTTTTTATATTTCTTACTGCATCTAAATGTCATTCCAAACGATCTATGTGATTCCACACATACTTCCTGAAGAATTCATCTCCAGGATCATTAAACTTTTCCTTGATCTGTCACGCCTAACAGGAAGGGCACAACACACTGCTAAAAGCGTTTTTCCCCACGAACAATTTACAGAACCAAAACTACCCGAAAATAAACACAGTATACTTTGCTCTAAATGCAACGGTTGGACAGTCTTACTGTTCAAAAACATGCTCTGGAATAACTTAATTACAACTCTTAATATTAGGAGTTATTCAAGAGAGAGATCACAGCTTTATTTTAAAGGATGCACTCGCCTTAGTCACGATTGCAGATTTACATACAAGGGCGATTAATAATAAAGTTTTGAAGTTTTATGAGTAATCAAGGTCAAAAACAAAAGGTTGCACTCCTCTGTAGTTTCACCCAATTATTTTTTCATGAATAATTTTCTCCCACCATCATTCCCAGTTTAGCAGAACGATCATTAAGAGAAGGGAGAAATTGCTTTGAGAATGCAATGTATTCTGATGATAGTGTGGACAGGATGAACGGAAATAGCCAAATATTGTAGAAACGCCTATTGCTGTGGGTCTGGCCGAATATTTAAGGGCATTAGTTAAAAAATCGCTTGCGGTTTATCCTGCTCAGGTTTTAGTCATGCTGACCATGTCTACTCGTGGTTTCGTTTTTAAATGGGGTTCTGCTTCAAGAGAAAAATCACGAAGACACGTCTGTTTTCTAATAACGGTTTTATTTAATCTATATTCAGAATATTTGCGTTCTGCAATCGAACATAAGAACGGAATAACATCAAGCAGGAGTAAACTATCTGACTTTTAAAACCTGCTCCTCCATTCAATAAGATCATGATCAGGCTTTTCATAGCCTGAGCTCTACTTACCAGCTCTCTTGCTGTAAACCTTAATTCCTTTACTATTTCAAAAGTTATCTATCTTAGTTGTAAAAACATTCAGTGAGGAAGCCTCAGCTATTGCATTTGGCCGGGAATTCCACAGTTTCACAACTCTATTAGTGTCGAAATTCCTTCTCAGTTCAGTAATGGACCGACATCCTCGAACACTGAGGCTATGTCCTCTTGTCTTAGTTTCGTCTGCCAGTGAGAACATCATTTTACTTAGAACTTTATGAGTGGATTCAATAAGATATAAAATTTTGAATGGATTAGACAAGATGAATGTTTCTATAAGATCCCATTTCATTCTTTTAAATTCCAATGACTACAATCACTGTCTCATCTGTCTTTCCACATAAGCAAAAGCCCTCAACTCCAGAATCAACTTATCAACCTCCTCTTCAACCCTCTAGTGCTGCTTTATCATTTATCAATGAAGGAGAACAAAACTGCGTACGGTACCGCATGTGTGGCCTCACTAGCACACTATATATCTGTCAGATAACCTCCCTGTTTTTAATGTCAGTCTCTTTAGCAATGAAGGACAAAATACATTTTCTTCCTTAGTCTCTTACTGCACCTGCAGAACAGCATTCTATGATTCATGCTCAGGGGCACCCCGTTCCTTCTGCACTGCAGCATACTGATTTTATTTTCAAATATTCGCACGTGTTACTGCTGTTCCTACTAATATGGATGACTTCGCATTTTTTAACAGTATACGCCGCCTGCAAGACGTTTTCACACTCATTCATAAAATCTATGTTCAGATCTAAATTACAACATTGAAATGATTTTCTTGCACCCCTACTTGCTGAATATCACAGCCTTGTGTGTTAATGCAGTACAGTTCGTGAAAGGGGAGAACAAAGAACAAAGAATATTACTGCACAGGAACACACCCTTTCATTCTCCATGCCTTCACTGATCCAGATCCTCTACTTTAAGCTACTGCCTATTTTTTCAGGATCTACATCCTTCTGATCCCTGCCCATTCATGTATCTGTCTCGATAAATCTTTAATGACGATATCGTGCCTGCCTCTACAACTTCCACTGTCAACACTTTCAAAATACCCAGCACCGTCTGCACGAACATATTTCCACACATATCTGTTTTAAACTTTCCCCCTCACAGCTTGCAATCGTATCCCCGAGTTAATGATTCACCCACTCCAGGAAAAATGATTCTTGCTATTCATTCTGTCCTTTATTCCAACAATTTTGTCGACCATAATCAGCACCCCTCCACTACCTCCGTTTTTGTAATCAGAAAAATTAAAATCTACTCAACTTCTCTTCATAGCGAGCGCCCTCTGTACAAGGAAGCATCCTGGTGACCATCCTCGATACGCTTTCCAGACCATCCACATCCAGTTGGTAATGTACACAGTATACCAAATGCTGGCCGAAACAAAGTCCGACACAACTTGACCTGCTAACTCTTGTACTAAATACCCAGCCTGATGTAGAAAAGCATGTTCTACGCTTCCTTGACCACCCTCTCTACTGACGTTTACCCCTTCTGGATGCAATGGACCTGACCACCCAGATCTCTCTGTAGATCGATGTTCTCCAGGCCTTTTCCATTTTCTGTACAGTTCGCACTTGAACCGGATCTTCCAAAATGTATCTCATCGTATTTGCCCTTGCTGAACTCCATCTGTCATTTCTCTACCCAACTCTCCAGTCCATCTGTAAAATAATGCATTTTCTGACAGTCCCCTTCACTATCTGTTTCTTCTGCAAATTTGCTTATAAGAAGACCGAATACTTCCTCCAGATCATTTCTATATATCACAAGCAAGAGGTTTCGCAACATGGGTCCCTGTGGAACACCACTGCCACAGTTCTCCATTTTCAGACGCTCCTTCATACTACTCTCCGTCTCCAGCTGGCCAATCTGATCTCTATAAATCTAGCCATTACAACATGGAACACATGAGTCTTCACTTTCTCCATCAGATTCCGGTGGGAACCTTATCAAATGCCTTACTGACATCCATGCATATGACATCTGCACCACTTATCTCATTAATGTACTTGTTCACCTCATCATGGAATTCTATTAAGTAGGCAAGAAATGAATTTCCATGCGCCAAACCACGTTGCCTATCACTGGTAAGCCCATTTTCTTCCAAATGTAAGTAGATTCTGTCCCGCAGTATTTTATCCAGCGGTTTTCCTACCTTGACATCAGGCTCATTAGTCGATCATTTCCTCTATTGTCCCTGCGACAATTTTTAATCAAGGGGAGAACATTAGCAATTCTCCAGCCCTCTGGGACTTCACCTGTGTTCAAAGATGCTGCACAAATAACTGTTAAGGCTCAACCTATTTCCTCCCTTACTTTCGGCAGAAACGTGGGATAGAGCCCATCTGGATATGGGGACTTGTCCCCTTAATCACCTTCAGAATACCGAATGCTTCCCCCCTCCTTATGCCAACGTGTCCGAAACTAATCAAACATTTATCCTTCAGCTCAACATTTGACCGGTCTCACCTCTCGGTGAATGCCAATGGAAAGTACTTATTAAGAATCTCACCCATTTTCTCTGACTCCATGCAAGACTTTCGTCGTTGTCCATGAATGAATCAATCCTTTATTGAGTTGCCCGCTTGTTCCTTATATACGAACGAAACGCTTCAGGATATTCCTTAACTCTGAAGATATCTCATGACCGCTTTCAGCTCTCTATTTCCCCGCTATAGTTTCAAAGCTTCATCTGTTTTCACTCGCCCAGGATTTATGTATGCTTCCTTTTTTCCTCATAGATCGACACATAATTTCACGGTTTCGCTATCTCAAAGTACTCACATGTTTCTTTTTCTGAACCTTCAAATTGAAATGGTGCGAAGGAACAGAAAAGCGTGTTTAAAAATTAGACATTTTCGATTTCAGCACTGCACCCATTTCTATTTACAGAGAGCACTTCGGGAGGTGTTGCACCCCAAGGCAATTCACAAGGACTTTTTCGTAACAAGGTATTGCAGCCAAACACATATTAGCTTATTTCAGTAAAGGTTTGATCGAACTCGGGAATGCTACAGCATGTCTTAAAGGTGAAAATGCGTAAGAGAGGGCAAGAGAATCAGGGAGTGAATTCCACTGAGTGGAAACTCACAAACTGAAGACACCATTGTCGAACAATTGAACAGTAAATCCACATGAGAACGAATTGTTTGGAGTTCAGAGGCCTTGAATGTCCAAGAAATTACGGAAATATAAAGGATTGAGCTCAGAGAGGAAATCAAATCAAGGGTGATAATTAGAAAATAAGTACAATGCTTGAGTTTTTGTCAGTGTAGGTAAACGAGCAAAGAGGTAACAGAGCAACAACACTTTATCAACAGGAAATCCAGGGGATGGGCGATGTATTCAGCTCCTATTCTTTCTTTTCCAACATTCTGGAAGAAACGGTGTGTCCCACCCCCATTTCCCGTTTTTTTTTAAAACAAAATCATCTCTGCAGAAATGTACCCAGGATGCTATTTGGAAAACCAAAAGGGAATTCTTCCTGGTGAACGAGGAAAAGGCAGCAGTGGAATGTCACTTGATTCTGTATTATCCAGAACCACAAGTCAATGGTCTGATTTGGAATAGAACAGTGACAGCTAATGAAAATAGAAAGGAACAAAACTCTGAATAAAAGCTGACCGAACACTGACCACGTACATGCTGAAAATTGGCATACAATCTCATATGGTTCAGTGATGTATTCGGGGAATGATATCAGCCATTTTAACTGCCTGGTGATTGCATACCTACAGCAACGTGATTGTGTCTTAACTGCCCTGTTGTCAAATAATTGGCGACAATTGCTGCGCTTGGCCAGCGAAGTTCATTTGCTATAAAAGATCGAAATTTGGTTCCATATTTATCCTTGAACACTGAGCACAACCATTGACCATTATTCATTCTTCTTTTACTACAGAAGAAAATTCTGCTGTGTCTATCAAACTGAACCAACTCAAATTCTTGTGAATTCGAAGTGAGATCATAACTTTGTTAATCGACTTTAGATTCTCCACAGGTAGCCACAACATGTCAACAAATTGCAAAATCGTGGCAGAATGGAAAGTGCAGCCAGAGCTCGTCTACTCCGCTAGTTCTTCTTCATTTCATAGAACATAGAACATAGGAAATTGCAACGCAATACAGGCCCACGATGTTGCGCCGACTATTCATACCAACTGAAGCCCATCTAACCTACATTATTCCATGTACGTTCATATGCTTGTCCAATGACGACTTAAATATACTTAAAGTTGGCGAATCTACTTCCGTTGCAGGCAGAGCATTGCATACTCTTACTACTCTCTGGGTAAAGAAACTACCTCTGATATCTGTCCTATATCTATCACCTCTCAGTTTAAAGCACTGCCCCGTCGAGCTCGCCGTCACCATACTTGGATGAATGCTCTCCCTGTCCACCCTATCTAACCCTCTGATTATCTTATATGTCTCTGTTTAGTCACCTCTCAACCTTCTTCTCTCCAACGAAAATAGCCTTACCTGGTAAGGCCTTCCCTCCATACCACGCAACATCCTAATAACTCTCCTCTGCAGCCTTTCCAAAGCTTCCACATCCTTCTTATAATATGGTGACCAGAACTGTACACAATACTCCAAATGTGGCAGCGCCAGAGTTCTGTACAGCTGTTACATAACTTGCTGGTTCTGGAACACGATTCCTCTATTAATAAAAGCTAAAGCACTATATGCCTTCTTAACAACCCTGTCAACCTGGGTGGCAACCTTCAATAATCTGTGTACCTGGACACCGAGATCTCCCTGCTCATCTACACTACCAAGAATCTTACCATTCGCCCAATACTTTGCATTCCATTAACTCTGACCAAAGTGAATCACCTCACATTTATCCGCATTATACTCCATTTTCCACCTCAATGCCCAGCTCTGCAGCTTAACTATGTCTCTCTGTAACCTACAACATCCTTCGTCACTATCCACAACTCCACTGACCTTAGTGTCGTCTGCAAATTTACTAACTCACCATTCTACGCCCTCATCCAGGTCATTTAAAAATATAACGAATAGCAGCGGATCCAAAACCGACCCTTGCTGTACACCACTAGTAACTGGAATCCAGGATGAACATTTCCCATCAACCACCACACTCTGTCTTTTTTCAGCAAGCCAATTACTGATACAAACTGTTATATCTCCCACAATCCCATTCCTCCACATTTTGAACAATGGCCTTCTGTGGGGAACTTTATCGAACGCCTTGCTGAAATCCATATACACCACGTCAAACGGTTTCCTCTCATTTCTTCTGACTCTTCTGTTTCCTTCCTCTTAATGTCTTTTTTCTTATATCTTCTCTCAACTCTTCGCCTCCAGTGGTGTTTCCCAGTCTCGGGAGAGCGATTATTTCTAGCCCTCCAGCGATAAATCCTGAGCCTCTGCCAATGATTTCGTGCTCCTGGTGAGAGTCACGTACTGGATCCGGTGAGAATTCTCAAAATCCAGTGAATAAGGATGCCCTGCCATTTGGCTATAATTCCCATCCGACACTAAGAGACAATTCGCCACCTTCCAGCGTACGTTCGCCACCTCCAGTGAGACAGATGCCTTGCCTCTGCCGATTTATGATTCACGCCGTCTGGCGACATTTCTCGCAACCTCAAGTGTAATGCTTTCAGACCATCTGGTGATGGATCCCGCTTCTGCTGATGACTCCCGCGCCCCAGTGATCACTTTCAGCCTCTTCCAATTTCTCCCAAACTAGTGCAGCTGCCTCTCAATGTGGTACGGCAACATTACAGCTTTTCACGCATCCAGGTGTAGCATGGCAAACAAGTGGCTGAAGGGCGCACCGAAAGGCATCTTAGATTAACGTCCTCCAGTTGTGGCAGCTTCGGCCTAGCTTGGCGGTCTAAAGCGATCTCCCACCCCAATGATCCTCAGAGTGAAGACTGTCACACTTTGGAGCCAGGATCCCGTGTGAACGAGAAGGTAGGTTCCTGTGTGATCTACTGTTCTGAACTTTAATTTCTTCAATGCTGCACATTTTGTTTCTCTATTCTTTAAGATCGTTTTACTCAATAATCTGCACCGAGATACGACACTGGATGTATCTATATGTAAACTTTTCACCATGTTCATTGATTATATGTGACAATAAAGGATAATTCTAATTCTGTAGTAGTAACGCTGGTAGCGGAGGAGTAGGCAGCATATGGACTCCAGTACCAAGGTTTACCCTCTTTGTCCACATCTTTTTCTCTTTCTTTTTCTTCTTCGACTTCTTTGGAAATCAAAATTATCTGATAAAGACAGCTCTAAATCAATAGATTCATTCGAAGGGTTCCAAGGTGCCAACGGAATCTGGAGGCGCATTGCAGCCTCAAAGTTGGCCAGAGGGTCTGTGAAACCTACAGAAGGATTATCGTTTTTCCAGGAACTGGACGACTGCTGGCGGCATGGACTGGGCTGTGAAGCCCGGAGTTGGACTTTGGCAGTGGCATGCTGCAGCAGTGTGGAAGAAAACCTTGGATTGCCTTTAATTTACTTTTACTTATTTTATTCTAAGATAATGAGAATGATGCCGATGTATGGCGATGGTACAAACATTTGACTCTACTTTACTTGGAGTACAACGTCAAAATTAAGGATGCTCTTTTCTAACATAAATATTCGTTGGAGACCCAGAGCGGTTTAGGGACTTCATTGCTAATATTGCTTGCAATATTTCATGGAAAATTGCTTCAGTCATTGTAAAGCACAGGTTAGATTCCTGTTACTATCCAACATAGCGGAAGGATAAACAGTTACATCAGTTTAACTGGGTCTCTGAAAGTGTACGAGATCAATAGATGCTTTTGTTGATTTTGCAATTCTACTGTGTTCCATTTTTTGTTAAATACGCGTTCGAATGTTGCCATTCATTGCGCAATCGAGCATTCATTCAAACACCACGTTTAAGAGCACAAAGCAAAGGTTTAAAAGTTTCCTTGTTGTCCTCAATCAAGTCATTTAAGTCCTGACATGAAAACTTCTATGTGAGCTAAGCACAATGTCGGGATTTCAATGATGTTTTCTGGTTTGGCAGGGAATGTTCCACACAGTGATCTACAGTTCTGCAGTAGAATAAGGTACATGAGGTAGCTTTACAGCTTTCACCTTTTAATGAAACAGTTGAGGGTCGTGAGTCTACATCAACACCTTCTTGACATCCTCACAGAACTTGCTTTGGGCGACAGCGTAGATGAATACGTTGTTGCAGGAACTGAGTAACTGGAACAGGTCTTTGAAGAATGCAGTCTGGGTCATTGAAATCCAGGCCCGTGAAAAACGCCTCACCAGGAATCCTAACATAGAGAAAATGACCCACATAGGTTTACCCACAGGAGTAGGAAGCTGAGTGATTTGACAAATAGCAGGATAAATGACTTCTTGTGGGTTGAATATTTCCTGCTCTCCATGTGTCTCAGTTCCACGGAGCCTCTTGCGAGCCCTGCTGGCTATTAGGATGTGTCTGGCAGTGAGAGCATTGAGCAGCAGAATTAGGAGGAATGGGACAAAGGGCGTCAAGATGTGATCTAACCAGTCGTGGGCCTTCCAAACTGGGGAAGTGTAATAGGTTGGCTTGATCTCACAGAGCCATGACATTCCACCAAAAATGTAAAGAATTTGTCAGTGAAGTAGAATGGGATATTCTTGAAAAAGCTCAAGTTGTAGACAATGGCTATGACCAGCAAAGCAGTTTTTTCAGTGCAGTATTTGGCCTTAAGTCTGTGACAGCAGATGGCCACAAAACGGTCGATAGTGAAGGCCACTGTCGTCCACACGGAACCATCTCGTGTCACACATACCACCACAACGTTGAGCTTGCACACGGGAGTGGTTGACAGGAGAATATACACGAAGTGCATATCACTAAATTGATTAAGTCTGACAGCAGTGATGATGATGAGAAAATCGATTACTGCTGTCGCCAAGAGGTAATAGGTGATGCACAGAGAGAGACCACATCGACCTCGGGATAAGATTATAATTGTCACTAGGTTTGATGTGAATATTCAGATGAGACCATTGTTATGAAGGGGAAACCAAATACGAGTGAATATCTTATCAAAAATGTGACTAAGCAATTTCTTTAACCATCATTTTATCAAAACAGAAAAGCAACTAGTTCAAAGCCATCTGTCTGTTTGCCACATGTTATGTTGAATTAAGTATTTGCTGAGACGGGACTCACTGCAAAACAGGGTCAATGGAAAATCCAGTAACTGTGTTAATCCACATGACTAGCTATAATACCCTTTAACCAGTTCAGAGATGCTATGACATATCTCTTGAGAAGTGGTGAGTGGAAAACAGGGTAACCTCGATTATCTGAACACAATGGGCTGGCACTATTTCGTTCAGATAATCAATTATTCGGGTAATCGAATAAATACCTTTCCTCTGGGACTCGGAGTTATTAAAGACTGCTTCCCGTTCAGGGGTCGACCAGCAGCACACAGCGTGTGAGGCCCCACCCCCGCCCCAACCCCGTGCAACATCGTCTCCCTCCCCAAACTCCCAACCCCATGCAACACCACCCCCCAGCCCGAACCCCATCCATTACCGCCCCCGCCCCCACCCCAGACCCATTCAACACTGCCCACCATCCCTAAAACCCCTCACTCCCAACTTTGTCTACCTCTGCTCCCCGCCCAGCCCCCAAACCCTTACACACCCATCCCCTCTCTGCACACCAGGTGCCAGTATTGAGTCAGTCACCGTTGATAGAATTGGAGAGGTCCAGAAAGGGGAATGAGGTGTCTGAGAAGATTTGAGTGAACTTAAGGTCGGGGTCAAATGTGTTGGTGAAGTTGATGAACTGTTCAACCTCATTTTTGGAACACGAGGTGGCGCCAATATAGTCATCAATGCAGCGGAATATATGGTGACGAGTTCTGTGGGGTAGGAGCAGGCCCGAAATGATGGATCAGCTTTGGCTTGTGGAACTTAGGTCGAAGGTTGAACCCGGCAGTGTGGGGTTTCTGAACTATGAGTTTGGAACCTGTGCATGGGACATGCCCTGATGTGATGAGGTTCTGTATGGTCTGGAAGATGATGCATTGTTGACTGCAGGTGAGTTCGTGGCCGTGGGAATAATAGGAAGAGTTGTTTTTGATTTGGCACCTGGCTTCAGCTTTGTAGAAAGTAGTGCGCCAAACTACCACTGTGCCCCCTTGTTCGTCGGTTTCATGGTGAGTTTGGAGCTCGAGCTGAGTGAGTGGAGGGATGCACATTGCGAGGATAAGAGTTTGGAGGTTTTGAGGTGGGTGGACAGATTGAGGCAGTTCGTGTCCCAGCAGAAGTTGGAAACAAATAACTGAGGGCAGCGAACAGACCAGCACGGATTATCGAGGTGGATGGGTATGTTGGAGGCGAGAGAAGCAGTCCTTGAAAGGTGGTCGAGTGTTTTATTTGAAAACGTAAGCATCGAGACAAGGACGGCAGAAGAACTGCTTGATGTCGCAATGCACTTTGAATTTAGTGATCTGGAACAAGATGGGGATGAAAGTAAGGCCTTTGCTGAGAAATGATCGTTTGTCCTCAGTAAGGGGGAGGTCTTGGGGGGAAGGTGAAAATACAGCAGGACTGGGAGCTAGGATCAGGTATAGGACTGGAAGTTGGAGTGGGAGTGAAGACTGGAACTGGAGTGGGTGTGGTAATAGAGGCACCAGCTTGGCGCTTTTTGCAGAAGTGTGGATCACCCAGGGCGTCAAGGGCAGAAGTGGTGACTGTGGGATCTGCAGATGGCTTAGTATTGGCGGTGTTCAGGTGAGTGGCATCAGTGGGGACAGAAATGATTGTGACTCCGGCAGTTATGGAGGCAGAAGTGGCAGAATTCGTTTTGGAGTTATGTTAGTGGTTCAGAAGTGACTGCGGCCGCAGCAACAACGGGTACAGAGGTAATGTTCTTGGTCGGTCTCACTCTGATTTAGGCGGCGGTGGATCTTGTAGCGGTTGCGGCAGCGGGTGATCTTGTAGTGGTGGCGACAGGAGTGACTGGCTAATGGTCGTGGAGGTGGCATGTTCAGCCGTGGCTGTGGGCTGTCGGTCAGCGGGGACTGACATGACATGATAGTTTGTCTCCAAGTTGGTGGCTGAAGGGGCCAGATGGCTGATGGAGGTCGAGCAGTTCTGGAGGCTGTGGAATGCTTCTGAAATGATCGAATAATCCCGACTATCATGGCCTTCACATGAAAAATGATTCTCCTTGCAGTTTTTGATATCTGAATTGTTGTAGAAAAAAAGTAAAGGTATGAATTCTTCTGTTGAGGTGAAACAACAGAGATCCTTTGCAGTTCTGAGAAAGTGTGGCCCTCAGCTGAGGCAAGCTGAGAGATAAGGTGATGATGTATAGCTGCAGGTGAGGAGTAGGGCATCTAGAAGAACAGCCATTTCTGGAGTTTTTGAATTTGTAGTAGGCACTGGCTGTCCCGTTCTGACCCAAATTGACTTGGTCTGAATATAGTTCGTAGTCCATGTTGGATCAGTCGGTTTCATAGGCAGGCACTGAGGGAGGAAATGTAGCTGTGGTAGCGAGTTTGCTTCAGGATGTGGCTGAGGAGCTTCAGGGCAGTGGAGGCAATCTGCTGTTTGTAGTGAGAGACAGACGCACTGAGGTGCTTGGAGAGAGGGGAGAACTTCTTCAATGCAGGCATCCTTGAAAAATGCTTTGTGGTGAGGGTAAATTAGCTAGGTGAAAGTGAGGACTGCAGATGCTGGAAATTGCAGTCAAGGTGTAGAGCTGGAAAAACACAACAGGTCAGGGAGTATCCGAGGAGCAGGGAAATCGATGTTTCTAGCAAAATCCCTTATCGAGGTATAAAGCTGTGAGCGGAGGTGTTGGAAAGATAAATGGGACACGGGTTGGTCTGGGGGAAGGGAGGTGAGGGCATGAGAGTTAGATGCAGAGGAGGCTAATTGTGATTGTTCTGAGAGGAGGATGGAGAGGATAGGTGGGATGGAATATGGACAGGTAAGAACAGTCATGAGTGCAGTAATGAGTTGGAAGGCGGGAACTAGGATATGATGTAGCGAAGGAATATTAGGGAACTGATGAAAGCCGCATTGATGTGTATATTTGGTGGGTCCTGAGGTGGAAGATCCGCCATTCCTCCTCCAGGCGTCGTTTAGTTAGGAAATGGCAATGGAGGAGGCCCAGAACCTGGGTGTCCTTGACGGAGTGGGAGAGGGAGTTGAAATGTTCGGCCATGGGGGTGGTGGTGGGGCTCGTTGGTGTGGGTATATTGGTGATGTCTGTGAAGCGGTCTGCAGGTAGACGTCCTGTCTCCCCAATGTAGAAGAGAACGAATCGGCAGCAGCAGATCCAGGAAATGACATGGATAATCCTTTTAAGCTCAATGTGTGTTTGACCAGTGTCCTGCTTTGAATTTCTGAAAAAATGTGTCTCGGCTTCTGGCACAAGCTCACAAGCACTTCATTCGGCTTTCTTCACCTCCTCATAATCCTGAGATACATCTTCTGTTAGGAATCCAAATACCTCATGAGTTCGACGGACCAGCTTTTTAGGTCAACCAAAACAATATGTTCATTGGCCTCGTCCTTTGTTTAGCCACATTCTAAAATGAGATGAAAATGGCTTCAACACCTTTCGAAGCACATTATGTATTTTTGAATATATTTATCAGGATCGCCATCTGGTCTTTGGCTGTGATGGTTTTGCTCATCGTCACGACCTTCCTCAGTAATCCTCCCTTATATCTTCACCTGCTTTTTTTAAGCCAACTTTCCCGTCGAATCTCCAATTTCGGAAGTTCAACTCTCTCACATTGATGCTTTCCTCTGTCTCTCTCTTTTTTCCTCTTTTCCTTTGCTCTTTTTTCCACTTTCTTCCCTTTCTTTCTATCCTTCTTATCTCTTTTCACCATTTGCTCTGCTGGTGCGTAAAGCTCCTTTTTTTTTTGTTTTACTAAAGTGATTATTTCTCTTCTTTTTTTGTTCTGCGAGGGCGATTTTTTTTTTCATTTTTCTGTTTGCCTTTAATCGCAATCCACACTGTTTAGTTTCATTTTCATGTTCAACCGCCATATCTGTAATTCGATTCAGGCCATTTTCAAAGATTGTGATGGTGTTTCCAGTATGTTTAAATGCCGAGCTATTGCTGTAATTATCTTTCATTTCTCAGAATAAAGACAACATCAACTCCAGCTTGTTTAACAACTCAAGCAGCTTTACCTTGTTCACATCTTGCAGGACGATTCTTCCCCCCAGAAAACTACTGGTTTAAGAAAGAGCCATTAGTACAACAAGCACTGTTTATACCAACTTTATTCAACACCTGAACAAAACACCCAACACCATTCAATCGCCGACTTTCAGTCCAACAACACTAAACCCGAATTGGAATTATTCAATAGGCCAAGAAAACAGCCCGCAATACTTTATGGCCAGAGACAGACAAAAATGTACGAAGATAGCCCAGAGCCTCATTATCATTCAGAAAGTAAGGAGTTATGGGATATAAGGAAATGTGGCTGCCTGAATACAGAATTGACGATCTGGAAAAAGTCTGTGAGTGGTAGTGGATGGAAAGTATTCCACCTGCAGCTCGGTGACCAGTTGTCTCCTGCTGGGATCTGTTCTTGGGATTCTGTTCTTTGTTGTTTTCATCAATGATTTGGATAAAGAAGTGAAAAGATGTATTGTAGGTCTCTGGCCGTGGTAGTGGATGGAAAGTATTCCACCTGCAGGTCGGTGACCAGTGGACTCCTGCTGGGATCTCTTCTTGTGCTGTCGATGACACAAAGTCAGTGGAATTAGAGATATTCATGAGGGTTTTTCCAGGTTACAGCATGGTATGGAATCGATACAGAGTTGAGGTGAGTAGCGGCAGTTGACATTCAATCTATATTAATGCCAAGTGATTCATTGAGGAAGAGCTGAAAATGTGTTGCTGGAAAAGCGCAGCAGGTCAGGCCGCATCCAGGGAACAGGAGAATCGACGTTTCGGGTCTAAGCCGTAGCTTAGGTAGGTAAAGCGCTGTGGCGCCGTGGCTTAGTTGGTTTAAGCGCTTGCCTCATAAGCAGGAGATCCTGGGTTCCACTCCCAGCGGTGCCTACTTGTTGCATTCATTGAGGCTGGTCGATGTTGAACACAGCGTTAAAGGCAGGATTCTGGGCAGTGCGCAGGAACAGCCGTAACTTGGGGTCCATGTACTTAGATCGCTCACACTTTTCATTCAAGTTGATGTAGTTGGTAAGAAGACATGTTCTTTTTCCTTTCATTAGCAGGGTGATTGAGTATAAAAGCCGCGAGCTTTTGCTGCAGCTCTGTATAATCTGTTCAGACCACTCTTGGAATATTGTGCCCAGGTCTGATCGCCTCATTATAGGAAGGATTTAGATGATTTAGATAGCGTGAAGAGGAAATTTACGAGGATGTTGCTTGGATTGGACGGCTCGTCTGACGAATTGACAGTGAGTGAGCTCGGGCTTTTCACACTGCAGCGAAGAAAGAAGAGAGGTGACTTGATAGAATTGTACAAGCAGTGGAAGGAATAGATAGAGGAGAGAGACAGAGATTTTTCTCCAGGGCTGAAAGGCCTGTCACGAGGGGTCATAAACTTAAATTGACTGAAGGAAGGTATAAGGGAGATGTCAGAGGTAGGTTCTTTACGCAGAGATTAATGGGTTGGTGGAATGCGTTGCCAGCAGTCTTAGTACAGTCAGAGACACTAGTAACATGTAATCGACTGCTGGACAAGCAGATGAACGGTAATAAATTGAGGGGTAGAAAGCTTGACCTTAGATGAAATTAACTGTTTGGCACAACACCATGGGATGAAGGGCCTGTCCTGTGCTCTGCTGTTCTATGCTATATGTTCTGTATTTTAAGTTTTTTTTTCTCGAAATGTGTGAAACTGGAAAAGCATAACCGATCAGGATCAGCGTCGGAGAAACTGAACAATCGACATTTCTGGCACAAGACCTTCTTTTAAAAAGTGCCATTCATCAGGAAGGAAGGGCTTATGGCCACAAAATCGATTCTCCTGGTCTTCTGATACTGTCTGACAGGTTATGCTTTTCCAGCAACACACATTTCGACTCCGATCTCCAGCGTCTACAGTGATCACTTTCTTGCAAGTTGATTTTCGTTTCAAAAACAGATGTGAAGTGATTGTTCCATTTCTTTTTTGCTACAGTTGAGCAGATCACGCGGCCTCAAGCAAAACAGAATTTATTTTAAAACTACAGCGAAAACACGAAAAAAAAATGCAAATGTAAATTAGAATAACCTCACTCATAGAAAACCCAGCAGACACGATGGATGAACTTAGCCAAGGATCTTTACCAATTCTCGCAATATTAATATACACTTTGATAAAAGATGAGTTCAGACACAATTACTTACAAGTAGTCGAAACGCAGGGAGAACATTTAGGCAAAAATCATCTGCTGTAGCATGGAACCTTCTTTCAGTGCATTGCAGCAGCTTCTCTGCCAGAACTCAAACAAAATGGACAAAATGTGAACTGGGAGAACTCGCTACTCTTCTGCCATTAAAGATTTGCATATATTGGCCCCTCTGCCTTTACGAACTTCCTTGAGAAAAAAAGAAAGGGAAAATTAACTTTGTTAAAGGTACAGCAGCATCACACCTCAATCATGCAATGCACAATTTAAAAATGTTTTGATATCGGCTCGTTATTCCTTTTTTTTCTGGGGAATGTGGAACCGCCTGGTTCACCTCATCAAATCAGATTAAATGTCATTAAATTCTTTCGCAGGTGTAGAATAAGTTACAAACGGAACATAAGCAATAGAACCTCAGCAGGACATTTCACCTTCTCTCCTGTTTATCATTTAAGTAGAATCACGGCCGAAAATTTGCAACATTCTACCGTCAAAATAAATTCAGAAACCCACCCTTCTTTTTGTTTATTATTCACAACGTCTGGAGTCCACCAACATTTGTTTTTAATATCTGCAACAGAAGAAGAGGGTTCTAAGCTCACTTTTTTCGATCACAACTGTCATTCCGATGTATGAGCACCAACGAGATTGCTTGGAAGTGTTTATCAGTAGTTTGAGTGAAGGACCGGTGATGCAGTTCCATCTCAGAAGAAACGTGTCGAGGAATTTGCGAGTGCTGGTGTTTCCATGGGTGTACTGTCATTGACATTCTAAATGCTAACGTTTCAGAAAGTGATGTCAGAAGATATTAATTAGTTATGTTAGAGCAAAGAAACATGGAAACTGGATGCTGGATGCTGCAATAGTCCACAATCGAGTCGAGCATGCTCAGCCATTCATTATGATCTTGCATATCAACGCCATAATTCAACATTCGTTCCAAACATCTTGATGAACTTCGTCGTGTTTTTCTTCAGAAAATGCATTTATGGGTTACTTTCTAAAGATACCAGTGACAGAATATGATAGCCTGATGTGTTAGAAAAGTTCAGAGTGACTGAAAACATGTTAACTCTTCACTGAAATGGCAGACCGCATATACTGAAATTCGAAGCACTGTTCAAGATTCTCCAATAATGGGGAACTTTCTTCCTGGATCGAGTCGGTCGAAACCTGTCTTGGTTTTATACTTTGCTTTCAGAACGTTTTCATTCTTCTCACCTCCGTCCTGGACAAAGCTGCACACATACAAAATAGCATCATCCTCAATGTCACCTGATTGAATCTGCACTGGAGCATATTTATTTAATTTAAAACGTGTACACTTGCTGCATTTGGATATTATAGAACGTCAATCAGATTATCAAACTATTTAAAGTCCACAATGTCAAAGAGTTTGCATGGAAAGACTTTGCACCAGAGTTCACGAGCGGCGGTGACATCAACTTACATGAGGCACTCTAATTTCCATTTAAAAAGAACAAAAAAAACAATAAGATGTAAACGGGTAAGCGATCTAGAAATATGAAAGAAGATTTCATAAACTTTATTTTTGACATGTAACCAAGGAAAGGAAAGTTTAGTGTAGACATTGGACCATTTGAAAATGGCACGTGAAGAGTAGTGTTATGAACAAGAAACGGTGAAGGACTTGAATCAATACTTTTCATCAGCCTTCATGGTGGAAAGTTAGCATACCAGAAAGTAACGATAGTCAGGGGACAGTGATAAGTGCAGTGAACATCACTAAGATGAAGGTGGTCGGGAAACTGAAAGTTCGGAACGTAGATAAATCACCTGGACCGAAGTGATCCAATCCAAGGTTCTGATAGACATAGCTGTCGAGATATTCGAGATACTATTGTTGACCTTTTGGCAAACAATGAGTTCGGGAGGTACCAGTGGCCAAGAAAATGACTAGCGTCACATCCCTGTTCAGGAAGGAAGTGAGGCAGAAGATGGAAAATTGTTGTTAGGTTAGCCTGGCGTCGTCCCCTGTAAGATTATAAAGTCAATTGTGAAAGGTGAGATTGCAGATTACTTGGAAATGTGTCGTAAAATAGGGTTTGAGAGAGAATAGCTTTTTCAAGGGAAGTTCATGCCTGATAAATCTGTTGGAAAACTTTGACGTCATAGCAACCAAATTAGACAAATGAGAGCCAGTGTTCACAAACTTTTTTTGAGAAAATGGACCACACAGAAGTCTGTCAAATTTAAAGCAAAATCCAATGGTACAAGGAACTGGATTGGCTGAATAGCAGAAGGCAGAGACTGGTCAAAATGGATCTCATTTCAGAATGGCTATCAGTGAGTAGTGGAATTCCACAGTGTCAGTGTCAGAACTCCAACTTTGCAAATTGCATCTTGATGATCTGAGCACAGCACCAACAGTATTGCTGCTCAGTTTGCAGATTGCGCATTCATGCTTGGAATGTCAGGGAATTTTGGGGAAGCGGGGAGGCTGAAGTACACTTGGACAGGCTAGGATAATAGGTAAAGAATTGGTGGATGTAAAACACTGTAGGAAAACATGGACTTGTGCATTTTGCTAGAAAGAATAGATGTTCGGACGATTTCGTCAACTGGGACAGGCTTTGGAAACGTGAAGTGTAAATGGACTTAAGAGTTCTACTTCACGATTATCTTACTATAACATCCAAGATCAGTTCTGTGTTACGGAGGCAAACACTATTTTGATATTCATTTCTCAAAAGGCTAAGTTACAAGAACAGGAATACACTGCTCAGATTGTATAAATCTTTGATCACACTATATTTGGAAACATATGAGCAGTTTTGCTCTCTATATTTTGGGAAGGATATGCTGTCTTTGTTTGGTGGGTGGATTCAGAAGGCAATTACAATATTGATCCCGGGAATGAAATGTTTGTCATGTGAGGAGTGGTTGGGTTAGTACATCTAGGAATTTAGCGGGATGAAGGGAAAGCTCATTGAAATTTACAGAATTCTGAGAAGTCTGAAGAGGGTGGATTTGAAGAAAACATTTTCGCTCTTAGGAGGAACAGTGACCCATTGGCAGAGTCTCGGCGTGAAGGGAAGAAACTTAAGAAATGACTGAACGACATTTACCATTTGCTTCTGGTCAGTGAACATGTGGAACACATTTCCATAGTAGGCTGCACAGGCTAAGTGTGCCTAAGTTACAGACGTAAATGCGACGAATTAGTTTGGGGATCAAACATTAAATGGACAAAGCAGGAGGACCAGGTTGTGAAACATATCAGGAAGATCTAATGGTGGAGCAGACTGAGTGGGCCAAATGAACTAATTCGCATCATGTATCTTATGGTCCAAAACTCGACTTCTGAGCTGTACTCGTTCAAAACATTATTATGTGTTTGCCTCAGCATTGGTTCCTGGATTTCATAATTGCCTCTTCGCGGCCCTCACTATACGATGCTGTGGTGATCTCATTTTGTTACCTTTGAATAATCATCTTGCTTTACCAAATTGTTTCCAACCGTTTAACTGGAAATCTACACAATAAGGTAACGTCAGCAATCAAATAAATACACGACTTACTCTAACGTTTTAGCTGCCAAAAACATGAGGAACCTGGCTGTAATAATGAGAAGAGATTGTATTCGAAATACTACCTCTCGTCGTTATCTGCTATTAGTCACTTCGGTGGGCATACTCAGCGTGATTATGGGGAAAGAGAGCCACTGAAATAAATATAATAGAACCCTTCCCTTGTCAATGCTTCAAATGTAAAACAATGTTTTTTTCTGTTTGTTCATTGATCTAAAATTGAGAGCATGATGCAGTTTAATTGCTCCCCGAGACTGTCAGATAAAATAAATGAAGGTAACGTTGAATCTTTTCCAAATTAAACAGCTGAGCTTCGAAAAGTGTGTTACTTTCGAACGGTCGTGCATGGGCCAGTGAAAGGGCTCTTCTATGCCATTACCTATCCCATTGTTGCCGTTGTTGGAATCCCAGATAAGAAATGAATTGCAAAGAAAGTACTTAGTTATTTGGAAATCTTCACAAAAATTCCTTTTTTCCCTTGGCCATTTTTCTAAGGTTGACACCTCTGTAAATGTAAGGGATATAAACCAGGAACATATAGAGAGTATTGCCATTTTGTTTATTGCATGTTTTGCACCATTAAGGAGAGTTTTAGTGCATTATTTCAACTTGTATCATTGAGCAACGCAAGACTATATTCAATGATTTATATAACACATTTCTGTTAATAGTCTGTGCAAATATGAATTAATGAATAGCATTGCCTGAACAGTAACCTGTTGTATTATTCAGAATTAAATTTAACTTTAAACTAAAATAGATTCCAGAAATTTAATGACATATGTGCTTGCAGTTTAGTCAGGTGGTAAAGTGCATTTTCCTGCACTGATCTTAATACATCCACGCTGATAAAGAAGATCAGCCATGAAGTTATTGAAAGGGACAGTGGAATGGCTGAATCTATTGCCGTATAAATTTCTGCAGGTTACGCATTGTGTTGGATGTAATGAAATCAACAGTTGTGTGCAGGGATTGAAATACAAGTCTGCAATCCTATCTCATTGGGTAGTTATTTACGTAAGCTGCAACGGATCAACTACGTTGAATAGTGTAACTAATTAATATTTGATACTTTTTGCAGAGGTGAATTAAAATAAAATGGAATTTGTTTCATTAAGGATTTTGGCTTTTTGTTTGCATTTGGCATTCATCTTGCAAAATTGGGTTAGTTATTCATCAGTAAGCGATCTATTTACTGTCGAGTTGACGGATTTCTTTCACCTCTTGCTCATACATCTGAACATGGAGTTGCTTTAGTTTGCACATACTGCAATATGAATGTTGTGGTATTTCAAAGGAAGTTGCGTAAACAGGTTTTACACAAAGAGAAACTGGAAAAGATTAAGAAGATGGTGAAATTGAAAGGGTCGAGATAATGTTTACAAGGATGTTGTCAGGGTTGGAGGATTTTAGCTATAGGGAGAGACTGAAGAGTTTGGGGCTGTTTTCGCCGGGACGTCGGAGTCTGAGGGGTGACCTTATACAAGTTTGCAAAATAATGAGAGACATGGATAGGATAAATAGACAAAATCTTTTCTCTGTGTTCGGGGAGTCCTGAAGTAGATGGCTTAGGTTTAGGGTGAGAGGGGAAAGTTATAACAGACACCTAAGGGGCAACTTGTTTCACACAGAGGACGGTACATGTATGGAATGAGCTGTCAGAGGAAGTGGTGGAGGCTGGTACAATAGCAACACTTAAAGGGCATTTGCATGAGCAGATGAATAGGAAGGATTTGGAGGGATATGAGCCGGGTGCCGGAAGGTTCTATGAGATTGGGCTGGGATATCTAGTCGGCATGGAAGGGTTGGACCGAAGAGTCTGTTTCCATGCTGTGCATCTCTATTACTTTATGACTTTAAGTTTGGATAAGAGGAGTGATATAGAGAAGGAGGGAGAAAGTGCGCTTTGAAGAAGGGAATTCAATTTCGATAATTGAGCCATTAACGTCACATCTGGAATGTTAAATACCATAATTATACAGGAGGGTATAATTGGAGAAAAATTTACATCTCAGATAAAAATGGGAAACTGAACGGTCACGAGTAGCAAAACGAAAGTGAACAATGAAATTATTTACTGAAGAGAATAAATTGCCACCTGTGGTGTTAATTTGTAAGTTAGCAGAGGCCTAATACCCAATTTTTAAGATGCCAGTTGTGGATAATTCTGACTATTTTACTCACAGTTACCTGTGAACTTTGGTTAGCCCGCGTCTGAAGGTGCCACTGTCGTGGATCAGAAGGGTTTCAGTGTCAGATAGGGCGAGACAGTATATGTTCCTTGCGATCCACTTGTTGTCATCTAGGTAATGCCATTCTTTATACTTGGTATTTCAACAAACTTTTTAACTTTTTTGTCCATCACAGCCAACTTGGTGGCAATTGCAATTCTGTTCCGAGGGTGGTGCGGACTCTCCAGGTGAATCAACTACTATTTGATGGCCATAGCAATGACAGAGTTCCTTGTTACTGTCACCGGATGCATACTTAACCGATTCAGCCGCATTTACTTTAGCTACAGTGTTCTGTCCACCACCCCATATGCAGACTGACTACAATTCTGGTCCGCTGCAGCCGGGATGGCTCCGTCTGGCAAACTGCAGCCTTCACCATCGACCGTTTATGTTCATTTGCTTGCAGAGCCTGAAGATCAGATACTGCACCGAGAAAACCGCGGTGTTCATCATAGGAATGATCTGCGTCCTATGTTGTGTTAAAAATTTCCCATTGTACATCATCTACAGAACCTTCTACATCCTGGATGGGGTCGCCTGGTTCTGTGGTATAAAGTCTATATTTTATACGTTACCAATCTGGCAGGGCCATGACTGGATGGATCACATCTTAACTTCCTTTCTCCCATTTCTCCTCATCTTGCTACTCAATGTCCTGACCGTAAAACACATCATCACAGCCAGCAAACTCCGTAGGAAACTTGTCAGTGCTGAAAATGGCAGTGATCCAGAGATGGAAAACCGTAAAAGATCCATCGTCCTGCTCTTTGCCATTTCCCTCAGCTTCCTGCTGTTGTGGGCCACCGAAGTTGGACATTTCCTGTACTTGCGTATTAAAGGTGATGCATACTTCAACAACGAGAATTTCAAAGACTTAACCTACGTCCTGCAAGAGACAACGAACTTGTTTCAATTACTCAACTCCTGCAACAACGTATTCAAATATGTAGTATCCCAGAACAAGTTCCGTGAGGAGTTCAAGAAGGTGTTGCTGTGTCATTTTGCTGTGTTCATAAAACGCTGTGAAAAATAAAATTCCATAACAAAACACTGAGGTTTACCAGCGCACCTCAATCCTCGTGACTGCATTTATTTACTTTGCAGTTTTTAACTGAGTTCTAGTTCAGTTAGACAAAGCTAAGTCACAAGAAATGCCTGTAAACTGCACCCAGATTTTCTCAACGTTCATTTACTCACATTGAAGAAACTCGGGATTTGAAGAAGAATCATACTGGACTCAAAACCTTGCTGTTGTTTGTCTCTCTACAGATGCTGAGTTTCTCCATCATTCATTCAACACCTCCAATTGCACCTCTCTGATAGCAGCCCTGCGGAAGGAGTTGTACGGAAGTGCTTGTTTCCACGTTGCGTAACTCTATAACATCCTATTATATCAACTCTCGCACCCAATCATTATAAACAACCCAAAAGATCAACAGTTAACACACTTTGCTCCAATGAAAACAATTCTGGCCTGGAGACTCTAGCCACCAAACTACATTTTTTTCATATCTGGATGTAGTCCAACACAGAGATTTCCAAAGATAATTTGCGAAAATATTGCGAAAATATGGAAATATGTTAAGGAAATACAAAAGGAACATCCAGACACCAACTTCTTAAATACTTAGAAACTCTTTTGGAAGGGAATTCAGAGGAGATAGAGGGGTCAACTGACCAACTTGGCAGAGACATTCAAAGGATCTTCTTTAACAGCCTGAGCCATTGCATCTACTGTTTGGGGAGTCATGAAGTGTTATGATGCATTGAAACTACTTTCATTCCATCACCTCAGACATTCAAACTTCATCTCGGCTCTGAAACAATGGGGAAATTTAGGAACAGAAAGATAACACTGAAAAGTTCGAAGTAAGAAAGCTCTGATTGTAGGAGAGTTGCTTGCTGTTGACAAAAATGAGTCTTCAGAGCAGCAATATGTATCTTGAAACCACTGACAGACTGTTTTCAGAGTTCATTGAAATGGTGGAATTATCTATATTTCTCGTGCGATTGATCAGTATATTCTGCTACTAACCAAGAGGCAAATCTTTCAGTATCCAGTCGTCAAGACCAAGGATTTAAGATGGTGACTCGTCTGTGTAAGTCCTGACCTCTTTGCTCGTCAATAACCCACTCCATCTCACTTAAGTACACATGATGTGTCCTTATGTACAGGATTTCATGGCGACGTGTTCCACAGATTCACTGCCCTCTTGGTCTCAGTTGTAAAGAGTTGTCCATTCACTGTGACATTTTGCCCTTGCATTCCAGGCTGTACAACTGGTGAAACTGTCTTCGCCTAGTTCACTCCATCCAGACTTCTCAGCATTCCACAAACAAAAATCAAGCTACTTTGAGTACAGACCCAGAGCCCTCAACCATTCCTTACATGAAAGCACTTTCATTCACGAGCTCATTCTACGAAATTACTTTGAACATTCTCCAAGGCCAGCTCATCTTTCATTAGTTGCAGAGTTCAAAATTGTTTACAAAAATGTGAAATATATTATAACCAGAGCCTTATACAGTCTCAGCGATATGTCACATCTGACCTAAGTAGGCCCTCACTAAACGAATGTTCGCTTTAGATTTGCATTCCGAACTGACAACTAACCTACATGTTAACCATAGGAAAATCCAGATTAAACAATGCTAAATCCCTTTTGAACTTCAGATTACAGAAGTCGTTGTCAATTTGGAAAAGTATGTGCCTCTATTCTTCCGACCAAAGTACTGAATTGGGCTTTCCATTATTTATTCCACCTGTCAAGGTTTTTTTTTTCTTTCATTACAGTCATTCTGCAGACTGCTCGCTTCACTAATGTTACCCGTTCCTCCATATTTCGGTTGGGTTATCAGCAAATTGAGTATAAATCATATCTGTTCCTCCGTATAGATCCTTACTGTTTAACGGATACCTGCAAAACTCGAGTAATCACCTTTTGACTTCCAAAAAAGGAAAACTTTATCTGTCAGTCAACAAATGCTTGAGTTATACCAAAAGCAGCAGCTGATTGGAAAGCTCAGCAGGTCTTTGCAGCATATGTGAAGACGTTAACGTTTCGAGTCCAGTGACTGTTCCTCAGGACAGTGGACCTTCTTCCTTTATCTTTGACAGTTCCATTCTCCGAGTATCTTTCACTGGTATCTGTTTTCAGCTGATACCATGCGGAAGATATTCGATGGCCTTCTGGTAATCCAAAAAAAAAGTCATCGGCAGAAGTTGGTACTGCAGACATTGGAGATTAGTGTCAAGATTAGAGTGGTGGTGGAATACCACAGCGGGCCAGGCAGAATCCGAGGAGCAGGAAAATTGACACTTTAGACAAAAACCCTTCGAGTAAAAGCACCACGCTATACTTGACAAAAATTGTCATTGCCTCTTCAAGTAAATGTAACAGGTTTCGCAGACATGACTTTTCCTGGAAGTCGTGCTGATCCTAAAATCTTGGCAACAACAGAACTCAGGCTAACTGGCCTTGACTTCCGCGTCTTCTGCTTCCCATCCTACATAAACAAGAATATTGCATTAGCCAATTTGAGTCCTCGGACTCCATCCCTTATTCCAGTGATTTCTTGTGCATGACCAAAAGTGCTTTTGCAATTTATACAGATATCCTCTTCGAGGCTTTTGCCTAATCCATTTGGTTCGAATATTGTATCAATATTCAGACCTTGCAGCTTGCCCAGTACATTGATCGTAGTGATAGCTACGACACACAGCTCTGCCCTGTGACATGTTTGAAGTTCTGATAAACTGCTGCTAATGCTGATCACCATGGAGACTGTTGCAATATACAATTTCTCTGTTATCCATTATTGCTTCCCCGGCATTATCTCTCAGTTGTACATTGTCCGCTCGTTTCTCTCCCAACGTTTAAACGCACATAAGAAAAACACTTGCAATATTCTTAAATATTACTGGATAGCTTATCATTTCATCTTCTCTTGCATGTTGTTTCCTTAATTGTCTTCGGGTGTTTAAAGGCTTGCACATCATCTGTCTACAACACATTGTGTAAGTTTTCATTTATGTTTATGGTTCTCTGAAGTTTTTGACAATCATCTTTGCCTCGTTCTCCCTTTAGTACGCTTCCTGTTTCTTGACAAATTTACACTTCTTGAATTATCCGATGAAAGTCTGCGATTCCAGGTCTGTAGTTTTCACTGCTCGGCTACACTTGCAATCAACTCTGGACAGCTCCTCCTTCACTTTCCATTCTTTTACATTTGATTCAAAATTCTTCCTCTCAAGTTGACGAGTGAAATCTTAATACATTATTTCACTGCCGCCAAAGGTCCGTTCGCTTCGCGCTGCCTGATCAAGGCTACCTCATTTCACTTTGCTTTGTTAGGCCACATTCGGGGTACTGCATCCATATCTGGTCGCCACATTGCAAGAAGGATGTGTGGGCTTTGGAGATGATGCAAAAGATGTTTACCAGGATGTTGCCTGGACAAGAGAGTATCATCTATTAGGAAAGACTAAAGAAAACGTGGATAGTTTTCTCTGGAGTATGGAGGCTGAGGAGAGCCTTGATAAACGCCAAAACCATTATGCGATGCAAAGATTGACTTGACGGCCATAAACTTTTTTCCTCCAGAATTGATATGTCGAAACCTAATAGGCATGCATGTAAGGTCAGAGTGGTGAACTCGCAGGAGATCTGAGGAACACGCTTTATCTTGTACAGGGTGTGACAAGATTCTGGAATGTAATGCTGAGGTGGGGTGTTGGAGGCAGATACACAGGGTTGTTTAAAAGTGCAAGTGCATGAAAATTCAAGGAATGGGGGTGGCATGGACCAAGGGCAGGCAGACGTGCTTATTGAGTCGTTTGATTTGGGGCCATGCACAGCACAACATCGCTCCTGTACAGTATAGATCTATGCGCTATGTTCTCGATCTTTAGGGATCCTCCCGTCGGATATGCAGAGTACGTGGACCAACCAATGGAGAGTTGGTCGAGCAGGGTGAAGAGGCTGGGTTTCTGGGCGCATGTTACTGATTCACTCAATCCAGGATGCCTCACTGGCTGCAAAGGTGGAAGGTGTTGAGACTACGATCTTGTCTGGAATACAGGCTCCAGTTCTCGCTGCATTAAAGTGGTGCGCTGATGCCGCAGGTCCAGTAGAATGCGACTTTAGTGTGCATCATCATCTTTCTGTTCTCGCAGGGTGTCTTTGTTCGCCTGACGAATGTCGAGGCTGCTCTTCTGATCCATTTGTTGAGTCTCGGAAGAGACTGTCTTTGATAGTGGGACCAAGGTTTTAATACTCACAGACTACCTCAACAGAGAGAACACCTGAACGTCATCTTGTCAGTCTGAACATATTGATGAGACATCACATTTCTGGACTTTTAAATAAAATATCCCACAGTCAGAACATTTAAAAGTTTGACGATCATGTGAACATTTTTAATGCATATCATTTCCTTAGAACTTTTGAAAGACTTTTTGTAATCATGATATTTAAAAGCTTTCATCCCAGTGAGAATTCAATGATTATAAGAAGATGGGCGACCGAGTTAATTCCTTCCCACATTGGGAGCAGCTGAATGGCGTGTACACTGTGTAACGACACTGATGCGAATAAAGCACAAGTGGATATTTGAATATCACAGTTTCAAGATTGGCAACAAGAGAACTAAGAGTGAGATGTGGGGGAAAATCTCTTTATTTCGAGAGATGTTTAGGTTATTAGCACTGCCTGGGAAGCGATGAGGGCGTATAACAAAGGAAGTTTCACACGGGTGCTGCATCTAAGTTTGGAATTGGTGGATTTAAAGCTGCACATCTCAGATAAAAAAGAGGAATAAAAGTGAAAGTAGTAACTTACATACAGTGTTTAAAATAAATTAGAAGTAATATATTGTCTTTACAACAGAGTAAAAGAGATCGAAGTTACAGTGCAGTAAAGCATTTCAGATCCATGTTATTGCAGCTGCATTGTCACAGCACAGAGGCCACGTGATCAGACAGCCCATGCCACGCCCAAGACGAACTCTGTTTAGTTGAAGGAGCAGCCATTGCATTTTGTGCTTCCTCTTCCTAATGTTGCCTCTTCCTTATGGTCAGAATCAAGACACAGCTGATCTTGCGTCATATGGATGTGAAGTGAGACACGGTGCTCAGGGTGGCAGAGACACAGACGGCTGAATTAGTGAGTAAGATGGAGCAGGCGGTTAGTTTCAATGGGAAGCTTCAGAAATCATCAGGGTCACACTCAGACCATGTATAAGAAACTCAGAGCGGGAGCTAACTATAAGTTTTCTTCAGAAAACTTGCTTCAAGTTAACAGCTGCACGCGTATTGGGAGAGCACACCTCAAATGTTGCCACATTGCTGGCCGCCACCTGAAGACGTTGTACCGCTCTAGAACCCTTCAGTGAAGACTAACAATGTGATGTGGGCCTCTCCAATTTCTCCACACACTCAGCTACTCCAACCTCATCGCCTCTGAACACGCAGCAATCTATTTGTTCCAGAACAACTACCAGTTCTTATTTAAACGAGCTGAAAAATATGGCGCGTTTTTGGGAATCTTGGGAATGGACACCTCTGTCGCAAATGCTGAACGCTATCTCTCCAACACCACATCCCAGCCCCATTCACATGCAACCTCACCAGAACCTATCAGACCAGAAGGGAAAGCACGATCCATGCCCTCATTGCTCCTGGTGATGACCCCTCTTGTGCCTTCAAGCTCATAATCCCCCAACCATGTACTCCCCGGTTTTATCTGTTGTCGAAGATTAAAAATCCCAAATAATCTGGCCGACCTCCCGTCTCGGCGTGCTTATGCCCACGAGATTCATCTCGTCTCACCTAGACTCCATTCTGTCCCTCTTGGCTCAGGCACTTCCCACCTACATATGTGATACCAACCACACTCTCCATCTATTCAGCAACTTCCAGTACCCTTGCCCCAGTGCTTTATATACGCTATGGACGTGCAGTCCTTTTACACTTCCATGCCTCACAAGGATAGCATCCAGGCCCTCTGGTTCATCCTCTCCATTAGAACCATTCATTCCACCTCCACTAATACCCTCCCCAGCCTCGCTGAACTGATCCTATCCTCAGTAACTTGTCCTTAAACTGACGAAAATTTGCTCAAAACAAGGTGGTTGCCATGGAAGCCCGGATGGGTTCCAGCTATGACTGTCTCTTTGTTGCCTATATTGAGCAGTCCCTCTTGAGTACCTGCACAGGAACTGTGCCCCACCTCTTCTGCCAGTGCATCGATGACTGCATCAGTGAAGTACTCTGGACTGAGCGTGAATCGGAGCAGTTCATTGACTTCGCCCACAATTTCCAACCCGCACCCAAATTCACTTGGTCCATTTCAGACACCTCACTCAACCTTGTTGATCTTATCATTTCCATCTCCTGCGACATTCTCCCAACGGACGTTTTCTGCAAATTTACACACTCGCATAATTACCTGAAGTGCAGCTCTTTCCACTCTGTACCTGCAAAAGCTACACCTGAATCTCCAAATTCCTCTTCCCTCGCTACACCTGTGTGAACAAGGAGACATTGCACTCCTGAACATCCCAGATGTCCACATATTTTGAACAACATTGTTTTCTTGCTTCCTGTCATCCAGTCAGCCCTCCACCACACCTCTGTTCCCTGTTCCATTGCTCTGAACCCCACCTTTCCCAATTCAATAAAGACATTCACCTCAGTCATCAGCTACCACCCCACAAGTCTCCACATCCAACGCATCATTCTTTCACGCTTGCACCAACTTCAATTAAACCCTTCCCCTCCCCACCCCGCATTCCGGAAGGACCGTTCTCTTTGACAGTCTGTGGTTGGCACAACGCTCCTCAGAGACATCCCTGAACTCCAATGTATATTTCCCTGCAAATATCAAAGATGTTAAACCCGCTATGTTCCCCTATCAACTCAATCCAGAGCCCCAAGCAGTCCTTACATGTGATACAGATGTTCATTTGACACTTTCCCAACCTAGTTTATTGCAATAGGTGCTCCGGTGAGGTATTCTGTACATGGGGAGACTGAATGTACTCTTAGGGAACAGATCGACGAGTGTCGCAGCCAGTTCCGCAGGGGGCGACAAGACCTTCCAGTCACCGCCCATTTCAGATCCCCCATGACTCCATTTCCAATGACAATCCTTGGCCTACTCTATTGCCAAAACGAAACACAATGCAAATTGAGGAAGAACACCTCATCTTCGCGCTAGTAGCCTGCTGCATGGAGGACTCCGCATGGACTTCGCCAATTTCAAATAATTTCCTTCCTCTTCCTCTAACTCAGTCTCCATCCATCCCACTGTCCCTGCCGACAACTGGATTCATTCCTCAATTGGCCAACCAGATCATACGCTCAACCTGAATTCACCTATCCAACTGTGCCCCCCAAACCCATTTATTTGCAGCTCACGCCACATCCACCCTCCGTGCCGAAAAAGGATTACACGTGAATCGTCGACTTCTCCAGCTGCTGATGCTGGCTGGCTTGCTGTGTTCTTCCAGCCTCCTGCCTGTATATTTAAGATTCTAGCATTCGCAGGTTTTTTCTCTTGTCTGCTACCAGCATTGTTGGTGAGGACACAGGGAGCGAACAAATCCGGCTGACGTACCGACTGGAAAAATAAGTAAGGCAGTTTGTTGGGGGAATTCATGCAGGAGGCCATGGATGCATTTAGCAACACTTTCAATTGCATACTGCCCATGACCTTAAACAAAGGCCTTGCACATTTCAGAGGGAGCAGGTAAACGAGTCCTTGCATGGAGATGACATGAGGTCAGAGCAGGATCGATTATCAAACACTTTCGAAAAGAAATAGGTATCAAACACGAAAGTGAGAAAGAGAGAGGGAATTCCAGACCTCAGGGCTGAGGCAAGTTAAGGGGCAGTCACTAATGTTGGAACAATGAAAGTAGGAAATTAGTAAAAGGCCAGAATTAGAGACGACCACATATATCAGATCGAAACATTACAGAGATTAAGTTGGGAGGGTCCATTGGAGAAATGTGACCACAAGCATGAGGGTTTTAAAAACGAGATGCTGCTTGAATGGACGAAAGTGTAATCTGCATGGCATTTGCACAGGCATGAGAATAGTTGGAATGTAACAACCGCGCTGTTTTAGACAACAACAAGGTTAGAAGGTAAAACGGGGAAGATCATTGAGGACAGAAAATAAGCTGTCAAGTCCGGAGTTTATGAAAGGATGAATCTGCGTTTCTGCAGCAGATACACTGAGAGGGCGGACTTCAATGAGGTTAAATCACTTACATTGTGAGATCAGGTCCTTCGGCCCAATAAGCCCACACTGACACTCCAAAAAGTAACCCACCGAGACCCATTTCACTCTGATTAATTCGCCTAACGCAATGAGCAATTAAGAATGGCCAACTCATCTGATCCGCACATCTTTGGACTGTCGGAGGAAACCAGAGCACCCAGAGGAAACCCACGCAGACACGGGGAAATTGTGCAAACTCCACACAGGTAGTCGCCCGAGGCTGTGATCGGACCTGGATCATTGTCACTTCCGACAGCAGTGCTAACTACAAAGCCACGTGCCACCCGGTGACAGAGGTGGATAAAGGCGGTCTTAGTTTTGACAGAGACTGGAGATGAGAAGCTCTCGTCTGAGTCAAACATAGCACCAAATTGTGGACTACCTCGCTAAATCTCAATGAGTTAAAAGAACGGGATGGAGGCAGTAGATCATTAATGAAGATTGAAGCAGTGACTGGAAGCTTTTGTTTATTTCTTTTCAATGTTTAATTGAAGTTAACTCTTCCGCACAAAAAGACTCCAGATCCATCAAAGGCCCTACTGCAGTCTTAAGTTATTTTCATCTGGACAGGAGCAAAAAAGGTGAGCGCTTGAAGTTTGTAGAAATCACCTTAATATGCATGTCTCCAGCAGTGGACGAATGTTAAAATCGAGAAGGAATAAATAAAAAAAACCTTTTAAAATCAGGATCGTTCTATACAGTGTGGGCAGTGAGAAACTATTAACCCCAGTAAAAAAGTTGAGAATAAGATTTAAAATAAATTACAATACAAGGAAATATATGATAAGAAAGAGACTTCATAAAGTAAGCAGATAACTCCGGAAGACAAAGCATGGAACTGTGAATTTGGCAGTTTCAATAAAGGTCATTAGACAATTATTTGAAAATAAACAGTATGCAAGATTGCAAGGAATATTCAGTTGAATGGAAAAATGTCGGAAAGTCCATTTATAGAACTGCATGACCCGCTTCTGTGCTTTCTTAAGTCGGTGTTTTGCACTTGCTCATTGAATTGCTGCAATGTGAGTTAGGAACATCAGGTTATCATTTGTTATTCTGTACAGGGAGAATCAATCAGATCAATGTTTTGCGTTGATAAATGTCTGTGGTACCCCAGGAATTGTTAAGTAGATGTCAGCTATCCAAAATAATGTAGAGCTTGCGGGCGAAGGTACAGTTTCGAGCGAAAGCGATGGATGCGGGTAAAGTTATAGTGTTTAGTAGACATTTCGATAAGTTCATGAACAGGAAATGTTTGGAAGGGTACTGGAGAAGCAGAAGCAGCAAAACGAGTTCCGTTTGGGAATATGGTCGAAATAGACTGGCTGGTTCAGATACTCTACTTGTATGCTGTGTGACTGTTTTTGACTGCAGAAGCCATGACGACACTGACAAGCTGGAGATCTAGTCGGATAGATAACAGATGAATTTCAGAACGAATGTTCGAAGTATAAAATAACGGCTGACTACTGTAAAGACAGCATGTGCAGAGAGACCTGGATGTAGATTTACACAAGCTGTTAAATCTGGCAGGGCAGGTAGAGAGAGTCATTGGAGAAGCCAACAAAATTCTAGACTTTGCTATTAGTGGCATAGATTAGAAGAGATTATGCTGAGCTTATATAAGTCACAAAGACTTTAGATGGAATATTGTGTCCAGTTCGAGGTACCATAACTCAGGACGAATGAGACCTCATGACAGAGACTGACGATTGTTTTTACAGGAATGATTCAAGGGACGAGGAACTCGTTACACAGATACTGTGAAGAAACTTGATTTGTTTTCATTATAGAAGGCATGGCTGAACGGAGATTTTTTTAAAAAACATCCAACACCATGAGGGGTCCACACACAGGATATGGGGGAACGTTTTCTGTTCATATGATGATTGAGAACCAAATAGAATAACTTTAGACTAAAATGTAAAGGAATGAATCCATGTAATTTGAGAGAAACGTTCTGACAGCAGATACTTATGAATGCGATGTCTGAAAGTGTTTTGGCAGGATCTTAATGAAATTTTCAAGACTGGATCAGGTAATCTTGAGAACAGGAGCAATGTGCAGGCTGAGTTGGAAGGCAAGAGAATGACACCAACACATGTTGCTGATTTCGAAAGCCAGGCAGATGCAACGGGCGGGATGGGCTCCTTCAGCACCGCAACAATTCTGTGTTTTTTTTTATTGAGCTTTCCATTAAATCTGCAGTCTGGCTCTTCAGTTGACACAGCCTGATTATATTTTACCCGCAGATTAGTCATACTGTGATGGATGGCAAGTGTGATACAATACAGAAATCATAGTTGGGCAATCAAGAGCAGCTAGTCAAGACGTTTAAATGTGAGGAAAAGACGTTCTACATGGAGTAAACCTGAACCCACTGTTCTTAAGAATTACAATAGCCTGGTTATTAGAAATTGGAATTCTCAATTTTGACATTTGGGACAGATTTCCAGTAAACTGCAAATAGAAGCAAAAAAATTTGCAAAACATGTTCGAGTAGCACATTAAGTCTATAAAACATTTGCTGACTGAACAAGTAATGAGGAAGTCGCAAGCTGCTTTATTTCGCGATGGAGTGATGACCAAATTGAAAGGTAAAGAAGGACTACAGCAAAGTATTGGTAACTGACACGCACACATCAGTGAAACTGGGAATTCCTCGTAACAAGCTGCAGATCCCGTCTTATTTGGACAGCAAAAATTTGTTGCAATTGTACCAGCAGTTCACAGATCGACTAAACTCTTCAATTGACGATTTACGTGTATTGAGTAGTCAAGTGTTCTTAATTATTCACCAGATTTGGGCAATATAGCTCAGCCAGTATTTAGTGTACATCCATAATTGGCCTGCAGAGTGTGACGATGTGCTGTTTTTCTGAAGTCCGTGCAGCATATTGACACCCTCAATGCTGATCGGGAATGAGTTCCAGGGATTTCAACACAGCGTCAGTGAAGGAATGACAATGCATTTCGAACTCAGGATTGTGAATTTTTGCAGTGAAAGTTATAGGTGCTGAGGTTGCATGCATCTAATGCCATTGCTCTTCTAGAAGGTCGATGTCGCAGGTTTGGTGATAAGTTACTCATTGTAGAATTCCCAGTCACTGACCAGTTATTTCTTCTTGTTAAAGTGCTGTATACGTAGTTTATGACGGTTGCTAAAGGTGGATGCTCTGGATTGCCACAAAAGCATGTTAAAATTTTCACAAAAATAATCACTGCCATGTTAAAGCTACAAATTGTATTTTGACAATTCAGGCAGAGTCATCTTTGCAACAATTCTGAGGATCTTCAAAATGCATGTGAATTGAGGAAATTACGTTCTTAATCAGGTAACAGGAAATAGAATTTGTTGAATGTGCACGAGGTGGTATTTTCAGAGCAGCTTGTATTCGAGCTCTCAAGGGAACACGCAATTCTGAATTGACTGATTTTAAGGAGGTTGATTTGATTTGGGAAATAAAGGTGCAGGAAGTCCGAAGGGGCAGTTACCATAAAATGGCAGAAATCATCTTGCGGTTTGGGAGAAATTATTGCATCAGACATAATGGATGGACATGAGCGAGGCGCTGACGAGAGTTAATTGCAAGAGGCGCCTAGCATGGAAGAGAATGGAACATAAATAGGAGTGGTTTCTGCAATAATTGAAGACACATTGTAGAAATTCATACCACAGAAGAAGAAATATGCTAACAGGAGGATGAGGAAAACATGGCTAACAAGAAAATTCGGGGGCAACAAAAAAGCAAAAGATAAAGCATAACATTTGGTGACGGTCAGGGGAAGGCAGAAGATTAGGAGGCCTTTGCAACCAGCAGATGATGCTTAACAAAGCAAGTCAGAGCCTGATAGAACAGTGGAACTGACTGTGACAGAAAGCTGTCTAAATCAAGTCATTCAGGATACTCAGTGCAGACTCAGATACTTATTGATTATTATGGAAGTCAATAGCTATCATAGGAAGGCAAAAGTACAGTGTTGGGAAACATATCAGCCACCATGGAATCGTGGATAAGACGTGATGGGCCAATTGGCCTAATTCTGCTCATATGCCATTTGGACATCTTGTAAAGAACAAAGCACACCTTTGCACGAATCTATGAATTTACAGATTGTATCTACTCTTCTTGCCGAGAAATACACCTGTGACGCATCTCTGTTGTTACATGGAGATTGGAACAGGGTGATGATTACAGAACAGAAACCAGATACTGATTCACAGAGAATTTGGATTATCAGTATTAGCCATTCAACCCTTTCACATCACGCAGCTTGACTTTGAACAACCTTAGAATCTATTGTGCACACGTGGCTATCATACATTTTATCCTCATAAAATGCTGATGGCACAGTCAGTGTATGACCAGGTTGAATTTCTGTTCTTCGTGTATGATCCATCCACAATTTGTCTTTCCTGATCTCCATCCTGGTGATGTTAAACACTCTGGTCGAAGAGTTACAAATTAATATCAATGCGTTTGAAATAAAAGTTGCCATTCTGTTCGACAGTTATCCATAATACTAAGCACCAACTCGTATTTCTATTTCACAATCAATACATATGAACCTAGCCTGTAAGATTGAAGGAGTCCAATCCATAACATGACGATCATGACAACAGCCACTGCAGCAAGCCCCTGTGACCACATGTGAACTCTCTGGTGTATCAGGCAGGACGGTGACTGCATGAAATATTTCCCACACACAGAGCGGTAGAAGGATCTCACCCCAGCGCAATATCGCTGATGTCAGCAGATTTATTTTTTAATTTCAAATCTCTTCTCACAGTTAGAGCACTGAAAATGTCGCAGATCAGTATGAACATGATGACACGTCTGAAAGTGGGATGACTTAGGAAATTCATTTCCGCATATGGAACAGTGTACCGCTTCTCCCCAGTGAGAAACCACTGGTGAATCATTCGGTCTGATGAATTGCTAATCTTCTACAACACAAGTAGCAGGACAACGGCCTGTCCCCATTGTGGATGCAGTGATGTGCCTGTAGTTTGGATTGTTCTTGTAGCCTTTCCATCTCCCACATCCTCAACTGCGAGAAGGGCAACAGCAACTGGTACATGGGAAAAAACAATATTTCCCAGGATATTGACCAACGATTTCACGTTGGAGAGAGGCTCTTCGTTTGGTCAGAGCATTTGTGAAGCAGGTTAATCAAACATGCGACTCCGGGAGACGCCACTGATATTCTGCAGTGACTGCAGAGTTAGATTTTACTACAATTCACATCTATGACTGAATCAAGGTCTCATTGAGAGTTGCACCTTTTCTTCTGCTGATAATAAAACAAAACTAACTGGCAGAATTTACCATTTTGGCAATTGTTTTTTTCTTTAACTTGTATGATATTATTCCTGAAGTGTAACAATTTTTGACAAACTTATGTAACCCACCCTCTGAATAATTGAATTTCCTAAGGCATTTCCCCGTAATTTTTGAGATGAAAGAAATGCGTGATTTAATTGTACTTCTTATAATTTAGTGCCCATGTTTAAGGCTCATGATCTACCTTGGGAAAATCAATTAGGGAAAGGAAGATCACTTTGTAGAAAAAGTACATTTATTCTACAACTGACCCTTAGCTTCTGGTCGAGTGAGAGAGATGATAGAAAATTATAGTAGGTCAGGGAACATTCACTGAGAAGCAGTATCGACGTTTAGGGCATAAACCCTTCATTAGGAATCTCCTTGTAGATAAAGGAGGAGAATTCCTTCAAGATAAGCATTCTTGTAAAAAGCTTCGCAGTCGGATTGAAATCAGCTGGGTGAAAGTGAGGACTGCAGATGCTGGTGATCAGAGTCGGTATTGTTAGCTGGAAAAGCGCAGGAGGTCAGGCAGCTACCCAGCAGCAACATTATCGATGTTTAAGGCACAAGACTTTCGTCAGGAATGAGCTTCACCTTCTCTATCCTTGTCATTTAAATCCCTGGCACTCTCACTGTGACCTGTTTATCCTCGACCTCCAGCATTATTCCAATGAACCTCACTCAGAGCTAGCAGAACATCAGCTCATATTTTTACACAGAAATCTTAAACTTTGGACTCAACAATGAGCTCAGATGTTTCTGGACCATCAGAGAGAGTTGTTGAGACTTGGAAATCTTGATCTGTCAGAATCATCCGAGCCCCTTGTCCCCGAATGCCTTAAGTTAACAAAGATTCATCAGCATCAGATTTTGAATTAACGTTGAGTAGACGTACAATGGTGCTGGGAAAGAACAGTTCCAAGCATTTACCAAATTTATCTGATAAAATGAATCCTAATTCTGCAAGTTCAAGCTCGGAGATAGTTGGGAGCTCTTGTGAGGCAGTTTTTTTTAAAGCAATAGACACTGGTGAGCGTCCAAAAGCCTGGACTTTGGCTAATCTGATGCTATTATTTGGAATATGTAGTGAGGAAGAGGTACAGAACCTTCAACCGGTGAGCCGAACACCAATGGTGTGTAACTTGTCAGAGAGGTATTTGAGAGATAGGAATGTCATACATTTTGAAAGGCAAAGACTGATTGGGGATGGCCAGCATGGCTTTGTCCTTAAGAAATCTCATCTTCTTAACTTGACGGACTTATTTAAAAATGTAACAATTCTGTTTGAAACGGCATAGTTATAGACATTATCTGTATTGATTTCAGCAAAGTGATCAATAAGGTTCTGCATGGTTGACCGATTAGTTACCTCAGACCTCATGAGGTCCAGAAGGAGCAATCAAATTGGAAACATAATTATCTTGTCGGCAGAATGGAGATGGTGGTTGTGGAGGATTGGGATTTGGACTCACAGCCTGGAACCAGTCCTATGTTACAAGGATAGTGCTGGATCAATCGCTTTCATAACTTATACAAATGACATGGATGTGAAGATTGGAGGTATTGTTAGTAAGTTTCCAGATGACATCAAAATAGGTGGTGCAGAGCACAGCGAAAAAGATTATCTGAGAGAACAACGGGAACTTAATAACATGGGCCAATGGGCCGAGTCGTTGCAGATGAAATCTAATTTAGATGCATTTGAGGTGTTTTGGTAAGGCAAATCAGTTCAGGACGTTTACAGATAATGGTAGGAACATGGGATGCATTACCAAACAATGGGATCTTGGAGTGCCGGTACATATTTCCACGAAATTTGAGTTGCAGGTGGACAGGGTGGTGAAGAAAGCAATTGGGACTCTTCGCTCCACTGGTCACAAAATAGTGGACGAAAGTTGGGGTGTCATGGTCAGAATATTGCGTTTCATGCCGGTCTACGTGTTGCAAGTAAGAAGTTCATAACTTGAGAGGATGCAGAAAAGATTGTCAAGAATTTTGGCGGACATTGCAGGCTTTAGCTACACAGAAAGCCTGAATATGCTGAGCTTTTTTTTATGTAGCTGTTAATGGTACGTGGCTGAGGGGTCACCCTACAGAGGTTTGCAAATGCATGTATGGCATGAATAATGTGAACAGCTAAGGCTTTTTTTTCGTGGCTGGTGAATCCAGCACTGGAGGGCATATGTTGAAAGTGAGAGTTGGAAATTTTAAAATGAAACTGAGGGGCTAACCTGTTCACAAAAAGGGCATTGTGTGCATGGAACGAGCTACCAGATAAAGTTGTAGAGGTGGATATAATTACAGAAATTAAAAGGCAAATGGACGGGTTTATAAACAGGAAGGGTTTAGAAGAATATTGGCCAAATGTCGCTAATTGGGTCGAGATCAGCTTAAGATATCTGGTTGGCATAGACGCATTGGACCAAATGATCTCTTTCTGTGCTGTACATCTGCCTGCTCCGAATCTCTGAAACTTCTCTGAACTGCCTCGAAATATATCCCTTCTGAAGTAAAGGAATTGTACATATATACATTTCTGCAGGTGCTGTCTGATTAATTCCGTTTGCCTTTGCATCAACACTTCCCTACTTTTACTCTACCCGTTTAGCAAGAAATACTCAATTTTCTTTGCCTTTCTGACTAACTGCTCTATCTGCGTGCAAACGTTCAGTGTTTAATGCACAAGAACACTGAGATCGCTCTGCTTCAAAGTATACTGAATGTGTTGCCCATTTCTCGTCGATCGTAAGTTGCCGTTCTAATCTTTCAACCAGATCCAATAACTCAGAGTTAGCCACGTTAGTCTTCACCTGCCAAATTTTGGCTGATTCACCCAACGGACCCACATCAATTTGCAACTTTATGTTTGGATCGCATTTTCTTCTCCCAATTATTTTTAATCTTGTCTGCAAATGTCTCTATAGTACATCTATCTGGATGTACAAGGCATCGATGTAGATTTTAAATCGATGGGGGCCTGAGGACTGATCAATGTGGCACTCCACTCTTTCCCGAACAGAAACGTAAAATCATTTTCCCAAGATTTTTGTTGTTTCGTCAAACCTCTACCAAAACAATGGATAACTTCCAACACTCTGGCAGATCTCACGTTATGCTAACATTTTGTGTGACAACACCACAGGGAGAGTCGCCTGCAGTTAAAATTGGCTCAAGATCCTTTGTGCTATGTGGCAGCAATGCTAACCACTGAGGCTACATGCCACCCGACTGGAAAGTCACTGACACATAGACACTGAGTGACTGTTTTCCAATGAACAGACTGTGGAAAGATATTGAAGCAGTTCCACAGTCTTAACGTCAATTGGTTCCAAAATTTGTAGATGACCGCACAAAACAATTTCATGATTATTTGATGTTTGTGCGTTACAGCCTGCTTCACAGTTAATTGACTCAAATATATGGGAATTTCTGAGATTATTCCTGATCAGCGATTCATGAAGAAGGGCTTATGCCTGAAACGTCACTTCTTCTCCTCCTCGGATGCTGCATGACCTTCTGTGACTTTCCAGTACCACACTCTCGTCTCTGATCTCCTGCATCTGCAGTGCTCACTTTCTCCTTTTTTCTCAGGTTAGTCAAGAACGTCATTCTTAGAGTTAAGTTAAGGATCCATGATGTTATTGGTGGAGAGATCGGAGCCCACTTATATTATTAATAGATGGCCTCCATAATTACCATCCTTGTCTTTCCCCTCTTTGGTCTTACAGCAGCAGCTATGAAATCTGTTTGAGAGCACACATGGATTCTCCATGAGAGCTCTTTGGCTTTTTATGATTTCAAAATTATCACTTGTTTTCTTTCAAACCACAATGTCAGTGGGGGGAAAGACCTGAGACATATTGTGAGCTTCACTGAATATGGTGGGACGATATTCACCACTCACGCAAATCATTCATTTTGTCTGTCCTCAGGCCTGAGCTACTGTATCTGCACACATGAATGATTATTTTCACATATGGGAGGCAGAGCAGAGACAGGAGAACTCTGAACTGTGTTGGTTCAAAAGACTCCAATGTCGCATGATTTGTAGACAGCAGGCATAGCGACTCACTATTCATTGAGACTTTTTACCTGACATTCTCTGATTCCAGCGAAACGAAGAGAGACTAATGTTTCATTTTCTCACTTCTTGCTTTTTCTTAACTTAATTTATGCTCATCTCTAGTCATGAGTTTGATGACAGGAGTTTCTTGTTTTGTTTCCCTTGTTTAATACTGTATTACACAGTGCACCTGCACTTTCTTGCCGACCTGCACTTCAGTTTCATAATTAATGTCCTAATTAGTATTACACTCTTGTTCAGTTGTAAACACACAATGGAGAAATTGAGGACTGTAGATCACTTTCAAAACGCATGGTGCTGGAAAGGCATAGCCAGTGTGTCCGCATTCGAGGAGCAGGAGAGTCGATATTTCGAGAATAAGCTCTTCATCAGACATGATGATGAGCTTATGCTCGAAATTTCGACTTTCCTGCTTCTCAGATGCTGCCTGACTGGCTGTGCTTTTCCAACGCCACATTTTCCAAATGTGAAGAAAAAAAATCAACTTATTCCAGACTGTTCGAACTCATCAATTCCTGTCTGGAACTGTTCAGGATTCACAATCGCTGTCGTACTATTTCACTAGTTTCAGTGCATTTCCCTCTTCTGATGTTCCAGCAACTATTTTTCAGTTCTGCTCGAGCATATCACAATATCATTCTAATTTCTAGGTTCACTTTACACAGTCAGTGAACTATTAAATCTCATTAAGAGGCGATTTGTTCCATCATGCCTGCATGACTCTCTTCTCTAGTGACAACCAATTGCCTTTTCTTCACATCTCTCTACAGTACCATTGAATCCAAATAATCATGCAGTAACCTCTAGGAATGCCTCAATTGAACTTGCCTCCTCCACAATTCCAGGCAGTACATTCCATATTTTACTATTCGTTCTGTGACAAAACACTGTTTTCATATCGCCCTTGTTTCTTTTGCGTGTTACTTTAATTCCATCCCTCCTCATTTTTTACGTTGATGAGTGAAAACAGCCTCTTCTTATCAAGCCTATTAAGCATGCTTTTGATATTTAAAATTCCCATCAATCTCCACTCAGCTTTCTTCTGTCTGAGAAAAACAGTTCCTGACTGTTTAATGTTATTACTGGAACTGAAGTTTCTCATTCATGTCATCTTTCCTGTAAATAACTGGCCGGCACGGTGGCACAGTGGTTAGCACTGCTGCCTCACAGCGCCTGAGACCCGGGTTCACTTCCCGCCTCAGGCGGCTGACTGTGTGGAGTTTGCACGTTCTCCCTGTGTCTGCGTGGGTTTCCTCCGGGTGCTCCGGTTTCCTCCCACAGTCCAAAGATGTGCAGGGTCAGGTGAATTGGCCATACTAAATTGCCTGTCGTGTTAGGTAAGGGGTAAATGTAGGGGTATGGGTGGGTTTCGCTTCGGCGGGTCGGTGTGGACTTGTTGGGCCGAAGGGCCTGTTTCCACACTGTAATGTAATCTAAAAATAAAATAATGTAATCTAAAAACTTCAGCATTCAAACCAATGTATTCACATCTTTTCTATAGTATAGTGCCTGCCCACAACTATGCCAGCTGAGGTCTTGCAAATATCTTGGACAAGTTCAACATTACCCCCTGCTCTTGAACTCTACGTCCCTGTGAACTTCTCGAATTGCCCTGTCACCTTCAGTGATATACGTATGCGCCCACGTTCTTCCACTCCTGCACCATCGTTGGAACTGTACCTCCTATTTTAGATTACCTTTCAGTGTTCTTACTTCGCTGCATTGAACATTGTTTGCTTCTTATCTGCCAAATACACCAATTCGGGAATTTTCGACATGAGTTCTATTCTAATTTAAGATCCTTGATTCAAAAGTTCTCTGAGCAGTTTATGTTTGTCATGCTGATCCTAATATTTGAAACTAAGTTTAACTTCAGAAACATGTAAGAGCAGCATCCGCTCCGCTCCCCTCAATCCTCGATTTGGTGCTCAATTTTGTTTACATTTGGTAAGTGCTGTCATTGAAATCCGTCAATGGCTCGTGTTACGTAAAGACCACACAAAAATACAACATGGAGACTCGATCCCTCATTCCCCCAAACACAGGGTCAGTGAGAGTTGGGACCGTGGGATTATACTGCATGTGATGTATTCACCCCTCGATTCCTCGCATCACATGCATAGGGAAGGGTGACTGTACTGGGGGAAATTGCTGGAACTGCACTAATCCCTCTGACCTCCATATCAAGGGGGTAGAAGAAAATAGAGCCATAGTGTCTGTAAGCCAGAAGGCAATCTGGGCTGTGTCTGCTATTGGGGACAGTGTCGAGAATGTGGTGCTGCAAATGCACAGCAAGTCAGGAGGCATCCAAGGAGCAGAAAGATCAACGTTGTGGGCAACAGCCCTTCATCAGGAGGGCAGGCTTATGCTCGAAACGTCGGTACTCCTGCTCCTCATAGGCAGCCTACGCTGTTGTGATTTTCCAGCACCATGTGCTCCACTCCGATCTTCAGCAACTGCTGTCCTCACCTTTCCTCTTTGGAATATATGAACACTGACTGATCCCGGTATAAAATACAACAGCAAGATTGTGAACAAAATGATTCAGCTTTAGACAGTTTTCGGGTTGGGGGAGGTCTTGGATATCAGGGTGAGTTTGACGTAGAAGATATTCATGAAATAGCGCAAAGGAGAGCGAGGATGGTGACGCATGTCTGGGTCCTCTCAGTAGAAATGTGAACATGAGCTTCACTGCTTTTTGCTGATTCAAACAGTAGAAGCGTGTTGATGAGAAACAGGACAAAACAAAGATTAACCCTTGGTGACACCACTTACAAGTACTGGAAAGGAGGGTCGCAAATGGGTAAGTAGTCTGTGTGGACAAGAGAGTACGCGGTTATTTCTGAGGATAGATGCTAACCGCGAATATAGAAGAGTGAAGGACGGTACCAAAAGGTGGAGAGAGGACAATTGCAGATACAGTGAACATGGGGGAACTGAACCATTGGCAGTTTCATGAGAAGAAGGCTATATCAATACATTTGTACGAGATGGGGTCTTCCATGGCTGGGTAAAGTTACATGAGCAGAACGTTGAAAAGAATAAACTCTAGAGACTCAAATGACAGCAGCATGCTGCAAATAGTGAAAATCTAAAATACAATCGGCAGGTGTTACAGAATCTCTGAATAGAGAAACAGAGTGAGCATTTTGAGTTGAGTATGAATTTTCTTTGGAATTATATTACTCCACATATGCTGTTGGACTTGGTACCTTTCACAGGACCTCGTATGTTTTAATGGTAATTTAAAGATTTGTTCAGTCATGGGTGGATGGGAGGGAGGCAGCTGAATCAGATCGCTTCTATTTCACGACCAGAAAACCTCCTCGCTCTTGTTGTTGGAGATGAGGATGGCGGGGACAGGGCGAGAAATTCAAAATGACTACTTGACATCTGAGATACCAAAAAAACTCTGCATTTTTCACAGTTAACGTACAAGCTGGAGCAACAGTCCTCAGGTCTCAATACTGAGTTCACCAACTAAACACCAGGAACTCTGTCCTCTATTCGGAATTACCCTGTTTCCGTTACCCACGAACCTCTCCTCCAACGCTCCCTCTCGACATCTTCCCCCGACTGATGCCCCCTCCCTCCATTCCACCTGGCAGCTAACCAGTGTCTTGGTTATTAGCCATGCTCTCAACTCAACTAACATAATTTCTCTTTTTAAACATAACACTCGCACGGCCTATAAATCTATACATCACCATACCACCACGAGTTCTCTGGACAGGTTAACAATAGTTCACGTCCTCTTCCTACTCCTTTCCGACATACTAATTATTTCCAGTCCACTTCAGCGCCAAAGCAGATTCAGATCAGACTCAAAACAGTTATTACTCTTCTCTCCCCGCAGGTGTGTCAGACTTGTCGAGTTTCTCCAGCAAGCTGGTTTTCTTTCTGGCCTCGAAGATCTGCGTGACTTTAAAACAAAGCGGATTGATTTCTCATTGCCCAGAATTTGAGCCCCAATAGCTGGGCTGGAAGCAGTAATCAGCAGCAGAGACAGATCCAGGTTAGCAGGATTCAATCCAGTTTGCGAGTAACAAAACTCAATCACGGTAATTACTTGTGAAGTTGTTTATGTCTGAACAGATTGATGACAAAGAAAAGCCCTTCCCACACTTGGAGCAGGTGATGACTTCTCCCTGATGTGAATACGCTGGTGCTTTCGCAGATTAGAAAGAAAGTATCAACTTCTTTCTGTATTAGGGACAGCTGAATGGCATCTCCCCGATGAGATTTGTTGGTGAAGCCAGACCAAGTGAAAGCGTGTAAACGGTTTCTCATCAGTGTGAACACTATGATGACTGACCAGTTTTGCAGTATATTTAAATTATTTCCCACAATTCCGCCGTGGGAATTGTATTGCATCACTGTGAACCTGTTCGTGTTTCAGCAGGTGGATGGCTGAGTGAATCCCTTGCATCATTCAGAACACATGAATGATTTCTCGATAATGTGAATTCGCTGATATTTTAGTGAGTGTGTTGCTTGAGTGCTTCTTTTCCCACATTCTAATTGAGTGACTGATCTGTCCTCAGTGTGAACTTCCTAATTTGCCATCAGGTGGGAAAAGTCACTGAAAACCTTCTCATGTTCTGCACAGGTGAACTGCCTCTGTTCAGTGTGATTGTACCAATATGTGCCCGGGTCGGAGGAGTATTGATTCGCTTTCCACAACCAATATATTTCCATACTTTTACCCAATTACGACAGAACATGTGGAGAAAGTGAGGACTGCAGACGGCAGATCAGCGTCAAGAGTGGGGTGCTGGAAAAACAAGGCTGGTCAGGCAGCATTGGAGGGGCAGGAGAATCGACGTTTCGGGCACAATCCCTTCCAAGTGAAGGGCATATGCCTGAAATGTCGATTTTCCCGTTTCCTGGATGCTGTCTAACCTCTTTGATTATCCAGCACCACGCTCTCGAATATAACTGCACTTGTGTCTGGCCATCGGCGGAGTCTCGTCCACACAGGGAAAAAAAGAAGGTTTCTCCCCACTGTAAATGGTGATTTTAATTTCCATGTTTAAAATTCAAAAAATATTCAGGTTACCAAAAATGTGTGAAACTATGAGATTCTGATGTGATGTTTTGCGATGTGAATTTTCTGATGTTAAATTGTCCCCTTCGAAAATCCTGCGAACTTGACTGAAAAGAGAAAGAAGTGCAAGGGAAGTCCCGCCAAACCAGAAATTTCAGTGTAAGGTCTGTCACTCTTATAATTGCTGGAGATAAAACATTTGAGTCCGAAAGCTGTCTAATTGGCCCATGAATATCCTTCAGGGAAGGAACGATAATACCTGTTGTGGCGTTATCACCAAATTAATTTCGAAGTTACACACTTAACTGACGTGTGTGCCATCCACTTCTAAATTTCTATAACTTCACTCCAAAATCATTTAATCTCTCTCTCTCTTTGTTTAGCATCTGATGCTCACACATATTGCACAAACATGCAAAATGTAAGAGTTGGACACGCTTCTGATAGTTTTGGATAAGGCAGACTTTTAAACCTTCTTCCTATTAGTTGATTCAAAAAAGGTTATGGTACAGTTGTTACGCTTTGGGGTAAGCTTTCTTGGGGGACCATCATTTTGAACACAGAGTTGACAACATTTTCTCCTCCTGTGAGCTAGTTCACGATGGCCACACGAATTGAACTGCTGAATATTGTCCCTCTTTGCTATTGGTTGATCCTTTATTTGAGGATAGTGTTTGTTCAAAGTCTTGAGTTTCAGCTGTGACTTAACAGAGCCGCAGATCAATGAACACATACGTCTGGATGGCAGAGGGAATGGGAGTACAATATTTAGGAAGGTTCACTAGACGTTAATCTGTACCTGCCTTTTATCCATAGACTGTATCGGACTTTAACTTCACTCGAGAAGACATTGTTTCTCTCGCAAAATGTGTTACTTTATCATTCAGTCTTTCCTACAGTGCTGCCTAATCAAGAAGATGTGAGACATCTTCAGTTAGGTTTAGAAGATCTGACTATTCTGAACAATTCAGTTGTTTGTGATTCTTCCAAACCGTTTGCTGCCAAAATGGTGGCGTTATATGCTCATCGCACATCTTTGCCCCTCAGAAGGATGGCTGGCATTATCAAAGGCCCAACATTGATAATGAGATCCCGCTCACTATACTTCGAGTAAGGGAGAGACAAGTTCTTGATTAGGGTTTGAAAGAGACTTATGCAACATGTTTGCAACAGCCTGCTGAACATTCTCCAGATTCACCACTCTCTCCACCAAGCCATACTTTTTACCACTCGTAAATGAAAAAATTTGATCATCCCTCTATTGTCATTCATCTTTCTGCGCATGGTCCCTCTATACGTCAACATTACTCCTGCACGCTGTTTCCCTGTCATGTAGATAGCAGACGTTCACCAGTACGTTGGGTTTACATGTAGCCCGTGAAGGATTGAAGCGTATTTTATTAATTTGTTTTCCTGTACCTATGGACCAAATGTGAAGTCATGAAATTCTAAATACACATCTTACTAACGTTAACCATTGCATCTATTCGCTTGCTTGTCACATTACATCGTTTTGAATGCAAAATGGCAGAAACTCTATTCATCATCAAATATAGCAAGCAAGATTGCACGGATTACAATGCAAAAGAGAATTGTTCACGTATTTATGTTTTTCACAGCATATATTTATTTAATTTCAATATCTTGAAGTTGATAATGTGCCACCTTAATCCATTTGAACAATTTTAATAAATCAATATACGTTGACTTCAAATTTTGTCTCATGCTCCCATATCGATTTTTGTTTATTAATTTAAATTTAGCTCGTTGTGTTACTTTTTATCCACCACGGAGTTCCATTTCCTATCTGTGTCCAAACTTTAAAGCAAACAACAATTCAGCTGTTGTTCCCAAAATTGCTAACAGTGCACGTTATGCCATGCAAAATGACAAATGACACCACTCCTGTTGTTGGATGTTGATTTTTCAGTATATTGAATCACCTTTGCAACATTAGTCAAAACGAAGAGGAGAACGTCTTTTAATGTGATAACCCTGCTGCTGGAATGAGGAACCAAGGTTCAGTTCAAAAAGCAAAGTTTCATAGGAACATTGTGTGAAACATGAGAGGTGAAATTGAAAATCTCTTGTTCTACAAGCTGAGGTAGCTGGATTCGCAACTCCCTCCAAGGTGATTTAAGTGGTTAAAAGATATATCTTCTGCAAACATCGCCAGAATTCCCTAAACTGCTTCATCTGGATTGTTGATGTATTAAGTAAAAAGATGCGGTACTGACACTGAGACTTGCAGGACACCACCAGTCAACTGCAATCATTCTGAGAAAAAACACTTTTAACCCCACTCTCTGCTCTCTGCCTGACAGCCAATCGTCTATCCATACTAGCAATTTGTCTGTTATTCCATAGGATTTTCATCTTACTCAGTGGTCTCCTTTTTGGGTCCTTCTTGAAGTCCATGCCTTGACTGCAATTGGTCTAAGCTGCTCGGTGGTTCCTCAGAGAATTGTAGAAGCTTTGAGACATCACGTCCCCTTGATAAAACCTTGCACTTCCAAGCATTCAGAAATCTCAATCTTCACAATCGATTCTGTGACCAAGGTTCGGTTAATCGGCCTGAAATATTCAATCTTGTGCCTTACTCAATTCTTAAACAACAGAGTCTCGTTAGCGACTTTCCAGTCCTCTGGGATCCTGCCTGATTCGACAGATTTCTGAAGAATTCACCACGGAGGACTCCACTGCCTCAGCAATTCAGCAATTTCCCTTCAGACTCTGGTGTGTAGTGAATCTATGCCAGGTAATTTATCCACCTTACAGCCATTCAATTTTTCTAGCGCCTTCTCCTTGGTTATTGCCACCATACTCAGGTCAGCCCTCTAACATTGTTGATTTTTTGGGATATATCTAGTGTCTTCCAACATGAAGGCTGACACGAGTTCCTCAGCCATTTCCTTGTTTCCACTACGATCTCTCCAGAGTTATTTTCCAGTGGCCCGATATCCACTTTTACTCTTTTCCGCTTTATATATCTAATGAACCTGTTGCAGTCTTCTATTATATTACTGGCCAGCTTACCCTTATATTTAATCTTCTCCCTCTTTATTTCTTTTCTAGATTTCTTACATCTAGTGTTCTTTGCAGTGTGATAGCTCGAGCTTGCTCATTTCCCCTCCCCACTCCTTATTTCAGTCCCTACCCTCGGACTCAGCACCGCCTTCTTGACCTGCAATCTTCTTCCCGACCTCTCCGCCCCACCCCGTCTCTGGCCTATCACCCTCACCTTAACCTCCTTCCACTTATCGCATTCCCAACGCCCCTCCCCAAGTCCTTCCTCCCTACTCTTTATCTTAGCCTGCTTGGCACACTGTCCTCATTCCTGAAGAAGGGCTTATGCCCGAAACGTCGATTCTCCTGCTCCTTGGATGCTGCCTGACGTGCTGCGCTTTTCCAGCAACACATTTTTCAGCTCTGATCTCCAGCACCTGCAGTCCTCACTTTCTCCTCTCTGGGTTAAAGGCCCAACACACTCCCGCTGTGCCACTCTGCGATCTGAATTGCTTGCACTGCTGCTTGTTGGTGATATTGCGAAAAAAAATAACTTTTACTGAGTCCTTTCTTTGTAAAATCTTTTGGAAAGCTCTCCCTGATACACAATGTCAACGTATCACCCGGTCCAGAAGGCAACTGACAGACACAATTGGGTAGAAGAGCAACAGCACAACATCAACACAAATAACATGCCAGAAAAACCAGTGGTCGAAATAGACCAGAATTTGCTCAGACAGACAATCTTATACATTTGTGAAGTTTCTGTAAAGGCTGATCAAATATTGCGTTTCTCATTCGAAACAGTTCAGAAGGAGAAAAGTTACCTTCTTTACTGCTTCCAGATGCTGTCAGACCTAATGGGTTTCTCCAGCAATTTCTCTTTTTGTGACTTTGCTGATGACCATTTATCTGTGAACGGTAACATTTCTTAAAGTTTATTTCGTGATATTCGAGTTCATCTGAACACTATCATTTTCTGTTCGCTCTTTATCATCTCATTCTCGCCATTTTGGTTTCCAAAATCACACATCTGGCAACTTGCGGATTGTTTGACCTCCTCTCGTTGTGGATTCAGACGCACGAAAATTCTCCTGGCTCTGATGAAACGCCTTAAATATGGAAGAAGACAACCGGTCAAACATATAAAGAGTGAATATTACACCGAATCGGTCGTGGGCGAGCAAGCCACAATTACGGCTGTCAATTAACATTACCCTGGAAGAGTTCTTGATGGGAGCACAGAAAATGTTTTTCTTTAACAAATTCTATTTTGGTCAACAGTGATCTGTTATATTTGCTGCTGCCTGATGTCCCAATACTTCCTGATCCATGTCAATGGAAGATGAGTTTTGACCTCACAGCATCGACATTTCCCCCGCCTCTCTACCGTTACAGAAGGACAGAGAATAAACTGACTGTGTCACTGGAGACACGCAGTAGATACATGCGCTCATCTCTTTCGCCATTTCTGGTTTTACTTTCACGGCTGGTTCACTGAGTTTCTCTGACTCCGGGTGAAGTTTAAGACTGCAGATAGTGGAGAGTCAGAGTCGCAGAATTTGGTACTGGAAACGCACAGCAGGTGAGGCAGCATTAGAGGACCAGTGGAGTCGACGTTTCTGGAATAAGCCCTTCATCGGGAATGTTATGATGGTGGGCTGATGTCTGAAACATCGATTCTTCTGTTCCTTGGATACTGCCTGACTCGATTTTGGAACCTGCGAGATGAGATGATGTGATCGTCTGCAGTGTGGAAAAACTGCTGAAGTAATCCATGTTAAACTTTATTGCTTTTGAAGAACGCATTTCAACAATACACTGCACAATTCCCTGAGCCTTTAATATTTTGTCAAAATCTATCGGTCTCTGTCTTCATCGTACTCACTGACTGACTCTCCATCGCCTCTGGGAGAATCGAATTTCAAGATATCTGCACATTCTGATTTCCGACCTACAGTCCACTAGTTGGATGGGATTCATGTTGTGGATCATATACTGTGCCTAACACATATTTTATCAAAGTACTTCAGTGTCAATGTAAGCGTACTCTTCTACATAACGCTGCAATCGTATTGTCTTTCGTACTCTGCATTGTGGATGCAGTAGCCTTGGTTCATATTGGAGTGACGAGAGTGATTACTTGCCACAATTTTACACTTAGTGCATGTGCTAGAGAAATGCGGCAAGGAATCAACCTTTTTTTGTGATAGTATTCTCTGAGGTGATGATATTGTTTCAGTCAGACATCAGCTTTCTCAAATATCTACGTTTCCAACCGATATCCTCGCGAGGAATCCTCTCCTGCCGCTAATCACGGGAGTTAAAGAGAAGACACATGGAGATGTGCCAAATAACAAGAGATATTTGTCGGTAGACTGAATGTGTGCAGGATTAATGTGCCAAATGATCAATGACTGCAGTGGAGGGTGTCATGGTCTCTGAGTATTCATCTCATATAATATTTTGAAATTGTCCACTCTGTTCCCATGTGTGGTTTTTAACATTTGTGCTTTCATTCTCAATAGCACATGTTACCGGAAGGATGATAGGTAAAAACAATGATTGCAGATGCTGGAAACCAGATTCTGGGTTAGTGATGCTGGAAGAACACAGCAGTTCAGGCAGCATCCGAGGAGCAGTAAAATCGACCTTTCGGGCAAAAGCCCTTCATCAGGAATAAAGACAGAGAGCCAGAAGGGTGGAGAGATAAGTGAGAGGAGTGTGGGAGTGGGAGAAAGTAGCATAGAGTACAATAGGTGAGTAGGGCAGGGGATGAAGTTGATAGGTCGGCGGGGAAGGGTGGGGTGGATAGGTGGAAAAGAAGATAGGCAGGTAGGACAAGTCATGGGGACTGTGCTGAGCTGAAAGTTTGGAACTGGGGTGAGGTGGGGGAAGGGGAAATGATGAAACTGTTGAAGTCCACATTGATGCCCTGGGGTTGAAGTGTTCCAAGGCAGAAGACGAGGCGTTTTTCCTCCAGGCGTATGGTGGTGAGGGAGCGGCGGTGAAGGAAGCACAGGACCTCCATGTCCTCGGCAGAGAGAGAGGGGGAGTTGAAATGTTGGGCCACAGGGCGGTGTGGTTGATTGGTGAGGGTGTCCCAGAGCTGCTCCTTAAAGGGCTCTGCTAGGAGGCGTCCAGTCTCCCCAATGTAAAGGAGACCGCATCGGGAGCAACGGATACAATAAATTATATTGGTGGATGTGTACTCTATGATTATTTCTCTCCACCCCCACACTCCTCTCACTTCGCTCTCCACCCTGCAGACTCTCTGCCTGTATTGCTGATGAAGGGCTTTTGCCCGAAACGTCGATTTTACTGCTCCTCGGTTCATGCCTGAACTGCTGTGTTCTTCCAGCACCACTAATCCAGAAACCAGAAGGATGATGTTGACTGAATCAGTGTGGGCAAGCACTTCAGCTGCCAGGGAGACAGCGTGTTAGTGAAAGTGAAAATTTGTAACTTTTGTCAGCTGTACCTTTTGTCTATCAAGGAATAAAAGGCACTGGACAGATTTGTTTTCTCTTGACAGAATTGTTCACGTTTATCACAAATCTGAAACAGGCTAAACTGATTCAGATGGACATGCAAGAACAGCACAGACTTTTCCTTCAACGCTAACAAGATTGTACAGCACAGATGAATTTGATGCATTGAATTCGGGTTGATGGGCTCAGCTTGCTTTCACTAGAAAGTATTTGTTGTGTTAAATTGTTCACAGTTGAAAAGTGGAGTTTGTTTAATGAGCAACTACTGCGTGTCATTAAGAAGTGCGTACCTGTCAGGTTGGGTGAAAGTGTTCGAGCGAGGGAATCGGAGTTTACGAAAGAAGTTAAATTTCTGTCAAGAGAAATAAGGCGGCTCTTGTAGAAATTAGACTTGAAGATCAGGTTGAGAATCACAAGTTAGCAAGAAAGGCCCTAAAGAGATGGTGAAGAAAAGCCAGTAGGGGATATGAAGCTTCTTTGGCAGGTACGATCAAGGAAATCCCTAAAGCTTTCCCAGGTATATCAGGAGCAAATAAAAAGCAGAGTAAGAAGAGGGTCAGTGAAGGATAGTAGTGGGGAGTTGTGTGCGGAATCTGAAGAGATAAGACAGGCGGTAAATGACGAATTTTCATCACTATTCACAAAAGTAATCGACAATGTTGTCGAGAATATTGATACACAAGCTATTAGACAGGCCTGGATTCAGGTTCGAAAGGATGAGGTGTTGGAAATTCTGAAAATTGTGAAAATAAACAAGTCCCCTCGGCCAGGTGCGACTTATGTCAGGATTCTCCAGGATACTCAGGAAGAGAGTGCAGATATTTTGGTTTGGATCTTTATGTCGTCATTGTCTACAGGAATAATGCTAGATGTCCGGAAGATAGAAAATGCTGTCCCCTTGTTAAAGAAGGGGAGTCCAGGCAACCCTGGTAATCATAGATCAGTGAGCCGTATTTCAGTGGTAGGTAAAGTGTTGAAAGGGTTATGGGTGAACGGATGTTTAATTGTCTGGAAAGGAATAGTTTGATAAAGAATAGTCAACATGATTTTGTGAAGGGAGGTCGTGCCTCACAAAACTTACTGAGTTCTTTCAGAATTTGCCCACACAGATTGATGAGGCTAAAGCACTTGATGCGGTACATACAGATTTCAGGAAAGCGTTTGATAGGGTTCTGCACGGTCGGCTGATACAGAAAATCCAGATACATCGGATTGAGGGCAATTTCGCGGTTTGGACCAGAAATTGGCTAGCTGAAAAATGACACGTAGTGGTGGTTGATGGGAAGTGTTCATTCTGGAGTTTAGTTGCTCGTGGGGTACCGCAAAGAACTATTTTGGGGCCACTGCTAGTTGCCATTTTTAGAAATGAACTGGCTGAGGGCGTAGAACGGTGCGTCAGTAAATTTGTAGATGACACAGAGAACTGTGGATTAGTAGGCAAATTGAAAGGAGTTTGCGGGGACATAGATGATCCGCAGAGCTGGGCTGGGCGATGCCAAAAGGGATATCATGTGGGAAAGTGTGAGGTGATAAATTTGTGAGGAGTAACAGGAATATAGTGCACTCAGCTATTGGTAAGGGTCTTGGTACTATGGAGAGCAGAGTTCTTGGTGTCCACTTGCACAAATCATTTACATTTTCCCACCGAGTTTGATAGGCGTATTAAGAAGGCATACAGAGTACTGGCTTTTATTGGTAGAGGCCTTGAATTTCGGAGCCATGAGGACATGTTGCAACTGTATAAAACTCTCTAGCAGACCCACTGGAGTATTGAGTTGGATTCCGTTCACCGCAATTTAGCAGGGATTTATGTGGAAGCATTGGGAACGTGTGGAGGAGATTTACTAGCGATTTTGCCTGTTGGAGATTGAACGTCTTATGAAGAGAGGCTGAGGGACTTGAGGCTGTTTTCGTCACTGAAAAGAAGTTTAAAATGTTACTTAATCGAGACACACAAGATGATCATTTGATGAGAGACGTTGGACAGTGAGACCTTTTTTCCTTGAATGGTGATGGCTAGTATGAAGTGGAATAGCATTAAATAGACAGAGGACAGATGGCATAGGAGAGGTCTTTGTTCAGAGAGTAGTATGGGAGTTCAATGCCCTGCCTGCAACAGTGCGATACTCGCCAATTTAAAGAGCATTTAAATGGTTATTGGAGAAACATATGGATGCAAATGGAATAATGTAGGTTAAATGTGCTTCAGATTATTTTCACAGATCGTCGCAACATCGATGATCGAAGCGTATGTGCTGTGCTGAAATGATCTATGTTCTATGTTCTATATAACTACAGAAGAAGGAAACCACAGACGACAGGATTAGAAACACGTATTGCTCAGTTGGGTAGAACAATGACAAATGGAACTTAATCCTGAAATGAATTAGGAGCTGTATTTCATGAGATTGACAAGGCAAGAGTTTACATAATGTTAGAACACTGATAAGCGCAGAACTCAGAAGCACTTCCCTGTGCATGTCGTCAGACCGTTGGTTTTGACAGGTAGATAACATGGTGAGAAGGAACCTGGGATATGTACGTTACATAATCTTGACAATAATTAGAAAGTGAAGAGCTTGTGCTTACGTTTCGTTAAATGATTGTTCGACAACGATGGGGAACGTTCGCCATCTCCAGCGGAATGCTACTACCGAATAAACATTCGACCCCACTTTCCCCTCTATCCCATCTCACTGACTACTGCCGCGAGATAGCATTTTTCGGAAGCCTTCTCACTGGACACGCAGATCCAAACCTCATTGACTCTCTAGACAACTCGACATCTCACAGACTCATCTTCATGAAATATCAGAATATCCAATACCTGCCCGATTATGACAATTCTCCTCACTACGCAAGATTCCTCAAATATCTTCCAATAATGTATCTGTACTTCACTAAATCCTGTCTAATGTATCTTGTGCTCACAATGCGGTTTCTTCTGGAAGAGGGAGAGGAAGGCAGAATGAGTGACAACTTTGTGAATACCTACGTTGTGCCGGCTGTAAAATGATCCTGAGCTTCCAGTTTCCTGTTACTTCAACATTCCACTGAGGTCTCATGCCACGATTTCACTCTCTGGTTTGCTGCAATGTTCACACATGAAACAGTGCAAACTTGAAGTACTGCGCCTAATTTTCTATTTAGAGTCTGTGATGCTTTCAGGATGCAACAGCGAGTTCAAAAAGTTTAGAATCTGTCTGCTTTCTTCCACATTCATTATCCACCCATACGTTACATCAGTCCTGAAGTCGGATCATTTTGCTCAAAACATTATCACTCCTTTCTCTCCATGCGTGTTGTGGACCTGCTGATTATGTTCAGAAATCCCAACTCTTCTTTGCAATATTTGATCTGTTCTGATCGCCAGACTGAAGGAAGCGTGTAATTGCACAAGAGCATATTCAGGGACGTTTGACCAGTATGTTGCCTGGGCTGGATCATTCCTACTGTGAAGTTAGACGAACTAGGATGGGGCAGATCTTTTTTGTCTCGGAACAGCGAAGGCTAAGTGAGGAACTGACAATCGTGTGCATAATTGGAAAGCGGATAGATATGTGTTATAGGAATCAACCTCTTCTGAAATGGATCAGTAACTTCGGACGCAAGAGACAGAAGTCTTTGAGGAGGTTTTTTTAAGAATATTTCCACACAGATAGTACTGTTTATCTGGAATTCTCTGTCTGAACTTATGCTAAAGCAGAGAGTCATCAGAACATTTCGGCAGTTTTATCTAAAAACTTGAAGTGCCAGTTTACCACGACCAGAAAATGCAAAATAGAGTGTTCCAGAAGCAAGGGGCAGGAGGCTGCTGAGGAGGTGCATTTCCAATTGAAATCAATGGGTTCTGTCCTACCTGTGGCTTTGGGCTCCCACGCTACATCTTGGAATATAGTCACCGCGGATACAGGAGAAGTACTGTATTCAGCTCATTCATCATCAATTTTGGCGTCTGGATTTCTGACCCCCGCTGCAGACTCAAGGAGATGCGTCAGCTTTTCGGGGCACATTTTCAGAGAATCACATCGGTTGAAACATGGACAGACGAGAATCGGCTGCTCACTTAATGACCTGCAAAGTTTGTGCAAAAACAAAACAATTGGTTCGAAACACAACATTTCTCTTTCACAGTTACTTTGTTCTACTGATTTATTTTTACGATTCAGCTGGATAACTGTGTGTTCCCAAAAGGCGACATGATGAGGTGGATGGGCTGCGAAAATACGTTGGCGTCTGTTATCAGCCATAATGATGTGGAATGGAATGGCTTGGCATGGCCGGTGGGTTGATGGCCTCCTCCTGTCCCTGTCTGTCTCTTCTGTTTAGGAAAGTGTGTTTTAAAAATAGCATGATGTGGACAATGTGATTCTAAGCCACGAAACATCAAGTAAACCCCAGTCAATTATGCCACGATTCTCCTGTTGTATCTTTACATCAGACAGTGGAGCAGACTCACAAGCGCTCTGTCAGACTGCATGCTCATTCATACATATTTCCAGGTGGACAAGTTGTGCAAACAGCCATGTGGATGAAGAAGATGCAAGGAGTGGATTTACACATTGCTGGGATGGAGTTCAAACCATACTAATCAACATGACATTCTGTCAATCTGAATGTTTCTCTGCATTCTTTCCACTTTACAATTTCAACTGAAATTCTGTTTATTTTTTTACAACATTCTCATGACTTCACTCCATGAAAATCGTGCATGCAGAAAAGATGAAGGGTGGTGAAGGTGGGTAGAGTGTGGGTCAGGTTGTCTGCATGAAATGTCCTTAAGAACTTTGTGAAGTGTCCCTGAATCGAATTATGTAAGGAACTGAAGCAATGAAAAGCCCCATGACAGTGGAGATGGAACATTGTCTGCAATCAATGTCAGAAGCAGGTTACAATTGTTTTTCAATAAAATCTGTTCCGCAAAATATTTTTCCATACCCCTTTCCGTAACCCGATGCTCCAATAATCACTCTTCGATGTCAGTAACACCTGCTTTCTTGAGGCTTAAAGTCAACACCACAGCAACGAAATAGAGCAACTGGTTTGAGGGGTTCAGTGGTAGGATTAGGACATGTTACAATCCGACTGGCCATGCCTCCAATGGCACAATCGGCCAGCGCATGGTACTTATATAAAAGTCTGGAGACATATAGAATGTTGGGAATGTGACCTGGAGCATTACCTGGGCAGCTTTTACTGACAATAACCAGTGAAATGTTGGAATATCAGGCTGAGAAAGAGTAACAGAAACATGTATTTACCCGCAGGATTTATTGGAAAAGATCAGTTTCTGATTTTGTCGCATGTTATTTCCCTGGTAAGTGTCTAACGTATTGACTAATACATTGAAAATATTCACTAGCTGAATATTCATCGGTGGCACGAGACCAGAGGTGATGTTTTACCTCGATGACCTCTATCATATCGATGACCTTGCATTGGGATAAGTTCTAGTAAAGGCTGTCTGGCTTGTTCTATAAAATTGCATTTGCTGCAAACTCGAACAACTCATTACACTAATCGAAAGGAAATAGATTTATCTCATTAGGCCCTTTGAATGTTGTCCTCAAATATGGTACTGACAAGGAGAAACGATTTATTTTCTGAGTGCTGCTGTGAAGAACAGAGGATTCAAACAGGAATAAAGACGAGTGGGTTGTGTGGTGCTGGAAAGGAACAACAGATCAGGCAGCACCTGAAGAGCAGGAGAATCGACGTTTTGGATTTAAGTCATTCAGCAGGAAGTAGGGGCATAATCTCAGACCGTCAATTCTCCAGCTCCTCGGATGCTGCCTGGCCAGATATGCTTTTCCAGGTCCACACCATCAACTCTGACCTCCTACATTTGCAGCCTCCACTTTTTCACTGAAATAAGGCGAAACTTGCTTGCGTGCAGTTCAGGGAGGGACTCGCTCGCGTTTCTGGTGAGTGTGGTGAAAATTTCAAGGCAACAGGTGACAGTAGTAATTTTGCTTTATATCGACAGTTTCATTCCTACTCACTCTGGCAAAACCTCACTTTCAAGGGGGGTTAGAATCGCCATAGTCTTATGGATCGTGTGAGCAGCGGAAATTAGTATCCTGAGATGGTTCAAGCATTATTCCCATTTTGTTGATACCACTTTAATCCAGTTATCGAGTGGACAGAGCGAACTGACTTCCCTTTAACACAGATTTAAAACAACAGCTCAGTGTTTTTAAAATTTGGAAAACATCATGTTGAAAAAACTACTAGAACTTGTAACAACAGTGCTTTTTTTATACTTAGTCTTATTCATTTACAAGTGTGATGCAATTTCATTCCAATTAATGTGAAGCAATTAGAGAGTGTGCCCCTCCAAAGTCCCAATCTCAGAAGCCCATAAGAACCATCACCACGAGAAGGCCATTTCAATTACTTCGAGCCCGGCCCATGGGTGACTTTGCGTGGCCTCAGCTCGAGTTACCCGCCCTCTCATTTTTACCCTTAATAGCTATAATCACCAGTGTACATGCTCCCTATACCTGCCAAATTAACTTTCCGTTTGTGGGGAATTTTCAAATATTCTGGAATCATCTTTGGGAGCATGTTAATTTTTCTAATTTCTTTATATCCCAGTCAACGTCGTTCGAGTTTTTTATTGTGGTTTTACATCCCAGTTAATTTCATCTTGATAAAGAATGCTGGGCCCACTTCAAATAATTGAAATCTCGTTACTAGGCTTGTGCAATCTCATTAGTGGTTTCGGAAATGTGATAGATATATCAGTCACAGCTAATCAGGCTGGATGCAGCACTCTCGCTTCAAATCCCTGTCAAGTTATTATTTCCTTCTCTCCTCTTAACGTGTGCTAAAGTAGCACAACAAATGATCAATCAGCATTGTAAGACACATTTACAGAGACGTGTAAAATGCCAAGGTTTTGAGATAACGTTTCAACTGGAGCAGCTTCTGTTAACATAGACTAGAGATTACTCTAGTCTCAGGCTTGGCAAAGTGACAGAGTGCTGCCGAGCGAAATACACTGTCTGAGCAAATATCATTTTCTGTGGTTTCTGCGTTGCTTCGCTCATTTATGAGTTTTGGCTCATTGAGAATTTTGAAATTGACTGCTCTGTGCAAACGTATCTATCAGAAGTGAGGTGCTACCAATACTGACTCCTGATAACAGCAGTGTACACTCTCCCTGAGCCTGGAAACAGTTTCCTCACAGATAATGCCACACTCAAGCAGTCATGGGACTTTTCATGACAGCGTTCTCAATTGGTCACAAAATTCAATTTCAGAATGAAAATAAGGATACGTTTCTTCAGCCAGAGAGCGTTGAGTCTGGGGAATTGATTGTCACAGAAGGTGTAAAAACCAGGCCATTGTGTACATTTAAGACTGAGATAGATTGGTTCTAGAATATCAAAGGGATCAACGGTTACGTGTAGAAAGTGGGAGTTTGGTCTTGAAAAACCTATCAGCCATGACTGAATGGCAGAGCAGACTCAGTGGGTAGCATGGTATAATTGCCGTTCTTATGTCTTATGGCCTTTTGGTCTAAAATATTCTGTCACTGAATTGTTTCTTCGTTTGTTTTCTTTGCTTGCAAGCTGATGGTCACAGTGTGAGTCCATTGGACCAATAAACGAGATGTCAGACCATACTCTGGTAATCATACTCTGCTGTGTATCATTTCACGAACACCAAGGATAAGTGTCTACTGCTCTGCACAATTTATTCAACTGCATTGAGAACGAGGAAATACAATCTCAAATATTTCCTGCTAAAAACAACTCCTGGCTTTGCTCGTTTTATTTTTATTGACACACAGACTGAGGATGTAAACGTTGAAAACATGGATTTTTCGAGACTGCTGCACGCACACATCCTTTTTTTTTCCCAAAAAGCGTGTCAAAATTATGGCCTGAATCGCTTTCTCCTTTTGATTGAAGTAGCATTTTTTTTCCTCTGAGTTAGCAACAACGACATGAAGTTTATACACATCGAATACAGCGTCACTGAGCAACAGGACTCCTGCAGGAACACCCCACGTTGAAGCAGATAACAGCGCATTTTCTGGGACACTGGGAAGGACACCTAAACAGGTCCACGTTACTGGGAGAGATTCTCTCTTTTCCGGCTGTTCTGTGGCCTTTGTACTATCTCAGATGGAGCAATTTGCATAAAATACCCAATAGAATTTTAGTTCCTTTGCATGCTCATTCTCCCATTTGCACACCCTTACACATTTTCGATGCCACCCAGTCCGACCTCCAACCGCTGAATCCCGCGTTTGGAAGGGAGCTGAAGCCCCCTTTCGTGATGCTTTCCCCCTGCACTGCCTGCCAGTGGAAGATGATTCAGTCCAGCCGCCAATGGAGGGAGGCCGGTCTGAGGGTTGGGAGCTAACACAGCGTCCTGGCAGCAAAATGTCAGAATAGGAAGGAACTGTTGTTAAAACCACGTGCTGCCCTCCGTCGCTGACGCTAAAGAAAAACCCTCAGTTTACAAGAAAATTTACTGCGTTTAGTGCTCGCGACGTTGGCAAAATGCTGGCTCATTGGTCTAGTAGTGTGATTCTCGATTATGCTGAGCATAGCAAGGGCTCGAAGTGCCGGTGTTAAATCCTGGTCCTCCCCTAGTATTGAACATGCCCTCTCACCTTTCAATCAGAATGTATGATTTCTATGAGACCGAGGTCGGACCAATATACAGAAGCTTGAATATACGCACTAGCAGGCCTGCATGGCTTTTGACTATGCTGTGACCCATTCTGTGGTTCTGAGTGAAATAACAGTTGGCACAACAAAATGTGGGTAGTTAGGCAACCGTTATTTTCCACAACTGGGACATGTCTGTGCACAGAATGTTACAAAATAACAGAAAAGATGTTTTTTGCATTCTCTCAGGTACATGCCATATGCCAGATGACCAACTAAATACTTACGGAAAACGGTATTGGCAGCGTCTGCACAGTGGCACAGTGGGAGCGTGATCTGCTCATAATCTCCAGATTACTGGAACAAAGCCGTTCTCTCATGTTTGAAAATTCCACGCTTCAATGTATGTGTACTTCCTCTGTTAGTGCTCCTCTATAAGCGAGCTATGTTCTTTGTGTTACACTCTGAGCAGTTTTCTGCTTCCCTTTAACGACTGCATCTGATATAAATATCTCATATTGATACACGGGCCCAAATTACGGAAGTGAGGAGATGCAACTGTGAAAGTTCTACTGTTCTTTGTCGATCAACTAGGATCTAAATTGCATAAGGCTACTCTCTGACATGGCGAAAGATTGGTCAAGTTGAAGCACATCAGCTGTGGTCTGCCTGCTGTAATTCGCCCTGCTGTTCGACGCAGCAGCATCCGGCATGTGATCCGAAAACTTGTGAATCACAATACTGTCAAATGCATGTCGAACTTCTGCGAAAGAATTTTTCTGGTGTTGGTTCTTATACAAAATCCTATCGTTCAACCTTGTAGTGTGACATTATTTACGAGTCAATCGATCATTTCATTCCCAATGTTGATGACAATTTTGGAGACCTCAAATCTGATTCTTGTCTTCTTCTCAGAAGTAGCTGTTCCTTGTTACATTCGAGGTTAATTATCTGTTGAAAAGACAGCTTTTCTTACGCTTAACTGATTCACTTCAGGATGCTACGTCTGCAGGTTGTGTCAGCTGCCTAGTTATCACGAGGTGAAAGGTTGTTAGTATTATCTTCTCGCTCCCAGGGAAACAGGTTTTCGATGACCCCCATTCCTCGGGATGGTTCATTCACATTTTGTTTTCAATGCCTTTGCAACAGTTTCTTTTTGTCCCGTTCATCCAGAGAAAGTTTATTTCAGACAGTTTGCTGGTTTAGTCCAACGGTGTCTTTGTTAATTTGTTCAATCCTTTAACAACTACCACAGTATAAAACCAACATTGTCGCAGTCACTCGCCTGTGTTAATTATTTTAATATGATGAGCAAACATTCGTAAATCCACATTTTTGATGTGATCGTCCACATCTCCGCTAAGTCGCTACACCATGAACTACTTAAAATGTACCATTTAATTATGCAGTATAAATATGTGCAAGACAACCATTAATAAATGAATCACACAATGAAGATCAGGGAATAAATCACAAGCGTAATAAACAAAGAAAACTAAATAAACATGCAGACAACAAAAATAGAATAAAATATATGATATTTCATCTATTTAAATTTTAATATGATCATATCTTAACAAATTGCAAAGGGAACTGCTAACTTTTCCGTTACTTTTGGACTCAAAAGTGCAAGCGATTTTTCCAGTTTTGCAGATTTGACAGGAGCACACGATAGGTTATTCAATTTGTTCGCATTCTTTAACTTTTGTCCCAACAAGTATTCCCCCTTTCCTACCACAAAAGGTGTAAGATCCTAAATTCTCATATAGAGAGTTTACTTAAAATATTCCTGTTCCGTGACTGAAATCCGAAATTTTGTGTCGTGAACCCAGGGAGGGACTGCTCCCTATTTTTAATTACATGTACATTTTATCTGTATTCATCCATCATTAAAGTGTCATGAATGCTACACGAAGGTAAATTTAATTGATGTAGACCTGTCTTGCCTGTTCAATCGAGTAACTTGTTAATCGTGCTGGCGTGTGTTTGAAGATACCAACGATGCAAAAGGCAATTCTCTCAGTGATGCCACTCACATGACTGTTATTTTTGGTTTTATCATTCATCGATCTAATATACATTAACGTGAGTGGTAAATTGAGTTAATCGTTCATTACATCACTGAGGGGAGCCAAAAAACTGTGGTATTGGAAAAACATAGCAGGTCATGAAGGCAGCATCTCAGGAGCAGGAGACTTGATGTTTCGAACATAATCTTTTCATTAATCTATTGCGATGTCGAGACATTACAAATGACAGCGTGCGTTTAGTGCTGGAAACGCACAGCAGGTCAGACAACATCCAAAGTGCAGGAGAATCGAAGCTTCAGTTAAAAGCCTTTCATCAGGAATGAGATTGTGAGCCAAGTGTGTAGTGAGTTAATTGTGAAGGGGCGGGGCTGGTCTAAAGGTAGCAGAGAATGCGACAGATAGATTAAGGTGGTGGTAAGGGTAATAGGTCGGGGAGGAGTGTGAAGCTGACAGGGAGGAAGGAACATGGACAGAAAGGAGAGTTCATGAGATCAGCGTCAAGTTGAAAATTTGGAAGTGGATAAGGTAGGAGGAGGAGAAATGAGGAAACTTCTGAAATCCACATGGAGGCATAGGATTTGAAGGACCTTGACAGAGATGAGTCGTTTTTCCTCCGGGCGTCGGGTGGTTAGCGAGTGATGATGGAGGAGTCCCAGGACCAGCATGCCCTTGGCGGAGTGAGAGGGGAAATTGAAGTGTTCGGCCCTGGCGCAGCGGTGTTGGTTAGTTCGGGTGTCCCGAAAATATTCTTTGAAACTCTCTGCAAGCAGGCGTCCTGTCTCGCCAATGTAGAAAAGATGCATCAGGAGCAATAGATACAGTAAATGACCTGTGTAGAAGTGTAGTTTAAAACTTTGATTGATGTGGAAGACGCATTTAGAGCCTTGGACGGAAGTGAGGGCAGAGGCGTGGATGCAGGATTTGCAATATCTGCAGTGAAAGAGGAACGTGCTGGAAGTAGAGGGTGGATGGCTGTGGGGCATGCTTGGACCTGACGTGGCAGTCACGGAGGCAACAGTCGAGACTGAAAGTGTATAAAGATGGGAAGGGACATATACCTCTACTCAAGGCGTCTGTTTGAAGGTGGTGGAACTGTCTGAGTATGATGTGATGTGTACGGAGGATTATGGGATCGATGGTGAGGACCAAGGTGCATCAGACCTTGTTACGCTTGGGATTTAAGTGAGGAGGAGCGGGAAGTGAATGAGATGCGCTGGAAGGCATCATCAAACACGTAGAAAGGGAAATTGTGGTGTTTAAAGAAGAAGGGCATCTGCTGTGTTTGGTGGTGGAAGTGGTCCGCCAAGGAGCAGATGCAATAGAAGCAGAGGAATTGAGAATGAAGAACAACATTATTAAAGCAGGAAAAGTGGTAAGGGCAGTAGTGCAGGTAGCTGTGGGAGTCCGTGGGTTTGTAGGACATGTCAGTGTTGAGCCAGTGAGAGTTGATGGAGATGGAGAGGTCCAGCAAGGGGGAAGGGAAGTGTCTACTATGGTCCAGATGAACATAAGCCCGAGATATAACTTGATTAATTTGATTAATTGTTCAACCTTCTCGTGAGAGCAAGTGGAGGCGTCGATGCATTTACCAATGCAGTCTAGGAAAATGTAGGTAATGGTGCCAGTTTAACTGCAGAAGATGGAGTTTTCCATGTGACTAACATGGGGACGGACATAGCTGAGTTCAATGCGGGTGCACATGGCTCTTCCTTTTGACTGGAAGACGTGGGATGATTCAAAGAAAAAAATATTGACGGTGAGGACTAGTTCAGCCAAACAAATGAGAATATCAATGAACGGGTAATGATGGGGACGTTGGCAGAGAAAGAAACGGAGGCGTTGGAGGCCCACGTAATTGCGCATAGAAATGTAAAGAGATTCGATGTCCGTGGTGAAGATGAAGGGTGGGGGCCAGGGAAATGGACGTCTTGGAGACCGGGATTGGTGTCCCGAGTGTGCATGCTGAGTTCCTGGTAAGGGAAAGAGGACGCTATGAAAGTATTTCGAGATGAGTTTGGTGGACAGGAGCAGGATGAGATGATCGGTCGGCCGAGTTAATAAGGATTGTGGATCTTGGGTAGGAGGTAGCATTGGGCAATGCGGCATTCCTGAACTTAGAGGTTGGAAGCTATGTGGTTGGGAGGTCTCCTGTGGTTAATAGGTTGTGTACGATTTAGTGATGGCAGGTGAGTTCGTGGTGGAGGGGTCAGGAGCCAGCGGTCTCCTCGAATTGCCACAAGGCTTCAATGGCATAGAAGTCAGTGTGCGAAACTACCACGGCGCCCTCCCCCATGTACGCTTGTTTGATTGTGTGTTTGGAGGTGGAACGGTTGGACTGGTGGGCTGCGTGTTCCCAGGGTGGAAGTTTGGAGTGGGTGAGTGGATTGGACAGTTTGAGTTGGTCATGGCCCGATGGCAGTTGGAAATAAAAAGATCGAGGGCGGTTAGCAGACTGGCACGGGGTGTCCATGTGGATTGGGTATGTTTGAGGTGGTAGAAGGGTTCCTCAGCAGCTCGGCGGGAGTCTTAATGGAAAAAGTAATGCCGGAGGCGGTGCCGGCAAAAGTGTTTGATGTTACAATGAGCATTGAATTCGTTGAACCGGCAGAGAGTGGGATGACGTTAAAGCATTTTCTGAAGTCTGAGTATTCGTCCTCAGTGAAGGGGAGGTCGAGGGGATGGTGAAAAAATGGCACGGTTGGGAGCGATGATCTTGTGTCGGTCTGAAGCTGGAAGTGCGGGTGGAGGCTGTAACAGGCGTGGGAGTGTTTGTATTGCTACTGGAGGTGACGATATTTATGGAAGTGAGGTCCAACTGGCGTATCAGGGGGTGCGGAGATAGTGACTGTGGGAACTGCTTGAGGGTGTGTCATAGGCAATTCTGTTGACCGTGCTTATGTCAGTAGTATCAGTCGGAGCGGAATTGGGTGCAACAGCGATCACTACGGGAGCTGACATGGCAGAGTGCATGGCCGTTTAAGAAATGACTGCTGCGGCAGAAATAAAAGGGTGAACGTGGCAGACCATGAGGCATAAATGATATTCGGCAGAACAGAAGTGTCTGTGGTAGTGGCAACAAGGGGGAGAAGTGTCTGTTGCAATAAAAATGGTGGAAGTGATGTTCCAGTTATGCCTCGTGTTACTTTTGGTGGCAACCGAACTTGTAGCCAGCACGGAAATGTCATCCTTGTTCGCTGTTGTGGAGTTGGTTGGAGTGGCCACAGGGCTGACAGAGGCTGAGCAGTTCCGTAGGTTGGGGAAGCTCCTGGTATGTTCCAAGGATCCTGCGTTTTGTTGCATTTTCACAAATGCTTTTTGTACTTTCAGGTTTTGATATCCAATCTCGTGTAGAAAAACCGTTTGTTAAGTATGTGCATGCTTCTGGGCATGTAAAACAGATGACGACATTTTCCGTTCTGAGAGTGTGTGGTCCTGAGCTCAGGCAGGGCCAGCTGTAGAGTGATAAGGTGATGGCGCAAGATGTTAACCAAATGACTGACAGATCAGAAACATTGTGACCAAATGCATGATGGACATTTGCATGCAAGCATTTCCCCGTTTTTCGCAGAGTTATCTGTTTTCTTCTCATTCATTTCCTATATGTCACACAAGTGAGTTCTCACTCGCTCCTGATGTAAGTGTGAGTGTGATCTGAACTTCTGTACATATCCACAGCACAAATGTACTCGGCGTCCATGTGACACATTAATTTGATTCATGAAGTTGTGGGCAGACGTGTCGCCCAACACTGTGGGTCTGAAGGTTATCAGCGTTTGGCTGTGTAGACGTACTATTCCCACTTCGCCATTGAACTGGATCACTGCCACTGAGTCCATAATCCACTTGCAGAAGGCAAACCAGCATTACAACTCCAATATTCTGCTTCATTGCTTATGCAAAGCTCAAAATTATGTCATTTTTTTCTGTTCTTAATGGTTATCAGCTTATTCTGGTGTTTGATGTGAATTTCGTTCGTCCAAAGTTTGTATTTATCATGATTGTTGCCTTTGAAAATATTCCATGCAAACACTTCGACTCAAGTACTTTTCCAAACGCACATTTTCCCACAGATGATCATAGTTTTAACAGACAAACAAAGGACCACGGCTACAACTTAGATTTATCATTTTTCCTTTTCTTCCCGCGCAAGGGTTTGTCAAATGGGGGGCAGAGATCATTTGGGATTGGACGCTGGCTTTCGTTAATTATTTTATTGCAATCCGGACAGGTTTAAGTCATATCTGAAAAGGAATCCATATTACTGACCCTTTACCCACACTTGCAGGCCATCTGGCCCTACTAGCCAGCCCCGCCATTAAATAAGATCATGGGGAGTGTTTTCATGACCCCTGCACCACTTACACGCCCTCACGCTGTAAGATTTAATCCCTTTATGGCTGAAACAAAATCCATTTTAGTTTTCATGCCACTTACTGAAGTCTCGTCAACGACTTTACTAAGCCAGGAATTCCATGGCTTCACAAGTCTCTGGGTGAAGAAGTTCCTTCTCAATTCATTCCTGAATCTGCTCCCCTTAACTTTGAGGCTATGCCCTCTTTCCAAGAACTTAAAAGCATACTGCATCATCCTCAACAGAATCCATTTGAAATTCCGCTTTTGCCCCATTTTGTTCTGCGTTTGCCAAAGCACAGAGTCTCCCTCTCTGACTGAAGAAACTGTGACTTCATGCCGACAATTTCTTGTTGCCATGCAGAATGATTAGCAGTGCGCACTTCCTGTTCAAGCTGTACTTGATTCAGGACTTTAAGTGTTCCTTGGAATTGTTATATTTACTTTCCAACTCCTGAGTTTTACTATCTAACTTCTGAACGACTTCCACATCTCTCCGACATTTCTGTACACAATCCCGAATGGATTGATAATTTAAGAGATTAACTATATTCGACCGTTTGAAAATATCTTTCACTTTATTCTTTAAATTATCTCCGTGTTGTCCGACATAAAAATAACACCTTCCTGACTAATAATCTCCAGGGCATCAGTTTTCTGTCTTCGCCCTGCAATATCTGACTAATTTCTCATATTTTAGCTCCAACTGACTTACTGCAGTGTTTATCGGCATTAACGCATCCATCACAATGCCAAGCTTCTGCCACAATAGAAGAAGTTCCAACCTTCTTTGGTTGTGTTCGTTCCCTTTGTATCAGACTCTAACTAAGGTCCAGGTGTGCTGTGGCTCAGACATCATAAGGTTCCCAATGCTGTATTTCCATTGGCAATGCTGTTAAGAAATATTACTTAAACAAGCTGTCTAATTCAGATTAACTGTCTGCTTTGATTTCAAAGGTAAGTTCCAATATCAGAATTAATAATATAAAAATTAGACGTTCTGATGCAATCCGATTGTTATCGGTCCATCCTCACCTGCACACTTGAAACCCTAACCGTCACGACAGACAGCTGCTCTTTTAATTGGACTCAGGTGGGAGTTCAAAGAATACGAGCCTTGGCGGATGTGACGTCAGAGTAAAATGAAGTCACTTCTAATCAACCCGACCCAGTGATGCCAGCTATTGTGGGTAAATCACGGCAAAGTACCATTAATTTTACCACGTCTCAAGAAATCTCAAACGCAATCAAGTAATGAATCATCTATTTAATTTTTATTGCATGTAGTAACCAATATCAACACCTCAGGTCAGCAAATAGGGTCTCCCAACGCAATGTAGCTATTTCTGAATAATGTTGGAACTTGGCTATAATTCCACCAATAGTGTCTGTCGCTGGAATTGTCCAGTGTTCGATACTTTTGCATTGTTGTTCTCCACCCGTCTGCTAAAAGGAAAATTCTGGTGTTTCATTCTTACACAGATTGATGTCCTTTCGATCTGTGGAATATTACTGATCCGCAGAGCAGTCGGGGTCCTTAATGGCAATGATGCAGTCAACTTCTTAAGCATGGGTTAATACAGATTTTTTTTGTGTGCAGTTTCAATTCCGTCCTTTAGATTCAATTCCATCATAAGTTTGTCCTCCTCATTTTGTAGTTTTTTTTTTCAGACAGAGTTATTGATGCTTCTTTTAGTGCGTATCGTTTATGATTTATTGATTATTTGAATCTATTAAGTTATAGAAGACATATAACATTCTAATTAGCCTTACGCTTCTAAAATAAATATAAAATGCCTGAAATTCACCTTTTTTCTACTTGATAAGGTTTTTCATGACCAATTTTTGTTGACATAATTTAATTTTTTAAACTTCTTCCCTGCTTCATATCTTATCAAACATAAAACATCATTTATAGTCATCAAGGGTCGTGTCCAATATTAAGTTCCGAAATCTAAAATATGCTCCCTTTTACTTTTTGACTGAATTTCCAACATCGATTTTGTAAGTTTGCTCTTCTGATCTCTCATCTTCACGAAATAATGTTGGTTCTAAGCCGTCATGAATTTGGTTTTCCCCATTTTTTGAACTGCAGGTGACAGTGTTTGATAAGGTGGGCAAGATCATAAGCCAGATCACACCAAGATAAATATCAGTAAATTGTGAAATCACCAGCTCATTGATTGATGCAACTTTGTCAGGTGAAGCGAGAGAGAGGCACACAAAAACAGAATTTACATACCGAGATAAAAGGACAGACATACTAAAAAGATCATACCGATTCGTTGATCTTCTGCCAATTGATTGTTCTGCCTAAAAATGGGTGCCTGCCTGCTTCAGTTTTACTTCACCTCACAAGGGAAGGGCTCTGAAAGTTTGTGATTTCACATGAGCTGTTGGAATGTAATCTGATCTCGCTTGACTTCTTAACAGTGTTTGTGCAAGTGTAGAAGAAGGTAGATCAGGATAGGGCAATGGATGTTGTCTGCATGGAATTTACTGAAGCATTTCAGCAGGTAACGTATGGTAAATTGATCCAGATGACAACGCTACATGGTAACGAGCCTACGTTGTTACTTTGGACTTAAAGAAAAAAGGCTCGGTCATACAAGACACATAGTATTTGCAGAGGCTATTCTTTTTGATTGAATGTCTAAGGTGTACATGTTCGCGGTCGAACTGGTAATTTTACAAACGACTTAAAATTTGGTGGAAACGTGAACAATGAGTGACGTTTTCAAAGGATACAGCAGGATAAAGATCAGTTGCATAGCCAAACGGAGAAATGCCAGACGTAATTTAATCCGGACAGTGCAAGGTAATGTATTTTACGAGGTCAAATGCAAGAGGAAATTAAAGAGTAAATGGCCTACCCTTCAGAAAGATTGAGTTACTGGAATATATTTAGCTCACTAAAAGTAGTAACACTCGGGGATAAGATAGCAAATGATCTGTATGGTGTGCTTGCTTCAACGGTCGGGTCACTTACTACAGATGTTTGCAAATGACTTGGCGGCAATACCAGCATTCCTTCTGTCCACAATTTGGAGTATTGTGTGCAGTTCTTTTCGATAAACGTTTGGAACACTGTGAAGGCTTTTGTTCGTGATCACAAGGGGTTGACAAGACTTTTGCCTGGATTGCAAAGTACAAACTAAAAGGAATGAATGGACAAACTTGGATTGTTATTTTTTCGAGCATCAGCGGAAGTGGGGAAATGCATTAGACGAATGTAAAATCATAAGGCGCGTCGACAGCGTCATATGCAGAGTCTTTCTCCCAGGGCAGAAGTATTGAGTACGAAGTGTCATCCGTTTTAAATGAGGGCTCAAACTTAAAGGATTAATGAGAGGCAAGGATTATTTTTACAGAGATTAGTAACTGTGTGGAATGCGCTGCCAGAGGAAGTGGTCGACGCAGATACAATAGAAACATTTGTAAGTTATGTTGACAGTCTAATGAACTGACAGAAAATAGAGAGATGTAGGCCATGTTCAAGCACATGCGATGAGTTTGGAATGGAATCATAGTTGCACAGATATAGCGGGCGTCTTTGTACGTCAAATATCCTGTGCCATATGATGAGCAGCAGAACAATGGGATGCACCGAGTTTCAGAGGAACTTTTGCTTGCATGTGAACTTGCCCTTTGATGTATCAAATTAAACAGGCACGGAGCTGGAAAAACACAGCACACCAGTCAACAGTGTGTGTGTTGGGGAGCTCAAGATAAGGGGGACGAAGGGGCAGGTTAGCAATGTGGGAATATGTGAAGACAGGTAGAGTGTATGACGTGTTTGGTCCTTGCGGGGCATGAGTCTGGTTGATGATTGGGAGCAGTAGAAGGGAGTGGGAGGAGCTGGGAAGGGGGTCGGAGGTAGAGATGGAGGTTATTTGAAACTGGAGAGCTCAAGTTTGAATGGTCTGGGCTAGAGGGTGCCCAGGTGGAAGATAAGATGTTGTTTCTGCAAGAGGACATGTGGTTTATATTGGCCATACAAGAGGCCAAGTATTGTAATGTCAGAAACAGAGACAATGGGGGAATGTAAATGGACGATGACTGATTGTTCCAGTCGGACCCTGCGGACTCACCTGTGATGCTTGGAGAGCCATTCCAAGACCACATCAGCAGCACCTAATGCAGTAAAGGAGGTTTTAAGAAAGGCAGGTGAACCACTGTCTCATCTGAACGGACCTTTTGAGGCCCTGGTGAGAGGTGACGGTGGTATGTACTGGCAGGTTGTGCATCTTTACTTGTTGGGGAAGGTACTGGCAGTTCGGTGGTGAGGATGGCATGGAAAAATAGACTGCCAGAGGGAATGGATCTTTTGGAAGGCAGAAAGGGGAAGATGTTTTGAAGGGATGACCTACATGGAGTTGGCAGATGTGTTTGAAGATGATGCATGAATGCTGGGGCTGGTGGCGTGGTAGGCGAATACCTGGGTGACTGTTTGCATTGCTTTCCGATAGGGTTTGGGAGTGGTGGGGCGGTGAATGGAGGTGATGCAGCGCAGGCGTCTGGTTGACGGAAAGAGAGAAAGTATTTGGTTCAAAACAGGTGACTATCACGGAAACTCAACAGTAAATTAGCTCCTCGTCTGAGTACATGCAACAGAGGCGGAGTAATTGGGAGAATGAGATGGAGTTCATGCAGGATACTGGGTGGTAAGAGCTGTAGTTCAGGTCGTTATGGGAGTCTGTTGGTTTGTATTCGACGTTTGTAGTCGACACGTGATAAAGTTGTCAAAGAGTCATATGATATACCTACTTCTAAAAGTCAAGGCAGAAAGTTTAAGACCAGGGACATTACGTGAGAACTACATAAGGTGTCGAATAGGGGTTATTTCGTATTCTGCGCACAGTTCAGAAATCTACATATTGGGAGAGATGTGATAGAACTGGAAAGCATGCAAAGGAGATTTACCAAGATAATGCCATGGCTGCGAACGTCAGTTATGAAGAGTAATTGGATATAGTAGTGTTACTTTGCTTAGTACAGAGTTGATTGAAAGGTAATATTACTGATATTTTTCATAAGCTAAAGAGTTTTTGGAGAGAGTCATAAACACTTCCACTGCGGAGGGATCAATGACGTCGGCCATTGGTATAAACTGTGAGATATAAAGCAAAGAGTGTTGGACTGTGGAACACAGTGTCTTTCGTTCTCCGAGAGGCAGATACCATCATGACATTTCAGAAAAAAATATAGATGCACACTTGCAATTCGAAGGCAGGCACGGTTATGGGTCTCGTGTTAAAAATGGGTTTGGAGATTTAGGTGATGGTTTTTCACCAGGGAGGACATAATAGGCAGATGGACTAGTTTTTTTGTTGTTGTAGACATCTGCGGTGTTATTGATATAACGTTCAAGTAGCTCGGTTTTGAACAGGAGATGCTGTGTTTTGTGATTGCTGTATGTTCTCACTGTGCAACATTCTCAACTTTTGTTGTCGACTTTGAATGATAGAAGGCATTTCACCAGATCTGGCACTCGTTTTTCTCAATTCTTTAGGTGCATGCTTATCCGATTCTGTGTTATCGCAAAAAAAAAGACATAAGTCATTATGTAGACAATGTGTCATTTGCTCTGCATCACTTGTGTTACTTGTGTCTGCGTTCCGGGAGAGACCATGAGTCCCTGCCTTGATGTCCAAGTGTACATGCGTTAGTTTAGGTTGCTGAATGGACGTGCTTCTAAGGCATAAATGTGTTCAAATTTTATTTTTTATTTTGCTCAAAATATCAAGACTGTCGAGACCTTTGATTTTGCTAACTGGAATTTAAATGAAGTAAATAAGTCAGACCAGGAATAGTTTGAATTAAAATCTCACAGAAAACGTGAACCGGGAAGTCTTTCTGCATGGTTACGATTTATTACGGTAGCATACCTGCCGGAATTCCAACCAGGGCCCGTTCACAAAACCAGTGAAGCAGATCATGCAAGTCTGCCTCACGATATAGAATGAAAATTTAGTCATCCATGTTGCCATTAATGGATTATTCAAATTGGGCTGGTGAGCAGACACATGACAGAGGGAAATAATAAAATGAAACATTCGATTCAGAAACGATGAAGCAGATGGTAAACCCTTCTCGATTATGGTAATATACAAATTCTCATACTTCAAAGGTTCATACTTACTTGTTTTCTTCCATGCACGAATGCAAAGCTTTCAGTTATTCTTCAATATCGGACTTTATAAAAAGCACAGTATTTAAAGAGAGAAGTTCCATCAGATCTATAATATAATGACAACATCATGCTGTTCTCGTTACCTCGGGTACTAATGCTTTCATAATACTTGATTCTGGTTTTGAACTGGGCATCAAGAAATTAATCTCAACTGAACTGATTAAAAGAGATGCAGCAAACTGCTCGAATATCAAACAGGAAAGCGAGTCATCATTCGATTTCTCCTCCATTTATAATTGATAGTTTAGTGCTTTATTACAAACGATGAAAGGTGTTGGATATGCGTTGGCCGAATTGTTCGGGCAGTTTTGAAATGAGAACATTCAAAACTTTTAATTTGATGCAAAAAAAAACTGCTTTGGCTTCTGAATCTTAACATTTATTTTCATCCAAGCGCTTGCATACTTGTGAAGAATGTCTTGAAAGAAGAACTGGGCAGACACATGACAGATGCTTCATGTATGTTTTATTTATTTTTGTCCATCAGTCAGTGCCAGCATTGCAAAATTTATCAGCCAAATGTATCACTTCGAAGCAACTGAAATACCTCGGAATGCACAATTTCCATATACCTACACATCCGAAAAAACGTTCTTTTTTACGTAGTTTAAGACAGCTGATTTGCAGATATTGTTCCCTTTATGAACGTATTATGCCAGAAATCCTTCTTTTAAAAGTAAAAGACGCATAACCATTTATTTTCTCAACCTTCTTCACGAAACAAAGTCATTGTATATTGAAACCATTACTCCGAAATTAATAATGGCGCCTCTCTTTTTTAATGGTGTCTCACTCTCTCCTTGACTCTGCATGCCGGTCTAAATCTCTTTCGCTCTCTGAGGTTTTTTAAGTTCGTGATTTTGCATTTTACATTTTGTTCCAAGAAACATTAATCTGGCTTTTATATGCAACGTGCACGCTGTGGATCACTTGCAGATTTTTAAAATCTGTTTTGATTTCGTTCTCATTTGTGCCAATGAACAAACTCTGACATCTTTACTATAAAAAATAGTCTTGCTGATACAATTTAAGTTCATTGCAGAGAATTGCTCGATATGCTCGCAATTGAAAAGACGCTACATATTTTTTCACCACATAAACTATAACACTGCCAATACACAAGCCAATTGATTTGCTGGTCTAAAGCGTTGGTCTACCACGTGAACACTGGCTAATTTGTTACATCTACTTGCTTTCGAAGACTGACACTTAACACCTGAATCTGAGTTGATCCATCAACAATTATTTTTCCGAGCCGCTGAACAGATTTTAACATCAGTTTCAATCAACCAGAATGTTAAAATGCAAAGACAAGAATAATATGACGTGAACATGTTCATGTAGTAAATGACGTTTTGAGACTTAACCTAATCTCTATCTGTATGAATAGACTTCGGGGCGTACTGAAGATTGTACTCGTGCACACTTTATAATACTCTATTTATCATTCTTTGCATGCCCCCTATTTTTAATGAGAATTATAAGAATGTTGATCGTGTTAAATTTCGTGATTTACTGTTCAATCGATATTGTGAGCTTGCCTATTGCTATATGAAGTCCTTGCTAAGAACTTCTGTGCATGAAATCGAAGCTTCCATTACTTTAACCCAGTCTCAAGAGGTAATTTCAATTGATAATTGTATTACATCTTTGGATCCATTTGCAAGATCTGGTTCGCTATTGCCATTAAGAATTTCAGTCAACTGTCTTCTGGCTTATGGAGAATATCGCACCTGATGAAGTTTGCCTGGCCTTTACCTGTATTTTGATATCTCTAGACAATACATTGAATTTTAGATGGATTATCAGACCAGTTGAAGATAATTGGGAATGGATCCTATGTGATCTCCTTTCCAGTGAGGTTCCCGCACACGGAAGGATGCAGTGCGATTACACGATCACTTTGAGTGGTCTATAATCCATTTGCATTTCTGCGTTTGTCTACCTGTGCAGAAAGCATTCTGTCGTACATTTCCAATCACAAAATCAGTTTCCACTTGTTTCATTTAAACACTTCTTCGTTATTTTGATGTGCATAATTTGAACTGTCAAGAAAGGGATGATGACTTAGGTTTGAATTCTAATGTGTGTTGACGCCAGTGATGATGATTTCATTGGCCAATTTTGAAATACAATCATGGAGACGAAACAGAAAATTAATGGTCTCTCATTTATTTTCCCCAGTAATACTTTTCGTCCTGAATTCACAATGAAACAACGTGAAGTTTAAAAGCTTCATATTATACATGCACAAGTATTGGCGGAGAGAGAATCCATAGTTAAAGCTTCGAGTCCATCTTGTGAAAGGTCCGAAAGAATGTTCGCTGGACTCATTCTCTCCAAGGTTATTGCCCATCTCTTCACTTTCTCAATTTTAGTTTTCATTTTGTTTCAGACCTTCAGTACTCGCAGTAATGTGTTTTGTTTTCTGAGGAAAATTTACGGCCATATCTTTTGTGAATCTGTTTAAGCTATAACTATTCCAGGGATGAATTCCAAAACGTATTATTAATAATAATAATAATAATATTTTCGTAGATAATAATTGTTATGCAAGATCTGAAGAGAGTTTGGAATCTCTGTCTCGCAGATAAATGCTGAAATACTCAGGGGAACTCTGGACTGTTGAGAATTAATAATATATGATTCGTGAGGAGAATAATACCAAATGTCACAGAGAATAGTTGGAGTTCAAAAGACTTTCTAAAAATAACACAGCGACTTCGAGTCTCAAAGGAAATAATAGTGTTTCAAAACGTGAACATTACGTGAGGTGTTGAAAACCAAAAGTAAAGAATGGAATACACTTTTTACTCATTTCGGTCTTTCGTGATTTTTACCTCTGAATAACTTGATAATCAGATTCAAAGGATATTTCATTCCATTCATTATCTCATTTCTGAATTTGTTCTGATTACCTGCATAAATAAGTAGATTAGTGCAGGAGCTCAAAAGCTGAAGCTTATGTTCACTTTCCTCAAGAATAAAATTGGATTTTTTGGAATTTGAAGCTGAGAAATAAGTAATGCTTGCAATTTGGACATAGAGGAAAGTTATTCGAACTACTGAATAAGACGTGATATAACCTCCCGAGACACACAAGAGTAAACATAGACTTTCTCCTCTTCTCCATCTCTGGGTCACATTGATTGTCTCCATTCCTAGGAACCCGCACCCGCCTGCGGGCTCTACTAGCTGCTAGAATTTGTCTGACGGTTAGAAAATTCAGCAACAATACAATAATGAATGGGAGTCAAGTCGTTAAAACCACCACCATGCAATCATACGCAATCCACGCAGGTGAGGAATAAAATACTGCATTAGTGTTGCAGTACCAAGGTACGTTACCAAGTACAAAGGCTGGTTCACAAGTAAAATACAAGGGGATGTTTATTGCAAAGCTTAGAACACAGACAGAGACAACAATAACAACTGAAGTTTTCCTTGCGCAATATTTGGTTTTCAGCTTCTGAGAACAAATTGTTACAAATTGATCAAAAGTAATAGCAACAGTGACCCATAGAGAAGAATCCCTGACACCAGAAACTAGAATAAAACTAAGAGTAAGTATCGGCATGATGGAGAGGAAACTGAATGTCAAATATCTACCTAACATTCGACTTAAAATTACACCGGTAATCATGACCAGGAGATCTTTTGTGGCCACAGACACCATGTAGAAAGTGTTACATCGAGAGAGACCACATTTTCCTGGAATCAAAACGATAATCACAGCCAAACTAGCTGTAAACAAGAAATGTAGAGAATGACTAAATGACCGAAGGAAATAAATAGAGAACAGAAAATGTTGGAAGTATTTATGAAGATGCAGCATGTCATATCAGTAGATGACTATAGCTACTTACTGGAAAAAGGGACCTTAAAACATGCGATGAAACCTCATTATATTGTGTAATTCTAGCTCCAATCTATTGGTCAGAGCTAACAGAGAATGTTGAGTTTCCAAAGTGGTGACTGAGCTGGGGGAAGAAAAATTAATCATGGCCCCATTGATGCATGCATTTTGGCAAAGGTAAATTCGTGATTTTGAAGCAAATGCAAGTCAATGGCGCACCAATGTAACATTTGCTAGAACTTCAACAGAACTACTGCGGGAGCCAAGCTGAAGAGAATATGGATGGTTAATGTTTGCCATAGGGAACCAAAGGAAATGAAAACCTATTGTTAACTCATGAAAAGAAAGTAAAGGAGTTTGTGTTGAATTTCGAAAACCTTGTGCTCCGGATTGATACTTTCCTGAAGCTCAACATATCAGTATTTCACGATGGCTCTGATATTTCAAAAACAAAACTCGTATCGGCAGAGGAAACATATAACAAAATGATGCACACTGATATAACAACCGTGAGAAATTCTAGGGGAAAACAGAGGATGTGTACAATTGTAAGTGTCTGGCATTTTTGCAGGCTTGTCTAATACACTGATTAATCACGCATGCTAAACTCATAATATAAGGACGTTTTTGCTTGAAATCTATACTATGCTTAAACTGCATTTAAAATTCTCAGTTTTAAGACAGAATTTCACTTACGCCATCAGGGAGAATTGATATGTGTATGAAATAATTTAATTTGGCAATTCTTTCCATACAAAACATTCCCTCCCCGTTGGGGAACACTTCAGTGGTCCAGAAAATTCAGCCTCGGACCATCGTGTCACCATCCTCCAAGGTGGACTTCTGGACAGGCAGTAGAGGAAAGTGGCCGAGCAGAGGCTGATAGCTAAGTTCGGTACCCATAGGGAGGGCCTCAACCGGGACCTTGGGTTCATGTCACATTACAGGTGATCACCATTACACTACACACACACACACACACACACACACACACACACACACACACACACACACACACACACACACACACACACACACACACACACACACACACACACACACACACTCCCCCATACACACGGACACAGGTCCACACAGACGCATACACAGAAACCCACACACACACTTATAGATACACGCACTCCCCCACTTGCACCCTCTCACAGACTTAAGACACTCTGCATTCACTACACACACACACACTTTCTCACACTCATAACCCCCACCACAGACAGACACACACACACAAAGACCCACATGCACAAATATTTTGTGTGGTTAATTTTTACTTGCAAAGTTACATTGCACTTTGCACAAAAAATGCATACATTCATGTAGAACTCTGAGCTCAAAAACTGCATGAATTTATGTAAAACTCTGTTATCTCACTTTTTAGATTAGAATCAATCTAAACATCAGGTCATAAACAGAGAACACAGGGGGCTAACACGTTCAACATATTGTCTCGCTATCACCATTGCAACTTAAAAAAAGGGTTTTCTGATTTACACATGCAAGAAGTGAAACTATCAGTGTATTCTAACAGATAAAAGGCTTAACAGACAATCAGGTTTCCAATGTATAATTTCAGTTCCATCATACTGCAAATTTTTGCTATAAATTCTGTGTTACGATCGAGCCCTTCACAATCACCTGTTGAAGGAGCGTCGCTCCGAAAGCTAGTGTGCTTCCAATTAAACCTGTTGGGCTATAAACTAGTGTTGTATGATTTTCAACTTTGTATACCCCAGTCCAACACCGGCATCTCCAAATCATGGTCCATGATGGATAGATTCAATGTATAACGGTTCAAAAAGCAAGGCTTTACTAAGGACTATTAGATTCACCTATTCCTCAAATTTATTGCAGTAAGTTTGACCATTTTCTCCAAAGAACGGTTGAACTGATACATTTGAAACATGTTCAGTGTGGTCTATGTGAAATCCTTCAATGCAATGCACAGAGTAATGTCCCAAAATTGTTCACGAGAAGCCTATTTTGTTTTGACATGTCCAGCTACGTCCAAGATGGTTACATGCACAGAACACATATTCGGGTCAGCTTTCGTAATTTAAGTGAAAACAGGTCATGTTTCGTCCGTTTGTAGTTAACAAGATTAACAAGATTATGAGTTAACACGCTACATCTCAGCACGGTGGATTTTGCTGTGCAATCACAAACTCAACCCGGTTACTGACAGAGCACGTGGTCCGAGAATGTGCTTTTGGTGTCGTGTAGCAACTATTACACTCTTCCCACACGTGGAAGATTTTGTGAAATGAGAAATGTCTTGCTAACTTGAAACTTGACAAAGATTTGAACAACGCAAACGTCCTCTGACGGCAACTGGGTTTATAAAAGTCAGTGGAAGATAAAAGAAAGTGAATCATAAACATTTGTCATCTTTGATGCTATTACAGAGTTATGCAGGGTCCATAATCTTGAGGAGGTTGAACACAATGATGAGTGCTTATACTACAAACGTTACCTGACTAAACTTAGTGTGGATCAGAAAACACCGAGTAACATGCAAGCACACAAAATGGAACAGGAAATGATCAACTGATCCTTCAAACTTTCACTGCCATTTCATAAGATGATTACTGATCTGCTTTTAATTTCAACCCTCCATTTGGTGAAAGTCCAAGACAATCTTTCAACCTGTTGGTGTTTAAAAAAATATTTCCCAAAATGACAAATGCATTTTTGTTCATTCTCTATTTTAAACGAGACACACTTTTCTTAGAACTATAAACCTTCATTCTAGATTTTTCCACAATAAGACGCACCATTTCAAACTCACCTGGTCAAATCGAAGCAGGACTCTTTCTTTCTGTTACATCATGCAGACTCTATGAAATTCCAGGGTATAGGACCTAGACTATCCAAAATATCTGCATAAGGGAATCCGCTCATTGCTGGTGTTCGTCTATCAAATATTATATGACCCGTGTCCAAATCAAAAGACGCTACCCATAATGCAATGAATCGTATTGCAAACAGTATTCCAGTCATGGGACCATCAACGCCTTATATAACTGTTGCCCTCAGAATAAAACATAACATTCTGTTCAATGTTCTGATACTACTCCGTACTCCCGCATCTGTGATTTATGTACTTTCTCCTGCTCATAGTTCACAAATCTCTCACCACATAATGTTGCGTTTTTTTTTTCTTTTACATTTCAAATTGGACAATTTCAAAACTTCCCGCAGTGTACTCCTCAAAGTTTGTGAGATTTGTAGCTCGGGTGCTTGTTGTTGTGGCTCTGTTCGCCGAGCTGGGAATTTGTGTTGCAGACGTTTCGTCCACTGTCTAGGTGACATCCTCAGTGCTTGGGAGCCTCTTGTGAAGCGCTTCTGTGATGTTTCCTCCGGCATTTATAGTGATTTGTCTCTGCCGCTTCCGGCTGACAGTTCCAGGTGTCCGCTGCAGTGGCCGGCATATTGGATTCAGGTCGATGTGTTTGTTGATAGAATCTGTGGATGAGTGCCATGCCTCGAGGAATTCCCTGACTGTTCTCTGTTTGGCTTGTCCTATAATAGTAATGTTATTAATCAACACTACTATTATAGGACAAGCCAAACAAAGAACAGCCAGGGAATTCCTAGGGGCATGGCAATCATCCACAGATTCTATCAACAAACACATCGACCTGGACCCAATATGCCGGCCACTGCAGCGGACACCTGGAACTGACAGCCAGAAGCGGCAGAAACAAACCACTATAAATGCCGGAGGAAACATCACACAAGCGCTTCACAAGAGGCTCCCAAACACTGAGGATGTCACCTCGACAGTTGACGAAACGTCTGCAACACAAATTCCCAGCTCGGCGAACAGAACCACAACAGTGTACTCCTTTCGCCTGAACTTTCACCAATCACTTAATCGATCCATAAAATATTAACGCTACTTCTGCCTTCTTCATAATGTTAAGAAACATAGATCTCCTCACAGACAATTCTCCAGTCGAGGAGGGAATCATTAAGCGAAAACTCTGAGAGAGAGAGAGAGTGCCAGAGAGAGAGAGCAAGGGAGACAGAGATAGAGAAAAAGGTAGAGGGGGAAAGAAAATAGCAGAGATTTTGTAGTGGAGCTTTAAAACTTCGCTTCACGACGCCAGCAGCAACTGCTACCACTGAAAAACTCAAATTACAAATCCTGGATCTTTGGGAGCTTAACATTCCCATTCAGCCTCTCCCCATTGTTCCTGCTTTACAAAACGCCTCAGCAGCTGCTTACTTATGGGTAGTCAATAGACAGCTCCTCAGCTACTGATTCAACACAGATTTCAGTCTGTAGACTGCCTTCTGATATTTCTCTGCCCACTGAAATTGGCTGCAGTTCCTCATCAGGACAGTTAGTTGAGGGATCCCAATACAAATCTCCGGTCAGAACTTCCAGTAAAAATGCATAACCTGAGGAATTGTACTTCCCTCTTCGTCAATGCTTTGCAAAATTCCCCAGTAACTTTTATTTTCACGTCCCATGGAGACATCTGTCAATGTCCAATAACATGGTCCAGGAACTAGAATTGGGATTTTACAAATTCGCTGTAATCCAGGTTAAACACGAAGCCCGCCTCCAGAAGTTGGGAAAACAGTTCTGATAAATGCTGCAAATGTTCCTCCCACGTGAGACTGAATGAAATCAGATCGTAGATGTATGCAGTACAATTGTGCAATCCTAAAATGAATTGTTTGGTTAGTTTTGAAAACGTGACAGGCGGGTTTTCTAAATTAACTGACATAACTTTAAACTGGTATCGTCCATCCTGAAGGAGAAAGTGAGGACAGCAGATGCTGAGGACCAGAGTCGAAAAGTGAGCTGCTGGAAAAGCAGACCCAGACAGGCAGAACGGGAGAGTCGAACTTTCGAGGTTAAGGTCTTCAAGAGGAAATTGAAGAGATTCTGCTCGAAACGTTGACTCAATTGCTACCCGGATGCTCCATGACCAGGTGCACTTGTCCTGGAACATACTTTTCAACGTAATTCGTTCAATGACATGAAAACATAAATTTTCCTCACTGTTTCAGATTGAATTACCTGCCAGTATTCTCTAAGAAGATCTAACACTTATTCATAAGTTGCTTTCCCCAACTATTCAATAAAGGCTTTCAAATAGAGGGAACGACGTGAAGAACATTTTGTAACTGCTTTGACTTTGTCATAACTTACACATAAAAGTTTTGGCATCATTTTTATGGGTGAACTCCATTAATTGTAACTCAGTTCAATTATATTGTATTTGACCAAGTGTTCTGTCTCTGATACTGTGCCAACATGACAAGTTTAAATCTATAAGGATGTTGCTTAATTAGAACAGCATTTCTCGCATCTACATCCTGTATAATTAGACTGGTATTTCCTGGCATATCCACACATATCTCTTTCAGGTAATTTCGATTTTCCTCCGGAAGTTAAATTCGTAATTGATCATGATTATTGAGAGATTCCTCATTGTTCAATTTAATTTGAGGATCTCCAATTCAGAATCTTCTGACGTTAGATCTTAATTCCCTGTTATAATCGGTAATGCATTCCAGTTTCAATTCCCTTCACGTGTGAAAAACCTCGTCAGCATATTCACATGATGTAGTCCCTGAAATCTGTTTCTGTATTTTTTTCTTGGATAGTTCACTTCACTCAATTTCCTTTGATGTGGTACCTTGAAAGATTCACCGACAACTGCAAGTAACACTAATAATTTACCTCCTACAGGATAATTGCGTCTAAAGATTTCTTGAATGCTTGCTGTTTCACCACATACCAGGTTAAGGTTTATTGCTTCTACTAGCTCAACCATGCCTTTTCCCTACCAATTAAATATGCTATATAATCCAAATACATGATCTCTGAACTCTGACTCGCCAATTTCATGTTCAATAATTTCACTGATCCTCTCACCTCATGCAAAGACATGAATTCAAATGGAATATATTCGTCTTAATATGTAATGGACTCCACATCCTCATAAAGTCATTATTTTCAAGGTAGTGCCATTAAGGGATACATTCAGACGCTTCTTCTTTGTATGATTTTTGGTGCAATTTATTTTGATTTTCTTTTCATTTACTGTTGTCATCTAGCTAATTTCTCAGAAGGAAACATATCACCTTTGTCCTCCATTTGCTGTTGTTAATCTTCGACCAATTGATCAAACACGGCCTCTGACACCAGAGCTTCAACTTCCTCATCTTTATTCCTTGATTTCATCTCTTATTTCAGTCTGTGGCTTTGTGACTTTGTTGTGAAACAATCAGGAAATAATCCTGTAACAACTCAATTGTCTGCTTTTGCACCGGCTTATTAAACTTTGTAGACATTACATTTATGCCCACTTCTCTACTTTACACCAAACTGTCCAAACTCACTTCATTTAACGGAAGACTATTTTTCTCGACAGGAATTCGAATTAGTAACACATTTTTTTTCTGTCAGTACTCATTTGGAATTAAATGCCTTCTTATTTGTCATCAACAACCATTAACTTGCTCCCGTGATTTCTAAACATGTTAACACAATTACATGTTCCTTTTTGCACCCAAGAGGAAGCTTTGATCTTGCAAATAAATTATATTAAGATGTCTATCATTTTGTTCTCAATTAACCCATGATAAGTTTGTAGACTATTTTGCACCTTTTTTGTCATCCCCTGTGCTTTGTATTACCTTTTCAACAAAATTAACTGACTCATCTTGTTTTCCCACATCCCCCTACACAGTGCGTTCTTTACTAATGCACCGATGACTTCATGTGCCATAACTTATCACAGTGAAAGCACATGAGGTTTGTTTCTTTACAGCTTATTCCCCCTCACAGCTTTACTTTTTAGCCTGTGGTAAACTATCTTTATATTTTTCACGAGATCTTTATTTTGTTTACCACCTCGGGATTACGCTTCTGCTCAATTTCTATCGCTTACAGATTGAATATAATGTTGAAAGCCAAGCATTGATTTATGAAACAACACCTGATAATCTGCTATTTCAGGTGTGAATCTGACTTAACGCTGCTCTTCTACATGATTTCTCAGTGCTTCAGGAAATGAACTTCCAAAACCCTCCACATTAGTCGTTTCGAAAGGTGTGTCATATGTTTGACATATTTTCAATGTCTTTATTCATCTCTCAAAATTGCTTTGTTTGATCCTTTCAAACTCAACAAAAGTCTGAACACATTAGCTCCTTGGCTTCCTAAAATGTTGTCTGTAGGCCCCTGCTGCCAGTTCACATCGTATTTTTCATTTGCAAATACTCCCCAGATAACTCCCCTGGTAGTGATGCAAATGCCTCATTACCTCTAACTTCCAAATGTGATTGCATCAACAATGCCCACATGGTCCCTGGGCATTTCATTTGCAGAGCAGTTTTCAGTAATGGAATGAAGAAGGCCGACATGCTTTTTCTTCAAGACTGACAACGTTTGGTGAGGCATTTAGCTATGATGGTATTACATTACATCACTGTCCTCGTCACTATTCCTATTTTTACCTCGAATTACGTAATATAATTTTGAGTTTATGCATTCAGCCTCTGAATTTAAACATTTCTATATTTCTCCTAAATTCTGCGATGGCCTCCATTTCGTCCCCTTTCCCCTCAGCTTTTCAACGTGTTTCCTTTCCTTTTCATGTTCCAGTTTGTTCGTCTCCGATCGACGTTTAGCGATTTCCAAGGATTCTGATGTCTTTCGTGGCAATCGTAAAGGTTACATGATTTCTGGAATTATCTCCCCTATCCTCGCAGGCACAGGCAACCCCACTTCAGTTTTTTTTTTACCATTTTAGAAAGATTTGCCATGCTCACTTTCAGAGAAATCTCTGAAGTGACTTTATCCACATGCAGGAGAATCTTAGTGACTGAAGGAGCTATTATTACAAATGGTGCACACTGTTTAAATCAATCGAAAGCAACAGGCAGCATAAAACAAACCTTTCATTGCTTTTGAGACCAGTAATCTTAACCCAAATTGGTATTAGAGAATGTGATCCAGACAGTAGCCCACAGTTTATTATGGAAAAGACCTTTCAAAAAATCTTAAGATTATAGCCCTCCTCGTGACTTTCTTTCTTATTTCAAAGGCAAGTATCAGGCATTGTATTGCGAATGCAATTCGAATGGGAAGACAGCAGAAGAATTTATAATAACCTAACTCTCTTAATCAATGCAATGGAACAAAAGATTATTGACAATTACCAATGAACTTTTCCAATTTTGGCAACAGCGCATAAGCACCACGTTGACAAAGGCAGGCACAGAAAAATAGATTATCTCAAACACGATCCTCCAGTCTAAGAAAGAAACATCAAGAGTAACCGTTAAGAGAGGGTATAGAAGGAAAGCTTTACTGCAAACACCAAAACTACCTTCAAGTTCCCAGCAGCAACTGCTATTCCAGAAAAACTGAAACAAAAATACCTCGTTCTGTGGGAAAATACTCCTCAAATTCAGGTTTCTATTTTTCATGCATTCACTCAAAAAAAAGAACAGGATCTCACCAGGTACTTACTTTATGGATCTTCAATGACCAGCTCCTCACTTCTGTTAGAAGCATTTATATTAAAAAAAACTCTGGGAAAAATATATCTCTTAAGGTCAGAGATTGTTATAATGGTTCGCATTAGTCTCAGTATTTCCAGATATGTCAACCAAACTCGCACACTGCTTTGCAGCTTGTTGAATTTAGATCTGACCACAGAGTTGAACATTCTTGATTGGAAGGGCATTTAGACTCTGCATTTTTTAAACTTTAATTTTGCATATGGACGTTCAACGGGACAAAGGAATTTCCGGCAGAAAAGCAACCATTCTTAGCCTTGCAGATGTGACCACAAATAATATTGTGAAATATTATCTGTCCGCAAATCCTTTATATTAAATTAATTTGTAACTTTCCCCTGTAATTTATCGAAGTGTGTCCTGCAACTTTTCTAAATTTGATTGCATGGAGAGATAAATAACGCTAAACATAGACACGTTCTGCAACCCGAAAAATGATGGAGACTTGAGGGATCTGAATAATATTCAACGTTGTTTTGTCACGTTTAGCGCCCCAGACAATCTGATTTACTCTAGATTTTTTTTTAAAAGGTGTAAAACTCAAGGGATTAAAAAAGACATGAAGCAGACACTTAGCTCATATTTTGACTCAATAAATTACAAGGGAATCTTTCATGTGTAACTGAATCAGAACTTACAAACACCAGAACGAGCTGAGGTGAAATTCAAACTCTCACTGCATCGGACACGTGAATCTGAAGGGAGCATCGTAACTCATGCAGCCAGTTATCTGACATAAATAAAAAATTCATTGAGCCACAAATGTTACTGCACTAGAACATCAGCAGAAGACAAGAGGTAGACCCTGCTAAGGCCCTTTTCTGCACTATATGATTCTTTATTTTATGAAATTGCATTGAAAAAGGATCAGCTATGTTTCACAATAAAGTACAGTCTTTTGCCAGGTACCATTCAGATCATACTCAATGTCAAACCTGATGTGACTTTGATTGAAAAAGTCAAACACACTGAAAATAGAAAATCAACATTTAATACAACAATGTGGGGATAGGATTAATTCCTCAACAACAGTTGGCAAGATATTTCGTGTTTTCTGACAACGACAAACTTTGCAAACAAATTAGTACAGCAATGAACAAAAACTGGAGTAGTAGCCAAGTTATGAAGTCAATGCATTAAAAATCATTGGAGGCTATGATACGGCTGTCGATCGTGTTCTATATCACTTTCGTTTTAGATAAGATGTGCCGTTCGTGGTGCTTAGTAATCAAATTAAAGGAAAACCAGTCAAACACACCGGGATATATTCAGCAGTTCTCTTGAAAAACACTGAAGAAACTTCTATTTTAAGTTGGGCGTAAATTATCTAATTGGGTTACATTCTTACATTGTGTCTATATGTTGACCTGAAAGCATTTGTATTTCTCCCTGAACGTGTTTTGCTGTGTGTTTTAACAACATTCAGGTCTGGGTGGATTGAATTAATTTTCACGCTCCTAAGTTAATCTCACCCGTCAGTCTTTTGTTTAATAAAAGGTTTGCCCTCAGAAAGGAAAACAAGTTCGTGAAATGTGGGTGGATAGTTTCCTTCTCTGCCAGCAACATATATCTTCCAATGTCATTTATTCCACTCGCACGCTGTTTCACTACTTTGAATGACAACCTATGTCATCTCATCGTCCTCAGTTGTTTGTTTCGGCATGAACAACTCGGCCAATAGTCAAATTCTTGTTGCAAGAATCGTGTTAGTATGATTAGATTGCAAATCACATCGATAGCAGTGTTGTGTTTAATTTCAGATATTTGCTTTTGAATGTTCCTGCGTGTTCACAAACAAAGGGTGGTGACTGCTGGAAAGGAGTCGGGGGATGGGGAGGGAAGTTAGTTAAAATTGGAGAACTCAATGTTGAGTCCTCCAGGCTGTTGGCAGATAAGGTACCATTAGGCCAATTTGCCCTGTGATTTGTTCTGACAATACAGGAGGCCCAGTATAGTAATGTCGGATAGGAAGTCGGAAGGGCAATTTAAATGGGCTGTGATTGGGCGTGTAGAGAAGACCACACCAGGAGCACCTGGTGTTAACCATTTTGTAAGAGAGGGATGTGAACCTCTGTCTCACCGGAAGGACTGTTTGTGGTCCTGGATGGAGGCGACTGCGGTCGTGTACTTGCAGGTTTTGCTTCAAATGGGCATCTTTTGAAGATAATTCGCAGTGGAATAAATTTGGTGACTGACGAACAAAAAAAAACTTCACGGGCTGGAATGCAATATAGATAGACAAGATACTCAAAGAACACAGAAAAACAGGTTGGTAACAGCTGGACACTAGGTCACCGCCCATTTCAATTCCATAACCACAACCATTCCGACATGATCATCTTTGGACTCCTCCATAGCCAGGTCAAATTGGAGGAAGAATACTTCACTTCATCTTCCACCTGGGCAGCCTAAAGACCGGAAGACTCAACATTGAGTTCTCCAATTTCAAACAATCTTTATCTCTATACGCAAAGCGCCCTTGCTCCTCCTCAACCCTTCCAATGCTCCCTGCCATCAAATGAATTCATTCCTCCCATTGATCAACCAGGTCGTACCCTCTACCTGTATTCACCGATGCCCAATTCACCACATTGCCACCGCCAGCCACGATACCTGCAGCTCCCCAATACCCACCCACAGTCGTGAAAAAGTTTGCATCAGAAACCTGCTGCTGCTGTTGTTCTTGCTGTGAGTTTACAGGTCCCTGCCTGTCTAACATGGATTCCAGCATCTTGAGATTTTCTTTTGTGTCCAAACAAAGTCGCTTCAGACGCCATGGCAGCTTCACATATGAGTCATGCAGGGGTTATTGACCAGAAGAGAATGCAGAAATATCTGAATAACAAAGTGTTAGCAGGCTTGGTTGTGGTGACAGTCGAAGCCACGAACCAAACAGCGCCATCTCAACGCCAATCTGGTTAGTTCTGAGATCGACCGCAACCACTAATTGCTAACTACAGGAAGCTAGCAATAGCAGTAGCAGAATATCGTTTGTTAAGAATTAGCGGTTTGGATGTAGTGTATTAGTTATTTCTGCAAAGAAAGCAAATATCTAACACGTCACAGACCCAAATGTTTTTCTACTCCAGAGGTGGTCTGAACAGCAGAAGCCACATCCCACATCGCAGTAATCCTGTGTCCTTTAGTCATGACATCTGCCATTTGGGGTGAATGCGCGACAAGCAGTCTTTATCTTCTCTTGAGCTGCTGTAAGGTAAATTCTGATCGTCCCTCAGAAAGATAGCATGGCTCATCACCGGGATCATCTTCTCCTTCCTCCCATCTAGCTAATTAGTTTGGGGGTTGGCCATTAATGTTTTGTCAATCACCCAACTAATACTTTTGACCAATATCCATGGGGCAACTGCTCATGATTCGATTGACTTTTGTCCCCTTGCCAACCTCCACTTCAATGTTAGATTAACATTCTTTCTAAGAAAGGAAGTGCTTCTTATTTCCGATAAACTGCATTGATAATCGGGATGTGTGGTGTGTGAATCATGACTGGTAACTCTTATTACATATTCTCTATTTTCTTGGAGTGGTTTCTTTATGTTTGCAGACAGGTTGTTAATAATGTGACAGAAATAAATCTCATGCTGCCACGACAACGCAAAATTTCCAGAGCAAAACCAGCACCTCGAAGGGACGCCGAAATCTCAACGCACCTCAGTGCAAAAATAAGCGAGTAGCTGGGATAGGCTTTCGGGGCCTGGATCCTGGATACCTATTTTATTCAATCATTGGGGGTACACAAACACAATGTCAGATCTCCATAACGCTTCATTCAAATAACACGCAAAATGTTTGAGCCATTTTAAGACGTGTTGACGTTCAAACGCATTACATCTGTGATATCGTATGTTCTGTTCACATTTTGAAGTAAACAAGGCCTGTTCAACTTTTCTGCAATTCAGCTTGTCAATGTCAATAATGTTTTTGCCTTGTTGTTTGAACCTCCAAAATTTCCCTTTTTTTTATCCACACATAAACTCTCTTTGCCTTTTTTTCTTTCTTACCTTTGGAGTGTTTGCCACTCACCTTGTGTCATAAACGAAGTTCCCACCTAAGTTTCGCTTCACTGTACAAAATGGTTTGTGGCTTTTAAGGTACGTTTTGAGGGTCCAGATGCTGTCTTGCGCGCATACATCTGGGAACATATTTACAATAGAACAGACTCATATATGCCAGCTGTCTTTTGGGTAGTCCATCATTTATCCGTGCCGGTACGTGAGTCCTTGTACAATGAGCTAGTACTTTTCACTGTAAAATTTGCTGGGGCATTTTGATAAATGTTCTCGATAAATCGAAGTACAGACATTTGTCCTCAATGTGCAGCATATTAGTCCTTCGATAACTCTGGTTTTGTTCAATGTGAAGTGCTTTCCACAAAAATAAAACGTGCTAAACCTGATTTATTATCTTCAATATTTCCACGTGCCCTACAGTTAATTGTTTCAGGTTACCTTTTAAAATTGCGACTGAAATAAATAATAATCTAATTGGGTTGAATTTTGCTGGGATGTTTCCTTTCTGTTTATTACAAAGAATCTGATTTCCTGTCGGCCAATCAAATATCAACCAACGGAAACCAAAGAACGTTTAAATAAAAAGGTAATTCATGAAACATCTCACACATAATCTATTCTTAAACCTTGGAATGAAGTCCACAAGGATCTTGTGTTTTTGTGAGATGCAGCTACAAGACTATTCTCCAATACAATTCCCCTGACGAGTTTACTTTTTCTTGAAATGCTCACTCGGATTCATTTCTGAATAACCTTCGCTTCTGAAAATAAATATTTCCCCATATAGTGATGGCAGATCTAATTAGTTTGAACAGCTTCTTGATATCAATTATTTTTGCTTCCATTATCAATTTTTCAGACTCATATTTTATCTTTCATGAAATTGACCATTTCTATTTTGTTATAAGTTGATAGAAACAGTTGTTTTGAATTATCATTCACGTGGGAAATGTATCGATTCTGTTCCTTTTTAAATTACATTTCAGATGGTTCCCTCTTAAGTCCTACTGTCCTATGTCCCATATTTATTTGTTCAATTCATTAACCAGATTTGCTTTCTTTTACACATAATTGTTTATCTTAAAATCAGATAAATAATGTTCGAACTACATGCATCTTCTTTAAAGTGAATTAGGAGATTAATCAGTACAGATGGTTTGTACTTGGTAATGACATCATTCGTGCTATTCCGTTGCACAACACAAGAGTGAGTTTTACCTTCCAGCTTGTTACCACTGGAAGATACAATTTTGTTCGAGGAAACTATCTCAGATAAACCTGCGAACCTTTTAAGTCGACTGCGTTCGTTAATGCAGCTTTTTCCGTCTGTAAGTGGATTAAAATTGCAATAATTATCGTTGCATTTCTGTAAAAATTTATATTATTTATTAGTTGCTTCTCTGTCCTGCTACGCAATTGAAATAAAGGACAATGTGTGCAATTTCCAGAATTGAGTAACGCTTGGTGTTTTTATTCATTTATTATTTTTTCAGAAAACCTTTTTACGTACTGGCTTCAGGCACGTAGTTTATTGCAGTCTATTTATCTGATTCAATTATTATTTAAATGAAAATCCGATTCACTTTTTTTTCCGAGCTTGCTGTCCTTGCAAAATCTATTAACTTCCATTGCTTGTTCTCAGTCCATGACCACTGAGGATCTGCTTTTTATATGAATAAGGCCAAGCATGTCTTTTAACATATCAGTTTACAATCTCTTGTGATGGCAAAAATTTTCAATCAATATTATAACCTTAACGGGTACATAAAAAATTTGGCAATGACAGTGAAAACCTTATTAAAACGTTTACAAAGAGCATTAGTGGAATAAGGGACATTTTCCAAAATACTATGATTATTCCAGACACGCACTTCACAAACCGCCGTCAAGTTGAGCGCAGATACAGATATGATGTCAGGTATTTTTGATGAAAATGCAGGTGGTGATCTGAAACGTTGCAAAGCTTTGATTTCACATCGAACCAATAAACGAATTAGTCTAGAAAGAATAGCAAAATATTTACATTTCATGACTGGCGACGTCTTCATTACTGGTTGCGATCAAACGCTGTACAGAGAGAGTTGGAGAGTCAAAAATGTAAGTTTCGACTCAAATTATCATTGACACACAGAGACGACGCAAAACGTAGACAAAAGTTCCGATGCATCCAGAGGCTGGACACGGGGATAAGATTCAGAAATTCAGCTCTCTATCCATTTGTTCCTTCTGGAGAAAGCAGCAGTTAAATACTTAAAGCAAATTTAAAATAAGGACGTTTGAAACATTTTAAGGACGAAGGCAATGCATTTGTAATTTTCGGTACTGTTCTCAAATAATGATCAAGTTGGTAGAAAAACATAGAGTCAGCAGGTGATTCAAAGAAACATAAGAATTTTTGACAATTTAGAATTAATACTTTCTGCAAATCATATATTCTACCAATACAAATTCGAAAAGTGTTCTGCATGCCCGCAGTGGACTTAAAGAAGCACACACTGAACAATAGTTGCTATATTCCTATCCTCGTACGAGAGAAGGAGAACCACTGGTTTAACCGAAACATTGCCAGGCCTCATGCAAGTGGTGAAGAGATGTTAAGAGGCAGTGCTCTGCACGGCAACCTCGCAGAGTGTAAGGGAATTAGAATCTTCATGTAGCCACTGTTGTAAATTGCAGAAGAAACACCGAGCCAACTGAGCTAAAAATTGTAATTCGTGTGCATGATGCCTATCGAAAGGGACACTGAATCCTGCGTTCGCTTATTTTGAGAGATATTAGCAATTCGATAATAAGTGACATCCTCAGTGCTTGGGAGCCTCCTGTGAAGCGCTTCTGTGATGTTTCCTCCGGCATTTGTAGTTGTTTGAATCTACCGCTTTCAGTTGTCAGTTCCAGCTGTCCACTGCAGTGGTCGGTATATTGGGTCCAGGTCGATATGCTTATTGATTGAATCTGTGGATGAGTGCTTTGCCTCTTGGAATTCCCTGGCTGATCTCTATTTGGCTTGACCTATAATAGTAGTGTAGTCTCAGTCGAATTCATGTTACTTGTCATCTGCGTGTGTGGCTAGTAAGGATAACTGGTCGTGTCGTTTCGTGGCTAGTTGGTGTTCATGGATGCGGGTCATTACTGTCTTCCTGTTTGTCCTATGTAGCGTTTTGTGAAGTTCTTACACGGGATTTAGTACACTACATTGATTTTGCACAAGGACCAGCTATCCTTAGTAGACACACACACAGATGACAAGCAACATGAATTCGACTAGGACAACTCTACTATTATAGGACAAGACAAACAGTGAAAAGCCAGGGAATTCCTAGAGGCATGGCACTCATACACAGATTCAATCAATAAGCACATCGACCTGGACCCAATATACCGACCACTGCAGTGGACAGCTGGAACTGATAACCGGAAGTGGCAGATTCAAATCACTACAAATGCCGGAGGAAACATCACAGAAGCGCTTCACAGGAGGCTCCCAAGCACTGAGGATGTCACCTAGACAGGGGACGAAACGTCTGCAACACAAATTCCCAGCTCGGCGAACACAACCACAACAACGAGCCCCCGAGATACAAATCTTCTCACAAACTTTGAACTCGATCATAAAGTTATTTATAAACTCTCAGTTTATCACAGAAAAGCTCCTTTATTTTATTACAGCAGACGTAACGCTGATTCACCTGCTGTTGAGAGAAGATCTATTTATATTACAATTTCCATATTTCTTCAGAGCTAAAATAAGATGATATAGCAGCATAGAGAAGCAGAAGTCAGGCCACAGAGAAATCTGAAGCATCAGTGAAAAATAGACTGCAAAGTACATTCAGAAACAAGAACAACACTCGATAAAGGCAAAATGCATTCAATCAATGAGATTTATGCACATGTATATATACAGCACAGAGTGCATATTAGAATAATTAAAAAGTGAGTACAATTTCTAACTATCAGAATGTATAAAACCGTGGAAAACACGAAAGTCGAGTTACTGATCTGGATTTCACAGTAACGTTCTATTCGAGTCATGGAAAAAGTGACATTAATAATGCATCTTTAATAATATGCAATTAATAACATCAACTCGCCTTGACACTCAGTATAATCATTACCAATCACCATGTCTGTTCTGGAGAAATGTCCATCTTTTTTCATACTGGTGACAGCCAGTTTCTGTATCAATATGTGGATGATAAAGAAGGAGCAAAACCTTTTTTTTGCCCAGGAAGACAAGATAGGTGACTGAAGAAAACATAGAGAAACACTTTATACCTGACTATCTGAATTGTATGTGTTTCAAAACGTTTATAGAGATGGATAATTGTTCTGTAAAAGCTGAAAACGTAGAGTCTGGGAAGTGTTAATGCCACGAGACAAGATCTTCAAGAAGGAATCGACCTTTCTCTGATAAAAGGAGGTCTGATAAGAGAAAGTGTGATGGCAAGAGTTCAGAGACATTTCGTTAATTTTACTGGGAAAGGTAAAACCAGTACGGTGAAGGAACAACGAGTGTATAAAGATATTGAGATTCTGGTAAAAACAAACAAAGAGAATAATACTTCAAATACAGACGACTAGATTGAATTAAATCTCTTCATCAATATAAAGACTGCAGGGAATTGCTATAGAAAAAATAACATAAAGGCAAACGGGGGATATGCGATAACATTAGCACATAATTTTAAGGATGATGTCGAGATTCTACATGTACATTAAGAGTAAGAACATAAGTAGGGAGATGGTAGGGCCCTTTATACATCATGAAGGTCGTCTTTGTGTTGAACCCCAGGAGATGGGAGAGATACTAAATGAATATTACACGCCGGTCATTTACTGTGGAGAACGAAATGGAGGCTAAGGAATGCAGGAAACTCATTCATAAACGGTTCAAATTACAGAGGAGGGAGAAAAAGTGCTTAGAGAATGTAAAGATGCATAGATCTCCAAGCTCGATCTAATGTATCCCAGACAACGGTGGGAAGAAAGGGAAGTAAGTGGGAGACCGCATGCAGAAATATTTTCCTCATTGATCACTTTGGTGAGATACCTGATGATTAAAGTGGGTGTGGAGTAAACTGATATATATTTGTTTTACGAAGTTTGTAAGGTATATCGTTGCAAATTATCTGAAAAGGTAGGAGTTTTGAACATTTAGAGAGGCAAAATCTGATTAGCGATAGTCAAAATGGTTTTATGCGAGGAAATTCGTATCTCATAAACTTGATTTCAGATTTCTGAGCAAGTTACAAAAATATTGATGATGGCATTCTTTTAAACGCTGTTTACTTTGGTTTGAGTAAAGACTTTGTGAAGGTTCTGCAAGGCAGATTAAGGGGTAAAGTTCGGTCACATGGAAGTAAGTGTCGAGAGTATGGTGCTGCAAAGCACAGCAGGCAAGACAACATCTGAGGAGCAGGGGAATCGACGTGTTGGGCATTAGCACTTCTTCAGGCAACTTCATCAGTTTGCTGATGAAGGGCTCTTGTACTAAATGTCAATTCTCCAGCTCCTCGGAAACTGCCTGACCTGTTGTGCTTTTCCAGCAACATACTGCCGACTCGGATCTTCAGCATCTGAAGTCCTCGCTTTCTCCCACAAAGAGTTCAGTGTGAGCTTGCCAATTGAATAGACAGTTCAGAATGGTTGTCGTCGAGCTGTTTTTCGGACTGTAGGTCAGTCACAAGTGATGTTCTTCTGGAATCAGTTTTGTGTCCTTTTTTGTTTATCAGTTACATGTGCGATTTTGATTTAATTAAAGAAGGTATGGTTAGTAATCTTATGAACGATACAAACATTCATGGTACATTAGACAGCAAAGAAGATGTTCTAAGATCACAAAGGGCATTGATCCTATGGCTGGAAGGGCTGCAAAATGGCAGGTGAAATTCATTCTGGGTAAAAGCGAGATATTGCATTTTTGAACCACAGAGATTCGTAGATCTTGGGTTCTGTTTTGAGCAGATGAACATCGGGGTTCAGGTGCATAATTCTTTGACGTTTGCTTCACATATTGTCAGGGTGGTTAAAAGCATTTTATCCACTTTCTGTCATTTTCAATACTTTGAATAAAAGAGTGTCAACGTTATGTTACGGTTGTATAGGACATTGCTGACATTTGTTCCGAATTAGTGTGTCGATTTTGTTCACCCAGCTATAGGAAGTTTAGTATTAAGATAAACAGGGTTCAAAAGTTACTTACTCTGTTGATGACGGGTATGAAACGCTTCAGTTATAAAGGCTGGATAGTATGGCAGCTCATTTCACATGACCGCCTGGGACTGAGAGTTGACGTTGTTTAATTTTATAAATTCATAGTGTATATAAATAGGTTTAATAGTAATGGTGTTCCGTTGGATGGGGCAATTCAAGACTAGAAGGCCACATTTTTCTGGTTAGTGGATAGAAGTGTATATAACAACTGAGGATTTTATTTACACAGAGTGAAAAGTGAATGGAATGAACTTTCTGAGGAAGGAATTGATGTAGGTACGATGAGAACACTGAAAATACTTTTTGATAAGTACATCAAAAGGAAAGGATTTGAGGCAGGTGGGCCAACAGCAGATAGTTGGGACCAGTTTATTTCGGAATTCTCTCCGGGTTGGACTGGTTGGAATGGTTGGAATGAAGGTTCTGTTTCTATGCTGTGTGTTTCGAAGACTCATCAGGAAATACATTTGTGTCAAATGTTTCTGGGGAGGAAATTCGTGTCTTGATTTTGCATTTTTGAGGAAGTTGCCAAAAAGAATGAACTATTAGAAGGTTGTTGGAATAGTCTGTTTGCAGATAAAAGGATGTCTGACAAGGAGAATTCTTTCAAGAAAGATGATAAGAGTTCAAAGAAATAATGTTCATTTTATCGTGAACAGTAAAACTGGTATGGTGAAGGAACAATGGATATATAAATGTATTAAGGTACTAGTAAAGAAATGTTTTAAAACCAGCAGTGTGTGATCACCCTTCCATGTAGCTCTATGCATGAATTATTAGTTGTTATAACCACATACGGAATCAACAAAATATCTGTTTTTGTCTCATGGAAGAAAGCACACTTGACACTTGAAATAGACACAGAGAAAGTTGATGCGTTAGCACATGTAAGAGTAGACTGGGGTGTTTGAGAAGTTCTTGGAAGTCTTCCTGAAATTAGAAACTTTGAAAATCCATTCCACAGTGTTGATTTTTTGGTGCTTCCCGAGTTGGTTGTAGCTTATGAATCCTATGGTCAATTGAATCAGGAGAATGCCTCATGTAATGAATTTGTGGAAGGGTCATTCATTTAAAGCAGCTGTTGATGCCCTTTCTGCACTTGGAATATTTGGACATGCGGGAGGATTATATGACACGGTAATTCCATGAGTAGAAGGTGTGAATGAAATCCTCTATGCAGTTTTGTGTGCGCATGTGTGTGTATGTGTGTGTGTGTTAGGGGGTGGGGGGTGCTGGGGCACGGGACGGGGGTTCGCGGTGCGCTGTTATCTCTGCGGCTTGGACGACTGCGTGATGTTCTACATGTAAGCTCCACAATTGACAGACGACAAGTGAGTGTGAACTCAGTAAGTCGACAACTTCACTTTCTTTGATCCCACGTTGGAAACCATTTATTCCCCCTTGTATCATCTGTAACAATGCTGGGACAAGACGAAATATCACTGGGAAGCATCGAACCTAAACCCTCCATTCACCAGCAGTGACATCGCTCAGCACATCCATGACCGTGACCATGATCAGGACCGTGCTGAATGTACATGCTCTGCTTTACTATTGCAAACTACGCCTCTGTTTCACAATATTATACAGCAGTGGCTTTACTAATAGTGTTCTGAAGTGTTAAGTCATAATGCGTGAAACTATTGATGATTTTGATTGATCATGTTTACATTTTGAAATTAAATTGAAATGTCAGGTAGCTGCTAATGCATGTGAAAACAAATCTAAAAATATGAGTTGATCACTTTGCATAATGTAAAAGCTACTTATCTAAAGATGTGAGACGATTTTGTTTTAGTATGGATTCCTAATTGTCACATCTCTAAACATCTCATAGTGTTCGCTTCAGATATCAACTTCCGTCAGTGAGCAACACTGTAATAACGCATGATAGTATCAACATTATAATTGTCTATCTCTGAATAATATGTTATTATTTCTCAGCAAATCCCAATGTTCACATCCGATGAAGACCACCCACCCAGCTAAACCTTGATGTTCAGAACTTCAGTTCATGATGCGCTGTCGATACGTTGAATTTCCACTGACGAATCTTGGAAGGCACCCATGAAGCTATGACTGCAAGGATGTGATGATGGTCAGATTTACGTTCAAAATAATAATGCCCTTGCACCGTAGGAAAACGTTACAAATGCACCATTTAGACAACAGAATGAATGATTACCATTTAATCTTAATTATTTTCCAGCTGTCAGGGTCCAAATGTCTTCATTTTGCCTCCGGTAGTTCCAGGAGAATTTCTAGTTATGTCTGACAGGTCTGCATGATGAAAGTCGAGGAGCTTCACAACTCATGTCGCAGTTCTAAGCATCTGTATGCAGGTCCAAACGAGGACACATGGACTGGAAGATTGTTATTAAATTGCCTGGATTGGACAATAGTGAACACACACTGACGGAAGGTAAGGTCCGTGTGGTCAAATATCGGAACAGCTATGAGAAGCGTTACTGATTCACTGTTCAGTGGACTACTGAATTAAAACTCACTGGCACATATCCAGTTTTGAATGATCACATATATAAACCATGGCTGTAGCAGCATTGTGGACAAATTATATGCCACCACTATTACATGCCCACATGTATTCAACGGCAATCATGACTAGAATTGTATGTACACCTAGGGAGCATATCTCATGATAGATAATAAACACGAAAACAAGTGATGACATGCTACATTTACTGTCTTTCATGTCCGTAGTTGAATAGGGGTTGGAAGTGGGGTAAATGAGTGGCTTCCAGATGAATGACTTATGCCTGCTCCTCCGATGTGCTTGAACTGCTGTGCGTTTTCTGCACTACTCTCGACTTATGAGTTGTATTTGATCAAGCATTGGGTGAACATCTGATAAAGGGTCAAGAAGAAATAAACACTCATGTCGGGTGCATGGAAGAAAGGCCAGCTGACTGAAAATACCACGAAAATGGCGACAGTCGGCCAACTGTTATGTCTGAGGTGTTCTAATTTGGTAGCTTCATAAACAACCATGCAAAGATAATCCTTATATGCATATTTCCTCACTTACTGATTCCGAAAAAAACAACTTGATCACGAGGAAAGATCACGATGCCTGAGCCTGCAGAGATGGCAAACTTATAAGCTGCTGATTTAGATGGCAAAGTACCATCGTATAGCATTGCAGCATGTCTTATACGTGTCACTTGTGCTGAAGAATGAATGAAGTTTGGAATTGAGGTTATTGATCATGTAGGCAGATGGAGGGTATGTCTGGTTTAAGTACAACATCTACGTTTCTTTTCAACTTCTCAAACACTTTAAACATCTTAAAAAGTTAACAAATAAGTACAGAGTAAATTTCACCCCATTTTTTAACTCGGCTCTGAATTTACTCTTTGTTCCAGCATAAATAAATGGATTAGTACAGGAACTCAGAAACTGACGCATATACCCGGTTTCCTCCAGGATAAAGGATGCATCACCATAATTGGAACGTGAGTAATAAGCAACTTTTGCAATTCGGACATAAAGGACTGTTGTAAAATATACTGAATATAACAGGATAAAACTGCCTGAAATGGCGAAAAGTAAAACAATGGACTTCTTCCGCTTCTCCATCTCTGGATCACTGTGGTTCATTGCATTGCGCTCTCTCCGGAGCCTCCTTCGAGATTCATTAGCATTAAAAATATGTCTGACTGTCAGACCATTCAGCATTAAAATTAGAATGAATGGGAGACACGGGGCTAAAATAGTTCGAATCAAATCATATGCAGCCCATGACGGCGTGGTACTAAATGCTAATTTGATAACACAGAACCAAGGAACATCATTCGTTATGTATAAAGGTTCGAACACAAAATATAAAAGAGCATTTTTTAGACAGCTCAGTGTACAGAAGATCCCTGTAACCCAGACCGCTATATTTTCTGTGCAATATTTGATTTTAAGCTGCTGGCAGCAAATGGCCACACATTGATCAATGGTGAAAGCGACGGTTAACCAGGCAGAACTGTTAATGGCTGCATAAGTTAAGACAACACGGAGACTGCATATTGGTGTTATTGATAGGAAACTGAATGGTGAATAAATACCAGCAATCCGGTTTATAATCGCAGTTACAATGATAACCAAGAGACCTGCTAACGCCATGGACATCATGTAATAGATGATACATCCAGAGAGACCACATTTTCTTCGATAAAGAACAACAATCACTGTCAAATTAGCTGAAGCAAAGAGAATGGAAAGAGAAAATAGACAAAATTCTGCCGTTGAACTTGCAAACAAGTACGTTAATAATTCAACATTCAACAAACGCATTTCTTTCCCAGGGTTCTGTGTAAAATCCACACTTGTCTGACCAGTTTTTGAGAAAATATATTTCGCAGCAATATCAAGATGTTTAGTGACGGTTCCAACAAAAATAAATTGGCTGAACTGAAAACAAGCTATGGCAGTGACAAAGGAAAATGGTTTTTAATTTATAAGAAGATATGAAATACTTGAAGACGCATCAAGACATGCACGAAATTAGATTGCGTGTATCTCGTATCTGCATTGAGTAGTGTAATTGACAGGAAAAAAAGATGCAATGGCATATTTGAAGCCTGCTGAGAAAACTCAAATGCATTTTCCTTTCTTAAAAAGCTATCCAAGTGTAATGCATTTCTGTAAACTATGACTCTGTTAAAATACCTGAGAGACCATCATCAAAACCATTACAATCTGCATGAAGTGGGATAGAAATGAATTTGTCCTAGATATTGATTTGTAACATTGATTAAGACGAAGTGGAATTTCCTACTTATTCTGCTGGCAACCTCAGTGTCGAAGTGGACTACTGGAACTCCCAGATGATGAGCTCTTATTCAGATAACCTCTCCTTGAATGCAGCAACGCACTGTCAGAGCAAACGAACAATATGCAGTATGTCGGTATTTCATACCTGTGATGAAGGAATTCCATTTCCATCAATCTTACATGTTGAAGTATCAATAGTTTATTGGAAAGGTATTTCAGGCAATTTTAAGCAATGAGCGTTAAACTCTGAGATCAATTTAATTATCATTTCGAATCAAACTTTCACCAAACGCCATTATTGGCTATTGTATTGCTCAGAAACTCCAGGATAACAAGAGGTAATTCACTATTTTCAGCCGGCAAGTGTTAAATGTTGTTAACATTGCAAAGTATCGGTCACTTGGAAGATAGATTCAATCGCTTCCACAAAGTATTCAGAATTGCACTGTGACAGAAATGTGGTAATTTTAACTTTGCAACAACTGGAACAACAGAATACTTTGTATGAAAGTGACACCACAATGCTCCAAGTACTGCAATATGGAAAATAGCATCGTCTGTTCACATTTACACAAAAGGGCTGTCAGTCTTTTACTTCATCCACGTCGATGCCATCAACAGGTATTGATATATGTTGTGGATCCGAATGAGAATTCAGCCGTTGCAACTGTGGCAATGCCGTACAAGTTCAACATAAATAAATCACAATGTTCAACCACATTAGTCTCAATACCTCAACTAACGATGCTTAGACCAAGATGGCAGTTGTAAATGGTCACCTACATCATTAAACGGACCTAACAAAATGATCATTGAACAATTGTTTCCCATTCTCATGACGATCATATACTAATGATTTTCAGGTATTCAGGGTTAAGATCTGTAATTCGCTGTCTAATACTGTGATGAAGCAATATTGAAGTAGATTTCTCGTGAAAGGCATATTGTGAGAGGGTCAACTGCGACGAAATGAATTACTGAGCTGGAGAGCAGATGCACAAGGTGGGTAAAATGCCCTGTAATGGCACTGTCTCATTACTCTGATTTAGTAAATATATGCAAAACTACAGATGTTAAGAAAATACATGCTACTGATGTTAACACATATTACCTTGAAATAACTCAAATTGGAACAAGGTGAAATACATCGTTGCAAAATAATAAACGGACACATTGACAAATAATAATGAAATAACTGAACAAGTGAATTTAAATTTTCCAGTAAAGTACACAATAATTCTGAGTACTTTTTTTAAAAAAAGATTATCGTAAATGTTTGAACCCTCGTTTGGGGAATGAACCCGGCCAAATGATTTAAAATTCAGTAGGGGATTACATTCAGAATAATGATCACAATTCCATCCGTTTTCGAATATGCATGGACAAATTCGAGTGTGATCTAAAAGGAAGAGTGCTAAACTAGCCAACTATTACAAAATTCGGCAGAAGCTGTGGAACGTAGTTTGGGAAAAAAAAAACTGTTTGAACATTTGATATGTGGGCGGCTTTGTCAACAAAGGTGATTAGCGTTCAGGAGAGATATGTTCTCATGAAAATTAGGAATGGCAGTGGCAAGATGAGCGAACCATGAATAAAAGATAAAATTGTGAAAATAGCTAAAAGGAAAAAGCAAGTGTCCATAAGATCCAGGCGACTGAAGACAGATGAAGCTTTGGATGAATATTGGCAATGTAGGACCAATTTGAAACGAGGAATTAAGAGGGCTAAGAGGGGTCATGAGATATCTTCAGCAAACAGGGTTAAGGAATATCCGAAGCCGAATCCTTTGATTCGAATATAAGGAGCACGAGTGTAAAAAGCAAACGGTTGTCCCATTCAAGGACACGGGGGAAAGTTATGCTTGGAGTCAAGAAAATTTGACGAGATTCCTTATGAGTACTTTACATTAGTATCACCGAGGAGAGGAACATGACTGGCGTTGAGGTTAGGGATACATGTCTGATTACTCTGCGTCAAGTCGGCATAAGCCACAGATGAACTGTTGGGTATTCCAAAAAGGCAGTGATTTGGCAAAGTCTCCACTCCAGATATGATTACTGAAAAAATGAAGAGGAACTAGCTGGGACCTTAAGAAATTTCTTTGCAGCATCCTTGAAGACGGATGAGGTGCAACAGGACTGGACAATTGCGAATGTTGACCCCTTGTTTAAGGAGGGTAGAAGAGTAATAAAGTTAAATATAGAACGGAGCGCCTGACGTCAGTAGGAGGGCAGCTGCTGAAGAAGATACTGAGGGATGAAATACATAAAATGGGATTATTAGTGAAAAGAAACATGGTATTGTCTAGGGCAGATTATGGCTTACCGACTTAATAGAATTCTTTCAGAAAGAGGCAACATTGTTTGATGAATGAAATGTTATTGATGTCATATAAATGGACTTCAGAACGGCATTTGATAAGGTTCCCTATGGTCGGCTGGTGGAGAAGGTGAAGTTGCACAGTGAATAGCGTGTTTGGATTGAGAACTGGCTGCGCAACACAAGACAGAGAGTAGTAGTGGGATGGTAGTTTCTCAAATGGCAATCTGTGACCGTGCTGGGACCACTGTAATATACATAATTGATATGGAGGAAGTTACAGGTGTCTGATAACCAAGTTTGTGGATGACACTAAGATTGATGGAGGAGCAGATGGTGAAGGGGACTGTCAGGGATTATAGGAGAATATAGGTAGATTTTCGAGATGGACATAGCAATAACAGATTGTTTTGAATCTGAGCAAATTCGAGATGATGCATTTCAAAAGATCCAACTCTCGAGCGAACTATACGTCAAATGGAAAGTTCATGAGGAAAATTGATGTACACAGAGATCTGGGAGTTCAGGTCCATTGTGCCGAAGGTGACAATGCAGATCGGAGGTGGGTACTGCAGAGGCTGGAGATTCGAGTCAACCTTAGAGAGTTGCTGGAAATGCAAAACAGGTCAAGCAGCATCCGGAGAGCAGGAAAATCGACGTTACTGGCAAAAGCCCTTCATCAGGAGTTCTGATGAATGGCTTTTGCCCGAAGCGTCCTGTTTCCTGCTCCTCGAATGCTGCCAGACCTGCTGTGCGTTTTCAATACCACTCTAATGTTCACCCTAATGCAGACCGTTAGTGTGGTCAAGAAGGCATGTGGCATATTTTCCTTAATCGAAATGTTATTGAGTACAAGAGTTGGCAAGTAATGTGACATTTGTTTCAGACTTGGGTTCGCCCGCATTTGGAATACTGTGAACATTTCAGCTAGTCATATTATCAATAGAATGCGGATGTTTGGAGGGAGTGTAGAGGATGTTCAGAAGGATGTTGCCTGGTATGGAAAGCACTCGCTATTAAAAGAAGTTGACTAGATTCGGATTATTTTCAAAAGAAAGACTGAGGTTGAGGGGATGCCTAATTGATGTCTACAAAGTCATGAAAGGTATGGATAGGATGGAAAGCAACAATCTATTTCCCAGAATGGGGTACTCAATTTCAAGAGTTAACGAGTTGAAATTGAGAGAGGAAAATTTAGGGGAGGTACGCCTGGAGAGTTCTTTATGCAGAGGGTGGTGGGAGCCTGAAATGTGTTGAAGGCGCAGGTAGTAGAGGTGGGCACGGTAACGTAATTTAAGATGCACCGAGTCAATTAATGTTGGACAGGAAGGAAAGAGATACAGGCACTAAAATCGGCGACAGGTTTAGATTGAGGATTTGGATCAGCGCAGACTTGGAATGTGAAAGGACCTCGACCTGTGCAGTAACTTCCTTTGTTCATTGAATATATAGTTGATAGGAAAACAGACGACTTCATATTGGAGATAGCATATTCTTCATGTTAATACAGGCTGCTAGTAAGAAAGAAGGCCAGGTTACACAACAAGATTCATAAAGTGTGGCGCTTAAATGGCTCTCCTGTTCCTCCGATGCTGCCTGACCCTCTTTGCTTTTCCAGCATCACACTTCTTGACTCTTGTTGTATAACAAGAGTGATGTTGGAAAAGCAAAGTCGATCAGGCACTGTCGGAAGCGCAGAAGAACCATTTAAGCGCCACAAGTTTTTACTCCAACCTCCAGCATCTGCTGTCCTCACTGTGTCTTCAGTAAAACAACAAATCAATTACGTTAATAATACTAGAGTGCCGTACCTTACCTGGAATCCCGACAACTGCGAGGAAATTATAGTAAACGGAAAACAACACACCTTTTGGTGATATATGCATTTCCCCCACACATGTGAAGAACATTTGGAATTACGCTGCGTTTTTCCACATTTATTCGTGATTATGAGCTCCGGGGATTAATTAGGTGAGTGAACAAGTTCAGCAAATACCACGATTGCAAACAAAGCAGGTTAGGGCATTTCCTGGATTGGGATTGTTTTCCATTACTGGATTAGTAAACGCTCAGGGACTATAACATGCTTTAAGTGTTTTTATTTATCAAAGTTCAAGGCATGGGTTTGAGTTCCTGGCTAACATAATGATGTTTTCACCTGGTCAAATTGAGAGTTGCAATTTTTATTATTTGTTATTCATCCACTGTAGCACGAGCCTCACACTCTGGCTGACGCAATGCGAGTAATTCTCTGTACACACCAACTACGAGGATAAGTCCAGTGATAGACGTGTCTCATAATTGCATCATTGTAGCAATACAAATTGTTTTTCCTCAAAGGTTATCTCAGTAGAAGCCACGTGTTTTCTGATTAACTCCTTATTTTTACAAACAGCCCAAAATCCTTTCTTGGAAAGTTCTAATTATGTTAAAGTATGCTTGGCTATCTCTGTAAAGAAAACCAAAATATTGCAGATGAAATGAAAGGCAATGTTCGAGAAAGTCAGGAATTTTGAAAACATCTATACAGAGAGAAAGTTGTGCTTTGACAACTGCGTCATTCTTCATGATTTGTATCTGGTAAATGGTGAAAGCCTTTGCAGAGAGAGAGAGAGAGAGAGAGAGCGTGACGTACGGGCCTGGCCGTAGAACACAGAACATTACAGCACAGTACAAGACCTTCAAAACCTCGATATTTCGCCGACCTGTGAAACCAATGTGAAGCCAATCTCAACTACATTCATCCATTATCATCCATATGCTTATCCAAAAATCATGTAAATGCCGTTAATTTTGGCGAGTCCACTACTGTGGCAGGCCAGGCATTCAGTGAGTATAGAACCTTCTATTCTTTAACATAAACAACATTGAATCCCTCAGCCTTTCCTGATAGGACCTCCATTCCATACCAGCCAACATCTTAGTAAATCTCCTCTGCAACTTCTCCAATGCTTCCATGTCCTTCCCATAATGCAGCGAACAGAACTGTGCACAGTAATCCATTTGGGGCCGCTAATGAATTTTGTACAGCTACAACATGACCTCATGGTTCCGAAACTCAAGCCTTCCACCAATAAATGCTAACACTCCATACACCTGCGAAACAAACCTATCAAAATGGATGACAATTTCCAAGAATCTATACACAAGGATACCATAATCTCTCAGGTAATCCACACTACCTAGAATCTTACCAACAGTGCAGTAGTCCGTGTTCCTGTTACTCCTTCCAAAGTGAATCACCTCTCTCTTTTCCACGTTAAACTCAATTTGCCATCTCTCAGCTCAGCTCTGCTGCATATTTGTTACCTTCAATAACCTTCAACATTCTGCTGCAGTGTCTACAACTGCAGCAATTTTAGTGTCATCTGCAAATTTACTAATCCATTTTTCTGCGCACCCATTAGGGTGATTTACAAAAATGGCGAACAGAAGTGGTGCACCACGAGCAACAGAACTCGACGATGAACATGTCCCATCAACAACACACTCTGTCTTCATGAAGGAAACAAATTCTGATGAAACCACTAAATCCACCTCAATGATATGCATCCATACTTTCTGTTTTCGCCTACCGTGGGATATTGTATCACACCCTTCACTGAAATCCATTTACACCACAACAACCGTTTCATCCTCATCCAGCAGATCGATCACCTTCTCGAAGAACTCAGGTGTTTGTAGCAGGTCTTACCCTTCGCAAACCATGCTGTCTATACCTAATCAAATTGCTCCCAGCTTGACGATTATCAACCCTATATCTCATAATCCTTTGAAGAATTGCACCCACGGCAGAAGTAAGGTTCACTTGCCTGTAATTACCAAGGTGGTTTCACAATGTCTGTTTGATTAGATGGCCAGGGTGCGGGAGAGAATATTTGCTTGCCCCCAGTCTTCTAGCACCATTGCTGTCGACAATGACAACATAAAGAACAAAGCCACAGGCTCTGCAAACCTCTCGCTAGCATCCCAGGGATTCATGGGATAATTCCCATCTGGCCCGGGGTTCTTACATATGTTCACATTTTCAAGAATTGCTGACACATCCTCATTTTGCATCTCAATACCATCTATTCTAATGGCCTAAATGTCCGTATTCTCCACGAGAATACTGTATGATTACTGACGAAATCTATTCATTTGGCGCCTCTCCCATCTCATCGTACACCACGCAAAACATCTCATTACTTTCCGGGACTGGCTCTAATCTAGTCATTCGTTTATTCCTGAGGTACCTATAAAGAACGCACAACACTAGGTTATAGTCCAACAAGTTTAATTGGAAGCACACCAGCTTTCGGAGCATCACTCCTTCATCAGGTAATAGTGGACGACTCAATGCGAAGACACAGAATTTATAACAAAAAATTGCAGTGCGATGTAACTGTAATTATACATTGAAAAATACTTTGATTGTCTGTTGAGCCTTTCACCTGTTTGAATACCATGATAATTTCACTTCATTCATGTGTAAATCACAAAATCTTTTTTTAATGTTGCATTTTCAGGTTAGCTGTTAATAATGGTGATAGCTGGACAATATGTTGAAGTTGTTAGCCTCCTGTCTTCTCTGTCTATGTCATGTTGTTTAAATTGATTCTAATCTCAAAAGTGAGATAACAGAGTTTTACATGAATTCATGCAGTTTTTCATTTCAGAGATCTAAATGAATGCATGCAGTTTTTGAACAAATTACAATGTAACCCTGCAATTACAAATTCACCCCACAAAATATATGTGGGCATGTGGTTCTTTGTCTGTGTGTGTGTCTGTCTGTCTGGTTTGGGTGTTGTGAGTGGGAGAAAGTGTACGTGTGTGTGTAGTGAGTGCAGAGTATCTTAAGTCTGTGAGGGGGGTGCATTTGTAAGTGTAGGAGTGTGTGTGTGTGCAAGGATGTGTGTGTGTGTCTGTGTGCGCGTCTGTGTATATGTGTGTCCGTGTGTATGTGTGTATAGGAGTGCCTGTGTGTGAGAGAGTGTGTGTGTGTGTAGGAGTATCTGTGTGTGTATGTATAGTGCAATGGTGGTCACCTGTAATGTGACATGAACCCAAGGTCCCGGTTGAGGCCCTCTCCATGGGTACTGAACTTAACTATCAGCTCGGCCACTTTTCGCTGCTGCCTGTCCCGAAGTCCGCCTTGGACGATGGTCAGCCGAAGGTCCGAGGTCGAAAGTCCTGGACTACTGACGTGTTCCCTAACTGGGAGGGAACACTCCTGTCTGTTGATTCTTGTGCGGTGCCCATTCATCCGTTGTCTCACGTCATTTGTCAGACCAAACCTGTACATTGTCAGATCTTGCAGCATTTTCGAGTGGAATGTTTCATTATCTGACAAATAAAATTCTGAAGTCTATTATGCTGTCATTAGCTATCATTCTCACTCCTGGATTTACAGGGGAGGGAAGGTCATTGATAAAACTACAGAATACCGTTGTACCTGGGATATAACTTCGCAGAGCTCCAGCTTATCTGTCCTCGAGCTGAGAAAGCTGACTTCCATAAACTATAACTATCATCTTCTGGATCAGTGGTGCTGGAAGAGCACAGCAATTCAGGCAGCATCCGAGGACAGGCAAAATCGACGTTTCGGGCAAAAGCACTTCATCAGGAGGGCTTTTGCCCGAAACGTCGATTTTACCTGTCCTCGGATGCTGCCTGAATTGCTGTGCTCTTCCAGCACCACTGATCCAGAATCTGGTTTCCAGCATCTGCAGTCATTGTTTTTACCTTATAACTATCATCTGATGTGCCATGTGACATTCGAACCAACGGAGAGATTACCCAAAATTCCCAAAATCCATGAAGAATTAGGAACATGAGAAACCTCTTCGGCCCCCTCAAGCTTGCTCCAAAATTCTGATCCAACATTGTTATCATCGAGTTCCCCACACCTTCCAAATTACCCTTAACTCCACAATCTGTAAGTAATATATCCTTATCAGCCTTCACATGAAAATGTACCGACAGATCTCTGTTGAAATTTGATCCAAAGAATTGCTACTCTCTGAGAGAAGAGGTTTATGTTCTTCTCAGCGTGAAATTAGCACTTCTTTATTCTGAATGTACGCCCTCTGGTCCTAGAGTCTCCTATGCGTGGATACCCTGGCTCAGTATTTACACAGACCTCATCACCTCAGGAGATCTCCCCCCCCCCACCCCACAGCTTCCAACCTCATAGTCCGGGAACCCCGCACTGCCCGGTTCTACCTCCTTCCCAATATCCGCAAGCCTGACCACCCTGGCTGACAAATTGTCTCAGCATGCTCCTGCCCCACTGAACTTATCTCTACCTACTCGACACTGTCCAATCCCCCCTAGTCCAGGAACTCCCCACATACGTTGGAGATACAACACACGGCCTCTACCTCCTCCAAGACTTCCGTTTCCCCGGCCCCCAACGCCTCATCTTTACCATGGATATCCAATCCCACTACACCTCCATCCGCCATGACCAGGGCCTCCAATCCCTCCGTTTTGTCCTCTCCAGACGTCCCCAACCGTACCCTTCCACCGACACTCTCATTCGTTTGGCCGAACTGGTCCTCACCCTTAACAATTTCTCCTTTGAATCCTCCCACTTCCTCCAGACCAAAGGGTTAGCCATGTGCACACGTATGGGCCCCAGCTATGCCTGTCTCTTTGTTGGCTACGTAGAACAGTTGATCTTCCATAATTACACCGGCAACACTCCCCACCTCTTCCTCCGCCACATTGATGACTGCATTGGCGCCACCTCGTGCTCCCGCGAGGAGGTTGAGCAATTCATCAACTTCACCATCACAGTCCACCCTGACTTTAAGTTTACCTTCTCTGACACCTCCCTCTCCTTCCCGGACCTCTCCATCTCCATTAGTGAAGACCGACTTGACACTGACATTTTTTACAAACCCACCGACTCCCACAGCTACCTGGATTACACCTCTTCCCACCCTATCTCTTGCAAAAATGCCATCCCGTATTCCCAATTCCTCTGCCTCCGCCGTATCTGCTCCCAGGAGGACCAGTTCCACCACAGAACACACCAGATGGCCTCCTTCTTTAGAGACCGCAATTTCCCTTCCCACGTGGTTAAAGGTGTCCTCCAACGCATCTCGTCCACATCCCGCACCTCCGCCCTCAGACCCCACCCCTCCAAACGTAACAAGGACAGAACGCCCCTGGTGCTCACCTTCCACCCTACAAACCTCCGCATAAACCAAATCATCCGCCGACATTTCCGCCACCTCCAAAAAGACCCCACCATCGGGGATATATTTCCCTCCCCACCCCTTTCCGCCTTCCGCAAAGACCGTTCCCTCCGTGACTACCTGGTCAGGTCCACGCCCCCCTATGACCCACCCTCACCTCCTGGCACTTTCCCCTGCCACCGCAGGAACTGTAAAACCTGTGCCGACACCTCCTCACTCACCTCTATCCAACGCCCTAAAGGAGTCTTCCATAGCCATCAAAATTTTACCTGCACATCCACTAATATCATTTATTGCATCCTTTGCTCCCGATGCAGTCTCCTCTACATTGGGGAGACTGGGTGCCTCCTAGCAGAGCGCTTTAGGGAACATCTCCGAGACACCCGCACCAATCAACCAAAGCGGCCCGTGGCCAAACATTTCAACTCCCCCTCCCACTCTGCCGAGGATATGGAGGTCCTGGGCCTCCTTCACGGCCGCTCCCTCACCACCCGACGCATGGAGGAATAACGCCTCATCTTCCGCCTCGGAACACTTCAACTCCAGGGTATCAATGTGGACTTCAACAGCTTCCTCATTTCCCCTTCCCCCACCTCATCCGAGTTTCAAACTTCCAGTCCCCTTGACTTGCCCGGACTTGTCCGACCTGTCTAGCTCCTTTTCCACCTATCTACTCCACACTCTCCTCCCTGACCTATCACCTTCATCTCCCCCCCCCCCGCCCCCCACTGACCTATTGTACTCTATGCTACTGTCTCCCCAACCCCCACCCTCCCCTAGCTTATCTCTCCTCCCTTCAGGCTCTCTGCATTGATTCCTGATGAAGGGCTTTTGCCCGAAACGTCGATTTTGCTGAAGCTCCTCGATGCTGCCTGAATTGCTGTGCTCTTCCAGCACCATTGATCCAGAATCTGGTTTCCAGCATCTGCAGTCATTGTTTTTACCTCAGTATTTACACTGTCAATTCCATTAAGAATCTTCGCATACTATGTTTCATGGAGAAGAATCCCAAGACCCATTGTGTTACATCTTTCTGCAATTGTTTCCATTTAATTATTGCTCTGTTCATTGATACTCCATTGCAAAATGAACATCTTCCCGTTTTCCGAAGTTATACTTCATTGACTCCAGTATTTCTCAGACTCTGTGTTGCTACATTACGTTATCATTGACGATGAAATTAAGGGCAGGTGCTCTCACATCGTTTCAAACGCTCAGTTTCTTTTCCAGATATAACGAAACGCTGAGTGGGCCTTATAGATTCTGAACACAGCCATCACTTGGCTCTTGATGATCGGATTGCGCTGCTAATTTTCCCTTCCAACATTATACCGATGAGCGAAAGAAGGCTGATGGGTCTGTAATTGACTGGTTTGAATTTGTTCCGATTTTATTCCCAAAAGAGACATACAGACAGTTTTCTATTTTTTTTGGAATAGGTGCCATTCAGATATATACGATGGAACAGCTTGACTAGAAGTTGTTGAACATTTCAGATGATACTAATTCAGTTTTTCTTGCCGGAATCTTGTCAGGGCCCTTTACTATATCCATTGGGAGCACGTCAGCATCATGTCAAGGAATCGACTTTTCTGAAGGGAATTTGAAGTGGATTGAAATATACCAACCCCTCAAAACTTCCTGCTGAAGCTGGTTGCATATGCTTCGACCTTTTCTTCCCCATCAATGAGAGTGGTGAAAATGTTTGAACTTCCAACTCCAAAGTTTAAATTCCCTTCACCGCTCACGTATTGCAAACCTGCTTAGCTCCCTTATCCCGCTCTATCGGCTGCGACTTGTGGTTTGAACTATGATTTGAACACATTATATTGCCTTCCCCTTCTCGGTGACAGTTCTCCTGTGTTTGGAATGTGCTCCTTTAGTCGCATGGCAAATATGTTTAGCCCGTCTTGGAGATTATACACACTGCTGCTACTGTGCATCGACTGTCGAGGGAATGAGTACTTGTGGATGTGACACCAATTAATAGGACTGCTCTTTAATGGATGGTGTCACACATTTTGGCTGTTGTTAGAGCTGAACACATTCAGGCAAGTGGAGAGAATATCATCACCCAACTGACGTGTCGATGGAGGACGGGTCTTAGGGAATCGAAAGATGATTGTAGGACACTTAGTCTTTGCTCTGCTTCAAAATCATGACATGCATGTGAAGAATCCAGTTTAATTTGTACCAAGATCTTGGTAGTGCACAATACAGAGATGATATTATCATTGAATATGAAGGGTCCAAATTGTCTCTCATGGGCTATGGCTATTACTGGTTCAATTTCGGGCACATATATCACTTATTGTTTGTCAGGCCAACCTGTCTGTTGAGCAAGACTGGCTGCGTTTGGATCTGGACTGCAACTGTGATTTGAGGGGTTGATTATTGTTTACAAAATGATGCAATCTCATCACATCTTGCCTTCTGCAAGAGTGAGCTTGGTTTTCCCATATGAGTGCTGCATTTCTCCTTCCACACGGTCGCGGGTTTACCTAATAAGTGTCTGATGAGCCTGGGTGCAGTGCATCTTGCAGACAGTATACAATCGCTGCTACTGAGCATCGGTATATGATGGAATAAATTAGATTGTCCTGGGTTCTTCTGAGGTTGCATTCCATCACGTCTTGATTTTCATCTTACAGATGGCGAGCAGGCTTTGGAAAGCGAGGAGGTGAGTAACTCACCTATGTCCAATCGAAATTCTGGGCGATGGTAGAACATGAGATGCTGATAAACAATTTGCTGCCGACCCGTTCAATATTAAAGCAGGACGTTAGATTTTATACTGTTAGGTTTGACTGGCAATGTTGCGACATGAATATTCCTTGACATTTATCAGAACAAGCCTGGATATTTTCCAGATCCTGTTGCATTTGAAAGTGGACTGTTTTAGTATCTGGGCAATTGTATAATCAGTGAACATTCCAAGGTCTGAAACTATGATGGGGAGAAGGCTGTTGAAGCAGCTGAAGATAATGGAACCTCTGACACTATCTCTCCCGAGGAAATTCTGCCGAGATTTGCTCGACTGCAACATACTCACATTTCTCACAGCTCCTTTGTGCGATTTATTACACCAATCAGCCTACAGTATCCCTCATTTTCCGACTCGGGCTTCTGTTTTCACGTTCTGTCAAATGATGCCTTGATGAGAATGCTAGTCACTGACACATCCCCTTTGGAATTCTACTGCTTTGAAAAAAAGCTTATAACGAACTCAGGAGCAGAGTGCCTGTGGTGGAACACTAACTGAGAGTCAGTAAGCCGGGTATTGCTGATTAGTCATGCTGTTGAAAGCTCCTTCCTTCATGTTTACACGTAGATTATACACTGTTAGATTTGTGAATGGGTGCAATGAAATTGCCTTGCTTTCTTATCCACGGGACACACTTGTGCAACTTACCACATTGTTGGGCGAGGTCACTGTTGTCGCTGGACAGGAAAAGCTTCGTTAGGGATATGGTGATTTCTGATGCTAAATGTTGTCAGGACGCCACGGCCCTCATTGCTTTCAATGTCTCCAAACAATTCTTGATACACTGTGGAATACGTAAATTGTCTGAAGTTTGGCATCTAAGATTCTGGGGATCATGTGAGCAGGTCGAAATGCATTAAGAAAAGCATGGGAACTGCAGACCAGTGGGCATAACATTTGTGCTGTGTTAGCTGTTAGAGGGGATGCTGAGATACGGTATTTAAGTTATTTATAAAGGCAAGGACACATTTGAGAGTCTCAACATGGCTTTGTGCACGGAAAATCGTGTTTCACGAATCTGAGTTTTTCCAATTGCTAGCCAAAAAAGGAACTGTGATGGAAGCAGTCGATATGGACATTACCAAGTTCATTGTCAATGCCACGATTGGTAGTTTGTAAACTACGATTAAATCTCAGGGCATCCAGGACGAGCGAAGAGAAAATTAGAACATCGATGGGACACAGGCACTAAACTGCCCACTGATCTCCAGCCGACCACTTCAACACCCCCTCCTACTCCCCCATGGACATGCAAGTCATGCGACTCCTCCGCTGCTAACTCCAACCTACCCGACAACTACAGGAAGGATGCCTCATCTTCCGCCTCGGGATCCTCCAATCACATGCCATCACCACCGACTTCAACAGAGTCCAAATTTCCCCTTCCCTGTCCACATCCGATTTTCAAACGTCCACCTTGACCTGTCCTACCTATCTGCTCCACCTTCCCACCGCCCTATCACTATTTATTCTCCATCGATCTCTCGCCATTCGATCTACTTTTCCCAACTCTACCACTACCTATCATTTATCTCTCAGCCTCTTCCACCACTATATCTTGATGAAGGCCTTATGCCGGAAATGCCGATTCTGCTGCTCCTGGGACGCTGTCTGAGCTGCTGTACTATTCCAGCGTGACACGTTTAGACTCCAAGGTGAGCTAGCCAATCGGTTACAAAATTGGATTGTCAGGAGAAGACAGGGAGTGTTGTCAGAGCGTAACATTTGACTTCTCCACCTTAAGATGATGCCTGGTTTGCTGTCTTTCTAAAGCCTCCTGCTTGTCTACTCATCTCCTAAATGCATCTGATTCCAATCCGATGTGTGATAGAGGAGCTTCTCAGTGTGAGGAGGTGTGTCTCTCACGTACAATCTCGTTATCTCTTCCTTGTCTCGCTCTTTCTCTCGGTCTTACACTTTCTCACTGTCTCTCCTTCCCTCATGTAATATTTCACTGTCTCTCACTCCATTAACAATCTCTCTGTCTATGTCTGATGTACATTCTCACTTTTCTCTGTCTCATACGCAATCACACTCTGCCACAGGCACAATTTTATTCTGCAGTCTCACTCTCCCTCTCTTATACATAACCTCATGATTTGTCTCTCTCTTGGACACAATCTTCTTTACTCTCAATCACGTAAAATCTCACCATCTTTCTAAATAATTACTAAAAGAACAATATATGATGTAGATCAGAAGCAAAGACAGAATTTGATGAGAAAGTTCTGAATAAGGCACACTGGACAAGAAACTTTCAATCTGAAGAGACTTCATAAATGCTGCCAGACATGTCAAGATTTTCCAGCAATTATTGCTTATGATTATCACCATATCTCTACCATACACAATGTCATTGTCTCCCTCACACGTTCCATCTTTCTTATTCATTCTCTCATGCACAATCACAGTCTCGCTCTATAGTTTTTGAAGATACCCAGCGAGATGGAGACATCCAGAGCGAGAGAAAGACAGACAGGTATGCATATCTCACTATCTCATGCACAATATCAATACCTCTCTCTTCTCAATCAATAACCTACTTACGTCAGTCTTAAATGTGCTCAATGATTTGGCCTCAATAGCATTGTGTTTCACAGGTGCACCAAACTCTGCCGTAAGAAGTTGCCCTCGGATACTAGTCTGTCCTGCCATTCGAAATATCTTCTCAACGCTCGCTGTATGCAGGCCTCTCAGTATTCTGTATATGTCAAAGAGATCTCCCCATCGCTCAAAGTTTTCTAAACTCCGCTGATAGCAGTCACAGAGTCCGCAATCACTCCTCAGTTCCAAGCCCTTTATCATTTCTTTAAATCGTCTCAGGACCCCTGCCAAGGCTAATGGATCCTTGCTTTGAAAAGGAGCCGAAACCTGCTCATAACATCCCAACTGCAGTCTGACCAAAACTTTATACAATCTCAGCAGTATATCCCTGCCCTTGTATTTTACCCCCTTTGAACTGAATGTAAATGTTGCATTTGCCTTCCGAATTCCAAAGCATAACCGTGAGAGAACCATGAGTTCGAATTCCCAAGTCCATTTACAATTCAAATTACTTACAACTTTCACCATTTCGAAAACAGTCTTTCACATGATAGTACATAGAACATAGAACATAGAAGAATACAGCGCAGTACAGGCCCTTTGGCCCTCGATGTTGCGCCGATCCAAGCCCACCTAACCTATACTAACCCACTATCCTCCATATACCTATCCAATGCCCGCTTAAATGCCCATAAAGAGGGAGAGTCCACCACTGCTACTGGCAGGGCATTCCATGAACTTACGACTCGCTGAGTGAAGAACCTACCCCTAACCTCAGTCCTATATCTACCCCCCCCCCTTAATTTAAAGCTATGCCCCATTGTAATACCCGACTCCATACGCGGGAAAAGGTTCACACTGTCAACCCTATCTAACTCCCTAATCATCTTGTACACCTCAATCAAGTCACCCCTAAACCTTCTTTTCTCTAATGAAAACAGCCCCAAGTGTCTCAGGCTTTCCTCATACGATCTTCCTTCCATACCAGGCAACATCCTGGCAAACCTCCTCTGCACCCGTTCCAGTGCCTCCACATCCTTCCTATAGTATGGCGACCAAAATTGCACACAATATTCCAGATGCGGCCGCACCAGAGTCTTATACAACTGCATCATGACCTCAGGACTCCGGAACTCAATTCCTCTACCAATAAAAGCCAGTACGCCATATGCCTTCCTCACCGCACTATTTACCTGGGTGGCAACTTTCAGAGATCTGTGTACATGGACACCAAGATCCCTCTGCTCATCCACACTACCAAGTATCCGACGATTAGCCCAGTACCCCATCTTTTTGTTATTCTTCCCAAAGTGAATCACCTCACACTTAGTTACATTGAATTCCATTTGCCACCTTTCTGCCCAGCTCTGCAGCTTCTCTATAGAACATAGAAGAACATAGAAGAATACAGCGCAGTACAGGCCCTTTGGCCCTCGATGTTGCGCCGATCCAAGCCCACCTAACCTATACTAACCCACTATCCTCCACATACCTATCCAATGCCCGCTTAAATGCCCATAAAGAGGGAGAGTCCACCACTGCTACTGGCAGGGCATTCCATGAACTTACGACTCGCTGAGTGAAGAACCTACCCCTAACTTCAGTCCTATATCTACCCCCCGTTAATTTAAAGCTATGCCCCCTTGTAATACCCGACTCCATACGCGGGAAAAGGTTCACACTGTCAACCCTATCTAAACCACTATTCATCTTGTACACCTCAATCAAGTCACCCCTAAACCTTCTTTTCTCTAATGAAAACAGCCCCAAGTGTCTCAATCTTTCCTCATACGATCTTCCTTCCATACCAGGCAACATCCTGGTAAACCTCCTCTGCACCCGTTCCAGTGCCTCCACATCCTTCCTATAGTATGGCGACCAAAACTGCACACAATATTCCAGATGCGGCCGCACCAGAGTCTTATACAACTGCATCATGACCTCAGGACTCCGGAACTCAATTCCTCTACCAATAAAAGCCAGTACGCCATACGCCTTCCTCACTGCACTATTTACCTGGGTGGCAACTTTCAGAGATCTGTGTACATGGACACCAAGATCCCTCTGCTCATCCACACTACCAAGTATCCGACCATTAGCCCAGTACCCCATCTTTTTGTTATTCTTCCCAAAGTGAATCACCTCACACTTAGCTACATTGAATTCCATTTGCCACCTTTCTGCCCAGCTCTGCAGCTTCTCTATATCCTGCTGTAACCTGCCACATCCTTCCTCACTGTCAACAACTCCTCCGACTTTCGTATCATCCGCAAACTTGCTCACCCAACCTTCTAACCCCTCTTCCAGGTCATTTATAAAAATGACAAACAGCAATGGTCCCAAAACAGATCCTTGCGGAACACCGCTAGTGACGGCACTCCTTGAAGAAACTTTGCCATCAACTACTACCCTCTGTCTTCTTCCATCCAGCCAATTCCTAATCCAAACCTCCAACTCACCCTCAATGCCATATCTCCGTATTTTCTGCAGTAGCCTACCATGGGGAACCTTATCAAACGCCTTACTAAAATCCATATATACCACATCTACCGCTTTCCCCTCATCAACCTCCTTCGTCACCTTTTCAAAGAATTCAATAAGGTTTGTGAGGCACGACCTGCCCTTCACAAAACCATGCTGACTATACTTGATCACATTATTCCTATCCAGATGTGCATAAATCCTATCCCTTACAATTCTCTCTAAGACTTTGCCCACAACAGAAGTGAGACTCACCGGCCTATAGTTACTAGGGTTATCCCTACTCCCCTTTTTGAACAAGGGAACCACATTTGCTATCCTCCAGTCTTCTGGCACTACTCCTGTAGACAAAGAGGACATAAATTCAAGGCCAATGGCTCTGCAATCTCCTCCCTTGCTTCCCAGAGAATCCTAGGATAAATGCCATCAGGCCCAGGGGACTTATCTATTTTCACCTTTTCCAGGATTTCCAACACCTCTTCTCTACATACCTCAAAGCCATCCATTCTACTTATTTGTGACTCAGTATTCACATCGACGACAATGCCCTGTTCCTGAGTAAATACTGAAGAAAAGTATTCATTCAGTGTCTCCCCAATCTCTTCCGCCTCCACACGCAACTTCCCACTACTATACTTGACTGGACCTATTCCTACCCTAGTCATTCTTTTATTCCTAACATACCTATAGAAAGTCTTAGGGTTTTCTCTAATCCTACCGACTAAGGACCTTTCATGTCCCCTCCGTGCTGCTCTTAGCTCTCTCTTCAGAGAGACATGGCTAGAACAGGGACAGGATTGGCTGTTGCAGGTTCCTGGATTTAAATGTTTTAGTAGGGTCAGAGGTGGGGGTAAAAGAGGGGGAGGTGTGGCATTGCTTGTCAAAGATAGTATTACAGTGGTGGAAAGGACGATGGATGAGGACTTGCCATCTGAGGTAGTTTGGGCTGAGGTTAGGAATAGGAAAGGTGAGGTCACCCTGTTAGGAGTCTTTTACAGGCCTCCTAATAGTCCTAGAATCATTGAAGAAAGGATAGGGAAGGTGATTCAGGAGATGAGTGACAGTAATATGGTGGTTGTTATGGGGGACTTTAACTTTCCTGATATTGATTGGGAAAGCTATAGCTCAAGTTCGTTAGATGGGTCAGTGTTTGTTCAATGTGTGCAGGAGAGTTTCCTGACACAATATGTAGACAGGCCAACAAGAGGTGAGGCCATACTGGATTTGGTTCTGGGTAACGAACCAGGCCATGTGTTAGAATTAGAGGTATGTGAGCACTTTGGGGATAGTGACCATAATTCGGTGATTTTTACTCTCGTGATGGAGAGGGATAAGTGTGTACTACAGGGCAAGAGTTATAGCTGGGGTCAGGGAAATTATGATGCGGTGAGGCATGACTTAGGATGTGTGGCTTGGAAAAGTAGACTCCAAGTCAAGAGTGTAAATGATATGTGGAGCTTGTTCAAGGAGCAACTATTGAGTGTCCTTGATAATTATGTACCTGTCAGGCAGGGAGGAAAGGGTCGTGTGAGGGAGCCGTGGTTTAATAAGGAATTGGAATCCCTTGTTAAATGGAAGAGGGCGGCCTATCTCAAGATGAGACGTGAAGGTTCAATTGGGGCGATTGAGAGTTATAGGGTAGCCAGGAAGGAACTGACTTCATCAAGATGGAGTGGTAAATCTATAGAATACATTGCTACCGAAGGCATTGAAGTCCCGATCAATAAGTCGATTTAAGACTGACGGAGATAAGTTCTGGATTGTCAAGGGAACCAAGTATGATGGGGACAAAGCTTAAGAATGGGAGTGATAAAATTATCAGCCATGCTTGAATGGCGGATAAGCTTCAATGGGCTGAGTGGACAATTTCTGCTTCGAGGTCGTATGATCTTATCCTGTGGACTTTACATTATGCAAGGTGATGGTTGTTACCAAATAATTTGTAAATGATCCTCGTTGTGTGGTCAGCGGGTTTTTATTTTGTGGAGTAAACAAGAAATGTTGGACATCACATCGCTTCAGGCAGCAATCGTGGGCAGAGAGCAAGATAATCTGTCGAGTCGAAGAGCCTGTTACCCAGAGCTCATCGTTTATTAAGTGGAGTTTTCGATAGTATTTCCACACACGACTGATACAAATGTGAGTGTTAGTGTTGTCTCTGTGTGTGTCTGAGAGAGAGGGGGGAGAGAGAGAGAGAATGCGCAGGTGTGAATGTCCCGTCAAACCCGATTGACACTTGTTACCTTTATGACCTGAACTGGACTCCACAGCATGCTCTGTATTTGTAAGTCTTCACATGCCCCATGACTCTCGAAATCTATTGAACCAACTCTGGGAATATTGCCCTCTGTAAATCTATGAACTCCTCCTGCTTCATCAGTTCATACTGACTTTATAATGTCGTTCAGACTCTTCATATGTCTGACATCACTGCCGGCACATTCAAGACTGCTTTATCATCTCCTTAAGGACAAAGAATGTTTCAACTTCCTACAACACTCTTCTTGCTATGAGAAACCTTGGTCTTCCTTTAAAATCTGCTTCAGCATTTTGATAGCCATTTGTCAGTTTCTGAAATACTCTGTCATTAGAATTGCTAGTTTTTTTAGAGACTGCCTTTGAAGCCTGTTTTAATCTAATATAATCGTTAAAGACCCAAGTGAATCCATGATTCGTCCTATTTGCTGAAGTTTTGTCCGTGGATATGGAATGCTATTGTGTTGAATATTTTGCAATTACAGTATAGCATTGTCGTATGTTTTCTTTGTTATTTTGGAAAGTATTCCTCTCATTTTAATGCAATTTGCTTTACTTGAATTTCAGATTGCTGTGCGTGCTTGGAGTGGTCACCGCTAAACGTGATGATGCATTTAAATTTAATTTTATCACCCAATTGCCCAAGACCCCACACCACCGCCAGCCAAGCATGGAGTGACGTTTACCAAAGAAAAAGAAGCCAACAAAAAAAAAAACACACACTTCAGAGGCCTACTCAAATAGATCTCTGTTATCTGTCTGAGAGTTATTGACCAAACATCACCACAGGCTCAGCAATGCCCCAGCCCCACACCCAAATAGAGAAGGCCATCCACCAGCTCAAGGCATTGGAGCAGACAGTAGTCTGGCTGAGGCATTGGTATGCTTAAGCACAGTGCTGATGCTCTAGCTACACGTTGTTGTTTGTCTGAACGAGAAGGAGGAGAAAATCCCAAGACAGCTCTAAGAAGTCACCGTGATAAGTATCTTCAGAAAGGAGAACAATTCCGACAGTGGCGCTTGCAGGGGAATCTCCCTATTGTCAAATATTGGAAGAGCTGTCCCAAGGTCTTTCTCAACGATCTTCTCCCTGTGGCCGAGGATCTCCTCCTGGAATCGCAGTGTGGGGTCTGGCCAAGGAGGGGTGCAATGGGAATGCACCCCTCCACTGAAACATCTCCTCCTCTTATGAAAGACTAAATCCCAACAGTCACTGCCATATCAGAATATGGGACGGGTAGCTGATCAGATATTACTATATTGAATGGTGCAGCAGGCCCGTGTGAGTAATGATTAAATGACCAAGAGCTGCCACTCTTTTCTGTGTTTCTCTTTTAGTCACTATATCCAAAACTGCCCCCAGTCCCCACAATCCTACTTATATGTGGAATATCCTCCTTCTGTCTAAGAACACTCCGTGTCTGTCAACCCGCTCCAAAAACCTCCAACCCTGCCGATTTTTGTAACTTCATTTTGTTTTGAAACTGTCTCTGTCTCTGGAACATGATATCCTACAGTATGTAAAGCCCTCCCGATCATAGTACGTTCTTCGGAACACTCCAACTGTCCCTGTCTTTATAATGGTGTCCTGCATCTTGAAATCTTGTGATTGCTGAAACCTCTTCAGTTACTGTACTTTCTCTTCTGTGTTTATGACAAAACTGAAGCTTTAGTTGTTAATAAGGCAGCGAAAGATGGATCTGATTCACACAGCTTTCGGTATGAACAGAAGCAGTTGATGATTGGGCACATCCTTGTCGTGCATGCTTGCTTGAAATTTGATTTGATTTTATTGTCAAGTTTATTTAACAGTAGGAAAACATTAAAATACAGTGGAAAGTTTTAATTGTCTCCAAGAAACGCCGCTCTCATGACTAATGTACGAATAAGAGGAAAAATAACGGAGTCAAAGAGAGCCCATCAGTCCTGAGCCACCTCGATAAAGCCAATAACGCCTGAAACGGTAAAACGATCGAAGGCGATGTTTTCAGAAATGATTCAATACTATCTCCGCTTGCTTCAAACAAGCACGTGCAATGAGAGTATTTTGGCAAAAATGTAATTTAAGAACATCAGTTATGATATTATTCAATTATGTAGCAAATTTCAGATGTCAAGAACAGAAAGTTGCTCCGAAATTATGTACTTTAATGTTCGTAAGCAAACATTAACTCATATGTTTGTCTGTGGGACTGTGCTCTCGAGGGGTCGGAAGGTGGTTGGGCGTAAATGTCTGAATTTAAATTATCCACGGTCTATTCATCAAATTGTCGTTCTTTGGATCAACATCAATGGATTTAGTAGGCAGCTGAGTACCATATCCTGAAAGACAAAATTTTATTTATTCAGTTGATGTGGCCAACTTTTATTGTCCACCATAAGTTCGTTTGATATTATGATTTAACTGTGATGTAGCAAGAGTGCTGTTTATATGGAGGAACAGTCATTTGAGTCAGCGAGAATACATGTAACTGCAATTTCATATTAGGGACTTGGAGGAGCCTGACAGAGAGTAGGCGTTAATACATAATGCTTATGTTCATTTAGTTAGTTCAGGCTGAACGTGTTGTGAAAGTATATTTATTTTTGATCCATTCACGGGCAGTGGACATTGTTGGATGGCCAGAGTTTATTCAACGTTCCTGATTGCAAGAGGGCTGCTAAGAGTCAAACATATTGCTCTCGGTCAGGATTCTTGTATATGCTGGACATGATCAGGATGTTGGTCTCTTTCCCTAAAGGACATCCATGAACCTTAATGTATTTTACTAACCATTGGCAATGGTTCATTGGTCGAACTTTGACTCTGACTTACAGATTTTCTTTATTGAAATTCAACTTCACAGTCTGCTATTATAGGTTTTGAAACCGGGTCCTCAGGAAATTCTCTCGGTCGCTGAATTCGCAGTTCAACGATAATATCACGAGGACACACTCTCTGTATTGCAGTCTTATTCACTGCTACAATGCACCATATTGTTGAATCGGCATCCTGGCTCCCAATCCCCTTGTGAAACCGTTGAGGCCTGCTTCAAGGTGGACGATTCTCTTCTCCTCGTCAGTTGTCTCTCGATGCCCCGCAGCTGAGCTCACAAATCTAGAACGTAATTTTTCGGTACTACGAGAAACCTTGAGATATAATCTGTGGACCATGGTTGCTCATTATCTTTTTGGGGTTATGAACCTGACAGTATTTCATCCAGTTAGTCAACCAGAATTGCTAATGCGACTTCATGACTGCTACATCTACCCATGACCACCAATCATCTTTCTCTCTCTCTCTCTCTGCAAGTCTCAAGAAATCGACATAAATCAGTTGGCACATTTTTGAGATCATTACCATAGGTGAAATGACGAGAGCAAACTACTTACTAATGCGCATGATTCGCATAATGCCCCTTTCAGCTCTATCTGGAGGTCCCACTTGCCAACCAAAAGCAGCCCCGAGCTGAATCTTTCATTCGCATTACACTGGAGTGCCCTGGCGACACGTCATCCCGCAACTCTCCTGCTATAGTTGTGGAATAACAAACAAAGATCAGTTGAACAATTGCATGGAGCCATTTGCCTGCTGTCGACTCAGCTCAAATACGTCACTATGTGAGGAATCGTTTCGGTGAAAAGGATTTGAGCATAGTCACAGAATTGCAGCAACTAAAATGAGCAAACCAAAACTCATTTTCCATACGAGCACCTAGTTGAGTTGATGAATGGAAAATAGATAAATAGTTGGAGCTTTCAGGATGAAACGGTGTTGCCATAGAGAAGGAAGAGATAACTAAACACTAACAGCTACTGCAATTATCCATGCTCCAAGCATGCAATAACTGTGTGTAAGCGAGACGATAATGGTAGATTGAGTAAAAACAAATTAAAACCGAATGCAAGTAATTGCACTTCCAAACTGAACCGTAAATAGTTGGCGCAGTATTCCAAATTATATATTTGTTTGTTCCCCATATCCTTACGAAATGAAATAGTGCTCCTGGGGTCATCTGACTAAGCCATATAATATGGCTAAATTATAGAAATTTACATCAGACAAATCCTGAGACAGGTGTCGCAGTTACACCAATTTCGCTATTGTTTATTGTTTTTTTTTCCTTCAAGGAGAATAGCAGCTTGTGAAGTATGGTTTAAGCCTCTAATATTTTTGTCAACTGATTTGGTCAATTTTCCGAACGAAAAGTAAGTGAAGAACTTGTGAAGAAAAATACACAAATGCAATGACGTCAGTAGTATAGAACCGTGAATATACAGATCTTTTGCAATGAAGGAAAGTTAAGGACTTAACTGAACACATTGCACCAAATATAGCCTAAGCGACTTTACTGAAAGTGAAGTCACGGAAATTATTGTTTGAAGCACAGGTTTTCCAATGTATGCGAATTTTAGCTCCTCGATAATATGAGCAGAAACATGATGCAAAGCAAGTTTGTAGACGACAAAAGGAGAACTGTCTCAGGTGCTTGACAATGAGTAGATAAATTATTTGATCAAATGAGCAGATAAATGGTATATGCTATGCAATACACATAAACGTGGGGTGGTGTAGTTATGAAGAAGGAAAGTTTCAGGGGAGTACTGTATGATAACAAAGCATAGAGAGCGCAGAACATCCCCCAAGGTAGCGCGACAAGATAATAGGTTCGTTGAGAAGACATACAGAACATTTCTCTTTATCAGTCATGGCTGAGATTATAAGAACAGGGATCTTATGTTTGAGCTGGATTTGCAGCGTCCAACCTTGATACGGGTTCCCAACAACTTTGTAGCTGTCGTTAGCACATTGAAGGAAGTCGTTGACTGTCATTTGAGCGAGTGCCTCGGAGCTTCATCGCAAGGATGATGGAAATTTTCAGTTTTGAATTGAAGTTGGATGTGGTTAGGTAGATACTTCGAAGAAGAAAAAGTTGAGAGAGACCTCATCATGATGTATTACTTTAGAAGCGGCACGGGTATGGTTAATAGAATGCAGATTTTACCCCAATTTAAATTGTCATTAATAATGGGCATCAATATAACGTGAAAGGCAGAACATTTAGAGTGAATTGAGACTCAGTCTTCTGCACCAAGAGGATGGAGGCGTCTCGATTACGCAGCCAATACGGACAGCTCAGGCGGGAATCCTCACAGCTTCTACTAAAGTTATTGGAGGAGCGGTGAATGCTGCATAACATACCAGGGCTAATGTTGGTGGTAGTTTTGTTTTAGCCGGATAGATCTGCTGGATCGCAGGTCATCCTTTGTACAGTGTGATTCTGAGCTGCGGCTGGCAGTTTTACTCCGAAACACCAGTATAAATATTGACTAATTATGTCTGGAATAACGGAATTCGGACATAATGGTGTGGTATTGAGAAACAAACCGATGTTGTCCTTGCGGTTTCCCTGCAAATTTTGATGTATTGCACTGAACCCTGCTTAAGCAAAGCTAAAGTTAGCTGGCATTACTGTAAATTAAGGCAAAAAAAACTGTTAACCAATATAAACATTGACACACTCGACCCTGGAAATCTTTCCATTTCCTGATGCATAATTTTGCAAGGAAACGTTTCAATTACACCAACAAGGGACCGATGAAATCGCAAACTTTAAAAAAATCAACAATCATCTTGACGCCGGCACTTTCGTCCAGAGAAACACTGACATTTCTCCAGTGCCCCATAACGACTGATTATTGTCCGCAATGCCTGTTAAATGGGAAGCACCACGGCAACTGTGTGAAAACTATCACCTTCTTTACAGGTCCCTGTCAATGCAGATTCAATGTTAACTCAAAGTACCGACAGGTTGATTTAGTTTAAGTTCCTTTAGACTGTTGGGCTTCACTGCAAACAGTTGGGCAAATCACAGAGAATTTGTCTGAATGTTCCCCGGCTGGTAGCCAACTCTAAAACTGACACTCTCATTAGCAGTGATGCCTCACATCGCCGGACACCCGGGCACAATTCCACCGTTGAGTGACTGTCCTTGTTGAGTTTGCATATTCTCACAGCATGTGTATGGATTTCCTCTGGATGCTGCGGTTTCCTCCCAAAGTCCATAGAAGTACAGGTTAGTGAGCTAAATTTCCCATAGTGTCCAGGGAAGTGCGTGTTGTTTGGATTGCTATTGTTACTGGGATAGGGTCGGCGGTTGGGTCTGGGTGAGAAGGTGAACAGCCAGTTGTTGCGACGCTTATCAGCACCAATAATGGAGGGAAAAAAGGTATGAGGTCCGACAAGCAGAATTTAGTGATTTTGAGATAAGTTAAAAGTAAGATCTCAGAGGTCACAATCTCAGCTACCAGCTCCACATGCTAATCAGAGTCGCAATAAAAGAATAGCCACAGTGAACGCGAGGCTTGAGCGATGGTGCAAGAGGAAGGTGTCCAGATTTTTGGAACATTAAGGCAGATTCTGCGAAAGATGTGAGTATTTCAAATTGCATAGTCTACACATGGACTGGACTGGAACAAATGTCCTTGCGAATGCATTTGCTTACGTTCCTGCGGATGGTGCAAACTAATGTGGCGGGGGATGGGAACCAATTGAGAAGCTTATTAGACAGAAATAAGCAGAAATTGAAACCCTAATCTAATTAGGTAATGAAGTCAGAGTGACAACGGGGAAGACTAGGGAGGCAGCAGATAGTTTACGCAAATGACTGGAAGTCTAAAGTTCATTTGCATTGATGCATGCATTGTATTAGCTAAGGCGGATGAACTTAGGTGTTGGGTTATTACCTGCGAGTTTGACTTCATTGCTATCACTGGGGTTTGGTTGAGAGAAGAGTTAAGATTAGCAGCAAAATATCTCAGGATCTGGTGGCATCAGGCCGGAGACAGAGGCATGTAAATGTTTGCAAGAATTGCATTAGTGACCAAAGATGATATTACAGCTGTGCTCAACAAGAGCATCATGGAGACTCGAGTAGTGAGTAAAGATGGGCACAGCTCAGAAATAGGAAACGTGCAGAAAGAAATTTGGAGCTGTCCTGAAGCCTTCCCAATGGAGATCATGAGACTGAGGTACAAATATATAAACAGATACTGAAATGATGGAGGATCGACAGCGTTGTGGGGAAAGGAGATTTTAATTTTCCCAACATTAACTGGGATTCACTTGTTAGTGGTCTACATGAAGCAGAAAGACTAAGGCGCATCCAGTGGTGTTTTCAAAAGCAGTATGTACATGGACCAACTTGGGAAGATGCCAGAATAGACTTGCTGTTGGGGAATTAGCCCAACCTGGTGGTTGACGTTTCACTAAGGGATTAATTTGGGAATAGTAAACACACTTCCCGTACCTTTACGAATAAAACATTTCGGCAGGAGTTCAGGAATGTAAATTCGGAGCAGCTGTTTTCCGGTAAATCCACATTTTATATGTGGGTGACTTTTAAAGAAAGATTGATTAGAGTGCAGGAGAGACATTTTCCTGTGAAAATGTAGGATAGAAATGGCAAAATTAAGGAACCAGTGATGATAGGTTAAATTTTGAGACTAGCTGAAAGGAAAAAGGATGAATTCATAAGCTCTAAACAATTGAAAACAGACGAACGTTTAGAGGAATTTCAGGAATGAAGGACCAATCTCAAATAGGGCATTGAGAGTTCTGAAATGGATCATGAGGTATGTTCACCAAACAGCGTAAAAGAGTTTCCAAAGCCTTTTATTCTTATATTAAGGGACAAGAGAGTAACCAGGGAAAGGGGTGGCCCATTCAAGTGCAAAGGAGGAACGTTATGCGTGGAGTCAGAGAAAATGGGTGTGATTCCCCATGAGTACATTGCATCGCCATTCACCAAAGAGAGGGATATGATGGATTTTTAGGACAGAGGTCTACGCTTGCTTACTGTCGGACAAGTTGGCAGAAGGAAGGAGGAAGTTTTCGATATTCTCGCAAACATTAAATTGGGCAAGTCCCCGGGTCGGGATGGGATCTATTCCAGGTTACTGAGGGAAGTTGGCGAGGAAATACTTCGGGACTTTCCAGGTATCGTTGAAGAATCCTTGAACAAGGATGACGCCTCGCAGGACTGGCGAATTGCTAACGTTATCCAAGTGTTTATTGAGGGTAGCGGGGATAATCCAGGTAATTATAGACCGTTGAGCCTAACGTCATTTGTACGGAAGTCGGTAAAGAAGATACAGGGGTAGAGTCAATCCCATCTGGAAGTTTATGGGCTCATTAGTGTTAGGTAACATGTGATCCAATACTGTCATTGACAAGATGGGTGTGACGATGGAATGATGTGTGCAAGCCATGCCCTAACACAATCCCTGCACATTGCTTTTAGTTTGAGTGTTATCCACATTAAGATGCAATGCCTTGGCTGAAGTCATCAATATCTTGGTTTAAGAATCCTTGATTTCTGAGGCTATTTGCATTCAATTAGTGAGTTGCTGGTGGGAGATGAGCAATGTCTGACCATTACAACTTCTTTCATCTTGGGATGTTCGAAGAGGCTGCTCATCTCTCACATGGGTGTAACTTAACCAGGTTCGAAAAACAAATTTGATACCACAGCAGACTTTGTGGTATTACAAGGGAAAAATATATAAAGGGCGAAAGATAATTTACTATGAGGTTTCACCCATACACTAATGTGCTCTCAGAATGTTTAGTTGTTGCTGTCTTTCCCAATACATCTAGATGCAGTCATGACTCGAGAAGCCTGTTTTGTGATTGGCTTTGTTGAGTTAGGTTATCTCGGGGTTGTGATTTGAAAGACATTCTGGGATCTACATATCAATCAGTTGAGACCTGTATCACCATTCTAAGTGATTCGAGACTTAACAGCAATCTAGGTTTGTTCAATACATCGCATCACACGACACTATGATCTTTTACTATAAATTGTGTTCTATGATCCTGCCCCACTAGCTACCTGACAAAGGAGCAGCGCTCTGAAAACTTGGACTTTAGAATATAACGTGGTGTTGTGTGATTTTTAACTTTGTCCACCTCAATCGAACATGGAGATTAGAATCAAGATTAAGGAAGTTGATGTCTGCCAGCCATTCCCCGACCCAGACTGTCCCTGCTTGGTTGTGGGCCTGCTATTTTTTCCCTGTGATAAGGCATAGCAGGTCAGGCAGCATCCAAGGAGCAGGAAAGTCCACGTTTCAGGCAAGAGCCCTTCATTAGCCCGAAAAGTCGATTTTCCTGCTCCTTGGATGCTGCCTGACCTATTGTACTTTTCCAGCACCAGTCTAATCTTGACTGCCATCATCTTCTGTCTACAGGCTCTCACACAAAGGCCAGACCTCACTCTGCCTTTGCAACTTCAACGGGTTCTGGTTAGCACGGCTGCCTCACAGCACCTGAGACCCGCGTTCGATTCCCGCCTCAGAAAACTGTCTGTGTCCAGTTTGCACATTTACCCCTGTCTGCGTGGGTTTCCTCTGGGTGCTCTGGTTTCCTCCTGCAGTCCAAAAATATACAGGTTAGGTGAATTGGCCATACTAAATTGCCCGTAGTGTTAGGTGAAGGGGAAAATGTAGGGGAATGGGTCTAGGTGGGCTGCTCTTTAGAGGGTGGGTGTGGACTTGTTGGGTGGAAGGGCCTGTTTCCACACTGTAAGTAATCTAATCTAATCTCACCAAGACTGATGGCCTCTAATCCTCACTATTAAATGTTCATATCTATTGACATGCTGTCACACCCACTTCACCTTCCCAGACCCTGACCCTTCCCATCCTTCCTGCTTCTATTCACTCACGGGGGACACCTCAGCACCTTTCCTGCTCATTCATGACTAATAGTCACTCTTACCATCCACTTCCATCCTGCTCAAACCCTCACTATATCTCATCGCTGGGAAAAACATAGCAGGCCCACAACCAGGCAGGGAGAGGCGAGGAAGGGGAGATGGGTGACAGATAGCAGCTTCCTTAATCCCTATGAGGGGAAAATAGCCAGAGAAAAGCATGATCACTTATGGCATGGACAGCAATCCAGTTAGTTCCATTGTTCTGTGCTGCCCACCCATTGCCACCAGCACAAGCTTTCATCCATTTTCTCTGACGAATTCTCTCTCCTCTTCAGGAATCAGGCCTGAAACGTTGATTCTCCTGCTCCTTTAATGCTACCTGACCTGCCGAGCTTTTCCAGTAACACATTTTTAAAATCTGATGAAGTCATACCTGGTATTGAATAGAATGACGCGATTAAATCGAAGCTATTCTCGTTGATCGACATTTCAACAACATATGGGCTTCATTTTAAAATGAAAGACTTTTTTTGTCTGTGTGCAACATTATCATTTAAAATGAACCAAAGAAGGCACGCACACATATCAGTGTGAGGGATCTGTATGATTATGTCAGATATTACAGGGGCAGCGAAACATTTTGCTCACATTTATTTTGTGGCAGAAGAAATAGGCGGAAGAAAAATGGGCATTCATGAAGATCGGACATTGATGATGAGATCTAGGAATTTCTGGGAAGTGTCCCTCTCTGCACACTCAAATTTCCCGGTTTGCTCCATTAGACCAAACAGTGAAGTGGATGCTTTATTCATATGAGCTGTAAATACTCCAGAATGGCAATGAAAATTTTTCAAGCATGACGGGAAAGCCTCCAGCGAGACAAGGAGCATCCCTGGAGGCTAACAAATTCTTACAGGCACTTAACAAACAGGTTCAGTTAACCATTTGCACACCAATATTCAGCACAACACGATAATATTGTAAATAGTATAAGCGTACAACCGGTTTGGATGACATAGGCGACGTTTCTTTGATAAAATATTTCTTCACAGTTTGTCACAGTGGCTCAGTATTGAGAACTGAATGCTGACAGGGCCGTGAAACTGGATTAGATACGAGCCATCAATTACTGTATAGTTTGCACATTCTCCCTACGTCCGTGTGAGTTTCCGCCAGTTGTCCTGCTTTCCTGCTGCTTTCCAAATATCTGCAGCTTCGGTGCATTAGCCACAGTAAATTTGGAGTCAGAATGGTAGGGTCTTGGACTGGGTTTGGGTGGATTGTCTTTGAACGGTCAGGTTTATCGCGATACTCCAAATGGCCTCTCTTATGATGGCACATGTTAAAGTTGTAAATATGGTCATTTCGGGATTTTGAGCTAACGCTAATGCCGAAAAGCGTTTGTTACTTATGTGCAGGGGAACCTCGCAGCTAGTAATGTCGTCTACATATTCTTGTAATGGATAAGATCAGACTTTCCGTCGTAAGACGTTTTGAGAGAATTGAAAAAGTTTTCTGTTTGGCTCTAGTTCCAGAGAAGCAAGTATTCTAATTATGGGAAATTACGGAAGGACAAGTCTAGCTACAGTATGAAGTTTGCTATTTCGTAAAACGTAGGAAACTTCTGATCCTAAACAGGCAAAGAGCAAATTTGTGAGAAAAGGTTATCTGCATTCCTTGCGCAAATATTAATAGGCCATATTAAAGTGCAATGGTGAAAACATAACTTGATTGAGTTTTTTTTTGAAGAAGTAAGAAAGTGGATTAATGATGGCAGAGCGGTGGATGTGATCCACATGGACTTCAGGCCTTTCAGTAAGGTTTCCCATGGTAAACTGATTACCTAAATCCGATCACATGGAAGGCAGAGAGAACTTGCAATTTGCATGCAGAACTTGCTCGAAGGTAGAAGACAGAGGATTGTGTTTAAAGGTTGCATTTCACAATATAGGCTTGTTAGCAATGGTGTGCCTCAAGGATCGGTTCTGGCTTCACTGCTTTTCGTTATTTGTATAAACGGGTTGGATATGAACAATGCAGATGACACCGAAGCAGGAGGTACACTGGCCAATCAAGATACTAACATTAGAGTACAGCAGGATCTTGATCTAATGGGTCACACTGGTGATGGAGTGTGAGGGAGCTTAGTTTTGATAGATGCGAAGTGCTGCATTTTGCAAAGCCAATTCAAGGCAGGACTAACACACTTACTGCTAAGGGTTTTTGTATGTTGTTGAACTGTGACCTAGCAATGCAGGTTAATCTTCCCTTAAACTTGATGTCTAACGAAATAGGATGGTGAAGGAAGGGTTGAGCATGTTGTCCTTTTTTGGACAGTGCATTGAATATAGGCGTTGCGATGTCATGTTGCATCTCTTTTCAGGACATTGTTTACTTCACTTGTGTGTAGTTCTGGTCTCCCTACAATAGGAAATGTGTTGTGAAATTTGCAAGTGTTAAGAAAAAGTCTGTAAAAAATGTTACTTTTTCAGATCTGCATAATTTTGTTTGCCCAACACTCAAACTCTCGAACTCGATTCTGTTTCCACTCCAGTATGTTGTGGTCATTCCCTTCAAGTGGATTTGAAATGACAAGATCATTAGTGAAACTTTTCTCACTACATATTATCAAATCTAAAAGCGACTGCTCTCTGGTTGGCTTCATGACATGTTAGTTTAAGAAATGATGCACTTTACACTCATTCAACATTACTTCGTGGCCACCCTTAAGGAGTGAACTATTCTAATCAATACATATGTTCAAATCATGCATTAATCTCATTGCGCCTTTCTCGCAAACCTTCCTTTTCTCCTGCTTTATGATATGACCAAATTCGGAAGTACTGCTCGGGATCCTGTCAATTACTTCTTGAATGCAGCTTCTTCTCTTGCTTTTCACTTCCACACAGACAGATAAAATTTTTTGACCCTCGTGCAAATATCAGTTCTCAATATAGACTTCATGACATTCTTAACTCGTAAAATAATTCCAGCTCCTGCTCCTTCTTGCCTATTTTTTTCAGAATGTTGCATTCAATTGGATATTTAACTCGCACCAGGTCTTCCTGACACCACCTTTCAAGAATCCCCACGAGGTCACCCCTGTCTGTATACAGTTGTCTCGTCAGCTCAAATGTCTTCTGTGCCACGTAAAAAAAAAGTCTGAGAACTTCCCGCTTTGAGTACTGTGATCAGATCTGGTCAGCACACTTTGTGAAGGATATAGCAATTTTTTTAGGGAGCATGGGTCACGCACAGTTGTAGGTCGGCACTAGCCATCCAACTCTTCAAATCCCATATTCACGTCATTGGTCCACATCCTTGGTATTGTAAGCACACATCTGAATACTTCCTGAATGATACCACACTCAGAGGCGTTGGAATAGTACAGCATAGATTGACGACAATGTCTCCTGAACATCATGGATCAGGTCTTTCGGAAAACAGATCGGAATTGTGCCGAGCTTTCCTGCGAATTTAGAAAGCTATTTTGTGTTCATTTGTGCTGTACATATTGAAGTCTTTATCAGGAAAAGGCAGGGTATTTAAAGCGAGCAAGTCCACATGATGGTGATTTGAGAAGTCGGAGACGAGGTCTGAGAGTTCGGACAAAACCATTCTGGGGAGATTATGGTTGGCACTATTATGCACGCAAGATGATAAATGTTCGGAATTGCATTCTACAAATAGCAATGGGTGTGACATGCTGCCAACGATCCATCAATCTCAAATTTGTTTAATGTACTAATCACCATGTCATGTCACACCTCAATGAAAGGTTTTCTGAAAGCCCAAATATACAGCATTCACAGCACTACCGCATCCATTGCCTCCATTACATCGTCGTGGAGTCATTTTTTTTTTAGGCACGACTTGCTCTTGACAAAGCCATGTCTACTGTCTCGTATTAACTTACCATTTTCCAATATTTATCTTACCCGCATGAATTTCTCTGTCAGTTTTCCTACTATCGATGTCAAGCATTTAGGACTGCAATGTAAATGGTTAGTCGTCTCTTTCTGAAACAAAGTTGTCACATTTAAATCCTCGAGTTTTCTGGTATTACTCCTGTGTTCTGAGACGTCTGAAACATTTCCCTTAAAATTTTTATCATTTGCTCCTCGACCTCTCCCTGTAATGTTGCTGCACTTCATCTGGGAGTGACGAATTCCTGACGAGGTGCTGCCGGTCGAGTAAGCACTACATTAGTTTTATTTGTCAACAGACATGTCATTTACTCAACACACACATTTTCAATGAGGCCATTGTCAGCAGGTTCTATGTACATAAAGCCAAACACAATGCATTCATTTTGTACCTCCACCATAACCTTTGCTTCAGTGAGCAGCTTATCAAACTTGTTCCTAATGACTCCAATATGATTAACATATTTGAAGAACATTTTGCCACTTCTTTTTGGTAGCTCGCCATCCTTTCCTTATGCACCATCTTAACCTTCCAACTTCGAGCATTCGCCTCTCTTTTCCACTTGAGATGCTCCTCCTCATTCTGGTAACTATTAAGATCATGATATGCAGTATATTCCACTTACTCGTGTCCTGTTGTTCGCATCAGTATCCCTAGTGATGCAGATAACTGCAGTTTTGGATGCGTTGAATTTACTACTGTTGGGAGTGTAGCAAGTAGTCATCCTCTTCATGTATATTTCAAAATTGTCCCAGTTTCCATCCACTGCTTTATCCACAAGGGCGTTCACAATCAACGTGCTCCAATTAAGATTTTACGTTGATAAAATGATTGATTTGCCGGTTGGGATCTTAATCAGTGAGTGATGTTTATGCATTTCAAACGGAATATCGAAAATTATTAGGTAGTGATCGCTATTACCCAAATGAGCTTTCACCCTGATATTCTGCACATGTCCTGCCTCAATTTTTAGGACCAGGTACCGCACAGCTCCCTCCTTACAGGACAAGAAATGCAGTGTCCGAAAAAGTTCTCGCGTGCACTTTACAGAATTTCACCCGTCTCCCCGAGGATAATTGAAAACTGTAAGCACAGCAATCATACCAAACACCGTGCAGAAGAGTACCGCACCTGCAGTTATGCATTATCTAATGAAAAAAATGTCTCTTCTCCGTGGTCCATATTATTTGGAGATTGATACTAATTAGCCAATAAGATGACGTTCCGTTCCTGTCTCCCACTTCCAACTGGATAGAGTCGAATTATGGGCAATGGCACTACGTTTTTAGCAAGTGTGCCATATAACACCTCCATTGTTATCCGTGTTGATTCTACTGGAATACTTATGACGGGGACATTAGCTATCTAGTGCTGTTTTGGCTCCAACAACATTTCCTTCTGTGCTACTATGTCACTTCCGCCGGTGTAATTTCTGTTTGTAGTTCACCAATTCTTTTCTCCATGCTCTGTATACATGTCTACAATTTAATCACACTTTTCCTTTAACGTTTTTGCACATTGCAAAGCAACCATTTTGTTGTGATGCATCAACTTATGTTGTTGAAATAAGTATGGAGGATGTGTTGGGTAGGCTCGAGATTATTAAGATGGACAAATCTTCATGACCTGATGGGATCTATCCTAGGTTGCCGAGGCATGCGAGAGAGGAAATAGCTGGGGCCTGACAGATATCTTTGTGGCATCCTTTAATACAGGTGATGTGCTAGAGGACTGGAATTTTTTTCATGTTGTCCACCTGTACAAGAAGACGAGTAGGGATATTTCTGGTAACTACAGGCAAGTGAGCTTGATGTCAGTTTGCGGGAAGTTTCTGGAGAAGATACTATAGTATCGAATCTATTTATATTTAGAAAAGAATGGGCTGATTAGTGACAGGAAACATTGTTTTGTTCGGGTGAGAACGTGCTTTACCAACTTAATAGAGTTCTTTGAGTAAGTGACAAAACTGATAGATGAAGGAAGAGCTGTAGATGTCTTATTAATGTACTTTAGTAAGGCGTTTGATAAGGTCCCCGTGGTAAACCCACAGAGAATGTTTAGTTGCATGTTGTGCAGCTTTGTCTGGATAGGTGGATAAAGAACTGCTTGAGGAACAGGACACAAAGAGGTGTATTCGAAGGGAGTTTCTCGAAATGGAGAAAGGTGACCAGTGGTGTTCCACAGCGATCAGTGTTGGAGCCACTGTTGTTTGTGATATCCATAAATGACCTTCAAAAGGGCACTGTGGGATGATCAGCAAGCTTGCACATGAAATGGAGAATGGTGGAATAACAGAAATCATAACGGATTGGCAAAGAGTGCAGGAGAATATAGAACGACTGGAAAGTCGGACAGAAAAGTGGCAGATGGAGTTCAATCAAGACAAATGTGAGGTGATGCATTTAGATAAGTCTAATTCTCGAGCAAATTATACAATGAATGGAAGAGCCTTTGGAAACGTTGATGAGCAGAGTGATCTGGGAGGGCAGGTCCACTGTACCCTGAAGGTTGCTGCACAGGTGGATAGAGTGGTCAAGAAGGCATATGGTATTTTTGCCTTGTATGGATAGCGTGTTGAGTATAAGAGTTGGCTGGTCATGTAAAACTTGTACGAGACATTGGTTCGTTCGCATTTAGAATACTGTGTGCAGTTCTGGTCGCCACGTTACGGAAAGAATGTGGACGCTTTGGAGATGGTGCAGAGAAGGTATGCGAGAAATTTGCGTGATATGGAAGGTGCTAGCTATGAAGAGATATTGCGTAGGTTAGGTTTGTTTTGACAAGAAAAGGAAGGAGGTTGAGTGGGACCGGATTGAGGTTTACACAATCATGCAATGTATAGACAGGGTAGATAGGGATAAGCTTTTTTCCAGGGTTAAGGATTCAATAACGAGACGTCACGCTTTTAATGTGAGTGGTGAAAAGGTTAAGGTGGATAGAAACAGCAAGTACTTTACAAGGATGGTGATGTGTGCCTGGAACGCATTGCCAGCAGAGGTGGTAGAGGCAGGAACGGCAGAATCATTTAAGATGCATCTGGACAGTGCATGAGTAGCTGGGGGCGAGAGGGATACAGATGCTTCGGAATTGTGCGACAGGTTTAGACAGTAGATTTGCATCGGCCCAAGCCGAAGGGCCTGTTCCTGGGCTGTAACTTTTCTTTGCTCTTCGTTCTAACTCTTACTTATACCATCACGTATCTTCCATGTTCAAAAACATCTCTCTTTTGCTTTCTCTGAGACTTGCAAAAAGTATTAAACTCTTCAGTTTACACACAACACCTCCCCAACATCCGTTCAACACACACACACACACACACAGATCCACTGTCGATAAGTTTGAACTAACCCTTATTACGCTTTTTAATCTCTCAGTCATCAGCAGAATTCAGTTACGGCTGAGGGGACACCATCTGTTCTGAACAGATTTATCATTCCCAAAAGCGTTTCGAAAAGGCCCAAGAATTTTATTCCCCCCTTTTGCACAATCCTGAACTTTTGCCGTTTCCCTCGCTGGCGTCCCTTTACCTAAATGATGAGAATCACGGCAAAGACAGTATTGCTGAGGTTACTACCCAGAGGTCCTGAATTTTATGGTCCAAACTCTTTCGGCAAGTGAATTGCGGTGAAGGTGTTGTTGGGACTTCACGACTGTTCCAACCCATCACCATTCAGATAATATTCTCCCTTCTTGTTTCTGTTCCCAAAGCAGATATTCTCCCATCCATTTCAACAAACTGCATCTGGCATCGATATGTCCATTGTCATGACATGTCCACATCACAATTACGAATTTCTGCATGCCCCCACCCTCTGCAAGCTGACGCTCCCACCCATTTTAATGCTATACGCAAATGTGGAGATATTATGTTTATTTTCCACCACTAAATCACTGACATGTTGTGTACGACTGAGGTCCAAGTTCTGATCTCTGCAGTACCCTATTCGACACGGGGAGGCACTGGGAAATCGAGCCTTGCACTTATCTTCTCTGTACCCTATCTGTTAACCTATCTCCATTCTTATCAGAATATTTCCATGATTACATTAACTTCAATTTAAAACACAACCTTTTAGCGTGATCCGATTCTAAAGACATCTGAAAGGTCAAGTTACCCACGCCCACGCGTCCACCTCTTCTGAAAAGTACCAGCTGGATTTTCATAGAACTCCAATAGAAATGCCAAGCATGATTTTCTTGCTGTTCTTGTCACTCTCCTGACACGAACTAACGAAATGTGCAGCTTAATCCTATATTCCATGCTTCTGCACATAATAGCTTGACAGTTAAAGATTATACCTTATAAACCACGGCACCAAAGTATCCATCTAAGTACTGTGGAAATCTGCTCAAATCTCCTTCTGAGTATTTACCCTCGCTGACCTCAAATCCGTATTTGTGTACAGTGTTACAATAATAAAAATCAATTTATTTGCAACTGGATAAATAAATAAATAAACGGAAAGGTAGACAGGCAATGAATCGATACACAGACAGACAGATTGACAGATGGATAGATGGATGTATAGATAGATAGATAGATAGCTGAATGTATAGATAGACAGATACATAGATAGATAGATAGATAGATAGATAGATAGATAGATAGATAGATAGATAGATAGATAGATAGATAGATAGATAGATAGATAGATAGATAGATAGATAGATAGATAGATAGATAGATAGATAGATAGATAGATAGATCGATCGATAGATAGATAGATAGATAGATAGATAGATAGATAGATAGATAGATAGATAGATAGATAGATAGATAGATAGATAGATAGATAGATAGATAGATAGATAGATAGATAGATAGATAGATAGATAGATAGATAGATAGATAGATAGATAGATAGATAGATAGATAGATAGATAGATAGATAGATAGATAGATAGATAGATAGATAGATAGATAGATAGATAGATAGATAGATAGATAGATAGATAGATAGATAGATAGACAGATAGATAGATAGATAGATAGACAGACAGACAGACAGACAGACAGAGAGTTAGCCAGATGAACAGACAAATAACGTACAGGAATCAACTCACATGTCATTCACTACCATCTTGGATAGTGCAGTACCAGTCGGCAGAATCGCTATCAAATCTACAACTTGTTACTCCCTCAGACATTCTTGTTCAATGGTAGCAGTACGTTCCATCTATGGGATGCAATGCCAAAATTCAGAATGGCTTCCTGCGCATGACATATCTGCGTACCCAAAAAGCCACCATTTGAAGATTGTGAATCCTGATTTTCCGAGCACAAAAACAAGCTAACTGTCCCTAATCAATTTATCTTCTCTAACTGTAAATAAATATTTTATTTTATAATCACTGCCAGCAATTCACCCACAGCCGAAGTCAGACTCACAGGTTAATATTTCCAAGGTTTATCCTCACACCCTTGGTTAAATACAGGTACATTATCTACATTTCAGTATCAGCAACTTCATCTATGATTATCGATGACACAAAGGCCTATCTAAGACACCACGCAATTTCTTCCCTAACTTCCCAAAAACTTCTGTGATGTGTTAGATCATGTCCAGAAATATGTCCAACTCTATGTTCTCTCTGAATGTGCAAACATCCTCGACTGTAATTTGACCGGTTTTTAAAATACCAAAGTTTATTTTCTTGTTTCTTCAGACACAACTCCTTCTCTGACACCACCAAAAACCCACCCCAACGCCCCACGTTCTACCTCCCGCCTCATAACTAAGCATGATTAGTCATTATTGAACGAAGTCCATAAAATGCATTTGATTTGGCGCCATCCATCGAACCCTTCTGAAAGAATCAACTTGCTGGTGAATTTCTACCTTGCGTGTCAATTAATGCACTTCTAAGAAATATTAGGGATATAATTTGATCGTTGTTTGATCTATTATTGTGTTTTAGTACTGGGAAGCAATCAGTGTCAGCACTGTTTAATTATTTTAGCAGTTAGAGGCAAGGGGTATTTCATTGAGTCCTTCAATTATTCGCTGAATGTATCCTGCATCACAACGCAATACCCAGTGTTTGTGCAACAACTCAGGAGTTGAAGAAAGAAATCAGATCTAGAATGCACAAATGCACATCTGCAAACTCAGGCATATCAGTAATCCACTGACGTTTTCGAGGTCGCTGCAAACACTACCCGCAACAAGATGATAGTACCAGAAATAGCAAGCAGGAAAATAAAGTATTTTCTCCGATTCTCCATCTCAGGGTCTCTGGGACTCTTCCCCCTTACTGGGAACCAGGAGACTCCTGTGTGCTGTACTGCTCAGAAAATGTGCCTGACAGTTAAAATGATGAGGAGCAGAATCAGTGCACATGGGACATGGGGATGAGTATGTCATGAACAATTCCAATTTCCGCCCAGAATGCCAGTTAGGATCATTCATGTGTTACCACAAAACATACGCTGATTCAGGTAATGGTATTATTATTATTATTATTATTATTATACATAAAGTACCAGGAAGTGTTATTTTAACAGCTCAGCAAAGGTACTGTTATGAGAACCACAGCTGCTATTTTATCTGTGCAAAAGTTTGGTTTTAACTACTGGCAAACAATGGCCACATGGCGATCTGTAGCAGCTTCCTGCAATATGGTCGGTCATGGAATTAGCGTCGTTGTGATGAACACCGTACGAAAAGACTCTGCACGCCTAAATTTCCACAATGATCAAAAGCCGTCAATGAACTATTTGAATTCAATTTTCCAGCACTTGGCCGGTCATCTTGCATGCCTTAGCGTTTTAAGTGCAGTTATAAATACTTTAAAAAACGTAGTCAGCGTTTTTGCCTCAAATGCTTTTTCCAGACAGTCCATTCCAAGTTCCCACCACACTCTTGATGGAATATTTAGTCACCATATCTCCTCCAAAATTTGTTATTTTACGTTAAATCAATGCCCCATCGTCCCCACTCCCTCCATCACAGGAGTCAATCTATTCTTTCTATACGACACCTATCTTTGTTGAATATGGAAATCATGCCCTCCCTCAATCTCCTATGCTTGAAATTAAACAACATCAGTCTGTCCAAACTGTCTTCATGATTCAGTCTATCCAACCCAGGACATGTCCTGTTAAATCTTTCCAGGTACATCCTGAGAAATTCTCTCTGCACCTTCGCCTGTGTAAACACGTCCTTCCTGTAATGTGGATTTCAGACCAGCACACGGTACTCTGACTGTGGTCGAACCAACATTTAATATAGTCCCACCAGCACATCCCTGCTCTTACACTCTGTGCGTCGATTAATATTTTCATTTCTCACATTTATACCAGACCATATATCAGAAAACTTACTAAGATGACGATGTTATAGCTGGCCAACATGTCATATTTCCAACAATAGTGTGTTTTGCTTGAGGATAGCTGAACAGCTAGTAGATGGAGATGTTGAATCATTGGGGGCAAGTGTGAGATCTCCAGAACCTCTGAATCACTCTGCCGTTAAATAAGACTTTCGACATTCAACGTAGTCAGTTTATTGCCCCTCTTCTATCGGCTGTAGGCCTGTCTTTTTGTTGTAAAAAATCCTTTACAGATGTGAACTAGCCACCCTGTACCTTCTGATAACAAATCAAATAACCTGAGAAGGAAGTTTAAGAAAGAGAATACTGATCAGCAGAAGATTCACCTGAGTAAATCCTGTGGACAGCGATGGAAGTATTACTTTGTAATTATTGCGTCCTCTGCGGAAAACACACTGCCACCATCTTTGTGTGAAGTGCTGTTGTCATCGCTAGAGTTACATGTCGACGGCTCATGACTGCTTACCTGTTGTTGAAGCTGATTTGTAAAGTACAGTCATTCTCAGCAAGAACAGAAATGTGGTCCCTGCTTACTCCAGAATTTACTCCAGAATTTACTCCAGAATTAACTAACCGGTCAATTGGAAAATAGTTTGTTCTTTCTGAAATATTCAGCGGACTGTTCGGGCATTGATAAGAAAATTAAGTCCCTTGTGACGCTTAACATCAGTATGTTACTAGCGATTCCCTCCGAGTGCCCCTGAATGAGACGGATGACATGATCGACCAATTTCTGCACTTCTGCCCTCACCACTTCCCTTCTGGACAGGTCTGAATGGCGAATCTTTGCATATTTCGATATGTTTAATTGACTCTTTCTTGACTCTCAAAATGGGGAGGAACAGGTAGACATGCACTGGAAACAGGATAGAAGAATGTGGAGTTGTCCTCCATGCCACTCGAGACATAACGCTTGGCAAATGAATGAGGTTGCTATCGAAAACATAGTTACTGATAGGTGAAGCATACAACATTTCTGCTCCGCTTTCAAACGATGTTATTCAGGTCTATCAAGATGCAAATTAAATAGTGTGCGAGTTAATGCCTGAGATATAGATACAAATGGGATAGCCAGGGCAAACCACCTGCTAAACCTGAAGTGGTTTAGCAAAGTCATTTTCTCAGGTGAGCATTTGAAGCCTGAACGATGGCTGACGCTTTCAGAGAGAGTCAGCGCGTAGGCCAGAAACTGTGGAGAGAGAAACAGAGTTAAGATTTTGGATGCATTTATCTTTATTCAGAAATATAATCAGCTAGGAAAAGTGGTATTAATAATGAAAATTTGGCGGTTTTGAATAGGGAGAATGTGTGGAAAGGAGTGACATGACCAGAGAAGCAGGAGACGAGATAAGTGGGAGAAAGATAAACAGAGACAGAGAAAGAAAGAATACAGCGAGATAACATTAAGGAGAGGCAGACCAAAACGAATGTTGATGATAAATACGGGAGAAGGAATCTTGAACTGTTCTAATAGGGAGCCCTCAGTTGGGGAAAACCGTTTGTCTTTGCAAAATGCAGCACGTTTCATGACTGGTCAGGAATGTGGACGCAATAAAGCTCGTGAAAGGAATTATATTCATAGATACGGAAAATGATACAATATGGAAATACGCCTTTTGACCCAAACTGATCCATGATGATAATACTGCCCAACCGGATTATTCCAATTGACCCCAGTTTGTCCACATCCTTTTGAAAGAAAAGCATTATACTATGAAAGGGGGTTGATCATTTCTCCCAGCTCAGCTTGTCCGTCGTTTGCTTTAGTTTTGGCCGTCTGGCTGTTTACTGAAATGAGGCAGTCAGTTTGAGGCTGCCAGTTCAAGTAACAGCTGCATGAAAGAAACAGGTCCATGCTGGAACCTCTCTCTGACATCTGTGATGTAAGACTCAGTGTTTTATTTTCTTTATTCCTTTTTATGCCAGGAACTGTTGACGGGGCTTCCTGCACGTATTGTGAACATCATCGTCAAGTTGGTGTGATCTGTTGCGTTAGGTTATTCTAAATTCTGTACTCTTTTGTTTGGCATCATTTTTGTCATCTTTTAATTTATATGTTTTGCGTGTAAAACGAAGTCGTTTAGCGAGCTGAATCCCGCCTGGAAGCTTTGCGTTTCACAGGCCCAAAATAACTGAAAAAAAAGAGGATCTGAGCTCTTTTTTTAAAAATGGATTGAGAGGGTCCGGCCTTTTCCACAAATATTGGGGTGTATTTGCTAAATTAGTTCTGTAGTTCCATTTTGGGATTAAGGTTGACTGGACTCGAAGGCATCGCGTTGTAATTTTCATCCTTTTTATTTCTCGGTGTTGAATTCATTTGTTTTCATCCATGGTTATAAGAGAAATGGCGCTTTCCATAGCCATTAGCTTTCCAGAGGTGGATGGAGTGTCCTTGGTTTTTTGCAAAAGGTGATTAAAGCCAAGCTGCTGGAATTCGCGGAGAAACTGGGGTTGGAGCTGCCTCCTTCCATTCGGAGGGGAGAAGTACATATCGCAAAAAACTTAGCATTTAAATTTGCTGGAAATGCAATCGGACTATTCAGAGATGGCCAGAATTCAATTGAAAATTAAACAGCTTGAGTTAGATTCAAAAGACAAGGAAAGGTCAACAGAAATGGAACAGTTGGAATAATGATTAAAGGCAGAGGAAGGAGCAAAAAGAACAAATCGCTTTGCAGAAGAAAGGAAAAGAGAGAGAAAGAGGCAGTGAAGAGAGATAGAAAGCGAGAGATGAGAGTGAAAAGGAGAGAGATGAAAGGAAAAAGAAAATGAATTTGAAATTCCGAAATTGTCACTTAGACGGGAGTTCAAAAATTCACTTTTCGAAGTAATGATAGCTCATGTGGAAGAGCAGAAGGTTAAACATCAAGTGTAGCTGCTCAAATGGCTAGCGATTATTAGTTGATCTAAAAATCAAAACTTGTCTTTCAAAATCGGTTTCAATCTTCGAAGCATACACATTGGGAAAAGGGAAAGCCTCATGTGGAAAGGGAATGTAAATCTTAGTAAAGATAATAAGTATAAATTATCACAGGGTGAAAGCGTTGAAGAAGACAGAGATTTTCAGAAGTTTGTTGTTTTCGCTCCAATAAAGTCGGCTTTATGAAATGGCAGTGATTGTGGTTAGGGAATGCATTGGGAAGCGAGATGTAGGGAAACAGTATAAGCCACGGACGGTTGTTGGAGTGGTAATGCAAAACACAGTAGAGGCGGGAAAGGTGTACTGGAATATACAAAATGGTCCGAGGGTTGTTAAGGAGGAAGTACCAGATCATCTTAAACCTTGTATCTGCCAAAGGTACAATTTACTCACATAGACCAGGAACATTAGCTAAAGAGGTTAAAACATGACGATACACAACACCTTTGATGTTTCAATCTGTGACAGTGAAAAATGAGGAGATATGTACTTCTAAACTATGAGTTCCAAAATGGATGCTAATAACTGAAATTCACGGTGAGACAAGAAGCACTCAGTTACGAAACGTGAGCTTACAGTGTTCAGAGATGAGGGGCGATAGATGTGGAAGGAGTACTAGAAAAACTCTCCGCTCCAGAAATACAATATATTTTACGAAAGATACAGCTGATGCGTCGGAGGGAGTGCTGCATATTGTCCTTGAAAAGCTAGTAGAATGTCAGGCAACCGAACGAGTGCAAGGTCCATGTTCTGTGATTTGTTTTGACTGTGTGGTAACGAGGTAACAAGGTCACCAATTGAAACAGGGGAGATGAAGGAGAACAGATCAGTTTGAACTCGAATTAACAGAGACTTTTTTGATCAGATTGTTGAGACAAGACAAGAGTATATAGCTGTCACAAAAGACATCTTAAGAGCAAATAAATTTACGGAGTTAAAGGAGAAAAATGGGAATTTAAAGCAATTGTGTCAAGCGCATGCAGAGAAAAAGAATCCAAATATATCCCTGAATGTTACCATTGAAAAACGATGTATTAATGAGGAAATGGAGACCATGACATATTAAAGCAGATGGGAATAAGTAGAAGTCCATCAACCCCTAATTGCCAGTGGATTTCAGAAAGGATTTGTTGCAGGTAGCGCATGAGCTATCACGATGGAGCCAATGAGAAGAACCCACTGCAAAATCACTTTCACTGTCCTGGACTGCAGAAGGATACTGTTCATTTTTGCCACATATTATACACATGTCAGGTAATTGCAAAGCAAAATATGTTGCCAGAAAAATACAGCAGGTCAGACAGCATCTAAGGAGAATGAGAATCGACATTTTCTGAAGAAGCCCTTCATCAGGAATCCGGCTTGTGTGGGGCTGTAGGGAAGGTGCAGAGAATGCAATCAGTAGATGAAAGATGGGAGAATTTGATAAGTCAGAGAGGAAGGTCAAGCTGACAGGTAGGACAAACAATGCACAAGTTAAAAGGGCGATGTCCAGTTGGAGCCCGAGGTCGGCGATAAGGTTGGGGGATGGGAAACTAAAACTGTTGAAATACACATTGATCCCATGTAATTGTAGAGTTCCAAGGCTGAAGATCATGCGTTTTACCTCCAAACGTCAGATATTCAGGGTTTGGCAATGGAGGAGGTCCAGAAGCAACATGTCATTTATGGTGTGGGACGGGAATTGAAGTATTCAGCCACGGGGTGGGAGGATTAGTTGGTGCGATTGTCCCAGAAATGTTGTCTGAAATGATCTGCAAGTTGGCGTCATATCTTCCCGATGTAGAGGAGTCCACATAGAAGTCAATGAATACAGTAAATAACATTTGTGAAAGTACACGTAAATTTCTGTCAGATGTAGAAGGATCCTTAGACAGAGGTAAGTGAGAAGGTGTGCAGGTACGTTTTGCATTTTTTGCGGTGAGAAGTAAAGATGTTGGGAGTTGGGTGTTGGCTGATGGGAGGCACGGATGTGACAAAGGAATTGAATAAGGAATGGTTTGTGCGAAACCCTGACAGGAAGGGAAATGCATCCGTAGTGATGGGGTCTGTTTGCAGGCCGTGCAAGTTGTGGAGAATTATGCGATGTGTGCAGAAGATTTTGGGGTAGGAAGTGGAGACGGGATGTACTGTCCTTGATGCGTTGAGCGAGGTGGGGTTCAAGGGCACAGGTGCGGGAAATGGTGGAGATGCAACATTGTTGGAGATGGTGGAGCACATTGTCAAACACGCGGGATAGAAAGTTGTGGTATTTGAAGAAGTAGGCCAACTGGAATTTTCTATAGTGGAATTGGCATTCCTGTGGACAGCTGTGGTGGAGGAGGAGGAATTGGGAACAAGGGATGGCTTTTTTGTAGTCGGCAATTTGGGAGGAGATGGCGTCCAGATGACTGTGTGATTCGGTGAGTTTGTGGATGTCACTGGTTACTCGGTCGAAGGAGATGGAATTGAAGGTATCCAGGAAGGGAAGAGAGTTTTCACAGATAGTCAAGGTGAAGTTGAGGTCAGCACGAAAGGTTTTTGTCAAGTTAATGAACTGTCTGCACTCCTCGTGGGAGCGTGAGAGAGCGCCAATGCAGTCATCGACATAGTGTAGGAAATGGTGGGGCATGGTACCGGTATAGTTGCAGAAGGTGGTATGTTCCACGCACCCGAATATGAGGCAGATATAGCAGGGACACACGTTGGAGCTCACGGTTGCACCTTTGGACTGAAGGAAGTGGGAAAATTAGGAGGAAAGTAATTAATCGTGAGGACCAGTTTGGCCATGCAGATGATGGTGTCAGTGGAAGGGTACTGGTTCGGACGGGATGAGAGGAAGAAACGGAGGGCTTGGAGCCCTTCGTCGTGGTGGACAGATGGGTATAGCGACTGGATGTCAATGGTGAAGATGATGCAGGGGGGTTCGGGTAAACTAAGGTCTTGCAGGAGGAAGCGAAGCACTTGAGTGGTGTCCTAAATGTAGGTGGTGAGTTCGGAAGATCCGAGTGATGTCGAGTTATGCAGAGAAGCGTTTAGTGGAACAGGAGGAGGCTGAGAAAATGGGGAAGTCAAGTTTGTGAGTCTTAAGTAGGAAGTAATATCGGGAGGTGTGGTGTTGTTGGATTGTGAACAGACCCAGAGGTGATCAGCTTTTGGAAGTTCCTGTTCCTCACATTCAACCCTACCAAAATCCGTATACATCGCATCATCCTCCGCCACTTCGGCTGCCTAGAGGCATGCCGAACCACTTTGGGTCTAGTACCCCCTCCACCACTATCAGTGTTTCTGATAGAGCAACCCCTCCGCGACTCTGTTGTAAGATCCAAGCTGCCCCTTGATCAGCCCACCCCACCAGGTTCTTCCCCGCCACTACAAGAAGTGTAAAACGTAGGCCCACACCTCCTCCCTCACATACATACAAGGCGCCAAAGGGTCCATCTACATGCAACAGAAATTTACCTATACTTCCTTCAATGTCATCTCCAGTCTCCATTGTGAACGATGCAATCTCGACATCAGGGAAACTGCACACCAAATTACAGATCATTTCTGAAAACATCTCTAGGACTACTGCTCCAACCAAACCCCACCGCCTTGTGATTGAAAACTTCAATCCCCCTCCCACTCCATGAAGAATATGAAGGTCCTGTGCCTCATTCATCGCTAAACCCCAACGACGGACCACTTGAGGAAGAACGCCTCATCTTCTGCCTTCGTAACTGCAACCACCCAGGACTAAGGTGAATTTTACCGATTTCCTCATTTCCCCTCCCACAACTTCTCCCAGTCCCAAGCCTCGAACTCGGCAGTGGTCTATTGACCTACCCATCATCTTTCATTCTAACTGCCTCTCCGACCGATCATCTTCTCTCCCACCTCAACTATATAGTGCATTCTCAGCTACCTTCCCCACATCGTTGCCGCTTCCCATTTATCTCTCAGCCCCTCGGCCCAGAAGTCTCTTTCTTGATGAAGTATGTATGCCAGAAAAGTCGATTGTCCTATTCCTCAGATGCAGCCTTAAATGCTGTGTCTTTCTGGCACCATACTGTCGACTCTGATCTCTAGCATCTGCAGTCCTCAAATTCCCCTCGGTAATTGTAAAACCCCAGGCAGTAATAAAACCTAAACTTCTAAAGTATATTCCTGCAATTGAGAACGTTTCAGAAGAGGATTAAATGATTGTGTAGGATCCGTTACAGAAAGAAAAAAAACGGTATCAGTATTTTTTTGACAATAATCGATATAGCACTACATTTCGGGAGTCCGTTCCATTTCACTAAAAGAAGTGGACAAGTGTCACTCAATTTATTTTCACGAGACATGGAGAATCAAATCAAGTTTCAAACTTCACATTAAAATTTTTCACCTTAGTTAAGAACAGCTTAGAAATAAAATAATTAAATTCAACTCTCCATCATCCAGAGTCGCAGGGGGCACCAGAAAGGAGGCATGAGAAAGTAAAGAAAATGTTGAGGGCTTATCATCAAGACTATCCAATTGAGTGGGCAAGCAGACTTCTAATTGTACTTTTTTGCGATCGGAGATGTACCAAGTGAATCAGCCAAATTCAGTCGATTGGATTGAATTTTTAAGATGAGGAGAGAAAACCGCCAAAACGTATTAACAGAAGGTGGTGGGAACTTTGAACACCCTGCCAGCAAATGTTCATGTATTAGAATCATGCATTGTAGCCAAAGTTAACCTTGTGATGTCAACTGGACAAGGCCATGTACCAAGTCCTGAAAAAATGGGATTAGAATCATTGGTGCTTGTTTATAAATGATGCTAACAGTGTGGCCAAAGGACGCGTTTTAACAGTACTGTACTATTCAATGTATCAATCAAAACATGAAATATGGAAATAAAATAGGTTAAACATTAGCAAGAAAACCGAAAGCTGAATGCTACCTACTGTCCGAATTGCACTGAAATCCGTTCCCTTCTCTCCAGTAAGATGATTAACGTCAAGGTTTTCCTATGTAATTCGAGAACCTCCATTTAAAACTCGAATTCGAGGAAGAACTGAGGCATAACATACACAATGGATCTAGAATGTCAATACCCAGCACCTCATTGAGGGTGTGCAGCAACACCAAAGAAAAAAGAAACTGAACAGTTCTCAAAGGACTATATGATATTCTGTTTAATTCAAATACAAAATAAATTGTGTTTTAAAGTAACAATATGTATCAGAACATGATATAAGATTTGCTGGGAAAAGAACAAAATAAATTTGCAGTGTGGAGAAGGTATAGTCCAGGACTATTTGAAGTTTACACAGTGCAGCCAAGTCCCGGTGGTGAAATCGTAGTCCCGAACATGGTGCGGGAGGCAGTCTGAGCCTGTGCAGATAATTCTACAAATCAGTCTCCTCTTGATCATCAGTGAAATGATATAAAGTGTCATCAACAATGCAACCAAGCAACAGAAATTAAATTAGTGTGGAGAAGACGTAATCCAGGAATATTTGAGTATTTGAACGACACCCACTTTCGGTTCCACCAAGACCAATCAGTTTCTAACTTCACTATAACATTTGTTCAAATATGGCAAATGGAGTTAAATTCCAGTAGTGTGACACCAAGGCCGCATTCGAACAGGTGAGACATTAGGGAGCTCTATTATAACTGGAATCAATGGTTACTAGGTGGAAACATTTCCAGTAATTGAAGACACACCTCGAACAGAAAATTATAGTCTTGTTCATTGGCGGTCAGTCATCCCACCTCCAGGTCATCTCTGAAGAAATTCCTCAGGGAAGTGTCTGAGGCCAAATAAGCATCCGTTGCTTCACCAGTGGCCTTCCCTTCGTCACAGGCTCAGAGGTGGGGATGCTCACTGGTACCAGCACAATGTTTAACACAATTCACGAGTCCTCTTATGCTGAAACAATCCATGCTCAAATGCGATGAGACCTGCACAATATCGAGGCTGGGCTGACACATGATAGGCAACATTTGCGCAACACAAATGCCAGACTGTGATGATCAGTGCCAAAAAGTTTGGTGTTGGAAAATTACAGCCAGTCTGGCCACATTCGAGGTATATGAAAGTCGACGATACAAGCATAAGATCGTCATCATGAATGTGAGGGGGGCCAACGAAGCTGAGAGATCTATGCGAGGGGAAGCAATGGGGTTAAGTAGCTTGGAATGCAATAGTTCGAAGAAGCTAGTGCGGTTGGAGAATTGGGTGGACCGGAGGGGTGAGAGGGAAGATGTACAGGTCGGTCAGTTCAAAATTGCAGTACCAACTTGCAGTGGTGAATTTTATGATAAGGTGGGGGGAGGACAGATGAGGAAAAAGATGAAATTGACATTCCTCCCATGTGATTGGAGGGTCCCAAGGTGGACGATAAGGCATTCTTCCTCCAGTCCTCGAGTGGCTGGAATGTGGTAGAGAAGAAGGCCAGGAACTTGCATGTCCTTGGCACGGTGGAAGATGGAGTAAAACCTTTCGGCCACAGAGCGGTGGGGTTGTTTATTGTGTGTCCCCAAGATATTCTCTGAAGCATTCTGCATGTTGGTGTCCCGTCTCCGAAATGTTGAGGAGATCACATTGAGAACAACGGACTCAGTAGGTTACGTGCGGTTTGGTACGGGAAAAACTGCCTCGAAAGCAGAAGGATCTTTTGGGCCTTGGATGGCGATGAGAGCTGCAGTTTTAGGCACATATTGTACAAATTTTATGGTGTTAAGTGAAAGTGCCAAGCGTGGAGAATGGGTTGAAGGGGGCGTAGATACAACAAGGGAGTTGTGTGGGAATGATAGGGAGAGGAGGGACATATATCGACAGATACGGGAGAGGAGGGACATATATCCCTGGTGATAGTGTCGGTTTATCGGTTGCAGAAATACTGGAGGATGATGCACTGCATCTGGAGTTTGATCGTGAGAATATGAGGATTGGGGGTTATGTCCTTATTGCGATTGGAGGAGGGGGTTCAAGTTCGGAGTTGTGAGGTGTGGAGCAGATGTACTGAATGGTAATGTTGATACCTTGAGGAGAGAAATCGCGTTCCTTGAAGAAGGAGGCCATCTGTGATTTTCTATGGTGAAATCAGACTAATAAATGTTAGCTTATAAGATATATAAACCCTCAATGCATTACAAGTTTTCATCCACATATTGCGGACGAACCTGCTAAAATATGTAGTTCTGCACCTCTCGAGGAGTTTGTAATTGAATGCAGGTGTTCTGGCTCCGAGGTTGGGATCTAGCTCTACATCACAGGAAGCCTGAACCTATATCCATTTCAACAACAACATCGCCCATTAACTCCCTAATAATATATTTCATATTCAGATCTTATTTATTCCACATGCATCTGCCGACAAAGTCAGGGCAAATCAATTTAAAATAGCGGTGTAACACCATAGCTCTCCCCATTCGATCTCTAATGAAAAATATGACCACTGAGTGTATATTGCGTCTCTCTAGTGTAACATCCAGAAACAAAATCAATCAGCATCTCAAAGCTTTTCAGATATTTTATCATGTTTTTGTTTATATTACGAAGTTTCATTGGACTCCAAAAAATCTGCTATTCATCCCTCCCCTGCGCATGACATTGCTAAAATGATCTCAACATTTTTTTGAAGACTGAATGTCGACAGGAATCAGCAAAATTGTCTGGATGGAGACTTGTACTGACAGACTCAGCGGTTGCAGTTATAACGTGCAAACTTCATAGTGGCCCGATCATGCTCAAAGAATTGTAGCATTGTTAGTCTTAAAAATATGAATACTCATGCCGCCATTCCATCTCTTAACTTTGTCAATTGTCTCAATCATCTACAAAGTCGTGCTCACGCCCATGTTTTCCATATGCCCCTAAATGTTTTGCTTAGACTATTTTAACATTGCTCCGTATTTCGCTCTGACCACGATGTTAGACAATGCAACAACTACTGAGTGCAATGCTATCAAGTTCAGAAATGGGGAGACGTTCAATGTTGCACAGGCAGCAGCTGTCAGATGGTGTTCCTGAAGAAGGGCTTATGCCCGAAAAGTCGATTCTCTTGTTCCCTGGATGCTGCCTGACCTGCTGCGCTGTTCCAACAACAAATTTTAAGCGGTGTTGACCCCGGGAAACATTGAGGAGCTCAAGAGGGATTACGCAGGTTGGAGAACCGTGAAGTCCCTCTTTCAGTCTCCAGCAGACTGGTGGGAAACAGTAAAAGGGAACATCAAGAGGCTCTTCATCCTCAAAGGTGTTCAGGAGGCGAGAGAGAGACGGGGAAAACTGTCCCAGCTCCAGGAAAGTATGCAGAACCTGCTCCTGCTGCAGACGTTGGGGGTCGATGTCACGGAGGACCTCAAGGAGGTGAAGGGCCAGCAAGCCTCGCTCTTTGCCTCGGAGGCCTCCAAGATAATCTTCCGGTCCAGGGTCCACTCGGTGGAGCAGGACGAGACGTGCTCACGTTTCTTCTTCCAGAAGGTGCACAAAGAGAGCTCCGTGCTCAGCAGCCTGAAGGAAGAAGATGGCTCGGTAACGTCATCTCAGGCTGACATCATGAGGATCAGCAAATCCTTCTATGCCAGTCTGTATGACTCGAAGCCAACCGACAGCACGGCCTCCAAGTCGTTCCTGTCCTCTATCACGGAGGTCCTAGACGACGGAACACGAGAGACGCTGGACCAGCCGCTATCTCTGGATGAGCTGACCAAGGCCCTCGAGTCCTTCGAAAAGAATAAAACTCCCGGAAGCGACGGCTTACCGGTCGAGCTCTATTCCGCTCTTTGGGACTTGATTGGCCGGGACCTGCTGGAGGTGTATGTCAGTATGCTTCGGGCAGGTACCATGAGTGAATCCATGAGGAAAGGCATCATCACCCTCATCTACAAGCAGAAGGGGGAGAGGGAAGAAATTAGAAATTGGAGACCGATCTCACTGTTAAACACAGACTACAAAATCTTGTCAAAGGTCATCGCCAACCGGGTCAGGTCTGCTCTGGGATCGGTGATTCACCCTGACCAAACCTGTGCTGTACCGGGCAGGAAGATCGCTGAGAGTCTCGCACTCCTCAGAGATACGATTGCCTACGTGCAGGACAGGGGGGTGGACACCTGCCTCATCAGCCTGGACCAGGAGAAAGCCTTTGACAGGATATCGCATACATATATGAGGGATGTCCTCTCCAAAATGGGCTTCGGGGAGGGAATCGCTAATTGGATCAGACTGCTCAACACCAACATTGTCAGTTCAGTCTCAATCAATGGGTGGGAATCAGATAGCTTCCCAGTCAGATCTGGAGTCAGGCAGGGCTGCCCTCTCTCTCCTGCCTTGTTTGTGTGTTGCATAGAGCCATTTGCCGAGTCCATCAGGAAGGATGCGAGCCTGAAAGGGGTGACTATTCCTGGCAGCGGGGGTCTGCAGGTAAAGGCCTCCCTGTACATGGATGACGTCGCCGTTTTCTGCTCGGATCCGCTGTCCGTGCACAGACTCATGTGCATTTGTGACCAGTTCGAACGGGCCTCGGGGGCCAAGGTAAACCGAGGCAAGAGCGAAGCCATGCTCTTCGGGAACTGGGCCGACCAATCCTCTATTCCCTTCACCGTCAGGACTGACCACCTGAAGTGCTGGGTATTTGGTTCGGGGGGTCTGGGGCGTGCGCCAAGACCTGGGAGGAGCGGATCAGGAAGGTGAGACAGAAACTGGGCAGATGGGAGCAACGGTCGCTCTCCATCGCGGGTAAGAACCTGGTCATCAGGTGTGAGGTCCTCTCAGTATTGTTATACGTGGCACAGGTCTGGCCTATCCCCAGAACCTGTGCCGCCGCAGTCACCCGGGCCATCTTCCACTTCGTGTGGAGATCAAAGATGGACCGGGTCCGAATAGATGTAATGTACAAAGACCGGTGCAATGGGGGAAAGAACACAACCAATGCAACCCTCACCCTGCTGGCCACCTTTGTGTGTGGCTGCATCAAGCTGTGCGTGGATCCCCGGTACGCAAACACCAAGTGTCACTACGTACTGAGGTTCTACCTGTCCCCGGTGTTGCGAAAAATGGGCCTGGCCTCGCTGCCGCGGAACGCTCCGTACCACCTGTCCTTCGTGGAGAAATTTATCAAGAAAAACACCTTTGACCACAAGTCCATCAGGAAGTGGTCAGCACGTAGTGTCCTTGAGACCCTTCGGGAAAAGGAGAGGGCGGATCCTGTCGAGCGGTTCCCTGAGCAGACTGTCAACGCCATTTGGCAGAATGCCTCATCGCCAGAACTTTCCAACAAGCACCAAGACATGGCTTAGCTGGTGGTGAGAAGGGCTCTGCCTGTGAGATCATTTATGCACGCCCGGACTCTCCGCCGCACCGCACGCTGCACTCAAAGCGGCTGCAGGGGGGACGAGACTGTCACACACCTCCTTCTGGAATGTGCCTATGCAGAGGAAGTCTGGAGAGGAATGCAGTGGTGTCTGTCGAGGTTCGTCCCGAGCAGCGCCGTGACGCGGGACTCCGTGCTCTACGGCCTGTTCCCGGGACGCACACCGAGACGAACATCAACTGCGCCTGGAGGATCATCAACTCGGTGAAGGACGCTCTCTGGGTGGTCCGAAACCTGTTGATCTTCCAGCTGAAGGAGTTGACCCCGACTGAGTGTTGCAGACTGGCACATTCCAAGGTCCAGGACGATGTGTTGAGGGACCCGCTGAAACTTGGGGCAGCTGCCGCCAAGGCGCGGTGGGGAAAGACCACCGTCGAACATCTGCCTGCCGAAGAAGAACAGGGGGCCCGCGCAGTCATTTGGGCTCCGCTGGCGCCTCAGCTCAATGTAATCGCACCAACCTGTGAATATCAATGATCACCCTGTTTCGACAGCAAAGAAATGGAATGGTTACAGAATGATGACATGTCCAATTGTATAGATTAAATATATATGAATAAAGTATATTTTTGAAATAAAAAAAATATTTTTTAAGCGGTGTTCTGCAGTGAACAGTACAGTCAACAGTGCTGCTGACTTTCATTTTGGCGAATGTCAAACGATCAAGTGAATTTGGTGGACTGATGTTGACGAGAATCATGTCGAACCTATCGAAGTGCCCACAAATTACAGAAGCGAGCGACAAGGGAGGTTGTGAGATATGTATGTTGTATGAGTTTCCGTTGGCCACATATTTGTTGTAGTCTTCTGGAAGAAGGTGGGCTCTTATGATTGTAGTAAGGAGAGGTTAAAGAGTTCCGTAAATATTCCCACCATCTAGTCCGTGCCGGATCTGAGTGCAAGGTTATGGATTTCATCCAGGCCAGTCGCTGTCTGTGAGTCCTCACATAAGAAGATCAATATTAATCTGTGGTGGTAATTGTGGTTACGTTGCATCCCAGGCTGCTGTGATACCAACCTTACAATGTTTTGAAATCGACGAGTTGTGATATACTGTTTCCCGCAATTCTGTTCAACTTCTTTTAGTAGTCTGTTGTGCGTGAAAGTCTTGTCGCAAAAGACAGTATCCAGATTAAGGTGCGCTTATGAAGGGCTTACTTGGATTTTCTGTATAAATCACGGTTGCTCGACCTGTTCAGTTGGGACAGGAACTCGCATTTCTGTCCATGTCTCCCACATGGCAAACATTCAGACTGCCATCTTCAGCACGCAGTCTTCTGCACACTCACGATGTCCTTGACGGTGTTGGCATATTTCCTTAGTTTGGACACTTAAATGCTGGAACAGAGAAAAGCCCACTTATGCTAGACAGTCCTTTAAAAGCCCAGATTGCCCAGTTCAATACTGCTGTAGATTCTATATTATATCCTCTCATGCCAGTTCCTTCTTGCCAGCTTGGAGGAGTGGGACACAGCCCTGCGAACGAATGTTCAAAACTGCGAACGGCGAATGCAGGGCTAGCCACCTTCTACAGTCAAGAAAGTTCAGAACTTTAGTGGAACAGGAGAAATATTGGTAACCCCTGTTTAAGGTTTGCCTGTTTGAAATCGCAACAAGAAAGGAAAAGATCACCAAGTATTCTGACTCAAGATGGTTTGTAACGTTGTAAACTTCATCTGGTGCATCCTTCAGTTCTGTGTACAGTGGGAGATAGACTGTTTTCAGGTTAGCAGAGGAGAAAACGTACAGTAGGTAGTCGGCATGACAGTTTACTGTAAGATAGTATTGATCCAGAAAGCAGTAGCTCGTCAGCATCGCCACATCTGAGCACTGGAATGACTAGAAGGCATAACTAACTGGGCCATGCTTTGCTCAAGGACGCCAATCCCTCCATTCATTAAAGTGAGAATCACTCAGGTCGTAATGCCTCGTCAGGTGCAACAGGAGTGAGGCATGGCTCTGGAAAACAGAGTGCCCAGCAGTCTCGAAGTTCCCTTTGAAAGATATGTCTAACTTTACGGTCATCCATTTTGCATTCAACAGCTTGTATGCTTTAGAGATGTATATTCGGGCAGGAGGATTTGAACCTTCGTAGTTTAAACCTCACTGGAAATACAGCACATTTCCCAGGTTTCCTACATAGCAGTTCTTCCGAATTGATCCGCGTGTGCTTGAGCGAAGCCTGCTATTCTGAGATATATGTGATTGGTTCCTGGGCTCCATTCATTACCTTGAGCATTCGAGGGCCTAATGCGACCTGCTTAGTCGACATCCACTCTGCGGGGTCACTGTGTTTCTTATTCCCAAGATGGCTGAGCTTCGTTTTCAAGTTTCTGTGAGTTCGGATCTGCCGGTGTCGGCAAGTCAAGGGGGTCCAATTGGCACTCATTTGTGAGTCTCGTACAAGATGCTTCACGAGGTCTTGCCATCGTCTGGTCGGCTTGGTATTTGTCACCATGGGGACAGTTTTTGCTCCCTGGCGAAATGAAGCTCAATTCTGGGTTTTCACGAGTGGGCTAGGTTTGAGGAGTGATGGTAGATCTTTAATTACACTGCACTTGAGATTGGAGAGATTGTTTTCGAGCCTCGTCAGCTGTAGCATCTCGAGAAATGAAAGAAGTTGTAAGCGAACGTTGTTAGTAACTCTATTAGACTTGACATTAAGGTTTAAAGAGAAAATTGAATTAAAACGTGGTAATGCAAGGTCTGCTATCGACCTCTTGCAAAATGTCACCTTGCTCCAATGCAACCTTGAACGTGGATTATTTTTGAGTAACATTACGTGCAAATTAGTCATGGTGCCGTAGGTGGAGGCGCTATAGAATTTCTTTCTACCTGAAGGTCGTCAGACAAGGCAACCAATTTCCCCGTGTGTGCTGAGCGTTGTAATTAAATTCCGTTCCTGTCTGAAGCAAAATAAAAAATAGAACAAATGAACAGGACTTTAAAAAGCGAAACGTGAAGAAGCCATTGTTTCCGACTCTGTGTTTCGTTATTCCATTTTTAAGAACAGACAACAATTTGATGAAGAGACCTCTCTTATAATTGATTATTCAAGGCAATAGTGCATCCACTTTTACCATGAGCTGCTGCCTTGATCTGGGTGATGTGACTATTATATTCAGGCTTGAAACTCAAAATTTAAAGGCAGGATTGATAAGGCAATATAATACTTTTCCTTTGCATCAATTGAATCTTTGGTCAGTGAGATCGTTATCAGTCACATTGACGTTGAGAACAAAACTTTAATTCAGCTGGAAAGAAAACAACGTGTGGTGCCCAATGCATTCGTAGCATATTCCATGCTGATGTGATCAGGTTAAGTGTACGAAATTATTTTTCAATGAAAATTGTAAACTTGAGGGTTTTAACACGTCGAAGTGTGTTGTTTTTGTCTCGTACAACCACAGTTGGCCGAAGAGGCTTTTGTACATTATCTTTCTTTTTTGTCATCCTGGCTCTAAACTGGAAGTACATTATTGCATACAGTCAATATTTGTTGGGCCAACTGTCTATGGCATGTCCCACATATTCAAACTGAAATAAGATTAATATCGGTGAAATCTTTGCTTTGCATGCGATATCATTAGCTGGCTAACACCAGTGCAGGCACTAATCTACTTTAGTTCATGAAAAAGCAATGGCTTTTTCATAGAAGACATATCATTGTTTCAGAAGTTTATATTGTCTACTGAATTTCGGACTGCATCTCCTCCGATAACACAAACACGGGAGCTACCTGCTGACCACTGGTTTGGGCACTTCGGCACTACCAATTTCTGAATCCATTCAATGCGACATCAGCAGAGGTGGCTGGTGTTAAAACCATGATCTGGAGGAGGGAAGAATATTAAATGACTCAATGCATAATTCAAACATTTCAGTTTGCCACGGTTTTATAAAGCAAATGTGTTTTAAACTTTAAACTTTAAAAAAAGACTTACGTTGAATAATTTTATCACAACACATGAAACAGTAGCATTTGTAGAAAGTCCAACAAATAATAATTCAAATATGATACAAACCTGGTTTACAAATTCTGAGTTTATTTTCCACTTACAGTTAACACACTGACGGTTGTAATACTATGTTGTCAACAATGTTGTCTCTCCAAATGTACCACACGATACATGGTGCTGACGGACCTACTTATCCTGAGCTTCGACCTTATACTAAAACACATTGTTCTTGTCTGTCATAATCATTTTCATTTCCTGCAGGGCATCCCAATGTGCAGCACACATGGATCTGTCGAGTTTACTGTTGCTTTTACTTTTGACCGATTTGTGACCATTTCTCCCAAGAAGTAGAGAAGTAAGTATTGAACCGTTTACTCAGCAGATGTGATTCTTGAACACTTGGAGTACTGTGCTGTATATATAAAAAAGTAAGCTGATAGTTAATGCTAACTGGTTCCTACCGAATGTGGAACACCCCGTGGATTTGTGTCATGGCAGAGAAGTTCAATTCTCTCTGCTCTGAACAGCAGTAGAGTTCTTGCATCATGTTGTGTCTCTGGTAGTTCCATTTGTTCTTATTGTGCTGCTGAATGTTTTCACTATCAGACAGGTGTTAGTGAGCAGCCGAAAACACAAAAGGCTCCACCCTCATAGAATTTGTAAGAGTGATGGCAATTGCAAGGGAGAGAGCCGAAGGACTTACATTCATGTATGTTATCTCGAGAACCTTCCTCCTGTTACGTGTGTTGGTGACCCTGGTTTGTGAGTGGAAACGGATTTAAAACTTTGGTTACGAGATGATACAATTACCTTATTTTCTACTTGAACTGAGCTTCATTCTGCAAATCTCAGACTGCTGCACAAACACTTGCGTCTATGCTATAATCCAATCAAAGCTTTGAGAAGATTTGAAGAATACGCTTAAGTATCCCTTTTCTCCACTTTTTCAATTAATCTGACGATGAAAATAACTGAAGTATTTGAAGTTCAGAAATAATTTTCATTTCACGCCATACTGTGAGACACTGAATGCAAGGCTGCCGGCATATTCTGCACGTGGTTAGGCAGACGTATTCTTGATGATTGTCAGCAAATTGGGGTGACGTGGGAATCTCATTGCCAAAGTGACCAAGTCTTGTTCTGAGGACTATTCCTTTGGTAACCATGTTGGCTGCGTTTGCTTTCGGCATCCAAGTAAAACGTTGAAAATATATTTAAATCAGTACCTGAACAGGGAAGGTTTGAAGGGTTTGGGAGTGGAGCTGGGGGGTGGGACTAGTTTAATTCTGAGTTCTGTTCAGCATTGACGAGTTAACCATAATAGTCTGCTCCCATGCTCTCTGACTCAATATTGTATGATGAGATGCAGTGACATCAGAGTGAGAGATACGAGATAGTGATTCTCTTGCCTGATAATATTAACAAAAAACATGCACCCGGTAGAATTATCAAATTGATTTCGCATTAGGTGTAGTTTGCCCTCGCTCATGGCGATGTTCTGTTGAACATTCCAACAAAAACTATACTGGATGACCTAAGTATGAATGCAGAATCCGACAGTGGTCAGATGAAAGGATGTTAATCAGCCTGTCTGACCGAGGTTCGTGTTGGATGGCGAAATTCATCTTGAAGGGTTTCTCAAGCTTATTTTCTTTCCACCTTTTGCAGAAGTCTGCACATTTCATGTGAGAAATACTTTTGTTTTCCGTTACCTTCATTGCAATTACAATGACCACACTTCCTGGAAAGGCACGTGTCTTCATTTCCTGCCCTTCCATGAGGAATGATTTTGATATGATTTCTACGTGCTTTCTGTTACCAATTGATGTGAATTAGCGTCATCTACTTCTGTCAATGGAGATAATTTTCACGATTTATATTCAATTTATCCTCCCTTGAAACAACATGATGGATTTCTTTGAACTTTTAGTGATTTTGTGATCATCCAGTGACACCAGAACCAGAACTACATCAAAATTGCATCGAAATAATCATCAGTTCCGTTCAACATGATTAACTGAGCATTTTACGTTAATTTTGTTAAAGGCCGACGCGTTGCGCACTCCATGAGCTGTGATCTCAATCTGGCATGCCAAATCAAATAATCTCAACGCTGGTATTACTCGCAATCCGAAAATAGAGCGTTGCAATGAACTTTCCGTAAGGTGAAATGGCGGAGAGAGAAGAACCATTGATTGAATAGGGGAAAAATGAGCACTTTTGGATTTTTTTCATTTAGCGAAAACAGGCATGAATGTAGGTCTTCTGGAAAAGTGTAGTTGTGTGAAGTGAACTTTTGAAAAGTGGGGATATCTATGTGGATAATGCCTTTTGTCTTTTTTTAAAAACTGCTTCCTTTTCGAAGTAGCATGTTAAATGTAATATTTTACTAAATTGTACGACAAAAATGACTCGCAATACACTTTTTTGAAATTAATATGCATCAGCTGTGATATCCATCTGGTATTCTTGAACTCCCTGTGGCATTTCATACAGATTACCATTTTCCCATCATGTCATGTTTTGAGATAGGGCTCTGGATAGCTTAGTTCAACAGTCAATGTATCTCAGAAAGGAAAGAAGTCAAATCACTGACTTTAGGAAATTCAACTCAGAGACAGAAAGTGATAGAGTCACGGAGGCATACAGCACTTAAATAGACCCTTTGGTCCAACTCGGCCATGCCGACCAGTTACCCTAACCTAATCTGGTCCCAAATGTCACCACTTGGCAGTTATCATTCCAAATACTCCATATGCATATACCCATCCAGATGGCTTTAAATGCTGTAATTGTACCAGCCTCCAACACTTCGCCTGGCAGTTCATTCCATTAACCCAGCATACTGCGTGAAAAAAGTTTCCCGTTCGATCCCTTTCATATGTTTCCTCTCTCAACTTCAACCTACGACCTCTAGTTCTGGACGTCAGCACGGCACTGTAAAAAAGAACCTTGTCTATTTAGCCTATCCATACCCCTCATGATTTTATAAATACCTATAATGTCACCCCTTAGCCTCTTACATTCCAGCAAAAACAGCCCCAGCTTATTCAGCCTTCTCCTTACAGCTCACATACTACAACCAGGGCAACGTCCTGGAAAGTGCTTTCTGAACTTTTTAAATTTCACAACATCCTTCCGCGAGGAAGGAGACCAGAATTGCACACAACGGTCGAAAAGGGACCTAAACATTGTCCTGCACACGTGACCTCCCAACTCCAATACTTTGGACTCAGACCGATAAAGGAAAGCATAATAAGTGCTTTCTTCACTGTGCGATCTACCTGCGATTAAACGTTCAAGGAACTAATAACTGCACTGCTAAATCGCTTTGTTCAGCTACCTCCACATGATCATACCTCTTAGTGTATAAGTCCTGCTCCAATTTGCTTTTCCAAAATGTAACAACTCGTGTGTAACTCAATTAAACCCAACCTGCCTCTTCTCAGCCTATTAGACCATCTGATCACGGTCCCGTTATGCTCTGAGATAGGCTTCTTCACTGTTCACTATACTTTCAATGTTGGTGTCATCTGTAAACTTGCTGAGTGTAACTCCTATGTTCACATCAAAATCATTTGTATGAATAACGAAAACATTTGATGCACAACCAGTTCTTGTGGCACTTCACTGGTCACAAGCCTTCATTCTGAAAAGCATGCTTCCACCGCCAGCCTCTGACGTCTATTATAAAGCTAGTTCTGTACCCAAACGGCTAGTTCTCCCTGCACTCTATGAAATCTAATCGTATTAAGCATTCTCTCCTGAGGAATATTGTCGAGTGCCACACTAAAGTCCGGAAAGATGACGTCTATCACTCTGCACTCATCAATCGTCTCTGTAACTTCTTCAAAAGACTCAATCAAATTCGTGAGACATGATCTCCCACGCACAAAGCCATGCTGACGATCGCCCAGTCAGAACTTGCCTTTCCAAATACATGTAAATCCTGTCACTCGGAATATCCTCCAACAACTTGCTTAGCGCTGATGTCAGACTCACCCAAACAATACTTACATCAGAAATAACATTATCATTCATCACATTTCTTTAGATCCCTGGCACTTTTCTAAATTCCTGTTCACGTTCATTCAGTAATTTTAATCCAGATACCCAACTGTAACTGTACTTGTTTTCAAGCTTTCTTGTCAATGCCACTTTCCATTTAGACATTATGAAAATAGCATTACTGCTGTGATTCATACCTCTTTCCCCCTTCCATTCGACATCATATTTTTTGAGCAGTCTGTACAGGACTGAGTTTGAGTCACTTGACCAGACTTTGTCTGACCAACAGAGTATCCTTTTTTGCACCAGAATCTGCAGAGTCCAATCAAGGCCTTGAGTCAGTATCCGAATGGCGAGGAATTCCTGGTCTGAATTGTACTGATCAAATAAAGTAATATGTTATGGAAACGTTCGAAGGAAATGAGTTAAATAATGTATTGTGTACAGTTCATCATATAACTTTCTTTTCTGTTTTCATTGTGTTGAAATAATTTATCTGGACCCACTGTATAGTGACGTATCACTATTTCATTTAGGTAATATCTGTAAATGTTGTTTCCCGTGTTTATTTTTCACTCAGTCACTCTACACTTTAGTATCTCAATCAAATGGGTTTCATCTGATCGCGCCTAACAACAAAGGAACCTTCATTCAATATTTTTATTCTGGTTCCTTCCCTGACTGCTCCTAGTTCGACATATGCTCTTTCTTATTTGCCTTCCATTCGGTGGTACGGTGTCTCCTTTGTAACCCATATTTTCAGACCCAGAGAACTGTGATCGATTTCAATCTCGGGCGACTGTATGTGTGATGTTTGCACATTCGCCTTGTGTTTACATTTGTTTCCTCCCGCAGTCCGAATATGTTAAGTTTACGTGGCTTGGATATAGGAATGCTGGATGACAGTAATCAGCGTGTGTGTAAGAGTGAGTGGGATGCTCTTCAGAGCTTTGGTATGGACTCGATGTGCTGAATGCCTTGCTTCCATGCTGAAGATATTCTATGACGAATGCCACATCTCTATGACACTTCAATTGTCTCAGAGTTCTTGGTAATACAATTATCTGCCTGGCTCTGTGATCCCTCATTCTCGCGGACACAGATGCACATGAGGTTAAGTTCAAAGTAGAAATAGCAACAGTTACGCTTATTATCCCTCGGGATTTGACTGTTAAGAGAAATTGCAAAATACATATTCAAGATATGAAAGGTAAACAAATAAGAGATGAACGTGAACGATATCCACCTTTTGCAGCTTCCATAACTATTGTAGATAATCAGACAAAATAGGACCCGATCGTTAAAAAAAAAATGGCAGACACACATCTGGACAGAAAGTGTGGGAGATGTTCAGAAGTACTTTCCGCCAATGGCTGTTCACTCAATGTCGTGTGATAATTTAAGTCGAAGAAAATCTATTCTGTGAATGTTTGTTAAGCACATTGAATAGGAAAATGGGAGAAAGGTAGAAAATGGAGTTTCAAAAGACATCAGCCATGGCACACATGGCTCGACGGGATGAATGGCCGAGAACTGTCCTCTGCTCCTGGTTCATTCTCATGCCCTTTTGTCACGACCTGAGGTACATTGCGAGACGAGATTTTTTTTTGTCAAAATAACAGAGTTCATTGATGCAATGCAGTTTGCAATAAATGCTACTTCTCACAAATTGCATGTGTTATAAAAAATTGAATGTCATAAATAGTTGAATAATTCCGCATCAAATGGGCTGGTCTTTCCTTATTTTAGATGTGGACTTCTGAAACCTTGTTAGAGTTGCAATCCTTTGAGCAATTGGAAAGCATTCTGTCGTATTCCTACCTGTGCTTGTAGGCAGTGGGCAAACTTCGAGCAGCAACATTACAAGTCACTCACGGCAGTTATCCAAACATGTGACAGGCTTTTGTCGAGAAAGAATTAATTAACTCACATCAATTCAATGCAGTTTGAAGTGTGACCTTGACAAAAACATATTATTTGCTTTCCACGTGGGAGATTCCGTAATAAACTGGTCATTAAACGTCATAAATAATGTACTGCATGAATGTTTGTTGCAAATTCCGAGCTAAAACTTGAACTTCTTTCCAAGTCTTGCTGCGTACGTCCATTGACTTTTCATGGCTTGAAGCGAATTGTTTTTCTCTGGAGACATTGCCAATGCCCATACTTAAGAAACTTGAAGCGTGAATAAAGTTCCATCGGTTTCTGTGGTGTTTCTTCATATATCAGAAGACGTCACACGGATTGCTGTCAATGACATTATACAGCTTTAATGATTGAAGTCCAAAAGAGAAAGGACCATGTTATTTGGTAGGCTCAATGGATATTTTTTGTTCTGCTGTTTCTCAATTAACTGTGGCATTGTATTCAATCCGATCTCTGTTGAGGCTAAAGCTCAAGTTAGTTAACTCACTCTGCATTATTCAGATTCTGTAGGGAACTGTAATAATGTCAAGGCTAATTATTGCAACTGCTATCTGGAAGTGTGCAACAAATACTAACCTTGTCTTGACATCTATATGATTCTCACAAATTTTAGACACGTTAGATTTCTGTTTTTGCATGTATAATGCAACAGTCATTTCTTTTACTTTTCAAATGTTATGTTGTCCTATAAAAAATGAGAAGGTCATATCGGCAGATTTGCCGAAGAGTCTGCATTAATAATGGGAGGGAAGCTCGAATATCCCCAAGTACATATTTTCTTTTCTAGTCGGTTTTACCTGCAACAGTCATGGGTTGTGCGAGCCAGGAGAGTTGGGAACTCCAGTAAAACGTTATCTGAATTTCTTTTGAGCTCTTCTCTGTGGATGTCGTTGCCTCCTGTCTGTAAGGATCTGTCTTTGTCTTAACGTTTTTTTTTTGCCAGGGTGCGATTATTGAATCTTATTCTATTCGAATAATTAATTAGCAATAGCTACTGTATCTGGTCAGTTAAGTTTTCCAATACGTTACTCTAAGTTCTGTTTTCATTTAGAATGTTTAACTGCCATGCTTAAATACGTTTTCTTTTGCATAAGGCTGAGTGGCTTGACCAGCTGCATCAGATCTGGAACATCCACTCACATCTGCCTATCAAATCCGAAAAACAATGTTAGGGTCTAGGCTACATTCTTTAAATACTTTGAGTGAGGCTGGTCAGTTTCATAACTCATGTGTTGCACTCAGGAAAGATATCTACATCTAATGGGTAACAATATTTAGAAATCTAAACTGACGATAATTGGAATTTCAGCAATAACACGGTTGTGCTTGTATTCCACAGAAAGACAATAACCGTTCCGTTCATATTCAATGCGAGCTTATTCCTTATTCTTGTTTTAAAGAACCTCAGAGAGCATCACAAAACTTGTTAGAGAAGATCAGCCACAGATGCAAATATTTTACAAATGATAACCGGATTCATGCGGGAAATACCTCATTATTCTGTCGGAGAGTTATGCAGGGTCAGACATACAACAGCATACCAGGAATTTGACCAAAACAGTGATGTGGAGGAGTTGATCGCAACAGGATGATGACAGGGGAAATAAAACACATGTGATTAAAACAGACCAAGAGAGGGAATGATGGCAAAACAAAGTCAAATCCTGGCAGTAACTGCAAACAGATAGAGAGATACAATTCAGTGTGAAGGGGTGAACGAAAGAAAGAAGAACGAGATGAAGGAAAAAATACACAAAGAGGCAAAGAAAGAACGAGAAGTTGACCAGCAAAAAGAGCAGAAAACATGATCGTGGGGAGATTAAAGTAAAAAAACACAATTTTTTGCATTACTGTGTATGCATTTCTTATTTAGAATAATTTTAACCCGAACAGAAGGAAGACAGATTTGCATGGGATAAACTGATTTTTATGATGGTAAACCGCTACGATATTTTGGGTTCATGGCACAAAATGTTTTTTTTCCATGATTGCGCTAGAGTTTTTGAGGGTCAATGATTCGAGAACAAGTTAAAACATAATGAAGATACAGTAGTTAATAACTGAACAAATGGAGACAATGCTGTCCATGTAATGTCTGTCCCTTGGGCCAGATTAAAACAAAATGGGTTCACAAAGCTTCTTGATGAAGTTTCCTATCAGTGTTCGGACGTGCTAGTCAACATTTCGTTTGGTGATTTCTGGACAGGCATAATGACATGTTTCCTGATGTTCTAAGATACGTACACGAAGCATCTTTTTCGTTGTTCACCGCTCTGGCCCCAGCGGTGATACAGTTGACTAGAAGTAAAGGACAGTGTTCAGCTGTGGTCATCATATCACTTTCTTAGGCAATAGTGTTAGAGTGATGAGCAACTCCGACCTAAAAAACAACTGTACTTGATAATAATTGAGGCTTTTCTTTTGTATTCATTCGACATATATATCATATAGAACGAAAAGTGAGCATTGTGCAGAGACATGGACTGTCTGAATCTTAAATAATTGAAGCATCGTGCACAATTCTGGACCACAAGCCTCTTTTTCACAAAGGCATGAGGGGATGCGCACGGTTTCTTATCTTCAGACACAGTGCAAGAGGTTCACAGTGCACAGTTCAGATTCTCAGCATCACTCATCGCCATGCCTATATTTTGCACCTCTAAACATACTAGATAGACGAGACTCTGATAGCATTGTTCTTCCTAGATTTTAGTTCAGCCATATTTGGAATACTGGATGCATTGGTCATGGAAGACTGGAACAAAACATAAAGTCACATATTACAGGGATGATGTCCCAAGTTGAATACTGAACTGATTACGTCATGTAAGGCAGATGATCGCGGTCAAGGGAGATTTTTTTCAGAATGGCGAACTGTGACTTGTGGTGTTCCACAAGAATCGGTGCTGTGACATCTGCTGTTCGTGATCTATGTGAGTGATTTGGAAGAAAATGTAGCTTGTGTAATTAGTAAGTTTTTGGACGATACAAACGTTGCTGGATTCGCGGCTACTGAGGAGGATTGTCAGCGGATGTAGCAGGATGTAACTCACTTGGAGACACGGGCACAAAAATGGCGAATGCAATTTAACCTGGACAACTGCGAGGTGATGTATATTGGCAATGCACGTGCAGATCGAAATTATAAATTGAATGTCAGAGCCCTTCACAGTATTGACATGGTGACCGTACTGAATGTGGAGTTGCACAGATCATTGAACGTGGCAGCACAGGGAACTGACGTATTAAAAAGAGACAATTGCACACATCTCCTCATTGTAGTGGGCACTGAGTACGAGGATAGCAGTTTTATCGATATTTAATTAGGCCCTACTCGCACATCGAATAACGTTCTGGTCACCACACAAGCAGAAGTATGTGGATGCGCTGGGGAGTGTACTTTTTTTTAAAAACAGAATCCCTAAAGTGTGGACACAGGCCTTTCGGCCCAACAAGTCCACATTGCACCTCCGAAGAGTATCCCACCCAGACCTTTTGCCTTTCAGCATACATTTTACAGACTTTTACGCACCCAACATACATTTCCTTACGTAGTATGGGCAAATAGTTTGGCCAATTCGGCTACATTGCACATCCTTGAACTGTGGGAGGAAATTGGAGCACCTGGAGCAAAACCACGCAGACAGATGCCTGAGGCTGCAATTGAAGCCAAGACCATGGCGCTACAAAGCAGCAGTGCTAACTACGAAGCCACTGCACCGCCTCACCACTAAGTCATCCTGCTGTCCCACTTACTGGGACATTTCCTGTTGAGGTGGTTTGAGCCGTGACGAAAGTTGGGCAGAGAGGTCTTGGTTTCACTGGAGAGCAGGAAGTTGAGGAGTGAGCTACTAGGTATTTACAAATTTGTGACTGACATTGATAGAGTGGAAACCATGGTGCTTGTGCCCAGCGTAAGGGATCAGTTACGAAACAAAAAGCACTGGCTCAAGGTGCCACGGCTCACATTTAGGAGAGGTGTGTGAGGCACGTTTTTGTGTTGAAAGGGTGATGAATGCCTGGAACGCGTTGTCAGAGGAGGTTCATGTGGAAGCAGACACATTGCCAGTAAACTACAAGCATATGGACGAATGTATTTTCAGAACGGAAAGAGTGGTTTACGTTTCCTTCAAACGAGGAGAACTTTATTGTGAAAGACCAAGATGTGGCGACACATGTCTATAAGTCGAAATGTCCTGTTTCCATGCTGCATTTTTCTTTGTTCTTTGTTATAGAGTTATAGAGAATGACAAAATAGAAACAACAAAGCACAGCCTTCCGATTATAACTAACTTTACAGATTCTGCTTTTGAGCCCTCGACCACTGTCGGTGCATTGCAAGTACTGTTCTAAATGTTTCTGAAATACGAAGAGAGTTCTGGCCGCTTACAGCCATCGAGTTAGACATTTCCATCAACATTTGCGTTAAAAAAATCCTTAGACGTCTACTGAAACTTCTCTCCCGTTACTGTAAATCCAAGTCCATGGTAATTCATCCGTCCGTCTCGGGGAAAGTTATGTTCCTTTCCATGCTATCCATCTCGCTCTTAAATTTAAATCCGGCAATCACGTTCCCTTTGTCTCAAGGAAACAACCCTGTCTGCTTTTCTTCATGTAATTTAGAGAGATAGCAGTTTCCACAAACAGCATCTCTGCTCTCAATTTGCTTGGTTAGCTGACACATGGAATAATGGGTTTTCTTTCCTGTTTTTTCATAAATCTTTCACAGATAATCATGAGAACACCATGCGCCAAACATTTTCAGTAAATGCTGTGTTAACCAGATTTGCAAAATAATTTGGTATTGAGTTCTCAGCATTCTTCATGATTGTATGATCGAGACAGGAATATTTCCTGATGGGTGATGCCAGTTAATTGTTCCTTCCTTTTTAGTTTTGTTCTTCCATCTTGACTTCCTCGAGTTATTTACAATTTTAAAAATTGTGATAAAAATGATAGTAACACAAAAAAGTTATACGATATGAAACACCTATAGTGTGCCTCAGTACACACATGCAAAAAGCAGCACACATTCACTTGATCAACGTCAGAATTCTTGGACAGTCTAAACAGAGACACGCATGAGACTTCTTACAGGCTTGGTTTTCAAACCAAAATGCCACCCACAAGCATTTTTACAGAGATCCCACATTCAAACCAGAAGTGATGCCACCCACCTGAACAGACAGGCACATATAAATATCAAGAAAGCTTCACGGACGTTGCGCTGATGATGTTATCTGTTATGGTTATGAAACATTTGCATGGCATTCCAACGTGACGCGGAGCTAGTCTACAACAATGTTAACATTATCCTTTTGATGTGTTTGAAAAAATGGAAAGGTGACTGTCCATTAATGATTCCATAACAAAGTCTAATACTTTTAAAACTTCACAAATGCGAAATATCAGCAATTTTGCATGAACATTACATGCAAGAACTCAAGTGGAGACATATACAATGATGCTAGATTAGAATGAAATTATAGTTTCCTGCATAGAGAAGAACATAAATGGAAATAACGAAACAGAACGTGATGATTAAAAAGTAAGGACACAAAGTTAGATTCAGAGAGGAGTGGCAAGGAAATAAAAGCGATAAATATTCAGGAAAGTAGTAATTACAGATTTCTGGTGCGGTGCAGATACCAATTGAAAGAGGAAAATTTCGATGGAAGCGTGAAGTCAAAGAGGAATGAGAATTAAAATGGATAATGCACGACACATTTTGTATCATGTCTTTCAAAACCACTTGACATTCCAGAAGAATACCCGGATATAAAACTACTAGTGAGGAGTTATTATCCACAGATCCGCGGAATCAAGCTGCACAGAGAGATTCCCGATCTTCAGTTGCATACTGTTGCGGCAGCTCCTGGTCAGATGTGGCAGATTCTGGTCGCCCATTGACTTAAATGTGGCTGCAGTAACAGAATTAAATACCCGATGCTCAACTAGCTGAGGCCATTTGTTTGCACAATGTTTGGTTTGACACAGAGCAATGTAAAGGTGGCAGTGTCTACTTTGAACAAAGTATCTTACGATCTCATTAACAGGGATTTCTTGCAAACAACATTACCTGCAGATCCATGCAGGACACAGATTTATAAGAGATATGTGAGAACAGGCAGTCTTAATTTTGCAGTAACATTAAAAATAATAGGATAGCACAATTACAGAGACAAATGATAATTTTGGAATTATATCTTGTCAGACCCTAGAAGATCAGTTAAGTTCATTCAGCTGTGCCAGCGAATAAATTTTAGTAATAATTAAAATAAAATGTTGTCCTATTTAGCAGGAGGGTTAATGAGAATAAGGGCAGTAACTGCCATATCAGAAGTCAAAATGTGGCAATATGCAGCTGAATGACAGAAGGGCAGTGACTAACCGACCCTCCAACAGAAGCTACTGACAATTGATTCGGTAATGAATGACAACAATAGCAGTACGCATACAGACTTTAACATTTAAGTAGCATTATTTTAGAGCTGATGTTCGGAACTTTACAGAAACTTGAAATAACTAACCTCCTTTTGCATCTCCTGTGGTGAGAACTGTGTGAAATACAAGAGCAGAATTTGGTAGCTAAAGCAATGATTATTATGAGGCAAACAATTGAGTAAGTGCTTACTAAAATGAAGTATGGTAAATGTCTGTAAAAGATTATAATCGTTAACTTTGGAATAAGAATAATGGGATATATTGCAAGAACCCAATAGTTGACGATTACGGGTTCTTGTAAACATGGGGACGGAGGGATGGCGATTGGGCTGTCCTTCGTTGATCAGGTGGTTTGCAGGATTTGATGCACAGATTAAGGGGAAAGAATAATGGCACTGTTGTATGCAATCATTGTGATTCGAAATGAATAAAAGTGTTGCTCCAACTGTGAAATATATTGGATCATTGACCTCTCTTCCAATCTGAACTAAATACTCAGCGGGCCACTTTAAAGCCGTATTCGGAGTCGTCTCTGTCTTCTCGTGCACTTGTGGCAAAAGAGCCAAATAAAGATTGTTCGCAGAAGAGACAAAACTTTGAAACTGTATACGGAACGTTGCAAGAGCAGCATCTGCTGCATTGTTATAAAAATTATGAATGAACCTCACAGAGTTTAAGAATAGATTATTCTCTACGCTTTTTTTCGTCTGGACATGACATATTCTGCATTTTATTCCATTATCATCACTGAATTCAATTTAGTTTTGCCTAGATAACATGTAAAACTATATGCTTCAGCGTATCTTGTTAAGGTGTAGATAATAACTCAAATAAATCAAATCAAATACAAACAATCGAGGTTACTCCATTGTTGCATTTGCACGCCCAGTGTATTCTTTAGACCCAGTTTTTTTTAAAATAAAAGTTAGCTTTAGAGGGATGGCAGTGAAGGCAGTGCAATGTTCCTCCTGCAACATGTATGAGGTGAGGGATGCCATCGACGTCCCTGCCGATTACACTTGCAGGAAGTGCACCCATCTCCAGCTCCTCCAAGACCGTGTTAGGGAACTGGAGCTGGAGTTGGATGAACTTCGGATCATTCGGGAGGCAGAGGGGGTCATAGATCAGAGTTATAGGGAAGTAGTAACTCCAAAGATGGCAGATAGATGGGTGACAGTGAGGGGGACTGGGAGGAAGCAGCCAGTGCAGGGACCCCCTGCGGCCGTTCCCCTCAAGAACAAGTATACCGTTTTGGATACTTGTGGGGGGGACGACTTACCAGGGGTAAGTAACGGGGCTCAGGTCTCTGGCACGGAGCCTGTCCCCGTTACTCAGAAGGGAAGGGTGAAGAAGAGCAGAGCAGTAGTAATTGGGGACTCGATAGTTCGGGGCACAGATAGGCGGTTTTGTGGGAACGAGAGAGACTCACGTTTGGTATGTTGCCTCCCAGGTGCAAGGGTACGTGATGTCTCTGATCGTGTTTTCCGGGTCCTAGAGGGGGAGGGGGAGCAGCCCGAAGTCGTGGTCCATACTGGCACCAACGACATAGGTAGGAGGAGTGCCGAGGATGTTAGACAGCTTTCAGGGAGCTAGGTTGGAAGCTCAGAGTTAGAACGAACACAGTTGTTGTCTCTGGTTTGTTACCCGTGCCACGTGATAGAGATTCGAGGAATAGGGAAAGAGAACACTTAAATGCGTGGCTACAGGGATGGTGCAGGAGGGAGGGATTCCGGTTTTTGGATAACTGGGGTTCTTTCTGGGGACGGTGGGACCTCTATAAACAAGATGGTCTACACCTGAACCTGAGGGGAACCAGTATCCTTGGGGGGAGGTTTGCTAGTGCTCTTGGGGGGGGGTTTAAACTAACTCTGCAGGGGCATGGGAACCCAGATTGTAGCTTCAGGGTGCAGGGCCTGGAGTGTAGGGAGGTTAGGAACATGGCATCAATTTCCAAGGAGGGTGCCTGTAAACAGGAAAGTGGCTTGAAGTGTGTATACTTCAATGCAAGAAGTATACGAAATAAGGTAGGTGAACTTGCAGCGTGGGTTGGTACCTGGATTTCGATGTTGTGGCTATTACGGAGACATGGCTAGAACAGGGACAGGATTGGCTGTTGCAGGTTCCAGGATTTAAATGTTTTAGTAGGGTCAGAGGTGGGGGTAAAAGAGGGGGAGGTGTGGCATTGCTTGTCAAAGATAGTATTACAGTGGTGGAAAGGACGATGGATGAGGACTTGCCATCTGAGGGAGTTTGGGCTGAGGTTAGGAATAGGAAAGGTGAGGTCACCCTGTTAGGAGTCTTTTACAGGCCTCCTAATAGTCCTAGAATCATTGAAGAAAGGATAGGGAAGGTGATTCAGGAGATGAGTGACAGTAATAGGGTGGTTGTTATGGGGGACTTTAACTTTCCTGATATTGATTGGGAAAGCTATAGCTCAAGTTCGTTAGATGGGTCAGTGTTTGTTCAATGTGTGCAGGAGAGTTTCCTGACACAATATGTAGACAGGCCAACAAGAGGTGAGGCCATACTGGATTTGGTTCTGGGTAACGAACCAGGCCAGGTGTTAGAATTAGAGGTAGGTGAGCACTTTGGGGATAGTGACCATAATTCGGTGATTTTTACTCTCGTGATGGAGAGGGATAAGTGTGTACTACAGGGCAAGAGTTATAGCTGGGGCCAGGGAAATTATGATGCGGTGAGGCATGACTTAGGATGTGTGGCTTAGAAAAGTAGACTCCAAGGGAAGAGTGTAAATGATATGTGGAGCTTGTTCAAGGAGCAACTATTGAGTGTCCTTGAGAATTATGTACCTGTCAGGCAGGGAGGAAAGGGTCGTGCGAGGGAGCCGTGGTTTAATAAGGAATTGGAATCCCTTGTTAAATGTAAGAGGGCGGCCTATCTTAAGATGAGACGTGAAGGTTCAATTGGGGCGATTGAGAGTTATAGGGTAGCCAGGAAGGACCTGAAGAGAGAGCTAAGAGCAGCAAGGAGGGGACATGAAAGGTCCTTAGTCGGTAGGATTAGGGAAAACCCTAAGGCTTTCTATAGGTATGTTAGGAATAAAAGAATGACTAGGGTAGGAATAGGTCCAGTCAAGGATAGTAGTGGGAAGTTGCGTGTGGAGGCGGAAGAGATTGGGGAGACACTGAATGAATACTTTTCTTCAGTATTTACTCAGGAACAGGGCATTGTCGTCGATGCGAATACTGAGTCACAAATAAGTAGAATGGATGGCTTTGAGGTATGTAGAGAAGAGGTGTTGGAAATCCTGGAAAAGGTGAAAATAGATAAGTCCCCTGGGCCTGATGGCATTTATCCTAGGATTCTCTGGGAAGCAAGGGAGGAGATTGCAGAGCCATTGGCCTTGAATTTATGTCCTCTTTGTCTACAGGATTAGTGCCAGATGACTGGAGGATAGCAAATGTGGTTCCCTTGTTCAAAAAGGGGAGTAGGGATAACCCTAGTAACTATAGGCCGGTGAGTCTCACTTCTGTTGTGGGCAAAGTCTGAGAGATAATTGTAAGGGATAGGATTTATGCACATCTGGATAGGAATAATGTGATCAAGGATAGTCAGCATGGTTTTGTGAAGGGCAGGTCGTGCCTCACAAACCTTATTGAATTCTTTGAAAAGGTGACGAAGGAGGTTGATGAGGGGAAAGCGGTAGATGTGGTATATATGGATTTTAGTAAGGCGTTTGATAAGGTTCCCCATGGTAGGCTACTGCAGAAAATACGGAGATATGGCATTGAGGGTGAGTTGGAGGTTTGGATTAGGAATTGGCTGGATGGAAGAAGACAGAGGGTAGTAGTTGATGGCAAAGTTTCTTCATGGAGTGCCGTCACTAGCGGTGTTCCGCAAGGATCTGTTTTGGGACCATTGCTGTTTGTCATTTTTATAAATGTCCTGGAAGAGGGGTTAGAAGGTTGGGTGAGCAAGTTTGCGGATGATACGAAAGTCGGAGGAGTTGTTGACAGTGAGGAAGGATGTGGCAGGTTACAGCAGGATATAGAGAAGCTGCAGAGCTGGGCAGAAAGGTGGCAAATGGAATTCAATGTAGCTAAGTGTGAGGTGATTCACTTTGGGAAGAATAACAAAAAGATGGGGTACTGGGCTAATGGTCGGATACTTGGTAGTGTGGATGAGCAGAGGGATCTTGGTGTCCATGTACACAGATCTCTGAAAGTTGCCACCCAGGTAAATAGTGCGGTGAGGAAGGCATATGGCGTACTGGCTTTTATTGGTAGAGGACTTGAGTTCCGGAGTCCTGAGGTCATGATGCAGTTGTATAAGACCCTGGTGCGGCCGCATCTGGAATATTGTGTGCAGTTTTGGTCGCCATACTATAGGAAGGATGTGGAGGCACTGGAACGGGTGCAGAGGAGGTTTACCAGGATGTTGCCTGGTATGGAAGGAAGATCGTATGAGGAAAGACTGAGACAGTTGGGGCTGTTTTCATTAGAGAAAAGAAGGTTTAGGGGTGACTTGATTGAGGTGTACAAGATGATTAGGGGGTTAGATAGGGTTGACAGTGTGAACCTTTTCCCGCGTATGGAGTCGGGTATTACAAGGGGGCATAGCTTTAAATTAAGTGGGGGTAGATATAGGACTGAAGTTAGGGGTAGGTTCTTCATTCAGCGAGTCGTAAGTTCATGGAATGCCCTGCCAGTAGCAGTGGTGGACTCTCCCTCTTTATGGGCATTTAAGCGGGCATTGGATAGTTATATGGAGAATAGTGGGTTAGTATAGGTTAGGTGGTCTTAGATCGGCGCAACATCGAGGGCCAAAGGGCCTGTACTGCGCTGTATTCTTCTATGTTCTATGTTCTATGTAATTCCAGTCTGTAAATCACCATCCACCATTACCTCTGGCTTTTAAAAGACCGACTTTCTTTGTGTTCCACCTGGCGTAATATTTTGACCAAGTCCACAAGGAAGGAACTTGGAAAATAATTCAGTGAAGTACATGGAGACACCATCCTCTGTCGTATGTCCAGATATCACATCCATAAAAAAAATCAGACTTGTGAGACAAGACTTCCTCAGCATAAAGCCATGCTCACTCTCCTGCATTTCCAAATTCAGATAAATGCTGCCTGTAATAATCTTAAGCAATTATTTTGCGATCTTGACGTGAGTCTCGGCCAGCCACAATTTTTGAAAATAATATATATTGATTTTCCTCAATCGTAGAAATGGCACTGACTATCCTCCAGTCTTCCGCGACCTTCCCTGTATTTAGAGAGCGTAGAATGCAGGGGGCCCATGAATCTCCACATTTTTCTCCCTTAAATCCATGGAATAGACCTCAGCAAGACGGGGAGAATGGCCTACTTTTTTTTCTCAAGATGACAAAAGTCTCCTTATTAATATCGAAATGCCAAAAGAATATGTGCACGCCCCTCCCAAATCTTACCGGCATCCAATTTCTTATTGCTGTAACATGCTGATGCAAATACGCATTAAATGACTCATCCACTTTATCAAGCTCGAAACATAAATTTATTTATTTCTCTTGAGAAGGCGTCCTCTTTCCCTACCTACCACGTCGTCCTAATATGCATACAAAAACATTTTGTGATTCTACTTAGGCCAAACTGCCAAGGGCATTTTATCGCCTCTTTACCCCCTTCTAATTTCTCCTTTAAGATTAGACTAACGATTACATACTTTCTTTTTTCTTCTTAACTGCTCTTTCAATACCTCGTGTTCTCCATCATTCCCAATCCTGAAATCCTTATCTTTCATCCCGGAAGGAAGGTGCTTTGACATGATCTCTGATGAACTGGCTTTTAAATGCTTGCATCTGACAGATGTGGATATGTGGATTTAGCTACTTTTTTATGACATCCCACAATTTACGCTTTCAATTGTCTGCCCGTTCATCCTGATATATAAATGTCCCAAATTTTACGGAACGATGATCACTGTTCGCCAGGTTATGCCCAACTGAAATTTCAAACACTTCTTGGGTCTCGTTGCCCAATTACAAGGTCTAACACCGCCCCACTCCGAGTTGAGATATGCCTTTATTGCTTCAAGAAACGCTCCTGCATTCAAATTCTGTCCGATCTAAACAGCTGACAGGAAGGAAGTTTCAGTCAATGTATAGACATCTAATCAACGAGGATGATACAAGGGTATTGTAGTGAGCATAGCTGGATTACGTGAGTATGTAAAATGCATCGAGTTGCTTTTCATTTGACCAAATATGAAATTGTGGATTCTGCCAAGGAAAATTAAAGGAAAGTATATATCAAATCATCATAACAAACAAAGCTCTGAGATAATGAGTCATCACAGCATCCACATGGTGCACCAATAAAAATGAAAATTATAAGTCTTTGATTATTATACCTGGAAAGGCGTTCAAAGCGGCAAGTAACAATAACGCTCAGATGTATCAGGAAATAACTAGTTGCAAGAAGAGAGAATCCATTCATCTCTAATTGACGTTCAGTAGCGGTTCCTGCAACTATTCCTTCACTGTCAATATCTTTTGTATTTACATTAACGGAAAAATGAACTGGCCAAGGACTGCAATATCGTGGCCTCAAGAAACGAGAGAGGGAGAGGGAGGGGGGAGGAGAATGAGGGAGAGGGAGAGGGATAGGGAAGGAGAATGAGGGAGGGGGAAGGAGAATGAGGGAGAGGGAAGGAGAAGGACAGAGGGGGAGAGGGAAGGAGAATGAGGGAGAGGAAGGGGTCGGAGAATGAGGGAGGGACAGGAGAATGAGGGAGGGGAGGAGAATGAGGGGTAGTGGAATGAGGGAGAGGGAGAGGGAAGGAGAATGAGTGAGAGGGAGAGGGAGGGAAGGAGAATGAGGGAGAGGGAGGGAAGGAGAATGAGGGAGAGGGAGATGGAGGGCGAGTGGAATGAGGAAGAGGGAGAATGAGGGAGAGGGAAGGAGAATGAGGGAGAGGGAAGGCGAATGAGGGAGAGGGAGAGGAATGGGGAGGAGAATGAGGGAGAGGGAGAGGGATGGGGAGGAGAATGAAGGAGAGGGAGGGGGAGGGGGGAATGAGGAGAGGGAGGGGGAGGGGGAGGGGAATGAGGGAGGGGGAGTTGGAGGGGAATGCTATCACTGTTGGAACCCATGTCTCTCCCAATTCTGTGAAACATCGACATAGCACGAATCAGGAGTGTGACAACATTTTTCCCACTTTACTGCATAAGCCCACATTGACTAACTTCCAACAAGCTCTACCCCTTTGCGGTCACCTGCACCATTTAGTGAAACTATTTACTCAAAGGACCTGTCACTAACAACAGACGTTTGACCAGGTTCTATGAAATGCACATATCCCTCAAAGTTGCTCCCCAAGTTGGTAGGATTGTTAAAATGACATATGATATGTTGGCTTTCATTAGCAGTGGGATTCAGTTGAACAGCCGCAAGGTTATGCTGCAGTTCTTTCAGCCATGGTTAGAGTGCAGTTAACATATTGGGTTCAATTTTGATCACCTCATTATAGGAAAAATGTTGAATTATAGAGAGGGTGCAGTTGAGGCTTTCACAGGATTATGCCTGGACTGAAAGATAACTCTCGCGAAGAAAGGGACCGAAGCCGGTTGTGAGGTTTCTTTATAGAGTTGAAAAAAATGATGAGAAGCATAAATAGAGTTTTCTCAGGGCGAAAATGTTTATCATGAGGGGGAATAATTTTAAAATCAAAGACGGAAGGATGAGGGGAGATGTCAGAGGTAATGTGTTTGCTCATAGAGTGGTCGGTGTGTTGAATGCAGTGCAAGTCGTGGTAGGTAGCATTAGTGACATCTCGCATTTCTCGTATATGCACAATGGATGACAGTAAAATGTAGGATATGTCGTTTACTTTGAGCTTTGGGTAGAATACAAGGTAGGCACAATGTCTAGTGGTGAAGGCCCTGTAGTGTTATGTACTTTTCTATGCGTTTCAGCAAATTATGTTTCAATCATTAGGAATCTGCAAAAAAACTGATCAATTGTGTCTGCCTTGGTCGGACATAAGATACCAGTGGCACTGCATATTGAAACACAATAATTTGTTGAAATTGTGCATAATGACAATGAAAAAAAAATACAGGTGACCCAGTGAGATGCGATTGATGAGAAAAGGCAAGAGACTGCCAAAAGATGAAAAGCTTTTTCGTTACTTTCCGACTTAATCTTGAGATGTAAGGGTCACATTAGAAGATGTAGAAAGAGAAAGTGAAGACTGCAGTTGCTGGAGATCGGAGTCGAGAGTGTATTGCTGGAAAACCACAGCAGGTCAGGCAGCATCCGCGGAGCAGAAGAATCTGTCTTTCGTGCATAAGCAATTCATCAGGAATGAGGCTTGTGGGCCACCCTTGAGAAATGCATCGGAGTGGAGTGGGTTTGAGAGGGAAGGCAGCTGAGAAAGGGATAGGTGGATGAAGGTGAGGAAGGTGATAGGTCAAAGCGGGAAGTGATGGTCCAATGTAGAGGCGGTGCCCACTTGGAGGCTTGGGACTGGAATGAATTTACCATACCTCCATCAATGTTAACTACTGCATCCGTTGCACCCGTTGTTGGCTCCTCTCCATCGTAGAGACAGGATGCCTTCTGCATATCGTTTGTGAGATCATCTCTGGGACAGTCACACCGACCAGCTCCAACGCCTCATGTCTGAACACTTCAATTCTCCCGCCCACTCCGTCAAGGATATCCAGATCCTGGGCCTCCTTCATTGCCAAACCGTTACCACCAGACAATTGGAGGAAGAATGCCTCATATCCCGGCTTGGGACCCTGCAACCACACGGATAAATGTGGGTTTCAACAGCTTCCTCGTTTCCCCTTCGCCCACAATTCGGCACCGGAATCTGCACCTGTCCATCACTCCGCCCTCATACTGATCACCTGCTTCACCGTATTCACCTGTTGTTTTCTCAGCTACCTTCCCCCCACAAACCCCACCTCCCTTCCATTTATCACTTAGCCCCGGCTCACACACCACATTCCTGATGAACAGCTTATTCGCGAAATGTAGATTCTCCAGCTCGTCAAATGCTGTCTGACCTGCTATGCTTTTCCAGCGACACACTCTCCACTTCCATCAGATGATAGGAGAATTGAAAACTATCTGATTGTCCAAAAATAAGGATGCTAAGTTTATGCAAAAACCAGAGGTCGTTTGTTTCAACCTTCGTGGTGATGAAGCTTTTGGAAGCGCAATTGATAAAATGTGTGTTATTTAAGGAAGATGGGGAAATATTAAGTTAGTGTATGTTATTTTTCAGTAACTTTCCAAAGATTTTCTGTCAAGTAATTTTTGTTTTTAGATTTGCAGCGTACTAATGTTGAAGTGCTGAAAACGAATTTCAGATCAGGATTGTCAGACCTGTCTTCAAGAATGGATCCAATGTAATGACGTGCTCAACAGCAACACGGATAAAAATTCGCCCCAATGACACGTATTGAAAAATCGTTAAATATTATTTTCAGAACAGGGCAATGTTTTAGTTATTTTCCCAATATTTAGTGATCAGAATACAGGTTTTCTCAAAAGCATAGCATTTTTACCGTCTTTGTTGTGCAGGGTTGAAACTCAGTCAGTGCCAGGATATGCGTCTCAGTCAGTCACAGGGATTGAATCTCTGTCAATTACGGAGATTGAAACTCAAACACCGACAGTGATTGAATGTTAATAAGCGTAGGGATTCGACTTGAATGAGTGATAGTGATTGATCGCCTTTCAGTCAGTGGAATATGAATCTCAGTCAGTGACAGAGGTTGAGCTACAGTCAGTGAGCGGAATTGAACCTCAGTCAGTGACACGAGTTCGGTGATGATTAGAGAATAGAATTTATTGTGAACTGTGAGCGAAATAGAGTAAAATGGCAAACGGCACGAAGAAATTGTTCGAATGAACAGACGAGTGCCAATGACATTTCAATCAGAAATGTATGAATTGATATCTGTGCTGAGAAATGTAATTCAGAATAATAGACTTGGAAAGAAAAAAGAAAAAGAATGCAATTTCAGAGGAGACAGATGAGTGGAGAGCGCTGAATGCGTAAGTACAAATTGTTGAACCGAGCAGGAATCTTTCAGGGAACCCCTATATTTGGCCCACGGGGGAGTTTGTCTGGCTGTCAGGCAGTGATAGTCACAAACATATCATAAAAGTGAAAGCTTTTACTAATACACTCATTATGGACCAGACCAGACCCCCTACACACATTTCTAGAAATTTACCCAAACCTTAATTTTGCTAGTTGCTTTCAGCAGATGCAGTGCGGAAATTACAAGTGGGGATGCAACTTGTCAAACCACTCAGTTTAAGAAAAGCAGGATATATTCACAAGATTTTGGACTGAAATACAATCAAAAGAGAACAGAATACCGAATAACCTAACCTATCCAAAAACGCAAGCAGATCATCCCAAAATAATGATGATATTCTAAAAACTTGCATCAATCCCCACATTCAACATTTGGCACAAAAGGAAAAAGAAAAGAAAATCACAGGGTCGCAAAGGAGACACATACAGCTCGCAACATGGAACACCGTCTTCCATGTAGCTGTTTCTTGATCCAGCAGCCTCAAACAAACTGACTTCACTCAGTGAACGAATAGACTGCCAAAACCAGATCAAACCAGAGATGCACTTCATTCAGAGAAATAGTCAAACTCCTGTCATTGCAAAAATGTTGATTTTCTTTTTTCCTTCAAAGCCATTTAGCTGAGGTAGTAATTGTTAACTATAATGAAATTGATCCTAAAACACATCGAAGCCACATTTTCCAGAATCTATACTTTCGCTACCTCACAGAAAAACTACGAACACCATAAATTCGTGAATGGAGGAGAATTATTACAGATGACAGACCCAAACTGTAAGTAAAAGGGAAATATCCAGGATGGAGTTGTTTGCTGGAAGGGGCGTGTCAGTTATTGTGTTTGAACAGGATGGATGTGATTTATTTAATGTTTTATTGTATTGGGACAAGTTCAGCTTGTGACGTTTTGCGGGATTTTGTCTTGGAGATGGTGTACATGTGAGCTGGTATGTGGGTAATTTCATTATAGACAGAATGCATGATATAATATCGGGGTTGTTTCATACAGGAGACGGTGTATGTATGATCGGGTGTGGGTTATTGAATAGTGGACAGGGTAGGTGTGAGATAGAGTGCAGGTTCCTGTGGAGGAAAAGCGTGTGCATGAGTTGTGCTGTATGTTCCTTTGTATCGGACAGGGATTGTACAAGATGGGGAGGAGGCTCATGCCCGAAACGTCCATTTTCCTGCTCCTCTTATTCTGTCTGACCTGCTGCGCTGTTCCAGTAACACATTATCAGCTCTGATCTACAGAATCTGCAGTCCTCACTTTCTTTTTGCAGGTCTATAAAGCCCTGGTGAGTCCATGCTTGGAATATTGTGTTTAATTCTGCTTGCATCATTATAGGAAGAATGTGAAAGCTTCAGAGAGGGTGCAGAGGAAATTTGCCAGGATGCGAACTGTACTGGAAGGTCTGTTTTCTGAAAAAAAAATTATGGTATCTAAGGCTTTCCTTATTGGAGTGTAGATGGATGAGAAGTGACTTGATAGAGATGTATAGCATGATAAGAGACATACATAGAGTGGATAGCCAGACACGGCGGAAAAGGCTATCACGAGCGGGCATAACTTTAAAGTAATTGGAGGAAAAATGGGGAAGACACCAGAGATAGGTTGTTTACACAGAGAGTGTTGGATGCGTGGAATGCAACGCCAGTGGTGGTAGTCGTGACAGATAAATTCAGGATATTTCAACTAATCTTGTATCGGCACATGGAAGATATTAAAATGAAGGGTATGTAGAATAGTTTGATCTTGGAGTTGTATAAAAGGACAGCACAACAATAAGGACCTAGGGACATATACTTTACTGTACTGCTCTATGTTCTGTGTATCCATAACCCCACCGTTCGCATTCCAACGACGACAGGTTACAGCGTGAGCCACTGATGCACAGTGCGATTCCACAGGGTATTCCCTTCCTACTCCATGATGTGGTAAAACTTCACTTTACATCCGACATGAGCCTGCAGCGTTAATCCGAGAAGGAAGTGATTGGAATTGGGCCGTTGTAGGATATTTTAGATTGCAACTCTTTCCCCCAGACCATCTCCCAGCTCCTGTTTCCATTTCCGAGCCCAGCTGCAAAGATACATTTCATTCTTTATCTCTCTCTCATTCCAAAACACACTGACTCTTTTTGTCTGCATCATTTGTGCTTTTTAACCCCTTTGCCCAACAAACAATAACCTTCTGCTGTCAAATACTTCCATCTGCCACCCCCCCCCCCCACCCGCCCCGCCACTTCAAACAACCACGACTCACATTGCTGTGTGTCGGATTGTTTTACTGTTTCAAAAACCAATAATTGAACGTTGGAGAGGGTGCGAGAGAGGGGATAGAGAAAGAGATGGATAGACAGAGAGAGATATATATCCCTTGCAGACATTCACGGAATTGAAACGAGCAACCTGTGTCTAACTTATCCAAACATCATATTGAATCACCCTGGCCGATGAACATCACACAAATCATCTGACATTAGATCAAATCTTTACAGAGATCTTCTTATTTAAGGTTTTAATGTCGTCCTCGGGGAGTCCTGTGTGTAAGACACTCACTGGATATTGATGTATTTGTGACAAATGCCAAGATCCCAGTTGACAGGGATTAAACCTATTTACAAAAAATGACTGGGCTCCAATCAAACAGGCGTCAGTTAAAGTAAAGCCTCAAAACCCAGGATCCCTCGGAGAAAATTAAACCTTGGGATAAATAAACACACAACTCACATGAGCCCCACCTGGTGCAGCCCGTTGACAAGGCCTCAGGCCTAAGGACCTTTCTCCCCGTCTGAACGTTGTTCTTGTCCATTCCAGAAGAAGGGCTTATGCCCGAAACGTCGATGCTCCTGTTCCTTGGATGCTGCCTGACCTGCTGCGCTTTTCCAGCAACACATTTTCAGTTCTTGTCCAAGGCCTTCATCGTTCCTATCATTTTGGATGTTCACGTTGCAGCTACCCCAACAAACGTTGCTCTGGATAAAAGAGAGAACCGATTAGTTGAACCGGGACCGAGAGCATGTTGAAGGAATATTACTCAGCAAGATCCCGGATTTAAATTCACCCACCCCCTCAGTAGCAATGTATTCTAAGTTGGCGGTCGTCGAAATTAAACCGACTCGACTCAAATGTTAGCAAGAGCAAAGAAAATGTTTAATTTTAACCTCTGCAGGGGCCCGATACATTGGCAAAACGCCTCGTGTAAGGGGCGCCTGATATCTCCCACATGTTCCCTTTATAAGATTATTCACTTCTCCTTATCAACACCTCAGTGCCAGGAGCCTGGAACATTCCATATATGGAGTTGTTTTCCTCATTCCTTGACGGTTGGTATAGTGGTTTACTGGTCTTGTATGTAGACTTACATTTTTTCCCGTCTGTCTGCAAGTCTTTGCAAAGTCAGGCCCTTACTTCTTTGTTTTGCTGTGCTTTTATAGATCTCACAATAAATGTTAATTTTCCATTACGTTACTCCCCCCTTTTTTCATTTTATGACAATAATTAAATAAACGAAAATAGAGAGCCAGATAGCTTTATAACAAAATGCTTAGCGAGCACAGGCCTTTCCTCAGACACCATCTCCATGTTACACAGTATTCTGGTGGTATTGTCACTTCCTCTGGTGTGCCCTGTACATAGCTTGTTTTCACACGTCACACACTTCAACATTACAGTATGGTGGGATCCATGCAAACTGAACTTCCTGCTGTGGGGCCTCTGATCTTTTTGCCATTTGGTATCCCGCTGCACACATAAGCAAATGCTGTAGGCAGGTACACATGCAGCGTCCGATATAAAGCACTGTGAGTCTGACCAGTCCTACAACTAGTATAGCGTGTAGGATCCAATACCCCCATCCTCTCCAAAGGGATGTAAGCCATTCGAACCAGAAGTCATCTGCTGGGAGAGGCGGCCTTATTACTGACTCCATATGATTTATTACACTTGTGATTTTCTGGGACTCATCAAGAATATTAAACAGCATGAGGTACCTGAAGTTTTGCCGTAAGTATATCTGGTACTTATCGATTTCATATCACTGCTTCCCATACTGCCGTTAACTCAGTACTAATGAGTGTTAGACTTTCCTCCGTCTCGTTTGCTAACAGTTTTTTTTTTACCATATGCAAGGCCATTAATCTTGTTTATTGCCAAAATTGTCCCTGCTCCCAAGAGAATACACCACCCAATGTTCTTTCCTAGTGTAGTCCAGGGACCTGCGAGTGTGTACCCATTCAATGCTTTGAGATGTCCCTTCGGCTTCGCCAGTTGCTGGCCTTTGAGACGAACATTGTGGTGCCAGTGAACAGTCCTACGGGGTAGCAGTACCCCTTCCTTCCCCGGGGAGGTGGTGATACCCTCACTTTCCACAGGCCCATATTATACCCACCATCATGGGCTGATTATTGATAAAGGAACAAGTAATGTTAATGATTGCACCATTTGCGTTGGCAGTGGTCTGCAGTGTGTCAGCATTGGGGCTGCAGTTATCCGTGAGTTCAGATGGTGGCAAGAGATTTGACCGAATTGCTCCCCCTATCAGGGTCAGGGTAGTCGCCGCCCATGGAAGCAGTCAGCTAGCATTTCTTGCCAGGCTCTCTGTAATTGGTTCGGCAGTCCACCGATGGGCTGTGTGCAAACATATCCAACAAGAGTAGCCAACCTCTTATCTACGGTGCTGTATTAGGGCCAAAACACAAGCACTACTGCATTCATATCTAGCGATGGCCCTTCGCACCTCCCAACTTCCTGCCGTTGCATTGATGCTATTTATGTCATGAAGGCCAATTCCACCACCGAGTGAGATGAGCTCCTGAGCCCCGGCCAATGCCCTCCAGATTCTGGCGTGACATTAATGCTCTCTGGCCTGCTTGGGGTTAGGTCCATGATATAGTTTCTTGGTTGCTGTGCCCTGGTGATACGATTTCCTGTAGGACCTTCTGCACCACAGGTGCTACAGGAATTCGTATTGTTCTGCACCAGAGGTCCAACAGGCAATCCATCTGTAAATGTTCTAAGGGTCTTTGGGGTTGAGGGTGTGCTGCCTGACCCCTCTGTACTCCCCTCCCTACATTATTAGTGGCACAGATAACACATCGTTCACAATATTTCTGGGAGTATTGAGTAAATCCCTTGGTGTACTATTTTCCGAAATACTGTGATACATCCCACCTTTTGACGCATGGTTCTTATCGCGTGTCAGTTTGGCATAGAATGGGAATAACGATCGCAATTGACTGGGTTAACCATTGGGGCCACACCACACCACTTCCCCCATGCTGCACCCTGCCCTTATCCAGTCACGCTATTCCGGCGTGGCCTGCGACTCAACTCCCTTACGTCTGTTTTTGGGTTACAAATTTTTGTCATACACATGTCAAACTGATCACTTGATGGATGCTGGGCTGCCATCCTTGCCGCTACGTCCGCCTTTGCATTGTCTTGAGAAACGGAATCGTTATTTTTCATAGGGGCTTCATATTTACACACAGCAATTGATTGAGGCAATGCGACCGCGTCCAGGAGGTCAGAAATCAGGCCACGTTGTGTGATGGGCGTTCCGGTGGAGGCCAAGACCCCCCTGTGTTTTCACAGGGTTACAAAATCATGTACAACCCCGAATGCGTATCTACTGTCGGTGTAAATATTCTCTGTCCTTCCCTTAACCAAATTACATTACTCAGTCAAGGTAATCAGCTCCACTTCGTCACTTCGGGGCACCTCAACGGTTGCGTAATGTGGGGCAAACATTCTACAGTAGGACATAGATGAGAAGGGAGTGATCCCGCTTTGACTACCTCCTGGATAGTTACAACAACATAACTAAAACAATTCCGACTTGTCTCCTTGCTGCTGAATGCTGATCCATCCGCAAAAACACTCCATATCTGGATTCCGAAGTGGCGAATCCTGTAGGTCTGGTCTCGAGCTTCAAATGTCATTAGTTAGACATCACAGTCATGTGCTTCTTCATGTCATTCTGTGGGGAGAAGGCTACAAAGGGTAAGGATGTTACATTGCTTTCTGGTAATGTTAGGCATCTCCAGTAACATAGTATTGTATCTGAGCCAACCTGCTTCCGACATGTGTGCTGTCTTCTGCTCGGAAAGTAGGAAGGATACCGCATGTGGGATAAGTAGGCTAATTCACTCTGGACGCGACAAAAGCATTTTCACCTGTGGGATGGCTTGTATGTATCTAGGCAATCCTGCCGCTATGGGATCGAGATTAGCTGAAAACTAATCTACCGGTCCCAATATTCCCCCATGATCCTGCAACAGCACCGATGTCATGCATCCACGCTTCCCATCTACCGTTTGTACAAAAGGCTCGTTTGGATTCGGCATCCACAGTACAGGTGTAACTTGGAGTGCCACTTGTAGGTCAACAAAGGCACCGTCGGCCTCTGGTGTCCATTGCAACGGACTCTGGTTCTGCAATGCTTTGTCATGTGCTTTGTCATTTCGGGGCACCTGAACGGTTGCGTAATGTGGGGTAAACATTCAACAGTAGGAGCACATGCCGAAAAAGGATGGCAGTTGTTTTTTCGTGTGAGGCTTTGCAAGTTGCGGCATTGCTTGAACTCTGTATTGACCAATGGCCCTTGTTTCGATAATAAAAAACTTAAGAACTTCATCTGTTGTTGCACAAGCTGTATTTTTGCGACACTAACTTTAGAACATTGAACAGTACAGCACAGAACAGGCCCTTCAGCCCACGATGTTGCGCCGACCACTGATCCTCATGTAAGGTAAACCTAATGTACGAACCCTCAAATTTCTGTGACCATATGCATGTCCATCAGTCTCTTAAATATCCCCAATAACATTGCTTCCCCAACGGCTGCTGGCAACGCATTCCATGCTCTCACAACTCTATGCATCAAGGACCCGCCTCTGACATCCCCACTATACTTTCCGCCAAACAGCTTAAAGCTATGGCCCATTGTATTAACAATTTCTGCCCACGCAAATAGTCTCTGACGATCAATTTGATCTATGCCTCTCATTACACCTCAATTAGGTTCCCTCTCTTCCTTCTTTTTTACAATGGAAAATGTCCGATCTCAGTCATCCTCTCTTCCTAAAATAAGCCCTCCATTCCAAGCAGCATCCTGGTAAACCTCCTCTGAACCCTCTCCAAAGCATCCACATCTTTCCTATAAGAGGGCGACCAGAACAGGACACAGTATTCCAAGTGTCATCTAACCAAAGTTTTATAGAGCTGCAACAAGTTCTCACGGATCTTAAATTCAATCCCCCTGTTATTGAAAGACAAAACACCATTTGCTTTCTTAATATCCCTGTCCACTTGGGTGGCAATTTTAAGGGATCTATGTACCTGCACAGCAAGATCCCGCTATTCTTCCACACTGACAAGAATCCTGTCTTTAATCCTGTACTCAACTTTCAAGTTCGACATTCCAGCTTGAAATCCATCTGCCACCTCTCAGTCCATCTCTGCATCCTGTCAATATCACGATGCATCCTACAACAGTTCTCTATACTGTCAACGACACCGTCAACCTTTGTATCCTCTGCAAAATTGCTAAACCATCCTTCAATCTCCCGATCCAAGTCGTTAACAAAAAATACAAGGCGTAGAGGCCCAAAAGCAGAGTCCTGTGGAACACTACTCACCACTGACTTCCAGGCAGAATACTTTTGTTCCACTTCCACTCGCAGTCTTCTGTCGATCAGCCAATACTGTATCCAGACAGCTAAATTTCCCTGGATCCCATTCCTCCTGACGTTCTGAATGAGCCTATCATGGGGAACCTTATCGAATGCCTTGCTGAAGTCCATGTACACCATATCCACCACTCGACCCTCATCAACTTGTTTAGTAACATTCTCAAAGAACTCACTAAGATTTGTGAGGCATGACCTGCCCCTCACAAAGCCGTGCTGACTGCATTTACTCAAGCCATGCTCTTCCAGATGGTCATAAATCCTACCCCTCAGAATCCTTTCTAACACCTTGCAGACGACAGACGTGAGACTGACTAGGCTTCAATTGCCCGGGATTTCCCTATTTCCTTTCTTGGAGAGAGGAATTACATTTGTCTCCCTCCAGTCCTTAGCTACGACTCCGGTGGAAAGCGAGGATGCAAAGATCTTGTCAAGCGACGAAGTAATCACTTTTCTTGCTTCCCAAAGCAGACGAGGACAAATCTGGTCTGGCCCTGGCGACTTGTCAATCTTAATGTTTATCAAAATGTTCAGCACATCAGCTCCTTCAATGTCTATCCGTTCCAGCATGCTTACATGCTCCTCAACTGTTTCGTTCACTACAAGGACCTTTTCTTTAGTAAAGACAGAAGAAAAAAATCTAATTTAGGCTTCCCCTACCTCCGCAGACTCTATGCACAAGTTTGCTATGCTACCCCTGATCAGCCCTACTCTTTCTTTGATCATTCTCTTAATCCTCACATACGTGCAAAATGTCTTTGGATTCTCCCTAATCCTTCCTGTCAAGCCTTGTGGATGCCACCTTCTGGCTCTTCTCAGAACATTTTTGAGCTCCTTCCTCGCCTGCCTGTGATCCTCTAGAGCTGAGCAAGATCCGTGCTTCCTCCACCTTACGTAAGCTGCCTTCTTTCTTTTGACGAGGCGCTCCTGCGCTCTCGTCATCCAAGGTCTTCGGGGTAGAGGTGACCTTGGTAAGGGGGACGGGACACCAGTATCCCTTGCGGGAGATATGGTAATTTTACTCAGGAGAGTTTAAATTTGTTTGGCAGGGGGTCGGGTCTCAAAATGAGAGAGGGACCCTCGGCCAGTTAGGGGAAAATACGTTAGTGTCGAAAACAAGTTTACGATTCAGGATGTCCAGGGGCACAATACAGGGACTTCGGGTTGAAAGTGCATTTATTTCAAAGTCCAACGCTTGACTGCGCAGGCAGGCGAGCTTAGAACCTTGATTGGCTCTGGGAACTGCGATATTATAGCCAGAACAGAAGCACGGCCGCGAGAAGGGCAGGACTGGCAGCTCAGTGTTCCAGAACACAGAAGCTGCAGGCGTGAAAGAAGGACAAGTAAGTGTGGAAGGAGCTTTGCCCTTTTGAAAAGGGAGGACATAACAACAGTGTTTCGAGATGATACTTTTAAGGCGTCATCAACTTAGGCCATATAATTAGAACTTAGAAAGAAGAAGGGTTTTGACACACAAATTTGGGACCATATTATAGACTTCCATATAGCCAATAGATACAAGAGAGCAGATGTGTAGAGAGATTGCAGATACCTGTAGGAATAATAGAGTCGTATTGGTTGTAGATTTTAATTCAGCCTTGCATTGAATGTGACATCCAGATTTTAAAAGGCCTGGATGGTGAGGGAGGTGTTATATGTGTGGAGGGGTGGGGAGTTGGGGTGGGGTGCTGGTGAAGTTTGTCACATGCGTTCAAGAAAGTTTCCCAAATCAACATGTAGATGACACTATGCTGCTCAGCTGGTGCAGCACTGGTTCACCCCTCAGAAACAATGTCGGGCAAGTGAATCAAGTGTCTCTCGGAGACCACGTTCGGTACAGTGAACCCAACTGTCTCCGTATTAATGTAGTTATGGAAAAAGATATTGCAGGTGAACATATGAAGGTGATGAACTGGAACATGGCCAGCTTTGTAGCCATTGGCAGGTTCGAGCAGAGGTCGATTGGGTGACGGTAAAAAGCACAGAACACCAGGTTATAATCCAAAGGGTATTTGGAAGCACTAGCTTTCGGAGCGCTGGTGATCATTTAAAACAATGACAGACTTAATCGAAATTTATTTAATATTCATTTCCATGACATTGCTATCATTTTGCTATAAAGTCCTTGTCTTATGATTGTGCTCTACAAACACCTGATGAAGGAACAGTGATTCTATAGCTGGTGCTTTCAAGTTAACCTGTTGGACTATAATTTGGTTGTGTGTTTTATTTAACTGGTTCACCCGAGTCCAACAGTGGCTCCTCCACATCATGCTGACCATCGATTGGGTGATTCTGCTTGAAGGAAAATGAACGGCTTCCAAATGGGAGGAATTTACAATTTTGACATCAAGCACCCTGTTAAAGTGAAGGGAAAATCTGCTTGGCTGATGAGGGATATTGTGACTCTGCTCAGGAAAAAGAAGACTGCATACTTTGGCTTTAAGGTTTCTTTGTCGACCCACCTTCTTCCAGTCACAAAGACACGATCAATCTGTAGAAACCTGCAATCCTCTCAGGCCACAGCACACTCCTGATCTGTCGAACTCACTCCAATGCCTGTGACTTTCTCGATCCTGTTCCTGTAAGACTCACTTTCTATATGACATCATCCATTGCTGTCACCCACCTTGTCAATATTGGACCCTCCAGTCTCTCCGCCTATCTGCTCATCTCCATAACATTCTAAAGCTTTTACATCTCTATCTGTGTCAGCGTTACACTCCACTACAAGCTTTCCCACTTTGACCAAGCTGGAGGAATTCACGAGTGCTGTCTAATCTGTGTAACTGCCTCCAATCGAAATTCTTGTCCTTCGTTCTGGAAAATCTGTCAGACTCCACATCCGTCAAGTCAAAATAACATCCAGAACGTGAGACTTTTTGTATCAGTAAACATCTTAGAATAATGACTACCCTGCATATCTCTGTTTGTTTTTCTATACAACCCACTTTATCTCTGTAATCTGCGTCATTAACCTGTAACGCTCATGAATGTGTAAACTAGCTCATCCTATCAACATTCGTGCGCCTGTAAACTGCTCCATCCCTCCCAATCTCCCCATCTCCATGAACTACGGTAGGCCTATCAGCTCTCCACGTTTCTGTAACCTCCTGTGGCTCTGTGATCCTCGCTCCAGAGAAACCACCTCCAGTCCCCACAAACCTTCAAATCTGGATCGCCTGTTCCAGATCGGGTCATTGCTGTCACTGTCATCTGCGACAATTCAAGGAAACTTTCCAATTTGTGTCTCATCATTCAGTCCCCATACACTCCCCCTTTCTGGAACCTCTTCTTGCCATTCTTTCACTATTTCGAGAATAGAACGTCCAAGCATAGAAGAGGCCCTTCGGCCCTCGATGTTGCCCTATTCCACAGAACTTAAATGTTATTGTCATTCATGTGCCTATTCAAGAGTCACTTATATGTCTCTAATGTATCTGATTTCAGCACCACTACTGACAATGCATTCCACGTACCCAACCTTTGTGTATAAAGAACCTACCTCGGACCTGTCCCCTTAGCCTTCCTCCTTTCAACTTAATGTGTGCCTCCTCATTGTAGCTGTTTTCGCAATGGCGAAAATATCTGGCTAACCACTCGATGTCTCTCATAATCTCGCGCACTTTTATCAAGTCACCTCTCATCTTTCTTCGTTCCAATGAGAAAAGACCTCCTCCCTCAAACTTCCTGCGAAAAACTTGCAGTTGTGTCCTGGCAACATACAAATTAATCTCCTCTGCACACATTCTAAAGCCTCCACATTTTTCCTATAATGACGCAACTGAAACTGAACAGAATATGCTAAATGTGGTCAAACAAGGACTCCATAGAGCTGCAGCATAACCTCGTGGGATCTTTTATTCAATTCCCCAGTTAATGAAGGGCGAAACACCATATGCCTTCTTAACAACCCTATCAACTTAGTTGGCAACTTGAGGGTTCCAAGATTCCTCTGTTCCTTAATACTGCAAATAATCATGCCTTTTACCCTATGAAGGTCTTCTTCAGAATCCCCCAATTGTAAACCCTCACTGTCTTGAATGCTACTTCTCGCCCATGCAACACTCACAAACTGTGAAAGCTCTTGAAGTCCCGACAATCTTCGTCAGCTCTATAACCTTCTTCATTAGAATCAACTCACAAAATTATTGAGGACTCTTTTAGCCACTGAAACATTTCTTAATATTTGCAAAATCTTCCAGTCCTGACATCCCACCCGATCACTCTACCTTCACTATCCTACAGTGACCTTCTGGGGAACATTGCGAGGAAGAATTGTAGAATCCGGGTCATGTTAAGGGGGGAAGAAGGGTTGGAAAATCTGGAGCATGGTCCAATTGTTGAAAGCGACGTGGGTCCTGCAGGATGTTAGACATAGCAGGAAACAAAGAACCTGGAGAATGAGAACAAGTTAGAATAGGTTGTCGAAGCTGAAACAGTTAAAATTTGAATCACGTATTTGTTTTTAAATCTGACTATCGTGCCGATCTTAATGATCTAATTTTGGAGACATTTACCAGAATGGTTGTGTACATCTTCAGATTCCCAGGCTGGGAGATATGGTTTCAGGATTGAATATATTAGCCCATCCTGTCTGTAGGCCTGATGCTGAGCTGATGTTGCTCTGGTACAAAGCATTTTCCGTGCATCTGGTGACCTCCAGATATACATAACTGACCAGAGTTCACGTAATCAAAACCTTCGTTGAGAATGTTTTTCCTCATTGTTAAGTGGCTGTTCTGTGAGATGCGGGCATTGCGGAGCTTCCATTTTGAGAGAATGAAGTCTTGTTCATGAGAAAATGTGAAGCTGTCAAAAATGAAGTAACGGTAGGCAGAGGGAGTGCACGGTGTTCCTTTTAAAGAGAAAAGAAAGGCTGGTGGGTGCACGGACTTCAGGCTGACTGGTGAAATTGAAGTTTAGTTAAGAAAAAGAAGGAAGCATATGTCAAGAGAGTTCAAGGGAATCATGAGAGTCATACAAATGCGGGAGGAGTGTACAAAAGATTCAAATCAGGAGGTTAAAAATGGGGCATGAGTTAGTTTTAGCACATAGGGTGAAGTAGAATCCAGAGTGTTATTGTAAATACATAAATGACAAAACGGTAACTATGGCGATAATAGGGTCCCTTCAATATTAGCAAGGCAGACAATCCGTGGAACTGCAGGACATGGGTTGATAGCAAACAAATATTTCACATTAGTGTTCAATATTGAAAAGGACATGGATGTTATAGACTGTGTTAAAATAGATGGTGAAATCATGGAAATATCCACATTTCAGAGGAGGAGGTGCTGGATGTCTTGATACGCATAAAGGTGATTAAACCCACAGTACCTGATCAGGTGTACGCTAGAGCTCTATGGGAAGCTAGGGATATGATTGCTGGACCTCATGCTGAGACATTCCTACGATTGATATGGCCACGGGAGGTATAAGAAAACTTGTGTTTGGATAAGGTGGTGGCAGTACTTAAAGGTAGTAAAGAAAAGCCAGGGAACTATAGACGTGTGATCTTGACATCGGTTTTGGGCAAGTTGAAGGAGAGAATTCTGAGGGGCAGGATTTATATGTATTTTGAAAAGGGAGGTCTGATTACGGACAGTCAACATGGCTTTTTGCGAGGGAAATCATGTCTCAAGGACCTGACTGAGTTTGTTTGAAGAAGCGACAAAAAGTATTGATGAGGACAGAGCAGTGGATGTGAACTCCATGGACTTCAGTAAAGTTTTCAACAAGATTCCTCATGGGAGATTGGTTCGCAAGGTTAGATCTCTTGTAGTACAGGGAGAACTAGCCATTTGTATACTGAACGGGCTCGTCCAAGACATCGGGTGCTATTAGCGGGTTGTTTTTCAGACTGAAGAGCTGTAACGAATGGAGTAAGACAAGGATCGTTGCTGGGTCCCCTGCTTTTCATGGTTTTCAAAATGCTTTGGATATGAACATAGGGGGTAAAGTTAGTAAGTTTGCAAGTGACATCAAAATTGGAGGTGCAATGGACAGCGAAGAAGGCTACCTCAGATTACAACGGGATCTTGATTAAATGGTCCAATGGGCTGAGGAGTGGCAGATAGAGGTTAATTAAAATAAATGTGAAATGCTGCATTTTTGAAAAGTAAATATTAGCTGAAATTATACACTTAATGGTAGGACCTCGGGAGTGTTGCTGAACAAAGAGAGTTTATAGTGCACGCTGATTGTTCCTTGAAAGTAGCGTCGCTGGGAGATAGGATAGTGAAGAAGGCATTTAGTATGCTTTCCTTTCTTGGTCAGAACATTGAACATAGAAGAGGCGAGATATTTCCGTGGCTGTACAGGACAATGGTTAGGCCACGTTTTGAATTTTGCATGCAATTCTGGTCTCCTCCCTACCAGATGGATCATGTGTAATTTGAAAGGGTTCAGAAAAGGTTTACAAGGCTGTTGCCAGGGTGGGAACATTTGAGCTGTTCGAAGAGGATAAATCGATTGGAGCTGTTTCCCCTGCAGTATCAGAGGATGAGGCGTGAACATATAGACGTTCACAAAATCATGACGGGCGTGGATAGTATAAACAAACAAGGTCTCTTCCCCGGGGTGGTGGAGTCCAGAACTGGATGGCATAGATTCAGGTTTAGTGGGGCAAGATGTAAAAGGGCTGTAAGTGGCAGCGTTCCTTTCACATAGAGGGTGGTGCGTGTATGGAATGTATTGTGAGAGGAAGTGATGGAGACTGGCACAATTACAGCATTTAAAATGCTACTGGATGGGCATATGAATCAGAAGTGTTGACAGGGATATGGGCCGACTGCTGGCAAGTGGAACTAGATCTGTTTGGGATATCTGGTTGGCATGGACGAGTTGGATTGAAGTGTATGTTTCTATGCTGTACGTCTCAACGATTCTCTGACTCGAAATGTTTTCCGCTATTCATTTCGAGCTATACATCTCAGATTGTTTACCCTGTTTACCGTGGTTGTTCTCCTCTCAAACCCATGTATTTGTCTTTGTTATCGGTTTTCGGCAGTACTTTATGGTCACTGTAAAACTTTATAATCTCTTTGACCTCCAAAATACGACGATTTGCTGAAGGATCTCTCAGTGTGACATCACACCTTTAGTCAGTTTCAACACCCAACGGTAGATCTGAGATAGTTACATCCCTAGCCATTTGCCCCATACGTTATTCAAATTAGCACTGAAAAAAAATCATTCGAAGGTGAGTTAGGAGAATATCAATTTTCCCAGTAAAATTGTCCCAGATTATGCAAAACTTGAACTGTCCCAAAATTATCACAGTGCCTTTTCATTGAACAGGAATTCATTGAAATTTGAGACAATGTTGAGCAATGAAATGCTGCTCGGCAGCTTAAACAATGTTGTCCTGTCTCTGATTTTGACACGTACCAGAACTTGCAATCAGACTGATCCAAAGGCCAAATGCATTCTGTGCAATACCTATGTTATCCATTTCTGTCAAGGATATCTATCCTGCTTTCCCAGTCTGCCCGAGATCCCGCAAGGATGTGTGCCTGTTAATATTTGTTCCAACTTTTGTTCATCTTGTAACCTCATCTCTCTGCTTAGTAAATCTTATTTATCTCTGTTACGCAAGTCCATGTACCTTTTTGTAGATACTATGTTCATTGCAGAAGATAGGACCTGTTCTAGGAGTTTGAGGCATTCAAGGCACTGGTGCAGATGAGTTGGACGAAAAGTTATGTTCCCTTGTTGTATTACTCTAACTATGACGACAATACTGGAGATGGAATAGACAGCAGAAACGTCAGCTTTTTTATTGCCTTATAGACCTGTTGAGATTTTCCAGCATTTTCTCTTTTGGTTTCAGATTCCAGCATTCACATTAATTTGCTTTTATTTAATACCACCTTCTAAAGGGTGACCTCCCTTTTCGTCTGTTGTGCCGATGCTCACTAAGACAGCAAAGGCTTGGATTGATAACTGTGAACTCCTATGCTATCTCAGGAAGTTTAGGACAGCAGAGCTGAAAATAACCCTCCCAAATGCACGCTACTTGTGCAATCCTCTCAACTCCCTGCAAAACTCCCGATCTGTAGACACCAACTATAAAAATTGTAAAGTCTGTGCAACACACTCCTGCCATTATCTAGCAGCCTGTCAATGTCAGCTTCTCCAGTCTCTTCATCTATCTACTCGTCTTAATTATCGTCTCTAGCTTTTACATCTCTTTCTGTGTAAACGTCACCCTCCGCTATAACCCTCCCCCCACAGGAACCTTCTCCAGTTTCTGCAATGCTTCCTATCAGTGTAACTGTGTCCAGATCCTATTGCTCTTCCCGTTTCTATTAGTTCTGCCAGACTCTCCAGTCTGTCCATCTATGTAAACTCCAGAAATTAAACATTGATATCAGAAAATGACTTCATTCACGACAGCCTTCCGTACTTTTGTTAGTTTCCCAATTCTTTCCAAAGCTATTCACCTCTGTATATAGCACAATGCCATATAGCACCCTCTGTCAGTGAAAACAACACACATCTGGCACTGAAAATCATCAATATCCTTTTTATCATATGCGATCACTTCAGATCCCCCTGTATCCTCTCCAACCCTGTTGACTACAACTTGTTTCATATTATAACTCTTCCAGCTCGTATGTTATACCCCATCTCTGTGGTATTCTTCAGTCACAGCAATTCTCGTTCACTGTATGCAGACCTTCCACTTCTTTCGATCGATGTGAGATTACTGATAACTTGCAGCATTTAAATATCTGTAGCAGCCTAATACTCTTCAATGCAACCAGCCCTTGTATCTTCCTCAAGTACTCCAGGTACTGTCCTTGTAATATTTTGCAGCGTCAGCAACCCTTCTCGATTTCTGTAACATCCTACTGAAAACCAGTGCACAGCTCTATGTAACTGATGGGAATGCTGCAGACCTGCGCTCTCAGTCCTCACTAACACTCTGAACCCCTGTTGTCCTATAAACCTTTGCGCTTCTGTCTCCTCCAAAGTCTTCATACACTCATACTCTTGTATACATAAATGACCTGGAAGAGGGCATACACATAAATGATCTGGAAAAGGGCACTGTTGTTATGATGCAGATGACACGAAGATCCGTGGAGTAGCAGAAAGAATAAAGGTCTGTCAAGGAATAGAGGAGAACATAGACCAACTGTAGAGCTGGGCGTAGAAGTGGCAGAAGAAGTTCAATTCAGGCAAATGTGATGTGATGCATTTTGGGAAGTCTAATTCTAGAGCGAATTTTACAGTAAACGGACGAGCCTTGGGAAAAGTTGATCAGCAGAGAGATCTCGGACTGCAGTCCATTCTACCTGAATGTTGCTGCACAGATGGATAGAGTGGTCAAGAAGGCATATGGTATGCTTGCCTTCATCAGATGTGGTATTGAGGATAAGAGCTGGCAGGTCATGTTAAAATTGTACACGTCATTATTTCGGCCGAATTTAGAATACTGTGTACAGTTCTGGTTGTCAATTTACCAAAAGGATGTGGATGCTTTTGCGAGGGTGCACAGAAGATGGGCGGCACGGTGGCACAGTGGTTAGCACTGCTGCGTCACAGCGCCAGAGACCCGGGTTCAATTCCCGCCTCAGGCGACTGACTGTGTGCAGTTTGCAATTTCTCCCCGTGTCTGCGTGGGTTTCCTCCGGGTGCTCCGGTTTCCTCCCACAATCCAAAAGATGTGCAGGTCAGGTGAATTGGCCATGCTAAATTGCCCGTAGTGTTAGGTTAGGGGTAAATGTAGGGGCAGGGGTATGGGTGGGTTGCGCTTCGGCGGGGCGGTGTGGACTTGTTGGGCCGAAGGGCCTGTTTCCACACTGTAAGTAATCTAATCTAAGATTTACCAGGATGTTGCCTGGTATGGAAGGTGCTAGCTATGAAGAGAGTTTCGGTAGGTTTTGTTCATTCGAAGAAAGGAGTCGGGGTGGGTGGGTGGGTGGGGCGGGAGGCCTGATTGAGGTCTGCATAATCATGAAGGGTATAGATAGAGATAAGCTTTATCTCGGGGTGAACGATTCAATGACGAGAGATCACGCTTTCAAGGTAAGAGGTGAAAAGCTGATACACGTGGCAAGTACTTTACACAGAGGGTGGTAAGTATCTGGAACGTATTACCAGCAGAGATAGTAGATTCATTAAAGATGTGTCTGGACAGAGACATTGCGTAGCTTGGGAGCAGAGGGATACAGATTCTTAGGAATTGGGCGGCACGTTCTGACAGTACATTTAGATCATTGCATGCTGAAGAGCCTGTGCCTGGGCTGTAAATTTTCTGTTTCTTTTTTTCACTTTGTTTCTTCAATTGTCCCTGGCTTTGTGAACTGATCCAGCTCCTTCATCCCTCTCGAATTCAGGAAACTCCTGCTGTTACAATTAATATCCCTACCTGTGTAAAGCCCAGCCCGTACAGCCCTCCCAATTTCTGTAAACCCTACAGCTCCAACCACCATGCTCATATGTGAATTCTCCAAACCCTACAATGCCCTCATCTCTGTAACTTACGTTGCTCCAACAACCAAGCTTATCTGTGTAATATCTTATCACTGCAATCCTCCGTATTTCTATATCTCCTGTAGCTCCAACCAGTACTCGTATCCGTGTATTCTGCAGTCACTAACATCCATTTTATCTGTATAGTTCCTGCAGGTCCAATCACCAATCCATCGACATAATCTCCAGTCACAACAATACTCCCTGTCTCGATAACTCTTATTATCACTCCGTCCTGTGCAATCCCCAGCTCCCACAAACCTCTGTAACTCTGTATGTCCTGCAGCTTCAACGACCACCTCTATCTGTCTAATCTCCAGTCCCTGCAATTCTCCCTACCTCTGTAGCTCCTGCAGGTCCAGATATCACCGCTATCTGTGTAATCTCCATTCGATTGTGGCTGAATTGTTTCTCAACCCCAAAGTCTCCCCTTCTCCCTGTATCCCTTGATCCCCTTACTGTTCAAAAGCCTATCTATCTCTGTGTAAAATACATTGAATTACTTAGCTTCCACAACCCAATGAATAAATTCCTCGACGTCTCCATTCTAAAGATCTTCGTTCCATGCTGGAGTTGTTCTGTTGGGTCCTGGTCGCTCCTACTGGTGTAAACATATTCCCACATCCACTCCATTCATTACCTTCAGTATTCTTCAAATTGGAATTATATTCCGCCGCTTCCTCCTGAATATTTATCGTGTACAGATCCAAAGTCTTCAACTGCTCCTTATATGATTAGTATGTCATCCCTTTCGATCTTTCTTGGAAATCTCTTTACTGTATCCACTTACATTCTTTTTCCAGACAGTTATTTTATAGCGTGTATCGTATGCTCCAAACACTGACCTCTGTGGATCTCCACTTGTCACCAACTGACTCATTTATATCCACTGTCTGTCTTCTGACAATGCCAAGCATGCTGTTTTGAAAGCGAGATTTCATTTCATAAACACTGCTGGACTTGTTTTCTTCTGTCTGGCTGGAAAGAGCAGAGTAGATAAAGGGGGGCGAATGGTTTAGTGGGAATTTCAAAAACCGTTTAACAGGGCCCCACTGATGAGATGAACAAGGAAAATTGGCGCATGTGGGATAGAGAGAATGTACTGACATGGATTGAGAACTATTTAACAGACAGAAAATGTAGCGGGAATAAATGGATTAGGGATTGACGCCTACCTACGTGCAAACTGATGTAAAAGAAGAGGATTTGTTTTTTATCATCTTGGATTTAATTTGTTGGGCGTGAATATGAATGGCAGAATTGATATGCCATATTGAGGGGAGTGGAAGTAGGGACACACAATGATTATTTGACATTTTAGAGCATTAGAGATTTAGAGATAATGTCATTAAGGGTTGAAGAGTAACTCGGTAGAGACTCGGCTTCCCTAATGATCAAGGAAGTTACCAATGTGTAGAATCAGAGGAGATGAGTGAGGTATTAAACAAAAATCGCCCGTTAGTATTGACTGTGAAGAAAGACATGGAAGCTAGAGAACTTGGCGAAATACATAGCGATGCCTTGAAAAATAAACCACAACAGAGAAGTGCTAGAATATGAAAACGAATAAACGTAGATCGACCTTCAGGAGCTCAGCAGGTGTATCCCATGTTATTGTGGCTCGCAAGAGTGGGGATTGCAGGGCACTTAACAGAGATATTTGCGTTATCAACAGATATAGTGAGGTGCTGGAAGACTGGAGGGTGGCTACGGCTGTCCCATCACTTAAGAGCTGCCTGGAAATAAAGCCAGGAAACGATAGACATGCGAGTCTAATGTTGGGTCGGTTGTTCGAGGAGATTCTGAGAGAAACGAGCTACGTTTATTTGGAAAGGCAGGGGCGGATTAGAGATCGTCAGCATGGGTTTGTGAGTGGAATATGGTGTCTCACAAATCTGACTGACTGATGAGATGGCCAAGAGATAGATGAAGACAAAGCTGTCAACTTTCTCGACATAAAGTTCAGCAAGGGCTTTGTCAAGATTCTATATGGTCGGCTGGGAAATCTGTTCAGATCAATGTGAAAGGTTAACGAATCCAGGAGGAGCTGGTCAAATGGCAATAAAGTTACCTTCATGGTAGGAGACAGAGGGCAGTGGGAAACATTTTGCTTTTCTAACTGAAGGCTAGTGAAGAGCTGTGTAGTTGGTCCACAGTTTATGATTCGGTTAAACGATTTGGATGGGAATATTGGTTTCATGCTGAGTAAGTTTGTGGGTGAAGTCGAAGTTGTTGCTATAGTGGACAGTGAAGTAGCCTATCCATGATACAACAGGATTCACAGGACTGCTGAGACAGTAGACTGAGAAATTGCAGATGGGGTTTAATTATGTAAATGTGAGGTATTGCAATTTGTAAAAGAAACGAGGGTGGGAGTTGCACGGTGAATATGAGGGCTCTGGCCATTGTCAAACATGCACCTCAGGATGCAAGTACACATTTTTTTAAAAAGAGGTATTACAACTAGACAGGGTGGTGAAGGAGGCACTTGGGTCACTGGCTTTTATTGGTCACAGCATTCAGAATATGAGTTGTGATGTGATGTTGTGACTGTATAACACATTCGTGTGGTGACCAAAATCCGTCGGTGACTAGTCGCAAGAACTCATCTGGTTCACTTACGTGCTTTAGGGAAGGTCGTCTGACATTCTTACCTGGTCCGGTCTACATGTGACTCCAGACCCACAGAAGCATGGCTGATTCTGAGCTGCCAACTGACCAATTAGCAGCTGGACAAAGAATTCTGATCGAATCATTGACATACTCTTACCATGAATGAATAAATAAAAGTTCATGTTTCCCTCTCTATCTCTGCAAATACCTCCAGCTGCAGCAATTCGTACTGGCTTTGTAACACCGTTCAGGCACGGGCCACTCAATGTGACATTTTCACCACATCCAGCACTATCAACGCTACCTGACAATGATTCCTCTTCCCATTTCCCTCTTGCTGCTCGGAGACACTTTGCAATTTCTTTGACACTTAGTTCAAAAACGTTCCCTCACTTCAGAATAATTAGGACTTTTTGATGTTTGTTTAAGCCTCAAAATCAAATGTGATTAATTTTGTCCAGAGTGAGGGTCGCGTGTCAATGTCTTGACAAGGTTTTGACCGGTTCAATCGAATGCCCTTTCGTGAAATGTTTTGCAATGCTCCTATAAATATTAACTTACAGCTAAACATTTCAGTCTCTTTACCCTGTTCTGCTCTCAAACTCATGTAATTGGCTAGTTTTATTGCTTGTTATAATTTGTCCATTCTGTGATTCACTTTAAAAATTTACAAATAATTTAAATTGCATTTTATTATAATTTCCCGGAGGATCCGTCAATGTGACATTACTCATTCGTTCAGCTTCATCACACAACAGTCGACTTCAGATACTTCCGTTTCGAGCCTGTTGCACAACATATTATTCAAAGAAACACTGACAAAAACATTCTTTGAGCCTCTCTTCCAAATTACTTCTGCCATTGTGATTTTGCCAGATTATACAAAAACAGAAGTCGCCATAATTACTAAAATGTCTTTGTTAAGAATTCCAAACAAATCCTGTTTAATATAGTAGTTCTGCTTGCGTTTCCAGCGCTGTACATAATTTGCATTCAGACTGATTCAGCTGCACAATCTGTGGTCAAATGCTTTCTCTGTTATGTGATTGTTGCCCATTACTGTTAACGTTATACATCCTGCTTTCCCATTCTGACTGTGCACCACCCCCCCCCCCCCCACCTCCCGCCCGTAAGTTCGTATACCGTTGACTATTTATGTTCCGCCTTTTGGTCACCATGTGTCACAAAGTGCCTCTGTAATATTGTGGAGACTTTGACCATTACAAAAAAAACTATAATTGACCTTTCTCCACATTTTCCTGTCACAAACCTATTTGCTGATGTACAGTTTAAGTTTAACTCTATTCCTTCCTGCTCCTTTATGCTTGCCTTCATCCGCATCCCCATGTTGCACAGATGCTTCACCTTTCTCTTTGGATTTAGAAATCTTGTGTTCCGACATCTCTCCGTTGTAAACTCCTCCAGTAACTGGAGACAGAGGATCATGCAACACAGAAACAGACCTTTCTGCCCAACTTGTCCATGTTGACCAGGCTACTACAAAGGAATGATTCGCATTTACCTGAATTTGGCCCATATATCTTCAAACCTTCTCCTCTCGGTGCACCTGCCCAAATGATGTTTACATGTTGTAATTGTACTTGATTTTATCATTTCCTCTGGCAGTTCGTTCCATATGTGCACCATCCTCTATGAAAAATGTTGCCCATTCGGTTCCTCCTTGAATTTTTGCTGTCTCACATCACATTTATGCCCTCTAGTTTAGAGATCAGCCATCCTTGGCTATCCCCCCTTACTTATTGACCACGTAGTTTTATAAACCTTTACAAGGTTACCCCAAAACCTTCTATGCCCAAGAGAGATCACGGCGACAATGTTACAAATATCTCCAACGTATATACTGAATGCTCTAATCCATAAGGGCAAGTGTGCCAAATACCGCACACTGTCCCCACACTGTCCACCTGTGACGCCACTTCCAAGGAGCAATATAACTTCGTCCCTTGTTCTCAGTTTGTCATACAATAATCTCCAATGCACAACAATTAACTGTGTTTGTCCTCCCTGATTTGTCTGAACAAAATCCAACACCTGAATTAAACTCTACCTTTCATTCCTCAGCTCGTCAAGTACCTCTTTGATAACCGTATTCAGTGCGCACTAAAACACGACATTGTTCTCCACAAACTTACTAATAATGACTCCTGTATACTCAACGAACTTCTTTATGTGAATGATGCAAATCAATGGACCCAACACGGATCCTTGTGGCACACCGCTGCTCAGAGGCCTCCATTCTGAAAAAAACAACCTTCGACCACCAATTTCTCCTCAGCTAATTTTGTATTCTGTTGGCTCGATCTCCCTGATCGCTTGTAACCTTATTTTACTAACTAGTGTACCACTTAAACCCTGTCAAAGACCCAGCTGAAGTCAGTATAGACAACATGGTCACCTCTTCAGCAAACACAATAACGTTTTAGAAACGTGACTTTGTATGTACAAAGCAGTTCTGACTATCCTTAATCAATCCACCTTTCCATATGCATGTAACTCCTCTCCAGCACTATCACTTCCATAACTTTCCTGCTGCTGAAATCTGGCTAACTGGTGGTTAGTTCCCTGGATTTCCATTGCGGTGTTTTTAAAATAATGAAACAACATTGTATTCGCAGATATGGAGAAACACAGAGTGGAATCGGATGCTTTGGTTTAACGAACCATAATATAAAACAAAACTCCTCCCACCTGCGTGTTTTTGGCCCATATCCATCCAAACCATTCATAATGGTGTGCTTATCTAAATGTCTTTTAAATGTTTTAACTTGACCCACAACCAACCCTTTCCCAGGTGGTCAATTCAATCACAGGCTTTGAGGAGTCAGAAACTGAATTACTCATTGCCGAATTCCTGGCCACTGACTTGCTCTTGAAGACAATGTTATTGATATGGCTAGTCCTGAGCAATTTCTGGTCATGAGAGGACCCACGATGGTGATAAATACCAGGTTAGGTAATCAATGATAGTAATGTAATTGCATATCAAAGAAGGATGGTTTGATTCTTTACTGTCGTACTTGTCTAATATTTGTGTGACGTGAACATTAAGTGCTATTTGTCAGACAAAACCTGAATGTTTTCCAAGGCTTGTGGCATTGACCATGGACTATTTCAGGAATTGTATAATCAGTGACCGTTCCCACGTCTGACCGAATATTGGAGAATGGGTTATTGCAGCCGGTGAAAATTATTGAGCCTCGGACACTCTCTTTCCTGAGCAATGGCTGCAGAGCTGATCTGGAGTTTGAATTACGAAACGGACAATGATCAGTTTTGTTGCTGGTGATTATTCAATCCCGGAGAGTATTTCCCCAAGATTCTGATGAACTATAATTCTATTCGGGCTCCTGTTGTCACGTACTATTAAATGGTGCCTTGACGTTAAGTGTAATTGCACATACCGTCCTTTTGGCAGTTCAGTCTTTTGATCGAAGCTCGCGATGGGGTCAGGAGCTGAGTCAGGCTGATGGGACATTAACTGAACGTCACAGAACAGGTTATTGCTGATCTAACACATTATGGCAGACACCGTCCATCACATTTACATGATTGACCGTACACTGATGGGTCAGTGACTGTCTGCAGTGCCAGTACCCTGTTTAATGTATACAGGACATACTTCGGCAATTTATCACATTGTTGGTAGATGTCAATGTTCTTAGTGAAATAGAACAGCTTGTTTAGAGGTGTGTCAATGTCTGGAGTTTAATAACAGTTTCAAGTGTCTCAAGCCATTTCTTAAAATTGTGAGGTGTGTATCGAATTGCCAGGAAATTTGTGTCGGTGCTGCTGGGGCCCAGTGAAGATTGCTGAAATGGATCATCTGCTCAGCCCTTCTGGTTGAATATTGTTACAAATGCAGCAGCTTTATATTTTCCCTGATGTGCTGCACTCCCCCATAATCGGGGACTTCATTGTTGGAGAGCAGCCGCCTCCTCGAATGGTCTCCTTCATTGTCCACAATTTTTGTGACGAAATGGTACAAGGCCGCAATCATTGATTGTGGGATCACTCAGTTCTGTCCACTACTTGCTGCTTATGCTGTTTCACATTTATCGTCCTGTTTTTAGCTAAGGACGATCTTCTCCAGGTTGTTTGGGGCTGCTAATGACGTGTTCTTCTGCACTTTTGTTTGAACGGGGGTGCTTCCTGGCGTGAAGCTTACTGTGCAGTGGGAATATGTCGGCCCATGTGGTTGCAGTCTGAATGAGTTGTACAGGATATGGCTCACTGCACCTCATGGACACCTCATCTTTGGTTGATCAATCTGTTTGAAGTCTGCCCAATTCAGAACACAGGTAGCTACAAAACATGGTGGGTAACGTCTACAAAATTGAAGGTGGCCCTTCCTACCCACAAGGACTAGACAATGACTGCTCTTACAAATATTTTACATGGAGACTTGTCTCTGCAGCAGGCCAATTGGTGACGACGAGGTCAATGATATGTTTCACTTTTATTGATTTCCCCATAATCAGCCGCAGGGCAGTCCAACAGCCACAGGATCCAGCATTAATACTGAGCACTATATTGACTATGTCAAAAGGAGCTGCCCCCTCTGGCTGTGTCCACCAGAGAGGTTGGTGATGTTGTCTCGCACATAGCCCTGTTCATGAATCCTGTTTTACAGACAATTTATGTCTGTACCTTGATTAGCCTGGAGGAAATGTATGGCAAGCGACTTCTACATATTGTTCAATGAAGAGTTAATATCTATTTATGTCTTACATATTTTAAAATAAACCAGACAGCATTATGTTCCGTTTCAAATTATTGATGTGAACAATATTTTAATTACCAGTGTACAAAGCGAACTATTACACAATTCAGTGACTGCAGAAAACAATTGATTCATGTTCAGAATAGGGAAAACGATCTTGCAATATGCAAGCGCTTGAAAATGACTTTGAATAATACTAGAATTCAGACAAGGTGTTACTTGACCTCATCACTACGTCCACAACACTCTCCAAAATCTGCCTGCGGAGTTTCTAAGCTAGAGCTGGACAGTTGTTCACAAATTCCATCACAACAGACCTGCTAGTGACATATCTGAACAACAGTGAAATGTGTGGCCCAGACTGGGTGCTGGTGCAAATGCAGTTTCAGCATTTGTAAAAATCACCTGACACCATGCATGATATCTGCAGCACATGTTATCTAACGTTGAACCCGACATAAACCATATCCAGTGTATGTCAGCACTTCATCAGTATCCAAGCAGAATTGCGCAGCTCCACTGACGCCAGCATGATCCCAGCCCAACGTCCTTCTGTGCGACTTGAGCTGGAAATGTCTATGTAAATAATTACAGCATTGTTCTGAATTTTAGCAGCAAAGTCTCTTCACCGATAGTCGATATTCCAATAAGCACAAAATCCACTCGATTCAGTACAATTTTATGACATAATATGATGAAATAAATTCACACATCACAGTTGGAGTTTTGAAAGTATGAGTCTGGTTACACACCCAAAAACTAATTATGATTATTAAGTGCAAGGGCCTGGAAATGTGCAGTTATTTTCCCATGTACTAAGATCGAGTGCTAATATTGACACACCACAGATTTAATGGAACAATATCACTGTGTTATCTAAATATTCTGCAGTCAGTTATAAGTACAATTTCGATTTCCTCTGTCACCTCACAGTTCAGTGATGTTGTATGTGAATGCCAGTGCCTGTGTCATGCGAGGGATGGACGTTATGCCTCTGATTTTTTTCAATCAGCACATTCATTCAGCTGTTCAGAACAAGCAAGGTACTGACTGGTCCAAACCAGCCTGTGGTCTCAAATCCCAAACCTCAGTGCCCAGCATGTTAGGACAATATATTCTATTCGAGTTTATTCCGGGAATGAGGTAGGAACTGTATTTACTTTTCATTCCGTGATGCCATTGAGATGATGGTCTTGTGCTGCCACATTGAAACGCTGTGGTCCAAATGCTATACGTGGACTTACAATACCATTAAGGAGGGAACTTGAAACAAAGACACTGACGGAACAGCATTTCCGATTCAGGTTGTTGGGTGCAATGAAACGTGAAGTATTGGGGTCCCAATTATCAGCTGCCCTTCTAATTCTTGCGGGTCGTAGTTTCAAAGGGGCTTTGAAATGAACTTTGGTAAATTTCTGCAGAGCATCGTGTCGATGGCAGACATTGTTGCTACTGAGTGTTATTGAATGAGAGGTGAAGCTACACTCACCACCTGCAAATCTGCTTCTTTCCCTATCGTCTCCTCTGGATCTCGATTTGCATCTCAGTAACCCTCCCTATCACCATAATCGTCATCAGATACTACAGCATTATCTATCGTTGTTAAGTTCATCCAGCATCTACACTCTTCTCTATTCCTCAATCTTACTCCCAAATACGGCACCCGTCACTGTCTGCCTAACCATCGCCAGCTCCTTCACTGCTCTCCGGCTGTATGTTCCTGCAGAATCGTTGGTGCTCCATAATTCTCTAACCCCCTCCAAACTCACTGATCACCTCCAGCTCTTTTAACCCTCCCTATGCCTCTAAACACCTCCAGACCCTTCGCCCACTCAATCTCTCTGACCACCTCCATTCCTTTTCGCGTCTCTATCTCTCTAACCACTTCTGTCCCATATACCTCTCCATATGGCTCTCAACATCTGGACCATTACCACATTCCCTATCTCTCGAACTACTTCCAGCCCCTATACTCCTCCGTATCTCTGTAAACTTCTCAATATACTCCAGTCCTCCTTATCTGTCGAGCAACTTCCAGCCCCTACACCCCCGACTCAGTAACCTTGTCCCATTCCTTACCGCATAGCTGTCTCTCTAACTAACTCCAGCCTCTTCACCCCTCCCTATATCTCTCAACACCTCCAGACACGATACCCGCTCTCCATCATTCTAACCTCCTGCCATGACAACTTCCTTATCTCTCCAACCACCTCCAGCCCACACCCCTACATATCTCGCTAACGACCTCCAGCCATCCACCTCTCCCAATCTCTCTACACACCTCCATTCCATACACTCCGCCCTATCTCTCCTAATTCCTCCAGCCACTACATCCCTTCCTATTTCACTCATCCATCCCTCACTTTCTCTCAACACTTCCACCCTAAACATCCTCTCCTATCGGTATAACCATCTCCAACCGTCACATCACTCCCTAATTGACATCCAGCCTGCACACCCCTCTCTGTCTCTGTAATCACCTCGAGTCCCCTCACCCCTCCATATCTCTCTAAACATTTCCAGCTCCTTACACTTATTCATCTCTCAAACCACCTCCAACACCAACACCTCTCCCTATGAATCTAACCACCTCCAGCCCGTAACCCCTTCGTTTGTCTCTAAACTCCAGCTGCTTCAACCCTCCACATATCCTGATAAATGAAAAAAAACCCTCAAAACCTGTTCTGGCATGTGCAGCCCTCACTACCTCTGTCACATCCTGAACCTTGCTTTCATCTTCCGGTCTCCTACTCATAAATCCACGATTACCGCCTCCAGACTTCACTCCTGCTTACTTCTGTGATTTCCTCCACAATTTGCAGCCCTCCAAAATTCGTGCATCTCCTCATTTCTTGTCCCGTCGCTCTCTCAGTAAAATGTTCCAGATTCTATTCCACTTGGCATCTCCTCCAGTCCATTCTACTTTCCCGATCTCAGTAATTGACGCCAGCACCTGCCCCCATTACCTACCCCTGTAACATTTGACAGAATCAGATCCCCTCCCTGTCCCTGTAATATCATCTCGCTCCTGCACCCCTCCCTATCTCGGTAGTCTTCTCCAGCAGGTACATTCTTTCCTTATTCCTGCAACATTCTCCAGCACCTACACCACTCCCTATCCCTGTACCATTCTTAAGCACCTCCAAACTCGTCCATTCCTGTAACATTCTGCAGCACCCATACCTTCTCCTTATCCTTATTACATCCACCAGAACACTCTAACATTACGCCTGCACCTGCACCCATCGCTGTTCTTGCAACCTTCGCCAGCAGCTACACCCTTTCCTATTCCCATGCATTCTTCAGCATCTACGACCTCTCCCTATCCCTATACTATTCTGAGGTACCTATAACCCACACAGTATAACGCTGTTCAGTAACGATACCACTCTACACCATTGCAATATTCCCCAGCACCTACACTACTCCCTATCCATGTAAAATGCTTCAGCACCTAAACCAACCGGTTATCCCTGTAACTTTCGAGATCATGCACATCGCCTCGCTATCAGTTCACTTCATATGCTCCATTATATACATGTTTCACTAACACTGTAACGTTCTCCAATACCTACACCCTTCCCTAACCCGGTAAAATTCTTCATCACCTAAACATTTCCCTGTCCCTGTAACGTTCTCCAGCATCTCTTTTGACTCGTTATCGCTGTAAAATTCTCCAGCACCTGTAACCCTCTACAACTCTAAAACACTCTGCAGCGGCTTCAACCCTTCATAACTTTCTAACCTCCATCCCCTGAAATATTCTCTATCTGCTTAACTACCTCAAACCACGACATCTCTCCCTATCTCTCTAACCACTTCCAGTCCATACACGTCTCTCTTCCTCTCAACGACCTCCAGCCCCAACACGACTCCCTATCTCTCTAACCAGTACCAGCCCGCCCAGCCCTACCTATCACTTTGACAACGTTTACCCCCCACACTCCTCGCTACTTCTGTGTCCATCTCAAGCCCGGCATTCCTCCCTAGATCTCTCACCTCCAGCTGATGCAACCCTCCGCATATTGTGACAAAAATGCAAAAAAACTTGAATAGCCTGTCCTCGCATGGACCAGCATCACTGTCTCTCTCCGATCTCCAGCCTTGCTTTTCTCTTTTACTGACATCCTCCAACTTATAAAACCACGATTACCTCCTTCAGACATTACTCTTCGTTATCTTTGTGACTTCCTCCACAACCTACACTCTTTCATCGCCCCCTTTCGTGCCCGATCCCTCTCTCAGTAAAGTACCCCAGACTCAATAACACTTTGCCTCTACTTCAGTCCCTTCAACTCTCCCTATCTCTGTACTCTACTCCAGCACTTGCACCCAATACCCATTCATGTAAAATTCGATAGCACCTAAACCACTCCCTATCCCTATAAGATTCTCCAGCACCCACAAACTGTCTCTATCCCCATAATCTTGTCCAGCATCGACACCCAATCCAAAACCCTGGAAGATTCTCCCGCACTTGTAGGCAATCCCCCTTTCCATTTATCATTCTCCAGCACATTCAACTGTCCAATTCCTGCAACATTCTCTCGCTCCAACACCCCCTCCCTATCTTTTTTTTAAAATTCTCCAGTACCTACACTACTCCCTATCCCTGTAGTGTTGTCCAGTACCGTTGGGTTGTTAAGAAGGCTTACAGTGATTTAGCTTTTATTAATAGAGGGATCGAGTACTGGAACCATGAGGTTATGCTGCAGCTATACAAAACTCTAGTGTGGACGCACTTGGAGTATTTTGCACATTTCGTATCACTGCATTATAAGAAGGATGTGGAAGCTTTGGAAAGGGTGCAGAAGAGATTTGCTAGGATGTTGCTTGGTATGGAAGGAAGGTCTTACGAAGGAAGGCTGACGGATTTGTGGCTGTTTTCGTTGGAGAGAAGAAGGTAGAGACGTGATGTTATAGAGAGATATCAGATAATCAGAGGGTTAGTAGGGTGGACAGGGAGAGCCTTTTTCCAAGTATGGTGAATACGAGCACGAGGGGGCATAGATTTAAATTGAGGTATGATAGATATAGGACAGATATCAGAGATATTTTCTTTACACAGAGAGTAGTAAGGGCATGAAATGCTTTGCCTGTAACGGTAGTAGATTCACCGAACTTAAGTACATTTAAGTCGTAATTGGACAGGCAGATGGACGTACATGGACTAGTCGAGGTTAGATGGGCTTCAGGTTGGTATGACAGGTCGGCGCAACATCGAGGGCCGAAGGGCCTGTACTGCGCTGTGATGTTCTATGTTCTATGTTCGACCGACACCACTCTCGATCACTGTAGCATTCTCTCTCACTTACAAGCCTGCTGATCCTTGTAACATTTAGCAGCACCTACCTCTAATCCACATCCCTGTAACATTCTCCGGCAACTACAGAGTCTGTATTCCTTCTGTATTCCTTTCACATCCTCTAGTAACTAACTTATTTCCTATCACTGACACATTTTCCAGCTCCTGCACTCCTCCCTAATTCTGTAACTTTCTTCAGCACTTAAAGAGCCACAATATCCATGTAATCTCAGAACCTAGAACACAGAACATAGGAAAGTACAGTAGACTACAAGTCCTTCGGTCCACGATGTTGTACAACGGATTTATACCAATCTAATATAAAATCACCTAATCTACGCACCTCTCAATTCAATGCTGTCCATGTGCGTCGACAAAAGCCGCCTAAATATCCTAATGAATCTGTTTCCATGACTATGGTTGGTAACGCATTCCATGCACTTACAACTCTCTGCAGAACGAACCTATCTCTGAAGTCTCTTCTATATCTTCCTCTTAAGAACATCAAACTATGACCCCACGTGGCAGTCAATCCTCGCCCGGGGAAAAGACTCTGTTTATCGACTCTTTCCATGCCTCTCATTCGATCAGGTAACCTTTCTTCATCCTTCTCTCCAGAGGGAAAATTCTAAGTTCATCAACCTCTCCTCATAAGACAAGCCCTCAGATTTAGGCAATATCCTTCTCCAATCCATATAATCCTTACTTTCCCTGGAAAGTTCTGCAGAAAAGGCACCCTTGCTGTCTCCATCCAACGATACCCCCACTCTCCATCATTATAATATTCTCCAGCACCTAGACCCAGTCCTTATCCAAATCGCATTCTGCAGCCACCTACCCCCATTCACTATACTTGTAACATTCCCAATCACAGACAAACACTTCTTATTCCTGTAATCTGCTCATCCACTCGCACACTCACAATCCCTGTAACATTCCCAAGCGCCGACAGCCCTCTATATTCCCGTAACATCTCCAACCTCTACACCAAATCACTATTTCCGTATCACTTTCCAGCACCCCATCCCAGCAAACATTCTGCTGCACCTACCCACCCCCCCACCTTAACCCTGTAACATTGTCCAGCACCTATGCCCCATCACTGCACTTGTAACATTCTCAATACCTACACCGTCACCTGCAACACAGCATTCACCAGAACCGACAATCCGCTCATCCCTGCAATACACCGCCCTATCCGTGAAGAATTCTCCAGCAGGGACATCCTTCCCTATCCATGTCACATTATTCAGCACCCATAAGTCCATGTATCACTGTAGTATCCTCCAGCACCTGTAAACACGCCAATTCCTCTAATATTCTCCAGCCCCTAACAACTCCCCACCTGTGTCACATTCTATAAAACCTACACCCACTCCCTGTTACTTTAATCTTCTGCACCCCCGGAACCCATACCCTGTCCCTGTAACATTGTCCAGTACCTGCACACACTCCCTATTCCTATGACATTCTCCAGTAACTTCAGCTGCTCCCTATTGCTTCAACATTCCGAAGCAGCCACAACCACCACCTGTCCTTATCTCGTTTTCCAGCACCTGCTGATACTCACTGTCCCTGTGACATTCTCGAGCACCTACACCCACTCGCGATTCCTGTAACAATCTTAACCACCTGCACCCGCTGCCTATCTTTGCAAACTTCACATCCATCTACACTATTCTCTGTTCCTGCAACGTTCTGGAGCACCTACACCACTCCATATGTGGAGAATATCACCAGTACCTAAAAGTGTAACATTGTCCACCACCTTCGTACAAGCCATCGCGGTCTAAAGTTCTTCACCATCTGCACCCAATCCTTACCCCGTAATTTGTCCAGAACCCATGCACGCTACCCCTGTAACACTATCCAGAGCCTACACCTTGCACTATCACTATTAAAGTTCGCCAGCACCGTCACTCACTCACTATCAATTCAACATCCTCCAGCACTTGCAACCAACGTCTATCCCTGAAACATTCTACAGCTGTATCCCTGTAACATTCTCCAGTACTGACAACCATTACGTATCGTTGTAACATTCTGCAGAACCTGGTCCTGTCGTGGAAATTCAATCGACTTTACTCAACTGTTAGCAAGAGCAAAGAAAGGAGATTTATTTATGTTCTGCAGATTAGACCGCAGTACATTCAGCTAGATGCCTCAATGTAAGGGGTATCTGAGCATTGTTCAGATACTTGCCTTATATTGTTTCTTATCACGGTCTCAAGGGCATAGACTGGGAAAGCTCAAGTTGCTATTCTCTCATCCCCTGGTCTTGGACATAATAGTTCTTCAACTTTCGCTGAGTTCGACTGTTGCAAGGTCGAGTTGAATGTTTGCAAAATTCAAACAGAGGAGCAAGTGAGGACTGCAGATGCTGGAGATCAGACCTGAAAATATGTTGCTGGAAAAGCGCAGCAGGTCAGGCAGAATCCAACGAGCAGAAGAATCGACGTTTCGGGCATGAGCCCTTCTTCAGGAATGTCGATTCTCCTGCTCCTTGGATGCTGCCTGACCTGCTGCACCTTTCCAGCAACACATTTTCAGCAAAATTCAAACGGAGACAAGCTGGCTGCAAACCTCATAATTTTTTTTTTTACAAAGCTCAGTACAACATGACATTTTAGAAAATCATTATTTTTCAAATTTCACGACATGGATAATTTTCCATTACATTTCCCCCTTTTTATCATTTTATGACAACAAGGACAACTACTGCAACAACAAAAAATACATTGCCAGGATAGCTATATATCAGAAAATGTTTCGGAAATACCAGGTATTTTCTAAGATGCCACCTGCCTGTAACACAGATTTGTGGTGGTATCGTCACTTGCTCTAGCGTGCCCATCTACATATCCCATATTCACACGTCACACTCGCCAACTTCATGGTAGGTTGGGGTCCACGGAATAGGATTTTCCTGCCGTGTGACCACTGATAGTTTTAGTTTTTGGTATTCCACTGCACTCATAAGCAGCGGCGTAGGCAATTACACAAGCAGGGTCCTATACACAACACTATACATTAGACCAGTCCTACAATTAGCAGCACTGTGGGATCCAATACCCCCTTTTCTCCCCGAAGGGAGTTGAGCTATCAGAACCAAGAGTCCTATGCTGGGAGAGGCGGGTGCACTTCATATGATTTATTACACTAGTGATTGTTTGGGACTCCTCAGGAATATTCAAACAGCATGAGGTACCTAACATTTTGGAGACGCCCCCTCTCCCGACTATCAGAATATCGAGCACTAACCGATTTTGTATCACCGCTTCCCTACCTGTCGTGAAATTAATGTTAATGAGTGAAAGACCTTCCTTCGTCTCATTTGTTAACAGTACTACACTATATGTGAGGCCATTAATCTTGTTTATTGCCACTGTTGTCCCTGCTCCCAAAAGAATGGACTAACCAATGTTCGGGGAGAAAGTGAGGTCTGCAGATGCTGGAGAACAGAGCTGGAGATGTGTTGCTGGAAAAGCGCAGCAGGTCAGGCAGCATCCAGGGAACAGGAGAATCGACGTTTCGGGCATAAGCCCTTCTTCAGGAATGAGGAACGTTTGTCCAGCAGGCGAAGATAAAAGGTAGGGAGGAGGGACTTGAGGGAGGGGCGTCGGAAATGTGATAGGTGGAAAGTGGTCAAGGTGAGGGTGATAGGTCAGACTGAGGTGGGGGCGGAGAGGTCGGAAAGAAGATTGCAGGTTAGGAGGGCGGTGCTGAATTTGATGGATTTGACTGAGACAGGGTGGGGGGAGGGGAAATGAGGAAACTGGTGAAATCCGAGTTCATCCCTTGTGGTTGGAGGGTTCCTAGCCGGAAGATGAGGCGTTCTTCCTCCAACCGTCGTTTTGTTGTGGTCTGACGATGGAGGAGTCCAAAGACCTGCATATCCTTGGAGGAGTGGGAGGGGGAATTGAAATGTTGAGCTACAGGGTGGTTGGGTTGGTTGGTCCGGGTGTCCCAGAGGTGTTCTCTGAAACGCTCCGCAAGTAGCCGGCCTGTCTCCCCAATATAGAGGAGGCCACATCGGGTGCAGAGGATGCAATAGATGATATGTGTGGAGGTGCAGGTGAATCTGTGGCGGATATGGAAGTTTCCTTTGGGGCCTTGGAGGGAGGTGAGGGGGGTGGTGTGGGCGCAAGTCTTGCACCTCCTGCGGTTGCAGGGGAAGGTGCCGGGAGTGGAGGTTGGGGTGGTGGGGGGTGTGGATCTGATGAGGGAGTCACGGAGGGAGTGGTCTTTACGGAATGCTGATAGGGGAGGGGAGGGAAATATATCCTTGGTGGTGGGGTCCGTTTGGAGGTAGCGGAAATGACGGCGGATGATGCGCTGTACATGGAGATTGGTGGGGTGGTAGGTGAGGACCAGTGGGGTTCTATCCTGGTGGCGGTTGGAGGGGCGGGGTTCAAGGACGGAGGAGCGGGAAGTGGAAGAGATGCGGTGGAGGGCACGTCGACCACGTCGGGGGGGAAATTGCGGTCCTTGAAGAAGGAGGCCATCTGGATTGTGCGTTTTTGGAACTGGTCCTCCTTGGAGCAAATGCGGCGGAGCCGAAGGAATTGGGAGAATGGGATGGCGTTTTTACAGGGGGCAGGATGGGAGGAGGTGTAGTCCAGGTAGCTGTGGGAGTCGGTCGGTTTGTAGTAGATGTCCGTGTTGATTCGGTCGCCTGAGATAGAAATAGAAAGGTCGAGGAAGGGGAGGGAGGAATCTGAGACTATCCAGGTGAATTTGAGGTCGGGGTGGAAGGTGTTGGTGAAGTGGATGAACTGTTCAACTTCCTCGTGGGAGCACGAGGCGGCGCCGATACAGTCATCGATGTAGCGGAGGAAAAGGTGGGGTGTGGGGCCAGTGTAGTTGCGGAAGATGGATTGTTCCACATATCCTACGAAGAGGCAGGCATAGCTGGGGCCCATGCGGGTGCCCATGGCTACTCCTTTCGTTTGGAGGAAGTGGGAGGATTGGAAAGAGAAGTTGTTCAGGGTGAGGACCAGTTCAGTCAGTCGAAGGAGGGTGTCAGTGGAAGGGTACTGGTCGGTACGGCGGGAAAGAAAGAAGCGGAGGGCTTTGAGTCCTTCGTGATGGAGGATGGAGGTGTACAGGGACTGGATGTCCATGGTGAAAATAAGGCGTTGGGGACCGGGGAAGCGAAAATCATGGAGCAGGTGGAGGGCATGGGTGGTGCCCCGAACGTAGGTGGGGAGTTCTTGGACTAAGGGGGACAGGACGGTGTCAAGGTACGCAGAGATGAGTTCGGTGGGGCAGGAGCAGGCGGAGACAACGGCCGGGGCAGTCAGGTTTGTGGATTTTGGGCAGGAGGTCGAAGCGGGAGGTGCGGGGTTGTGGACTATGAGGTTGGAGGCGGTGGATGGGAGTTCTCCCGAGGTGATGAGGTTCTGGACGGTCTGGGAGATGATGGTTTGGTGGTGGGGGGTGGGGTCATGGTCAAGGGGGCAGTAGGAGGAGGTATCTGCGAGCTGGCATTTGGCCTCAGCGGTGTAGAGGTCGGTGCGCCAAACTACTACCGTGCCTCTCTTGTCTGCTGGTTTGATAGTGAGGTTGGGTTTGCAGCGGAGTGAGTGGAGGGCTGCGCGTTCTGAGGGTGAGAGGTTGGAGTAGGTGAGTGGGGTGGGGGAGTTCAGGTGGCGGTTAATATCGCGGCGGCAGTTGGCTATGAAGAGGTCGAGGGCAGGTAGGAGGCCAGCACGTGGTGTCCAGGTGGATGGGGTGTGTTGGAGGCGGGAGAAGGGGTCGTCAGAGGGTGGGCGGGAGTCTTGGTTAAAGAAGTGGGCACGGAGGCGAAGGCGGCGGAAGAATTGTTCGATGTCACGCCGCGTGTTGAATTCATTAATCCGGGAGCGTAGGGGAATGAAGGTGAGGCCTTTGCTGAGGACTGATCTTTCATCCTCAGAGAGGGGTTGGTCTGGATGGATAGTGAAAACACGGCAGGGCTGGGAGCTAGGACCTGGTGTCGGGCTGGAGGTGGGTGTGGGGGCGGGGTTAGGTCTGGGGGCGTGGACGGGGATCGGCGTGGGGGCGGGGTTAGACGTGGTGACGGAAATAGGCGTGGGGGCGGCGTGAGGCATGCAGTCGGAGATCGGCGAAGGGGCGGGGTTAGGCGAGGTGACGGAACTCGCCGGGGGGGCGGGGTTAGGCGTGGAGATCGGCGTGGGGGCGGAGACACATGCGGCGTTGTGGGCGTGTAGGTTAGTGACGTCAGTGGGGGCGTAAGTGGCTGCGGCGACCGCAGAGACAGAGTTATTCCCCATAGCCGTGGAGGTCGCGAATCTGCCGGCGATTGTCTTCATGGCGATCGCGGAGGCGGTTGTCTGGGCGGCGATTGCGGAGGCGGTTGTCTGGGCGGCGATCGCGGAGGCTGCGAGGTCGGTGGGGGCGGAGGTGACGTCATCGTCGGCGGCGGCGGCAGCTATTGCCGCGGGCAATGTAGCGGCCGCGTGTGTAATGGCGCCAGACTGATTTCGGAGGCCGATGGAAGATTCTGGAACAGTTGAGGAATCCGGAGTGTGGGGGTAAGTACATGAAAGTTTTTGGTACTTACTGTCTTTGATTTCCGATATGGCCAGGAAGAACTGTTTGTTTAGTTTATGGATCCTTCTGTGGATGAAGAACAGTAGAGGTCCTTTGCAGGTCTGTGAGAGTGTTGTCCTGAGCTGGGGTAGGTCGAGTTGCAGGGAATGTAGATAGCGGCGCATGGCTGCAAGCGTGGAGCGGAGGATCCGGAAGGAGGTCTGTTGCTGGAGGCTTCGGATTTGTTGTAGGTACTGGTTGTCCTGGTTGGGTCCAAGTTTTGTTGGTCGGAACGTAGTCCGGAGTCCAAGTTTTGTTGGTCGGAACGTAGTCCGGAGTCCAAGTTTTGTTGGTCGGATCGTAGTCCGGAGTCCAAGTTTTGTTGGTCGGATCGTAGTCCGGAGTCCAAGTTTTGTTGGTCGGAACGTAGTCCGGAGTCCAAGTTTTGTTGGACCCTATCCAATGTTCGGTCCTGGTGAAGTTCAGGGGTGGGTGAGTGTGTACCCATTCTAATGCCGTGGCACATCCCTTTGGTTGCGTCTGCTACCTGTCCTTGGGACGCACACTGCTGTGCCAGTAGACAATATCGCGGGATAGCAGCACCCCTTTCCTCCCAGTGTAAGGTGGTAGTACCCTTTATCTCCACAGGCCCACATTATACCCGCCATCATGGTCTAATTATTGATAACGGAACAAGTAATGTTTATGATCATACCATTTGCAAACGTTGCTGAGCAATAGTCCTTGTTCAAGTACAGCATCGTAATGTACTGGGAGATTCTCCAAGTCGAGTTTCACCTTATTGTTGCAAATACACTTTTCTGCCCAGCCTTCCACGATGTGGAATTCTGTCGTCGGGAGCGTGTCAGCCTTGAGACTGCAGTTGGACTTGAGTTCGAGTGGTGGCACGAGATTTGCCCTAATTGCTCCCCCTATCAGGGTCAGGGTAGTCGCATCCCACGGGAGCAGACAGCCAACATTTCTCTCCTGGCTTTCTGTGATTGGGTCGGTAGTACATCGTTGAGCTGTGTGCAAACATATCCAACAAGGGTAGCGAACATCTAAACTCCGGTGTTGTATTATGGCCAAAGCACATATTCTGTTCCCTTTGCATTTAGCAGTGTCTGTTCTCTCTTCCCAACCGACTGGCGTCGGATATACGCCATTTATCTCCTGCTGGGCCACTTCTACAACCGAGTTAGACTCGCTATTACACACCGTTAACTCCCTCCCCGTTCGGGCGTGACATTAATGACCCCCACCCTGTTTGGGATTAGATCCGTGATCTGGTTTGGCTGATTGACATGACCTGGTGCTATTATCTTGTGTAGGAACTTCTGCACTGCATCTCAAGTGGAGTGGTGGGAGCGACTTTACCACTACTTTCACCCGTTAATAGATGTCGGGGAAGGGTCTATCTATTCCAAACCATCATACTCCCTCATCGCTCTTCTGAGTTTTGAATATTATCACCCGTGCCTAGCTACCTCCTACCTTGATCATATAATATCTATTTCCTGTGCCAGGTGTGCCTTTGGCAGTGGTGGCTACTACTAAGTGCCAGTCACCAGCCCGGAAAGAACCCCTGCATAACTATTTATTATCCCATTTATAATCGTCATGGCTTCTAAACGCCGATGGGTCGCGTGTGAATGTCCTCTTCGTAGCCTTAATTAAGATTACCGTCTGAGGCTGTATCCAAAATGCCCCTGCCCTTACGAATAGTCCTACCAGGGCCTTTACTAAAAGTGTGATCTGGTGCAGACCCATATTCGTATGAGGCTTCTAATCACTACTTGCACTTAATTGGTTCCAGTGCTGTCCGATGTCTCCTCATGCCAAACCACACGTTTGCAATTGCTAGCGTGTATCCTCGTGGCTCTTTTTGCGATCTTAACTGCTGCCTGTGTTGCAAGGAGCACTTGAAACGGTCCCAGCCACCTCCTCGCCTTCCAGTTATTCCTCCTGAAGTCTTTCATCACAGTCCAGTCTCCAGGTTCTAGATCTTGCAGGTTCCCTCCTGCTGGTTGGGGTAGAGCTGATTTCAGATAATTCTGTGTTTGAGACAAAAGGGCAGAAAGTTTTAAACAGTAACACAACATCTCATCCTCACAGTGCCATGTTATCTGCGTTACCTTAAGTCTTGGGCCAATTCCTGTGCTGTGCTGTCTACCAAACAAAATCTCAAACGGGCCAAGATTAACTCTTCCTCTCCTCCCAGATCTCATTTCCATTCGCACAATCGGAAGTGCCTTTGTCCATGTCACCCCAAGTTCCTCACAATATTTTGCCAATTTATTTTTTAGGGCAGCATTTTCTCTTTCCACTGCCCCATCGCTCGCTGGGTGTAAGGGACAGTGTTGTCTCATGTTTATTCCCAAAGAATGACAGATCTGCTGTCATTGACAAATGGTGTTCTATTGTCGCTACTAAGCCTTTCAGGGATGCCCCATCTCGGAATTATCTCAGTTAACAAAGCTTTGGCTACTGCACTGGCATGTTTAGATGTGGGGAACGTTTCCACCCATTTGGAAAACATATCAACTATTACCAACGATACTTTTTTCACCTCGCTGAGCATTAATTCAATAAAGTCCATCTGCAAGTGTTCAAAGGGTTTATTGGTTATGGGTGTGTGCTGCCTGACTCATCTGCATTCCCCTCTCCACATTATTAGTGGCACAGATAGCACAACCTTCACCATATTTCTGGTAGTAATGAATAAATCGCTTCCTATATCAGTGTGCCGAAATACTGTCATTCATCCCCCCTTTTGACTCATGGTCCTTACTGTGTGTCAGCATGGCATAGAATGGAAATAATTATCATGGTCGATAGGGTTTACCATTGGGGCCACACTATATTCCTTTTTTGACACTGCCTCCTGCTTTCGTCCACTCACGCTTTCCTTCCTGTGTGGCCTGTGACTGTTACTCCCGTACGTCTGCTGTTGGGGTACAAATTTTTGTCATGCACATGTCAATCCGCTCACTTAGCGGCTGCTGTGCTGCCGTTCTTGCTGCTGTGTCTGCCCTTGCTTTGCCTTGGGAAATAAAATCATAATGTTTTGTGTGGGCTTCACATTTACACACAATGATTGATTTAGGCAATAGGACCACCTCCAGGAGGTCAACAATCTGGCCACGGTGTGTGATGGGCTTTCCGGTGGAGTTCAAGAATCCGCTGTGTTTCCACAGGTTTCCAAAATCATGTACAACCCCGAATATGTATCTGCTATCGGTGTAAATGTTCACTGTCTTTCTCTCAGCAAACTTACATTCCTTAGTCATGGCAATTAGCTCCACTGCTTGCACCGACAGATGAGAAGGGAGTAATCCCGCAATGATTATCTCGGAGGAAATCACTACAGCATACCAATACAATTATGCCCTGTCTCCTTGCTTCTGTATGCCGCCTCCTCCACAAAAATATCTCCATATCGGGATTCTGAAGTGGTGAATCCTGCAAACCGGATCTCGGGCTGCACATTTTATTAGTTACAGCGACACAATCATGTGGGTCTCCGTCTCGTTCTGTGGGGAGAAGGCTAGCAGGGTTAAGGACGTTACATCCCTTTATTATAATGTGAGCGATCTCAAAAAGCACAGTATTATATCTGAGCCAATTTGCTGCTGACATGCGTGCGGACATTTGTTCGGAAACGAGTAAGATACTGCATACGGTACCAGAAGGGTTTATTCAACATTGCCGACTATATCTTTGATGCTACAGCAGCCTTTTGAGCCGCGGCCATGGCTCGAAGAAATTTAGGCAATGCTGACGCTACGGGGTCCAGTTCAGCTGAAAAATATGCGACCGGCCTCAATTTTCCCCTATCATCCTGCAACAGCAGAAACGTCACGCAGCCACTCTTCTCATCTACTGTTGTTACAAAAAGCTTGTTTGGGTTCGGAATTACCAATGTAGGTGTAGTTTGGAGCGCCTTTTTTAATTCAACGCAGGCACTCCTGGCCTCTGGGGTCCACTGCAACGGACTCTGTTTCTGCAAACCTTTGCCATGGGCTATGTCACTGAGGGGCGCCTCACGGGTTCTGAATTTTGGGATAAACAATCTACAGTAGGAGCACATGCCCAAAACGATAGTAAATATTTATTCGTGTGAGGTTTTGGTATTTGCTGGATTGTTTGAACTCTGTTTTGACCAATGGTCTTCTCTTGTTCAGATAGTAAGTGACCTCAAAACTTTACCTGTTGCACCACAAATTATAGCTTTGTGAGACTGGCTTTGTGCCCTTCCCACGCTAGATGGCAGAGCAACGCAAGGGAATCCTTCTCACATTGTTCCTTTGTTGGTGCCGCTCACAAACAATCATCTACATACTGCAGAAGCGCGGACCCTGGAATAAGAACAAGAGTTTCCAGACTCCTGCGTAGAGCCTCGTTATATATGGTGGGGGACTCACATTAACCCTGAGAAAGTCGCGTGAAGGTATACGATTTCCCTTTGAATGAAAAAGCGAACCAGATTTAACTGTCTGGATACATCGGTGCACGAAAGAAAACATTTGCTAAATCTACAACAGAGAACCATTGGCTCTCCGCTGGAATTTGAGCTAATATAGTCTAGTAGTTGGGAATATTTGTCTAATATAGTCTAGTAGGTGGGACAACAGCATTATTGACTGCCTGCAGGTCTTTAACAAACCTCCATTCCTCCGGTTCACCGGGAATGTATGCCTTTTAGACCGGAGAAATGGGGGCTCTCAATGGTGAGTTTTCACAGGAGATTATCACTCCAGCCTTTAGAGGGATTCAAAGACTGAAGTAATTCCTTCTATGGCCTTTACAAGGACAATACTCAGACTTCGGGGTTATCCTTATGGGTTCACAGTCCGGTATGAGCCCCACATCATGTTTGCCCTTGGCCCACAACTCAGTCGTGATGATTTTTATTCTTGACTAAGAGACTTCTATCGCCGTGAAACGCCACGCTATCCCCTTAGGCTTTTCAGGACTGTCCTGACTGCCTGAGCTAGCCAATTTAGTTTCTTCTTTTATGTCCGCAAATCTGTATTGAACCAGATACCCACGTCGTCCCAGATTTCCCAACCTCTCGTTCTTTGTGCCCTTAGCACCTATGTCCCAAATTCTGCAACCTTTCACCAGACACCTTCGCCAGTGACACGTGAGGAGCGGAGCCTTCTACATCAAAAAGGTATGGTTTGCCTGCTGTTACAGATACTTGAGAAAAGTTCACACTAACTGCACATCTGTGATCACTCCAATAAAATTCGCACAATAACAACTGATCTGATTTAACCAATTTATTGAACCAATCCTTCTCATATCGTTCGTCAGGGCCGTCACGGTGTGTGTGTGTTTTGCATTGCAGCATATCTCCAGCAAGAAAATCGGTGTTAATATGATTAACATGGTTGCTTTCTTCCAAGGTGAGTGAATCGCTCACTGAACATATCATCCCCTGGCTTAATTGCCACTCGTAGACATATATCAGGGGTCGTGGAACATAGTTTACAGCCTGTACTGGTAAATCTTCCCGTTGAATTACCTGCTCGTCGGAGTAATGAGCAGGTCCAGCCCCAGTCTCATTATGTGATCCCGAACCAGCAGATTTAAATGATAAAATTCCGACAACAACAAGGAGATTTGGAATGTTTGCCCTGTACTACTTTCGCAGAATAGGGGTGCTGGAAATCTCTCCCGAACCACCACTCCTGATGTTCAGGAACCTTTCACTCATCTTTATTTACTTCGATTGACTAAACTGGCAAACTTTAAGGATTGAGTAAGTTGCCCCTGTATCTACCAAAAACTGAAGTGTTGTACATTCCACATATAACATAGAGGTACACATCGACTTATACGCATCATTGTGATTTTGAACAGACTGTCCACTTTTCGCAATCTAACCACGCAACATAGAGGTTGGACATGTCTCACTGCCCGTACGATCAATAGAAGAGATTCGTATCAGCGAGTGCTCGTTGCCAAGCATAAGAGAAAGGCGCTTGCTTGCACCTTGTGGGCTGCCCACCTCCACCTCAGCCTTTCCCTGTCAGACACCCTGCGGTCCAGCCTCCCGGGCCGATTGAAGCTGTCTGTGTGGGCACTGTCTCGCCCAGTGGACCATTGCTCTGCAAACAAAGGATCTGCCAGATCTACCTCTGCCAGCACCTCTTCCGCGACCACTTCCTCTTCATCTTCAGCGACTTTCACCTCTGCCACTCTCTCTTCCTGCAACACCTCCCTCCAATGGCTGGGTGACATTTTGCATCATATTAAGTTGAGCTTTATGTGATTGCTGTTCCATTTTTATTTTCCGCTTATCCTTCTCTTGTGTAAGCAATTTTTCAGCATGTATCGCATGTTGTTCTATCAAATTCAGCTTTCCCGTGTGCCAGGTAGTACATTTGTCTTTTACCTTTTTCTCTATTTCGTCCTTCATTCCATTGATGAAGCTGATCCTCAGGTGTGCCTCATATGGCGTGATTTCTGCCGCCATTACGTCGTCGTGTGGTCTCAGTCCACTATGGGCATTATGGATTTCAGTGAGGTGCGGAAGGGACTGGGACACTGTCTCACCTTCCCGTTCTTGACACATTCCTATTTTGGTCATGTCCATTCGCACTGGGAATGCCTCCCTACAGACGCTTGCCAGCGCTGCAACAGAAGCATTAAAATCTCCGTTCTGCTCCGCTTGCGTGTTGGCGACTCTGGCATGGACATTTGCGGCTGGCCACTTATACTTGATTTTAGTGACATCGGCATCTTGTTTTCATCCCAGGAGACATCTCATCTGATGTGACGTGGGATGAAACTCAGTACAGAACTTTGACACTTCTTTGGTGAAATTTTTACTTCCAACCTCGCGAGGGTCAGGCATCTGCCCAAAGGTAATTTCCAGATCCTGCATTGTCCACCGCCGGTGGACCAACACTGGATACCCTTCTTGACCTGCAAGTTCAAACATTGGGGCTTGCAGAACTACCTGATTAGATGATCATACGCCAATACCCTCACTGTCTGTCTCATCATCCGTCGGGGTGTGAGCGCGAACAGGGCCTGGATGCCTTTCATTCTTGGAGTGGTTGTCCTTTTTTTGGGCTTCTTGCTTCAATTGGTTGCAGGTATGACGTGCGACTGATGATTCAGCAGACCATGAGGCGATGGCCGCTGACGTGGAGACTTCGCCAGGCGGATCGCGTAAAAGGGGGGTGGGGGGCTGTTGCTCTCGGAGGGCAGTCATCAAGGTCAGAATATGAAACTTACTTAAGACACTGTACAGCGTCGTTAGGTTGTATTACGCTCGCGTCTGCATGTGTGCTGGTGTTTGTACGTGTATTTGATATATCACCGACTTGAGATTTCCTTTATCTGATATCAGCCTCATATTATAAGCACTCCAATTCACAGATTCTCGTTTTCCCTTCCTTTTCTCCTTCTCTTTCTCCTCCATCATCGACCTCAATATTTCCAGCTGTCTTTTACTAAAGCTTCCTCCCTTCAGTAAACCACATTCCTTCATCCACAATTCTGCCTTTTTTACAGACACTGGGCCGTCATTATTTAACAGGTATTGTATTTTCTGTTCGCCATTTCAACTCCTGTGTGGACTCTCCTTTTGTTCGCTCTTGTTAGAGCCCATTTTTAGAGTAACTGGAAAAGTGTTCAGCTCTCTCTCACGCGGTACTGTTATCTTTTCCCTTTGACTTGCTTTCTTTCCTCCGGAGGTCCCCTCTCGCATTGGACAAGTCCGCCTCAATGCCTTGGTTTTCGTAAACCAAGAAACCACGCATCCAGTCCTCCTTTGGTGAGTCCACCTCAGCCAGTGGTGGTTCCAAGTCTAAAACCACCCTTAAATGTGCTGTCTCTGAAACACTCTCGAGATGGTTATTCCCTTTGGCTTTGCTCTAATGCCACGTGAGAGTTCACTGAACCCTGTTCCTGCTTTATTTATTCTCTTAGAATAAGTCTCACTGGAGTATTACTTAAGTCACGACTCTTACCGCGAACCTCTTCGATTCGAACGCCGGCGCTTGGGCAATCAACAGATTCCTGGTCCTCTCACACAAAAGGGCCAATTCAGTGCTCGATATGAAGGTAAACACCTTCATGGCGCTAGCGCGTCCGCCTCCTAGGAATCTTCAGAATCTCACTCATTCACCTGGTACCGGGGGAGCCCTCAGGTTTTCTGTCGTGGAAATTAAATTGACTTGACTTGCTAATTAGCAAGGACAAAGTAAGGACCTTTATTTTAATTTAGCAGAATTGACCCCAGTACTTTCATCTCGTTGGCTCAATGTAAGGGTTATCTGAGCATTGTTCAGATACTTGCCTCATACTGTTTCTTATCTCACACTCAAAAGCAAAGACTGGGAAAACTCAAATTGTTATTCTCTCGTCCCCTGGTGTTGGATATAACAGTTTTTCTGCTTTCACTGTGTCCGACTGTCGCAAGGTGGAGTTGAATGTTTACAAAACTGAAACAGAGACAAGCTGGCTGCAAACCTCACCAAAGTATTGTTTACAAAGCTCAGCACAGCATTAAATGTTAGAAAAGCATTCTCTTTCAAATTTCACAGTAAATGGATAATTTTACATTACAGTAAATAAGAGGATTCATGAGGGCGCAGCGGTAGATGTCATCTATGTGGACTCCAGTCAGGCGTTCGACAAGGTTTCACATGGGAGACTGATTAGCAAGGTTAGATCTCAACGAATATAGGGGGAACTAGCTATTTGAATACAGAACTGGCTAAACGGTAGAAGGCAGAGGGTGGTGATGGAGGATTGCTTTTCAGACTCGAGGCCTGTGACCGTTGGATTGCCAAAAGGATTGTGCTGCGTCCTCTACTTTTCGTCATTCTCATAAATGATTTGGATGTGAGCATAAGAGGCATAATCAGTAAGTTTGCATATGACATCAACATTGGAGGTGTAGTGGACAGCAAAGTAGGTTACCACAGATTACAACATGATCTTTGTCAGATAGACCAATCGGTTGAGAAGTGGCAGGTGGAGATTAATTAAGGTAAATGCGAGGTGCTGCATTTTTGGAAAGCAAAGCTCAGCAGGACTTTTCCACTTAACGGTAAGGACATAGGGAGTGTTGATGATCAAAGAGATCATGGAGTGCAGATTCATAGCTCCTTGAAAGTGCAGTCGCTGGTAGACACGATGGTGAACAATGCGTTTCGGTATTCTTTGCTTTATTGGTCAGAACATTGCGTCCATTTTGCGGCTATCCCGGACCTTTCTTAGTCCCCTTTCGGAATATTGCGTGCAATTCTGGTCTCCTTCCTATCTATAAGATGTGGCGAAACTTGAAAGGGTCCAGAAAAGATTGACAAAGATATTGCCAGGGTTGGAGGATTTGAGCTGCAGGGAGAGGCTGAATAGGCTGGGGCTGTTTTGCCTCGAGCTTTGTAGGATGAGGGGTGAACGTATGGAGGTTTACAAAGTTAGGAGGGTCATGGATATGAAAAATAGCCAAAGTATTTTCCATGACGTGTGAGAGTCCAGAATTAGAGGGCATAGATTTAGGGTGAGAGGTGAATGATGTAAGAGAGATCTGAGAGGCAACTTGTTCGCGCAGAGGGTTGGACATGTATGGAATCAGCTGCCAGAGGAAGTGGTGGAGTATGGTACAATTGCAACATGCAAAATGTATTTTGAAGAGTGTATGAATAGGAAGGGTTATGAGGGTTATTGGCTGGGTGCTCCTGGGCCTCCTCCATCGCCACTCTCTTACCACCTGACTTTGGAGAAAGCACACCTAATTTTCTGCCTCGGGAACCACCATGACATCAATATGGATTTCACCAGTTTGCCCATATCCCCTCCCCCCACCTAATACCTGTTCTAAACTTCCATCTGATCACCACGCTCATGGCTTTTCCGACATGTCCATCCTACTTCCCAATTATCTGCCCCACGCATCCCTCTGACTTATCACCATCTCCCCCACTTCCTTTTGCATTCTCTGCTGCTTTCCCCCAGGCCCCCGCCCCTGCCATTTAATCTCTCCACCCGCGAGGTTCAAACCCTCAACACTAATGAAGGCTTTTGCTGAAACGTCAACTTTCCTGCTTCTCTGAAGATGCCTGAACTACTGTCCTTTTTGAGGAACACGCTCCTGACTATGCTGCAGCATCTGCAGTTCTCCCTTTCAACTACGTCATTGAAGCCGTATTTTGAGTGTTAGCTTCATTTTATTTGTGTATTTCACGCTCTGTCCGCCCACAAATCTCAGGCATGAGATCTGACCTTAGTCTTGATTGTAGATGCTGGTTTCATATACTGTTTTAATTCTGACATTTTTAATATGTCACTGTTATCTCGATTCTCTACCTTCATTCACAGGGTTATAACCGATCAACTGTGCATTAGTAGGAGTTAGCTGCACTTTCCCACACATAAAAAAAAACATCTCCACTTTACTTTCGATTCCTACAAGACTTCACTGTGCAAGAAAGAGAAAAGAACACCTTTAGTAAGTTAAGATCAGTTGATTTAAAGAATCCCCATCTTCAACTGCTGCCGTCAGATCGACTCGACTCGTCCTTCTGCTGAGGAGTGCCGTGAGTTTATAAAATACTCATACACAGATATATGAGTTTCAAGCAACAGATTAAACATTGGTGTAAAATTTGCCATCCTTTTTATTCATTTGTGTTCGAAATGTGAACAGTTCTTAATCATACCAATCTAATTCTCCTCGCTGCATTCCTGCCCATTTCCGTGAGAATTAACTCTCTTCTGATTGGTTAAAGATAGTTCCCTACGGGAGAATGTGTCACTGTATTTAGGACCCATTCCAGTACAAGTTCACTGTGAATTCACACGTTCTTTATTTCACACATAACACATCATATCAACACATTTACTGAAGGCTAAATATCGTGGTATGTCCGAAATTCCAGGTGCATTTATTAAAATGAATGTCAGTCACAACAGCTATCTCCGTGGTCCTGCTCTAATTGGTCGTGACGAGATTGTTTTATGTGGCTTCCGAAAACATAATTTATTGGCAAACAATCGAAATATCTCCAAGGAAGCATATCAACTTGTTCAAATCATCTTACCTTTCTCGACTTTAATTCGAAGGTTCTCCTAAAGTACATCAGAAACGAATTATTTCATTTTGATTGTCACTTTGAATAACTATTTCATAATTTTATTTGTAAAACTGGAAGCTCCTTGGTAGATTTTAACTTGCATGGTTATTGGGATAGACTAACGCCTGACACTTGCTCTAAAGAGAGCCAATATGACCCAAGATCCCTCTGCTTCTCCACACTGCCAGCAATCCTTTAACTCTGTGTTCTGCATTGACATTCGCACTTCCAAAGTAAACGACTCTACACATTTTCGCGTTTCACTCTATCTGCCATATATCGGACCAGTGTTGCAAACTCGCAATATTTCTTTGCAATCCACAACAGCAGAATACACTATCGACAACTCCACCAACCTCCATGTCATCGGCAAAATTACTCCGTCACCTTTATTCTTCCTCATTTAACGCATTTATAAAACTCGCAAGAGCAGAGGTCCCCTAACCAATCCCTACGGAAGTTCACTGGACACCGACCTCCACGATGCCCTGTCCAATAATCTTCAGTGGACACTTGATGGTCACTGTTCGTGAGGAAATGTTTTTATCTAACTTATTAAGCCTGCCAAAGTACACGTTGACAGATGAAAATTAACTGAGTATGTCCTGCATTACTTTGCCGCTTTGGAAAGTTAAGGAAATATTTCTGTCTCTTCTTTATCCTCCTACATTAAAACAAGGTTATCATGGTGAAGGAAGAAACGGAAATCAATTTGCACATGGTATAGATTTAATGAAGGATTGAAGCATTTCATATCTATCCCTCCTGTCTCTTTATATATTCTCCACTCACCAATATGTTTACATATCATTGGATAAAAATAACAGCTATAGTCAGTGTAACTAAAACATTTATCATCTGCACGGCTGCCAAGATGCCTCAGCATGTCGGAAAATTGTTTGAGTCATGTCCAACACGAGGAATGAATGAAAGGCTTCTCACCGGTGTGAACCGACAGGTGCCTCAGCAGCGTGGACGCCTGAGAGTATCCTTTCCCACACACAGTATTTTTTCCGACAGAGTGGTGCAATTATGGAATGAGCTGCCAGAGGGAGGGGTAGAGGCTGGTACAAGTACAACGTTTATAATGCATCAGGATTGGTAAATAAGTAGGAGGGGGTGAGAGAGATATGGGCCAAACGCTGACTGATGAGATGAGATTTATTAATGATATATTGTCAGCGTGGACAAATTGGACTAAAAGATCTGATTTTGTGCATTCAATTTCTATGACTCTCTATGTCCCTCTCCCTCTCTCGGTCATGTCTCGCTGCGATCTTACCCCAGTTCAGACAGGGAGGTGGTATTGGGGCTGGGTCAGTGGAAATTGGATTGCTCCAACTTCTAACTATTTTTACACAATCATATCCCTGGGAGTGGGTAAACTGAAGTCTACTCCAGTACTGGCAGACTTCGAGTTTGTCCCATGCAGTGAAAGTGTGTGTAACAAAGACATGGAGGGTGTGTGAGATGGAGAGTGGGAGGATGTATGTGAAAAAACATGGGGAGGCTGTGTGAGACCAAGCGGCAGATTCAAACCACTACAAATGGCAGAGGAAAGATCACAGAAGCGCTTCACAGGAGGCTCCTAAGCACTGAGGATGTCACCGAGACAGGGGGAGAAAAGTCTGCAACACAAACTCCCAGCTCGGCAAACAGAACCACAACAACTTGCCATTGAATCTTTTGATGGGCAGTTTGCATATCCAGCTGCCATTTGATTTGTTTCTGGAAATATTAGCATGAAATAAATTAAATATAATCCCTCAGCACTGACCCTCCGACAGCACACACTCGTCCAACACTGAACGGGCGACGATGGCATTACTCAGCACTGACGCTGTGATAGTATCCTCTCGCTCAGTACTGACCCTCCAACAGTGCCTGCTCCCTCATCACTAACCATCTGACTGTGCCCACTCCCTCAGCATTGACCGAATTACAGTAACCGCTCCTTCAGCACTAACCATCTGAGAGTTTCTGCATCCTCAATACTGATGCTCTGTCATCGTCAGCTCCCACAGCACTGAACCTCCAAAAGTGACAGCCCTTTCAGCACTAACCTTTTGCATTGGAAAGAGAAAGCGCCGTTCCGTCAGTTCTGGCCCTCTGACAATGCATGCTTTCTTGGCTCTGTCATTTGAGCCTGGTCCTGGTGCACTATTCCACTCACTTGCACAGTGTTCAGAAGTTTTGAAGCAACCAAAGATATCATCTGTGAATTGCTGCACCAAATGATCATAGCAGTCTCCTGCGAGTGAGGGAAACAGAGGGAGGTGAGCAGAAAAACTATTTGTCACTGTCAGCTTAGATGAATTCCTGCCTCATCCTCAACACATATCCATAACCTGCGGCCAGACTGCCTCTTATTAACAGTCACAGGCCACATTGTATTTGTTACTGGGTAACGGACTAGCCCGGTGTAAGATCTGGAGGTAGGTGAGCAATTTGGTGATCGTGAACACAGATCGCTTTGTTTACTTAAGCATTAGAAATGGATAATTATATACTGCAGGGAAAGAGTTATATCTGAGGGAAAGGCAATTAGGATGAAATTTGTCAAGATTTAGTTTGCACTTGATGTGGAAGGAAACGGATGGAATGAGCACAATTGGAATGTGGAGCTTATTCAAGGAAATGATATTGCATGTACTTGATGAATGTATACCTGGCACTTCTAAAGGAAGTTGTGGAGCGAAGCAGCCGTGGTTTACGAAATAACTTGAAGCTCATGTCAAGAGAAAGTAGAAGGCATATGTTAGGATTTGACGTGAAGGCTCAGTTAGGGCGATTGAGAGTTACAAGTTAGTTACGAGCGTCCTGTACAGAGAGTCCAGAGAGCCAGGAGAGGACATGAGAAATCGCTTGTGGATAAAATCTTAGAAAACCCTATGGCTTTCTTCGTGTGTATGAGGAATCAAAGAATGTCGAGAGTAAGAATAGGACAAGTCAAAGATAGTAGAGATGAATTGCGTGTGAAGTCAGAGGAGGAAGGAAGTCGCCAAATGAATTCTTTTTGTTAGTATTCATATTGGTTTTAGACAACGTTGTCGATGAGAATCTGAGATACAGGCCACTAGACTGGATGGGACTGAGATTTACAAGGAGGACTTGGAAGGTGTGAAAATAGGTAAGTGCCCTCTGTCGGATGGAATCTATCCAAGGATTTTCTGGGAAGCCAGGGAGGAGATTGCAGAGCCTTTGCCTTTGATCTTTATTTCGATATTGTCTACAGGAATAGCACTCGAAGTTTGGAGGATCACAAAAGTTATTCTCTTGTTGAAGAAGGGTAATACAGATGACCCAAGTAATCATAGACCAGTGAGCCTTTCTTTTAGGAAAAAAAAATATGGAACGGAGTATATAAGATAGGGTGTATAATCATTCAGCCAGCAACAATTTGATTTCAGAGGGTCAACATGGTTTCGTGAGTTTTTCGAGAAGGTGACCAAGCATGTTGATGAGGGTAGTGCACTTGACGTGGTGTACATGACGCCTGTGAAGCCTTTGATAAGCTTCCACATGTTAGGCTGTTGGAGAAAATGCAGAGGCATGGGATTGACGATGGTTTCGCAGTTTGGATTAGAAACTGGCTTTCTGTTAGAAGGCAGCAAGTGGTGGCTAATGAAAAATATTCAGCCTGGAATCCGGTCACGATTGATGTGGCACAAAGATCTGTTTTGGGGCCACTGTTGTTTGTTATTTTCGTAAATGACTAAGACGCAGGCATAGGTGGATGGGTTAGTAAGCTTGCAGATAACACTAAAATTGATGGAGTAGTGGACAGCGTGGAAATTTGTTCCAGATTGCAGGGGTGCTTGGATAAACTGCAGAATTGGTCTTAGAGGTGGCAAATGAAGTTCAATGCAGTTAAATGTGAGGTAATTCAAATTGGGAACAATAACAGGAAGGCAGAATACTGAGTTAATGAAAGGATTCTTGGTAATGTGGATGTGCAGAATGACCTTGGAGTCCATGTACATAGTTTCCTGAAAGTTTCCAGCCAGGTTATTATTTTTTAGATTAATCACAGTGTGTAAACAGTCCCTTCTGCCCAACAAGTCCACACCGACACGCCGAATCGCGACCCACCCAGACCCATTCCCGTAACACTGCAGGCAATTTAGCATGGCCAATTCAACTGACCTGCACATTTTTTGGATTGTGGGACGAAACCCACGCAAACACCGGGAGAATGTGCAAACTCCACACAAAGAGTCGCCTGAGGCAGGAATTGAAGCCGGGTCTCTGGCGCTGTGACGCAGCAGTGCTAACCACTGTGCCACCGTGCTTCTAAGAAGGAATACCTTGTTTTCGGTTTCATTGGCAGAGGGTTGAGTTCCTGAGTCATAATGTCATGCTGCAACTATAAAAAACACTTGTGTGGCTCCACTTGGAATATTTTGAACTGCCATTCGCCCCATTCTAGGAAGGATGTGGAAGCATTGGAAAAGTTGCAGACGAGATTTAACAAGATATTGCCTATTCTGGAGGAAACGTCTTCTCAGGAAAACCTGAGAGACTTGGGTCTGTTCTGATTGGAAAGAAGAAGTCAGAGAGCGGATTTGATACAGAGTTACAAAGTTTTTGCAAGGTTTGTGAAGGTTTGTAGCTCAGGTTGAGGTTTTGGGTGTAGGTCTGCTCGCTGAATCAAACCTACAGTGCAGCCATCAAACCTACTCCAGAGAGTTACAGATGGTAAGAGGATTAGATAGGGTAGATTGTGGAAGTCTTTTTCTTAGGAAGATGATGTCAGCTTGTCCGAGTGGTCATTACTACAAATTGAGGGGTTATAGATTTAAGCCGGATGTCAGAAGCAGGTTCATTGCTCAGAGAGTCGTAAGGACGTGGAATGCCCTGACTGTCAATGTCGTTAACTCAGTTAAATTATGGAGATTTAAATAATCCTTGGATAAACACATGGATGATGGTGGGATAATATAGGGGGATGAGCTTAGATTAGTTCACAGGTCGGCACAGCATCGAAAGCCAAAGAGTCTGTGCTGCGCTGTATTGTTCGATTGTTCTATGTTCTAAAGCCAAATCTCCACATCGGGAACCTCCAACCCCATGGCATCAATTGGGATTTCACCAGTTTCCACATTTCCCCTCCCCCACCTTACCCCACTTCACAACTTCCAGCTCAGCACCGTCCTTATGACCTGTCCCATCTGTCCCATTTCCTTCCCATCCATGTGCATCATCCTCCCCTCCAAACTATCAACTTTACAACCTCCTCCGTGCACCTATTGCTTTCCGAGCTACCTTTAGCCCGGCCCCATCCTCTCAAATTTATCTTTCCACACTCGAGGCTTCCAACCAAATTCCTGATCGAAGGCTTTTGCATGAAACGTGATTTTCCTGCTCCTCAGATGCTGCCTGACATGCTGTGCATTTCCAGCACCACATTCTTGAATCTAATCTCCAGCATCTGCAAGACTCACTTTCACCTAATAATCATGGGTGTCCTTAATTTTCTCTTTCCCTTTCCTGACTCCATTTTCAATAAAGTTTAGAGATGTGTAAACAATACATCAGCTATGTCCCAAGAACAGCAAGAGACATATCTTGGTTTTCGATTAATTTGCAGGGCTCTTTCAGTTCAGTCATTTCCTGGGACATCATCTCTTTCAGTATGAGCATTAGGAAAGAACATTCCTTTTAGCAGTAAAAAAACATCAGTCTGTCACTCACCTTTGTTTCATCCACAAGGGCACCCAGACTCTTCTTTACAGCACTTTTTGGAGTTCCTCGTGATTTTAATGGCAGTCAGTCTTTTGACTCTTCCTACCATGTGCCCGACTCAAAAGCCTGAGATGCAATTGAACCTGAAAAGATTTTGACCACCCATTCAACCTGTCACTATCCCTTTCCAGATTCCGCTGTTCTCATCACAAAATGCCCTCCCACCTGTTGTGTATCGTCAGTAAATCTGGACACATTCCACTCTGCCAATTACACCAAGTCATTCATGCAGGTATAAATCATTTAAGTCCTATGACTGACCATTCCAGCACTTTGCTAATTACATATTTACAATTTGAGAAATACGCAATAATCCAGATTCTGTGTCTTCCACTAAATAAATAACGGACTATCCTGACCTTTTTTTTTCTCAACTTCGTGAACTCCTACCTTGTGCAATGGCTTTTGATATGGTCACTTATTGAATGCCTACCAAAATTTGATCAACTCTACTTGTAATATGATCAAAGAACTATGGCAAAGTTGTCAAGTGTGTTTTTACTTTCAACAAATGATTTTGACTCAGTTTGACTCCAATCATCTTTTCTCAACGTTCTGCAATCTCTTTCTTCATAATGGTCTCTCGCAGTTTCCAAAGGACAGATAAGATATTGGAACAGATGGAAGCCATTCGTCCCATCAGTTCAGCTCCACCTTTTAATGAGGTCATGTCTGATTTGGTTAATTCTTAACTGCACTTTTCCGCCTTATCCCCATTCTTCTTGATTCCCAAAGTGACTAATTGTCTCGCCATCTCAGCCTTGATTATACTCAGCCGAGACAGCCTTCCATTGTAAAGAATTCTGCAGGTTTTCTACTCTTTGAAAGACATAATATCCTCCTCGTCTGTGTCTTAAATGATTAACGGTTCCCCTGAGATTAGGCTCTTTATACTCTACGCAAACGTCATTTTTCATTCCATATCTTAAGTCCCAGTCCTCTGGAAACTGACCCTGATCGTTGGCAACATTTCTTCCAGAACATCATCCCACCCCTCCGCACTGCGCCCTCACCCATCAGTATAAACAGACCATGAAAATCTCCAGTTACCCTTCTTTTTTCCAAAGAGAAGAATCCCAACCTCAGTAATTTCTCGACAAAAGGGGTTTGCTCATCGCTGGACATAATGGAAGGCGGAGGATTGCCAAGAGGGTTTGGGAAAATATCGCCAGTTGGCAGGTTAAAAAAAAAAGGAATAATAACAGTAAACTCATGTCTCCAGCTTTGGGAAACTTTAGAATATCTTTGGGAAGCGGAATCTGAGGAGAACGAAGGGTAGATTGTCCAACTTAACAGAGCTGGTCTTAAAGAGGCTGGAACGTTGACTCTGTTGTTCTCTGGACATGGACCAATCTGAGACATTGAAAGGATTTTAGTTCCTGCGCGTCAGGAGTTCAAACCTCGCCACGGCTACAGGACCACGAGAAAACTAGTGTACAAACAAGTTACCAAAAAGTCTCGAAGAAAGCAGGACTCCGGTTGTAGAAATGTTGGTTTCTGTGACATGGATGTGTTTGCAGAGGGTACAGGACTGTTGCCATTTCACTACAGTGAATGTTCCAGGATTTATTTTGGGATAGTAAAACTGATAGAGAACAACAATCAATTTGGGAGGGGCAGGCTGAAGTTTGAATTCGTGAAAAGACTGTTTCATGGATCGTGCAACGAGTCAGTTCACCCGTGTGTGTTGCGTAATTGGTCAACACGTTCATCCATTAACCGAACGGTTGGTGATTTGGGACGTCCCAGGGTTGGATCTCTCATTGCTCCTACTTCATTGTTTTCTTTCCTACATAGCTCCGGGTTTTTAATGTGATCAGGAAAATGTTCCCCAACAGGAATCCTATCCAGAACCGCAACGGAATTTCTGTATTGTTTTAATGGTTAATGCAAAGGACTGTGGATGTTGGGAATCTGAAAGAAAAATAGAAAATTCTGGGGAATGTCAACAGGTTTGCCAGGACTACTGGGAGAAAGCGGAGTTCTGCTAACGTTCTGAAGAATTTCTGAAACGTTGAATTGCCTTTTCCCAGCCTAGATCCTGCTCGACCTGCTGAGTATTTTCCTGCAATTTCCGCCTTCGTTTAAGCTGAATATCGATTCCAGCTATCGGGGTGGAACACCCAGACCCACTTCGTCCCGACATTTCATCGATTTGAAAGCTGTGGTTTTTGAATTCAAATAAACCAAACAATGATTCACCACTGCTAAGCTCCCTAGAGGGAGAGACCTGGAAATAAAAACGTGAACAGTCTATCTGTAGTTGCGGCCGAGTGGTTAAGGCGATGGACTTGAAATCCTTTGGGGCATTCCCACGCAGGTTCGAATCCTGTCAACTACGAATGAGGGTGAACTTCGCGATATGCTTGGCTTTTGGAGATTCAGATCGCGGCGGGGAGAATCACTTCATCCAGGTCATGAATGGTGCAAATCTCCAGTGCACTCAACGAAGTGCACAGATGCACTGCCAAATTTGTTTAGACTCGTTACGACACAGCGTGAACCTTCCTGCTTCCTCTAAAACCAGCAACGATTGACAATGTATTTCTATTACCCATTTTAACGTTCCTTTCGATAATACTATTCAGATAAAACTCCCAATTAAGGTTTATAAAATAACACTTCTTTTCTCAAAACCAGACAGTTGTCGGTTCTTGTCTTCGGATCTTCCCGTGTCTTTTTTTTTCCTTGTTTGGACCTTCTGTGTCACAGGTCACAGATCGAAAAGGTATTTTCCTGAGATATATTTTTACAAGAAGATTGTTACCTGCAAGAACTTGGCATTCCTCCTTTCAACTGCTCAATATCCCCCGTCTCATACCCCAGAGCATCTGATTGGGTCATTTTTTTTTAAGACTTTCAAGGGACGCAATTAAAATTTGAATTGAAATGTATATTTTATTCTGATTAAAATTTGAACTGAGTAGCCAAACTTGAACTGTTTATGACTCCAGGTAATGTACTAATTGAATTGTTCGACCCAGTATTACGTCGTTGTTTTATTGAGAACACTTGTTGCTGTGTCTGGTTGTTCTGCTGCTTTTACCTGTGTTAAACGTGCACCAATATGTTTAAAACACCTCGCCTCTACAGGAAAAAATGAACCATCACAATGAAGATATGTTTTCATTTTAATTTTTAAATACTTTACTCTAACATACAGATAAGTTTCATACAATTTCATCTGAATGCCATCAGTTAAATCTGCGATAATGTATCTGTGAATACATTCTACTGTACGGAAGCTCAGCTAATTGGAATTGGACAGTCAAAACAAAAGAGTTGGCATCTAGCTGCTCGGGTTTGAAGGGTAAGTGGATTATTTAAATGCCTGTGGGGAGCTAATCAAAGCACATCTGCAAAAATAAAAGCAGTCACAAATTCTTCACATAAAATACGTTGTACCACTCATTCAGAGAATCATAGAATTCCTGGTTTGTTCACTGGTTTGGTAAAATGTGGCACATGATGCCCAAAATTGCAACATAAAACATACTTAACAGTAGTAAAAAGTAAGAACTTTTCTATTCAACACAGAACCCATTACTAATTGTTTGCTCGTATTATGTCGGTAGTGAGAAGGCCAACCCAATGATAACATCTCTGTGATTACCGTGAAGGTGATTCCCCGGTTTCGGGGACTCATTACCACACTCAGTTTGCTTCAGGTTCTGAAGTGACCACAGCCAAACAGTATCCCTCATCATGGACCCATTCCAAATCGCGAGCGGCTCGCTCATTGATGATCCACTGAAGCTGCAGTTTATATCCAGGACAGTAGAGAAAGCAGAGTCAGGGATATGGTCAAAAGGAGACGGGGGTAGGGAGGGGAGTAATATAGGTTGTGAAGCAGAAAGTGTGACCTGGAATGAGAGACAGAGACAAGGAGTGTAGAAGGAGGAGAGGCAACGGCAGGATTACATAAAACCAGTGATTCGTGGAGAATCCTTATGGGGAAACATACAGAGGTGGAGAGGGTGTCCAAAAATGTGAGAGAAATAGAACACAAGAGTTGACGGGGGAATTAAACATCAAAACAAAAATTAAAAAAAAAAGAGATTCAACTCTCCTCTCGATTCTGCTGCCTCGGAAATGTGCTGGCATGTGCAGCCAAATCAACGTCCTCAGCAGTAAGAAAGACATTCGAACGCTCGAAGCACTGTACCCCACTTTGCTCAATCAATATTTGGGTCCGTGTGAGGTTTGTCCATGGGCCCATGTCTCCAATCCGTGATTGTGCACTTTGGTTTTGGGGGAGTGTGGTGGTGCAGTTCCTGGGGTGGACCTGGGTGTGGTGAATCTGTGATGATGTCTTTGCATGGTGAAATTCTTGCATTTTTCATCGCGATATTTTTCGCCACTTTATTGTCAATCTCTGCCTCTGAGGTGATCATCACGTTAACCCATTGATACGGATTACCTAAATGCAATATTTACAACGTCAAACAAATTACACACGCACACAGCTCAGGCCAGTGTATAGTGCTGATTGAAACAAAGGATCCCCATCTGGTAGGATTCACTTTTGGGCTGGTCGGAATTGTTTCTTCTTTCTGTACATCTGTACATTGTTACTCTGCCTTCAGTTCAATATTCTCATCTCCTCCCCTGTCATCTCTCAGTTAACCTTCTTCACTCTGTGCTTCCAAACGGCTAATGTTTATTGCTTACATTTAACGGACATTTTATTTTATTTCCACCTTTATAATTCCTGACTTCAGTTTTTCATCATCGTCTCGTGTTCGGAGTGATCAATAATAGACACATGGGGTCATGGAGACACAGACGGAGAGAGAAATATAACGACAAGAAGACGCAAAACAAAGGATTTCTAAAGAAAGGACTGAACGTGGCTTTTGACATTAAAGCCGAAGATTCGTGCACAGTTTCGAAGGTTCTACGATGACTGTTCCACGTTGCAGTCTATGCCCTAGTCTAGATTTTAGATTCTATATGTGGATAAAGGAACTGGATGCATAGCATTGATGTTCCAGCAGTCATTGTTTGGATACAGATGATACAAGTGAAGCATTGATTGCCAGAATGCAATCACTGTTGTCGTAACCTATTGTTACATCTAACCTAACGTCATCTGAAAAAGAAGACGATTCATCTCGTTGTAAGATAATTGAGCTGTATTGGGATTCACGATTTTTCATTTTTGAACACTTGAAATTTCGGCTCTGTAAATTATTATATCTTGAATGACATTTAATTAGCATCGCAATTATGTTTTATGCAGATTTCGTCTCATCTCAATGTTATGAACACATTATGGACCTTGCAGAGAGCTACAATAAATTTACATTTATCGTTGAAATGATACCAAAACGTCTCCTTCAAGCAGGCCAACAACGTTTATCTTTCCCGAGGCTTTTCCTTCCAGTAAGACAAAGGAAAGTAATTGAGCCTGATAAAGCGCACACAAATCTAACGTAATTACTTTGGTTCTCTTGATGGCTTTTTCCAGGCTGTCTGGGCTGAAAGGGTGAATTCTCTGATCCTGGAATGAGGGCTTAGACAACATGGCTTCCTCTTCGAAATCAAAGGCGGAGAACATTTGTTTTGGTGCTTCTTCTCCTGAACTTGATAGAAACAGCTGATGAGAATGTTAATTGTGTTCGCGAGTTCACTTGCAAAAGGCATGTTTATGGTGAATGTGGCCACAGTGACAGAGCTGACGGCGAGTGCTTGGTCAATATATTACCTTGTTAAATATGTCAAAGGTTTCGAGTTCTACTAAATCGTTTTGTGTGTGTTTGTGTTATTTTAGCAATGCTGTAAACATACCGCATGTTTTGCTGAAAGCTTTGTGGTCGACATATCGAATCACACATAGTTTCCAGCGCATGACTTTTGCGTTTCAAAAAGTACAGAACTTAGGTCATGCCAACCTATAAAATGCTTTGTACTAGGTTGAGTTGAGGGTAGTTGGGATCTGGTTTGCTTTCTTCCATAACAAAATAAAGGGTAAGCAAACTTCTGCCTTTAAAAGAAGTCATTAAGATATGATCACACGACGAGAGCAGAAACAAGGAAATCACTAAATTTACACTCATCTCTCTCACATTGTATCGTCAAATATTGTGGTGCTGGTAAACGCCTGCAGATCAGGCAGCGTCTGGGGAGCGGTAGAGTTGATGTTTCGAGAATAAGCTCTTAATCAGAAATGTATGGGATAGGAACAAGGAGCTAAGAGATAAATGGGAGGGGCTGAGTCCTGTGATATGGGAGTGAGGAAGTCGAGAGATGTTCATAGATGTTGGTGGATAGCGGTGTCAGACTGGAGCGGAGGGTGCAGTGGACAGGTGCAAAGGAAGTTCAAAAGCTCGAACAGTCCAAGTGAGCGATCACAAGAGGGAGGGTTGGATCCTGGATTAGGTGGTGTGAGTGGAGATGAGTAAACTGGTGAAATAGACATTGATTCACGTGTGTTTGGAGACTGGCAAGGTGGAAGACAAGTAGTTTTTCCCCCAGGTGACGACTCGTTAAACTTTGGCGGTGGAGGAAGCAAAGGACTTGCATTTCCTTGGGAAGTGGGGGGGGGGGGCGGGGAGTGAAGTGGTCAGACTCAGGCGGTGTGGTGGAGGCACTAAAGAAAACTGCGACCCTGTGGCAGAACCCAATAAAACCCTCTCCCATTTCAATAAAGACTTGACACTCCTAGACGTCCTCCACCAGCCCCCTTCAGGGGGCACTTCAAAGGGACACTCAAAATATAGTAAATATTTTTATATCGGTATAAACATATAAAAGTAAGTTTTGAAAAAATACGACACTTTATGCCAGAACCAAACCTTCATCTTAACATCATCTTCTTGAAATGTCCACCATCAGCTGCATCCTCCCCTCTGATAAATCATCATATCCCAACACCTTCACCTACAACATTCGCCTTTCGAGCTACCATCCTCCACCCAAATCTCCATTCCAAGTAACTATCTATTAGCCCCCGTACCCTCAAATGTCGAGTGTCCTGCTCTACACATGCTGCCTGAAATGCTGTCCATTCCAACGCCAGACCATTCACTCTGATCTCCTGCATCATTACTGAATACTTTCTCCTCGTCGATGTTTCCTACGACAAGGACGTTTGTCATAGTAAGCAGCCATATTGCTTGAAGAAACGACTGTCAGGTATTAATGTTAAATCTTGAAATAATTCGACCACTAACACAAACAAGCTTCCAAATCACCTTTAATCTCTCAGGCTGTTGTATTATTCCACACCTGTCAGTTATTCTATTTTAAATTAGAGTCGTCACTCCTTTACGCCCTCATCAATGTTCCATGCACATGGACGACACCACATCTATTATCTTCATCTGTCAAAGCATACATGTAGCAACACATGGAAAGCACTATTATTTCTTTACAGAGTGAAATAACGGGGGGGGGGGGGGGGGTGTTGGTGGCAGTAAGGGAGCTTGGTGTGCAGTGTGGATCATTTTGAAAATCAAACAATATGTACTTTCTCCAGTTGTAGCTTAACATCCCTTTCAGCCGTTTCTCATTCGCAGTCATCCTTACCAAAAAAAGGACAGTCTGATGAAAGTCTCAGATTTGAGATGAATGGCTGTGATTCATACAGGACCAATTGGTACACCGTACTAAATTGTAATTTTGCTATTATGAATCAAGATTATAAATCAATCACCTGCGGGATGACCTCTCATCTGGTAAAAGCTGGGATAATACTTATGTTCAGTACTCCATTGTATATTAGATTTCGATTTTAGGAAATCAATAAAAACTAGCTTCAGATGAATGGTCAGGGATTGAGTTCTGTTCAAAGTTAGCAATGCATTTTACGTAGATTTAGAATTGCCTATTGGATAAACAAGAACACGATGTTGAATTCCAGGAAGGAGGTCGACGAGTTTTATATTTTGGATTTTGGATAAATCACAAATATATATTGCTCTTTGATTGGGTGTCGGCATAAAATTCAGCATTGGAATCATAGAGAGGATTTTAATTCGTATTAAGGCAGAAATAAGGATCAAGAAGGTTTCTAGTTATAACTTTAACATTGTTTCACCTTAATTCTGGGTTTCGATGATGGATAGATTTGCACTTTTGAAAGAACATGCAGTTATTCTGAAAAAGGAAATGTGAGGATTTCAGATGGTGGAGATCAGAGTCGAGAATTTGTTGCTGGTAAAGCACAGCAGGTCAGGTAGCATTCGGGGGTGCGGGACAATCGAATGTTTCGGCTTAAACCTTACGTCAGGAATTCCCAATGAAAGGCTGATGCCCGAAACGTCGATTATCCTGCTCTTCTGATATTGCCTGTCCCACAGTGATTTTTCAAACATCACACTCTCGAAAACTATTCAGACGGATAGGTTAAGAGTTTAGCATGTAACATGGAGTTGTTCTTTGTCCGTTTTGGTGTTATTCTAATTCACCATGTTAGGTTTGATTGCAAAGAAATTTGTATGTTGTAAGAAGTGTAAGGCAACTATTTATGAACGAGCGAGATGCTAACGAAAGTACAGTGACAGTACGGAAGTATTTATCAAGAAAGCATAGCATTTGATGAGGAAGAAGTGCTTGATGAAAAGGTGTAGCGAAGTTGAACAACAAATTTGTTCCAGATAACATTCATTCAAGGACCTTGAAAAAGGGAGTTGAGGGAAATATATACTTTAAAGAAATTCTGCTTTTTTTTTTAATTAGCAAAAGTTGGGGAGGTGCCAGAATATTGGAATATTGCAACGGTATTGCTGAAAAGAGGTTGCAAAAGTAAAATCCGAAATTACAGGCTGGAATCACTACAGAAATTATAAATCAGGAAAGATTTGTTCATCACATGTCAAACGGTAACACGATTAGGAACATGGTTTCCCTCATGCAAATTGTGTCTTCAAAGTTGCCAGACGTTTTAGAAGAGGCAACAGAAATTTTGGACGAGTGTTGACATGTTATCAATCATGCTTTATTGAATTTCCACAGAACTTGTCATACATTAAATTAAGAATATGTGATGTAGTTGTCAGTATTACACCAAAAGCGCGAGGAGATGACTCCAGGTGCTCTCAGTTTTCCTGTTTCTAAATCAAAGTATTTATTTGGCAGCATATTACATTGAACTCTTAAGTTCCTCCCTTAACGAGGAATAAGTCAATCCATAAATAAATGTGTTCATGTCACAACTAAAGTTGCGTGCCATGAATCCACCTCGAAGTCATATGAATTCAGACTTGCTATAATTCCTTGCATTTGCTCCTGTAATGGTAAAAAACAGAAGAATGCAGCTGCCAGATATGCTGCCGAGGAAAGACACAAAGCTCATTCAACTCTCCGATTCAGCGTCTTTACACTTATCTTTGATGTTCTGACCCCACAGTCTCTAACGGATGTGACTACTTAAATTTATGTGGCGAAGAGTCAGAGCGTTCGGCAGCAAAACTAAAATAAATGGGAGCAATTGGATTGAAACCATTCCAAATTTATTATTTCACATTCATCCAAGATCAGTGTTATAGATTGGCTTTATATAGCAGAACCATGGAACGTTGTCAGTTACATATCCAAATTCCTGTGATAGCCAGTGAGGTATTTTTTTGAAAAGGAAAAATGAAAACGCTGGTTGTTGTGAGACCTGCAGCTTCAGTTCTCTCCGTACAATATTTTGGGCTTTGACAGTGACAAAGAAAAGGTCATAAGTTGTTCAAAGGTGAAATTAACGTTGACTCAAACTCAACATTCTGTGTGTACCCGACCAAGAGCATGGACGACAGTACACATGTACAACAGACAACAGTGTAACGGTAAAAAATATCAGGTTAAAGAATCCGCTGTCGTATTGGATCTGCCATTTCCAAAGGCAGAAGGTACTGACTGGTACAAGTCGAAAGGCCACATTTTTCAACGACATGATCAGTATCATCGCAAATTTAAGTGCAAGTGAAAGAGCGAAACAATATAAATATTTTTAATCAATTCACTGTGACAATAATGCAGAACCATCACTCGGATTTGGTTTATCATTTGGTTACACATTCAAAAATCTCTGGTGAAGAAGAGTGCCAGCAATAATTATGAAATAACAAAATATCTTAAAACAATTTCAAATGGTGGTTTCATCGGAGACAAGTCCCAGACGGTAGAAGCTGAGCCATTCGTGTTCAGGGACCTTCGTGGCGGTGTTTTGACAGCTTCTGGAAGAGAACGGTCTGCTCAAAATATTTGAACATATTTCATAATTAGTAGCTAGAAGCAACTAAGTTAATGTCGTTTATTCTGATTTCCACAATCCTCACATGTTACAACAAAAGAGAAGGGAGAAGTTAAAATGAACTGATGGTCACTGCGAGAAACTCAAAACAGCTTGTCATGCGTAAAGGAATTCTAAGGAATGGCGATAAGTTCATTGTCCTTTGCAATTTTAATAAACAAAAGAAATGGCAATGAAAAGTAGAAACACATCATCAAAATAAACAGACATATAAAAAATTGAAATTATGCATAATACGAAGAGATTTGTAAAGTGTTCCAAGAACGAAAGTTCAACATTCTACCTTGCAATTTGCAGACATAGGAAATAGAAAGAGGCGCACGACATTCAGATCGCACAGGTTGCTCTGTCATTCATGTGGTACTTGGCTGATCTGGTTGCAACTCAGATCCACATTCCCAACTTCCCTTGTTCAACTAGATATTATTCCCATTTACCTTAAAAATAGTTAACCATGTCATCAGAGAGTCAAACAGAAATATTGATGACATACGAGAGTAAAAGAAATCATGTTTTTCTTAACGAGTGTTAGTCCAATATCCAAAGAGTGTTAATCGGTTCTTGAGGCGTCTGAAAGTGAAAATGTTCTCTTCACCTTGATTATTTTAAACTGCCCTCAGGGCAGTGCACGTTTCAATCAAGACGTTTTAATGCCAGTAATCTCAGAGTTAGATCACATCTCAATGCGGTACGGAAAAGCTTAGTCTGCAATCTTTTTTCCCTAAAATATAGAGCCCGCTCATTTCAGGTAATATTCTGTTAAAACATATTGAACTGTTTCCTTCCTTGAATAAGGTGAACAGTATGAGTCCAGTCCTCCTATTGTAGTCTCATCACCGTGTTCTTTAGCTATAGATTTCAATATGATAAAATAAGATTCAACATATGTTTTGGTAATACAGTGAGTATCACGCTGGAAATCAATTTGCAGTGTTCCCAGCATCGACATGCGATTGCAAAAAAATTAGACTGTTAGAGAAATTGTACACTTTGCCTGCGTTTCAGAAGCAGTTGAATATGAAACACGTTAAAACCTGGGGACTGCATCAATACATTATTTGAACGTGCTATATATCACTTCAGCAACAAATAACTACAAAAACCAGAAGTATATCTATACAACGTTATCCAGAAATACGGGTAGCCAATAAACACAATCAACCACTTCCTCAAAAACAAACGCAAACAAGTAGACACAACACAAACAAAATCTATAGCTGCATTACCTTACTTCAAAGGCATATCAGAAATTGCATCTAGACCACTCAGACGCCTTGGCATCCTGGGAGACAATAAAACTTCCAACACACTTAAATTGTCGACTGATGATCCGAAAGGAGTCATTAGATACCACTAGCAAAACTAACATCATTTACGAGATACCATGCAAGAACTGTAGAAAAACACATTACATCGGACAAATTAGCAGGAAACTGGCCACCAGGATACATGAACAACAACTGGCCACCAAACTTAAGACCCACTCTCATTAGTTTTCATACATACAGGCAAAGAACGACACCACTTTGACTGGGAAAGCACACATACACCACAAGACAGACGCAAGGAAGACACGCATCTAAATTCTTAGAGGCATGGCATTCTAACCAGAACTGCATCAGTGAACGCATATGAATATCGACCTTATGTACGTTCCCTTGAAAGAATGAACGGGAAATGACATCACCCACCTTAAGAATCGAAGGCCTATAAAAAGGAAGGCTGGACATACCACAACAGCTTCCCCAGAGAATCTCACTAAAAATGTTCCCTACTTTATAGTTGCAAACTCTCTGAAAACAAACTATCAAGCTCTGCGACCCTCCTTACATACTTGTCATCAAGCTGAGCATCAGATCTTCTCAAATATCGGTGGCATCAGATGATAGAGAGGTATGTCTGAGGAAGTGCTAACTCCTGAAGAATGCTGCATATGCTTGCATCCCAGCCATTGCTGCTAATTTCTGGTGAATGAATTAAATGCAGCTAGTACAGCTTTGTTGCATTTTTGGCATGATTTTGCACAATCACGCCCAGTGCATTTAAAATACTGCATGGATCAGAGAAACAATGCCATCTCGTTGTCAATACAGATGTAGGAAAAATGCCAGAAATGCAGTTGCACTCGGGCTACATGAAGATGGAGACTGTGAAGCAGTACATATCGCTAATTCAAATCAGGACGGGACATATGCAATTAGTGGCAGGGTCTCAGGGAGTGTTTCCAGACTTAGGGAACATGCGGTGCAGGTTCGTAGATTTTTGAAGGTGATGCAGCAGTTCGTCGTGATCGTTTGAATATTGCCATCAGATTGCCATTTTGCCGCTCTGCACGACATTGGTTAGGCCGCTTTTGGAGTACTGCTGTTAGGTTTTGTCTCTGTGCTTTGAAATGATTGTGCTCAATCCGAAAGAATGCAGAATTGATTCACATGGACGCTTCCAAGACTGGAGGGTTTCAGCTCGAGGGAGCGGCTGAATAACCTGGGGCTAATTGACATGGGTGTCGGAGTATCAGGGGTCCCATGTCGAAGTTTCTAAAATCGTGAGGGGGCGTGGATCGCTGATGTATTTTTTCCAAGCATAAGTAAGCCCGAAACATTAGAACATGCCTTTAAGGTAAGGGACGATTTTACACGTTCCTAACGAAATGCTTTTTCATGGAGAGTATGGTGCATCTATGGAATGACCTGCTAGAGGAAGTGGTGGAGGCACATTTAATTATATATTTTAAAGTGGCATCTGGGTATTTGCATATTGTTTCCTGAAAGATGGCAGAATTTCATTCTAGAACATGTGCCTGCACGTATGCAGCTGGGTCAATGGCCTTTAATTTATACCACTGCGCTTTATCCGCCTCTTGTCAAAACCAATCAGACGCTTGACTACTTAGGCAGATGTTATGGAAAAGAAGACGAGACGATTATATTGGAAACCAATGGTTGCTAGTTAAGAAATAATACAACTAGCTGACTGAGTGTATTACTTTCTCTTGAAAAGGAAATCGAGATTAAATTATCTCTTTTTCATCCCTGTGGAGGGATAGTAACTTGACTGCATTCGAACCATCACCTCTTCGAAACTAAAAAGCAGCCCAGTGCAATCTGAAATTCCTGATTAAAACACAGAGAGTCGAACGTTTACCAAAGTGGCAGAGGTTCTAATCGTGATAATTCGAGGAACAAAAAATTAAACATGCAGGTGCTTCAGAAGTCTACGATCTGGAGAATGTAAAAGGTATAAAATTAGAAGCTGATCTGGGAAAGATGGCAGATACATCATTGGTCAAGTGCTGAAAGGACCGACAATGACACTTCCACTTCGAAGAAACTGCCTTCCAACACCACTATTGGAAGTGCTTGCACATCCAGCTATGTTTCATCAAAATAAGTGCTTCTACTTCTGAATAAATTTCTGATACGAATATATTTATTAAATGGTTGTAAGTATTGTTTGGTACGCAACAATCTGTTGATTTCCTGCGACTATTTAGTCAGGGCCAATATAAAATTCCTTCCATTACTTAACGTATATGCCATGAAGCGTCCATTGGCTCTTCGAGACAGAAGCTTGCCCTGATAAGGAATTGTGCAAATCTGCTATTTGGCTGGTGAAAGAGACTTCTCCCCAAATCTTGCATCGGTTGCTCTTGCTGGTGAGTCATTTTACCGTGGCAGGTGTGAATTAGTATAAAGTGTTTTCTTGTTCATACCTCATTATTGATAACATTGAACATTTACTGGAACAAACAAATCAATTCTGTTTCTGCAAGATTCATATCTCTCTTTCGAAATGATTTGATACCTATTTATATATTAAATGCCTGAATGAAAGATTTATTGAATGTTGAAACGGATGTTTCTGATGTATCATATTCATTCTATTCAGTATGTCGGTCGTTCTCACATTTACATGATTATACTGAACGTGTTTACCTGCTAGCAAAATTTGTTTTAGTCAGAAACTGGAATATGAATTGTCTCGTCTGGTTGTTTTGGAGCGAACTTGGTGACAAGAATGATTCTCACAAGAGGAAGATGTGGCCTTTCTAAATGTATCACTTTTTCCATGGTGTCAAAGGAAATAACAGGTCTATTGATGATTAACATCAATATGTTACTGTATCGTGTCTTCAGTTACCAGTTTACCCTTTCATTCTTGTCCCCCACAGCAGTCTGCAGGGTAATTTATATCTGACTGCTGTCGATCTTGATTTATATCTTTGGTGCATTGTCTCCTTCACATTTGATCTCCTTGCTGTGGTTTGCTTCCAGAAGTTCCAATGTATTGTACAAAAAGTGTATCAGTAACTTTTACAGTAACCTTTTTTTGGGGTCTAACTCTGTTAAAGGAAATGCCAGTTTATTTTTTTTTTAATTCACACCTCACCAAATATTTCATAAGGTGCAGTGGAGCGGTTGTCAAACAACTTCACCTGCAGAAATGGCATTTGGTTGGTGTTACACGGCCTCAGTCGATTGGTTTCCATTTTGTCTGATCATCCTGTTCAATTCAATGAAAGTATGACGTATTTTAGTGGCCAATAGAACTCTTTCAGGAGTCCAGTGTCGACGGAGTGAGAATCATAGCAATTGGGAGACTGAGAATGGAAGGAAACTCATCATTTTACTTCTCTCAGTGTTGTAATTAACATGTTACTATGCCCTATTTACTGCCAGGGTAACTACAAAGGCCCTAGTTATATCTGTGAAACACGAGAATTCATTAAGATTAGAGTGGTTTTGGAAAAGCGCAGTAAGTCAGACCGCATCCGAAGAGCAGGAAAATCAAAGTTTTGGGCAAGTGCCCTTCATCAGGAATGAGCCACTGTGGTGGAGAGATAAATGGGAGTGGGATGGGGCTGGGGCGAAGGTAGCTAAGAGTACAATAGTTGAATTCAGGTGCGAATGAAAGTGATATATCAGAGAGGAAGGGTGAGCGGGTAGGTGGGAAGAAAGTTTGGCAGGTAGAACAGATGATGAGAATGGTGCTGAGCTAGCAGTTTGGAACAGGGGTAAGGTGCGGGGATGGTAAATGAAGAAGCTGGGGACGTTCACACTGATGCCCTGGCATTGAGGTGGTCTGAGGCGAAGATGAGACCTTCTTCCCCGGGCGTCGTGTGGAAATGGATTAGTGGTGGAGGAGGCCCAGGAACTGCATGTCCTCGGCAAAGTGCGACGGAGAGTTGAAATGTTCGGACCCGGCTTGGTCGGGTTGATTGGTGCTGGTGTCCCGGAAATGTTCCTTCGAGCACTTTGTGAGTAAGCATCCTGTCTACCCAATGCAAAGGAGGCCACATCAGGAGCAACAGATGCAACACATGATATTTGTGGAAGTGCAGGTGAAACTTTGATGGAGGTGGAAGGCACCTGTTGGACCTCGGATGAAGATGAGTGGGGAGGTGTGAGCGCAGGTTTTGCAATTCCTGCGGTGGCAGTGGAATGTGCAAGGAAGGGAGGGTTTGTTGTTGGGGGGCGTGGGCCTGAATAGGCAGTCAAGAAGGGACTCCAAACACTTCATATTCATATACCCATCCAACTGCATCATAAATGTTTCAATTGTACCAGCCTCCACTACTTCCTCTGGCAGCTCATTTCATATACGTACCACCCACTGTGTGAAAAAAGTTGCCCCTTAGGTCACTTGTAGATCTTTACACTCTCACCCTAACCAATGCCCTGTAGTTCTTTCCTTGCCCGAACGCAAGGAAAGGACCTGGGTTTTTTTTGCCCTGCCCGTCATAATTATGTAAACCACTATAAGGTCACCCCTCAGCCTCTGCAGATTTAATGATTCTTCCTAGCTTCTATCTTTTCGGCTCTCTTTCAGAATACGAGATTGTACTAGTAGGTGTATGCCTTATCATGAAGTTGCGTTTCTCTTTGGATAAGTTTAAAGTGATCTCAACATAAATATCGATTAATAATTTGACATTTTGTGCCGGTTTTAATTGGGCACCACAATCAGTAACTATCTAACCTCGCCTTCTTTTTCGTAAGTCGTGAGAAATCACACAGTTTTCTTTAACACTTTATTTCAGAATCTGAAGGACAGCAAAGAAGAGTATTAATACCCACGTGACATCACAAAATTACAGAATAAGACAAGAAACGCATGGTTTTCATTCCGTTGTGTTGCAGAAGGAGGCTATTTGGTCCTCTTTGTCTAAGTGGCGTCTCTCTGATGTAATCATACCAGTTCATTCTCTGCAATTAAAACATTAAAGATGGAAATTTTTTGTCGCCCAATTTTTTTGTGAGATCATTGCTTGCAGATGTTTTCATCACACTAGTGGATAGAGTCGTCGAATTCACTGTTACACATCGCATCAAGTAATCCTGAAGTATGTATGCTATTGCTAATTTTGCAGTAGTATAACGAGTATGTTATTGATTGTTGTGCCAAACATACGAACATAGGTGAATAGTATTTTCAACTCCCGAGCAGCAAAATTATCTACTTGACAGCGTTATTCATGCTACTTCAATTCTTTACATTTATTTCCAGTTCTGATTCGGTACGAACTGATTGATTCCATCTTAAAAAGCATAAAAATATATTGGAGAAAGTACGATCTGAGACGATTGCAATTTTAAGTCTTCTGGCGTAAGGGAAGTCAGTTTTGATACTAATTATCTGTTTATGTCGAATATACCACAACTCTTCCATCCATAGTGCAATTTTCATGTTTTAGCTTGAAACCGCTTTTTCATGGTCTTGTGGGTTTTCTCAAACTACGTTTCCTCTGCAGAGAGATTTGCTTCAGAAAATTGAGCTCTTTCGTCAAGCATGAAAGGTCATCCCTGAAAGTATGGCATTGCCGTAACTTGCAGATGAAAGTCATTTCACCCAACAAGTTTCCATCTCCACCCGAGGAGCACGCCACCCTATTCCAGTAAACCAACATTTCGATAGTTAATCCACCTGAAACACCATGCTACTGTTTAATTGTGCAAGTCCAGTTCACATAAATTGCACGTCACTGGACTATAGGAGAAAGCAGAACATCCAGAGAACGTACAAACTCCACAAACTCTGAGGCGAGAATCAAAACTTGCAGTCGTGCCCATAACTGCACTATTGCAACCTGACGTTTGACACTTCTTCTTTCCAAAATGTACACATACTCAATTTGCATCTTTTTGACTCAAACGAATTTAATGTCAAAATAACTAACACAAGTATTAACATAGCTCCCTTGATGTACTTTCATGACTGTGTGTTTCAGTTACTATGAAGCAACGTGGTATCTTGTGAACGTGCCAGTTCGTCTCCGTCATTTTTTTCCCATTCATTCAGCAGACGAGGTTGTGGTTGATGAGATCATCATTTATGGCCAATCTGTAACTGCCAAGAAGCCAGTTACGAATCAACTACATTGTTGTGGGTCTGGATTCACATGCATGCCAGGGCAGGTAAAGACAAAAGTATCCCTCTCTCGAGACCATTCCTCACATAGAATTTTGTCCTGAATACTGATAATTGATTCATGAATATATTAAAAACTTAATTCCAGATTTTTGAAATAAGTTTTAACTTTCTGCAGGAATTCCAGCTTTGCGTCCCCAGAATGCTGCCTGCGTCTCTGCATTAACTATCCAAATATAATACCACCAGGCCATCACCTCTCCCTTATCTCACGTTATTGTTTCCTAATGCTTGAGTCTCTTCTCTGTACATGACAACACCAACAACTAAAGAGAAGCTTGTTCTCAGCTGTTCCTTTAGAGTCATCTTCACCAATCCATTAAAATCTGCTGCAATTATTATTAAAAAATCTTTGTGACACATTTCTGCCAACGTTACCTTTCATACTACAACGACAGATCCACTATGTCCCAGAAATTATTCGTGATTAATGATTTTGTTCAACTTCAAAACAGTCAATATATTTTAAAAGAACATTCACGGGCATTTCCACAACTTCTGCTTTTTAAAATATCTCGTGCTGCGATCACTTGCACTGACAGTGTCGAAATGGCAGAGATTCCGCATTATTGAAATAAAATAATAATTTATAAGTAAGCTTGCATATTATACTGAATGCCATCAAATCGGAATAGGGTTGCAAAATCGAGATGATATTCAATCTTAAAACTTGGTCATCGGTAATGAGAGGACTTTGTTTATTAAAAGGCCCTTTGCTGGACAGCGATCTATTCTGATGAATGCATCGCATTCTCATGTCACTACTTTCTTCATTATCATTAATTGGGTGACATGAACGTGCATGAGTCGCTGAAGATGACACATCAAAACACAAGAAGCAAATAAAACTGCTGCAGACTAACATTTGACCCTTCAAACCTTCGTGGATCCACATCCACTGTCAAAATCTGTCGCCGATTTTCTAAGAGTCTGTGTCACATCGGTCCCAGCTCAGTTATGCATCTATCCAGGTGCGTCTTTAAAGACGCTATCTTGCTCGCCGCTGTCACTTCCACTGGTAACGCATTTTAGGCATCCATCACCTTCTGTGTTTCGAAAATTCCATGCATATCTCCCCTAAACGTTGCCCCTGTCACTTTGAACCCATGACACCCAGTAATTCAGCCCCCCATTTCTGAGAAACATCTTCTTGCTATCCACCTTGTGCATAACTCTCGTTATTGTGTGGACCTCAATCAGTTCCCTCCTCAACCTTTGTCTTCCTAATCAAAATAATCCTTATCGACCCAATCTGTCTTCATACCTGGCGACCTCCATATCAGGCAAATCCTGGAGAACGTCCTCTCTCCAAAGAATCCATATAGTTTTGGTAATTTAGCAAGGAGAACTGTCTGCAATATTACAAATGTGATGGAACCAATGTCTGAAATAACTATAAGGTGACCTGTCAAATTCTGTACTCAGTATCCTGCCTGATGAAGGCCTCACAGACCACTCTATTGACCTGTGTTGCCACCTTCAGGGAACAATGGAACAGAACACCCAGATCTCTCCTTGCATCAATTATCTCCAGGAGATTTCCATTTACTGTATAGTTCGCTCCTGAACAGGATCTACCAAAATGCATCACCTTGCATTTTCCCGAATTGAACTCTGTCTGCCAATTCCCTTCCCAACTGTCCAACCTATCTGCATTCGGCTGTATTCTCCGACGGTTTCCTTCATTATTTACAGCTTCACCAATCTGCTTCATCTGCAATCTTGCCACTCAGACCATCTATACCTTCCTCCAAACTCCCCTCGTCACAGGTCTCCATTCTGAGAAGCTCCATTCTACTATTGTTCTTTGTTTCCTGTGGCCCACCCAGTTCTTTTTAGATCTACCTTGCACACCATGGTCACCATTCGACTTCACCTTCTCCAGGAGCCTTACATGAGGAAAGTTTCAAACACCTTACAGACGTGCATTCGTATGATATGTACAGCCATTCTCTCATCAAACACCTTTGTCAAATCCTCTATTCTATTAATGTTGTAAGACATAACCTTCCCTCCACAAAACCATTATGCTTATCATTGATAAGCAAATATTCATCCAGATGGGAGTCGATCCTATCCCTCAATCTTCTCCAGCAACTTCCCTACCGCAGATGTCAGGCTCACCATTCTAGAATTACGTGGATTATCCGTGCTACACTTATTAAACAAGTGGACAGCATTGGCAATTCTCCAGTCCTCCGGGACCTCACCCATGTTAAAGGATGCTGCAAAGATATCTGTTGATGCCCCAGGTATTTCCTCTCTCTCTTTCCTCAGCAACGCGGGATAGATGCAATTTGGAGCTGGGGACTTGTCCATCTTAATGCCTTTTAGGATATCCAGCACTTTCTCCCTCCATAAGCTGACTTGAAGTAGAGTAATCAAACATCAGTTACCAATCTCAACATCCATTATGTCCCACTCCTCAGTGATTGTGAATGCAAAGTATTCGTTAAACGTCTCAACCATTTTCTCTGGCTCCACACGTATCTTTCATTTTTTGTCTTTGATTGGGCCAACCCTTTCTCTAGTTTTCCTCTTGTTCATTACATATGAATAAAACGTTTTGGGATTTTTCTTAAATCTGTTTGCGAAAGATATCTCTTACCCACTTTTAGCCCTCTTAATTCTACGTTTCAGATTTGTCCTGCATTCTCGATATTCTTCCAAAGCTTCGACTGTCTTCAGAATCTGCCTGCCTAGACCTTATGTATGCGTCCTTTTACTTGCAGCTGATTTTACACGTTAACCTATCTTCTTTGCTTCCCTAATTTTGATATTTCCATCCCTCATTTTCAATAGAAAAATCCCTCTGCACTCCAGTTAAATACTCTTTAAAAGACTCCTTCATATCAAACGTGGATTTATCTTCAAACACCTGTTCCCAATATACTTTACCCAGCTCCTGCCGAATTTAGATATAGTTGACCTTCCCCCAATGTAGCAATCTTCCTTTCGGGCCATAGTCTTCATTGTCCATGATGATTCTAAATTTTACGGAATTGTGAATACTATTCCCAAAGTAATCGCCATTTGAAACTTCAACCAAATTTTCCGAGCTCATTCCCCAACATCACGTCCAGAATGGTCCCTTCCTATGTCGGACTACTTACAAAATGCTCGAGAAAGTCTTCCTGGATTCTGCTAAATATATTTACCTCCTTCTACACCGCCAAGATGGACAGAATCCAAGTCAATACTGGGAAAAATAAAATATTGCATCTGCACTACACTTTTTTCTCCTGCATTTTTACATATATGTTGACATATTTATACTACTATCTCCCGCTCGCTGTTGAGAGGCCTGTAGGAAAGTTCCAACATTTATTCCGCATCCTCCCCATCTCTGAGCCCTCCCATATTCCATCATTCTTTGAGTCATTCATCGTGACCTCCTTCAGTATGGCTGTGGTATCCTCTTTGGCAAGTAATGCAAGTCGTCTACCTATTTTAGCTCCCGCTCTATCCCCACTGAAGCATCGAGATTCCGGGATATTTAATTGCAAGTCATGTGCTTCCGCCAAACAAGTCTCAATAATGTCAATGACATCATAATCTCAGGTGTCATTCCAAGCCCTAAGAAAAACTGCCTACCAATTACACTTTCAGTATTAAAACAAATGCACCTCAGACGACCAGTCCCTTTTGCGCTTTTCATCTGCTGTCGACCTACTGACATCATTATCTAGTTCTAGTTTAGTTACCGCTCTGTTACTGTCGACGAATCCCTCTTTAATCCCCAGTCCCCTGCCACATTAGTTTAACTCCTCTCCAACAGCGTTCACACAAGCATTGATTACAGTCCGGCCCAGATGTAGACCGTCTAATTAGTAATCATCCCACCTGTCCCAGAATCGATGAGAATGTCCCAACAAACGGAAGCCCGCTGTCTTGCACCATCCCTCAAACCACACATTCATCCTGCATGTCCTTCACTCCTATTCTGTTTAGCACCGGGCACTGTTGGCAATCATCAGATTATTATTTTGGAGGTCTTACTTTTTAGCTTGGTTCACAATTCCCTAAATTCTGATTGTAGGAGCTCCTCGTTTGTTTGTTTTTTTTACCGGAATTTCTGGCATTGGGTTCAGAGGGAAATCAGGCTGGTTAAACCAGGACAACGAAGGCAAAGACTGGGATGGAGATTCCAAAGAGACCGTGCAAATACATTAGGGCGAGAGACGAGACAGGGGCACAATAAGCCCCTTAAGGACCAATAAAGCCGTCTATTTGTTAAACCGCAGGAAACAAATTCTGCACATTGTACAACTATATTACTGCATTATTTACTGTGAAGTACGAAATGTAAGTTAGTGAACTTTGTTAAATTAACAGTGATGTCTCGAAAAGCGTCCACATTCCTGAGGAGGAAGTCCTGGAGACCTTAAGGGCAGAAAAGTAGATGCATCTTCGGGTCTTGATCAGTTGTAACCCAGACGCTTGTGGGTAGCTCAGGAAAAGATTGTTGTATCCATTGCTAAAATATTCGCATTATCGAAGTTCCATGTGGGGTGCTGGAAGAACAGAGTGCACGTAATGCTGTGCCTTCTTTTATTAGGAATGTTGCAAGAAAAATCTGGAAAATTCTAAAACTTTGAGCCTGACGTTAATGGTGGATGGATTGTCGGAGGGGATACTGAGGGACAGCAAATCAATTCAGTTGGAATAGCAAGGACAGGTTCGATACTGTCAATAAGGCTTTGTGGTTGGGAAGTTATGTCTCACTTCTGCACTGAAGATTTTTGAAGAGCTGACAATGAAGATTGATGAAGGCAGAGTGGTAGACGTTGTTTCTTTGGACCTCAGCAAGGCGTTCTACAAAGTTACATATGCTAGATCTGTTAATATGTTTGAATCCCAAATGATCGAAGGGGAGGTAACCAATTGGATGCAAAATTGGTTTGAATACAGAAAGAAAGGACAGTGGTTGGCGGTTGTTATTTCAGGATTCAGGACCTTGAGCAGCGATGTGCTACATCAACTTGTGCGGGGTCCACTATGTTTTATCGTTTCTCTAAAGATTTGAATGTGAATACAAGACGCATTCGTAAATTCATAAATTCACTCGGTGCAGAAAATATTAATTTTTATACCGACATATCGACCATTGAAAGTGTGCTAAATCTGCCACAGGTCCACACAGTCTCCGAACACTCACGCAATGCTCCTGCAGGTTTCTTTGGTAATCAACTTAACCCACACTCTTCTGGATATTATGGACAATTCAGCATGGCGAATCCACCTAACCTGCACACATTTGCGAAGTTGGACGTAAAAGGAATTTTGGGAGGAATCCCACGCAGATGCCGGGAAAATGTGCAATCTCCATAAAAATGATTTGCCCGAGGCTGGAATTCAATCTAACTCGCCAATGCTTTGAGGTAACTGTGCTAAACATTGAGCACAATGGCGCTCATACCCTTGAACTTTATCACATTTGATGCAGTTATGCAAATATTTTTGGAAACGTTCAGGCCAACAGTACCTTCCCAGGCAGTGTTTCACCACATGCTGAGTGAAAACGCTTCTTTTACCCAAATTCCTTCGCAATCTTTGGGCCGTTGCCAAAGCTTATGCTGTCTCATGTCTGATTCCTCATTCTAGCAGAATGGCTGCATTATATTCGCTGTGTACAAACGCCTTACGAACATATGCAGCTCAATTCTGTACACACCTCCGTCATCTCCGAACAATGGAAAACTTTCCAAATCTATCTCGTCTCCACTAACAACTCAATTTCTCCATTCCAGGTGACATCCTGGTGGACCATCTCTGTATGTTCTCCAAGATCAGTTATTAATTTCCCAGTCGCACTTCGATGTCCAGCAATACATGAATTGGTAGATTAAAGAGAGTTTATAGGTTACTGCGGATTATATCCGCAATAAATGCTGCTGGTTGTGAATCCTATCAGACCTAATGGACCGGTTGGAGAGACAGCGAGAGGCAATGAGGAATTTGCAATAACAACAGTATGTGATAGATGACAGTTATATGACGTGGAGAAACATCTCAGATATAGTCAAATAAATGGATTAACTCCTGGAAAGTTAAGGCAGTTAGGCATTTGTTGCAGAAATCTTCTGTGGCTGTCCCCATTTCATGCAAGTTCTGATTTGGAAAATGTACGGTATGATCAATTCACAAGGGAACGTAGCACTAACACCCAAGTTTCTGGTATTGAGACTGGCTCTAACGAGGGGCACGTCGGACTCCAAGAGATCAATTGTGTTAGGGGATTCTCCAGTCCGAGGTCCAGACAGACATTTCTGTTGCCAGAAGCATAAAATCAGAATGGTGTGTGGAATGCCTAGGGCCAGGATCAAGGATGTCTCAGAGAGGATGCAGAACTTTCTCAAAGGGGAGGATGGTCAGCAAGACGTCATTGTCCACAGTGGAACAAAGGAAATAGAATGGGAAAAGATTGAGATTCTGAAGGGAGATTACAGAGAGTTAGACAGAAAGTTTAGAAGGAGCATCTCGAGAGTAGAAATATCTGGTTGACTCCAGTGCCACGGACTAGTGAGGGCAGGAATAGACGGATAGAACAGGTGAATTCCTTACTGAGGAGTTGCTGTATGGGAGAAGGATTCACGCTTTTGCATCATTGGAATCTCTTTTGGGGAGGAAGTGACCTGTACAAAAGGGTGGAATGCACATAAATTGGAATGAGACTAATATACTGGCAGGGTGATTTGCTCGAGCTGCTATGGAGGATTTAAGTTACTAAGGTGGGAGGGTGCGACCCAGGAAGATAGTGAGGAAAGAGATCAACCTGAAACTGGTAAAGTTAAGAACGGAAGCGAGTCAAACTGTCAAGGCATGGTTAGGAAGATGTGACTGGAATATCATAGCAGTTTCAGAAATATGGCTCAAGTGTGGGCAGGACTGGCTGCCTAATGTTCCGACGTACAAATGCTGCACGAAGAACAGAAAGGGAGGCAAGAGAGGAGATGGAGTTGCGTTTTTGATATGGGAAAGCATTACAGCTGTAGTGAGGGAAGATCTTCCTGGGAAATATATCCAGTGAAGTTATTTGGATGCAACTGAGGAATAAGAAAGGGACAATCTCTATTAAAGATCCCCTAATACTCGGACGGATATTGAGAAACAAACTTGTAAGGAGATCTCAGCTTCTGTAAGAATAATAGGGTGGTTATGATGGGTTATTTTAACTTTCCGAACATTGACTGGGATTGCATAAAGGTTTACATGGAAAGTAATTTGTTAGGTGTGTACAAGAAAAAATTCTGTATCAGTATGTGGATGTACCTACTGCAAGACGTGCAATACTTGATCTACGTTTGGGAATTAAGGCAGAGCAGGTGACCGAGGTGTCAGCGGGGGAGCACATTGCGGCCAGCGACCATAATGTAATTAAATTTAAATTAGTGAAGTAAAATGATAGACCAGATCTAAAAGTGAGTGTTCTACATTGGAGAAAGGGTAATTTGTCGGTATTAGCAAGAACTTTCAAAAGCTGAATGGGGCAGATGTTCGCTGATAAATGGCCGGTGGAAAATGGGAAGCCTTCAGAAATGAGATAACGAGAATCCAGCGACTGTGTATCCCTCTTCGGGTGAAAGGAAAGGCTGCTAGATATACGTAATGCTGGATGACTAAAGAAGTTGAGGATTTGTTGAAGATAAAGACGAAAGCATTTGTCAGATATAGACAGGAAAGATCGAATTAATACTTAGAAGAGTATAAAGGCAGTAGGAATATACTTAAGAGGGAAATCAGGCTGGCAAAAATGGGACATGAGATTGCTTCGGCAAATAGAATTCAGAAGAATCCAAAGGAGTTTTACCAATACATTCTGAGCAAGTGCGTAACTAGGGAGAGATAGGTCCCCTCAAAATCAGCAAGGCGGTCTTCGTGTGCAGCCGCTGAAAGTGGAATAGATACAAACGAGTATTTTGCAAAAAAAATGTTTACTGTTTTTAAAGGACAGAGAAAATATAGAATGTCGGGAAATAGATGGTGACACCTTGAGTAAATATCCATATTACAGTGGAGGAAATGCTGGATGTCTTGAAACACATGAAGATGGATAAGTTCCCAGGACCTCATCAGGTATACTTTTGAACTCTGTGGGAAGCTAGAGAAGTGATGACTGGGAGTCTTGCTGAGATATTTGTGTCATCAATACTCACAGGTGATTTGCCAGAAGACTGGAGGTTGTCTAACGTGGTGCCAAAGTTTAAGAAGGGTGGTAAGGAGAAGCCAGGAATCTAAACGTCAGTGAACCTGACGTCGGTGGTGGGCAAGCTGTTGGAGGGAATCCTGAGGGACAGGATATACATGTAATTGGAAAGGAAATGACTGATTAGGGACAGTCAACGTGGATTTGTGCGTGGGAAATCATGTCTCACAAAATTGATTCAGTTTTTAGAAGACGTTACAAAGAAGAGTGATTATGGCAGAGCAGTAGATGTGATGTATGTGGACTTCAGTAAGGCATTCGACTCAGTTCCCCATGGGAAACTGATTAGCGTGGTTAGATTTCACGGAAACAGGGAGAACTCGCCATTTGGATACAGAACTGGCTCAAGAGTAGAAGACAGAGGGTGTTGGTGGAGGGTTGCTTTTCCAACTGGAGGCCTGTGGCCAGTGGAGTGCCACAAGGAAGATACCTGTATTCCTCCAATCTTCCCAGCGTCCTGCCTTTCATTAAATTCCGCAAAATCTTTATTTCGTTAACAAGCTATAAAACCATTTGCGATTGGCCTACCAATCTGATCAAGACTTCTATTCTATGCTTCGTACTTTCGCAGATGACACCAAAATACGTGGTGTTGTTTTCAGTGAAGAAGTTTATCTCTGATTACAGCAGTACTTTGAGGCAGATTTGCCATTGGGTGGAGGAGTGGTAATATGGAGCGTATCTTAATTACATGTATGCTAATGCTTTTGGAAAGTCAAATCACCCAGACATATACACTTCCAGATCAAGGAATTTGCCAGATTTCCCTGCTCATCGGATGCTGCCTGACCTGATGTGCTTTTCCATCACCACACTCTCGACTCAGATCTTCAGCATCTTCAGTCCACAGTTTTCTCTGTACTAGTACGGACTGGGATACGTTAATTTAAAAAGAGACCTGAATTGCAGGTTCATAGTTCTTTGAAAGTGCAGTCGTAGGTTGAGAGAATAGTACAGAGGGTGAATTGCATCCCTGCTTTTATTTAGCAGGGCTTTCAGTTGAAGATTGGGAGGTTGCATTGTGCAAGACATTGGTTAGGGGCACATTAAAATAGCGTGTGTGATTCTGATCTCTTTGCAATCGAAAGGAAACCGTTGAACATGGAAGTTCAGAAAATATTGCTTGGAATGCTGAATTTCGATATATCAAGCTCGCTGAAGCACAATAGGATGACGGGTGACCTTATAGCGATTTATAAAGTCATGAGGATCATGGGAAGGGTGAGTAACTCAGGTCTTCTTCCACTGTAAGAGTGTACAGAACCTGACAGCATACGTCTAGTGTGAGAGGAGAAATAACTAAACGGAAAGGAAGTAACGTTTTCACCGAAATGGTGATGCACCAACAGAATGAACTGCCTGCGGAAGTACTGGATGCAGATAAAATTCCAATATCTGAAAATCACCTGGATGATTTTCATGAATAGGAAGCGCTAACGGAGATATGGCCAAATTCTGGCAAATTGGAGGAGATTAGTTTAGGATATCTACTCGGCATGGCCATGTTGAGTCAAAGATGTGTGTCATGCTATTTATAGACTATGACTCTTTGATGGATTGACACTCATGCTCTGTCCTTCTGGTAACCGTAGTGGGTTTATTAATTTGAACTTATAACACGCCAGATAAATTCGAAGATCAGAGAGATTCATTTTTTAAAATTTTTGCTCATCGTTTTATGCGTGGGTTGCTGCTCAAACATATTTGCCAAATGCCACGAATGCACTGTTCATTACAAAAAACAGAGATTCTTTTGTAGATGAAAAAATAATTGGCGTCCATACATCGGCAGTTTACATTTGCAGGAGCGATTGTAGTCTGAACATCAGAAAGGAAAATATAATGTATTTTTCCAATCGATAGCCCTTACAGCAACTCAGAGGCATGAAGATTTCTACCTATCGATGTGTTAAGTATCGTTGTCAGCTCGCAAGTCTGCAATCCACCTCCTTTCCAGAAAATCATGTGTTACCACTCGTTGTAATCTTATTCAGGAAATATCTCTCCCGATTATTAAAACAACTGCACACTCAGCTCAATTTCATTGAACATGGGCCATGAACAAAAAAAAAAATCAGCTCCCTGTTCCTCCACTGTAAAACCAAGTCCTCAAACATCAGAGGAATAAATATTGAAACTTCATAAAAAGAACGAAAGTCTAGGAGATCTTTAACTCTCCACTGAAACATGTCACATGTGAAATTCTGTGGACACGAGTCCGAATTTTGCATCTTTGCCATATTGATCTGATCATCTGATAACAGTGTTAATTTTAAAAATCATACGACTCCAGGTTATTGACCAACAGGTTGAATTGGAAGTACTAGATTTCGGAGCGCTGCTCCTTCAACGGGTTGTTGTGCATTATAAGATCTTAAGACATCGAATAATAACAACGTTTAAGAGTGATGTAACTGAAATGATATATTGAAAAAAAGGGACTATTTGTTGACTCTCTTATCTTTTAGAATGCCAATGTTGCTTTCAGTTCTTTCATATGAAAATCGCAGAAGATGTTTTAAAGTTGCATTCTCAAGTGAACTGTAACAACATGTGCTATGGCAGCGCCGATAATGCATTGGAGGTTTGTGGTGCCTGTGTGAGGATACCTGAGTCCCAATGTTCAGACTGAATCGCATCTTCAAATTGGATTCACAGAATCTTACATTGATTCGTGCTGTTTTTGAGCAAAGTAAAATATAATTCTGCAAGTACAAATTCACCTCACAAATTAGGGCGGCACAGTGGTTAGCACTTCTGCCTCACAGCGCCAGAGACCTGGCTTCAATTCCCGCCTCAGGCAACTGTTTGTATGGAGTTGCACATTCTCCCCGTGGGTTTCCTCCGGGTGCTCCGGTTTCCTCCCACAGTCCAAAAATGCGCAGGTTAGGTGAATTGGCCGTGCTAAATTGCCCGTAGTGTTAGGTGAAGGGGTAAATGTATGAGAGAGTTGCTCTTCGGAGGGTCGGTGTGGACTTATTGGGCTGAAGGGCCTGCTTCCATGCTGCAAGTTATCTAATCTAATTAAATTAATATGTGTGTGTGTGTGTGTGTGTGTGTGTGTGTGTGTGTATGTGAAAATATGTCTGTCTGTGTTGGGGGCATGAGTGTCTGTGAAAGACTGTGTGCATGTGTAAAGGGTTTCCGTGAGTGAGAGACTCCGGTGTGGGTGTGAGTACAAGAGTGCAGCTGTGATTGTATGAGAGAGGGCAGCGTGAGAGTGCGTGTCTGTGGGAGCGAGGGAAGGAATGTCTCTGTGTGTGTTGTGCAATGCGGTCACCTGTAGTGTGACACGAACCTAGGGTCCCAGTTGAGGCAATCCTCATGGGTACCGAACTTGGTTACCAGCCTCCCTTCCATTGAAAACAATGATTTGGCGACGCCGCTGTCAGTGAGACAGATTGTGTGTTTATGTGTGATTGTGACTGTAAAGGCGTAAGACTCTGAGAGGGTGCGCGTTTGAGGTGTGGGATCGTATCAGAAAGGGTCTGCGTGAGTGTGTGTGTCTGTAACTAGGTTTGAAATTGATTTTGCCTTAAAGTCAAGAGGGTTTTTTTTTCAGTCCAGTGTTGTAGAGTATGAATTAAAAGATAGGTTGAGGAGAAAGGGATTGCTCACAGTTGTTGGTTTTAATATTCTCTTTTGGGTTTACAGAAAATAAAAGTTATTTTTACTTAAGTTGTGCCGTCTTGGATGATACTTTTTCTCTTCAAATTTAACAGATTATGGTGTCAGGTGAGATTCTCTGTGTGTCTTTTTTGAAAATTGGCAGTGTGTTTTATAGTGTGGAGGTTCTCGCCTGTGATTTCGATACGATTAGGCAGATCCACTCTGAGATTTGGACAGGTTACAATAGATGTGTGGATCGAGAAAATAACAGTAGATTAAAGCATTTGCCGGTTAGTGTCCTGGATCATTAAATAAAACATAGTCGGGATAATTTGTTTAAATTTAGTTACTTATGGTTGGTTAAATTAAAAGTGAGAGTAATGTCTGTTAAAATTGGTAAAAACTATCTGGGGTTTGAATATGATTCCAAGTTTGCAAAGAGTGTTTGGAAAGAAAAGGTAAAAATAAAGTACTGTTTGAATTACAAACAGTGGTTATAATTTTGTTTAACCAAGGTCAAAAAAGCTGAAATTGTCAGGGAATTACTCAGGAGGGCAAAACGACAATGAGATATCTTTGCGCAGCAGGTCAGGCAGCATCCAGGGAACAGGAGAATCGACGTTTCGGGCATCAGCCCATCTTCCTGAAGAAGGGCTTATACCCGAAACGTCGATTCTCCTGTTCCCTGGATGCTGCCTGACCTGCTGCGCTTTTCTAGCAACACATTTTCAGCTCTGATCTCCAGCATCTGCAGACCTCAATTTCTCCCCAATGAGATAGCTTTGGCAAATAGAATTATGGAGAATCCAAAGAATTTTTACAGATATATTAAGGACAAAAGGGTAAAAGGGAGAGAATAGGGACCCTCAAAAATCAGCAAGGCGGCCTTTGTGTCGAACCACAGAAAATGGGGGAGATACAAAATGAATATTTTACATCAGTATTTACTGTGGAAAGAAATATGGAAGATATAGACTGTAGGAAAATAGATGGTTACATCTTGCATAGTGTCCAGATTACAGAGGAGGAACAGCTGGATGTCTTCAAACGGATAAACGTGGATAAATCCCGAGGACATAGCTCTGTGGAAAGCTGAGGAAGTGATTGCTGGGCCTCTTGCTGAGATACTTTTATCATTGATAGTCACAGGTGAGGTGCCGGAAGACAGGAGGTTGGCAAACGTGGTGCCAAAGTTTAAGAATGGCGGTAAAACAAGCCAGGGAACTAGAGAACGGTGAGCCTGACCTCGGTGGTGGGCAGGTTGTTGGAGGGAATCCTGAGTGACAGGATGCACATGTATTTGGACAGTCAAGCACTGATTAGGGATCGTCAACATGGCTTTGTGCGTGGGAAATCATGTCCCACAAACTTGGTTGAGTTTTTTGAAGGAACAAAGAAGATTGATGAGGGTAGAGCAGTAGATGTGATCCAAATGGACTTCAGTGAGGCGTTCGACAAGGTTCCCCACGGGAGACTGATTAGCAAGCTTAGATCTCATGGAATACATGGAGAACTAACCATTTCCATACAGAACTGGCTCAAAGTGTAGAAGACAGAGGGTGGTGGTGGAAGGTTGTTTTTCAGACTGGAGGCCTGTGGCCAGTGGAGTGCCACAAGGATTGGTGCAAGGCCCTCTACATTTGGCCATTTACATAAATGGTTTGGATGCGAGCATAAGACGTACAGTTCGTAAGCTTGCAGATGACACCAAGGTTGGTGGTGTAATGGACAGAGAAGAGGCGTACCTCACATTACAACAGGACATGGACCAGATAGGCTAATGGGGTGAGAAGTGGTAGATGGAATTTAATTCAGATAAACGCGAGGTGCTGCACTTTGGGAAAGCAAATCTTAGCAGGACAGAAACACTTAATGTTCACATCCTAGGGAGCGTTGCTGAACAAAGAGACCTTGGAGTGCAGGTTCACAGCTTCTTGAAAGTGGAGTGCAGGTAAATAGGATGGTGAAGAAGGCGTTTGGCATACTTTCCTTTTTTTGGTCAGAGCTTTGAGTACAGGAGTTGGGAGGTCATGTTACGGCTGTACAGGACATCAGGTCGGCCACTGTTGGAATATTGCGTGCAGTTCTGGTCTCCTTCCTATCGGAAAGATGTTAAAACCTTGAAAGGTTTCAGAAAATATTAACAAGGATGTTGCCAGGGTTGGAGGATCTGAGCTACAGGGAGAGGCTGAACAGGCTGGGGCTGCTTTCCCTGGAGCTTTGGAGGCTGAGGGGTAACCTTATGGAAGTTTACAAAATCATGAGGGGCATGGATATGATAAATAGACAATGTATTTTCCCTGGGGTGGGGGAGTCCATAACTAGAGGGCATAGGTTTAGGGTGAGAGGGGAAAGATGTAAAAGAAACCTAAGGGTCAACCTTTCACGCAGTGGGTGGTACATGTATGGAATGAGCTTCCAGAGGATGCGGTGGAGGCTGGTACAATTGCAAAATTAAAGAGGCATTGGATGGATATATGAACAGGAAGGGTTTGCAGGGATATGGGCCGGGTGCTGGCAGGTGGGTCGAGGTTGGGTTGGGATATCTGGTCGTCATGGACAGGTTGGACCGAAGGGTCTGTTTCCATACTGTACATCTCTATGACTCTACTCAAAAACTTAGGTGTCAGTGAAACAGACATGTGCAGTGACCTTGAAAAAAGATTTAAATTACAATTCAGGAAAAGTCTGTTAGATGACAAAACAAAGAGAGAATAAAGGGAGAGATAAGGACAGAAGAAATGTAGAGAGAAAGACAGATAAAACAAAGGGTGAGAGAAAGTGAGAGAAACTTTTCACTGAGCAATAAGAGTGAGAATTCGAAGTTGCGAATTTGGAACTTCGTCATCAGAGTCAAGTTAACAGGATGGAGATTAGATGAGATGTTAGCATTATAGACAAATATTTCAAATCTCAGCCACATTTTCATGAGAGAAATATCGAAAACCTTCTTCAACTCATTTGAAAAATTGGTGAGCCTGTTGGCGTGGTCCCTGTATTTATGGATAATGGTACTTTAGACGAAAATGGGAGGTTGGACGAGTGAGGTCTTTGCCGCTATGTCAGATGAGAGGGCAAGAGATTACAAAGAGGTCAAACAGGCTATTTTAAGCGCTTATGAATTGATACCAGAAACGCATAAACAGCTTTCAGAAGCATTAAAATGGAATTAGGTGTGACTTATTTTTTGCGTTTGAAGGAAGTAAACACCGTCATTTCTAATAATGGATACCGGACTTAAAGATAGATAAGATCTACGAGGTTCAACGTGAGATTATTCTGCTGCTGGTGTTGAAAATTCATGTGGACTGTTCCTGTGGGTATCAGAAATTACAGAATTTTCCAAAAGCATTATGTTAAACACGATATAAAAGAAGAAGAATACACCTGAGGGTAACTTTCAAAAAGGTGAAAGCTTGAGACGGAAATGGAGACCACGTCAGCATAGTGCAGAACAGAAATCGGCGAAATGCAGTAGATTGTGTAGTCTGTGTATTACACCACGGAAATATTATAAGTAGAAATATGAACTCGATAGATTAGACTAGATTCCCTACATCGTGGAAACAGACCCTTCGGCTTAACCAGTCCAGACCGACCCTCCGAAGAATAACCCAAGCAAACCCGTGTCCCCCTGACGAATGCACCTAACACATCGGGCAATTTAGCACGACCAATTCACCTGGCCTGCATATCTTTGGACAGTGGAAGGAAACCGGAGCACTCGGAGCAAACCCACGCTGACACTGGGAGAACGTGCAAACTTCACACAGACTGTCACACTAGGTTGGAATCGAACCTGGGACCCTGGTGCTGTGTGGCATCAGTGCTAACCACGGAGCCACCGTGTCGCCCATGGATGTGTTCACTGTGGTGTTTGAAAGACTCAGACTTCGGTTAAAAAAATCATTTTTATTGGCCTGGACTGCACGAGGATGTTGTTAATCTTCGCCAAACGTCTCATACAACACATCTGGTCGGTAAGTTACAGGCGGAAATAAAGCCAGGGCCTTTGTTAACAATTCCCGCACGTGAAGAACGTTTCACATGGGTTATGAAAGATTGTGTCGGACATCTGCCGAGAAATAAAAATGGGAAACAGTTTTCGTTAACCATAATGGCTGTGTCTACCAGACTTCAAGAGTCATTTGAATTATGAGAATTAAGGCAAAATGTTTGGTCGAGGAGATCGTCGCTTTATTCACGTGTTATGTGCTACCCAGAGAGATTCATTTGAATCAAGGCTCTAATTTTACTGCAAGGCTAGTTATGGATTTGGATTTTATTCAAGTACGTATCATACTTAATCCAAGAGAGCATTAGAAAGCTGGCATGAGACCTTGAATACCATGTTGAGAGCATACTGTCAGGATTACCCGAATAATGAGGATGAAGATGTCCAATTCGTATTGTTTCCCATTACAGATGCACCAAATGAATCTACTCAGATTACTCCCTTCGAGTTAATATTCTGACATGAAGGTGAGGACCCATGAAATTATTTAAAGTAAACTTGGCAAGACCAAAGCACGAGACCTAACAATTTGGTTTTGCATCTGGTGAGAGGAAGAGGTTATGTCGAGCAGGTGACATTGCTAAAACGTTCCAAAAGGTACCACAGCATAAAATGATGCAGTTGCCATATACAAGCACAGACTCGGATGTTGTCTTTAGGTCATGACATGTTAGTACTGTTGCCAGTGATCGGACACAATTTAAAGTCAGGTTTAGTAGCCCCTGATAAATTTAGAAAAAGGTTGAGTTAGGTGAACGATCTCATAAAGTTGTTGACTTGTTGAAACTGTATTACACTGGAGAGTTATAACTGATGAAACAGGTGTAAGTTACTGCTCAGCAGAGTGCGGAATCAAATCCAGATGCTGTGGATTTTGATGTGACTCAAAATATCTTTCAAACTAAGAAGGCCTTGAGGGGTGGGAACAGGTTAATACACTATCTTCCTCAGGACTAATGAACACAGTTGAAAGTTTGTTACTGTAGTATGCGGATATATGTATGAGTCTGATGCATGGGAAGAATACAATTGTAAATGAAGTGGATATAGGGAATGCTGTTCAGATAAAGCAACACCCCAATCAGTTTCACACTTCCAAAGCCAGCGAAGTCAAGAAGGGTGTGGTGACCAAAACCAACGAGGATGGCATTGAACTGAGCCAGAATGCATAAAGTTCAATGATGCTCTTAGATACCAATGCCCACATGCAAATAACATTTCACACGGTTTATGAATGAATGTGATGGACCCCTGCCTGGAAATAAAAAAAAAGTTTTCATTATCCACAATGGTTGTACCTACCAGATTTCAAGAGGCAATTTGATTACAAGAATCCAGGCAATCAGATTGGACTCAAGACCAGACTGGATTAAACGATTTTGCTTGAATTATTGGAAGTCCACACCGTTACAAAATCGGACTCATATTCAATATCGAGATTGGAGGTCTGTCTGGAGAAAAATTGACAAGCAGTTATATCAGCAAGTTGGACAAACTGTGTGTTTATGACAAGTGCATTTACCAGTGACAGTGAAAGAAATTTCTGGGCCTGCAAACCCAAATGAACTGCAACAAGTCAAAGTGATGCACTTTGGAATGAATAACACACCCGCCAAATTTCAATGACTCACAAACAAAGTTGTCGAGTGGTTAACAAACTGTGAAGTCTGTTTGAACAATGTATTGGTGTTTCCTAAGCACTGGTAGGATCATACTGTGCAGTTTAAACGAAATTGGCAATAACATTAAACAAAACAGAAGACACAAAAGCAGAGGTGACGTTCTTGGGACATAGCAGTGGTCCTGGAACGTTGACCACACGGAACGCAAAGACGAAGGCCATAGATGAATTCTACCTAATAAAGTATAGATAAGGTAGGTAGCTATTCAATTATGAAATATATTTGTCTGGCAAGAAGTTAATGTGAACTTAGATTTAAGTCATACACATGTCATGGTGATGCTGTTAATGCAAATAAGAAATTGAGCCATTTTTTCGTTATATTGGTCCATTTGCTTTCTTCAGGGGAAGGAATCTTGAAGGTCTATATGCGTACTGTGTTTTTAAAGGAGACAGGAAGCTAATCCGGAAATAGAAAAGCACACATGAACAGAAGGTCTTAATATGTAACATTTGGTGTCCACAAACACTTTGCACGGTGTTGCCATGCACCTAACAAATTCAAACTCGGCCAATTAATTTCAGTCGCATCCCAGATAACAAATACCAATCGAATTTCAGTTTTTCAATTTGGGATGATATCAAACTAATTAACTGATCCAATGTTTTGGGGAACAAAACCGGACATGTTGAAGAGATTGGAAGAGAATAGCAATGACTACCAACAAACAAACTGCTCGCTATATAGCTGTCTGAAAGTTCCCTTCTAAAAACAAATATATGCAGCAGAACACTAATGTCATACCAGAGAAATCCACAAAGAATGTTCGAGATCTGGAGATGATAACGGGTTTTCAAATTGATCTTGACGTAAATTTAAGAGGGAATTTATCGGGCCAGTATTGTTCCATGATAGTTAAAAGATAGAATTAAGAGGATGGTGTAAATAGTTTTTGGTTTTAGTATTCTCTTTCAGACGTATAGAATAAAATTGTTAATTTTTACTTTAAATGGTGACTTTTGGGATGATTATTTTCCTCTCGAAGTTTAACGCATTGAAGCAAGCGTTGAGGGTCTCTGTGTGTCAGTTTTCGAATGATCAGAGTGTTTTAACCCCTGTCATAAACAAGTCTTCATGCATTTCTTCACGATAAACACAGGGAGGAAATATTCATTGAGAACCTCGCCCACTTGCGGTAGTTAGACAAAAATATAAAGTAACACTCTTACTCTTGAGAGGCCATAACCATTCTGGAATAATTATTTTCTATCGGCCAAAGTTATCTAAAAGCCTTCATCAATAAACTCTATTGTCCACTGCATACCTCTAGGGAATCCTTTGATCATAGCTGTCTTTCCGTTGAAAATAAAGCCTTTATTCCTTTATTGCTGATCTTCTGTTCAAGAAAGTAAACAGTGATATTTCAAAAATTAAGAAAAGTCAGCATTGCACTGTCATTTGGAAAGCTGTTGGAGAGTATTCTAATGGACAAGACTTTTGATGTTTCAAACCGCCTGGCCTAATTAGACACAGTTAAAATGCCTTTACGTAGGCAAGAGCATGTCTTATTAACATGATTGAATGTTTCGAGGAGGTGATGAAACTTGTCGTTTATGGTAGTGCTGTGGATATTATCGACATGGACTTTACTGAGACTTTCAGCAATGCCCCTCATGATAGAGTCGTCCAGAGATTTAAATGCATAGGATCCACCGTGAATGGGTCGCATGTATTCTTTTGGTTTTGCCCATACGAGGCAGAGCAACGTGGTGGAATAGCGGAGTTTTGTTTTCTGAAGGAAGTCCGTCACAAGTGGTGGTCCATAGTTATCGCGACTGGCAGCTCTGCTGTTTCTGGTTTGCATTGTGGACATTGATGAAATTGCAGATTGGTGAGTTTGTAAGTTTACAGATGAGATAAGGTTCAGTGGTTTCTGGGAAAGTATAGAAGGTTGTCAAAGAATTGAGCAGGAAGTGTTCCAGGTATGCACGGAGATTTGGCAGATGGAGTTGAGTCCAGTGATGCACTTGGAGATCATTCCTTAAGGAAGAGTATATAGTTAATCGTAGGAACTTGAAGAGCTTTTATTTGAAAAGGGATTTTGGTTTCAAGTCCAGTGCTCCCTGAAAGTGGCAACATAAATCGACAGGGCAGTAGAACAGGTTTATGACATGCTTGTCTTTATTGTTCAGAGAATTGTGAGTAACAGTCAGGCTATCATGTGGCAGCTTCATGAGACATTAGTTCGGCTTCAATTAGAGTTCATTTCTGTTTACCATGTTACAGGAACGTTTTGGAGAAGGTGCAGCAGAGTTTTCTCAGGATGCTACCAGGATTTGAGGATATGAGTGATAAGGAAATGCAATTAAAAAAGCTCGGGTTGTTTTCTCTAGTGAGGCGGAGGTGAGGTGAGACTTGGCAAAAAGCTACAGAAATATGAAATTAATGAATAGGGGTATTGGCCTGAGTCTCTTCCCCACAGTGAAGTGTCTAACTTTAAATTACATGCATTCAGGTGAGCGGAGCAAAGTTCAAAGGAAGATATTAAGGGTATGTTTCTTTAATGCAGTGAGTTTTCGGAGTCTGGAATGTACTGTCATGATGTCGGTAGTGGCAGAAGAGGGAGCGAAGGAAGCCTTTAGGTATGCACGTTAGAATGCACGTCATACAGGGATATGGACAAAGGTCAGGCAGAATGAATTAGTTTAATTTGGATGCATGTTCAGGACAACGTCATCCGTCGAAGTGTACGTTTCTGTGCTTTCCAGGTTTATGTTAGTTGTTCCAAGTTCCCGGAATTACGTACTTGTGTATCTAAGATAACCCGACATCGATGGAAGAGTAAATGTTTCAACACAGGCATGTGAGTACACGTGACAATTTATGTAAGTCAATTAAAATTAATTCAATCCTTGCTTCTCCGCCTTTTCTTCAGAGCGCTGTTTTCCCCTTGTTGTTTCATCGAAAAATTTGGATTTTCCTCCTTTTATGTGCGATACCGGCAGTCATGAACTGATGACCAAAATGAATATTGACTGGGTGGGGGTGGGGGGGTTAGCGATGAAGAAATAGACTGTCTGGTTTCAAAGAATAAAGCCAGGTAATGTGATTTTCGGATTGTTCTATAGTGAAAGGACATTACTTCCATATTGCAAATAGACAAATTTCAGACAACTACTCGAATTTCTGTTATCGTCCTTCTGCAGTGCTTGTTTATCTCCTCTCCGGATACGCATCAAATTCTCCCTTAACTCTGAGGCAAAGCATTCCAAGTTCCAAATGCATAGCATCAGCAAATGTCTATAATGTATGTTTCATTCACTTACCAAGCTTCTGAGCAATCTGTACTTTGATGAAACCTCCCAACAAAGTCTGAGAAGCGAATGAAGAGGACTCTGATAGGAATTGTCTCAGCCACTGCCCAGAAACAAATAACAAAGCAAACTAGCAGAGTGGCCATTTTAGAGCGGCCAATTTGAGAATGGCTGTTTTGTGTTTGAAATTATGCTGGATGTCTAAGTGTTGGCAGAAATGGATATCGGGCTATGGTCAGGAGGACGACCATCAGCGAAGTAAGGGAGTCGAACGAGGAAGGTAGGAGCATAAAGGTAAAGTAAAAGGAAACTGAACTGTGATTTCACAGGCAGCAGGTAAGTGAATGGCTGTTGAATGGTGAGTAGCTTTTCTTCTATGTTATTTTATTTTGGCTTTGCTGCCACTGTTAAGGAAACTAAAAGGTTTAAATAATGGCAGAAACTCCCAAGGTCGTGTCATACTCCTCCTGTATAATGTCTGAAATGAGAGATGCTTCTGATGATCCTGACAACTTTATGACCATCTGCAACTTCTGTCTGACAGCTTTACAGGTCTGGAGCTGTGGTCTGGTTCACTGATGGATTCATAGTGTCCTGCAGAACGGAGAAAGGCTCTTCTGCCCAAACTGGTCCATCCGAACAAAATGCCCACTCACGCAAAACCTATTTCCCTGAACTTACCCCATATCTTTCGAAACCTTTGCTATCCATGCACTTGTCCAAACGCCTTTTGAATGTTGTTAATGTACCCGCATCAACCATTTCTGCTGGCACCGTATTCAATATGCGTAGCACCCTCTGTGTAAAAGACTTGCCCCTCAGGTTCCCTTTTATTCTTTCCCCTCTAACATTGCACAATACTCCAAGTGCGGCCTCACCAACGCCCTGTACAACTGCAAAATAACTTCCACACCCAGTGTCCTGACAGATGAAGGCCAGTGTGTCAAAAGCATTCTTCACTGAGCTGTCTACTTTTGACTCTACTTTCAAAGAACCGTGCACCTGAGCTCATATACCCCTGTTCACTGCATTCCTTAAGACTGAAACATTCGCCATAGAACTCCTACCCTAATGTGACTTTGCAAAATGCAATACCTCACACTTATCTATATTATCTATATTTAACTATATTTGCAATGTCTCAACCAACTTCCCCAGTTGATCCAGATCCTGCTGCAATTTCTGATATCTTTACTCACTGTCCATGATACTGTGTATTTTCGTGTATTGTGCAAATTGCCTTGTACATTCCCATCCAAATCATTCAAGAACATAGGCTAATTAAGTCTCTCGACCATGCGAATACGTGAAGCGAGAGAAAAGATTGCTGCGCCACTGATATTGATCTTTGTATTCTCACTGTCGACTGGAGTAGTGACAGATGATTGGAGGGAGGCGACTGTTATTCCCTTGTTCAGAAAAGGGAAAAAAAGATATTCCTGGGAACTGCTGACCAGTCAGTCAAATATCATTGACGAGCAAATTATTGGAGAGGACTTTGAGAGAAAGCATTACTTGGAAAATGATAGATAATTGCAGATATTCAACATGGATTTGTGAAAGGTAGTTCAAGGATCACACACTTTGTTGAATTATTTGAGGACATAATGCAACACATTGATGAAGCTAGAGCAGTGGATTTGGTGTAAATGGATTTTCCCGAGGCGTTTGAAAAGGCTTCCCACGTTAGGCTCATTTACAAACTATGGAGACGTGACACACGGAAATCTGGCTGTGGATATAGAATTGGTTGACGCATAGAAGACAGTGGGTGTTTGTCGATGGAAAAAAGATTCAGCCTGGAGTTTGTTGATTGGTAATATTCCACAGAGATCGCTTTTGAGATCTCTGTTCTTTGTGCGTTTTATAAATATTTTGGATGAGGACGTGGATGGGTGAATTATAAATTTTACCGATGACATGACGTTTGATGGAGTTTTGTATAATGTATAGAGTTGGAGGTTGCAGCGGGACATTGACAGGATGCAGAACTTGTCTGACAAGTGGCAGATGTACTTCAATCTTGAAAAGTGTGAAATGATTCATTTTGGAAGGTCGAATGTGAATACAGAATACAGGGTTAAAGGCAGGATTCTTGGCATCGTCGTTCTGGACTAGGTCAGACTATTCCAAATATTTTGACGCAGGGAGCTTCGACTAGACCTTTGCAATTTGTTTCGTTCGGTGAAAATTAACCTGAGTAAATAAGCGTTTTTAAACATAAAAACAAACATAAAATGACACACTGAGAAACAAAGAACAGAATAAAAAAGACCAACAGAACTCCGTCTATCCAAACCTGATACCTTTCTACTGTTTGGAATATATGCAACAGTCCTAATAAACAACCCTACCTTACAAAACCTTTATAAGTTGAACAAATGCTTACACGCTGAAGATAGAAGGGCAGGAGCAGAGAGAGAGAGAGCACGTCCACACAGATGAACTCCAAACTAGTTCTGAACTGAACTGCTCAACTACAGAGCTGACCACTCCCCTTTCATTATATAGATAGTTTCTAAAACATGACCACTTTGGCCTGAAGTCTCATGTGTTTATATAAAAACAAAAAGGCATCCCTTTAATTTCTGTACCAAACCAGACTAATCGGAACTGAAAAATATTTACGACCTTTCTGAAAAACAAAACAAACTTGTTCATAGTATACTTGAGGAAACAAAAGTGTTTTTAGGAGAATGTAACCATATTTGGGACACCTCCCCCCACCCTTAAAAATTGAACCATCAATGCCAAAAGTTGGCTTCATATTTAAAATCCTTCCAAAATCCAGTTAGTTGTCAAAACACCCGAATCTTAAATTCTCTTGCTCCACCCTTGAATACTTCTCTTGATGATAGTTCAGCTTCTTGGAAAATTGTTCGTTTTCTATGCCCTCGTCATCCTCCTGCAGGACAACCACAACAACATCCACATCACTGGCATCGACAGTCACATTGACAGGCTTCCTGCAATCCAGTATGGCTAATACGGTGGCAGTGGTTAACATGGTTTGTAGTCTGTCAAACGTCTTTTGGTATTCCCTGACTGCTGAAACGTCTTGCCTTTTTTTTTAACTATTCTAAAATTTGGCACAAGTTTTCAGTAAACTTCGCTCGATTCCAAGGAACTAGAGTGTACCTTATTTCATTGACCGTGTGGGAAATTCCCCAATTACATTCGTCATCGCATTCCGTGAGGCCATTTGTCCATGTACAATATAATGGCCCAGGAAAGTGTAATGGGCATTGGCAAATTCAGTCTTAGCTAGATTTACCACCAAGCTTGCCTTCGGAAGTCTCTCAAACAATTCTGAGAAATGCTGTAAATGTTCCTTCTGTGACTGACTAAAAGTCACCACATCATCAATATACACCACACAATTAGATAATCCGAAAACAACCTTTTTTTATCAGTCACTGAGACGTGGCTGGAAAGTTTTTCATACCGAATGGCATACCTTTGAAGAGAAATCGTCGATTTGGCGTTATGAAAGCCGAAATCCCCTTAGCAATTTCTAACAGAACTACTTGCCAGTAGCCTTTGCAAAAGTTCAACTTAGAAATGTAAGTTGTTTGGCCCACGTTTTCGACGCAGTCCTCCAACTGTAGAATTAGATACGCATCAGTCTTTGTAACGGCGTTGCATTTTCGGTCGTCCACACATACCCGTTGGTTTCCATCTGGCTTTGGAACCATGACTATGGGTGAACTCCAGTTACTGTAACTGATTTCGATTATGTCATCTTGCAGCATGTCCTGTATCTCCTTCAGAACCTATGCCAACTTTTGAGGGTTATGCCCATAAGAATTTTGCTTAATAAGAAAAGCATCACCTTTAAATCATGCATAATTGGATCAGCACTTCCCAGAGTACTTCCGCATATCTCCCCATTTGATAGCAACAATTTTTTCAGTTCATTTCGATTTTGTTGTGGAAAGTAACTTAGCAATTTGTCCAAATTTCGCCAACTTCGTCATTGCGAATTTGATTAAATGAATGTCCAAATCGGAATCGTCTAGACTTGGTTCTTCTTTCCTTCCCTGTCAAAATAACTTTGAGAATATACACAACGCACTATGTGGGATTTTTCCCGCATGGAGGCCTTATCAAGTTGTTCACCTCCATAAATTTCTTCTCGGCGTCATAAGGTCCACTCAACCTTCATTTTTGAGGCTGGAAATAGCACCAATACCTTATCCCCAACTGTAAGATTGTGCATTTATGATTTCGCACCCGTTCCTGTTCCATTGAATGCTCTGATAATTTTAAATGTTGTCCAGCCAACTCTCCAGCTTTATTTCATCGTTCTCTAAAACTTGACATAAAGTCCAAATGGATGGTCTCTGAATTCTGACTCATAAGTTTCTCTTCAATCAATTTTGACTGCTCTCTTACTTCATGCACAAAAAAAATAATTCAAATGACTGAATTTGGTCGATACATTACATGCATCTCTCATCGTAAAAATATATATAATGAAGCTGCCTTATCCCATTATTCTGGATAATCCTGACCAATAGCGCGCAACATGATCTTTCCTGATTGATGCCATCTGTCCAGCGCTCCCTGCGATTCCAGATGGTACACAGTAGATTTGAACTGCTTTATTCCCAATTTATCGATGACATTCTTGGATATTTTGGATGCAACGTTTGATACTTCATCGAACTGGATCTCCTTTGTTGACAGTATCTCGTAAAAAAATAAGTAATTCTACTGCAGCACTTTTAGCTGCGATGTTACGTCATGGGGATACCTCTGGAAATCTAGTCGACACATCCATTATTGTTAATAAATACTTATTCCCACTTTCTGGTTGATGTAGTGGGCCTACACAATCTATCAAATCTCTTCTGATAGGTTTCTCAAATGCTGAAATAGGTATTAAATATGCAGATTTATTACTGCCAGTGGGTTTTCTGATTAGCTAATATATGTGAAATGTCTGGGAAAGTTCAACGACATCCTTGTGTAGTCCAGGCCAATACAAAATATCTTTGTATTTTAGCAAGTGCTTTCTTCACCCCTAAGTTAACTCCAAGTCGTAGTTGATGCCCCACTCGCACCACCGCCTTCTGTACCCGAATGGCAAAACAACTTGATGAATCTCTGCTCATTTCTCATCTGTTTGAACGTGTGATGTTTTCCATTTCCTCATGAAGGCATCAATTGTTAAGTAACAATACACAGAGATGCTTTCACTTTTCCAGTCTGTAGATGTTTTCTGTGACAACTGTTACAACATCTCATCTTTCTGCTGTAACTAAATTAGCCGAGCAGAGTCAAAGTTACTGCATGTTTCCCTATTTGCACCCGTTCTGTCCCTCTTCGCTGATCAAAAACCTTTTGGATATAGCTATTTCAGCTTCTTTATCTTAGACTTATCCCTGATCTCGTCTGTTTCTGCTTGTGTGTCTGTGATCTTGTGACCACACAATCAGGGAAACATTCTGGATAAACATATATCATGTGTTCAGTTGGCTGCTTCTCCACTGGCTTTTCAATCACGCCTACCGCTGAATCACCTATATCATTAGCAAATACAAATTGTATTCGTGGAGCTGAGAGTTTGTCCAGTCAGCCTCCCACAAATTCTCCACTCTTCTCTGGAATCGCTAGCCTCACTTCACCTAAATGACCGCTTCTTGTCTCACCATGAATTCCTGTGACCAGTACCTTTTCTGGGAATTGTCCCTCTGGAGTACATATTTCCTCATCTTTCAGCATTACCGACTGAGATAATCCTGTGTCTCTTAATATTGTAACCCATTTCCCTGCTACTTCTGGCCTATTGGAATAAACTTTCCCCTTTCATGTATACTATTAAGCAAATCCGGCACTTTCTCCCTGACCAACCTCTGATCATCTCGTAGACACGAAGAAAGTTGTTTAACTTCCATTGTGTTTTTGTTAATTATCCAACAAAACTTCAAGGCCTGGCCGTTTTCCTATATCTGGCTTTCTCCTAGCTCACGAACACGGATTTCCTGTGTCCCACTTTATTACAATGAAAACACTGCAATTTTTAGCTTCTTTGCTCCCCTCAAGGTTTTTTTTTACCGCGTGGTCGGTTAATATTCTGATCTTCACTGAGATCTACCTTTCCCTTTCCACGTTAGAATTTCTCTTTGCCACAATTTCTATCCCTCATGCACTGTATTTAATTCTGGAAGCCAAACCGAGTATAAGGATCCTGCTCATAATCATCAGAGAATTCAGTTGTAACAATGTCACTTCTAACTCTCAGCTCTTCGACGTGTTTGCACTACTTCAGGCAGTGAATTTGAATTTCTCCAAAATAATTACCTCTCTGAGGGCATCGTAGGTTTGGTCTATGGTTCATTATCCAGCGATCGAAATTACTTTATGTGATCCTTACAAACGCAATATTGGTTTGAGCTGTCTGCAGGCTTCTGGTAATAGTTCATGTGAACTGCACATGGTCTTTTTCACCTCCTCATGCTCCCCAGGTACTCCTCTGATAATGAAGCGAATAACCCACGAGCCCTACCTCCAAGTTTGATTTGTATCAACAAAACCCACATTGCCACTGGCTAATGCATCTGGTTAGACACCTTTTCAAATGAGAGAAATTAGGTTTCCTCATCCTTCTAATCAAATTTTGGAAATGATTGAATATAACCGTTAACAAACAGTATCTCACTCGTTTTCTGACTACCAGGGCTTTGCTCATCCTCACTCTCTTGCTTGTGGATCATGCCCTCAGTCTTTATCTCCAGCCTTTTCAGCTGACTTTCCCTTTGAATTGTCAGTATTGAAGTTCAAATGTTCTTTCTTTTTCTTTCTCCGCTCTCTCTTTCCTCCCTCTCTTCTGCTGCTCTCCCTGCTTCTGTCTGTTCTGTCGTTCTCTTTTCTTTCACGCTCTTCTGCTTTTAATCGTAACTCAATCTGTTTCATTTCTGGTGTGCTTTTCTTATCTCTCGTCTCTAACTCAAACTGCTTCATTTTCAATTGAATACCTGCTGCCTGTATAGATTCTGATGGTTTCTCCAGCAATTTTTAAATGCGAAACTACTGCTGTAATTATCTCTACTTTCCTCACATAAGCAGGCATTCCAATTCCAGCTTGTCTGCTAATTGCTGCAACTTGGTCTTTTTCATCTTTTGCAAAATTTCCAAAGTCACGACATCCAAATACATAAAGCTTTTGGCGACTGAAAGAATCATTACTATCCCAAACGCTGTCCACCCAAGAAAAGAAAAATTCGAACTAAAGGCATTGGCAATTACTACTCACTGTTTAAAATATTGCAAAGAGTCCCCCGAACGGTTATGAACTCAGTTAGACCAGGCAAACCATTCTTAAGCAGGCAGCCCAGACCACAACTTTGCAGTTGGATTCCATACTTCATACAGTGAAAATAAGCAGAGTTAGATACGTAGGTTGACTGCCTGGTTGTAAAACAGACACAATATATTCACAAAATTACACAATGAAGCAGAAGGAAGAGAAAAACGGTCGCTGACGGAACTCAGCCTATCCAAACAAGACATAATTATGCTGTTCCAAATATATGCAATAGTGCCAATAAGCAAAACCCCTTAAAATTTGTTTAAATGGAACAAATGCTTACAGTTTGAAGTTAGAAGTGTCGAAGGAGAGAGAGAGAGAGAGCCTGTATACACAGCTGAACCCCGAACTAGTTCTGGACTGAACTGCTCAGTTAGAAAGTTGACGAATCGCCTTTCATTTTAGATGTCACTTCTAAAACATGACCACTTTGGTCTTCTGTTTTCTTTGTTTACATACAAAGGAATGTCTCTCAATACCCTTCAATATCTGTACCAAACCAGACGAATCTGAACCGGGAGATGTTTACGGAACCTCTGATTAAAAAAAATCAACACAATATCCTTGACAAACGACACAGCTTTCGGTAAACGTGTCCAACTTTGTGACAGGCTGGATGAATAGAGAGATCTTAGAGTCCATGTCCATCCATTCCTCAAATTTATCATCCCAGTTAATAAGGCTGTTAATATTTCGTATTGTTTCTTGACATTCATTTCCTGGGATAATAGGTTTAAGAACTGCTATTCTATTCTACAGTTCTATAGAACTCTGCTTCGACTGCACTTGGTGTATTGTCTGCAGTTCCATTAGACTCATTACACGAAGTATGTGTACGTTTTAGAGTGGGTGCAGAGCGGACTTACCAGGATACTGGCTGGACTGGAGGGCAAGTAAGGTTGGGCAAATTTCGATTTTTCTCATTGGAGCGAAGAAGAATGAATTGTGACGTTATCGAGATATCCAAAATGATGAGAGGCATAGATGGACTATGATTTGGAGATGTTGGACTGGGGAGTAAAAAGTTAAAGTCACACAACACAAGGTTGTAGGCCAACAGGTGTAATTGGAAACACTAGCTTTCGGAGCGCTGCTCCATTTTCAGACTAGGTAGCCAACAACTTCTTCCCAGCGTGGAAATGGCAATTGCAAGGGGGTATAATTTTAATGTGAATGGAGGTAGATTTAAGGGAGATGTCAGAGTTCAGTTGTTTACACAGAGAGTGGTGGGTCCGTTGAATGCACTGCCAGCGGTGGCTATAGAGCCAAATACATTCGGGACTTTAAAGCGACTCTTGGAACGCACATGGAAGAAAGTACAATGAAGTGGTGTACAGTAGGATAAAAGATCGGCACAACATCGAGGGCTGAAGGGCGTGTACTGAGCTCTACTATTCCATGTTCTAATCATGTACAGCACACTCGAAGGGCTGAATAAGAACGAGGAACTTCAGTCGGCAAATAGTTCTCTTCAAGCCTGCTACGGCATTGAATATGATCACGTCTGATGTCATTCCGGCCTTATTTCCATTTCCCTGCTCGCTCTCCATAACCCTTCACTTACTCAATATCCCAGAACCCACTGCACTCTGGACATTTACACAGATTCACAATTCTTTTACAAAATTAAGATCTCTTTACACCTGTATTAAAACTGATCTACGTTAACCTAAAATCATGACCGCTTGTTCTCGATTGCCTCACGCGACGGAATTTCCACTCCACATCTACATTTTCAATCACCTTTGGCATCTTACATCCTTTATTGAGATCCCCTCTCATTCTTCTAAATTCCAGAGAATGTTGGCCTGAAATGCTCAATATCTCTTCATACGACAATCTCTTCATCTTTGGAAACAATCTGGTTGCTTCTGAACTGTGTCTAACGCAGTCAAATACCTCCTCATGTCAGGGTTCCAGAACTGCAGAGAGTGTACATTTGCCGTCTCACGAATGACTTGCACTGTTGCAGCAACACTCTCTTACGTTTACACTCTATTCCTTCAGATATAAACTCTTAAATTGCATTTGTCTTTCTCTTTACCTGCTTGACTCCATGTCAGCTTTCTGTGATATGTACGAGTTGACTCATATAGTCACTTAAGCAATTTTAGAAAATAAGGTATCTTCATATTCCTCTGACCAAAATAGAAAACATAATTTTAAACTTATCTGCTAATTATTGGTCTATTCACAATATCCATTTATAAAACTTTCGTTGTAAATTTCTGACATATTATCTGGAATGCACTTTTACACCGATGTTACTTGCAAGTGAAAATGAAGGTATGGTATTTCGTAAACCCTAATCAAAGTTATAATGCAGATTTTAAACAGTTGGGGCCTGAGGACCGACATTTATAGCACCCCAAATATTGTCCACCACGAAACGACTAATCTATTCTCTCTAGGGTAATCATGATTTGGAGACGCTGGTGTTGGACTGGGTTGTGCAAACTAAAAAAAACACATCAGTTAGAGCACTACAGGTTTATTTTGAAGCACTAACTTTCGGAGTACTTGCAGAATTATATTTAACTTCGCTGAAAAACTGAATGAATCAATGTTAGTTTCTGTAAATCCATTTTCTGGATTAGAATCAGTCTAATCATTTTGACATTGTCAGCGTTAGGAGGAGTTAACGCCTTCAATACCTTAACTGGGCCGACATGACACCAATTGTTAAAGTGCACGTCAGAATCTAACATTAAATAAAAATGTCTTATGATTTACATATGAAAGAACTTAAACCAACATGGTCATTATAAAAGATGATAGACTTAACAAACAATCCGTGTATTTTTCAATATATAATGTCAGTCACATCCCACTGTCGACTTCTGCTATAAATTATGTGTCTTACAATCTAATTCCCCACAATCACCTGACGAAGGAGGAGCGCTCAGAAAGCAAATACATCCGAATAAATTTGGTGGACCATAACCTGTTGCTGGGTTTTTTTTAAACTAGTTTTCCTGAAGAAGGGCACATGCCCGAAACGTCGATTCTCCTGCTCCTTGGATGCTGCCTGACCTGCTGCGCTTTTCCAGCAACACATTTTCAGTTTTACTTTAACTATTCCGTCGATGCATTATTGTTTGTTTTCCCAAAAGTGGACCAAAGCTAATGAATTGCTTCCAAAGCCACGTGCCCTTATCTGACGTATCAATCTTTTCTTGCGGCATTTTATTAATTTCCTTCTGTAAATCCACATATTTTACAACTCCAGGATCTCCATTATCCACGCTGTTTGTCAGAATCTGATGATTTGTGGTTTGACATTGCAAATGCCCCGTAATGCATTCCTTGATAATGAAATACAACATTCTTTTCTTAAAATACAGATCGTTTGTATACTACATTTAATTTCCCAGTGAAAATGAACCTCCTAAGTTCTTCCCTTTCCGTAATCTTTATATTTCCTTTCAATTTCCATGTGAAGGGCACAAGCTTTAAATAGGCTGCTCCAATTTGGCTTAATCCGGTCATGTCTTATCAGTTTCTAAAATCGATAGTATGAATGTCTTCCTGAGATTTTATATTCAGCAGAAGGAAGAGCGGGAAAGACGACCACGGGGCTGCCGGCAAGGTGAATCATTGATTTAAAAACTTGCTTCGAGCGCCCGGGCGCTCTATTTTGTTTTCAGCAGCAGGAAAAGTGGGAACAATGACGACCGAGCTGAAGGGAAGCTAAATCACTGATATAAAAACTTTTCTCGTGAATAAGCGGACCACGCACTGAGCTGGAGATGGCTGAGTAAGTGAAACAACATATTTGGTAAGGTAATTGATTTTGTATTATTCTTTATTTTTGAGTTGTCTGGAAATTTGGAATTGTGGGCATGAAAGTGATGGCAATTGATTGTTCCTCCTGCAGAATGTGGGGGGAAGGGTGATCCGCTCCAATGCTTGCTAACTTCATTCGCGGGAAGTGCACTCAACTCCAGGACCTCGAAAACCGCGTTAAGGAACTGGAGCTGGAGCTGGATGAACATTGGATCATTGCGGAGACGGAGGGCGTTGTTGAGCGAAATTACAGGGAGGTAATCACACCTCATGTGAAAGAAACAGGCGGACGGGTCACATTCAGGTGATGGAAAGGGAACTTGCAGCCATTGCAGGGATCCCCTGTGGCCATTGTACACAATAACATGTATATCTTTATGGATACTGTTGGGAGGTCGATGTACCAGGAATAATCCATGGGATATCGGTGTCTGGCGCTGAGTCCCAATTGCTCAGAAGAGAAAGGGGACTTTTGTGACCGTAACTACAAATCGCTAAGTTTACTTTAGCCATGTAAAGTGATTGTTATACTGCAGGGTAAAAGTTATACATCGGGGCAAGACAATTACAATCCGATAAGGCAAGATTTCGAATGCATACGATTGGGACAGAAACTGCAGGGGATCGGCACAAATATTGAATTTTGAGACTTAATCGGAACAGCTACTTTGTATCCTTGATAAGTATGTACTGGTCCAGCAGGGAGGAAGTAGTTGAGCGAGGGAGTCGTGGTTTACTAAAGTAGTTGAATCTCTTGTCAAGAGAGAAAAAAGGCTTAGCTTGAAATGAGAAGAGAAGATATGCCGCTTTGCGACTGAGAAGTGAGCCGGAAAGATCTAAAGAAAGAGCTGAGAAGAGCCACGAGGGGACATGAGCAGTAGTTTTCAGATAGAATCAAGGAAAACCCGAAGGCTTTCTACAGATATATCAGGGATCAAAAATTTCTTTCTTAAGACGAGGTCCAATCAAGGGCCATCCTGGGAAGTTGTCCGTTGCGTACGATGAGATGGGTAAGCGCTGAATTAACATTTTTCGTCAGTATTCACACTCAGAAAAGACAATGTTGTCGAGGAGAATACTGAGATACTCGACGGAATTGAGGTTCACAAGGAGACGGTTTTAGCAATTCTGGAACGTTTAAAATATACTGGACTGGATGGGCTTTATCCTAGAATTATCTGGGCAGCCAGGGAAGAGAATGCAGTACCTTTGACTTTGATCTTTCTATTGCTATTGTCTAAAGGAATAGTGTCAGAAGACTGGAAGATAGCAAATATTTCCCCCTTGTATTCTTTCAAGAAGAATGGGTACTTTAAAAATACACTCCTCAGATTCCTCAAGAACAAACCACGACAAGCAGACCAAACACAGCCAGAAACCCTGGCCACCTTACCATACATCAAAGAAGTTTCAGAACGGACAGCCAGACTACTAAGACCCCTCGGAATCCTCGTAGCACACAAACCCACCCAAACTCTCAAACAAAAACTTTCAAACTTAAAAGACCCAATACAACCCATTGACAAAACCAATTTCCTTTATAAAATTCCATGCAAGGACTGCCACAAACACTACGTAGGACCAACAGGAAGAAAGTTTGCCACCAGGATACAAGAACACCAGCTAGCCATAAAAAGTACCCTCTCTCCCTCGTAGCCCTAAACACACAGATCGATATACCATCTATCAACCCCTCAGAAAACGAACAGTAAATGACATCACCACAAACCCCAGGAACTCCATCGAGGACAAACATATAAATAGAAAGCAGGAGACAACAGCTTCGCTTCACTTGGAGGTCGCCACTGATGATGTTCCCTCGCAAGGTAATGAAACGCCTGGATATCAAACCTACAGCTCAGCGAGCAAATCTACACCCTAAACCTCAACCTGAGCCACACACCTTCACAAATCTTGTCATAATATGCTTGATAAGAACTAAACAAAAGGCAGTGTCTTATCTCAACGTCAAGATAGGTGACGCCGGATACCTCTTTTAAATCTGCCATTTATCTTTCCAGAGCTTATATCGTTCATATTCCTCAGAATCTGTAAAGGTGGAGCCCAGAAATAGCAAATAGAAGTAAATATTAATTGTAATTGTATGTCCATTTCAAAGCTGCAGTACAAGTATTGGGTATCTTGTATAAAAGGAAATTAGATATATATGTTTGTGGGCACTGCAGTAATACTCGACGACGTAAATTTCATCTAAATTGCGTTAGCACAAGAGTACTAGTGCTGTAAAAAATGGATTTAATAGTGTGTATGAAATAGTTTCCTCAAACAGTATGTTGAAAACCGAGCTGGAGATTGGCCGACTTTTGCATTGGTAATGTGTGATCTGAACAAATAATTAAAAACCTTTCTGCAAAGGAATTTCTGGGGACATTGATTACCATGTATTGAACATTAACTGGCATTTGGTCAAAGTTTTCTGATCGAAAATAAGGTTAAAATCCTGAACCATGCACGCTACGACGATATCCAATAAGCGCAAGGTGGCATCAGTGAATTGGAGAAGTTTATGAAATAAGAGTTAATGGAAAGAAGGCAATGTCTGTTATTTTTAAAAGGTGTGCAATGTACATACATTCCTCAAAGAAGCAAAAAGCAAAAAGGAAAGCGGTCTCAGAAATGGTCAACAAAAGAAGCTAAAAATTGTATTAGATCAAAAGTAATGGTTCAGCAAAATACTACATATTAAATAATAAGGAAGAGGATTCAGAGCAACTTAGGACGAAACAAAGGACGAGCAACAATCTGACAAGGAAGTGAAAATGAAACTTGAATGCAAACTAAGTAAAGACATAAAGGACCATGAAAATCTTCTTTCAATTATTTCAAAAATAAAACAATGACAAGTGTGAAACAAAGGATGAATATCCGAAAAGGATTATTTATTGTGCCGGACAGAAAATTACACGGAAAGTAGAACGTTTCTTGGTGTCTGCCTTCATTGCAGATCATCCAGGAAATCTCCCAGAATACCAACTGAACATGGGAATTGAGTGGTCAAAAAAAATCATTCGTATCAGTAACAAGGCAGTATTTCAAAACATAGCTGGATTGAGCATTGATGGGCCATATGTACTTCATAAGAAATTTTGGAGACAGAATCAGTAGATATATTTACTGCATTTGTGATCATTGTGTTATTTCTTCATATATTCTGCAAAGGTAGGTAGACATACAGGATAACTGGGAGTTGTGATGTTAATCCAATTATTTAAACAGGGTAGAATAGGGAGCGTGAACTACCGATCAGTCACCTTATCATCAAGAGTATTTTGGAATCTATCGTTTCGAGTGTCTTTTTGGATATTTAGCAAATAAAAGCAGAATTGGAGGAAATTGCGAAGCATACATGAAAGGCAAAATCTAATTGGCTTTTCTTTAATTGGTTGAATATCTTTCTGATGGACAGCGACAATGGAGAAGCAGTGGGTGTGATATAACTGGATATTTGGTAGTATATTTTAATACTTCACAGAAAGAGTTTGTGAATAAAATTGAAGTGAGGGGAATTGGGACGAACATATGCAAGTGCAAAGATAAAATAAAGGATGGTTTTCATTTAATGAAAATCGGAGAAGAGAAGTTAAGCCATTCTGTACCAGTTACATAGAGTGTTGTAGAAACCCTAACTGGAGTATTGTATTCAGTTTACGTCTCCAGATCCAAGGAAACATATAATGACCGCAGAGGGCGTGAAACTGACATTTTCTGGATTAATCCCTTAAATGGAAAGACTGTGTGGTAAGGAATTTTCAGTTCTGTTCTCTAGAGATTCAGAAGAGTGAGAATTGATTCCAGTGAATCTTAGGAAATTCACACAGCGGGAGTTGACTAAAATGGGAGTATGGACAGGCACAAAGTCTCCTCTCCAAACTAACACTTCCATCCCCATTTCCATGTACCTATCATATTCCCAGCTACCTTCTCTCAGACCTACCCCTTCTCATTTAACTCTCAGCCCCCTTGACACCCGTGCCTCATTCGTGATGAAGGGTTTATGCCTGAAACGTCCACTCTCCTGCTCCTCGGAATCTGCCTGACAGGCTGTGCTATTCCAGCCCTACCAATATCGAATCAGGCAATAAGTTAGTTGATGAAAAAAACACAGCAGGTCAGGCATCAACCGAGGAGCAGGATAGTTCACGTTTTGGGATAAGTCATTCATCAGCGCTCTCTTGATTCTTGGACATTCCTGATGCAGAGCTTATGCTTTAAAATATCATCTCTCCTACTCCTTGGATATTGACTGAACTGCTGAGCTTTTCCAGCGCCACACTTTCCGACTCCAGTCTCCTGATTCTGCAGTTCCGACTTCTTCCGAGCATGGACAGGCAAGATGGTGAAGAATCCCAAGATATTTTGCAAGTCCTTCAAGATGAACAGAATTACCAGCGCACAGTTATGGGTTGACAAGATACCAACGCTCTCTGCTTGTAACTAGAGAATATCAATAGACTAAAATTTAGTACTTTACATTTTTTTACTTGGGAGAAGGAGAATGCAGACACACAATTTGATTACATGAACTATGAAGAGCGTGAGCAGATTGGTAAAAGATGCAAGTAGGCATTGGGATTTTTTCTGGATTCTTATTCGACAAATACCCAGTCAGGATGAGTTGTACCCAGGCAGAGAAAAGGGCCTGATCCAAACTTCTATGTTGAATATGGCAACAAAGGGAGTGTCAGATGACTGAAGAACAGATGATCTGATTCCACTTTACAGAGAAAACTCGAAGCGAAAGACCTGGGAATGATAGACAAGTGAGTCTCACATCAGTGTAAGGGAAACATTTGCAGGAAAGAGGCAAGAAGCAAATCAATCGCTGTTTGGAGAGGCAAGGTTTGATCTGGTCGAGTTAGTATGACTTTATCAAAGGATAATCATGTCTCCTTAATTTGGTTGCTTTTATTCAAGGATACCGATGTGATTTTTCAGCAAAGGCTTCGACAACGTCCTGCATCGGAAACTGATACAAAGTAAGATTGCATGGTATCAATGGAACGTTGCGAAAATGCTTTCAAAAAAGACTCAGAACGGGTAGTTGCCCGCCTGTGTGACAGGAATCAGAATCAGGAACGTCAATGCCGGACTCGACTCCTCTGAGCGAGCGAAGCAGATTATTTCATGGAATGAAGTTTCCTACCGAACGAGCACATGATCCTGCATCTGTAAGAGGCATGGTCGACCAAATGTTTGTTGCAATGATGTACAAAGTTCAGGCAGCCGGGGTGCTCCGAACATATGAAAGCTGTCGGCTTGCAAGTGGGACAGGAAACAAGCATACTCTGCCCCTCTGAGCATCCACAAAGATTATTGGAACCCATGGGTTCTCCCCATGCACCTACTGTTAAAGAAATCTTGAGACTGAAATGGGCATGGCGGATGTGGCATACTGAACAACCCTACTGCTTGATGTAGTGGATCCTTATTTTTGAAATACTCCAGGAACAAGAGGCGGTACGTGAGGCTGTGATGCAGGAGCCAGACCTGCCCAGAACAGCCTACAAGAAATTGAACATGTCTGCTTTCGGAGATTTAGAGAGGGCAAGATCTAATGATTGCAACAATGTCAGCCGGCTGGACGGCATAGATTCTCAGTTCACGATTGGGGTTGATAACCTGGTCCAAACAGAGACTCCAGATTGACAGATATTAACAGGAGTGACAGAGCATCTGTTCACTCTGAGACCTGTCTCTGAAAAAGCCAGACCATGGGCAAGTACTATGCATGTGCAAATAGAAAGTGACTTGACGAAGGGATACCAGCCTCTGTGAAAATATTTCAAAAGTGATCGGCATATGGGAAAATAATGTAAATAATTCAACTTATAAGCAAAATGGTATGGGAGGAGTATTTTTGAACTGCCTATAACAAAAGGGACCAGACGGTTTACTGACAAAATCATAAGAATAAAGGTAGACCAGCCGCAGCAACTAATACAGACTTTAATATTTTTTGTAAATTGATTGTCGGCATTGGCTGTAATATCCCAGAACTCCCTCAATTTGAGGAGTGATTTGAAGATGCCGGTTTTGGATTGGGGTTTACAAATCACACAACACTGGCTTATTGTCCTACAGTTTTATTTGGATACCAGGAGTGTATCTGGAAAATTGGAAAGCCTCTGATATGACGTCTGCCGTCAAGAAGAGAAAAAGAGAACCCAAGCATCTATTTTTGGGATATATTCAAATGAATTAAGAAGGAAAGCATTGCAGGTCAACAGAGAGTCAACATTGTTTTGTGAAAGGGAACTCATATTTTGTCATGTAAATTAAGCAAAATAATGCATTCCCTGAGAAGCAGACATGATAAAGATGAATAAGTAGATACTATATTTGTGTTTATTTTTTCAGAGGATTTTGTTAAGGTAGTGCGAAATAGAAGATATTACAAAAGACAGGAGCTTATAACATGGTGGATAATATTATGGCATGGAGAAATGATTGAACAACACACAGTGGAGAGTCATCTGGGGCGGCATGCTGGCTCATTAGTTAGCACTACTGCCTCACAGCGCAGTGACCCAGATTTGATTCAAGGCTCAGGCGATTGTCTGCTTGGAGTTCACATATTCTTCCCGTGCCTGCATGGGTTTTCTCCGGGCAAGCCGGTTTCATCCCACAGTCCAATGATGTGCAGGCATGTTGGATTTGTTACGGGATATATAGGTTACAGGAATTGGATGGGGAGGGGGGATGAGTCTGGCATACTCTTCCCCGTTAGTTGTGGAATAGCTGGGCATTCTTCTACAGTGCAAGGATTCTATAAGTCTAGATTAATGGAAATTCATCCGTATAAAAAGATATATCAACTAGAAGATGACAAACATCACTCTGACAGCATCAATTACTTATGTAATTTCTGCTGATATCTTGAAAGGGTTAGCTGAACGAATGTTGTCCTAAAGTTTGCGACTGACACAAACATTGATGAGTGGGCCTGTCACAATTAAGATGTAAATAGTCTGCAAGGAGATAGACGTAAGTTCAGTGTAGTCATGAACTTTGGCTGCAAGAACCAAAAGGCAGATTTAAATGGCGAGGGATTCCCAAAATTAGTGCAGCGCAAGCGTTTGAAACAGCAAACTAGCACCTCAGTGCAGCAAGAAATAAGATTGATTCATTAAGCAGATTCCTGTGGTGACCTACCAAGAACATAAATAGTTCGGTGTTTATTCATTGCAGATAAAAAAAGAAGTGTTTCTACATCTAGGCAGAGATTCAAACTGGGGGACATAGGTACAGAATAATGTAGTCTCATTGAAGGCACAAATGTAAAGAAATATCTTCTCACAGAAGGTAGTACATGACTGGAATTCACTGAGCTGCGGAGGGTCAACCACTGGAAACTTGTATAGGTGAGTTGGATGGATTTATGGGTGGAAGGATGCAAGGTGAGTGGAGGGGTGCGAGGCGTTGGCACGAAAATGGACTTGAGTCATGAAGTAGATAGCGATGTTATTATGGAATGACAGGGCACGGTTAAAGGTCAGGGTTGATAAAAGACTATAAAAGCGCAACAGGTCAGCAGCGTCAGAGGAGCACGAGAATCGACTATTTGGTACAATCATTCATCAAGACTGGGGGAGGGGGAAGGGCTCAGAAATAAATAAAAGGAGCCGTTCTGTGGAAAGATCAAAGAAATTTAATAAGTGGATGCAGGTAGGAGGTCATTGGAAATGGTGAAGCGGAGAGGCGGGAAAGACACTTTAGGTAGGCCAAGGAGTCAGGAGAGGAAGGTCTGGACCTGGGGTAGCGGGTGACGAGATTTGGAAAGTCGTGAATAATATGTTGAGTTCATAAGGCTGTAATCCCGAGGTGAAAGACGAGACATTCTTCCTTCAGTTTTCATGTGGCCTTACTTTGCTGGTGGAACAAGTCCAGGATCTACATATTATTGTTGCAGTCGGAAGGGGAGATGAATTCGATGGCAACCACGTTGTGGTTTTGATAGGAAAGGACAGGCAATAGATGTTCCCTGAATTCGTCTCCGAATTTGTGCTTGGTTGCTCCAAAGCAGAGGATAACATACCTGAGTAATGGATGCAGTTAAGCAGCGGAGAGGAAGCGCAAGTTAATGTGGCCTACTCCTGTTCCTAATTATTGTGCTCTGATATTGGAAAGTAACTATTTTTCTCTGAACCATTTACTGCAATATAACATTCAGGGAGATAGATGGTTATTTTGAGCTATGTCCAGGTGAGGTATGGGGTCTGCACGCAGAATCAACCTAACTCTGCAGCATGACCAAAATCTGGAGCAGATGCTGCAGAGTTGCGAATCTTGCCAATTGGCACTGGAGGGGTGAACGCAACCACTTATTGCCCTAGTATGGATTTTTAAAGAACATTATACCAATCTACACTTAACCATCAAAGTGGACTCGATTGGGTTCTGTGTCGCAGATGCGATGGACTGAATGGATCATGAGAGCATTGAACTAAGAACGTGTGGTCTTTTCGGCCCTTTGACCAGCAAATTTCACCAGCAAATAAAATTGTAGATAATTGCATAGTGATCCCAGCTGCACTATTCTCCTCCTACCCCATTATCCCTAATTCACCTGTTTTCGAAAAATCAAACTAAATCAGTCTAGACATAATTTAAATATTCAGTCATTACAAATATTTGGAAAAGAGCATTTCCACTTCAATGGATTCCCACTTTGTTCATTTCACCTCACCTGTGCTCTGTCTGAGTGTGAAGGGAGTGACTGTTTCCGTTTCTGCTCCCAATCCCCTACTGGTCACAACAAATTGTAAATGTAAACACATTGTTGATATGATCAATGACATTGGCCTCAGACTGGGTCAGGTTGTAATTTAGGAATAACTCAGTCAGATTTATTTACACTGAAATAAGCTTCCTCAAACAAAGGTGCAAATCTGAATGATGACAGTTTTGGACCGTACAAAGACCCATCGAGGATCCACTCTGCTCAAGTTCTTGTATGGTTTAATAAGATCACGTGTAATTCCAAGGGGAAACTGCTACATTTCCATGACATAAGCCCTTCATCCCAGGAATAAATGATGTGCAACGTCTGTCAGGTAATAAGACAAGAATGAAAAACCTCACACGCAGACCTCTGGATGTGCTCTCAGTAAAATTGGTTTCAAAGTTGATTGAAAGTACAGCTAGCGAGAATGTTTTTACATATTGTCTTAATCTTAGAATCATCTTCAGTTTATTACAGAGATGAGGGCAATTACTTTCCTTTTTGGAGTAAGACCATAAGACAGTGAGGCATAGGAATATATATTAGGGCATTCAGCCCATCGTGTCTGCTCGAAACTTCAGTCACGGCTGATGAGTTTCTCAACCCTATTCTTTCGCTTTCCCCCATAACCCTTGATCCTCATTAAAATCAAAACCTATCTCTTTCCATCTTAAATATATTTACTATCGTGGCCTCCACAACCTTCATTGACAATCAGTTTCGTAGAATCCCAGCTTTTGGGTTGAGGTCCTATCTCCTTATTTCCGTTCTGAAAGGTCTTCCGCATATTTTAAGACTGTGCCCTTTGGGTAGTCTCTCCGACCAATGAAAACACCTTCCCAAAATCTACGGTGTCCAGGCCATTTAGTATTTGTTCCAATTTGATCACCCTCATATTTACAAACTCCATCCAGTATCCATCCAGAGTACTCAAATGTTCCTCATATGTTAAGCCTGTCATTCCTGAGACCATTCTCATTAAACTCATCCGAACACTCTGCAAGGACAATGCATTCATCCTGAGCTATAAGGCCAAACACTGCGCACAATACTCCAAAGGTGGCTGGACCACAACCTGAAAGATCCTCAAAGGTTTATGAGAGCTTTTATATTCAATTACTCTCAAAGTAACTGTCCTCATTGTATTTTCCTTCCTGACTACAACTCAACCTTCAAGTTTAGATGAAGAGAACGCTCATCTTGAAATCCCAAGTAGATTTGCATTTCCTCAATTGGAAAATAGTCCATGCTTGTATTCGTAACAAAGCGCATAAAATACACATTTTCCCAGGTTGCATTCCATCTGTCAATGCATTTTGCCCATTCTCCTAAGCTGCTCAGATTCTTCTGCTGCCTGCCTACCTCCTCAATGCTACCTGTACCTCTGCCTATCTTGTCTTTTCTGCCGACTAAGCCGGAGTACCATCACTTCCTTGATAGAGATCATTAATGTATGATAGAATGGTATAGTTGTGGTCGCAGCACTGACCCGAGTGGAACAACACTTGTCACCGGCTGCCATCGTGAGAAAGTCTCTTTCATCCTCATTCTCAGCTTTCTGCCATACAGTTAATTTTCTATCCATGGTCTTACCTTGCATCTAACACGATGGACCCTAATGATTCTCAGCAGCCTCCTGAACGGCCCATTGTGAAACGCTTTATTGAAGCCAACGTAAATAATATCCATTGGCTCTGGTTGGTCGAACCTGCTCATTACTTCCTCAAAGAATTCTAGCAGATTTGTCAGGCATGACCTCCCCTTGGTGAAACCATGTTCACTTTGTCCTATTTAAACATTGTTTTGGGCCTTTGGAACTCTCTTCTCCAGAGGCCGGAGGAGGCAGACTATTTTTGAGGCAGACAGAGAGATATTCATGAACATCAATGGGGTCAAGTATTAACGAGAACCAGAAATGTCTAATTTGATTGCTGTATGTAAACTGTGCTTTTATGTATAAATATATATAAAGTTGATGTAATATAGTATTAAGTGTGCCCGCCCCCAAGCAATATGCCTCCAGAATACATGCATGAAGCAAACTGGTGTAAAAAATATCCGGGTGTCAGCTGCACAGAGGCAGGAAGCAGGGAGTTCTCTGACTGAAAGTTCTGGCTGTAATCAGATCAGCCGTAATCTTACTGAATGTTGGAGCATGTTTGAATTGCTGGAAGACCTCATGACGGATTTTAATTGTACATAGTTTGAAAAAAAAATTCCATTCCTTCCCCTTACATATGCCGACTGGGTGGCTGATTTTTATTGAGCTTGGGAATTGGATAAATATGCACTGGAACATTCGATAAATGAAATTGTCCAGAAAATTGTTAAATTGATATTATCTACAATATTCTGCATCGGCAATCAAGGTAAATTCTATAACTGATATTCCGTAGAACATGTTACATGTGACATTATTTGTAAACGACCGAGCGTCAGTTAATTGAACGAAAGAAAGGATTCTGAGGGAAGGGATCCCATTCCAGGAAGAAGGACACACTGTTTCAAAGTTCCCCACATATAGTTAAAGATGTGAATATGTTCTCCCTGGGTGGAAATGTCTTTGCGACACAGCATCGGCCACCATTCGGGCTAAAAGATAAAAACTTCCCATCTCCGTTCGTCTTCAAGGAACTGAAAAGTAATCCTTCAGGACGGCAAACTTTTCAGTCTTCAAATTAGGAACTGTAAAGATGTGACCTGTGTCTGTTCTCCACTGATCGATTGTATTGGAATATTCCAGAAACCTTATAGATGTGTTTCTGTGTTTTTGGGGTGGGAGTGTTTCTTGCGTTTTACATTCAATTTCTGTAAATAATTCAGACAATTCTACTAACTATGCAGTTTTAATTATATTAGTAATTCTCTGAATACAGTGACTCACTTGAAAATCTCACTGCGTCCTCAATCACACTGGTGACGTTACTTGAGGTTGATGTATAGCGTGTTTGTTTTAATTCATTACAGTTAACGTAGTGACGATCTTCATCCTGTTTTATAAAGACTGTGGATTGTATCCATGTGTCAGATCTTACCTCGGGGCCATGGCAGTGGCAGATCTACTGGTTATTATCCTCGACCTGATATTGAGACATATCCCGATTATTTATAGGCAACGGTTTCGTTTCGTGTTGTCCATCCCTGTGTGTAATATCCATGCCATTCTGCTTTATGCAGCTACTGACTGTTCTGTCTGGTTCACTGTCCCTTTCGCTTTTGATCGATTTGTTTCCATTTGTTGCCAGAAGCAGAAAAACAAATATTGCACTCAAAAAACGGCGGCTGTACTCCTGGCAACAGTGACTGTGCTGAGCTCTTTAAAGAACATTTTCTGGTATTTTGAGCTCACAGCTCGGTATTCACTGAGACACCAACCATGGTTTTGTAAGGTAAAAGACAATGTTCTATCTTCTCATGTCTGGGTCACAATCGAGTTCATCCACCACATTCTAACTCCGGCTCTCCCGTTTCTTCTGATTCTCCTGTTCCACGGTTTCATCTTCAGACACATTTTAGTGACCAGCAAAACCTGCAAAAGGTACGGAGCTCAAACCAATGGGGACACACTAATGCGAAATCGACGAAAATCCGTCATTTTACTTTTTGTCATCTCGGCCAATTTCATCCTGTTATGGTCAATGTTAATGCTGTATTCTATATGGTACAGAATGACATGGATTGGGTATGACTCTGTGCATCTCCCGCAATTTGTGCGGCAAATGGGATTCATGCTGCAGTTTCTCAGTTGCTGTACCAACACCGCAATTTATGTCGTGACCCATACTAAGTTCAGGCAACAGCTGAAGAATGTGTTGAAATATCCCTTTACTGAAATTAATAAAGCAATCAAAATTATTCATTAATCACTGCATTAAGCACTTTCTCATTTCAATGCAATGTTTCAGCGATAAAAATCCTGTCGCTGTGATAACGAACTCGAGGCAGTCCTGGTTTGTGGAACCTGACCCCCCAGGTTACAGGTACACACCTTCCGCTCAGGGCCAGTAAGAAAAATAACCAGCCACTTCCTGTATCTCGAACTAGTTCGTAAATAAAAAAAAAAGAAGCTGCTTACGGGTGTTGTACCTCTTTCTCCCAACGAGTAGATCAATGGGAAGCCACAGTCCAAGTTCTGGATGAGCTGGACCCTTAAACTCACGTATGTGCCCCGGGGCCTGATGAGCTGCAAGTCTAAGAGCACGGTATTACAATCTTCATACAACCCCCGCAGGGCAGATTCCACATCAGGCTATATGAATTGTTACTCCAAATCGATCACATCATTCTTAAACACCTCAATACTGCATTTCTGCCTCTTTGTGGACCCCCTCGCGTTATTCTGGAAGAAAACGCATACGTAAGCCTTGCCCATGTCCAACCATTGCCTCAGCGAGGCGAGGGAAGGTATCCCTTTTTCCTACTCCACATGGCCTAGAACTGACGAAAAGTGTCCCAGAGCAGTTCTCGAACAGCAGGTTTTTAACGTGCCAGGACGTGTACCCGACAGGACGCCAAATGGAAGGAGTTCCACCCACACCAGGTGACAGTTCATGCCCGGCATCTGCCGCATGGAGGCTGCCAGAAAGCAGGAGGTAAATGTATAGGTGGTAGATTCTGGATTATCTGACTTCAGGCCTACCAAAGGTGAAGGCGATTGAGTGAAAAAGAAGATTAAAAAAGATGGAAACCAAGTCGCAGGACTTCACAAAATCTCCAAATCCCCTCCCCAACGCCAAACCAGTCCAGGCACCGCCGTGTCCCTGTCATCGAGGATGCAGTTAAAATCTCGCCTGATGACTACGCATTGGCCTTCAGCGATGGAAGTGAGATGAGTGGACACGACTACATAGAAGCACGTTTGCCTCGGTTCTTCCAGGGCAGCATAAACATTCCAAAAGCTAAGCACTGCGCCCCCGAGCCGAACGGCACCTGAAGCAAATGGCCTAGCACAGCATCCCAAACAACCGATGTCTCTGGCTGAAAATGTGGGACAAACAAAATAGCCACTCCGGTAAATCTGCGGCGGAGGTGACTCACGGAGACCTCCCTTTCTACTCCAGGGGCCAGGTGGCTTCATCTCCCGGGGTAGCGTGGGTTTCTTGCAGGCCGCACACTGCATAATTCTCGTCCTGAAGGACCGAGGACCTCTGGAATTTGTGGTGTGCTTCCCTACTACCCGTGATATTGAGGCTGGCTCTAGTAGTCTTTATTGTGTAATCAACACCAATACAATTACAACCATGTGCATTTACTGGTAGGACGAGGGAAGGGTGCAAAACCTCGCCTTCACCAGGAGTAAACCAAGGACATTCTGATTCGCTTTCATTGATTTATGTCCAGCCCAGGTGCTTGCTGAGAAGCCTGAGTTGACCAGTATAGCAGCTCTAAGAAGATTGAGAAGCCTTAGTTGACAAATATAACAGATCAAAGGAGCTCAAGTGGGCGATGTCAAATGGGATCTATTCCGACGACTATGAATTTCCTCAACAAAGTCCCAAAGTTCCCCGGTCGAGGGGGAGGTCGGTAGGGACGCAATCGGGAGTCATAAACCTCGCTGGAAACAGACGTTGCATTATCCCCGTGTCCAGAACAGAGCCCAAACCCTCCTCAGGGCAGTCACCCTTGGCTTCCAGCCCCGCCACCAATGTGAGAGTGGATGATGGTCTGGCACCACCAATTTATCTCAAAACCCCAGGGACCTCGACCTCAGGGTTATAGGCACTAATCGTCTCAGCGCACCCATTGCTGGAATGCCCCGAGGTCGGGTCATATTGTAGCAGAGGCTTGTAGCCCTACTCCTCTCCCGACATGGGGACGCCTGATTCTGAAGGAAAAACGTCCACCTCCAGGCCACGTCGTCCGGTTAAACAGTCTGGGGTGGGGGAGGACTAAAGGTAACACTGTCCTCTCCTCCACCGCCCAATGATCCAGCATTACTAAAAACCGTATTGCTTGCACAGTCGCCCACGTTGGGTTCTGATTCGTCCCCTAAAACTGGAGGACGAGTTGGTTAGATTATGGTGCACGATACACAGGATGGGGCGTGGGCTCATTTCCTCGGGAGGGACAGAGCCCACTGGTGCACCACAGGGAAACCCATGGCTTCCTGAGCGTGGTGCCTTTCTCCCAGGGAGGCATAGAGTATCTTCTGGGCTCTCCCCTTCCCATGCACATTGGTTGTCACTGGGCCTGATGCTCCTTCCCCTTCCTCTCCAGGAATACTACAGGCTATGGGAAAACAGGGACATGGCGAGGGCAGGGAGAGCAAACTTTCCAGAGGCAGGCAACAGCCATCAACAATAGCCTCATGGCCAGGTGGGGACACAGGCACCAGTAGTAGACGTAGATCCTGGGCTGTAGCAGTAGAGTTAAGTCCCAGACAGTCGTGGAAAAGAAAGGGCCCAGGCAGTAGCAGCAGTATTGAGGTGTATATGAGGCCTACACTGCAGCTGTAGTTGCAGGACCAGGCTGCAGCAGCTGTAATGGTGGCGTTAGCTGGTTGAGCAGCTGAGCACAACTAAAATTAAAGGAAACAAAAAGAAGGAAACTCAGAACAAGAAAAGCAAACACAAACACTGAATGAAAGACCCTGATCGAGAGGCAGGAAGGGACTCGGCGGACTAGCCTGTCAACAGAAATGTATCCGGTCAAGGATCAGATGCATGTTGTCGTGGATTCTCCGGCCGTGTAGGACTGATCTGATTGATTCATGACGGCCAGCAAACGAAGTCAGGGAAGAAGTCAACACCCTGGTGAAAATTTTGTAATCCATGCTGAGGAAGAACGCCAGTTCTTCAAAGAACAAAGGTCCCTTTTCTTCAGCAGCAGGACAATGACCGCCCACGTCAAGAAAAGGACAGATCTACGGCTGTACGACATTTCATCATGACTAATGTGTAGTCACTCTTCAGGGTGTCCCCAAACGCAATAAATAACTCCAAGTCAGCTCATCCAGCTGCTGGGACTTGGGGATCGGGAGCAGTCGAGGGCGCCGGTCAATTCCAATAAGGTGGCAGTAACATCGACGGTACCACTACCTGTGGGTTGAGCTGTGGCAAGTTGTCCCACAGACCCAGTGAACATCTCCCTGGACGGATATTGAGTGAAGAGAGCCATGTAACAGGAGCACATCTGGCCTGATACCCTCCAGATCCGAGATGGGAGATCCATCATGTGGCAGAAGCACAAGGAGCTGCTGATGGATGCGGCTCTTTGTTTCCAGTTAGTAGAAGAAGGGGCAGCCACAGTCCTCGTCTGGGAGGAGCTGGATCCACGAACTCATGTATGTGCTTCGAGAACGGAAGATCTGCACGTCTCGGAGTGCGGCCTTCTTCTCTTTGTACACCCCGCGCAGGGCTGTGGCCTCATCGGGTTCACCAAGACATGACTCCAGATCAAGTACTTCCTTCTGCAACTCCTGAATCCTGAATTTCAACCTCTTCTTCGACACCCTCGAGTGCTCCTTGACAGAAAGTGCGGACGGGAGCCTTGCCCACGTCCCACCATAACCTCAGAAATGGGAATCTTCCTCTCTTACCTTTTCCCGGCGGCCCGGTACTGGAAAAGCAATTTCTGGAACCGTTCGAAATCCAGCGGCAGATTTTTAATGTACCAGAACGCAGACCAAGATGAGTGCGAAACAGAGAGAATTCTGCCCACACCAGGTGATAGTCCGTGCACAATACCTGCCGCATGGAGAACGCTGGAAAGCAGGAGATGTACGCCCGCAAAACAAACAGGCTGTCGATTCTGGATGCTTCGCCACCAGTGCTTACAAAGATGAAGCCGATGGAGTCAGGATGGAGATTCCTCCGAATGTCCACCAGATGGAACGACTTGACAAAATCCTTCACACTGTCGCAATGCTCAACCATCTTGGGCACCGCCATGGGCCCTGTCCTCGAAGGATACAGTTAAAATCTCGCCCAAGGACAAAGCACTGGCTCCGGTTAGTGGAGACGAAATGCATAGACATTTGTATGTGGAAGCATGTTTGCCTCAGTTCATCCAAGGAAGTGGAAACGTTCTCAAAGTGAAGTTAGCAGCGCGGTGCCGAACCGTTAGATGAATCAAACTGCCTGGCACAGGCTCCGTTTCATCCGACTGAAATTGTGAGACCTACACGAATGCCACCCAGCTCGATCTGCAGGTTATGTGATTCATGGAGACACCCCCTTGACCCTCAAGGAAGTGAGTGGCTTCATATTGCAGGGTACTGTTCTTTTCTGCAGGAAGCACACGACTTACTTCCATCTCGAAGGACTGAGAAGTTCTGGAATCTGCACTGTGACTCCGTGTTGCCGGTGATGTTGGGGCTGGTTGTCTTTGTCTTAATTTCAGCAGTTTTGTACAACCACCGCCAATACAATTAATCTGGTACAGTGTTACTGAGACGACGAGTGAGAGGTGCAGAAATCCCTCGGCCTTACCAGGAGAACAAAGAGGAAGTTCTTGACATGCCTTCACTTACTCGTGTTCAGTCCATGTGCTGGGTGAGCAGCCTGGGTCGACCAATAAAATTGCAAAAAGGAGTTCCTCGAGCGGAATGAGGGTGGGCTCGGTGGGTAGTGCCTGGGAGCAAAAACCTCGCTCGAGATGGACTCCACGACTTCTCCAGTGGCCAGCACCGAACCAGAACTCTCATCCGGCAGTCGCACTGGTCACCAGCTGCTCCCCCAAAGTAAGACTGGGGCATGATCCGCGTACGCCCGCTGACCTGAAACCCGCAACCCCACCACCTCCAGATTTCCCGTTCGTCACTTCCTCAGTGCAACCCTTGCCAGAATGCACCGAGGTCAGCTCAGCACCCGCATGGGGCTCCGCTCATCTCTGAAAACCGGGACGTAGGCTCCTCGGGGAAATGGTCGTCCCCCAGAGCAAAGACTCTCAGAAAAACAGTTTGGGAGTGAGGATAACATCTTCCTCCACTCCATTACTCGATGATCCAGCAATATTAAAGTTATTATAACCGGCTGTACCGAGGCCGACATGGGGCACAGGATCATTCTAGGTGGCTGGTCGAATGATGGAGGTAGGTGAATCTACTGCGACCAACAGGATTACAGGTCAGTCAGGCCACATGACAAGAAAGTAAGGAGGCACCAAGTGCAAACTCCCTGTGGAGGGTTCGCACTGTCGGCATGTGGTAGGAAACACCTCCCCATCCTGCGGTGTTGCCTCTTCCTTATGGTAACGGGAAGCATGGGAAACATTCTTCCCTCGCTGCCCGCTCTCCTGCTCATGCAACCTGAGGCTATCCTCCCAGCTTTTCACGGGATATCATTTGCTGGGGGAAGGCAGGAAGCATCGTAAGTGCGGGAGAGCCAATTTGTGTAACTTACTGTCCTTCCCCGGACAATCAGGTGATGGTAGGCCAGCCATGGGCCCATTTGCCTGTTCAGTACCCAAAGCTAAAGCTGCTGCATGATGGGGTGCAACAGCAGCGGGTTCCCAGAGGTTGGTGCTGGGGCCTGGGGGAGTATTGCAGGGCCTGAATCAGGGACCCTTCAGCCAAGTTAAATGGACAAGGGTACCACAGGATGGCCATAATGGAGCGCGTGTCGGGCATGAGGACAGGGAGCATGGATGCCTCGATGTCATCACCAAAGCGCAGGGCTTCAAAGAGAATTGGGGTTTAGTGACCACGGTTCCACACTGGGGCGACGCCAACGCGGTCACGGAGGCATGTTGATGCTAGGGAGATTTAACATATAATGTCTTCTTCCACTCGTTCTGTCCAGCCAGGCGCTCAGTCCCTCCCTGCTAAATTCGAATGCACGAGAACGAAGACGAATAGATCATCGCCAAAGGGACAGCGATCTCTTACCTCTCTTACAGTAGTAACCTTTTCTATATCCCCTCTTCCTCAGCAGGCTCATCTATTCTCATGTGCTTCATAATTTCAATCGCATCGTCCTTATTAAAATAAATTTGTTCGAGCGTATGAGCTTGTTTCAAAACACCATAAGACGTAAGAGTGGAAGTCAGGCCATTCGGCCCATAAGTCCACTCCACCATTTAATCATGGCTGATGGACATTTCAATTCCTCTCATCGGCACTCTCCCCTTAGCCCCTAATTCCTTGTGAGACCAAGAAATTTTCAATCTCTGACTTGAAGGCATTTTATGTCCATGCCTCCACTGTTCCGTAGCAACGATTTCTGCATGGCAAACCATTCTGTGGCTGAAGAAATACCTTCTGATTTCCTTTCTAAGTTGACCCTCCCTAATTTTAAGGCAGTGGCACGAGTCCAAGACTCCCGCCGAACTGAAACAACTTCCCAGAGTCCACCCTTTCTCAGCCATGCACTATCGTGTACGTTTCTATTTCATCACCCCTCAACCTTCCAAACTCTCATGAATACAATCCCAGGTTCCTCAGCCTTTCATCGTATGTTAGGCCTGCCACTCCATGCATCGTTCATTTGAATGTCCACTGGACACGTTGCAATGCAGTGTGTCCTTCCTGAGAAATGGGGTACAAAATTGCTCACAGTATTCTAAATCTGGCCTAACTAGAGCTTTATAAATTTTCAGAAGCAAATCACTGCTTTTATATTCCAACCTTCTTGAGGTAAATGACAACATTACAATCGTTTTCTTAATCACGGACTCAATCTGCAAGTTATTCTTTAGAGAGGCCTGACGAGCACTCGAAGATCTCTTGACACTTGGGCTTTATGAATTTTCTCACCGATTAGAAAATAGACAATACTTTTAATCATTTTATTTTCACAAAGTGTCAGACCTCGCATTTACTCACGTTGAATATCATCAGACATTTCGTGGACCACTCTCCTGACCTGTCTAAATCTTTCTTCAACCTTCCCACCTCCTCGGTACTACTTGCCTGTCAATCTAACTTCAAATCATCGGCACACTTCGCCAGAATGCCCCGAGTCCCTTCATCCAGATCGTTTCCACATAATGTGAAACGCTACGGCCCCAACACCGACTGCCATTCCAAAATAGATCATTTATCCCAACTGTCTATCTTCTGCCAGACAGCCAATCCTCCATCTATGCCAATAGCTCAATTTGACCTCTAAGGCCCTCACCTTACTTCACAGCAGCTCGTGAGGCACCTCAAATAAAGACCGTTTGGAAGTCTAGACAGATAACATCTACTAGGTTTGCTTGGTCTGACTGACTTATTAGCTCTTCATAGAATTAAAACAGATTTGTCAGGCACAGCTTTACCTTACTAAGTTCATGATGACTTGCTTGTCCTTATCCGACCCTGCACTTCCATGAAATCTCACCCTCAACGATGGATTCTACTATTTTCCCAACTACCGAGGTTAGATTAATCGGCCTGTAATTTTCCATCTTTTGTCTTGATCATTTCTGTAACAAGGTCGTTACAACAGCGATTTTCCATTCAACTGGACTTTCCCCAACTCCAGTGACCTTTGAAAGATCACAACCTATGCCTCTGACCTTTCCTCAGCCGCATCCCTCAGGACTCGGATATTAATGCCATTGGTGCCAGGAGACTTATAAATTATTTGTCGTTTTCGCTTTTCTCGCACTTCTTCATTTGTAATGCCCACAATAACCAACTCGGTCCCCTGACTCTCCATACTTGTCGGGATATTATTGATTTCTTCCAAAAACGCAAAGTACATATTAATTTCTTCAGCTATTTCGTTGTCTCACATAACTAGATTTCCAGCAGCAACTTGGAGTGGCCCAATGTCTAGTTTTGCCTCTTGTTTGTTTATTATGTGTTGAAAGACACTTTTACAATTATTTCTAGTATACTAAGTATGGCTACTTAGTGGCCACACACCCAGATGACAAGCAACATGAGTTAGACTGGGACAACACTACTATTATAGGACAAGCCAAACAGAGAATAACCAGGGAATTCCTCGAGGCATGGCACTCATCCACAGATTCAATCAATAAGCACATCGACCTGGACCCAATATACCGACCACTGCAACGGACAGCTGGAACTGACAACCGGAAGCGGCAGATTCAAACCACTATAAATGCCAGAGGAAAGATCACAGAAGCGCTTCACAGGAGGCTCCCAAGCACTGACGGTGTCACCGAGACAGGGGACGAAACGTCTGCAACACAAATTCCCAGCGCGGCGAACAGAACCACAACAACGAGCACCCGAGCTACAAATATTCTCACGAACTTTGAACTTTCCTTTCTAACATGCACTATATATTTCCCAGTCCCTCTTGCACACCTGATCCTGATCACAGTTCTGAGGTCTGTACTTAATTCCCATTCTGTATTTTTTGCCGTTGTTGTTCCTCAACTACACCCACGAATACTCCACATCATCTCAACCAAATATGAACATGCTGTCCTCGGAAACGATAACGTCCCTCTCACTAGTGAGTACTGAAACAATTTGTTCCATCGGGACCGACCCTAACTCTACTTCCTCAAGTCGCAATCTGCCTACACCATATTTGATCGGCTGTACCCTCATCTTGTTATCATCGTTTTCCCCACAATAGTAAATAAGGTTTTGAGGTTTTTCTTAACCCTACCATCCAATGCTTTTCCATGCCGATTTCTACGTCTCCTGTGTCCATTCTACAGTTCCTTCCTGGCTACCTTGTGGACCTCTAGAACCCTGTCTGATCCTTGCTTCATCAAAATTTAAGGAATCATCCTTTTTCCTTTTGACGACAATTTCCACATGTCCTGTCTTCCGAGGTTCATTCACTGTGGTGTCGCTTTCTTGCCTCAGTGGAACAAATGTAACCAAAATTCGGACAATTGTTCCGGAAAAAATAAAAACTGCACAGTCCAGTAGTGTGTTTTTTTGGTGGATATTTGTTCCCAATATATGTTTCAGGTATTGGTATTGATTTTCTCCCTCCCCCAGTTAAAGTATTGAACATATCTCCTATTCTTCGCCATGGCTGTCGTCAAGGTCAGGGTGTTGTAATCACTGTCACCGAAATGCTTGACACTGCGAGATTTAAGGGGTAACGTGGATCGTTGCCAAGCACTAAATCAAATATGGCCTCCCATATACATATTGAGTCGCGAATTATTCCTGCATACACTTGACAAAATCTACTTCTTCTAAATTATTTGAACTAAGGAGTTTTCAATATTGAGGAAGTTGAGGTCACCCATGACAACAACCCTATCAGTTCTGTACTTTTCGAAAATCAGTCTGCCGATCCGTTCCTCCGTGTCTTTGTTTTTATTGGAGGATCTATAGAAAATCCCCCATAAGGTGACTGCTCCTTTCCTGCTTCTGAATTTTAACCTTACTGACCCTGCAGAAAAACCATCCTCGTCATCTCCCCTTTTGAATTTGTGGTACACTCCCTGATTACCAATGCTCCCCCGCCCCTCCGCCACACCCCCACCTCTTTTGGCTCCTCCACTAATCATTTTGCAACAACTAAACCCTGAAACACCCAACAAATATTCCTGCCCCTCTGATTACCAAGTTTTAGTGATGATCTCAACATCATAACACAAATATAGAACGATGCTCTAATTCATCGACCTCATTCCTGTCACTTCTGGCATTAAAATAGGCAAAGCTAAACCAATTACACTGGCTCAACATTTCTCATTCCACTGTACATCATTCCTCACAGTTTTCTGAATTTTGTATCTGCCTATTTGCCACCCACCCAACCTGGGAAATGTAGTTTCGCTTCCCATCATCTTCCAAATTAATTTAACTCCTTCCAAAGACCTCTAGCAAATCGACCTCCGAGGAAAGTGTTAACGCTTCAGTTGAGCTGCAACTTTTCTTCATATTCCAAGTTCCAAACTCTCCAGTATGAATCCCAATGGTTCACATACCTGACGGTTTCCCTCCTCCAACAGCTCTGCAGAATGTTTACCTGCACTCACTCTCTGTTCCTCACTTCACTAGCCCGTGGCCCCTGTTGCAGTCCTGAGATCACTATTCTGCTTGCTCTGCCTTTTAGCTTTCAACCTTACTCTATATATCCATTTTATACGTCCTCATCAATTTTCATTGTTATTCCATTGAGAACGATATGCACCACCTCCTGTAGCTGTTCACTCTCTCCCTTCAGAACCGTGTACATGCGATTCGAGACATTCATGATACCAAGACACGGGAAGCAGTGCACTATCGGATATGGACCCTAGAATTGGTCAGGATACTTGGTGTGATTCTTTGATTGTTTTCCAAATGCTCTCTCAGCAGTCGTGAAATTCTACTTGGCTGGAAAAGAACAATTGTGGTCTGTTTATTCAAGCAGGGCGATACGGATGAATCAGAGAACTATAAATTGTAAACCATTGATTCGAACATTAGATGCATTCAAGCTTCTGGCAAAAGGGACAGAGAGACAGATTTAATATCCGTTTAAAAAGGCACTGATATCTGATACCTTTGAACATGTTTTCAAAGAAGCTAATCAAATGAGTTCGTGACATCCATTCAGTTGAAAGAATAGATCCGGTTGTTGTGATGACTTGTGCAACCTTTCTTGGAGGACACTTCGGGTGAAGCAAAAATAAAGTTCAATCAGATCGAGGGCATCATTTTAACCTGGGTGCAAAATTGCCTTCGTAGCAGGCAACAGAGAACAATGGGATTTTTTTTTTCAATAACTGGAACTTCTTGTCCCGATGTGTACCGCAGAGGTCGATGTTATATCTCTTGTTAAATGATGCATACGTCATTGACTTAGACACTAATGCAGGAGGTTTGGTAATGGAACTAAAATCGTTGTGGTAAACAAGGAGGAAATCCTTAAAAGCCAGGACAATGCACTCAGACTGCAAAAATGGGCATTACCATGACAAAATGAATTGTTTAGGCTGGAGTTGCTTCCCTCAGAGCCCGAAAAACTTAGGAGTATTTGAATAGTCTGCACAAAAATAGGAGGGGAGAAGATAGTTTAGATGGGATTTAACAATTTCTTTATTACAGACATGAATAACAGGGGCATATTACTTAGCCAAAAGGCAGGAACTTTTAGGCGATTCAGGATTTTTTTTTCATCCAGCATGTATTGTATATCTGAAACGATAGGGGCAAAATACTGTGCAAAATGAAAGCAGCAATGAGGTAATGCGTTAAAATGCCAAAATGTACAAGGTTAAGAACTATGTGATGGAATAATAGACTCCAGTAAAGTGATAGAGTCATAGAGAGTCATCGAGTTCTGCAGCATGGAGAAGGGCCTTTCAGCACAAACTGGTCTATGCAGACCAATATGCTCTTCCATGCTAACCCCATTTCCCTGAGCTTTGTCCATATCCTTCTAAACGTTTTGTATGCATGTATTTCTCCAAATTTGCTTTACGTGTTGTTGATGTACTCACCTCAAACACTTAGGCTGGCTCATTGCAAATGCAGAACACTCTCTATGTAAAAACGTTTCCGCTCAAATTCCCATTTATTTATTTCCCCTTTAACCTTAAACGGATGCCAACCCTGGGAAAAGACTGAGTGCATTCACCTATCCATACCAGTCATGATTTTATGCAATTCTATAAGTCAGTCATCTCCGCTCTAAGTAAAATTCGCAGCTTGTCCAACCTCTTCCTCTAACTCAAGCCGTTTGAACCGCGGCGACATCCTTGTAAATATTTACTGTACTCTTTCCAGTTTAATAACATCCTTTCTCTACCAAGGTGACTTATTTCAAATACAAAACTCCAAGTGCGTCCTCACTAAGGTAGTGTACAACTACAAAATGATTTCACAACGTTGACACACAATGATCTGACTGATCAAGGCCAGTGCTGCAAACGTCTTCTTCACTGTCCTGTCGAGGTCGGATTTTACTTCCAGAGAACTGTACACCTGAACTCCAAGATCCCTCTTTTCCACAACATTCATTAAGGCCCAACCATTCATGAAGGCCCGACCATTCATGAAGAAATTCCTTCTTGATTTGACTGTCTAAAACCCAAGACCTCACGTCAATGGATTTAAGTTGCCTTCTCTTGGCCGATTTCGCAAGCTGACCAAGATCCTGTTGCAGTTCATGAAAGGTTTTCTCGCTGTCTTCTATACCTGAATTGAATCTCATCTGCCAATTTGCAAATCGTGTCTTGTTCATTCTCATCTAAGTCACTGATCGAGATAGTAAACAGTAATGGCTATGGCACCCTAACATGACAAACTCCATCATTCACAGGTCTCCAGCCCAAGAAGTATCCTTCCACTATTAAACTTTGCTTCCGACGATGACGCTAAATGTATATTCAATTTGTCAACTCGCCATGGATTCATGCGGTCTAACCTTGCAGAGCAGCTTACCGTCTGGAGCTTTATCAACGGTCTTACTGAAATCCATCGAGACTACTTCTACACCCTGCCCTCGTTTACATTCCTGGTCATTTCATCAAAGAACTCTAACAAAACTGTGAGGCATCATCTCCCCCGCACAAAGCCATGATGACAACTCCGAATCAAATACCCGTCCTTCCAAATGCATTTATATCTTGTCTCCCAGGATCTTCTCATGTAACTTACCTCCCACAAATGTTAAACTTACTGGTATGTAGCACTCAAGGTTTTTGTTCCCGTGCCTTCTCGAATGAAAGCACAACATTCACTACCTTCCAGTCTTCTCGGACCTGGCCCATGGCTACCAATAATACATAAATGTTAGCCAGAGACACCACAATTTCTGCTATTACCTCTTACAGTGTTGTTGGACATATATGGTCATTACCTGGAAATGTATTCACCGTCATACATTATAACATATCGAATACCTCCTCAATTGTGATATGGGCTGTTCCTCAGACCTCACCAATAACTTTGCCAAATTATCAAGTCTTTCTGAACAGTAAACACAGAGGAAAAATATTCACTGAGAATGTGCCCATCTGCTGCGGTCCGATACATAGATATCCACTTTGGTCCTTAAGTAGATTAATGTTTGAGAACAACTTTAGATAAGGTGAGATGGAAGAGATTTTCTGTGTTTAATACAAAATGACGCGAAAATGTATCTTTCGGGCTTTCCCCCCTTTGCAACACAAACAAAGATGCATGGCCACCCATTCATCCATAGTCTACACTGCCACTTTAAGAAGCATCAGCCCATTCGGCAACGTTTTTCCTGAACGAAATCATGATGGTGATTCTAAATTCTCAAATACATTGCTTATAAAAATTGTTCCTATCTTTGCGAGGTGGCTCGAAAGAGCATTTTGATGCTCTTTGGCTCACCGTTCTCTTCTTGTCATTCCATCCCTCCCTTCTCAGGATTGTGTATTCATATTGGTTATTAATGTTAGTTTGACATCTGATATCTATTAAATATTTACTTGTTTCACATTTGTCATAATTTCTATATGGCTTCACATTTGGATGGCAGTCAAAATCCATCCATGTTGAAGTCAACAGCAAGGGAAACCCGATTCATGTTGGAATGACTCAGGAAATGGTGAGGAGGATAATGGGAGTGAAAAGTGCCCTGGCAAAATCTTTCAAACGGCCCTATCTGACTATGTAAACGTAACAAAGAAACATGAAGGAAATGAATTTCCATTGCTTGGAGCATCTTCTCTCATTGCTATGCTGAAGACTTTATCAGAACAATGATGGGTTGGTGCTTTCTGTTCAAGCCAATCTTCTCATCAAGTACCTTACACAAGATCGCAGGGTGTATTGTCCTTCTCCGTCGTAAATTAGTTTGGAAAACTTTTTTTTCCGCATCAGCAATTGCCAATTGAGGGATGAGGGTACGTAACAAGGAGACAATGAGAATGAAATGATGAATAGAGTAAGGTCTTGTTTGTATTTAACATGCTAATAATTTACTTCCTTTCACAATTAGGCAAATTGGTATTTAAGTTCATTTCGAATTTCCTACCTGAATATAATTTGGATCCCTGCATAAACAAAAGGGTTGATCCGAGAACTCCAAAGCAGAAGCATAAATCTGGCTTCCCCTAATATAACATTTGATTGCTTCAGATCTAATCCTGAGAAATAACTAATATTCGTATTTCGGACAGACAGGAAGCACTCCAGAAATAATCAATACACGAAAGAAATAAATTTGTCGAAATGGCAAAGTTTAAAACTTTGGATTTTGTCTGCTTCTCTGATTCTCCTCATTGGACTGGGTTATTAGACTTCTGTGGACCTGAATGGATACAACAATGTTTCTGACAGAGCATGAGGCAGGAATACAATTCTGATGGGAGGCAGGTTGTGAAGATGTGACATGTACATTCATATCCGGTCTGTCCTGTTGTTGTATCAAATAGCAATTTTATTGTACAGAACCAGGAAATGCTATTAATTGTGTAGAGATGTTTACTTATAAAATACAACAGAGAGTTTTCTGAAAAGCGAAACGCATAGACAACAGCAAAACACACGTCGCTGACTTACTGATACAATATTTTAATCTTAACTTTTAGCAACTTGGCACGCAAAGATTGACATAATTATACATAATATCAGTCTCCTTTCAGATTACTAGAAATCAATTATTGACTTGCATTCATTAACAAAACCTTTACCACTTCCATTTTTTCTTTACACAATGAATTTTGTTGTTAAATTGCTTTTGGAAGCGGAATATGCTAGGACGGCTCAATGATGCCAAATACGTACCTCAGTAACATGTATTACTTTTTAAGAAAATAAATGTAATGTAGTAATGGTGAAAATGCGTTTAAACCACCAGGCGTTTTGTTTGTAAGATTTTTATTTCAGCATTAATTGTTCTCAGTTCACGATTCAGTTCACTGTGAACAATCCAGTTGTGAAAACAGGATTGATACAGCTCCAGAAATTCATCTGTTACAATTGATTGCATGTCAAATCTGTGAAAGTAATGTGTTTTTTTAATAACAACATCTGGACGTCTATGTGCATAAGATAGAGTCAGACGATTAGACTTGGTATCGAAGGATCAGTTCGACAAGACTGCATTTCTTTGAGATTTCCTCAGGTTAATGCCTTACTTTCAAACAACCACTGTTCGGAAGAATTCGTTTTACTTTGAATATGTTATTGAATGGAACGTCGATTCTGTTCCTCCTCGGAAGCTGCCTGACCTGCTGTGTTTTTCCATCATCACACTCTGATCCAGCATCAAGCAGTACTCACTTTCTTTTTTATGTCCATATCAGCTTATCTTAATAGAGTGTAAGCATTTGACTCCCAGTTTGTGTCAAGTCAGGACACCTAGTTTTGTGTCAAGTCAGGACACCAGTTTAATGCCACCAGGATTGGATTGTATTCCGCCAGCCTGCGACAGGTGAATTTTCAGTTTTGTATTATTACGTTTCATCTGCACAGTTTCTTTTTACGAAATATGCTTGCCAAAACCTTTCTTAGGCAGAATGGACTTTGCGGTCAGAAACTTTGGATGAGGCACAGAAGTTACAGTTCAGTCAGTACTGATTTTATCATGGACAGAATGGCACCAAGGAGCTGTTAAGGCCTGAGAATTTGAGAGTTGTTGATTGTATCGCTGTTGAAGAACTGAATTCCTCATGACACTGTCGAAATAAATATCCCAGTCTGGGTCCAAACTCGAAAGGTTTTCAAATTGTTTTGTTATAAATCTGAGCAGACTGTTCAAAAATAGCGGATGTTTGACTCGTTCCAGATTAGAGTGTGTGTATATTTCAGTGAATTTATATTTAATGTTTATTATTCCAGCTCTGTTTGTCATGTTAAAATCCAGTGTGAGCCAGTTCAGTTCTTCACAATTATTCTCACCTTTGATAGGTTTCGGTTTGATTCGCTCATCGCAGGACTGTCACTTCAGAATGACAACATTGAATTGATTCTTGAACTGTGCCTTTGCTGACTTATAATAGGACTTGACAAGATCCTATTTAACTTTGCTAATTTTGGTGTGCATGACCTGTCATTACAAATGCGTAACTAAATTATGTATATTTGACATTGTGTACTGAATGTTGATACATAAATGAAATAGCTTGTTCATATGTTATCATGCATATTGTTCTTGTCAAAACTGAATGAAAACGTCAAATGTAGGTTCAGTGACTGTTTGCAGATGCACGTGTCCACTTTTAATTCTGCTCCGCAAGATTTCCTTCAGAATGTTTGCCTTATTCGATATGTGGTTTCAGTTAGCGAGCTACATTTAATAATGAAATGTTAAGCACACTACTGGACGTTGCTGTTGACCGAAATTAAACTGAACTATATCAAACAAAACACAAGAATGTCAATACCATACCCAACAATGTAAAATGCCTGTTGAGCATCCAATTCACAATCACTAAAAATTTCGCAGCTGTGTGTACCAACATCAAATGCAGTACAAAGCTTCGCCATATGTTTTCTACCACTTGCACTCAATCGATAACCATAGAAACTAGAAGGAAAATGACAGAAGAAATATCGGAGCATTACTACTCCAATGTCCGCTTCAACATGCACAAACTTGTAATTATATCGCCATTCCTTCATCATTTCAGGCTGAACGTCTGAAAACATCCTCTTTCATGAAATTGCAAGTCCATCCACAGAATATTTACTCAGCAGTTCAAGAAGGAAGCATAGCAGCACCTTTATCTGCACAATGACAAAATGTCAATACATATTAGCTGAGCCACCGCAGCACACTTTCTCTGAATGAATGAAAGAAAAGGTGAGACCAGCTTTTCCAATTCATTCGGAATGAAAATATATTTGCACAACAGTCCGAATGGAAAACTGACTGGAACAACGTAACTGATGTGACTTGAAAATCAACTTAGTGATAGACGAGATCGTAAATGCAGCCTCTCTGTGGAATTGACTTGATGCTGAGGCAGTCATATCACAGGCCTTTAACGTGAATTTACCATTGCCCTACTCCGTTTTTCTGAGTAGCCCATGGTATCACAGTTTTACGTCCTGTGGGCTCTGTACAGAACAGTCAGAAAATCACCGTTATCTGAAACGTTCATGACCCAGAGACAATAAAACATTTTCGTTGATGGAAATACAATTATAGATGGAATACTGGATATCGTTAAATGTTTAAAAGATTACTCTTCGGTTTATCTTTCACAGAGATTCAACTGAATAAGGTATTGAAATTGCAAATGAAAAATCATAATCATCAGTTATGTAACTTTTTTAAACATTTCATTTGGACAGTCCTGAACACAGTTAAACTTGTACTGCAATAAAGTGCAAAAGTGAGCCTTCACCAATTAAAACAAAATAGATCTTCTATTAATAATATTTACTATGCAATCTGTTATCACATTGAAACACACTTTGTCAATATAGTGGATGAGATTTAAGTATAAATCATGTATGTAATTAACTTTAATCAGCTTTTGAAAGAAAATAAATGAATGATGGTGACGAGCCGAAGAGGGAATAAGGGCAAGACTTTCTCCTCTGCAAGCCATTCTACTGAGAAATACAATTGCAATACTTTTACACGTCTCTAGCAATTTTAAGATTAACATGGAATGTAAGGTTAGGACAAAAAACGCCTCGAATAATCACGTATTACGTCTACCCATTGTTTTGCTTATGCCATGTGTATTTTATTTTCAATCCAGAAAGAACTGCGAATACTGTAAATCAAGAAAAAAAACAAAAATTGCTGGAAAAGCACAGAAATTCTGGCAGCATCAGTGAAGACAAATCACAAATGATCCATTTCTTTGGAAGGGTAACTCGATCCAAAATGTTAACTTTGATTCTGTGCACAGACACTGCCAGACCTGCTCAGCATTTTGAAGAATATCTGTTTTTGCTCCTTACGTTGTCTTTTCTTTCCTGGTCATTTTCATCGTTTTGAATAGCGTGCTTAACATGAGAATTTTGTTGTGCACAGCATTGTGATCCAATTCTGTCATATCACAGTGAAGTACGCAGTGAAAATAAACTGTATCACACATCTTCTCAATGCTTTGTTATACTCTTTACCACAACAGGACGTTTGCTCCTGATCAATGCTAAAATTATTCTTTAAAAAATGTTGAGAAACTTCTCCTACGATTATCTCATATATTAGAAGTAGCATTATATCCAGGACTATAATTGTTGGGTATGTTAACAGGAAACATAAGTGCAGCAAATATCAACTGCATCGGAGTATTTGCTGAATTCGTTGTTACCGTTTAATTTTCTCCGCAGAAGTTCGTAAGAAGCTATTTATAATCACTTTAAAGTGGCTACTCACCATCTGTTGGTAAGTTGTAGAATTATCCTCTGATCTCTTCTGTTTGGGTACAGTATTGTTTCTCAACACCCAAATGAGAAGGGGCTCGAAAAAAATTAACAGTTTGCGTGGAAACATTAAAACATACACCGAAATGTCAATTGAATTATTTGATAATGTTCAGATCGTGTATTTGTCCTGTAGAATAAAAAGCGCTGCCGATGTTTCCAGTCTTCGAAATGTGATACACACAGACACACAGATACACACACACACACGCACACAGATACACACACACACACACGCACACAGACGCACACACACACACACAGCGATACACACACACACGCAAACACACACACGCACGCACACAGACACACACACACACACACACACACACACACACAGGATCGCCAGTGGAATGAAGATAAAATTGCTTTATTAAACTGGAAGCTAGAGACAACGGCTGAACGTGAGAAACTCTGGGAAAAGATAATGGCATAAAGAAACATGTTTGGATTAGATTATCGATACAACAGATAAGGTTCTGTGAGTTCCTCGTTTTGGACTGTCGCACACCTGGTTAGCAGTGAATTACGGCCAGGAATCTACAAGCTGGAAAGTTGTTGTGTGAACTAGGAGGAAAATGAGTTGTGACAGGTCCAGGAAGATATCATAGCGGGAAGAGCTATTTACAATGGATGAATTCCAATGCATGTTTCACTGGAGTTGGGTAGGTTTGTGTTTCTGAACTCCCTGCACTGATCTAGAACATGGAAATGGATTATTTGAAGCTGTGGGACTTATAGTATATCGCTCCACCTCACCTTCCACTTTCTCCCAATCCCAATTCAAGACTGCAGGCTGTGGGTTCACTGCCAGAAACCGCGCTGGTTTGAATGCACAGAAAACGGTTAAGATTTTAGTGATAATTTTCGATCATTCTCCCCAGAATTTCCAGCGGAGGAGAGGCTGGTTTCTCTCCATCATCAAGGAAGTACACCGCCCTCACAAATTGGGCTTACTTTCTTTGGCACAAATCAGACTGCGGGGACATGATTGAGACGCATAAATGATGACAGACATAGACAGGAGACTCAGAATGATTTTTTCCTCATGAATGTCCAGGGGCCTGGTTGAAGTAAAGGGTAGAAGATTTGGAATACATTCATGTTTTTATTCTGGAGAGCGATGGGAATCTGGAGCGCACCTTTTGTATTTGTTGTAGATGAAGAAATCAATGCAACATTTGAGAAGCGTTTCGGTATTTACATGTGATACCGAGGTATTCAAGGCAATGTGCCAAATGCTGGAAACGTTTTTAAAGCAGTTTGGTTGTTTTGTTTTAACCGGTTCACACTCGATTGGCCGAAGCGCTTTTTTCTTTCTCCTGTGTACTCTGAATTTATCCATGTCCTGAAGCTGAATGGTTCAGGTTGCGATCAAGGCGAGAGTTGCAAGTAAACAAAGAGAATTATCGGTGAATGAACTGAAGAAGTTTACAAAGAAATGGCTCACTTTACCAAATCGAAGAAAATGCTTATGGAGAAGTAGAGTTAACAAACGTGTTAAATGTGGACGGAATGTTAGCAATCCTCTAGGCAAAGCATACACAATCAGCGAGAAACTTACAAAATACCAACAGATGAAAAATGATTCGAAGTGAGATGAGATTATCTCGCTGCCAATGTCATAGCCGAGTTATTAAGTCAACCCTTAGGGTTTTCCGTGGATAGCTGTGCATTCTGCCGATCTTAATAATTGTATTTTCGAAAGCAGTTTCTGATGAGTTACTGCTCAAAAGCAAATAAGAAATTTCCCATCATCTTTCAACATTTTCTGATATCTGTTATTTTGTCTCCAATCAGTACGATGCTTTTGAGAAAATACACACCAGTTGTTTGGTTCCAGCAACACCTTCTGGGAATTTGACTCCCCTGTGTCCTCTCCCTCTCTCCCCCTCTATCTCTCTCGGGACGTCTCTGTGGATTTCACCTCCGTGGGTTTCTTTGACGTTCGGGTGTCCACCGGATTAAATACAGTTTCCCCCTTCTCAAACTATTCACACGAACACAATATCTTCATGGTCAAGAGCATTTTAAGCTATGATCAAACGGCGTGATAGAAGAAAGGTGAAAAAGAAGATTTTGTTTTGACCATGACACTGGGAGCTTTGAACTTCTCTATCACAGTAAACAGTTGACTAAAAAAAAGATTGTTTCTCAGTAAGATTTAGACTGAACTGATCAAAGGATATGGAGAGAGAAGAGGAATATTGAATTGAGTTTGATTATTGTCCATGATCCGGTGGAATCGTAGAACGTGCTAAGTGGCTTATTAATGTTTCTGCGGTAAGGAGGAAAGATTAAAAGAACTACTGCGATAAATAGACATCCAGGGACAACGGCAGAATGTCAGAATTACCGGGAAGGGACCACCTGGCTAAAGGCAGAGACTGTCTACTGCTAGAAAATTCGCTATCTGCACTCTACCTACACAGATTAGTGATGCAAAGCAAAACCCAACAGCCACTCACATTCTGTGTTTACAGGAAAATAGGTGAGGGAATGGAGTAACTATTTGAGACATGGCACAAGGCTGAAAATCACTCACCTCCCACCAGCTGGTTCCACATAGACCCTTATTGGATGATGTCGCAACTTGGTTGGTATGGATCAAGGTTGACCAAGCTGTGAGTTTGTCGATACCTCAGTGAACTCGATAAACTCAGAAGCTCTGGATGACAGTTGTGGGAGTAATATCAAGTCCGGCTCTGTCCGTGCTCCTCCTCCTGCTTGTGGTTGTTTCCATGGTTCCATGTTGCTGTCTGCTTGATAGAACTGTGCCCCCGAGCAATCTGTGTCTGTATGTAATCGTTGTAATTGTCTGATGATATCACTTCTCCATATCCTTCCTGCATCTGTCAGTCCCAGAACATGGCTGAGTGCTTCTTAGATTCTGATGGTGGTGACGGCTGCTTGTTAGGTTGTTTCTTTGTGCAGCAGTTTTCTCTGGAGTGAAAATGACCGAGAAGCTGCTGTGTTTAAATCCGGAGGACTTTGAATGCAGAGGGATCCAGTGATTTTTAATTCGTGATTGTCGAGTGAATGAAATTATGAGGTACATGGGAATTTCTAATGGTCACTGCCTAGTCAGTGTTGATTAGGCTGTTTTTATAACATTTATTTTTATCGAATTGTTTCATCCTATTGCACTGAAGGTTTCATTCTGAATAAAGCCTTAATCTCATATATAGGCAAAGTTGGAGAAGAAGACTTCGCTTCTGAGATGTCTGTCGAGCCTTTGAGAATGAGCCACGTGAACCACTGCCATGCAAGTGCTGAAGGCGATCACATGATGTTGACTTTCTGACAATTGTTAGACTGTAATTATAAACGAACTTTTATGTATGTATGTTTGCAATAACTAGTGGGCATTTAAGTCGCATTCTGGATATAGTTGAAACCCAACTTGTACTTTCAGGCATATGAAAATTTATTCTTGAGGAACATAAAGCCAATGCGAAACAGTATTGTTAAACATGCCAGTTAATTGATCGTGAAAACAGGAGGAAGTCAGAGAGGTTTAAGGAGTCTTTTACAATTACAATTTTAATGTTTTTATAACATTTATTTCTACTGAGCCTTTTAATCCATTTTGAGTTAACATGGTGAGGAATGTCGCACAGTGGTCATCACAGCTACATGCAGTACCACGAAACTGTATTTAATTCTAGTGTTGGGTTCATGCTTGACTGTGTGGAGTTTCTTTTTCTCCATATCTGTGTGGGTTTCCCTGGTGTCATCACACAGTCCAAAGATGGTCAGAGTCGGCAGATCGACCTTGCTAACTGTCGAGTTATGGGCAGAGTGTGGTGGGTGTGCTGGGTTTGTGTGGGATAATCATCAGAGGGTCAGTGAATATTCGACGGCCCAACTGGCCTCTGTTTGCATTGCAGAGATTTAATGAAATGTATTGTGGCATGACGTTGCCTTTTTTCTCCCAAGTATCAGTTTACAAATGATCAACTGGTTTTTTGTATTTTATAAAGCGTGAACGTTCATGTTTTTTTCCCTCACTGCTATGCTCATTTTATGTTTTGAAAGGACGAATTATAGTTAGACAATTCAAAATGAAACCACATCTGCATCTTACAGTCACTCTTTATCACAATCATGCTGACTAGGGTTTTGTACATTGAAGGCGAAAGGATCGCACACAAGGAAGGGAAGCCCTTGATCTGCATCTGGCAGGTTTTGGAATAATTCATCTGAAATGTCCAAACACTCACACTTTTGTGAAACCATTGAAATGTGGGAATCCAGGAAAGTTACTTCTTTACCCATCCAAGCAAGAAACTCACCATCGCAGTCATACTGGGGATAGGCCCTTGACTTCTCCTGATTGTGGGCAGGGAGCTCTCTCAGACATTGAAACTTCAAACACAACAGCCAATTCACATCAGAAAAATACCATTCGCTTACTCCATGTGAGGAAAGAAGTTTACTCAGTCACTCCAGCCACTGAGACACCAGAAAGTTTACAAATAACCACAGCTACATGTTTATGCTTTCTCTTGCTCACCCCAATCAATGCACATTGATCTTTGGATGCTTGCAAAGATGTTCTTAAATCATGCTATATCGAAAGTGTTCTTATTCTAGAAATTAAATGTAATTGTGTCTCTGGTGGACTCGGTTTTGGAAAGTCGTTGCACATGTTCAAGTTCTCACCTGATAGAAACTGTCTGCCTGCACAGTGTATTAACAAGGATTATCTGTTTCTTCAACATTGAATGAACAAGAATTCGGTAGCTTTCTGTTTATAAGCATAGCATTTTGATGCAGTTGACATCTTTTTCCACAATAAACTTACTGAGACCTGTTTCTGGTAATGTCTGTAAATGTCTTTCGTCTGGTTATCTTTTCCAGCTTTAAAAATTCAATTTTATCTAAAATAGATGATGCATACAGTTTCCATCAAATCTCTGCAATGCAGATTTTTCAACGTCTCTGTATGTACCTATATCCTCCATCCTTACCTCCAACAAATGTCAGGGACTCATAGAGGGACTTTGCGATGAAGAGTGAAACAATCTGGCCAGCTATCTCTGACGCTTCCTTTCCTCCCGTTTTGTCCTGTTGTCTCTGAAATTCCTTTTACCGTGGTTGTGGTACTGCACCATTGTTTAGATTTGCTTCTATTTCCGGTCATGCCCTTTCAGTGCTCACGATATGTCATTGAACTGTTTGCATAGTGTCTACAAGACACAATTTCACTTCATTCTTTCCCTGAGAAGCAGCGGGATCATACTTCAACATGATGTGCAACCTCATGGCACAACGCCAACACTCAAACATTCTCAACAAGCCAGGGGAGCAAGCCAGCTACTTCCTGCTCTGGGTCTGTATTCACTTGGTCATCCAACCCGTATAGGCGCCAGCAACTTCACACTGGAGAGAATCTGTTCATCTTGTCAGAGTGAAGAAAGATATTTACTCGGTCATCTATTCATGAAGAAATACAGTTGAAGGATTTGCCCGTTGCACCAAGGAATCAATCAGAAACATTGCTTCCTTTAGAGATACGTTATAATACGCTGCTGCAGTAAAATCGTTGACATTACGGATTAAATTTTTAATTCAAATTTGCATCTATAGGATTAAATTTTCGAAATGATACCAAGTCATTGTAAACGCAAGCACTCAATAATGCAGAGTGATCATGTGCCAGCAAGTTGTATGAAAAGGGAAGTTGTGATTCATGTGGTTGGATTAAACAACAACGGAATCCACTGAGTGATTGTGAAGGTTAGGTTTTGGATGCTGTAAACATCGATCTCCAAAGCATACCATCTGAGATGTGTTTCTTCTGACGTGCATAAACAGCATTAGTGCAATTACCTATTTGGTAAAATTAAAATTAAATCAAATTTGTGTTTTACACTTGGTGAATCAAGTCATTGTGATTCCTCTTAGGCCGATTCTATTTTTACAGAACTCTCCATTTCCCCTATGTCATCCACCATAAATGCCAACAAGTATGAGTAGATCATGCAGGAGGACCAGTTCCAAAAACGTACAACGCAGATGGCCTCTTTCTTCAAGGACCGCAATTTCCCCCCCGACGTGAGTCGACGATGCCCTCAACCGCATCTCTTCCACGTCCCGCTCCTCCGCCCTTGACCCCGCCCCCTCAACCGCCACCAGGACAGAACCCCACTGGTCCTCACCTACCACCCCACCAAACTCCATGTACAGCGTATCATCCACCGTCATTTCCCGCACCTCCAAACGGACCACACCACCAAGGATATATTTCCCTCCCCTCCCCTATCAGCGTTCCGTAAAGACCACTCCCTCCGTGACTCCCTCGTCAGATCCGCACCCCCCACCAACCCAAGCTCCACTCCCGGCACCTTCACCTGCAACTGCAGGAGGTGCAAGACTTGCGCCCACACCTCCTCCCTCACTTCCCTCCAAGGCCCCAAAGGAAACTTCCATATCCACCACACATTCACCTGCACGTCCACACACATCATCTATTGCATCCGCTGCACCCGATGTGGCCTCCTCTATATTGGGGAGACAGGCCGCCTACGTGCGGAGCGTTTCAGAGAACACCTCTGGGACACCCGGACCAGCCAACCCAACCACCCTGTGGCTCAACACTTTAACTCCCCCTCCCACTCCACCAAGGATATGCAGGTCTTTGGACTCCTCCATCGCCAGACCACAACAACACGACGTTTGGAGGAAGAGCGCCTCATCTTCCGCCTAGGAACCCTCCAACCACAAGGGATGAACTCGGATTTCACCAGTTTCCTCATTACCCCTCCCCCCACCTTGTCTCAGTCAAATCCCTTAAAATTAGCACCGCCTTCTTAACCTGCAATCTTCTTCCTGACCTCTCCGCCCCACCACACTCTGACCTATCACCCTCACCTTGACCTCTTTCCACCTATCGCATTTCCAACGCCCCTCCCCCAAGTCCCTCCACCCTACCTTTTAACTTAGCCTGCTGGACACACTTTCCTCATTCCTGAAGAAGGGCTTATGCTCGAAACATCGATTCTCCGGATCCCTGGATGCTGCCTGACCTGCTGCGCTGTTCCAGCAACACATTTTCAGCTCTGATGTCCAGCATCTGCAGACCTCACTTTCTCCACAAGTATGAGATAACCTAATCAGCAGCTCTACTGCTTCCTTCCCTCATGATATGCCAAGGTGTCTCTGAAACGTCCCTTTTGATCAACACAATCCTGTACAATTGTTTCTTTTTTCTGTAATGTTCCTTCATTCTTCTCTGCGCTCATTTTACCGCATTTAGCGCTTTACATATAGAGTCAACAGAGTAAGTGCTCAGCTCTTGCATTCCATCAACAGAAGCAGAATAATGCTCGAGCACAATCTTAAATGTCGTGACCCATTAACATGGGATTTTGCAAAGATCGTGTCTTTAGGACTGTGGAGATTGCAACAAGGTAAATTTATTCAAGCTTGTACCACAGAGAGCTCTCGAAGTCCAGCTCGGAGAAAGTCTGAAATTTACAGCTCAAAAGAATGCATTTTAACATGTTTGTGTCGTACAGATTAAATGCAACGCTGCCATTAATTAAACACCATATCATTTACTTTCTCGTCAATTTCCGATTGCATGTTTTCACGTTTCCAACAGAGCCTGTTTTCCTTCTATGTTAACTGTTTTCACAATCAGTCCTACGCTTTCAGGATTTCTGTACACACCTGACCGTATTGTGCAATGCTGATGCACTGTGCCACTCGTAATTATTCCCGTTATATTCCTCAATAGTTTAATTATCGAATCTACATTTACTATTTTCTTGGAAAGTTTACTTTTGTTGTTATCCATATAGTCTATTGTTCCTGCAAGCGTATTTTCTACTGCCAGCCATGTTTTACAATAATTCTTTCCTTTCCTTTTATTTTCCCATTTTAATCTCTGCTATTATCCATACCCGTTGCCAATCACCGCTATTGGCCCTTAGCCATGCGGAAATAAGCCAAACCTGACTTACGGTTTTCTATTTTCCAGTGTGCAAGTAATATTTGAGCTCCAAGTATTATTTTCGTATTTATCCATTTCTTCAACTGTCCTTTAACCACGCCATTGAGTATCGAAGCTCCAATTCAAGTATTAGAAACAATCCTAACGCGAGATATAATCCGAATTCATGTTTTTATTTGGGCACTCATTCACCATTTGAACAATTTAGCACGGAATAATTGTTCTGGAGAAAGACACAATCAGTCTTGCTGTCTTAAATATTATAGTGTGCAATTTTAATGGTGGATTATCAAATCACCTTCTGAACAATTCATGTCCAATCTGCAATAAATTGTTGAATTGGTGCTAACATTCAGCAGAAATGTTTATTAATCAGTACCTGGGCATTGAAACATAAACTTGAAAATTCCTTTGTCACTGGGTTTATGACAGTTGAGTGATATGATCAATCCATTGACAATAACGTCCGAAATCATAATGATGACGATTATCTTATCCAGGGACATTGTTTATGCCCCAGCTTAACTTTCAGGATGCAGTCTGTTCAATAAGGGCAAAGTGACGAAAAGAATGATTATTAACAAAAAAAAGGTAGTGGATAATTTTCATACGTAACAAAATGACAGATCATAAGTCTTTGTGAAGATATTTCTTCCGGTCATGCCCAAAGGTGTTACCCATTGGGGATATTTGATTAAATCGATTAATCTAGTTGTGTCCTTTATAAAGATTGCTTACGTCTGTGGGTAAATTAACGACATCCTCATTGCATCCATCAATATCGTGAAACGTCCTCCGATAATAACCATTCACATGGGCACGTCGGAAAATCAGCAATTTTAAATATGTTGCTTAAATATGTTGCTTTGTCACCATCACAGTTACATCGTAGCATCTTAGGTAATGTTAAACTTCAGAAGTTCGATGACAGCAGAATTGGTCATCCAATCAGGCGCCTCAAGCACCAATTAGTGGTGAATAGAATCTTACAGTGTAGAAGCAGAGTATTTGCCTTATCAATTCCACACAACCCACTGAATAGGATTCGACATAGACCCGCCCCTTTCTAATCCAACATTTTCCCCAGCTTATGCACATAATTGACTTTCCGATTATACAATTTAGCATGGAAAATCCACACATTTTTGTATTGGCAGGGGCAGCCCAAACACATATCGAGAGAACGTAAAAAATAAACATTTGCAGATGGTTCCTTGGTTTGGACTTTAACAAAGGTCTCTGACACTGAGACAACGGTGGTAACCAGTAAGTTTCCACGTTGGCAGCTTTGCAGCACTGAATAACCAACTGATGTAAGTCGTACCTGCATCGGTGTAATGCTTCTTGGATATTCTCGCTCTGTGATTGATAAGCAAATCGGATTTTCCGTGTGCATTTTTTTTCTTAAAAAAGTCTTTTAACTTTTGGTGCCTGTTGAGATGATTCCTATGGTAACCGTTGAGATTTGCTTGATGAGGGTAGCATCTACTTGTGACTACTCATATTGTCTATTGCAGGAACTGGATCTATGATTCTATATCCACAATATCAAGGCTATCAACTGGTACTGCTGTCATCAAGATATGGATGTACACTACCTTTAATCAAGTTAAACGCTTGCACAAACTAACTGACAGCATCAAATGTTATTAAGAAAGATATAATGTAACATGTGCTCCAGCTACCGAGGTAGCTATGGCAGCTAGTTCCCTGGAAACGACAAAAAACGATTCGAATTAGGACAATATGTTTAAGTTATTCTTCGAAAACACCAAACATCAATTCAATTTGAATTCAGTGTATTGACAATCTTAAAAGCCAATTACACAATGCTTTGGGGTTAAACGACACGGGAAAATTGAAACGTTGCGATGAAAACTGCCATGCTGCCAACATGTAGGAACACTGCCTGAAAATAGCGCTCTCTCAAGGGTACCTTTATCGGTAAGTAAACATAGACTGGGACTACCATAATGTTAAGGGTTTCGATGGAGAGGAATTTGTTAAGTGTGTACAAGACAATTTCCTGACTCACTATGTGGATGTACCTACTACAGAAAGTGCAAAACTTGATTTACTCTTGGGAATAAGGCAGTGAAGGTGACTGAGCTGTCAGTGGGGGAGCCAGAGACCATAAATCACTTAGATTTAAAAGAATGATGGTAAAGGATCGACCAGATCTCAACGTTGAAGTTCTAAATTGAAGAAAGACAATTTTTGACGGTATTAGGCAAGAACTTTCGAAAGCTGATTGGGGGCAGAGGTTCGCAGGTAAATAGACGTCTGGAAAATGGGAAGGCTTCAGAAATGAGATACCGAGAATGCAGAGAAAGTATATTCCTGTTAGGGTGAAAGAAAAGGATGGCAGGTATAGGAGATGCTGGATGACAAAATAAATTGAGGGTTTGATTAACAAAAGGAAGGAAGCATATGTAAGTTATAGACAGGATAGATCGTGTGAATCGTTAGAGGTCTATACAGGAAGTAGGAGTATACTTAAGAGGGAAACCAGGGGGCAAAAAGGGGACAGGAGATAGCTTTGGCAAATATAATTAAGGATAATCCAAAGAATTTTAACAAATAAATTAAGGACACAAGGGTAGCTAGGGAGAGAATAGGCCCCCTCAAAGATCGGAAAGGCGGCCTTTGAGTGGTGCCGCAGAAAATGGGGGAGATACTAAATGAGTATTTTGCATCAGTATATACCGTGGAAAAGGATATGGAAGATAGAGGTGATAGGGAAATAGATGATGACATCTTGCAAAATGTCCATATTACAGAGGAGGAAGTGCTGGATGTCTTGAAACGAGTGAAGGTGGATAAATCCCCAGGACCTGATCAGGTGTAGCCGAGAACTCTGTGGCAAGCTAGAGAAGTGATTGCTGACCCTCCTGTTGAGATATTTGTATCATCGATAGTCACAGGTGAGGTGTTGGAAGACTGGTGCCACAGTTTAAAAAGGGTTGTAACTACAAGCCAAGGGAGTATAGTCCAGTGAGCCTGGCTTCGGTGGTGGGCAAGTTGCTGAGAGAATTCTGAGGGACAGGATGTACATGAATTTGGAAATACCTTTTCTATTTATCCTCTCCATGCCCGTCATGATTTTATAAATTTATGTAAGGTCAACCCACAGCCTCTGACTCACCAGAGAAAAGAGGCCCAGCCTAATTAGCACCTCCCTGGAGCTCAAAACCTCAACTCTGGCAACATCCTTGTAAATCTTTTCCGAAACCATTCAAGTTTCACAATATCCTTCCAATAGTAAAGAGAACATAATTGCACACAATATTCCAAATGTGGCGAAACAATGTGCTGAATAGCTTCAACATTGCTGCCCAACTCCTATTCTCAATGATCGGACCAATTAACAATCTGTTATACTCTGAGGTAACCTTCTTCGCTGTCCACTGCACTTCAATTATTGGTGTCATCTGCAAACTTAATTACTATCTTACTTCACATCTAAATCATTTATATTCATGACGAAAAGCAGTGGACCCAGCACCTTATGGAACTCCTCTTGTCACATGCCTACAATCTGAAATGCAACTCTCTGCCACCACCCACTGCAACTTGTGTATTCAATTGGCTATTCCCGCTGCCTTCCGTGAGATAACATTTTGGTAATGAGACTAACATGAGGAACCTTTTCGAAAGCCTTACAGATTTCCACATAGATCACATCCATCGCTCTGCGCTCATCAATCTACTTCCTTACTTCTTCAAAATACTGAATCAAGTTAGTGAAATCACACACACAAAGATATGCTGTCAATTCCTAATCAGTCCTGGACTTTCTAAACACATCCAAATCCTATTTCTCAGGATTTCCTCCAACATCTTGCCCACCAATATCAGGCTCACCGTTCTAAACTTCCACAGTTTATCCTTAACATTTTCCTGAAATAGTGGCACCACGTTTGCCAACCTCCAGTCTTCTGGCACTCACCAGTGACGATCAATAATAAAAATATCTCAGCAAGGGATCCAACAATCACTTCCTTAGTTTCCCATAGAGTTCTACAATATACTTGATCGATTGGTGGGTATTTATCCACTTTATTGCGTTTCAAGGTTTCCAGCAATGGCAAACATCCGATAAACGGAGAATTGTGGCAATGTAGCACGAAATGGGGAAATTCGTGCAATGTGACACTAAATGGGAGAACTGGAGTAATGTGGCATGAAATGAGAGTCTTGGGTCGATGTAGAATAAATGGGAGAACAGGGACAGTGTGGCACTAAACGCGAGAATTGGTGCAAACTCGCACTAATCGAGAATTATGAAAGGACAACATTGACTGGAAGAATTGTGTCAGGAGAATACTAAAAAGGAGAATTGGATTGTGGCATCAGTAGACAAGAGAATTGGTGATGGGTAACTCTGACTGAAGAAATTGTTCAGATCATAAGTTAATGTGGGAATTTGTGCTGGCAAAAATGAATTGGACAATTGTTGCAGAGCGTCAGTAAATTAGAGAAATGATACAAATTCGAGAAATATCAAGAATTGGAACAAATGGGAGAAGACCGACAGCAAATCAGTAAAAACGTCAAATGTTGCAAAGGAATTGTGGTGGATGCTCCACACAGGGCACCACGAAAGGCGAGAGGAAGTGCAGTTCAAGACTAACGTCATGAGTGTTTTGCTGGAAAAGCACAGCAGGCCACACAGCATCCGAGGAGCTGGGAAATCGACGTTTTGCGCAAAAGCCCTTCATCAGGGATTTCCTGCTCCTTGGATGCTGCCTGATCTGCTGTGCATTTCCAACACCACACTTTTGACTCTACTCTCCAGCAACTGTATTATTTACTTTCGCCGCACTTCACACTGAAGCCATGATTTGTGCAGGATCAGTAATTTGATGATTTGGTGCAGGGAATTCCAGAATTTTGACAGCAGAGGACTAAATAGGCGAATTGTTGTTGAGAAATACTAAATTTAAGATTTTGTGCACAGTGAAACTTATTTAGGAAAATTTGGCGACGGTAAATAGGGGAATGAGAGTGGAACACCCGAAATGACGAGGACATCAATTCTCCCATGTAACAGCAGAGCCCAAGTAATGAGGAGAAATGGAGAAGCGATTCAGTAAAAATGAGAAATATTGCAAGCATGAGTAAATTGCAGATACGTTCCAACTGACTATTAATGAAATAAAAAGTGCATCGGGAAACAAATACATGGGATAAATGCTGCAGGACATCAAAAGTCGGACAATTGGCTGGTGCCACTAAATTCGAGAACTGCTGCACAATGGGAGATCTTGGACTGACGGAGATGGATCAGTTGCTGATGAAAGAGGATTTCTACAAAATACGTAATTGGGAAAATGTGTGCAGGGAAACGGAGCACGAAATGGGAGAAATAGCGAAAGGAACTGCTAAATGGAAGAACTGCACATGGAACCACGAAATCAGAGAATTAGACTATAACAAACTTAAGATGGACATTTTTCCAGGCCATCAGTAAATACGAAATTGGAGCAGAGCATCTGTAATTGTGAGAACAACAGGTGAAAATGACAGTGTAGGAAATGTTGCAAAGTAGCAGTAAAGTGACGATTTGATGCAGGGCACCAGTATATGAAAAAGAAGTGAACAGGCCACCATTGTGTGGAAGTTGTGCATGAGAGAGCAACTCAATGGGTAAAATGGGGTAGGCGAATACTCACTGGGACCTATGATGTAGATCACCATTAAAGGGAGGATTTGTGTAGCATTGTTAATTTGGAGGTTTAATGCAGCATACGCCAAAATTAGAGAATTCTAGCAGCTGACTACTAAATGGGAGAATTGTTGCAGAGAAATAGCAAATGGAAGAATTAATGCACAGTGGAACTAAGATAGAGAATTGGTACACGACACCAGTAAATGGGAGAATTACAGTACAGCACCCCTAAATTTTGGATTTGGCGAGAGCATCAGTACGTAGAAGAATTGTTATACGGTTATGAGTAAATGGGACAATTGGTGGGCATCAGTAAATGGGAGAAATCCTGCACAGCGCGGTTGCAATGGAATATTGGCGAGACCGCCAATATAATCAATATTAAAGCAGAGCACGTTCTAACTGCAGAATAGGGGCAGGATATCAACAATAAGGAGAAATTGTGCAAGCATCTGCTAATTGGAGATGCGATAGAGCGCATCACTCAGTGAACAGAAATTATTTGGTGATGCTGGTGTTGGACTGATTTGTACAAAGTTAAAAGTCACACATCACCAGGCTATATTCCATAGACATTACACAACACCAGGTTGTCACAACCACCTGATGAAGGAATGGCGCTGCGAAAGCCAGTGTGCTTCAAATTAAACCTGTTGGACTATAACCTGGTGTTGTGTGATTTTTAACTTTGAAGAAAAATGAGTAGGGTACTATTACGTAGAAAGTGTATCAGGGAACAACTAGACGGAAAAAGTGATGGAGGATATCAATAATTGGAGAATTCATGGAGATATCACTAAATTCTAAGTGGGTGAAATGGGGCAGGATACCACTCAATGGGAAAGTTGGTGCAGTTCCATAAATTAGAACATAGAACATTACGGTTCTCTGAAGTTGTTCCGATCTGTGGAACCAATCTGAAACATGTCTGTTCTACAATATTCTACTTTCATCCATATGTTTATCCAAATTTAGCTGAATTGTTAAATGGAAGAATTAGTGCAGAGCGGGTCAGCCCTAAATGAAGTCATAAAGATGTAGACCACGGAAAAAAGATGTTTTTGTCCGTTTCTCATCCATGCCTAAATTTACTACTCCAAATTTCCCATTCATTATTGCCTTATCCCAATTATCTCATTTACTGTTATACTGTAACAATCCTCCCATTATCTGATGTCCTGCTCCAAATTCTCAAATTCAGAAAATTCGAGCACAATTATTTCCATTTAACAATCCTTTCAGTGGTACGCTGCCAGAATTTTTAAGTTTAGATATGGACGAGTTGAAATGAAGAGTGGTTTCGTGCTGTACATCTCCATGACGCTACATCGGTCTACCCTGCTTTCCACCAATTCTCACATTCACCAATCCAGCACAAATCCTCCCTCTTGTGAACTGCAAAATTACCCCATTATTTGCGCCCTGATGCACATCTTCCAGGTAATCGTGTACTTCTCACATTTTTTAAAAAAAAATCGTGTATTAAAATCTCCACTTGATTACATCTTTTGCAACATTTCTCTTATTTACTGATTACCTGCTCGTGTTCTCCCAAACCACATGCTCTGCTCCAATCCTCTCCCTTATTGGCATCCCACACAAACTTTCCACTTTTTTCGATAACGTGAAAAAGATCTGCACTAACTGCTGCCCTACACAATTCTCCCATTTACTGATCTCCCATTTGGGTATGCTCTGCTCTAATTCTCCCATTCAGTATTATCCTGTCCAAATGCTCCTATTTACAGTTACCAGTTCTCTCATTTATCGTTGCAGTACGACATTACATACCTCGAAATAATGAGAGACTCCCTTAGTTCTTAAACTCTCATAACAAGGCAATACCTCAGTATTGAACATTTGACAATGATGCATTCCCACAGTTCTGAACGTCATTGCTTCAATATCTCAGATAATGGGAAAAATAGTGAAGTGTAAAATGAAATTGATAAATACAGAGGCAGTGCTTCGTTGTATTACAAACCTGCAGTTCTATCAGAGGGTCAGTCCGGACTGTGTGAGTCATTGTCAGACTGTCCGCAATGTGGCAGAGGCCCATTGCCAGAGAATGTTTTCTAAGGGACCACCACATTTTTAGAAGGTCAGCCCTCATGCATTGCCTCACTGTGAAGGACAGATGAGAATGTGTATCAAAATTACATGATCAGTATTGGGTTTTGCAAGGCCTCATTAGCAGAGGTTCAAAACGATGATGTGCCTTCTTGTCATACATTCATTCCGAAGCATTCCACTTTGTGAGCAGATGATATCAGAGGCAGTAATTCAATGCATTGCGATCAGAACTGTGGGAGAGTAATATGATTAGAAGATGAGGGCTGAGGTATTGAAGCTCTATCACATATTGGGATATTTGGGATTGTTTTATTATCGGACGGACAATACTGAAACAGTGCCTTATTATAAGGGTGTCAAGAATTGAAGGAATTCCACAATAAAAAGTTTGTCCTAATTTAAGCTGCACTGTCAGAGAATCAGTTCTGTGTAAAGTCCTCATTATCAGATGGGTAGGAATGAGGCAGAGCCTTATTGTTAGAAGGTCCGTTCTGAGGCAGTTTCCTATTGTAAGGGGTCAAAGTTGAGTGTTTGCCACACGTTTAGAAAAGATGTCTCATTGTCAGACGGTCAGAAATGATGGATAGCGTTACTAACCGTGGTCAATATGAACTGTTGTCTCAATATAACGTGGTCAGAATTGGGCGAGTGCAGTACGATTTTACGATCAGTGGTAGACGGTTAATACTGTCCCATGAGTCTCATTTAAATAGGGTCGAAGTTAGGGATTTCGACAGTGGAAGAGATTCAGTTCTGAGGCAATACCCTTTATGAGAGTGTCAATGTTGAGGCACTGGCCCATTTGAAAGAGGTCAGAACTGAGAGAATGCTACAGAATTAGAGGAGGTCTTGCTGCACCATCAGATCTTCAACACGGAGGTTAGTCCTTCGGAGTCAGATGGTCAGATATGTGAGAGTGCGTTACTGTCAATGGGTAGGTTCTGAGGCAGCGACTAATTGCAGGAGGTTCAGTTGTGAAGGAATGTCTCAATTGGTAGAGGTTCAATACTGTTGCAGTACCTCAGGCGTTAGAATTGTGGCCGTGTTTGTATTGAGAAGGTCAGTAATGTGGTTTTGCAGCACTGTCAAACAATCAGAATTGCGGGACGGCACTGTGACAGTCTTCCATTTACTGATGCTCTGCAATAATTTACCGCAACTGTCCACTTCGTTCTGTTCTGTTGCTGTAAATTATTCGCACCTTGCGCCACATGGAACAAAGTTCTTTAACTGACTGATATCATGCATCATTTTTCCTACAGTATTTCCAGACGTCCTGCTCCAATTCTTCCTTTGAGTATCTCTCTGCAACAATTCTCCCATTTATTGTTCATTGATTTTGCAGTTCAGTTTTTCACTGCATTTAGTGGTGGCATGGCCCAGTTCTGTAAAAAAAGTTCCACAATTTACAGATGTCCTACTCCAATTCGAACAGTATCTGATGCCCGCCTCCAAATTCTCCAATTTAAATATGTCCAAACACCGTTCTTCTTTCACTAATTACATGGAATCATTCGTCCAGTGTCGAATTTCCAAAATTGTGTTGTGCGCTGCATGAATTCGCCCATTTACTGATGCAGTAATTCTTCAATTTAATGCTTCTCTGCAACAAATCTTTAATCATTTGACCACTGACGTAAATTTCACATTTACTGCCAACCTGCAGCTATTTTCCTGTTTACTGATGCCTTGACCTTAATCGACCATTTAGAGGTAATCTTCTCCAATGCACTAATTTCGTGGCATTGTGCACTATGACTCCCATTTACTGATACTCTACTTAAATTATCCCAATTAAAGGGGGTCGGGCAAATTCATAGAGTGTCAGGAATGCAGATGGTCAGAACATCATTGTCAGACGATCAGTACTGAGGGAATTCATCATTGTCAGATGACCAATACTGAGGCAGTGCTCCATTGTGAAAGAGTCTTAATTGTGTAAGTGCAACAAGATGACAGGGTCAGTACTGGGAAGCACTGTCAGAGTGTCAGACTGATGGGGTGACCTCTAAAAATGAGGCACTGCCTCTCAACTGACTCATTGCCTATATGCACATTCTCAGTACTGCCGACGCAAATGTGTGCCACGCTCTCATGTTGACATAATGAAGCCCTCCGTCAGTACTGAGTCCCTGACAATCTGCGATTCCAACCGGACTGGACCTTCAATAACGAGCACTGCCTCAGACCTGCGTTGCATAATCGTCAGGCACTCGCTCAGTATTGAACAGCCGAACATGAGGCTCTCCTTTAGTATTGAGGAGAAAGTGAGGTCTGCAGATGCTGGAGATCAGAGATGAAAATGTGTTGCTGGAAAAGCGCAGCAGGTCAGGCAGCATCGAGGGAACAGGAGAATCGACGTTTCGGGCATTAGCCCTTCTTCAGGAATGAGGAAAGTTGGTCCAGCAGGCTAAGATAAAAGATAGGGAGGAGGGACTTGGGGTAGGGGCGTCGGAAATGTGATAGGTGGAAAGAGGTCAAGGTGAGGGTGATAGGTCAGACTGGGGTGGGGGCGGAGAGGTCGGGAAGAAGATTGCAGCTTAGGAAGGCGGTGCTGAATTTGATGGATTTGACTGAGACAGGCTGGGGGAGGGGAAATGAGGAAACTGGTGAAATCCGAGTTCATCCCTTGTGGTTGGAGGGTTCCTAGCCGGATGATGAGGCGTTCTTCCTCCAACCGTCGTGGTGAACTCGGATTTCACCAGTTTCCTCATTTCCCCTCCCCCCAGCCTGTCTCAGTCAAATCCATCAAATTCAGCACCGCCTTCCTAAGCTGCAATCTTCTTCCCGACCTCTCCGCCCCCACCCCAGTCTGACCTATCACCCTCACCTTGACCTCTTTCCACCTATCACATTTCCGACGCCCCTCCCCCAAGTCCCTCCTCCCTATCTTTTATCTTAGCCTGCTGGACCAACTTTCCTCATTCCTGAAGAAGGGCTAATGCCCGAAACGTTGTTTCTCCTGTTCCCTAGATGCTGCCTGACCAGCTGAGCTTTTCCAGCCACACATTTCCATCTCCTTTAGTAATGAACCGCTGACTATAATGTGCTCCCTCAGTGCTAACACTATCAACAAGGGCACTTGTTACAAAAAGAGGTTGTAGTACAGGGATCCCCACAGTGAGCATGAGGTAGAAGAGCAAATAGGTTATGGAAATATGTTGAGGCAATAGTGTAGTGATGATGGGATATTTTGTTTTCTCAACATTGACTGGGAAACACTCAGCGCCAGAATCTGGATGGTGTAGAAATTGTAAGAAGGGTCCAGGAGAGTTTTCTATGGCAGTATGTCAATACCCGACGAGTGAAGAAACCATACTGGACCTGGGACTGGAGAATGAGCCAGGACAGGTTGTAGAAGTTGTGGCGTGGGATTTCCTTGGGGACAATGACCACAATTCTGTGTATTTTAGAATACACGTAGATAAAGGAGAGAGTAGTCCTCAGGGAACAGGACTAAACTTGACCAAGGCCACTTACATCAAAATTAGGCAGGCCCTCGGAAGTGTTTATTGGATGCAGCTAATTGAAGGGAAGTCCACATTTGAGATGTCGGAGGTTTTTAAATATAGATTAAAGATTGTGCAGGATAGGCATGAAGCAAAGGATAGGATGGACAAGAATCATGAACAGTGGATTACAGGATGAATTTTACGACGAGCCAAGAGGAAAAGGGAAGTATACATAAGGTCTAGGCAGCCAAGAGGAGAACGGGCCCTGGATGAATATCGGAAGAGTAGCACAAGTCTTAAATGAGGAATCAAGCGGGCTAAAAGCGGTCATGAAATAGTTTTGGAAGCAGAATGAAGGAGAATACCAAAGCATGTTATTCTAATATAAGACGCAAGCGGGCAATAAGAGAAAAAATTGGTCCACGAAAGGTTAATGAAGGAAGACTGTGTGTCGAGCCTGAGAGATTGGGTGAGATTCTGAATGATTACTTTGCATCAGTGTTCACTGAGGAGAGGAACATGATGAATCTTAAGATATGAGATGGAAGTTTGGTTCGACTGAATCACGTTGACATAAGTAACGAAGACGTGATGGGGAGGCTTGAGGTTATTAAGTTGGACAAATAACCAGGACCGGATGCGATGTGTGCCAGGTTGCTGAGACAGTCTAGAGATGAAATAGCTAGGGCCCTGACAGATATCTTTATGGCATACTTAAATACAGGTGAGGAGCTGGAGAAGTGGTAGTTAGCTCACGTTGTCCCCCTGTACAAGAAGAGTAATAGGGATATACTGTATAATGCCAGACCAGTCAGCCTGACATCGGTGGTGGGAATGTTGCTGGTGAGGGTACTGAGGGATAGGATGTATTTACATTTAGAAAAGAAGGGATTTATCAGTGCAAGGCAACATGGTTTTGTGCTGGGGAGATCGAACCTGACAAACTGAATAGATTTCTTTGAGGAAGTGACAATGTTGATAGATGAAGGAAGGGCTGTTGATGTTATATACATGGACTTGTGAAAGACGTTTGATAAGGTTCCCTATGGTGGACTAATGGAGAAAGTGAATTCACATGGCGTGCAGCGTGTTCGAGTAAGGTGGATGAAGAACTGGTTGAGCGAAAGGAAACAGAGTAGTAGTTGAAGGGAGTTTCTCAGAATGAAGAAAGGTGAACAGTGGTGATCCACAGGGGTCAGTGTTGGGGCCACTGTTGTCCATATCACGGATAAATGATCTAGAAGAGGGCATTGTTTGTACGATCAGCAAATTTGCAGATGACACGAAGATCGGTGGAGTAGCAGAAAGCATAATGGACTGTCAGAGGATGCAGGAGGATATAAGTAGACTTGAGACTTGGGCGGAAAAGTGGCAGATGGATTTGAATACAGACAAATATGAGGCGATGCATTGAGGCAAGACTAATTCTAGAGCGAATTATACAATGAACGAAAGAGCCTTGGGAAAAGTCGATCGACAGAGAGATCCGAAAGTACAACGTGGATAGAGTGGATAAGTAGGCAGATATTATGCTTGCCTTTATTGGACAGGTTATTGAGTATAAAAGCTGGCAAGTCATGTTAAAATTGTGCAGGACATTGATTCGGCCGCATTTAGAATATTGTGCACAGTTCTGGTGCACACATTTCCTGAAGGATGTTGATGCTCTGGAGAAGGTGCAGAGAAGGTTTACGCGGATGTTGCCTGGTATGGAAGGTGTTATGTATGAAGAAAGGTTGAGTAGGATACGTTTATTTTCATTACAAAAAAGGAGATTTACAGGGGTTGGATCCTGATTGAGGTTTATAAAATCATAAAGGGTATAGACAGGGTGGATACACATAAGCTTTTTCCCAGCGTGAAGGATTCAGTAACCAGAGGTCACGTTTTCAAGGTGAGAAGTAGAAAATTTAAGGAGGATACACGAGGCGAGCACTTCACACATAGGATCGTCGGCGTTTGGAATGCTTTGCCAGCAGAGGTGACAGAGGCAGGCACGGTAGATTCATTTAAGATGCGTCTGGACAGATGCATGAGTGGGTGGGGAGCAGATGGATCCAGATACTTAGGAATTGACCGACAGATTTTGACAGTACATTTGTATTGGCTCAGACGTGGAAAGCCAAAGGGCCTGCAACTGAACTGCAAATTTCCTTTGTCCTTTGTTCTTTGTTCTTTTTCAGAACTGACCCTGAATGTGTGCCACGACCTCGATTTTGGCCACTTCGAATGAGGCACTTCCCCAGTATTGTCCCTGCGGCACTTGGCTACAGTTACTGCTTCAATACTGAAGCTCTGAAATCAATCTCTCCCTAAGGACTGAACTTCTGAAAGTTTGCTTGCTCACTACGGGTCCCCTAAGAGGGCTGAAACACCTCAGGACAATGACGCACTGGCTCAGTGTTGCCTGTCTGTCAATGAAGGACTCCCTCACATTGACACTCATGCTGCTATACCTGTTTGTTGACCTTGTGATAATGTGTCACTCCCTCAATTCTGATCGCAATCTAATGAGGACCTGCCGGAGTACTGACTGACAATAATTCATTCCCACAGTTCTACCATCTGGCTGTTCTGCAACGCCTCAATACTAACACTCTAATAGAACTGGAATACCTCAGTGCTGTCTGAGCAATAACCCTCTGATAATAGTGCACTTCCAGAGTTCTGACCTTCTGACTGTGCTGCAACAACTTATCACTAACCCTCTGATAGAGCTTGAATACCACAATACTACCTGAGTATTGACCCTCGAAACGTAATGCACTCCTACAGTTCTGAGCATGCGGCAATGCTGCAACACCTCAGTACTGACCCTCTGAACGAGCTCCAATACTGGAGTACCGGCCTATTTCTGTCCCCACCCACCATTCTAGCCGCCCAAACACTCCACCACGCAAAAGGCAATGGCTCTGTCCAGATCTTATCTTACTATCACTCCTTCAGAACTGAAACTCCAAAAATGTGATACAGCTTCAGGTATGAACCACTGACAAAATGTTATTCCATCAGTACTGACCCCCTGACTGATAAGCCTTCTCTCATTATTGTCACTCTGCCAATGTGGCTTTGTTCTGTCCTGCCTGCTTAAGAGAGGACCACTGCCTCAGTATTTAACATTTTAAAGTGTGTCGCTCACTCAATTCTGACCCGATTAAAGTTAAGCATCGGCTTAATTTTATCCTCTCATAATGATACCCTCCCTCAGAACAGTAACACTCATTCTCAGGACTGACATTCCAGCAACGACTGCTGCCTCAGAACTGACCGTCTGACTATGAATCGCTACATTATTGTTGACCCCTATACAGAAGCACGTGTGCAAACTGAGCTTCTGACAATGACACGTTGCCTAAAATCTGATCCTTTGACTGCGCTGCGATACCTCAGTACTGACCCTCTAATTGAGTAGCACTGCCTTAATTCTGGCCCCATTACAATGAGGCACTGCCTCAGAGAAGCCCTCTGTCTATGAGATCACTCTCAGTACTAAATCTCTGACATTTCGGCATTCCATCAGGGCATACTGTCTGATAGAAAAACAATAATATTTACTGTCTCTATAATTGTGATGCTCCCTCTCAGTTCTTAATCCAACATAATGAGGCACCGGTTCAGTCAGACCCAGTTTTACAATTATATTCAGAACAGACAAAGATAGGCTGCCTCAGGACTGCCATTTAACAATTTGGCACTCGGTCACAACTGACCGTATTAAGATGAGCATCCTGTTACTATTCCCCCTCTACCAGTGATGCAATCCCTCAGCACTGAGACTGACAAAAAGGCGTCACCTTAGGACTGATCTCTAACATTGCGGCATTTCCTCTGAATTGACCATGTGACGGTGGTGCAAAATCCCAGGACAGACTGTCGAAATACGTGGTCTTCACTACATTCTGATTGCCTGACAATGAGGGACTTCCACAAATGTGATCTTCTAAAAATGAGGCTCTCCTCCAGTACACGCGTCAGAAACGAGGAAGGAACACACATGACGAGGTTCAGTCTTGAGGGAGTCAGTCATTGTGTGATAATCTGCCATTGTTCTACCCGTTTCAGCAACAAATTATTATTCGACGCTAGTCTTGAAATTTTCCTCCTCAGTGCGAAGCATCTGATGGAGGTGTAAATTCTTAATAAATGCTGAGAGGGACACTCTTAGAAATGCATCTCCGACATAAAGGCGTTCCACAGTCTTGATGCTCTGATAATGAGTCTCTTATTCTGGACTGACAGTCATACTCTACCTCAGGAGGCATGGTGTAAACATGTTACACCCCCTTAGTTCTGTTCCCCTTACAATGGGACACTGACTCTCTGTTAAATCTCTGACAAAGAGGCACTGTCTCATTTAGACCCTCTGAAACGGTGGCAGTGCTCGACAATTGACCTGCTGACTGTGATGTAGCATTCCAGTAATGACCCTGTATTGGTTTGGCACTCGGTCAATGCTGTCAGCCATAAAATGAGGAAATGCCTCAGTATTGAAGCTCTGCCAGTTATGCAGTACCAATGCTTTAACTATATAAAGTGCTGCAGTGCCTGAGTATTGGTGCTCTGACATTGCTTCAATATCTCAATGTTCACCGTCTGACAATGAGGCCATGAATCCAGTACGGACCCACGAATCGAAATGCAATGCTGCTACTCAGCACTGACACGTCTGTTCTCTGACAGTGTCAAGATTGAGGGGGTGGTGCATTTACGGGGATGGATGGAACGCTCTACTGTCGGAGGGGCAAGATTGAGGAACTGCCAACCTATTCGATCATCAGTACTGAGAGAGAGCTGCACTGTTGGAACATTAAGAGAGTGCTGCACTGTCAGAGGGACAATCGTGAGATGGTTCTGAAGGGTCATACTGTTGCATTTTCACAGTGTCATCACTGAGGGAGCTCTGCACTGTTGAAGGACCAATTTTAAGGGATTGTCGCCCTGTCTGTGGGTCAACACCATGGGTGTTCAGCTTCTGCCAAAGAACGCTGCCACAAGTCGAGCGTTTGACCAAAAGACATTCACTCACTACTGGCAATCTGAAAGTGCTGCATGACCTCAGTACTGATCCTAGAAATATCTCAATTCTTCCCCAGTTCAAACGAGGCAATAGATCAACTTAATCATCTGATGAAAAGGCCCTCCCTCAGTACTGACCTTGACAGAACTGAAATACCTTAGTGCTGACCTCTAATCATGAGTCAAATACTTAATTTGATCCCATTACCTAAAGGCATTTCATCAGTGTTGATCATCTGACAAAAAGTCTCTTGCCCCACATCATCGCCATGTTGACAATAAGGCATTCCCTCAGACAAGATCCTCTGACAGTGCTGCAATTATTCGACACTGACCCTCAGTGGTTAGCATTGCTGCCTCACAGCACCAGAGGCCCTGGTTCGATTCCAGGCTCAGGCGAATGGCTTTGGAGTTCTGCACATTCTCCCGTGTCTGCACAGGTTTCCTCTGTGAGCTCCGGTTTTCTCCTACAATCGAAAGATATACAAGTTAAATGAATTGTCCATGCTAAATTAAAAATTATTTGTGGGATGTGGTAATTAGGTGTAATAGTGAGGGAATTACACTACTGAACAACTCAAATGGCCTCCTTCTTCAAAGACCGCAATTTCCCCTCTGACGTGGTCAACGATGCTCTCCACCGCATCTCCTCCACTTCCCGCATCTCCGCCCTTGAACCCCGCACCTCCAATGGCCACCAGGACAGAACTCCACTGGTCCTCACATTACACTCCACCAAGCTCCGGATACATCGTATCATACACCATCATTTCTGCCAACTCCAAACAGACCCCACCACCAGGGATATATTTCGATCCCCACCCTTATCAGCGTTCTGGAGAGACCACTCCCTCCGCGAATCCTTCTTCAGGTCCACACACCTCACCAACCCCACCTCCAGTCCCGGCACCTACCCCTGCAACCGCAAGAAGTGCAAAACTTGCGCCCACACCTCCACCTCACCTCCCTCCAAGATCCCAATGGATCTTTACATATCCGTCTCAAATTCACCTGCATCTCCACGCACATCATTTACTGTATCTGTTGCATCCGATGTGGTCTCCTCGACATTGAAGAGACAGGCCACCTACTTTCGGAACGTTTCAGGGAACAACTCTGGGACACCCGCACCAACCGACCCAACCGCCCCGTGGTTGAACACTTTAACTCCCTCTCCCACTCCACCAAGGACATGCAGGTCCTTGACCTCCTCCATCGCCAGACCCTGACCACACGATGCCTGGAGGAAGAGCGCCTCATCTTCCGCCTAGGAACTCTCCAACCCCGCGGGATGAATGTAAATTTCTCCAGCTTCCTCATTTCCCCTCCCCCACCTCATCTCAATCCCAACCCCCGGATCCAGCACCGCCCTCTTGACCTGCAAACTTCTTCCCGACCTCTCCGTCTCCAACCCCTCTCTGGCCTATCACCCTCACACTCACCTTCTTCCACCTATCGTATTCCCAGCGCCCCTCCCCCAAAATCGCTCCCCCAGACATTTTATCACAGCCCGCTTGGCACACCAGCCTCATTCCCGAAGAAGGACGTATGCCCAAAATGTCGATTCTCCTTCTCCTCGGATGCTGCCTGGCCTGCTGTGTTTTGCAAGCACCACATTTTTCAACAGTAATAGTGAGGGGTTAACATAGCGAAATGTGCTCGCCTAAAGAACTAGGTGGTTTATTCTTCAAAGGATCCTTGTGGACTTGGTTGGGCTTAATGGCCTGTTTCACAGTGCAGGAATTCTATAAAGAGGTACTGGCTGAGGATTTACGCTTTGTTACTAATGAAATACCTCCATTCTGACCTTATGACTCTGAGAACATCACGATATATTGACCCTCTGATAGAGATACTACCTCAAACTTATCCGCTGATAATGGAGCACTCAGTTACTTCTGACCGTCTACAAAGAGTGAATGCCTCAGGAGTGGCATTCCAGTACTCCCCGGGACAGACCCTATGATCGAGTGGAAATACTTACAGTGCTCGTTCCAGACAGAAACTCTGCAAATTAGACACTTCCTTAGGTTTGAGTCTCTGAAAAGGAAGTACTCATTTAGTGCTAGGTCTATGATAGTGCTTCAGTCCTCCCTCTGTTCTCACTCCCGAAAGCTGTAGCAGTCCTCAACTCTGACCTGGTTACACTGAGTCACTGAGTGAGTGGCTTAATGTTCAGTCAGTTCCAATTTGTAATAGGGTCAGAAATGAGGGGGTGCTACACAATTCGAGGGTCAGTACTGAGGTTCTGAACCACTGCCAAAGGATGAATGCTGAGAGAGTGCTATCGACTATCGACTATATCTATGCCTCTCATTATCTTGTATACATCAATTAGGTCCCCTCACCTCCTCCTTTTCTCCAATGAAAAAGATCCGAGCTCAGTCAACCTCTCCTCATAAGATAAGCCCTCCAGTCCAGGCAGCATCTTATTAAACCTCGTCTGAACCGTCTCCAAAGCATCCACATCTTTCCTATAATAGGGCGACCAAAACTGGACGCAGTATTCCAAGTCTAGCCAAAGTTTTATAGAGGTACAAGCTCTCACGACTCTTTATTCAATCCCACTGTTAATGAAAGCCAAAACAACATATGCTTTCTTAACAACTCTGTCCACTTGGGTGGCCATTTTAAGGGATCTATGTGCCTGCACACCAAGATCCCTCTGTTCTTCCACACTGCCAAGAATCCGATCCTTAATCCTGTACGCAGCTTTCAAATTCGACCTTCCAAAATGTATCACTTCGCATTTATCCATGTTGAACTCCATCTGCCACCTCTCAGCCCATCTCTGCATCCTGTCAATGTCCCGCTGCAGCCTACAACAGCCCTCTATACTGTCAACGACACCTCCAACGCAGACTTCCAGGCAGAATATTTTCCTTCCACTACCACTCGCTGTCTTCTGTTGGCCAGCCAAAACTTTATCCAGACAGCTAACTTCCCCAGAATCCCATTCTTCCTGATCTTCTGAATGAGCCTACCATGGGGAACCTTATTAAATGCCTTGCTGAAGTCCATATATACCACGTCCACACCTCGACCCTCGTAAACTTTACTAGTTGCATCATCGAAGAACTCGATAAGGTTTGTGAGCAAGACCTGCCCCTCACAAAGCCGTGTTGACTGCGTTTACTTAAGCCATGGTCATAAATCCTATCCCTCAGAATCCTTTCTAACAGCTTGCAGACGACAGACGTGAGACTTACTGGTCTGTAATTGCCCGGAATTTCCCTATTTCCTTTCTTGAAGAGAGGAATTACATTTGCCTCTCTCCAGTCCTCAGGTATGACTCCAGTGGAGAGCGAGGTTGCAAAGATCTTCGCAAATGGCGAAGCAATTGCAGCTCTCGTTTCCCAAAGCATCTGAGGACAAATCTGACCCGGGCTTGGCGACTTGTCAATCTTAATGTATGACAAACTTTTCAGCACATCAGCTTCCTCTATCTCTATCCATTCCAGCATGCACATCTGCTCTGCAAAGGTTTCATTCACTACAAAGTTGGTTTCTTTCGTAAAGACAGAAGCAAAAAAAAAAACAACTCATTTATGTCTTCCCCTACCTCCTCGGACTCCACACACAAATTCCCTATGCTATCCCTGATTGGCCCTACTCTTTCTTTGACCATTCTCTTCTTCCTCACAGCAGTGTAAAACATCTTTGTGTTCTCCCTAATCCGTTCTGCCAAGACTTTCTCGTGCCCCCTCCTCGCTCTCCTCAGACCATTGCTGAGCTCCTTCCTCGCCTGCCTATAATCCTCTAGAGCTGAGATTGACCCGAGCTTCCTCCACCTTATGTACGCTACCTTCTTCGTTTTGACGAGAAGCTCCACCGCTCTTGTCACCTAAGGTTCGTTTATCTTGCAACTTATTGCCTGTCTCAGAGGGATATATTTATTCATCACTTGCAACAATTGTTCCTTAACAGTCTCCACATGTCTATATGGCCTTTATCATGGAAAAATTGTTCCCAATCCATGCTTCCTAACTCATGTCTTATCGCGTCATAGTTTCCTCTTCCCCAATTAAATATCCTCCCATTTTGCCTCATCCTCTCCTTCTCCATAGCTATGTAGATTGTGAGGCAGTTGTGGTCACTATCACCAAAATGCTCTCCCACCACAAGATCTGATACCTGCCCCGACTTGTTTCCGAGCACTAAGTCTAGAATGGCCTCTCCCCTCGTCGGTCTGTCAACGTACTGAGTTAGGAAACTCTCCTGAACACACCTTACAAAAACAGCTCCATTCAAATCTTCTGCTCGAAGGAAGTTCCAATGAATTTTGGGAAAGTTAAAGTTATCCAGTACAACAACCCTACTACATCCACACTTTTCCAAAATCTGCCGACCTATGCTTTCTTCCATCTCCCTGCTGCTATTGGGGGGCCTGTAGTAAACCCCTAAAGAGATGACTGTTACCTTGCTGTTCCTAATTTCCACCCATACTGACTCGGTAGGCAGATTTTCCTCGGCAATGGAAGCTTCTGTAGCTGTGATACCCTCTCTGATTAGTATTGCTACAACCCCTCCTCTTTTCCCCCCTCCCTATTTTTGTAAATGCTTTAAATCCTGGGACATCCAGCAACCTTTCCTGCCCGTGAGTAACCCATGTCTCTGTTATGGCCACAACATCATAGCACCAGTTACTGATCCATGCTCTAAGTTCATCACTTTTATTCCTGATATTCCTTGCTTTAAAGCAAACACGCTTTAACTGATCCCCTGGTTTCTTCCCAGGAAAATCCTTCTCACTAGCTGGTCTACCTCTTGCTATTGCCTCATCTGCATCAACTCTCACCACCGGTATACAGCTCAGGTTCCCAACCCCCTGCCATACTAGTTTAAACCCTCTCGAAGTACTCGAGCAAACCTTCCACCCAGAACATTGGTCCCCTTCCAGTTCAGATGCAACCCGTCCTTCTTGTACAAGTTCCCACATTCCCCAGAAGGCATCCCTATTATGTATGTATCTGAAGCCCTCCCTCCTACACCAGCTGTGCAGCCACGTGTTAAGCTGCGTCTGCTCCCTATTCCTCGCCTCGCTATCTCGTGGCACCGGTAGTAACTAGAGAAAACTACTCTGTTCGTCCTGCTTTGCAGCTTCCATCCTAACTACCTGAAATCACTTTTTACATCCTCGATCCTTTTCTGGCTATATCATTCGTGCCAATATGTAACACGAATTCTGGCTGTTCGCCTTCCCCTTTTAGAAACTTATACACCCGATCGCAGACGTCCTGGACCCTGGCACCAGGGAGGCAACATACTTTCCGTGAATCCCGATCCTGACCACAAAATCTCCTGTCGATTCCCCTAACTATCGAGTCCCTTACCACAAGTACTTTTCTATTGTGCCCCCTTCTCTTCTTTGCCACAGTTTCAGGCTCAGTGCCAGAGAACTTACTGCTATGGCTTTCCTCTGGTAGGTCATCTATCCCCCACCCCCCCCCCCCCAGCAGTATCCAAAACGGTTTACTTATTACTAAGGGGAATGTCCACAGGGGATCTCCGCACTGTCTGTCTGTCCCCTTTCCTCCCCCTAACTGTAACCCATCTCTCCTAGTCCTGAGCCTTAGTCGTGATCAACTCCCGGTAATTCCTCTCAATTACCCCCTCAGCCTCCTGAATGATCCGTAGTTCATTCAGCTCCAGCTCCAATTGACTAACACGGTTTTGAAGGAGCTGGAGTTGGGTGCACTTCCCGCAGATCTAGCCGGCGGAGACATGTGACATGTCTCCCACCTGCCACATTCTGCAGAAGGAGCAAGCGACTGCACTAGAGTCCATACCCGACTTATCTGAACACCCACTCAGTACTAAAGTAGAAAGCTTAGTTCAAGTTGCTATAAAATTAATAACAAACTTATATTCATAGGAGGAAGTTTAGAATGAAACTTACCTTAATAACTAAGTTAGAGGAGGAGGACGGGTGGGAGACACTTCCGTTGTAGAGTCTCGGGTTTAGCCGCCTTGCTGATATATATGGTCACTGCTTTCCTTCCCGGCTGCCCCTCTGGTCCTCATCACTTCCTCCGCTGCCTCACCTTCGCTGCAGTCTCTCAGGTTCATATTACCTCCGCTGCCGCTCGCACTCAAAATGGCCTGCTACAATGCAGGAATTCTCCAATTATCTAATACTCTGGGCCAAATGTTCTTATTTAAATAAGCTGTAGTCCAATTATTCCATTCAGTAGTTACTTGCAATAATTCTCCAATTTAGTGGTGTGCTGCCAAACTTCTTAAATTTGGGCATGTCTGAGTTGGACCAAATGGTCTGTTTCCAGGCTGTACACCTCTGTGACTCGATTTAATGCTCCACTGATCCTCACCAATCCTCCCATTTACCAAACCTGCACAAATCTCTGAATTGCACCAACTCTTCTTTTGAGAATTATTGTTCCCCAATTATCCCACTTCGAGTTTAATGGCACTTGCACGACCTCTCCAATTATAGATGCCCTGCATCTCATTCTTTTGGTGTTGTATTCATTTCAATAGTTCTCTGATACACTTCTTCCACGTATTGGTATCCAGCTGAACATTTATTTTTCGTTTACTGGTGCGCTGAAGCGAATCTCCAGTTTACAGACGTTAGCAACATTTTTCCTTTTTATTTATTCCCAGTCCATATTCTCCCATTTAGACATGCTCTACTTCAGTTCACTAATATATTAGCGCTTCTGCATTTTCTACTGTACTATGCTGGCAGTGTGCTCAAAAATTCCCATTTGCTGATGCCCATCAATTATCACACTGACGCATACCACTATTTATTTGTCCATTTAGTGATGTCCTAACCCAATTCTACCACATAGAGATGCCCTCGTCCAATTCTCACAATTACTGGTGCCATGCCCGAGTTCACTAATTCAGTTACATGTGCACCAATTCTTCCATTTAGTATTTCTGGACAACAATTATCCCATTTAGCTGTCCGCTGCAAGAATGCCTGCATTTCGGCATGCCATGCATCGAATTTCCACAGTCATAGACCTGCATAAATCCTACCTTGAGTGATGAAACGCACCAACGCTCCTATTGTTCTGCTTAACTCTTCATATATTTGGCATTTTTACCACGTTGCTAATGTACTGGCATTGTGCAGCAAATCTCCCATTTAACGATGTCCACCCATTCTCCCAATTACTGTTAACCTGACACCAAAACTCCCATTTGCTGATATCCTAACTCAAATCTACCATTTCGTTTGCCCTCCACCAATTTTTAAAACTATTTTGAATATAAAGCATATAATACAGTAAACCTGCAATGTGTAAACAGGTCCATCAGCCCTTCACGTCCTCACCGACCATATAAAGAGTAATTCACACAGACCTATTCCCCTAACTCATTAGTCTGCATCAACCACTACCCTAGGTGGCCCGATGGCACAGTGGTTAGCACTGCTGCCTCACAGCGCCAGAGACCCGGCTTCAATTCCCGCCTCAGGCGTCTGACTGTGTGGAGTTTGTACATTCTCACCGTGTCTGCGTGGATTTACTCCAGGTGCTCCGGTTTCCTCCCACAGTCCAAAGATGTGCAGGTCAGGTGAATTGGCCATGCTAAATTGCCCGTAGTAAATGTAGGGTATGGGTGAGTGGCGGGTCGGTGTGTACTTGTTGGGCCGAAGGGCCTGTTTCCACACTGTAAGTAATCTAACCTACACATCCATGAACACGATGGGGAATTTGGCATGTTCAACATGAACTGAAACCCGAGCTCAATTCCCCCAGATATTGTTGCCATTCTCTGACCCTGTGGTGCCATATACCAATTTTCTGATATAGTTCATTGTACAGGTTTTACATTTTGCCGTTCCTGCAACTATTCTCCCATTCGGGCTCCACTACTTTGCACCAATTCTTTCATTTCCAATTCCTGCTTTAAATTATCTTTTCATCAGCAGTCAGTTAGTTCAGCATTGAGAGCGTGACCACTGGCAGTGAGGCACTCCCTCTGAACTGATCCACTGAAATTGGTTAAATTTTCAGAACTAACTGTCCAAATGTTTGGCCCTCGCTCAGTAGTGTCCCTGTAATAATGAGGCCCTCCATGTGTACTGACCCGGTGATGGTGAGGCCATTCCTCAATCCTGACAGACGTCCTCCGAACAATGAGGCACACACTCAGGACTGATATTCCGACAATAACTCCCGCCTTAGAACTGGCATCCGACAATGAAGCAAGGTGAAAAATCACCCAACACCAGTTTACATACGCTAGCTTTGCAGCGCCGCTCCTTCAAAACCCAACTGTCGAAGGAGCAGCGCTCCGAAAGCTAGCCTGCTTCCAATTCAACCTGTTGGAGTATAACCTGTGATTTTTAATTTTGTACATCTCAGTCCAATACCGGCATCTTCAAATCATGACAATGAAGCATTCCCTCAGTTCTGATCCTCTGACAATACTGTAATAGCTCAACACTGACCCTCCACTATCTTAATTCTGATTCGCTTACATTGAGTACCTGCGTCAGAAAGTACCCTGCAATGATCAGGCCCGGCTTCAGTTCTCGTTCTCTGACAATTAACGAATTCCTCAAGGCTGACTGTCCAGAAATCAGATACTCACTCAGTTCTGACACTCTGCCAGTTCTAAGAATGCAGCTCATGCCCTCTTATCCAGGAGAACTCCCTCTTATCGAGTAGAATTGGATTGTTTGCCTTAGAATAGACGTACTGATAATGAGACACACACATTGGACTGCATTTCCGATAACAAGGTTTTACCTCAGCAGGTAGCTTCTGAAAGAGCTGAGATGGCCTAATAATATTATCGCTCGACTGTCTATCCAGAGGCCCATATAATGTCCTGGCGAGCTGGGTTCTCATTACATCATAGCAAACAGTAAAGCTTGAATTCAATAAAACATGTGTACAGTGGTTAGCACTGCTGCCTCACAGCGCCAGAGACCCGGGTTCAATTCCCGCCTCAGGCGACTGACTGTGTGGAGTTTGCACGTTCTCCCCGTGTCTGCGTGAGTTTCCTCCGGGTGCTCCGGTTTCCTCCGACAGTCCAACGATGTGCAGGTCAGGTGAATTGGCCATGCTAAATTGCCCGTAGTGTTAGGTAAGGCGTACATGTAGGGGTATCGGTGGGTTGCGCTTCGGCGGGGCGGTGTGGACTTTTTGGGCCGAAGGGCCTGTTTCCACACTGTGAGTAATCTAATCTAATCTTAAGAGTCTAATGGTGAGCATTAATCCATTATCCATCGCTAGTAAAATCCTGTCTGGATCACGAATGCCCTTCTTGGAAGGAACCTGCCATCCTTACCTGGTCGAGCCTAACTGTGCATTCAGACCACAGTAGTGTTGTTGACTCTTAACCAGCCTCTGTGAAATTTAGGGATGGGCAATAAATGCTGCCTATTCAGCGACGCGCTCACCTGGCAAATGAATCGAAAACAGTTATTACTGACCAATAATGGTGTTGCACCGTCTCAGTTCTGAACCCACTTCATTGAGGCACCAGCTCAATATGACCCTGTTTTACTTGTACGCTCAAAACTGACAAAGATGGGCTACCTTTAGACGGCCATTGATAATGTGGCACTCGTTCAAGTGTAACCGTATTAAGATGAGCATTGTCTCTGTGTTGACTATCCGGCATTGATGCAGTCCCTGAGTACTAATCGTCTGACAAAGATGCAAGTTCTCAGGATATGCCTCGGAGACAGAGGCAACATTCGGAACTGACAGTGGTGCAAAGTGTCAGGACTGACCATCCAAATGTCTGACACACCCTTACTGTATGTCAGAACATTCAGTGATGTTCCTGAATTGAATTGGAATTATTGTCATGTGTACCAAGGAACAGTGAAAACCTTTGTCTTGCGAGCAATGCAGGCATATCATGTAGTTAAGGAGCATAGCTATTAAATAACAGCGACAAACACAAAAACACAGGTACAGGCGAATTTGACGAGTTTGTCAGTCCATTCAGCCTTCTAACAGCAGTAGGGTAGAAACTGCTGCACAACCGGCCAGTGCGTGTGATCAGGCTTCTATAGCTTCTCCCGCTACCTCCTTTTTGGTAGAGTTTGTCGAAAAAACATTGCCAGCGTGCGATTGATCTTTAAAAATACTAGCAGGCTTTCCTCGACAGTGACCCTGGCAGATGGATTCATTAGAAGAGAGTGTGGCCTTTGTGATTATCCAGGACAAGTTCACCACTCTCTGCAATTGTATCCAATCTTGAATAGTACAGTTGCCATATCTGGTAATGATACATCCAGATAGAATGCTCTCGATGGCGCACCTATAAAAGTTGGCAAAGTTATATACGCCGTCATGCCATATTTCCTCAGCTGCCTGAGGAAGAAGAGACGTTATTGTGTCTTTGTAACCAGTGCATCCACGTGAACAGTCCAAGAAAGCTTGTTGTGGATGACCACTCCCAGGAAGTTGACAAGTTGACACTCTCCATTTGTTCCACATCTGTGCGGCTGATATGTGTGTTTGGGGAGTGGGGGTGGAGGTGCATGAGAAACATCCCGCCGAAAGTCAATGATGAGTTCCTTTTGCAGGCATTGAGGGCAAGGTTGTTCTCAGTGCTCCATTTTCCAGGTCTTCCGCCTCCCGTCTGTTGTCCGGTTGTCGCCGTCTTACATTATATGGACTATGATGCTGTTATCAGTTAACTTGTGAATGGCATTAGTCTGGTATTTGGGAACGCTGTCATGGGTATACAGTGAATACAGTGAGCAGAGTAGGGGGCTGGGTACTCACCCCCCGGGAGGCTCCAGTGTTGAGTTTTATGGAGGATGAAATGTTGTCTCCAATCTTCATTGATTGTGGCCTGTGAGTCAGGAAACCGAAGGTCCAGTTGCAGATAGTGGGGCTTAGTCCGAAATCGGTATGTTTAGAAATCAGTCTCGAGGGGATAATCGTGTTGAAGGCTGAACTGTAGTCAATGAATAGGATTCTTATGTCGCTGTTCTTGGAGTCCAGATGTTCGAGGGAGGAATGAAGTGTACGTGTTATGGTACCTGTTGGTCAGATAGGCAAATTGGAGTGGATCAAGAGTATTTGGTTGATTTGAGTTAACTGATGACATGACCAGACTTTCAAAGCACTTCATGACCAGCGACATTACGGCCACTGGACGGTAGTCATTGAGACATGAAGAAGGAGCTTTCTTTGGGAGAGTGATGATGTCAGCCCTGTTGAAACAGACAGAGACAGTGGACCGCTGCGGGAGACTTAGAAGATGTCCCAGAAGACGTCTGAAAGTTGATCTGCGCATGGTCCGAGTGCACGGCCTGGTACTCCATCTGATCACATTTCTTTCCGTAGATTCACACGAAGGGAAAATGATCTGATCTCTGATTCGGTGACTGTTGGGATAGTTTCATCAGGACTTGTCCGAATATGTGTTAATCTCCTGCCGACATTCTGCGAGCTTAGAAGGCGATTGGACGATCTGGGAGGGACGTGTCTTCGTCTGATACCTTTCCTTGTCTCTTTTTAGACCTGTGATGTCATTCACCCCTTGCTACAGTCGTCGACTGTCTGTCTGTGTCTCTCGTTTGGATCGGTATTTGTCCTTGGATGTCGAAATGGCTCTGTGAAAGTCATACTTAGATTCCTTATATTTGAGTGGGTATCCTGATCTGAAGCTTCATGCCCTGTGTTCTTTTTTTAGCAGGTTCCTGTATGTCGTGATACATCCAGTCTTTCCTTTCAGGAAACTCCCGGATTGCCTTCCGCAGTATAAAATCGTCCACACACTTGCTGATAAAGCCTTTGACGGTGGCAGCGTACTCGCCCAAATTACGTGTGGACTATTTGAACACGGCCCAATCAGCCGATTCCAAACAGTACCGGAGATGATCCTCTGCCTCTTCCGACCAGTACCTGAGCCTGTATTGGCGAGCTGGTACGTGCTGATACCCGCAAACTGCGAATTCTCGGCTCTGCCTAAGATTAGCTTTTTGAATCCAATGAGATGAATCAGTGAAGTGTTAGACAGTCAATGCAACCGGATTATCTGAGAATTGACGGGTGGCCTCGCCCAAATCTCCCATTTACAAGTGTCCTGCTCTAACTCTCTCACTCATTGTTGTCCTGCCCCAAATCTCCCAAATACTGTTAGTCTGTAACAATTTTCCCTTTACTTAGTGCTCCGCTCCAAATTCTCCTATTAGGATAAGCCCTTGCCCAATTCCTCCATTTATTAGTTCATTGCAATAAATCTCCAGTTTAGTCGTGGGCTGCCAGAATTCTTAAAATTAAGTATGGACAAGTTAGACTGCAGCGTGTGTCCCAGTGCTGGTTATCACTATCACTCTTTTTATGGCTTTGACGCCCTGCATCAATTCTCTCATTTACCAATGCTGCACAAATTCTGGAACTGTGTCAACTCTCGCATTTCTTATTATCCTGCCCCAGTTCTCTCACTTTGAATTTAATGTCATCTCCATGAATTATAGAATGTGAAAGTCTCTTTCAGTATCCAGTAACTCTCGTCGCATCAGAGCTTTTCTTCTTGACAATGGTATAATTAATCAATTGTCAATTGTACATTTGTGCCAGCATCTCTAAACGAATCAGAATCTCGATTTGTGTCAGAGCTCTCTCTCAGTGTCACAGAATTGATGTTTAGTTCTCTATCAGTGTCAGTGTCTCTATTATTGTCAGTCTCAATTAGTCTGAAAAACTCAACCAGTGCCGATGCATCTAATTATATCAATACATCTGTTGGTGTCAGCGTCTGTAAGAGAGGGAGTATTTTTTGTGGCATTGTTTTATTGGTTGTCAGTGTGTCTATCAGGGATAGAGTCTCCATTGGTGTCAGAATCCATATTACTCTCAGACAGCCTATTGATTCCAGAATTCTGTTCATGTCAATGTCTCAATTAGTATCAGCGTCTCCATTGGAATCAAAGTCTCTTCTTAGGACAGTGTCTAGAATAACGTCAGTCTATCCATAGAGTCAGGACCTGTATTAATGATGGATTATTTATTATGTGCCAGTGCCTGATTCAGTGGGTCTCTATCCGTGACAGACTCTCCGTGAGAGTGCTGTCAGAATCTCCATTACCTTCTGTCCCTCTATTATTGCTAGAATCTGTTCATGTCCATTTCTCAATTAAATCAGTCTCCATCCGTGTCGGAGACTCTATTAATGTCAATGTTTCTGCTGACTGCAAATTCTCTATAATTCGAAGTATCGACACAGGGTCAGAAATATATTTGTCTCCGAATCTCTAATAGGGTCACTGTTATCATCAGTGTCTCTACGACTGAGTGTCTCTGTCAGTGTCAGTGTTTCTACTTGTGTCAGAGTTTCCTTAAGTGTCAGAGTTTCTAGTACTGAAACTATCTCTATTACTGTGCGTATCTCTGTTAGTGTCACTGTCAAGGTCTCTGTTAGTGATACTGTCTGTATTAATGTCAGTTTCTATGCTGTAGACATGATCGCTATTAGAAGCAGGATATGTATCAGAAGCAGCGTCTGCATTGTCTCAATTATTGTGACTGTCATTGTTAGTGTCCTTTGGTCTCTTAGTATCAATGTCTGTATTAGCGTCAGAGTCACTCTCTCTGTGCCAGGTTCCACGTTTATGTCAGTGTCTGCATCAGTATCAGCGTCTCTGTCAGTGCCAAACTCTATTGATGGCAGTGTCTGTTTTAACATCAGTGTCAGAAAAAACAATCCTGTCAGTGGCTGTATACGTGTTCCTTTTTCAGTTAGTGCCACTTCTCTAATGACAGTGTGTGGATTCGTGCCTAAGTCTGTAAGAGTCTTAGAGTAGGTATCTCTTTCAGGGTCAATGTTAAAAAAAAAAGAATGCCAGGTTAGAGTCAAACAGGTTCATTTGAAAGGACATGCTTTCAGAGCACTGCGATTAATAGGCAACACGTAGGGCAGGATCATATGAAACAGGGATGTCAGGATCATCAGTACAGAAATGGAAGGGATCATCAACAGTGTTATCAAGCAGCATCTGTTCAGCAATAACCTGGTCAGTGATGCCTAGTTTGTGTTTCGTTAGCGTCACTCAGCTCCTGATTTCATTACAGCGTGGATTCAAATTTGGACAAAAGAGCTGAATTCCAGATGTGACGTGATATTTACAGCCCATGATATCAAGGCCGCTTTTGACCGACTGTGGCATTAAGGGGCCCTGGCAAAACCGGTATCAATGGGGATCGGGGGTTAGAGTTATACCTGGCACAAACGAAGATGGTAGTGGCTGTAGTGGGACAGTCATCCCAGTGCCAGGAGATCTCTGCAGGAGTTCCTCAGTGTAGCGTCTGAGGCTCAACAATCCTCAGCTGCTTCATAAATGACCTTCCCTCTGTCATAATTTCAGCAGAGGGGATGTTCGACAATAATCGCAGTTTTCAACATCATTGGCGACTCATCAGGCATTAAACCTGTCTGTGCTCAACTGCAACCAGGTCGGGACAATATCTAGACTCGGATACCGAAGTGGAAATTAACGTTTGAGCCACACAATGCCAGACAATGACTATCACCAATAAGAGATTCTCTTACCGCTGCCCCTTGACATTCAACGGTGTTACCATGACTCAATACCCACTGTCAAAGTACTTAACAGACACTCAACTGAACTTACACATAAACACAATGACTACAGGAACAGGTCAGAGACGAAGAATACTGCAACCATTATCTCACCTCCTGACAGTCCAAAGTCTAGTCACCACCTTCAAAGCACAAGTCAGGGGGGTGGTGAATACTCCATACTTGACTGAATAGGTGCAGCTGCAACAACACTCAAGAAACTTGACAACATCCAGGTAAATGCAAACCGCTTGATTGGCAGGGCATCTAGAAACATTCAATCACTTCACGACCGACGCTCAATAGCAGCAGTGTATTATATCTACAAGATGCTTTCCAGAAATTCATCAAAGATTCTTCGACATAGATTTTAAACACATGACCGCTTCCACTTAGAAGGACAAAGGCAGCAAGTACTTGGGAGCACCACAACCTTAATGTTCCCCTCCAAGTTATTCACCGCATTGACGTGGAAATATTCAGCCGTTCCTTCACAGGCGTTGTCTCGAAATATTTTAAGTCCTTCCGTACCAGCGTTGTCGGTCAGACCACAGCAAGTGGACTGCAGAAAATCAAGGAGTCAGCTCAATACCACTTTGCCAAGGGCTAATAGGGATGATCTATCAATTCTGGCCAGCCAGCGACTCCCAGATTTCACGTATTAATACAGAAAAACATGAAATTTATATTAAAACATGAATTTGGTCAGCCAATGCACCTCGATGCATCCCTTCTATCCTGACTGACCCAGTGTTAACCGATAGTCTAATACTTCTATAGCATATTTTTCCTGATCAATTAGTGGCACTTTTGCTTCAGAATCACCACCCCAGCCCCATCCGATTCACCGTGAAACCCAGTGCATGCCAATCAGTGAAGTGAAATAGACATTGCCATCCATTCAGAAATTTTACATTTCTGAGATTTGTGAGCACACAATCACACGACCAATCTCGTTTCCACTTCTCTCTTATTTGCACATATTACGGAATGTGTTGTTTGAAATACCTTGTGTCTGATACCACATGAACAGAACATTGTTTTCTATCCACGTTGTCTGGCAAAAGAAAAATAACCCTTCCTTTTCCACATTTTTAAATACGGTGATAAACCCGTGTCCTTCTGAACGAAGGAAGACTCAGCTTTATATTTTGCCTCCCAGGTTAATTCCACCTATGACTATTTCGTGATTTAACAACCCGTGAATTACTAACTTTGGCCTGGCCGAGCTTTTTCGTCGGAATCAGTCAATGCTCGTTTCAGAAAACTGTGTTCAGTCAGTGAAAATCTTTTTCCATTTCCAAACTCCCTCAGCCTAATTGTCATCTCAGTTAGAATTCACGACAAACAACTAAACCCGATCTGCATATCAAAGGACAAGGAACGTTGTTTTTCATGATTCATTTTTCGTTCCAAAGCCTTAATTTACATGAACGTTGCAGATTTGTTGCTTCCTGAATCAAGTCAGCAGCATTGACATTCGATGGTATGGTTTGCTCTCAATGTATTGTCCCTGGTCTTGAATCAGCTTACTAGATACTGTCCTGACATTGAAGAGGGAGTTGTTGAACTGAGGGGAGTGAGATTCATTGACAGCGGGCGACTGTGATATATGACTGAGCGAAATGGAATGTACTAACTTAGGCAGTGTTGGATATTGTAACTGAGGGAAATGAGATCTAACATTAAAGTGCCAGTAGGATACAGTAACTGAAAGGGAGTGAGATGCATCAATTTAGGGGAGTGGAATGGAGTCAGTAAGGAGCCTCTGACATAAAGACTGATGATGGTGTGAATTAGTGCATGCTAACGACTAGCATGCAGTGATTCAAGGAAGTGCGAAATTATGATTGAGAGAGAGTGATATGTAGTGATGGATTGAAATTGAATGTCCTGATTTTAGAGTGTCTGAGGTACAGACTCAGTGCAGTAGGATGCAAGTACGGATGGTGATTGGAATACAGTGACTAAGCTAAGTGGGATATGGTGTATGGGGATAGTGGGGTGTAATTCCCAATGTGGTGTAGGATATAGATACTGAGGAAGTGGAATGCAGTGACTGAAGGAATTGGGCAGTAATGACTGGAATGTAGTAGCATGTAGTGACAGAGGGAAATGGGGTGAGGTGATTGAAGGGGATTAGGATGTAGAGACTGAGGAGTAGTGGACTGCCGTGACGGAGGGGACTCTGCAGATATTACTAGTCAATTGTGGGCCCTGTATGAAGCCTGTAGCTTTGTTCTGACCTTTGGAACTTCAGACGTCGGATTCCACGATCCCCACCAGCACAACACCCCAAGCACATTGAAGTTTTACAAGTGCCAGGTCTCTGTTCCAAATAGAAAGTTGATCAATTGACTATATTAGCTCCTGCCTCCAAGCTACATGGAGGACGACATCGTTGATAAACGTAAAATTGTACCATTTCCGAAAACAACTGAACGACACGAAATGCTCCCTCCATAACCTCACACTTCCCCTTCAGTTCTCCTCTTCGTGAGATGGTGACAACTCAGTGAATCAATGGATAATGGATAGGAATTTGCACTCTATACTGCCTCATCTGCTCTGTATACCCGACAGTATTTACCTCAGTCTCTATTTTGCCCCATTCTGGAAGATATTTTGCCACACAGAATGTTTCTGAACGTGGACAGGAAATCAAAGATAACTGACTTGCACGAGGGAAATTCAGTCTCTTATGCTCAGACTAACGCTGTCCCTCTTTTGTTGCTATTCTTATCTGCTGTCATCTCTGTCTCTTTCTGTATGTCTTTGACTGTCTGTGTCCCGTTTCATCAATCTCTCTCTCTGTTTGCCTCTTTTTCTGAATTCATCTATCTCTGAATGTCCCTTACCCTTTTTGTATGTTTATATCTCTTTCTGTCTCGCTCTATGTGTTTCCGTCTCTCTCTCTGTCTCCCTCTCTCTCCTTATATCACCTCTCTGATTGTCTTTCTCTGCCTTTCTCTCTCTCTCTCTGCCTGTCCCCATCTCCCTCTGTGCCCGTTGATCTCACACTCGCCGACTGTCTGTCTATCTGTCTCTATGTGTGTCTGTCTCTCTGTCTTTCTGCCTGCTTTTTCTGAGTGTATGCTGTCTGTCTCTCGTCATTTCACAAACAACCTTTTTATCTCTTTGCTTTTGTTCCTCTCTTCCTTACCCTACCTTGCATAGATTGATCTCGTTCGATCTTTACTGCATCATATTAAAACAGTCTTATTGTCCTTTATTTCTTCGCTTCATCTGTCTCACTCTCGGACGAAGGGTCATTGTGCGAAACATAAACTCTGATTTATTTACAGAGATGCTGATTTTACAGCAATATCTGTTTTAGTTCCTTCCAAACATTGCTTGTTCGTGCCATTATCCAAATGTTTTTAAATGCTGCAACATCAGTTACAAACAACAATTATTCTGGTATTTCGTTCGACATGCAAACCACACTGTGTAAAAACATTGCCACAAAAAATTCTCCTCACACCGTAAAAATGTGCAATCTAATATTGAATTTCCAGAAATTAGGAAAGAACATCGGCTATTCATATGGTTCATGTCTGTCATGATTTTATAAAGCTCTATAAAGTCATCCATCAACTTCCCACCACACAGTGAAATGAGTCCCAAGCACTCCAGCCTAAATTTTGTAACTAACACACCCCAGTCCCCGCAACATCTCAGTGAATCAATTCACAATCCTATCCAATGTAATAATATCCTTGCAAATGTAATGCGACCAGAATTGCAGACATGGTCAATAAGGCACATCACAACGCCCAGTGCAGCCTCAACATGATTTCCATTTCCTGTACTCAGAGGACTGAACAGTGAATACAAACATGCTAAATAATTTCTTAATCATGCTTGTATACTTGCCAAAAATTTTAAAGATTGATGTACTTGAACCAGACGTCTCATTGTTTCTCAACAGTACTCAGGGCCCTACTATTAATATATATGTCCTACCTTGTTTGTTTTACAAAACGCAATACCTCGCAATTGTTCAAATTAAACTCCATCCGCTACTCCTCGGAGCAATAAACGAATTGATCATGACTCCTTCGTAACCTAAGTAAACTTCTTCGTGTCTAAAATGCCAGCTATTTATGAGTCGTCTGCCAACCGGCTAACTATTTCCGCTTTTTATCGATCAAATTGTTTATATAAATAAAAAAAACAACTTTCTTCGAGAGAGCAAGGGTCTGAAAAACCGCCGGTCCCACTGCAACCGGCACGATGGGCGAATGGTGGACGCAAGGGCTTCCTTTTCCCGTATGACAACGTCAAGAGAACTCAGCTGAACGAATTTTACTCCATGTTTCACTTTGCCTTAAATAATTTGTTTCAAAATTGTTGTCTTCCAATTCTCTTTCTCCCATTTACTGCAATTCCCTTTATAACTCAATGGAGCCTGGTCCTTCTCGATCTGACCTTCCGACTTCCTGTGTTTTTCCATTGTGCATTTCATCATTTCTCGTCCTCTGACTTCTCTCTCCACCCTGTCACTTTCTCTCTCGCACTGATTCTGTGTTTTCGTGCATGGCTGTGACCTTCTGTGTATCAATGTTACTCAGGACGGTTCAATACAATCAAAATTTCTATCTCAGTTCGTGTGCATCCACAGGAAAATGTGCTTTGCCACACTTCTCAAACTACCGCGTTGTCAAATTGAATAAATTTACTGGACGGGATGCTAATGAAACTGGTTGGGACGTGTTTTCTCCTGTGACTGCCCCCGTAACTCTACATTTGCAAGGGAACAGGCAGTGAGAGCTGAAAGCTCACTGAGGACAGGGTTGCAATGACGTCATAACAAAAACAGCAATTGCGAGAAATGAATGCATGCGCTGGTTAGCTTCACTCTATGTAACAAATCAGCCAACGGGCCCAGAGAACATTCAATGACAGCGTTTCATATGCTACATGCACAGAAGACGACAGCTTTTCATATGCTCGACGCATAGAGGACGCAGCAAACTGGCAGACATTGAGTGACGGTAATGTTTAACTTAGAAAGAAAATGAACTTCACCTTTTCAAGTCCCTCGCAGACAATAAGACAAAAATTGTCCAGTCATCTTAACAGTCAGTAAGTTACATATTCCCAGAACCAACATCATGACAAGGTTTTTCCTCAAAGATCCTCTATGGCTTGTGCCCCGATGTGAGATTTATGCTCCATGTCGCTGATCCCTGGATCAAGAGGAAAGCTTTCTTCCAATCTATACGTCTAAAATCTCAGAATTTTATACATCTCTTTCATGTTCTTGTCTCAATTTCCTCTGCCTTGAGGAAGGCGTACCCAATCTCTCAAGTCTGTTTTCATAATTGTTCCTGTCCAGCCCAGGCAACATCCTGTTAATTCTCCCCGTAACAACAACAGTCCAATCACGTTCCTCTCATCTCGTCCATCTTGTACAAACTATGCTCTGCTACTACTGACTCTTCATGGTGGGCGGGCGGGGGGCCGATGTCTGTGGATATGATAGCAATCTAGAAGTTTTTGTTTTATTTTTTGTCATTCTGGAACGTACAGTTGTCCGTTCTCACAGATGATGGCTACGTTTTGGGGATGCGGGAGGTGAGTTAATCTCTGCAGAATTCCAAGCCTCAAACCTGCTCTTAAAGACTGAGTTTTTTTTCTTTATGCGACAAGACCAGTTCAATGTATGGGCAGTGTTATCACCTGGATGCTCTTAAACAATTTTTTAGGAACTCCATGATGGTTATTTTATGAAAATCTAAGGTCTTATTCTCTATTTGTATTTTGCGAATTATAGTTGGCACTTCTCCGAATGAATATTTTCCATATGCAGATGCATTTGATAATTGACTACTTCAGTATCTGCGGAAGGATAAAATTAGTGAACACATCCGAACTTAGGATGGAGGGAAGATCATTGAAGAATCTAAAGTTCGTTCAGCTGTGGACTCTCCCTCTTTCTCTCTCTTTTGAGGAATGCCTGTAGAGATGTTGTGGACTTTGAATTACTGGCACGAGCAACTTTTTTTTCACAAATGATTACTCCAACCAGCAGATTGTTTCCGTCAGATTTTGATTAATTATAATCTTGCTCGGGCCCTATTGTCACACTCTGTCAAATGATGCCGTGATAGTAAGAGTACTTACTCTCAATGCAAGAATTACTCTTCTCGAGTTCCATACTTTTGACCAAATCTTGTAATGAGATCTGGAGCTCAGTAATCCTGACGGAAGACCAGCTAAACGTTGCTGAACAGGTTGTTGCTGATTGATCATAATATCTTTGACAGCTTCCTGAGCGTTGACATAGTTGAGTCTACACAGACCAGACAATGACTGTCTGCAATGAAATTGTCCTGCTTTCTGACTACAGGAAATACATAGCCAATTAACCACATTGTTGGTAAATGTCATTATTCTTGGTGTACTTGAATAGCTTAGCGAGGAGTGCCACAATTCCTGAATGCGGAGGTGTTGGACTAGAGTGGAAAGTTCAGAAGTCATCGAAAACAGATTATCGTGCACTAGGTTTAGATTAAATTACACGTATTCAGAGCAGTGCTTATTTGTCTGGTCACCTGGTGACTATATACAGGTGTCATGCGACTTTGGACAATTTCTGCAGATGAAAGTTGTCAGAGTCAGCAGCATTCGCTGCTTCCATCACCTCTGGTCTTTCACTTTTCTCGCGCAGATTTAATTAAATTGTCTGAACATTAGCCATTGTGAAACTGTGGTTAACTTGAAGAGGTTGAAATACATCATCATATTGGCACTCCTAGATGAGGATTGTTGCAAATGTTCCAGCTTTATTTGATTTACCATGATGTGCATGGATCTCACATAACTGAGGATTCATTTGTTGGGGAGCAGCCTCCTCCTCAAATGGCTCTGTTTCATTGTCCAGCAAAATGTCCAACTAAATGTGACAGGACCGTAGGGATTGATCTGACCAATTGATTCAGGGATGGTTTTGTCCATCTTTTGCAATGTATACTGTTTGGCCATGAAATGTCCCTGTCAACTCATCATCCAGCTCTGGCTTGTGCAGCTCCTGGGCATGTCCTTCTGCACTGTCCATTGAACAGGGTAAGTCTCTGAGTTACGAATGACTATGTTGGGAGATACACGGGAGAGTGAGATTGCTGATTGTGCAAAGTATGATTCTGCTGCTGCTAATGTTTGACTGAGCCTCATGGACACTTCGAAGTCAATTGCAAGATCACATTGATGCCTGTTGGTGTTGTGGAGCCTGTCTTGGTGATGAAGCCACACAACAAGAGTACACTCTCGGGCCTTTCCACACTCCATACTATATTAAAATGAAATATTGAATTTGGTGATATGGTACAGAGTATTTAATGGCAGGTATCCTGCCCAGTTTAACCGAATGACTTGAGACAGCTTGGGACCTGGCACCAATACTGATCACTACATGACTATATACCAAGGAGCTGCCACCTCTGCCTGGTTCCGTCTTTCCGGTGGAAGAAGGTCTATCAGAGATATAGCTGCATCATTGACAGCCACTGCTGAAGTGCCTGAAGACTGGTCTTTGGCTAATGTTGTGCCATTATTTAAGAAAGGCTGCAGGAAATTGTCTAGGAACTACAGACTTGTGAGTGTAACATTTATCTTGGGTATCTTGTTCGAGGGCATTCTGAGAAACAGGAGCAGCGTGCATTTGAAGAGGCAAGGACTCATTTGGGATGGTCAGCGTAGATTTGTCGGTGGGAAATTATGTCTCACGAATTTGGTTGAGGTTTTTAAAGGGATGACCAACAACGTAGATGAGGGAAATATGTATGCAGACTCTAGCAAGGACTTTGACAGGGTACAAATTGGTAGGTTGTTGAGTAGATTTCATCTCGTGGAATCCAGGGACATCACACCCAGTGAATACAAAATTGGCTTGACATGAGAAGACAGAAGATTTTCGTTGAGGGGTATTTTCAGACAGAAGACCCGTGACAAGTGGCGTGCCATGGGATTGTTGCTGCGTCCATTGCTGTTCGTCATTTATATAAATGATTTGAATGAGATTTCAGGAGCTATGATTAGTTAGTTGCGGATGATACCAAGAGTGGTGTCATAATGAACAGTAAAAAAGATTATATGGAATTGCAGCGAAATCTTGCTCACCTTGACGAGCGTGTTGAAGAATTGCAGATGAAGATTAGTTTAGGTATATGCAAGGTGCTGCAGTCTGGTAGGTTTAATCAGGGTAGTATGAATACAGTAAATTGTAAGGGATTGGGGAGAGTTACGGAACAAAAAGACCTCTGGCTGCAGCCACATATTTCCTTAAAAGTGGAACCACATGCAAGGAGACTCGTGAAAAGTCTTCCGGTATGCTATATTTCATTGGGCACAGCATTGAGTTTAAGAGTTGTTTTTGGCAGATGTAAAAGACGCCACATTTCGAATTCTGTGTGCAATCCAGTATAGAAATGATATGATTAAACTAGAACTAATTCATGAAAGATGTAAAAAGCTTCCACCTGGATTGAAAGTTTTCTGTTTTCAGAAGAGGTTGCAAAGGCTGGATTTTATTCCCCTGGAGCATATAAGACTGAATGGTGACGTTTTAGATATCTATAAAATCATGACAAGCAAATACAATTTAGATGAAAAACGGTTTTTCTCTGTGATAGAGGAATCTAAAACTAGAGAGCATACGTTTCAAGCGACAGGGAAAAATACAAAAGAGTTCAAAGTGGCATTATTTTTCTTACAGACAGTGTGGAGATTATGTAAGAGGTTGCCAGAGGTACTGCTGGAAACGAGGACAATGTTGTCATTTATAAATCATTCAGTAACGTCCATGAGTGGAATACCGAAGGAGTAGTGCGGAAAATAATCGCAAGCATGGAGATCTAGTTTAATTGTGAAAAATGGACAGGTTAGCTGATGGGTTTATTTCCATGCTGGAGACCTCTGATACTCTAAGATGATGATGCTGTTGGGACACAATCATGCTGACAGAATGCTACGTTACAGTAAATGTCCAACTTTTGTTTGACTACTCAGTGAGAAATGTATTTCAGCCCAATTGTATATGTTCTATAATGAAGAGTCAACATCACTTTTCTTCTTAGGCGCGTAAAAATAAACCAAACGTCACTGTCTACTTTTGAGGGTAATTGAAATGAACAATATTTAAATTACCAGAGTACCATCTACTTATTGCACAATTTAGTGACTGTAGTAAACATCTGATTTTTATTCAGATCAGTGAACACCACATCTTGCAGTCATCAAACCTGACAAAAATGGCTTCAGAAAAGCTTGAATATGAACACAGTGCCTTTGAGTTTCTCCACTACCTCCAAAATACTGACCACGTCTATAATCTGTCCAGGGAGCTTCGAAGCCTAACCTGGACAATTATTCACCCAATTGTTTGCGACAATATCAGTTCGAGATGTCCCAGTGGAACAATGCAATATATGGGTAGACCGGTCAATGGACGAGCAGAGCGCTCAGTGCGAGTCCAAACACAATTAAAAATTCATACAAATGACCTGCCGACAAAAATGCCTCGCAAGATTGTCTCTGATGATGACTTCTGGTGTGTAATCCAGGCTTTGAAATTCTGAAGCTTGGAATCATTCCTGAATGAAGGCTTTACAAAGGTGATTGACTCCCGCAGCACTTGGAGTCAAACAATGAATCCCACATTAAACATTTTCAATGTAGGTCTGCTCCATAAGGTCATTGCCAAAAGTAAAGGGAATCTACATTGATGACAAACTTTGCCTGCAACGGTATTAGATTTGACAAGTTTAAGTGAATTTAAGTCGTCATTGAACAAGCATATGGTCGAACATGAAATAGTGTAGGTTAGATGGGCTTCACATTGGTATGACAGGTCGGCGGATCATCGAGGGCGGAAGGGCCAGGACTGCGCTGTAATGTTCTATGCTCTATAATCCCAGCCCATCCTCTTTGTTTGTGTCTCGAGACAGAAACTTCATTGCAAATAGTCTCACCATTGCTCTGACTATTAGAAACAAAGTTCCATTCGTCGAAGTCATAAATCATTTGATAATAGCCACTTTTTCATTGCTCAATTCGGAAAGATCCACCCATTAATTTTGTTCAATTTCATCACTAGAATATGATGAATACAGTGCACAAATCACAAGAAGATTCTTGAAACAATGATACCAAACAAACGGGGACATATTTCCAAATAACGACGATGAGTGGTTTGCAAAAGAACTTGAAGATACTGGTATTCCCATGCATCTACTTCCCTGGTCCTTCTAGATTGCCATGATTTTACAAGGTGCCGGGGAAGGAGCCTTGCAAAAACTTCTGTAGAACGCCTTGTAGACAGTGAACATTGCTGCTCCTGAAGTTCAGTGAATTAGAGTTATGGAGGATATTAGGGGGGATGTGTAGAGGAGAGACCACAGACCGTGAGTTCTAAATGCATGGAATGCGTTGCCAGCGGTGGTGGTGGAAGCATAGTCATTAGGGAAATTTAAGGGACTGCTGCACATGCACATGGACAGCAGTGAATTGAGGGGTGCGTTAGGTAGGTTATTATATTTACGATTAGCAATAATCCTCGGGACAACATCGTAGGCCGAAGGGCTTCTTCTGTGCTATAATTTTCTGTGATCCATGTCCAAGATTTCCAGATCAATTTTAGCATGGGGTTAGATTTGAATTACATGATTCTCCGCAATATTCCCATCAACCAGAGAAGGACAGGGTACAGCATGGGGTTAGATAGAGAGGGAAGGTTTCACTACACCAGTAATTTTGAATTTCCAGGCCCCATTCAGCATGGGGTTAGTTGCTGAGTATTTCAGGCAGACACTGTCTGCATCAAACACTACCAGGACAAGTGCAGCACGGGATAAGATACGAATTAAAGCACTATCAAAACTGTCCTACATCATGAATTCCCAGTCCATGTTAATTACAACATCAGACACAGATTAAAACTCGCTATTGCAATGTACTCATCAAACACTGAACGGCAGTTATACCATGGGTTGAATATGGAATAAATCTCACTTTGCATTGCCGACATGAAACAGTCTCCAGACAGGTAGCGAAAGGGTTAGATACAATTTGAAATTGAAACTACACTGTTGTATATCAAGCACTGACAGGTCAGGGATAGCACACGATTAGATCTAGAGTGAATACCTTTGTCTTCCAAATTCCTTTTTCTGTGGCTCAGGGGTGAGCACTATTGCCTCACTGCACCAGGGACTCGGGTTCGATTCCTGCCTCGGCCGACTGTCTGTGTGCATTTTGCACATTCTCCCCGAATCTGTGTGCGTTTCCACTGGGTGCTCCCATGATCCAAAGGTGTTCTGATCAGGTGAATTGGTCATGCTAAATTTCCCACAGTGTTCGGTGCATTAGTTAGAGGGAAATGGGTCTGGTTGAGTTGCTCTTCAGAGGGTCGGTGTGGACTTGTTGGGTCGAAAGGACTGTTTTCACTCTGTAGGGAATCGAATCCAAACCTAAAGATAAAATAATTCTCCCTTATCATTGAGACGATCAAACACCCCAGAACATGTAGTCCATGTGTTCAGACACAGCATAAAGCTCTCTCTGCAATACCCCTTTCGACTTCCTAGGCCATGTCCAACATGAAGTTAGATGCTCATTATAGCACACCATAAACTGTCTCCAACACACATTCCCAGTACAGGTATAGCACAGGGCCTATAGAGACGATCTCTCACTGTACTCCTTTAAAGTGAAAGAAAAAAAAAACCTTTCATGTTGCCCCCATGATCGAAACATCAAGGAATTAGATATGATATCCTGCCTCCTCTACTATTTCGAACTGGAAGTAAATTTAAAGATTGATAAAAATGGAAAGAACTGCGGATGCAGGAACTCCGAAACAAAAGTAGAGATTGCTGGAAAACTTTAGCATATCTGGCAGGATGTGTGGGCAAAACTTAGAGTTAATGTTTTGAGTCCACTGACCCTTCTCCAGAACCTGAATTCCGCTTTTGCTTCACCGATGCTAGAAGACCGCACTGGACAGTCCCCATCAAACGCTCCAAGACCAGTACTACGGAAAGTTACACACAGAGGAAAGGTCCTCCGACAGAGGCACAATCCAAATAGAAATTCCATTCTCAGTATGGAGTCTGGTATTGATTAAACCACTGCCCCACCGTCCTTAAGAAACATATCCAGGATGATAAGTCGTTTAACACATAATTTATCAAATGTCCAGCCATTTTCACATGGTATTGCATATTCTGAAAATTCACAACCCACCGTGTCCATAGAACCGCAGACGGAAAGGCATAATAACTGGTCAGATACAGTTTAAAACCTACGTCTACACTTTTGCGATCAATCATTGCCATGATACAGACAGATGGGCTTAGTTACCAAATAAAACTTCACCTAAACTGGTCCTTGTCAAAGAAAAAAAATAAAACACGGTCAGCGTGGGTTCGATATTGATGAAGTCACTCTCCACACTGTAACCTGCAAACACTCCTCGGCCCGGAACAGCACGGGGTTACAGGTAAAGTAAATTTTTCCCCACACTGTCCCCCTCAAACACTCCCAGGAGAGGCACCGCATGGAATCATGCAACTTGAACCATTCTCGACACTGTTCCCATCAAACACGATCAGGCCAGGGACAGCACGGGTTTATAGACGGAACGAAGATGCATCTAACTCTCTCCAATCAAAGACTGAAGGACCCGAGGTTAAAAAATATCTAGTCTGGTGTTAGAGATCAGTGCATTACTGCGCTCTTCAGTGATTTTTTTTTTATTTTAACTGTTTTGGTTCTGTCTTGTAGCATACCAAGGAAACAAACAAATTTTGCAGTTTGACGGTATCCAAAAAAGCTAAGGCCATCTCTGGCGCATACAGGACTATATTTACGGGCCTTGAGATAATTGGGGCGTTTGAAAAGTAAAGCAATCCTATTTAGCTTCGGGCGAAATACTTTGGACTGTTGTCAGTCCAACTGGACCATGGTAGCAACTGCCTAAGCTTTACTGTGTCCCTCAGGAGGTAGTCCTGAACCTTGGAATGAGCCATTCAGCAATATTTGGACTTGGTAAATTCCTATTTCTGGTGAAAAAAAACAAGTTTTGTGCAGACCCAAGACTGTCTTTCACCAAATTCATTATCCTTCACGTGCAGTTGATGTTTGTCTCGGTGTGCATCCGTGCAATGGATGAAACACGCAGTCCAGTGTCACAGAATTCCTTGTGACAAACCTCCACAAAAAAGAGTAACGTCATTCATATGACTTCATTTGCAAAGTCAGATTTCAGACGGAGATATCTGACAGTTTCTAGCCGCTTGCAGCTGGTTCGTGGCCAGCGTGCAGTGGGGCAGAGTCACCGGGCATTTATAAAGAATCTCACAGGTAGAGCCCTGCTCGCCACTAGCTGAGTGATGTCTTTGTGCTCCCCGCTGCTGGACAGTTACATAGTATCAGTATGTGTTCCAAAGCACTTGAAAGTTCTGTTCAGTGTTCCATTCTGCACAGATTGCACGATTGTATTGAACTGCACACGAGCATGTTGTGCACAGTGGACCATGTTGAACACATATCTCATCTGGCTTTATGGTTTCTGATCTAGTTCTGTTAGAGGGATTGACAATGTAATAGAACTAACCATTTCAGCTGATCTGGCAATGCCTTCATTTATGCTCTCGTTCTTTTGATTGGATCCGCCGATGTCTGACTGCTCGAGCTCGTCTCATTCCTCTCTACTCGCATATTTGTGCAACTTGTTTTCCATTAAGTAATTGCCCAGTTTGTTGGTGAGTAACTGTCCTACATCTTTACCTGGCCCTCAATGTTACTCCGCTGGAACATTGAGTTCCATCATTAATAAAGCTCTGAAACATTAAAAACAAAATGTGGCACTTGCGTTCTTTCAGTTCCAGTGTGGAGATCCATGTTGGACAGGGGGTTTAAACAACTTTGAGACACGCCTTTGTAACTTGCTCTGAGCCTATTAACTGATCGTCTCCGTTAATAACTCTTGGCTGCGTATGTGCTCAGTGACATCAGTAAGATGGATTCATTTAAATTGACTGATCGAACAGCAGCAAAACTGATAACATTCACAGTGTGTGACAGACTTGAGTTGAGAATCTCAGTAAGGAGGGTCACTGACAGAGGGCAAATCAGTATCTCATCTGTGTACAAAACAACTCTTGTTAAAATTTGCTCACCACTCCCTGGGTTTGGAAATCTAAATTTTTAATTTATACAGCTCAATATTACGAGTGAATTTTTCTTATCTTATCTATTCGTACTTTCGGTATGTTAGTATGTGAAGGAAATCATTTTGTCCCTGCATTTCGAGCTGAATTTCATTAATATTGTTTCTCCTCATTCATCATTGTAGATGTATCCTTGAATCTGCTCTTTGTATAAGTTTTGAAAAGTAACTTTACTGTAATGATGATTAGAGAATACTATTGTACTTGCCACCGGCCTGAACAACCATGTCCTATAATTCTCTCTCTCTCTTCTGTATCGTTTCCAGTGTCATGATCACTATTTAATTGAAGCCCAGTAAATGATTTTTCATCACAGTTCATTGACATCGATAACATCAGCAGCATGGACCTCGTCTGTTCTCTCTGATCCTGGAATAAAAACCTGAATTGTGTTTATCGCGGATTATGGATTATAAAAAGACTTTTCAATGTATCACTGATATTGTAATGACTGATCGATAGTTACAGAATGAATGTTTGCATTTATGAACAGAAATATATTTATATTCCGGCATTTCTCAGGCATTACCTGCATGCCCAAGCCAGATTGAATGGTTACACACAATCGATTCAACTTCTTCAACATTCCTTCCATCAGTCACCCTCATATATCCAACTGGAATGTGTAAATTTTAAATGAGTTTTAATTTTAATAAAACATTATTGAACTGAAAGGGGTTAATTGGAGCGATTTGTTCAGTGACTGTGATTTACGTCAGTCCCAGTGGATCTTAAAAGTGTCACTCGAGTTTTAGGCACTTCTATGAATAAGGCATTCCTGTCAATGTACTTCCACTTAATGTGAAGGGGAACAGCACAAACAGGGATCAGCAAATCCAGAAAGAGGGGAGGAGAAAACAGAGTCGGAGATTAAGCGATTGTAATGTTCTAACAATAGATCAGAATCTGACAGCAATAGGCTCTATGTACTAACAATGGATCAGAATTTGAAAACATTAGACTGGAATGTTGCAACAATGAACAAGAGTTTTTTCGGTGGTCTTTACTGGCTTTCTCAGCCTTGGATATCACTTGCTTCGAGGATTGAAGATATCCTTTTCATTATTCAAGGTGCTTACTATCCGATCCTCGCAATAGTTGGTGTTCCTCGTAAGTCAATCTATCTTTTGATTAAACTGCATTGAATTGAACTGCTGCTCAGGATATTTAAAAGTTGGAAAGGTGGAAGTCAACGTTTACAGTTCCAATCAAAAATACCTTAACTTCATATAATTATTTACACGTAACTTAAAAATATATGACGAAGAATCATACCATTCTCAAACCCCAAGACCCTTATTCTCGTGCACCGATTAACTTCTACATTTCTTGCCCATTCACCAATTATTTCCAATCATCATATCCCAGTCTCCACTTCAGACTCAGTGCAACTTCTCGAAAAATATGACTTGAGCCCTTGCTAAATCCAGATAAAAGTATGTGCAGTACCTTCCAACTACACTTCCGTCTACAAAATATTTGCACCTAAGACATTAACTAGTTATTTCCACAGATGCAGTCAAATGGGAAGCCAATGAATGGTGTTCAATTCATTCAAACATCATTTAAGGCAGAGAGTAATAATCTGTTGATATCCCACGAAGTAAATTGGTGGAATTTAAATTAAACCTCCTCCATTTGGTATTTAAAAGCGCATCTGCACGCCGAATGTGTTTTTTAGAGGAAGAAATGTGTCATTCCTCCTTGGTCAGGTTTCTGCGTGACTGCAAAGCCACAACAAGCCGTTTTACTGTTTACCCTTCTGTGGAGCAGCCGAAAATGACACCGAGTTCAAGATCAGCATAAAATGCCGGCTGACCAGGGCTACACATATCCCATTAGAGAAAAAATGGAAAAGTTTAGCAAGCGCGTTTCTTCTGACACTTTCCCATATTCCAACAACAAATTTCCATTCACGTAGGTGGCCATTCCTTACTCCAGGTAAGTTCTTCCTCATTGACTGTCTCGCTGAGAGTGATACTCATTCCCATTAGCACCTCTGGTCCTGACTTTAGTAATGCTGGTATACAGATGCAAGATTTAAAAAAAAACATCAGTTGCAGCGCATAGAGAAGCAATAGTTTTTCTTTATGCCATAAGAAAGAAACGGAGTCGGCGAAATGAGGAAAAAGAACTAGTGAGATCAAATCTGAAGCAGTATTTGGGCTATTGTGGACAGAGTTTCTGTCCATAATAAGGAATTGTTTCCTCACGTCAGACAGAGTGACAGGAGTGCCACTCGGCTAATCCCTGCGATGATGATGCAATGAGAACTGGGTGAAGATTAATCTGTAGCGCTGTGACAGAATAAGACGTGGTTGCATTGAACTTCGAGGGTGCTGATCAAATTCTCATTATATTGTGAACAGTCACTGACGCAGTGATACATTAGAATGTTTTTCTTTTAACCGGCATGCATGATTATGGGCAGTTTAAATGCCTCTGAGAACGTCCCGCCACGACCAACCACATGACTCGCTGTGTCCATTGAAAGACAGAGAACACATGGCTTTGAGAAAACTCGCCTCACGTTAATGTACAGCTTGGAGCCAAGTGGAACATTATGTAGCCGTCCATAAGTGCAGTCCCTGCATCATTGGCTTGCCATTAAGGAACGTCAGTGATATCCTATTGTTCCTGTATAAGTGTCTGTTGGGGCTGAATAAGCTCGTGCTAGTCCTATGGAACATTTTTAAGTCCCTTGTTGGTCTGTGCCCGCTCCTGCTTAAAAGATCGATGTACTGACCAGATTCCTTCTCTTCCTGTGTAACAGGCAGGAATATTGAACGCATTCTCCTTCTTCTTTTGCAATAGTTTCGATGGCCTGAATAGTGGAACTTCATTTGTGTGCAAAACAGCTTGAGATTCAGAATGAGCTCTTTTTTTTCCATTGTAGACATGTGTGCTGTCTGGCAATGCTGTTTCACGAATGTTACTGACACTTTAACAACACAAATTTGTCCTTTGTCATATCTTGTTCCACATGGAAAAAGGCTGGTTCAGGAACTAAGAGGTGAAAAATTGTTCTGAACATTGGGTCGTCTTCTCTATTGTGGCCAAATGATGGGGGAAGAAATCGATAAAGCGGCTGAAGAAGTTTGTGGCCGTGGAACTATCCTGCGGCTGTTTTGCAGAGACTAACAGGACTGAGAGGATTGAATTCTAACAACCACAAACATCTTCATTTGTGCGCTCAGTGACCCCAACCAGTGGGGGTGTTACACGTGGTTCCTATTAAATTCAATTCAGTTGGTCTTCCTTCGTGACATCGTCAATCAAATGTTGTCTTGATATTAGGGCCAATCACTCTCATATGAGCTCCTGTGTGCAACTCTTTTTTAATATCAATAGGTAATGATGCATGTCCAGGGATTGTTTTCATCTCACACAGGTTAGCGCATGTCCAGAGTTGGCTTTTCTAGACAATTCGTGGAGGTAGATCATTGCAAGCATTAAAGAGGAGACAGATGGATCTTTGACAATCAGAGAGTTGTGAGATGCGAAGAATTTGGCATTACAGTGGGTTTGATGCCTACAGTAGATCAGCCATGATCTTAAAAAATTGGCAAGGCGACTTGATCGTCCGAAATGCCTACTCCTGTTTTTTATGTCTTCATATTCTGTAATTGCAAAATGAATGATTGTGATTTACCTGGACGTTCTGTTACTCGATGCTGCAGTCGGGGAGACCAGATGATTTTATGAGCTATTTCTGGGAAAGGTATGTGGCCTGTATTTATCGCGAATCTTGGTCTCGAAAACGACAAACAAATGAAGCACAAGTTTCAAAGAGGAGAAACTCCGACAGGCATCGTTTGTACCCGAACCTGATCTCACAATAACATTTTGCTTCCACACCAAACTGCGTGTGACAGTCTTGGGGAACTGCATGAGACCCTTTGATACTGTGGACTAGCTGTTTCGACCAATTGGGCTCTATCTGCTCATGTGCAATAGGATTGAGAGGTCGAATAGAATATAAAGACCGTGTACTGAGTATCAGGGGTGGGCGATTAGCCACTTCTTTACTGTTCCACAAGGAACTAAGATCATGACTTAAATGGCAATGTTTTCAACGCCACATTTTTCTCTGTTCACCGTTTTCCTTCATTTACTTGGCTGTCAAATGGTTAACAAAGACAAATTTGAATTAGTGTAAACACCCAGGCACCACTAACGTCTGGTGAATAGAATTCCCACTTGAGCAGCCCTTTGAGAATTTTTCATTCATGTTCTGAACAATGTTGGACGGTGACCGATGCCATTTCCAGTCCCACTACTCCACTGGTTACAACGAATTTTAAAGTTAACAAGTTCAGTATATTGCCAATGAAATAGGTCTAAGACTGGGTCACTTCCCCGTAAAATGAGATATACAGAAGCACACACGCAGACGCATACACAAATGCAATTTCTTAAGGCAAACAGAAAAAAAAAGAAAGCTTTCGAGCGTTGCATAATTGCAGAACTCATGACAAATAGCCATTTGGATGCAGAACTGGCTCAAAGGTAGAAGACAGAAGGGGGTGTTGAAGGGTTGTTTTTCAGACTGGAGGCCTGTGACCAGTGGAGTGCCACATGTATTGGTGCTGGGCCCTCCACTTTCTGTCATTTACATAAATGATTTGGATGCGAGCATAAGAGGTACAGTTAGTAAGTTTGCCGATGACACCAAAATTGGAGGTGCAGTGGACAGCGAAGAGCGTTACCTCAGATTACAACAGGATCTGGACCATATGGGCTGAGAAGTGGCAGATGGAGTTTAATTCAGATAATTGAAAGGTGCTGCATTTTGCGAAAGCAAATCTTAGCAGGACTTATACACTTAATGGTAAGGTCCTAGGGAGTGTTGCTGAACAAAGAGAGCTTGGAGTGCACCTTCATACCTCCTTGAAAATGGAGTCGCAGGTAGATAGGATAGTGAAGAAGGCTTTGGAAATGCTTCCCTTTATTGGTCAGAGTATTGAGCACAGGAGTTGAGAGGTCATGTTGCGGCTGTACAGGCCATTTTGAGGCCACTTTTGGAATATTGCGTGCAACTTTGGTCTCCTTCCTATTGGAAAGAAGTTGTGAAACTTAAGGGTTCAGAAAAGATTTATAAGGATATTGCCAGGGTTGGAGGATCTGAGGTACAGGGTGAGGCTGAAGAGGTTGGGGCTGTTTTCTCTGGAGGGTCGGAGACTGAAGGGTGACCTTATAGATGTTTACAAAATTATAAGGGACAAAGTATTTTTTTTCCCTGGGTTCGGGGAGTCCAGAACTAGAGGGCATCGGTTTAGGGTGAGAGGGGAAAGATATAAAATAGACCTAAGGGGCAATTGTTTTCACGCAGAGGGTGGTACATGTATGGAATGAACTGCAGGACGATGTGGTGGAGGCTAGTATAATTGCAACATTTAAGAGGCACTTGAATGGGTATATGAAATGAAGGGTTTGGAGGGATATGGTCCGATGTTTCTTGGTGGGACTAGATTGGTTTGGGATATCTGGTCGGCATGGATGGGTTGGACCGAAGGGTCTGGTTCCATGCTGTACATGTCTATGACTCTATGACTAATTGAAAAAATGATAGCCGGTCCCAAATATTATTCTTTGTCTGATGTTGTTCTGATCGCATAAGCTGCTTGTAATGGGATTTCTTCCCAGAAAATGTGGATTTAACTAAATTCACTTTGCGATAGGCAGTCGAGCCATTCTAATGACTCCTGCATCAGGAATCCTCCACGAGTGGGAAAGATGCCTGAGAGGTTTTCTTCTCACACGTTTTTGTCAGCTGGACCAAAATAAGAAAGATGGTGCAATAGGCTGCTGCTTCTCAAGCAGGTAATATTCTTCTCCCGCTCTGTGTTGAAACATGCAATGATGTCAACTGAACACCAACCTGAAAATATGTGATATACTTGAACATTCTGTGGAACATTATTGTGGTTCGTATGTTGGTGCATCATTGCTGTTGTCGTACACAGTAGCTTTCATCAGCAAAACATGTCCTCGAATTCTAAATGGAGAACATGTTTGCATCCGTCTGCATTTCTTAAACAATTGGTTAATGTCTTCATAATAACTGCATTAATATCAATTCCTTTAACTCATTCACGTGTTTCAGTCGCTTTAACAAGCGAAAATATGTTTCCAACGAATATACTTTTCTGAAAATCGAGTGTGTTTCAACAAAATCTCTCATCCACAATCTAAACTGAGCTTTCTTCTTAAGATGAGACATTCCTTCTGGAAGGGTGGGTTGCGCTTCGACGAGTCGGTGTGGATTTGTTGGGCCAAAGGGCCTGTTTCCACACTGTAAGTAATCTAACATAATCTAATCTAATCTAATCTCAACGAGTAAAGGGAAACATATTTAAAAACCTTCGAAAGCAATCGTTTATTCAGAAATTATGTATTTATTTTCAAAGTTTAGGGCATCTTACCTGCACACATTGCATCAGAGGTGTTCTCAGTAATGCCCTTTAAAGATGCAGTAAACTATTCCTACGATTAAAAGTGACACTCTTTCGGGGAACACCATCATTCCATTGACCGTCCAAATCACTTGCTGCATCTGCAGGCTAACGAAATATGATTCATGTACCAGGAATACGAAAACAACCTGTCTCGAAGAGTTCTGCAGAGGTCTTCCATTTAAACTGTTTACTGCTGTTTTATGCTTCCTATCACACGAGATAACTCACTCTGTGTTATTTCTGCTGAAGGCTTGCTCACTAAACTCCATGGCCTAAAATCACATTGTGCATTCACTACATCCATTTGACGACTTATTGAAGGACTTTGAGCTTCAATCTATAGAGTTCCCTGCATCGAAAAGTCTGGTACAGATTATTGGTCTTTTAATAATTGATTAGGAACGACTTCACCAAGAGAGTTGTTAATCCATGCAGTTCCTTGCCGAGTAAAATTAATTAATACGACTTCAGTATTTTTCAAAGCTAATGTTTTTTTTTAACAATAAGGGGTATGGTCAGATGAATTAAGGGATACTGTGAGACCGCGGGTAAGTAGATCCAATACCATGCCAACATCAAACACGATCTTATTGAATGGCGCAGCAGGCTCAAAGGCCCAACAGCGTCCTCCTGCTTCTAGTTGTTATGAACTCCTGACCCACGTTGATCTCTGATGCACTCAACTAGTTACAGCTTAGCTATCTGAAAGTAAGCATTTATCTCTGCTGCATATTTCCTGTGAGAGACAACGTCGCTGAACCTGTGTAGGAGCTCAGGCGGTATGCATGGCCTACTCTGTGCTGCATAATTTACTCATTGAAGTAAATTATTTCATTCTCTTTTCCTGTAACAGTTTAGAGAGAAAGACCCGTCTCCGCCCGTCTCGTTGTAATGATCCTGACTGGTGGAATGGTGTATTCCTTTACCTCTGTAGCAGCCTCAAGGAGTTGATTGGGCGAATTATGCATGAATTGGGGCAGCAGTGAGCCATTCGATGGCACCATTCAGAATATTCATGTGTGTGGCCATTGCTTATCTGTTCCCAATAAACACTGACTCTCCTCTCCAACAAATACCAGTCCAGGATACCTTGAATTTTCTCAATAAAGATCTCTTAACTGTTGCATGACGATGTGGACAAGCACAGATAATACAACACCAAAGACAAATGGATATCCTTATTTCAATGTTGTTCCTTTATTTTGAAACGATATCTATCTGACATCAATCGTCATCTCTTTTGAAATGTAAGGGCACATGAATTGTGAACAGACATAAACCATTCACTAAAAGAAATATGTCCAACTTTACCACTCGCTCTCTCAAATCTAATATGTGTCAAACACAACCTCGATTGCTCTTTACAGAAGAGATATCAGATAGCATAACACCATAAGATCATAAAGTCCATTGGCTAATCGAGTCTGATATGCCATTTAATAATGTGTTAATATCTCTCAACATCGTTCTGATGCCTTTACCCTGCAACCCCGATGTTCTTAATATTCAAAAAACGTATCTAAAATGGTCCTACAGACATTATCTAGCGTGTCTCTCCGTGTCTCTGTACTTGTGCCTACCGCTGTCTGTCTGTGTATCAACTTGTGTGTTTCTATATGTGTTTGCTTCAATTTGTGGGTGACATACGTATCTCTGTGTGTCACTACGCGCGTGTGTGTGTGCGTGAGTGTGTGCGTGTATGCGTGTGCGTCTATCTTCATCTGTCAAAGCGTATGTTAATATAGCAGAGTGCTTAAAGACACTTGTGTCGATTTCTGCGTCTGTGAAATGAGGTAGGTGTTGTTTTGGGAATGAGAGAACCGATGCCAGAACAGACAGTGGGATTAACGTGAAAATTACTATTCATTGAACGTTGCTTCTTATTTGGTAGGGCGTAGAAGTTTCCAAATCTCCATAGGAGTTGTCCTTGTCTCCTGCAACTCGTGCGATGGTTCTTTGAAAAGAGCGGGCAAACTTTTGTGTGGGAATGTATATCGGACAATCCACCGTCCGACTTGGGTCTTTCTGTCCTGTTACAGTCAGTTTCTCCTGAAACGAGAGAAAGGGAGGGACGCTGTGATTATATGAATGTGTGGCATGGTATTAGTGATGTAATATGTGTGTGTAAATGTTGAGGTGTCAAAAGTGAGTGAGTCCATACTGTTGAATCTATGCAGTGTTATTAGTGTAAGGGTTATGGTGAAGCAGGCAGAGAGAATAAGCGAAGATAGGTGCTGCATGCAGGAGTGAGAGTGGGAGAGCATTAGACCTGTTCAATGGTATGTGCTATAAAAGATATACAGTGAGCTTGAGGAAGCAGACGGAATACAGTGGAACTTATTGTCGCAGAGTGGGAAGGTCATTCGTGCTTTTCTTCTATTGCCCAACATGTTTTTTTCAGATCGCCTCAGTGTCGAGGTAGGCTTCACCGAATATCATGTCCAAGTTACCATCACAGACCATGTCCAACAGGTTCCACAGAATCGGCTTCAGTGGACAACACAATTACCAAGGAGTAGCAAGCATTGGTGATTTATATAGTTAAACCAAAACTGTTGTACAAATTTTGCACAACTTATGCTCTGGATATGAGCTTCGCAAGTATTGTGGGTGCTGCAGTAATAAAGGATGATGTTAAGTTGCGTTGCGTTAATACTGCATTAATTAAGTGACTGATAATGCTGTGAAAAATAAATTCCATAACTGCATGTGAGGTAGGGCGATAGAATGTTGTGAACCAATAGATAGACCAGATTATTCGTATTTCGTGTTTTGACGTCAGAAACACGAGTTAACAACTTGGCTCAAAGCAGTTGCTGAGGAATAGTGTCAACAACCTATTGACTTTACATGATGTCTGCATACAACATAGAATTTTTTGAACATTACTCCCAAACATTGTGAAGCTCAGAAACGAGAGGTCAAGTTGGCTGCACCGAAAGTTCATTATAATATTGATTTGTCGACAAGCAGTGGTTGTTACTTACAGAAATACTGCACGTCTGAATGATATGTACCTTACTCTAAGGCATACGCAGTAAAGGAAGAGAAGGTGACTCAACAATGGTTAACATAACAAATTAAAGACTGTATTAATTCAATGGAAGTGGCTTCAGAACAATTCCACATATTGTGGAAAACTTAGAACTCTAACAAATTTACGATACAGAACAGGTGGGTGAAGAATCTGCCAAACAAACCAAACAGAGAACATGAGTGTAAACGAACAGGAACACAAAGGCTGCCTAAACCTCCGATCTATATTTCAAAATAGAACAACATCGAACCAAGGTCAAATGTGGAAAGTTGTAAGCAGGATTGCAGATTTTCTTGTGGAGAATAGGGACATGGTAGAGAACCTAACCAGTTATTTTGCACTTGTCTTCATGGAGAAAAGTCCAGAAAATCTCTGAGAAATACCATGTGTTCGTATGGAGCTTGTAGACGGAAAGAGGTACAGTTAATTTATATAAGTATCAAAATATAGCTGGCTTGACGATTGCTAAGTCTGACGCACCAGGTGTACTTGTTACCAACATGTTAGAAAAAAAACAATAGAGATATTAGTTGCACTGTGAATGACTGCGTTTTCGATTCCAGTACTTATTGCAAAGGCCGGCCGCCAAGCTTTCTAATGCAATATGGTAAACGTCATCCGCCGTTTACAAAGAGAAGAGATCATGCGGAAAACTCCAATTAACTTGACATCTCTCTAGAAATTGTTGGAATTTACGAGATAGGACATGGCGTTGGATATTTAGACATTATTACAAACTTTGGAAAAAAACAGCATGAATTTCTGAAAGAGAAATTATTCTTGACAAACTACAGAATTGTTTCAATTTGCTTCTTGCAACAAAGACTACGGAGAACTAATGGAAGTGGTATATTTGGATTTCCAGAAGGCTTTCCACAAGACCTCATGCAAGGAATTCATAAATGAAATTAACTCAAAGAGTATTTAGAGGAATGCAAGTAAGCAGAAAGTTAAAGTTAAGTTTGCCCTCATGTTAGGGAATCAGAATATAGATGTAATGACATTATGAAGGAGTTACACCGAATGTAGCTGCGATTGCACCAGGGGTATCTTTTTAGTGCCCCAATCTGAGAAAGAATATAGTATCCACAGCGAAAGTGCAACGGACAGATAAATCCTTCAGATGGCAAGATTGTGTAATGACGAAACTCGGACTCTTTATTTTCAAAGAATGTGTCGTGATCACACTGAAGTTTAGAAAATTAACAATGACATGGTGGAAATTAACCAAATGCTTATTTGGCTGTTTACTCGACATTCAAGTTAAATCATGGTGGGATTGGGGGTGGACATGTAAGATTGCAATGAGAAGGAAATTCGGAAGGGATAGACGAACACGGAGGTATGGAAACCTGCTCACGGGCAAAATTATGTAGAATATTCAGCTATTCCTGAAGAACATCAAGTGAAACAGAATAACCAGAGAACAGGACGCAAACATTCGTGACTTGGCAAGTAGCATCCAATATCAACAGAAGACTAACAATGGTAATAAATGGCTGTTTGTATGACTGCATACCTGTGATCAATGGGTACTGCAAGGATCAGTGTTGTGGCCCTGAATAATTGTGGCATTTATCAATGATATAGCTGTGAATGGGAGGGGGAATGGGCAGTATGAAACCTAAGTTTGTGTTTGACACACTAATTCGCCGGGTGGTTGGCAGTGAGCCGGTATATCTTATTTTTCAGGGAGCCATAGATGGGATGATCACATCGGCAGATCAATAGCAGATGGAATTGAAACCTGATAAAAAATTAGTAGATGAACTTTGTAAGAAGGAATCAGACAGGGGAGTATTCAATGAATGGCAGAACACTGGGAAGCTCAGAAGGTGCTTCTCCACATATCCCAAAATGTAACTGGATAGGTTAAGAAGGCATCCGGTACCATAGGCAGAGCCTTCATTCGTAGAGTAATAGATTAAATGAGCTGAACAGGAGATGGTTATGACGCAGATGAAATACAATGTACAGTTCTGGGCATCAAATTACACGATATGTACAATTGCACTGGCGCGGGTGCAGACGAGATTCACCAGGATGTTCGAAAAGGTGGAGCATATCAGCTATGAAGAGTGGCTGGATAAACTCCGATTATGTACTTTGGAAAATGTGCGGAATGCAGATGCTGGAAAAGCACAGTAGGTCAGACAGCATCCGAGGAGCAGGAGAGTCGTCGTTTCACGCAAAAGCCTGATGGAGGCTAATGAAGCCCTTTCTCATGAAGGGCTTTTGCCCAAAACGTCGACTCTCCTGCTTCTCTGTTTCCGCCTGACCTTCTGTGCTTATCCAGTACCACAATCTCGACTTATGTACTTTAGAGCGGGGAAGGCTAATGGGGACATGATTCAGACCTATAAGATTATGAGGAACATCGACAGGGTCGATAGACAGCAGTTGTTGCTTTTAGACAAAGGGCCAAGAACAGGGAAGCATCCTTTTCAAATGACGTGATTGGGATTTAAAGAGAAATTGATGATAGTAATTCACGCAGAGGGTGTTAGCGTCTGCGATTCACTTCCTGAGAGAATGATTGTTGTGGGTCGCCTCACACCATTAAAACGTAATTATGTGTACATTTGAAACGTTAAAACATTCATGGCTGCTGGCTTCACAATGGACAATAGGACGAATGCAGATCGTGCTGTATATCTGTCATCGCAGTATCTATGCATCTGTGATTGTATAACATTAGAAGGACAATCATTTAGCCGATTAAGATGGGAATTATTGAGTTTCTGGAGAGTACATTAACAATGGTTATACGAATGAAATGTAATACCTTCAGAATGAATGCTAATGAGGACCGTAAGAGAAAACAAGTGCAGCTTCCTTCAGTATAAAACTGGAGCATAGAGAATGGAAAACAATGAAATTGTAGAACTATGACGGATCTACTTCAGTTTTGTCTTCGCAGAAGAAAACATTTAAAATGAACCTTTCTAGAAATAGTAAGAAACCAAGTCTGTTGAGAAAAAGACAATGCATAAGCCCTTCTTCACACATTCCTCATTCCTGAAGAAGGGCTTAGGCCGAAACGTCGATTCTCCTGTGCCTTGGATGCTGCCTGACCTGCTGTGCTTTTCCAGCAACACATTTTCAGCTCCTTCCAAAGTGAATTAACTCATACTTTTTCGTATTACTCTACTTTTACCAATTTCTGGCGCCAGCTCTGCATCTTATCTATGTCCCTCTGCAAGCTGCAACATCCTTCCGCATTGTTCACAACTCCACCGAACTGAGTATCATCGAAAAATTTCATAACCCATCCTTCCACACCATCAACCACGTCAGTTATCAGAAATGACGAACAGCTGTGGCAAAAAAAATCAGATCTGTGCGGTCCACCCCAAGTAACTGAACTCCAGGATGAACATTTCCAATCATTAGTCAATTTCCGTTCCCATCGTTAACTAATCCTGAACCACATGCCTCTGTACTTTATGAAATAGCCTAACGTGTTGAAACTTATCAAACGCTTTACTGAAATCCACACATACTGCATCAAGTGCTTTACTCTAATCCGACTGTTTGGTAACCGTCTCAAATAACTCAAAAAGTTTTATAAGGCACGACCTAGCCTTCACAAAGCAGTGTTGGTTTTCCCTAATCAGATGATTCATTTCTAGGTGACTATAAATCCGATCTAATGTGATCCTTTCCAGCAATTTACCCGCAAATGAAGTCAGGCTCACTGGTTTATCATTACTAGGGCTGCCTTTACTCCCCTTCTTGAACAAGGGGACAATATTTGCTATCCCCCGGCATCTGGCGCTATGCCTGCCGATATTTATTGCGTAAGGATTAAATCCAAAGGCTCTACAATCTCCCCCTCCCCACAGCTTTGCAGAAAATCCGAAGTAAAATCCCATTCGGCAAGGGGGATTATCTATTGTCACACACTCAGAGTCGCGAACACCTCATCCTTATGAAATTCAATACAATCTAATCTAATAGTCTGAGTCTCAGTATTCTCATTGACAACACACATCGCCTTCTTACTGCTTGTATACTGACGAAAAATATTCATTTATCGCCTCCACTATCTCTTCAGACTCCACTCAAACATTTTCATTACTTCCTTGATAGTCCCTAAAATGTCACTAGGCGTTTTATTTTTGAACCGACATAGCGATAGAAAGCTTTACGATTTTCCTTTAAGTCTACCTGCCATTTGCCTCTCATGTCCCCTCTTGGCTCTTCTTAGCTGCCTCATTAGATCTTGTTGGCTAACTTGTAACACTCGAGAGCCATAACTGAGCCTTCTGGTCTCACCTTTACATGAACGTCCTTCTTCGTATGACAAGAGATTCAACTTCTTTAGTGCACCACGGTTCGCTCGCTCCAACACTTCTTCCCTATCTGACAGGAACATACTTATCAATGACTCGTATTTGCTGTTCCTTGAACAAGCTCCAGATTTCAATTGTGACCATCCTCTGCAAGTTCCTTTCCCATCCTATGCATCCTCCATCTTGCAATTCACATCATAATTGCCTTTCCCCCAGATAAAATATTAACCCTGTGGTACATCCCTATCCCTTCGATTGCTAAAGTGCACGTAACTGAATTTTGGTCACTATCACCACAGTGCTCCAGTACCTCCAAATCTAACACCTGGCCTGATGCATTACTCGGTGCCAAATCCAATGTGTCCTCGCTTCTTGTTCGCCTCTTTACATACGTTGGCAGGAAACCCTCCCGTACACTTTGGACAAAACCTTACCGATCGAAGGAACTCGAACATTAGCATTTCCGATCATTAATTGGAACGTTAAATTACCCGGCAACAACTACTATTGTACTTCCGCTCCTATCCAGAATCATCTTTGCAATTATTTGCTCTACATGTCAGCAAACTTTGCGGATGCCGATAGAAAACATCCGACAGGGTAACCTCTCCTATCTTGTTTCTTACCGCAGTCCACACCACCTCGGTAGACGTTTCCTCATCAAATGTCCTTTCTTCCACTGCAATCGTGTCCTTAAGTAATAATCCTTAAGTAATAATGCCACGTCTCCTCCTCTTTGATCAACTACCCTGATCGTACTGGAACATCGAAATCCTGGAACCTGCAACAGGTATTCCTGTTCCTGCTTTATCCATGTCTCTGAAATGACCACACCATCCGAATCTCAGGTACCAATCCATGCTTTATGACTTTATTCAAGATGTACCTACCGTTGAACTAGTCACCCTTCCAACCACCTTCCCACCTGCCAGCAAACTCCTGCGACGTTCAAGCTTTATTCATGACTTCGATATTCTCAGCCTCTTGAATATTGGAGATACAATTCAGGTTCGCAGGCCCCTGCTGTATTAGTTTCTATCCTTCCGAGGAGCATTAGCAAACCTCCCACGGTGGACATTTGTACCACTCTGACACAAGTGTAGACCATCCTGTTTATAGGGATCCCACCTACCCAAAATAAGTGCAAATTAGAACTGTCCCTCTTTCCCCTTAAGGATCCCTCTGGGACGCCATGGTGGTTCAGTTATCACTGCTGCCTTGCAGCACAAGTGGCCAAGGTTTGAGTCCGGCCTCGGGCTCCTGTCTGTATGGACTTTTCACATTATCCCCGCATGTGCGTATCATTCCTTCGGATGCTCAGATTTCCTCCCACGTAACAAGCATGTGCACGTCAAGTGAATTGGTTATGCGAAATTACCCAGAGTGAGAGGTGCAATAGTCAGACGGAAATGGTTCTGGTAGGGTTGCTCTTTGGAGAATCGTTGTAGACTTGCTGGGGTGAAGGTCCTGTTCCCATACTACAGGGAATCTAATCTATCCTAAAAACATGATCCGAGATATCATGGATCATGACTCATGGACCTGGCATCACGGACCCTGGTTCAGCTCGACTTCCGTATCGTTGTTTCAGAGGAGCTGGACGTTTGTACAATTCCCGTATACCGAGTAAGCACTGACACTCGTGGTTACCAATGCCTGACATTCTATAGGAGGATCATTCAACTGTTCTAATATCCATTACTCCTGCTCTGGACTCCCAGAGAAAAACTGTTGAAAGTAAAGTAGTAACCTTACAAAATCGATGAACAGCAATATTTATTTTTGATTAGAGGAGGAGGATAAGCGGGAGACATTAACTGTCCCGTGTTTGGGGTAAATCAACTGCCCAAATATCTAACCTCACATACTCAGCAGACTTGTGTCCTCTCCTCCTCATCCTGTCTCTGCCTATTCACGAGGTAAGCGAGTTGTAGAGTTAATTGAACTTCCCGACAGTCCCTTGGACCTCATTCTCACAGCTCCCGGTCACACTGGAAAAGTGGAGGCTGCTGACTCACAGTGTAACTTTTTGATACGTTAGTTTTACTTCCTGGCAGCCTCCTGACTCTCGCTATCACTGTTCCGTCTCCCCTTGCAAAAGTGGACATGGAATTTCTGCTCTCGACAGGGCTGTTGTTCATGTTCTCTTTTCGGATACCTCGTCTGTGAATGAGTTGTCTACACAGTTTTTACGTTTGTGTCCCAGGAGTTGGTTGAAATCATTGAATGTTTTGGCTGGCCGTTTCAGTGAGTATTTACAAGTTACTCACAAGTCTCTGTGTGTAGAGTTACTATTAAGGCAGACCAGGAAAAGACAGCCGGTTTTCAATTTCTGAAAGTACTTGGTGAAGCAAGTTGTTGAAGCCAATTCGAGTTTACAATGGATTTTGGCTTCAAGGTCGCTACTTCTGACTCCAGATGACAATCCAAATATTTCATTACTTGTTTTTACTTAATTCCCCCAGATGCCAGAGCATTAGCCTGGTCTAGATTAGTACGCTAGTGATACTTTCATTACAGCAGCAATTCCATATGGCGACCTATCGGGAACCACATTGAGCAAGTTATTTCCATGTCAGTATTTTTCGACAGTTCTGCCAAACGGAACTTTCATCATATTGACGACTTCAATTTGACTTGTGCAGTTGGGCAGATTGCCATTGTACTCCTCATCAGTACTGGAAATAGTTGAGGCCATTTTCACATTGCCAGGAAGGTGACAGAGTTGAAGATGGAATGAAACAGCTTCCCCAGGTCTACGTATCAATGTGCAGCAGAAGTGTTCAGTCTATTGCAGAAATGGTTGTATTGCTCTGTCCATTGAACTCAGTTATTTGTTTATGTGGCGTGCACCGGATCGAATTTCTTAAAGACTGGCATCTGTGATTCTGTGGACAATATGACGTGGATAAGACGTATCATCCAGTTAGAACGTCTCACGAAAGATTCTGGAGAAACTTGCACTTTGTCGGTTGCACTCATGTGCTGCACTGTTACTTCATGGTGTTGGCGACATTTGTGGAAAATTTAACTCCACTGAATTGGTTAGTATGCTATCATCACTTATGGTTGGAAGTGGCAGGACTGCAGATGTTAGATCCAATCCCTTTGTCTTGGGAGTTTTTCCCCTTCCCTCTCCATCGATGTTAGTGCTGTCGTTTAAATGCAAGCAGACAATTTACACCGTGTCGTCACAATTGTTAGGTGCACATGATGCTGAACCTGGTGTTGTTCGCTGTGAGAGAAAATCTGCTTCCTCGTCCACCCACAGCATGGACACAAAGAACATAAGGAACCCTATCTGCCTAAGCCACAACAGAAACTAACCAGAGTGGCTCAGCCTTGATCAAACAGGCTAACTAAGACACTACCCGGCAACAGGAGATAACTCAAGCCACTTCCAGACTGGGGATGTACTTCCTGAGACAACCTGACAATAGACTTCCTTGCCCTCAGGAAGCAAAACTACTCGCGAAGCCCAATGGATAGCTTTGGTCCTTACTTGAACTGCATAAATGATGCTCAGACTGAAAGGCATCAAGCTAACTTGCTTCCGAACTTATCACAATAGAAACCCAATGATGCCAGGATGTGGAACGGTAACACCTACTGTCAGAGAGGATCAGAATCTCATAACTCAATCATGGACTAATTGTGGCTATCGGACGGCTGATTGTACTCGCATTGATTGCATTTTACACTTGATCGTATTGTAAGTAACACCATATTACTGTAGCCTATAAAATTGACGGTGTACACTAATCGGGGAAGAGAATCATTGATCGACATGTACAGACTGTCAGTTCTGTGCCAGCCTATTCAATTTCTCTTCCAGTGATATCGGTTGTACAAAGAAGCTTGTCAATTTCACCCGGTCAACGCTTGTTTGGTCTCTGTTTAAATGGATAATTTCTCTGACAGTTTCAGATATTCTGGAACGGTCTTAAATTAGAAAGTGACTCAGACTTGCACAGCATTTTAAAACGATTCGGACCTGGCAGCGAGTTCTGTCCCAGCAAGTCACAACGACAACCGGTTTGACGTCTGGAGGGAGTTGCCAAAAATCTGATCTACTGCAGCAGCATTTCGACACTGAGCTGTTTTCCCTGCTGGAGTGATGGAGGGCGGTGAATTCCCAAATTCTACGCTAAATAATTGCCCATTTAGGCAGGAGCGTGATCCGACATAAGCCAGAGCACAAGCCGAGGTTCTGGCCCAGTGAGCGTAAGATGGAATGACAGAGGTTGCCTGGCGGGACAGAAGGAAAGACTGCAATTTAGATTTATTGCTTTGGGAGTTCCTGTGAATGGAGATAATTGACAGGAGCCCTGCTGTTTTGTTCATCTGTCTTGTGTTTGTCCGGTAGTTGTCCCTTTTGTTTCTGCGTTTGTCTGTGCGACAGCCTGTTCGCTATTTCCAGCTCGACCTAGAGGTCAATGATGTTGAAGGAACCCGAAACCTCGGGAGAAGAACCGGGACAAGTCTTTACATGGCTTAATTAAAATACAAAATCGAACTGTAAAACCGAGAGTCTAATGACAGTCTCATATCTTCCAAACCACCACGAATGTTTTCAGAAAATTATATTGGCGCGTGTAAATTTTGTTTTGGGGTCCACATGATTTTAGGCCTGCTGCTGCAACCAGGTGTTATGGAGTAACCATGGTCGAGCTTCCTGACACTGTCGACTTCAGCATAGGGCCCATCACTGTCCTCGAGACTACAATCATTACTGTTTCTTGGCATTCGAATTCTGTGCATTGAAAAGAGATTCTCCTCCCCTGTGTTTAACTGTGATTCGAGTCCTCTATGTTTTGTTGGGGATTGAGTCCCCGTGAGGAGTAAAGTGAGAAAGGGTTTGAAGACCCCTCGTAGCGACATTTGAAGCTCATCGAGTCTTTGCTTTGGGGGAAGAGAGTGGCTCGGATTACAGTGCCATTCTCTTTTTAATACGTGCAATTTCAGTGAGAGGATGCAGAAAAAATATAAACGGGAAACGCTGAAATTATAGTTGGACTAATACTTGGGTTTAACAAGGAAAGCTTTCTTGTAAACTGCACTATGTTGAGATTGTTTTATTAGTTTAAAAAATTGGATTGTTGAAGTACTGGGTTTGGAAAATCCTTGTTAGTCACCGTTTTGCCTTGTTTTGAATCAGGACCTCAATTCCATATATTTTGTGGTCTATGCAATGGGACACGTTTTGTTTTTGCATTGTACAGCATCATGTTATATTTAAATATTATCGAACTTTTAATCTTGAAACAAATTGTTTGAGTGCCTTGAGTTCCTGATTTGTTTGAAATTCTACAATGCCCATTTAAAAAAAAAGTTGGGGTCAATGGTCATGTTTTAGCCAGATGGCAGAATTGTATCAAAACATCTTTGCCGCTGTGTTTGAATGCAGTGTTCACAAGAATAAGAGTACATTTTGAGTGTGAAGTTTTCATAAGATTTTAGTGAACATTCGAGCTTGTAGCTGAGCTGTTTCACTTCTATTGATTATTGTTACGACTTCATTGCCCCTTCATACTGCAATTTCAAAGAATATTGATCTCGACCGTAAGTGCCACTGTAATTCCGATTGTTTTACTTGGGAACGTTTATTGGGAGAACACATTGAATACAATTCTGCATTTGTTTCCGACGAATATTTGAAATTTAAATGTGAACTGAAACTGCTTCTTCAAATGCATAAGCAGAGGAAACATTTTGTTATTTTCTTGCTGTTCCAGATATTGAAATACTTTTCCTGACAGCTTTCATTCGAGGTCATTGGAGGGCTTGATTTTCGGACCATTCCTTGTTGTTTATGATCGACTGAATTGTTGAGGCAGTACAATTTAGAAGTCTACTGATTATGTAAAACTTGATGATGTCATAAATAGTGAACAGAGTAACACACTTCTAGAAGATTGAGCATGTTGAAATAGGCAGGCACAATTTATTGTAGAGACATGTGCGAGTGTCTTCATATTGATAACCACTTGGCATTGGAGGAATGAGAGAGGAAATGCAACTTTACTTTCAGCAGTTAACATCGTCTCTAGAACTTCGCTATTCGCATGTAAAGCATGCCTTCCAATCACCTCCCATCACTTCACAATCTGATCCAATGGATTCAATCAGCTCCGCAGTAATCAGCTTGAAAAGTGTCGAAGCAAACAACAATGAAGAAGGGATCAGTACGCTTTTGTCAGTAACTTTCCTATGGACATTAAATCACATGAGCCTTACCTTGTCTTTCGATCATTTGAGGGATATGTATTTTCACTGATCAAGCTAACCATCACAACAGCAAGTCGGCTTTGTTAGATATAAAGGAAGAGCTGGAGCAGAAGCAGCAAAGAATTCTGTGTTCACCGAGTATACAGCTCAACCTGCAGCTGCTACACTTCCCGCTCAGATGTGCTGGTGTCTTCCATGTGAAGCATCTCTGCAAGGATGCAAGTCTCGTCAGTTTTATTAATTATATAACTGCCCTTATCCAAGTTTCTGATTTAGGAGAAGAGTGATGCATGACAGAGTGTATTCTGATTTTAGTTTGGACTTTATTCAAGGCGGATTTTCACAACTGTCTCGTTTACACTCAACTTGGAGGGGATGGCCTGATTCATGTGAGCTTGCCAAATATCCCTGCCACAAGAGCGCACTCTGCTGTTTCGGACTTCGACACGGATGGCTATCCCTGCACTTCTGAACGCCCCCCAACCACGGCCCCCACTTGGAAACCTTCCCGGTCTCCAGAAACATTGTCCCTTTGCATCACACCTTTTAACCAAACATAAAAAGAGGAATCTTTGGAGAAACTCCGCTTCCTTGTCCACCCATAGCATGGACACAAAGTACATAAGGAACAATACCTGCCTAAGCCAAAACAGACACTGACCAGAGTGTATCAGCTTTGACCAAACAGGCTAAATAAGACACAAGGCAGCAAACAGGAGATGAATCAAGCCACTTTGAGACTGCGTAATACACTTCCAGAGACAGCCTGACAATAGACTTCCTAGCACTCAATAAGCACAACTGCTCCCACGCGCTAAGGGCAGCCTCACTCCTTACAAATACTGGAACTCCACAAAGGATGCTCAGAGTAACGGCATCAAGGTAACTTTCTTGCAGAATATCCACGATGGGAATCCGACTGATTCCAGGATGAGAAACATGGACACCTACTCTAAAAGAGGATCAAACTTTATCTCCTAGCTCAGCCATGGAGTGATCATTGCTATCGGACTTTTGATTATCCTCCCATTGATTGCGTTTTATTCTTGATTACCCTGTAATTCAGAACTTAATACTGTAACCCAATACAACTGTCTCCGCCGACTGCTCGAGGATGAGAACTATTCTTCTATGTGTGCAGAATGGCAGTTCTGCGTCAGCCCAGTCAATTTCTCTTCCAGCGACTTCGATTGTAATAAGCAGCTTCTCAATTTCACCCGGTCGGCGCTTGTGTGATCTCTGTTTATTTGGGTCCGACATTCACTCACACTGGTCACTCCACCATTGTTTGTCTGGAGGGCAATGGTAGAGTGTAGGGTTTTCCTCGGTACCACACTACAGAATGTGATTTCACACAGTCCTGCTCCTGCTGTGGTCCATACTTCATATGGATGCCCGGTTGTGAGCTGAAATTTCTGCAATGATGTTCTGCTACCTATTCCCCAACTTGCACCGAATCCCATTCAGCTATCAGCCCTGGACTCAGTGACCTACTCTGATTTCTGATGTGATTACACTTCAATTTTAATGTTTGTATTCTTGAGAGAGTCTGTCCATCACATCACTCCTCCAATTTGTCACATTCTCCAAAGTTCTTTTTACATGTTCATTTGAATGTTTTCTTTTCCAGTATTGTCATATTCCGTGCTTACAACGAATGAGTTTTCCGGTGTTTGTGTCCCTGGCCATGAGGTTTGTACAGTCAATGATGTCAGACTGACGTTGCTCAGAAACAACTCGAGAGCAGAAGCGGTTGTTCACTTGCCAGCATATAGCACTACATGTTGGATGCAAACTCTGAAACATATTCAAAAACAGAAATTGATCAACAAACTAAGCAGGTCGAGGAACATCAGCAGAAATAAGTAGAGTTATCGATTCGGAACAACTGATGTTCTTCAAAGCCCTCCCGTTTCTCAAGAAATATTTGCATTTGGTTCAAATTTACAGCATACAAACCTCTTCGTTTCATTCATCCCATGCCGTTCTTTTCTGGAGAAATTCAGCAGGTCTGGCAGCATCTGCGAAGATAAAGACGCAGAGTTAACATTTCGAGTTATTTGGTGACACGTTTCCATAAATGAAATTAGAAAATAAGCTTTTTAATACTTTGACAGAATTGGAGGAGGGGTGATCAGAAACAGAGTGTTTTGAGGCCCAGCGTGGTGAAAAAGAAACAACAGTTAAATAAGTATAAATTAAAGTGTGAATATGTGAAAAGGACTGTCTCTGTTGAGTGAAAGTTATGCAAGATACAAACAAGGTCATCATAAAACTGGCAGGAAGAATGCATGAAAGATTGAGCACAGTCATAATGGGGCTCGGCTGTGAAGTTATGGCATTGAATGTCAATTTCGACAGCTGTAAAATACCAAAGCGTGAAGGCAGGTTCTTATAATAGGAAGCAATTAGAAGGTCAGAGTTATTCCTACAACGTGGAAGTTTTTCTCAAAGCCGTCTGTGCTTGGTCTCGCCAGGATAATGGAGACTGTATTCTGAGCAGCACTGGCAGTAGACTAGAATGAAAGAGTACAAGTGAAATCCTGATTAACCTGGAAGTTTTGATTGGGGTCTTGGTCATTCTGGAGGGCCGAGGTGAATAGTGAAGTGCTGCAGCTTTTGGAATTGTATTGGAAGATGCCATAAGGGAATGGGCAAGTGTTCGGGGTGATGTAAGGTATCACAGAGGGACCGGTTCCTGTGAAGTACGGACAGCTGTGAGGAGGGGAAGACATGATTGATGGTGCGCTCCTGTTGGAGTTGGTGGATGTGGCGGAGGGTGGCTCTTTTAATGAGGATTCTCGTGCAGTGCGAAGTGAGGACAAAGGAATATCTATCATTCAACAGTAAAGCATGGATAGGGGTGAGAGCAGACGCCTGGCAGATGGGTCAGTCACAGCTGAAGATGTTGTCCGTTAGATTTAGAGGCTAATCTCGATTCAAGGAAAATAATGTCATTACGGAGGCTTCCCTCTGGAGTGTAGGAAACAGTATCGAACTGATATGATGGAGTCAAAGAAACTGGGAGAATGGAATCATTCTCTGCTGATCATGTTTTCAGTCACATGCAGAATTCCTTACCCGCTACCCCCAAATACTTGAAATATATATATATATATCTATATTGCAGTTAGTTGTATGATAAAATATTGAAAGCAGAGTGTGAAAGTAGACCCAAGTTATTTTGTCATTGTTTTTTTCTTGAAGTGATATCGTAATGGCCTTGTCCACGTTAACGATTACGGGGGAGTAGCTATTTCTCCAATTTCAGGTGTTTTCTCCACTTTAGTTTAGCTGTCGCAGTCAGAACATGCTGGAGTCCAGGACAGGTTGGAAACTTCAGCAAATGATTCTGACTAACATTTCTATCGAAATATTTTTGGAATTTATTCATTTTTACCTGTATATCATTTACCTTTTAGCCAATTGGTGTGTTAATTAGGTGGTATAGGATTCGAAGAGCTCCTTCGTTAAGTAATTGTATCAGCTCAGTTAAGTTCAAGAAGTAGCATTGCTAATTAGAGACTGCATTGCAGCTGCAGAAAAGGAGACTATTTAGGACGGTTTGTCTACTGAGTCAGTATTGGTGGAAGTCACGAACAGGAAAGGAGAAGTCACTTTGTTGGTTGTTTTCTGCAAAAAAAACCAAATAGCAGCAGAGAGATGGAAGAGCAGATTGGATAGTGGATCTTGGAAAGGTACAGATATAAGAGAGTTGTTGTTCCGGGTGACTACAATATGGATTGGAACCTCCTGATTGCAGATTGTCTGGATGGAGTCAATTATGCCAGATAGTTCCAGCAGGGTTTCCTGACTAAATGTGCAGATAGGCTGAGTAGGAGGAAGGCCATTTTGGATTTGGTGCGAGGGAACAAGCCAAGCCAAGTGTCAGATATATCGTGGGAGAGCGTTTCAGCGATTGTGACCACAAATGCTTCACCATTGCCATAGCCATGGAGAGGAATAGGAACGGACAGGAATGGAAGTTATTTAATTGAAGTGGGGGTTTAGAATTGAACTGACTTCAGACAGGAGCTGTAGAGTATAATTTGGTAACATTTGTTCTCCTGGGAATGCAAGGCAGAAATGTGGAGATTATTTAAGGAGCATTTGCTGCGATTGTTGGATAGCTTTTTCCCCCTGTGACAGATAAGGTATGGTAAGATGATGGCACCTTTGATGGTAAGAGAAGAGAAGCTACACGTGAACAGAAAGAAGGAAGTGTATGCAAAGGTGATGAAACAAGGATCTGGCACAGGGTAGCTAGGAAAGAACTCAAAAATGGCATGACGGGAGCGAGGAGGAGTCGAAAAATCCTTGATGGGAAGAATTAGGGATAATCCAAAGGCGTTCTTCTCTACTGTGTGGAAGAAGAGAACGATCAACGTCAGGGTAAGGCTGATCAGAGATATTGGAGAGAATCTGTGCCTGGAATCTGAAGAGATAGAGGATTCCCTGAATGTATGTTTGTTTTTGTTTCAATACCGAGAGATCGATCTTATTGACAGTGAAAACACATTGGACGAGGTTAATAGGCTTGCACAGATTGTTATTAAGAAAGTGGATGCACTGGAAATTCTGGTATCATGATAGATTAATCTCCAGGGTCTGACACGATATGTACACTTTACAAGGTTGCCATGAGAAGCGAAGAATGAGATTGCTGGTCCTATCCTAGTGACCTTTGCATCCTCAATCTCCACGGGAGCACTACGGGATGATTGTATGCACTTCAATGTTGTTCCTCTGTTCAAGAAACGAAATATGGAAATCCCTGGGAAATACAGGCCAGTCAGCTATTATATAAGACAGGAGCTTATATTATGAAGGATAATGTACAGTTATGGAATGTAGACTGGTAAGAAACGAAGAATGACAGTAGGGATTAATGGCTCTTTATTGGATTGATAGATGCATCTGCTGTAGTACTACATATATCAGTCTTATGGCATCAATTATTTACACTCTATACCGATGACTTGATGGAGAAGGCTATGCGCAGTACAGATCTGAAATTGTAGTTCACACAAAGGTAGGTGGGATCTCATGCTGGAATATGGATATGAGAAATCTGAAAGGGTCTCCATTTAAGATAATTGATTGTATTAAAAATTGAGAGCTGAGTTCATTCCAAGCAAGTATGTGGTCAGCCAATTGAAAAACAGTTTCATGCAATCACGTATATCGAGAGACTTCAAAAACAGAGAAGAGATTGGGGTGTTCCTGTGTCTGAAACATAACATCAGCATGCTGGTGCAGCAAGTAACGACGTTAGGACATGACGCTTATTCCTAGAATGGAATCACTAACTGACGTTGTCAACAATAGTAAGGTGAATATGCATTGTAGTTTAAACTAATGACGATTGATAGTCTGGAATCATACACGATACAAAAGATGATTGACAAGAAGGATGTTGAGAAGGCTGTTTCCACTTCTGGGCAGAGTATCGAACTTGAGGACACTGAGACAGAATAAGGACGTCGATTTAAATCAGATTGCAAAGAAATGCCTACTATCATAAGACAGCGAAAGTCTGGAATTCAGTAGTGCAGATCGTTATGGAGTATAGATCAACGAATATATTTACACTCGAGGTGGTTGAGTTTGACATATGAGCGAGTTCAGGGATTAAAGGAGGTGAGATGAAATTGGAGTTGAGCCCTGAAACCGACCGCATTGAAGGAAAGTTCAGACTTGCGTGTTGGAATCGTATTTTCCTGTTCTCTTTTCTTATGTTCTTTTCTTTTAGTATTGGAAATTAACTGGTCAGTTACCCGAGGATCATGTTGTGCAAGGTTGCGTTGAAGGACAGTAGAGGTTTTGTTTGAAGCATGGGTATGCGGGCTCAAAGGACAGTGAATGTCGGTCTGCCACATGACCGACATCTGGAGCAAAAGCAGCTAAGACGGGAAGCTTGGAAAGAACGATGTGGGCCACGGGGTGTGCGTATGGGAACGGGCGGGGTGAGGTGCGAGTCTCTTCTGGACCTCGCTGGATTTTCCAAAAATATTTTTCAAAGTACACCGAATCATCAAAGTTGCCTCTATCTGCTCCTGTGTTGCAGATTCGAAACGTTGAGTGGAACATTTGGTCATAGCACTGAGGAGCACGACTGGTTCACTTGCCCCTTTGACACCAAACGACAAGTGCGTAAGATCATGGTTCATCTTTTTATGGCCACAGCTACATTTTACTATGAATACACAATTTTCTATCATTCCTTTGTCTATCGAATTTCGAATGAATTAAGCCTCGATAAAGGTCACACCAACCCCTGGGCAAGGGATTTCCCACTTGAATAAATTACATTGGGTTGAATTTCTTATCATCCCTATTCTAAACGAGATTTAAGTGTCGCTGTTTCATTTCCTCTTCACCCTCCACTTCGTTTCACAGCAGATTATAAATGAAACCAGCTTGGTGATATGACCAATGACAAAGCTCTCAGACTGTATCGGATTCAGTGACAGAAACAATTCCTTTAGCCAGCCACAAATAACGAGCAGAGATTTGTCGAGTAGCGTGGTGGCATAGTGCTCAGCATTGCTATTTCACGGCAACAAGGAGCCAGTCTCAATTCCAACCTCAGGCGACCATGATTGTGGAGTTTGCATAATCTCCCCGTGCTTGTTTGAGTTTGCTCCCTGAGCTTCAATTTCCTCTCATTGTCCACAATATGCACTTTAGGGTGTATTGGCAACGTTAAATTGCCCATAGTGTCAATGTGCATTAGTAATGGGAAATTCAGAGACATGAGAGTGCGAGAGGTGTGGGTGGAATTGTTTTTGAAGGGTCGTTGTGGACACGATCGCCCGAATGGCCTGCTTCCACACTGTAGAAGTTCAATGTCTAGGTTTGACGAAAGAAGCATCCATTGGGTATTGAACTGACCAACCTCTCCTCAAGACCTTCGGTGTTTTATTACGATCACCTCTCATTCCAAACGTAACCTGTTAAACCTTCACAACATAAGTCTTTTATCTGAGGAATAAATGAATTGAAACTTCTTTGGACTATTTCACATTTAATTATAACCTTGGACAATCTCAGCCGGTCTGGCAGCATCTATAAGGAGAGAAAAGAGCTGACGTTTCGAGTCTAACTGACCCTTTGTCAAAGCTTTGAGAAAGGGTCAGTTAGGATCGAAATGTCAGCTGTTATCTCTCTTTACAGATACTGGGTTACCTGCTGAGATTGTCCTGCATTTTCTCCTTTGGTTTCAGATTCCAGCATCCGCAGAAATTTTCTTTCATCGTCTTTTATTAATTATAAGCTTTGTCATTTAAAAATACAAAAGAGTATGTTCACACACAGCTGAGGAGGTTTATTTCCTTTTCTCAGAGTGTTGTGAGACTTTGGAACGCTCTTCCCCAGAGACCATTGGAGGCAGAGATATTTAATATTTTTGAGGCACAGACAGATAGAATCAGGAATAATAATGGAGTCTGGAATTATCAGGTAGTACACATGAATGCGCAATACGGGTGAAATGCTTGCAGTGGTACAAAATTACACTGTGGATGAAGAGAACATGCAGGAATACAAAGAAAAATGAAATGACAATGTTGAGAAAGTTTAGCAGTGCGAACTGAGATACATTAGAGACCCAAAGGGCCTGGTATCTCATTAAAGAGAAACCACTCGTTGTTGTTTAACTTGAGAGTCACCAAACCTCACGTGGTAGGTGAGGTTGAGCTAGCATACCCTTCCTCGTAACCGCTATCACTGGAGGAAAATTGATTCTGCGCTTTTGGCCACCCTGTGCATCATAAATCTGCTGTTCAGCATGGGAGGCCATGAAGCTGCTCTGGACAGAAATAGTCAATGACAGAGCAAAATAGAAAATTTGAAAACAGAGTAGTAGATCCGATTTAAATAACGTTCAAGATAATGGCCGAGGACAAAATTAATGTTCTCTGCTTGAAATTGTATTCCATAATAAGACAAGTGTTTAGATGTTGTCTTTGGATGAATACAATAGGTTTAGGCAAGCGAAATAATCAGAAGTACGAATTGTGATTTATACTCATGACCACAAAATAATATGGAAGACAGGACATCATCAGACTTGTCCTTATCTTGTTGGATGACGGCATCTGTGACGGGCTGACGAGCCTCATGATGGATGAACATCATTTGCTATTTGAAAAAAAAGATCGACTCTGTTCCTTCCCCTTGATTTTCATGCCGGGAACTGACATTTTACAGAAACTGTGAATTGATTAGAACATTATCTGCGACATTGCATAATCAAACACATGCACAAAACTTTAGAAGTGGCATGATTCTGAAAATTCCAAAAGCAACATTCTCTGAAACCGTCTGTACTCACGTGGGATTATGGTGAAGGTGTGTGTGTGTGTGTGTGTGTGTGTGTAAGAGAGAGAGAGTGAGAGATAGTTGGAGGGGTAAGGAAAGTGCTGCATGCAGTGGTGTGGTAGGTTGAGCATGAACCTTGTTCAGAGGAAGGTGTTCCAACTGATGTACTGTAAATGTGAGGGAGCAGAGAAAACACAATAGCACGTATCCTGCCACAGCGGGGAAAGTTACTGATGCTGCTCTTCTACGATTGGATATGTCTTCAGACCGCAGAAATTGCACTGAATTTGGTGGTGAGATCGGTACGTCTGGTGATGCAGCCTTCTCTGGGAACAGAATGTCCTCCTCTGCACTAGCCCATCCAGCAGAACCTTCGTGCCACTGTCGACAAAACGTCGTACTATTTCAACTAGCCTGCCATGTTCAGGGTAAACTTTGCAGGGCAGATCCGAACTGAGAAATCTCAAGCGTGTCCCTATTGGCTTATTAACAATGGCAGCAGTACCAGTGATCAAGAAATATCCAGGGGCATCCGGGCAATGGTGCGTACCTCCAGTCATGATGGGTGGAGAATCGGTCTGGCATTAAATGGAGGAACACCATGGAGCCGGGTGTTGAGTAAATGACGTGGGATCCATAAGCTAATACCACGAAACTAGCTCCGCCTCGTGCAGACGATTCCTCACCCATACTGAATTAATATGACACTGAGATAAATTATTATTCGATTCATATCAGTGCTTTTGACGTCACTCTAACTTTCAATGCTGCAGAACAAATCCTCACCGAAAAATCTCCATCATTTAAACTCCCACCAATATCGCATTCGCATATAATTCATGGAACACTGGTCCATATTACAAGATGTATTCCATTTGATCATTCTGAAACATCTGATATCAAGCCTCCTTGACGTTGTCTATCAATCTCCATTTCGCTTTGAATATCCTAAAACCCGCCCACTTTTTGTACTTAATTGATTCTTTCAACATCTCTCTCTGCAAGTATTTTCAAACCTACAGCACCCCTTGTCATAGCACAATGGAGATATGGAGCTGTAACTTGATGGAAGCTGTGTATTCTGTTACTTTTAACACTGGCTGCAAGTTTGCTGACTCCGGGCGTCTTCCAAACACATTGTTATCGAGCAAAGCATTAGACTGGTCTGCACAGCTCTGCATCCTGAGATAAAAATCGCCCAGCTTGACAGATCACTTCATTGGTGTTCACTGCACAGCTTTCTGTGCTGGACAGATCACTAGCCCGGGTTTATAGATCAATGCACTGCTTGGCCATGCCTCTGCCAGTCATAGACAGATATGTAGTTCATATAACAATTCACTGGTCAGCACAATGTTACAATCTGGAAAGATTTCCAGGTTGTATTGAACCTGGCCTGGCCTGTACAGTGTGCAATGCGGAATAGACATCTCATCTGATGTAACTAAACATTTCAGTTGGTCTGGCAATGTTTTCATTTTAGATACTTATTTTTGCGATTGAGCCCTCTCAAGTCTGATGCCTGGAGCAAGTTGTATCCCTCTGTCTAAAAACATAATTCTGAAACTTGTTATCTATTCGGCAATTGTCCAGTAACTAACGGAAACAAGTGCCGTGTACCCTTCCCCGAAGTTTCGCATTTGTTATTGCGCCGGTTTTCATCATTAAGCTGCTCAGAAATTATTTTGAAAGGGACAGCTCGCTTCCCAGTGTCCTGCTGGTGCACGTTGTGCAAGGGTAATTCAGCAGCTTTGAGACACGTTTATGAAGCATGTTCTGTGCCATTCCGTTCAACGCCTGTGGTCGTCACTGTCTGCTGATGGAGAGAGTGAGGACTGCAGACGCTGGAGTTATCAGAGCTGAAAATGTGTTGCTGGAAAAGCACAGCAAGTCAGGCAGCATCCAAGGAGCAGGAGAACCGATGTTTCGGGCATGAGCCCTTCTTCAGGAATGAGGAGAGTGTGCCAAGCAGGCTAAGATAAAAGGGAGGGAGGAGGGACTTGGGGGAGGGGCATAGGAAATGCAACAGGTGGAAGGAGGGTGATAAGATGAGAGTGATAGGCCGGAATGGGGGTGGGGGCGGAGAGTTCAGGAAGAAGATTGCAAGTTAGGAAGGTGGTGCTGAGTTCGAGGGTTGGGGCTGGGATAAGGTGGGAGGAAGGGAAATGAGGAAGCTCGATAAATCTGAGTTCATCCCTTGTGCTTGGAGGGTTCCTCGGCGGAAGATGACGGGCTCTTCCTCCAGCCGTGTGGTGTAAAATTATGTCCCAATACATGTGTGAATCATAATGTAACACATGTATTGGGTCAAGCAGTGGAATGTGGTGAAACGGTTAAAAATTATGTCCCAATACATGTGTGAATCTAACCGGAATGGAGGTGTTGCTTAGTCCCGTGTGAATCTTATTACACACCTCCCCGTGTGAATCTTCTTATCTGTATGTAACCAGAATGGAATGTGTTTTTTAGCCTTGCTCTGCTGTTCACATGAATGTTTATATCTGGAAAAGAGTATATCAGCTGGAAAAGTCTCCAGTTCGGTGAGTCTGCTCCGGGGTTACGTTTAATCGCCGAGCGTGGGTTGTTGGCAACCGCTCTACGAGAACTGACGGCTCCCAGTTCCGGTAACATGTAGAGTGAGTATAAGCCAGACCCGTTGTAAGTATGAGACCTGGTTGTGGCGACGCTGCGGGGAATAAAATGCTCATATTCTAGCAGACTCGCCTCTTGGTCGTTTGTTCTGTGTCAGACTACTCTCCTACGAACCTGACCTTGAGAATTTTTTAAAACATTTTGGCGCTGCGAGCAGGGTCAATCGCAATTGAGGAGAGATTTTGATACAGAACAATGTTTTGGAAAAAGACTAAGAAACCAGAAGAACAAACTGTGGAGGTCCCGACCGTCCCGGGATGGCATGGATGTGGGCATGTACGTGGCAGTTTGTTTGAGAAATGGTGGGGGGCGACCGGAGGAACCCCAGGGTCGCTGCTGTCCACCCTTGAGAGGATCCCAGTCCTGCCGAAGAACCCCTTGCCTGGGGTACAGCGGAGGATGTGGGCATGTCCAAAAAGCTGAAGCGGAGTTAACAGAATTGAATGGGATTGAACTGAACTGAACTGAGTGGAACTGAAGTGAATCAAATTGAACGGAACAAAATGGAACTGAGCTAATTTGAATTGAAATGGACGGAACTGAATTCAACACAATTGAATTGAACTGAACAGACCTGAACTGAGCTGAATTGAACTACACTGAATTGACTGAACTGAAATTAACTGAAACGAATTGAACTGAATTAAGCATAATGTAACACATGTATTGGGCCAAGCAGTGGAATGTGGTGTAAAATTATGTCCCAATACATGTGTGAATCATAATGTAACACATGTATTGGGCCAAGCAGTGGAATGTGGTGAAACGGTTAAAAATTATGTCCCAATACATGTGTGAATCTAACCGGAATGGAGGTGTTGCTTAGTCCCGTGTGAATCTTATTACACACCTCCCCGTGTGAATCTTCTTATCTGTATGTAACCAGAATGGAATGTGTTTTTTAGCCTTGCTCTGCTGTTCACATGAATGTTTATATCTGGAAAAGAGTATATCAGCTGGAAAAGTCTCCAGTTCGGTGAGTCTGCTCCGGGGTTACGTTTAACCGCCGAGCGTGGGTTGTTGGCAACCGCTCTACGAGAACTGACGGCTCCCAGTTCCGGTAACATGTAGAGTGAGTATAAGCCAGACCCGTTGTAAGTATGAGACCTGGTTGTGGCGACGCTGCGGGGAATAAAATGCTCATATTCTAGCAGACTCGCCTCTTGGTCGTTTGTTCTGTGTCAGACTACTCTCCTACGAACCTGACCTTGAGAATTTTTTAAAACAAGCCGTCATGTTGCTACGTTCTGGCGATGGAGGAGTCCAAGGACCTGCATGTCCTTGGTGGAATGTGAGGGGGAGGTGAAGTGTTGAGCTACGGGATGGTTGGGTTTGTTGGTCCGGGTGTCCGAGAGATGTTCTCTGAAATATTCCGCAAGTAGGCGGCCTATCTCCCCAGTATAGAGGCGGCCACATCGGGTGCAGCGGATGCAGTAAAGGATGTATGTGGAGGTGCAGGTGAACTTGTGGCGGATATGGAAGGATCCCTTGGGGCCTTGGAGAGATGTAAGTGGGGAGGTGCGTGGGCGCAAGTTTTGCATTTCTTGCGGTTGCAGGGGAAGGTACCGGGAGTGGAGGTTGTGTTGGTGGGGGGTGTGGACCTGACGAGGGAGTCACAGAAGGAGTGGTCTTTTCCGAACGCTGATATGGGAGGGGAGGGAAATATATCCTTGGTGGTGGGGTCTGTTTGGAGGTGGCGGAAATGACGACGGATGACACGGTGTATATGGAGGTTGGTGTGGTGGTAAGTGAGGACCAGTGGGGTTCTGTCCTGGTGGCGATTGGAGTGGCGGGGCTCAAGGGTGGAGTAGCGGGAAGTGGAGGAGATGCTGTGGAGAGCATCGTCGACCACGTTTGGGGGGAAATTCCGTTCTTTGAAGGAGGCCATCTGGTTTGTTGGGTATTGAAACTGGTCCTGCTGGGAGCAGATACGGCGGAGACGAAGGAATTTGGGAATATGGGATGGCGTTTTTGCAGGGGGCAGGGTGGCAGGAGATATAGTCTAGGTAGCTATGGGAGTTGGTCGGTTTATAGTAAATGTCCGTGTTGATTCGGCCACCCGAGATAGAAATGAAGAGGTCTAGGAAGGGAGGGGAGGAGTCTGAGATGGTCCAGGTAAATTTGAGGTCGGGATAGAAGGTGTTGGTAAAGTGGATGAACTGTTCAACCTCCTCGTGGGAGCACGAGGCAGCGCCGATACAGTCATCAATGTAGATGAGGAAAGGTTGGGGTTGGTGCCAGTGTAGCTGCGGAAGATGGACCTTTCCACATATCCTACAAAGAGGCAGGCATAGCTGGGACCCATGCGGGTGCTCATTGCTACTCCTTTGGTTTGGAGGAAGTGGGAGGATTGGAAAGAGAAGTTGTTCAGAGTGGGGACCAGTTCAGTCAGTCGAAGGAGGGCGTTCCGAAAAGAACACTCCCTCCGTGACTCCCTCGTCAGGTCCACACCCCCCACCAAACCAACCTCCACACCCGGTGTCTTCCCCTGCAACAGCAAGAAATGCAAAACTTGCGCCCACACCTCCCCCCTTACTTCTCTCCAAGGCCCCAAGGGATCCTTCCATATCTGCCACAAATTCACCTACACCTCCACACACATCCGCTGCATCCGCTGCACCGAATGTGGCCTCTCTCTTGGGGAGACAGGCCGCCGACTTGCGGAACATTTCAGAGAACACCTCTCGGACACTCGTATATCTCTCGTATCAATTTCAAATTTGAAGCGTTTCAAAATTTGCGATAGCTCAAACTGTTGCTGTGGTTTATATTGCTTTTAAATTCTCAAATGCCTCTTGTCATAGTTCTGTTCTTTATGTTTTTGTGTTTTTCTTTAATGAATCTGTCAGCGGTTACAACGTGCTGTGGAAGTTTCAAATGAACACCTGGTAGAGTCTGTCCAATAATAAAACAAAATCAAAATATCTCTTTTTTCGAGGTTTCATCGTGGACATTCCTTAAAGGCAGTTTTTGTCGTGTTTCGTCGTGTTCAACATTCCATGATTGAATGCATTTCCGGCGAACATCACTTCTGCCTTCACAAATCTGTTTTCTCTCATTTGGTTTATTTATTCGTAAACGTTCAAAGAGTGCTGCCAATTGTAACATGTGATCATTACATGCCTCGCTAAAGATCAATGAATCAAACAGATGAAGTGGACAATTTGTTACTCATGTCACAACTCCGTTCATGAGTCTTTTGAATGTAGCTTCTGTGTTTTTCTTTCCAAAAGGCATCACTTTGAATTGACAAAATTCATTTGGGGTTACAAACGCAGAAACATCTTTCACTTTCTTCTGATAAATTTCCCTGCCAATAACTACACAGTATGTCCAACTTTGTGATGTAACTGGATTGTCCAACTTTCTCTCTGCTGTCCTCCAGTCTTGGTGTTAGATCTGACTCAAAATTTGTTATGGCGTTGACCTTCCGGTAGTCCCCATAATATCGTTGAGTCCCGTCGGATTTGGGAACCAACACGATCGGCGTACTCCACTCATTCTGACTCGCTTCGAAGAACTCTTTGTTGAGTAAGGTACCCACTCCTTCTGGATCTGTGTGATATTGAACGGTTTAAGTCTGTCGGCGTGTAATTTTCTCTACTTCCATCTCATGCACAACAGTCGTGGATCTCTTATCTTATTCCTGCATATATCCTCATTCTGCTTTTAAATTGTGGTCTTTGGTCAGGAAACAGACAGTTCGCTAACCGAACCCAGTACCCAAGAACATACCAATTATTTGACATATTTTGAGATACATCAAACTCCACGACCTCTGGATCTGATTCCACACTCTGCAGGTCAATAATAAATATCTGTTCCTACAGTTCCCTGTCTCTATTATAGTAAGGTTTCAACATATTTATATGACATAACTGATACAGTTTTCATTTTCTATTCTTCAACTTAACAGACAGTTTACCTGAATTAACTTTTTTCTCAAATTGATAGGGACCACTAACCTTGGCTTCGTAGGGATTTACTAACAGTGGTAACAATAATAAGACGTCTTCCCCACTGGAATACGTCCAAGTTTTTGAATTTTTACCTGCAAATTTTTTCAATTTATGTTCTGTTCTCTTCAGATGCTATTTAGCTGACTCACCGACCCGATTTAATCTCTCCAACATTTCAGATACATTATCTGAATGTGAGATTTCTGACTTGATTTCAAAAAGTCTCTCAGGTTCTGTTCGAATATTAACTAAAATTGAATAAACTGAGTACATTCGTTAGAACATGTCTCATGTCAACCAATACAAATAAGACACCTTTATCCCAATATTTCGGGGTAATCCTGAAGTGCGCTCTTAAAATGACCTTCAGAGTCTGATGCCACTTTTCCAAAGCTCCCTGAATTTCAGGATCGTACGCATTTCCTTTAACGTGCTGTATGCCAGAGCTGTCCATGCCTTCCTCAAAAACTCTCACAGGAAATTTAAACCGTTGGTCTGACTGAGTCTCTCTGGGTAGGTCATATCACGTAAAGAAAGCAACTAACTCCTCCACCACATTTTTTACCATTATATTCCATCATGGAATTCCCTCCAGAAATCTGCTGGACACATCCATTACGGTTAGCAAATATTGGTTCCGACTTTTAGTTTCCGGAAGGGGAAATACACAATCAACCATAATCCACGTGTACGTTTGTTCGAATTGGGAGTTGGCAACAAAAGAGCTGGATTTACAAGTGCCAGTGACGTATCTACCATTTGGCAATTACTACATGAAAGGAAAAATGTAAAAAACATTCTTATCAGGCCAAGAAACGATCTTTTTATCTTAGCCTGAGTCGTCCGCACACCCAGGTGACCTTCCACCGGTAATTTACGTTCAAATCAGAAGAATCCCTGTCTGTATGCTGCGGGCAGTACAAACTGGTGCATTTCTGCCCATTTCTGCTGTACACAAACCTGCCATGGTCTCCATATTCACCTTTGGATTTGATCTTTTTGATAACAACCCTCAGGAATGCATTCGTATGCCATTTCTGAGTGTTTATCAATATATATTTTATTGTCTCTTATTTTTGTTGTAAGTCCACAAGACTTTCACGACTAAACACTTCTGCCTCACTCTCGACTGATTCAGGATTCATTTTTTTTCCTGTACCATTATGTTACGCAGGATGTCAAAGAACTGAAACTCGATTCCTTCATATCTCTTTCTTTACACTTTGCTTCTGGCTGTGACTAGTGACGATGGGATCTTGTTACAGCTCAATCTGGAAAAAAATCAAATTTTAACAACTCAATTTCCTGTTCTTTCTTTGGCTTCTCCATAACAAGGGGTGTCACTCCCACTTTGGATGCTACTAAATTGCTCGCAAGGACAAACTGTATTCCTGGAAGTGAGACTCTGTAAACAACTCACACTATTACTTCCGTAGTCTTGAGTTGGCACTTCAATTTGAAATTTCCAGTGGAAAGCCAAATGTCTGTCCATCTCGTCTACAAATTACCACTCGGTCTGGTAACATGTCAGGGCGAATGCAAAACGGTTCATCTCATACTTCTGGACACCGTCTAGATCACGCATTTGTCCAAATTGTAATTTATTTCCCGCTACCCCGTTCTTCCTGCTAACTTTTACCTACAGAGCGGAAGTCTTTCTGGACATCATGCATTAACTCAGTGCCTAGCTCCTACCTGGACTGTGCACTCTCCTTCAGTTCTTCCATTTGTCTTCGGTCTCCTTTACTACTTTCACAAGCCCATTGGCTGAGCTTCTTTTACCACATATTTTCCCACTGTGCCTTTCCTCAGCTACCAGCACTGTGACCTTATGTGTCACAACTTCTCATAGTGAAAACAACTTTTCCCTGTATCTTTATTGCATTTCCGGCACTGTACTATTCTGTGCTTCACTCCATTACAATGAAAACTGTGTTCTCATTCACCTTCTTTCTACACTTTCGGGCTTCTTTTTCCACCTGTGGGAAACTGTTACCTGTGTGATTCGCAATTTGATTTGTACTGTAGGATCTCTTTTTTCCCAATGTCAGTTGAGATGAAATTATTTTCGGAAGATAAGTTTTTCCATTTTCATCAATGCATATTCTGCCAACTCTGCCGCTCATCTCACTTCTTGAGGTTTCTGTTCATCCAAATGAATTCGCATCATCTTTGGGAATGAGTCTCCAGCCAAATGATCTCTCTTAGAAACTCGTAGGTCTCATCTATTTTTATGTTCCGCTCTCTTCTGTCAAAGATACTGTGGTTCATTCTTTCAGACACAACATAATTTAGACTTGGTACATTCTTTCTGTGTTTGAACTGCTGTCTATACGTTTCTGGTACAAATTCACAAGCAGACAAAATAGCCTGTTTGACAAATGCATAATCTCTTGACTGTGCACCTGTCAGCGGTGCGTATATCCCATTTTCTCTGTCTACCAGATTAGTCTCAATAAGGATTACGCACAATTTTTTGTGACCACTCCATCTGCCCTGCTCTTTGTCAAATTAAATAAAACACGATTTGGCATCTATTCATCAGCATTTGTCAACGTTTTGACATATTTGGATGTATCACTCTATCCTGTCTTCATCTCCACCTTGTACCCTTTACTTTACTTTACTGACTAACTTGAAATTCAAGTGATTTCTCTCTTTCTCCCTGCCTTCTTTCTCTCTCTGTTTGTTAAGGTAAGAACCTTTCTCCCTTCATTTTGCCTTGCTCTCTCTTTCTCCCCTCTTATTTTCTCTATCTTGCTTCGCTGTTTCTCTCTTTTTCTGTATCTTCTCTCTCTCTGTCTTTATCTTAACCGTCTAACTCCCTATGCATCAACTAATATTGAAGGGTTTCATTCTAATTCCACTGTATGTGTCTCTTCCTTTGATATATCTATGTGCTTGATCAAAAATGTTACAATTTCAGCTTTTCTTTCGTCCTTGATTAAAACCAATTCCAACCGATTTGCTTATTCGAAATATTTGCCCTTCCTCTGATTTTCTAAATTTCCTTGGAAGATTCTGGCAGCATCTTCAAACCACAGACCTTCCTTCACAATCTTAAGAGCCATTTCCCTCAATTTTAATTTATAACCACAGGATACCGAAATTAAACCAACTGTCTCACCTACGTCTTATTTAAACAAGTAGAGCAACAACAGGCAATTGTTTAAATATGCTGGGGAGTGCCGTACCACACATCTACTCAAATCTGTCCACATTTTAAACTGGATCTGTCGAAAGCCGTTCAAATTTCGGACTTGAGCCGCCAGTTTTACGGCATGGCGGGGAAACTTTCTGCGAGTTAATCCAAACGCCGAAGAAAGCTCACCTCGCCTCGTAATCTGTTAAAATATGAGTGACGGAGAACTCTCAATTTACACTGTTTAAAAAAAATGCATGCTTTATCTCAAAAATTGAACATTAAACAGCAACTATGTAGAACTCTCAATCCCTTTCTCTTAACAGTTTATTGCCTGCCCTCAACTTGATAACAATATGCTATTCCAATAAGACATTTATTGAAATTATGCAAACTTACGGTAGTCAAGACAGCGGCAAACTCAGGTATCTATTTCCTAGTGAAGTGTTACGAACTTCCAATTTTCCAGTACACTATTAGATGGCATCCAGTTATACCACAGGTGAGTGTTATCGTTTCGTTCGCAACTGCATTCACTCTCTTAAAGATACAGTATACGCCTTCAACTTCATAACATTACATGCCTCAGTTATGTCTGCTCACAATCTTCGATACTCCGTAGAGAACAGGATTTAACTGCTCCGTCTCTCCTCATAAAACAGCCCCTTACCCCTGAAACCGATCTCTCTACTATCTGCAATGCGACTAGGTGCCTCCTCATCAAGGCTGGACACAGTACTCCCGCTTCAGTCTCCTTCATTCCTTGTATATTTGAACCGACTTCCCTACTGCATTTTTTTCCTTTCTGAATGAATGTGACAATTGTGTTTGCCTTCCTTTTTTGTTATTTCTGAGCCAACATGCTAGTTTCCTATAATTTATGGACGAGGACATTCAGATCCTTCTGGAACGGCGGTGTCTTAATTTTCACTTCATTTTGATAACACGCTTCCTTTCTATTAATCTGAATAATATAGATGACATAATGCTGCAATGTATTACATTTCGTCTGCGAAATGTTGACTCCTTCACCGAATTTGTAGAATCCTGATTACTTCCTTGCAACTTAGCTATTCAGAGACATCGGAAATTTTGGTTACATCATTTTCTGACCCCTTATGCAAATCATTAATTTAAATTGGAAATACTTGTGGCCTAAGGATCAAACCCTGTAACATCCCACGAGTTACACCTTGCCAAACAGAAGACTCATATTTCCCGTCTCTCTGCATTTTGTTGGTTAGCTAGTTCTCTATCCAAACCGATTATGTCATCTTACCTTTCATAATATTCGTTGCATAGTATATTATCCAATGCCTTCTGATAAATCAGTAAGACTGTATCTGGAGGATTGCCATTATCCTGTGGGCTTGACACATACTTAAGCAAAGCGAGCATTTTACTCAGCAAGATATGCACTTCAAACACCTTGCTGGCTCTGATAGATTGCAGTTTGATTTGAATCCCTGTTATTAATCCCTTATAAATGGATACTAGAAATTTGCTGTCAATCCCAATAGTTTGTCGTTTTATTAAAAAAAATCCCTCATTATCTTGTTTATTCTTACATTCTTCCTTTTTATAACCTCTGCAATCCATTCCAATTCCTATGTTGCGGACAAATGAGGTAAAAGGCCTGCTCTCATTGCAATGTAAGAGGTTTCTCTCGCCGTATAGTCTCATTTTGTTCTTATTTTAGGGCATTGTGGAGCTGTATGTCCTTTTCATATTCCTACAGCCTTGTCCTTCGTGTGTGATTATCTCTTTCTTGTCCATGATTAAGAGGCGGAAGACATGTGGAATCTGTTTTTTTTTTGCTATATAATACATTGAGGTGGCTGAAGGGCTTTGTCATAATCCTGCATAATCAGCTCGTGATACTGAACCGTCTCCTCTCACGTCCCAGAAATTGGATGGAGGAAGTGATTGTATTCTCCTGTTCCAATATAACAGAAACCTTGGTATGAAATATCTACTTCATTCCTTGAAAAATCTATAAAGTGCCTGCATATCCTCCTCCAAGTCCTATTCTAAAGGCTAAATGGTCTGAATGGCGTGCTCTAATTCGAGTGCAAAAATCCCTAGTGACTTTGTGGCCTCTACTATTTCCTGTGTTATATAAATGAGCAGGCTATTTGGACTCATCCTGTTGCTCCATAACACGGTATTGACGCTGCATACCCTACCCTATTGTAATCGGCTTCAGGGCCATGTTGCAAGAATATCATTTTTCATTGTTATAAACCCCAAATGCGTTTTGGATCAAACTGTTTATCTTTTCCTCATACGTTAACACTTCAATCATTGGAGTCAGTCAAGTGAAACATTGTTGAGCTGTTGTCAATGCAACAATTTAGCGTCATGAAAGAGAAAACACAAATGTGTAATGTGCCCTGCATGAGAGCTCACAGAAATACTGTACAGCCAAAGCAACACTTTCTAAATGTAATACTTGTTCCCACTTAGTCATAGAGTCATAGAGATGTACAGCATGGAAACAGACCCTTCGATCCAACCTGTCCACGCCGATCAGATATCCCAAACCAAACTAGCCCCATCTGCCACCATCCGGCCCACATCGCTCCAAACTCTTCCGAAACATAAACCCATCCAAATGCATCTTCAATATTACAATTGTACCACATCATCTGGCAGCTAATTCCATACACATACCACCCTCTGCGTGATAAAGTTGAGCCGTAGGTCTCTTCTATATCTTTCCCCTCTCATCCTAAACCTATGCCCTCTAGTTCTGGACTCTACGATCCCAGGAAAAGACTTTGTCTATTTACCCTATCCCCGCTCCTCATAAGCTTGTAAACGACTATAAGGTCACCCCTCAGCCTCCGACACTCCAGGGAATACAGCTGCAGCCTGTTCAACCTCTCCCTATCGCTCAAATCCTCTAACCCTGGCAACATTATTGTAAATCTTTTCTGAACCCTTTCAAGTTTCACAACATCTTTCCAATAGAAAGGAGACTAGAATTGCACGGAATATTCAAACCAATGTCCTGCACACGCGCAACATGACCTCCCAACTCCTGTCAGCAAGTGAGCACTGCAGATGCTCGAGTACCAGAGTTGAAAAATGTGGTGCTGGAAAAACACAGCAGGCCAGACAGCATCCGAGGAGCAGGAAAATCGACGTTTCAGGCATAAGCCCTGAAGATGTTTCAACTCCCAACTCCAGTACTCAATACTCTGACTACCAAAATAAAGCATATCAAACGCCTTCTTCACTATCCTATCTACATGCGACTCCATTTTCAAGGAGTTACGAACCAGCTGTCCAAGGTTTCTTGGTTCAGCAACACTCCCTCGGACCTTACCATTAAGTGTATAAGTCCTGCTAAGATTTGCTTTCCCAAAATGCAGCAGCAATTAATACTAAGACTGAGACTCGACCTATGTGACACGTGAAAGGAAAAAAAAAAGGATTTTCCATTTAAGTTGGAGGTGACGACTTCTTCCTCTCATGGAAGGTTATGAATGTTTGAAACACTTTTGCCAGAGAACGGTGAAAACAACACTGAATATTATTGAGGCAGAGGCAGGCAGTTACATGACTTTCACTCGAGTCAAAGGTTATCGCTGTGGGGGTGGAGAAATTTGGAACTGACACGAAAAATATTTCCTCCATTCACTTCTTGAATAGTGGAGCAAGGTCAAGGACCAGAGAAAAAAAAAACTACTCATGTACGTTATTCGTGTGTTCATATATTTGCCACATACAAACAGTTCTCTTGTTTCTATTGATGGCTCGGGTTAGACCCGCTCAAAACATTTCAAGGATGCCCAGACCCTAACTTCGCGAATTGTTTTAAGCAGGTGTGCAGTGGATATTCCTGGTGTGATGCAGTTGGTCAAAGCACTTTGTTAAAAACAGAAAAGGATTTATTTACAGCATGATGCAATGGAACACCAACAAAAGAGAGCCGAATATAACATGACTGAAAATCTGAAAACTCAACATTTTAACTCAGTTTAACGATGCAGTTCCCAGCAATTGCAACAATCCCCAAAATCAATCCTTGGGAAAAAATGAAGAAAAAAAACAAACACCAGGCGCTTAAGGAGAGATCTCAGAGAGAGAGAAAGGGTTGGGATGGACTTGCTTCTTTGAGACAATCAGCTTCAATTCGGACTGACTGCCTTCAGTGAGCAGCCAGACTGCCAAACCCCAGACTAAACCATGCCATAAAAGCTGAGCTGGGGAGAACTGTCAACTCACATTTCAGTATACAAGTATATTCGTTTTTTGCTAGAAAAAGACAACCTGAATGCTCGATGCCTGATGAAGTATCTTTTAGCTATACTCACGTTGACCCTAAAACACTCCCAAACAGTCTGCTTGGCAAAGCTGCGTTTATGACTTCTCTGGAAAAAGACGAACCTTGTTGAAGGAGCATCATCACACGTTGTAAGATACCGTTGTGACCTGACTGGAATGTTCTTGCTCTGGGGTCACAATTCCAAGGATGAATGATCTCTACGTTTCCTTATGAATTCAGTTAAAATTGTTGAAGTATGCACGTCCACTGATTTCAACCAAGTTTGAGAAAATAAATAGTCTCCTGCTGCTCCTGTGTAATGGCAGTGAGAGGCAGCAAGACCTTCAGCTTTTCTCACTCTTTAATCTCCATGGGGCATAATGCTTGTTCCTGGTTTCAGAGAACATTTTCAAGCGTCTGTTTAACTTCCTTGCTTTTTGTTATGATTCAACCAATACGATGATGAATCCGTAATATTTCCATGTGTCGTATTTTGCAATTGAATTCACTCTTGCAGTCCTTTCAGTACAGGCCTGCGGTGCTAATAACTTGCTGTCGTGTTATATTCAAGGCTCGAAAGGCTGAATGACCTCCTCCCGAGGGTTTGAATGGCCGTATTTTGAGCCGTTATAATGGACTATAGAAGCCGAATCGCCTCATTCTCTACCTATGAAAATAGCTCGAGAGGCTGAACAACTTCTTCCTGTTCTTGGGCAACAGGTTTGTGACGTTGAATTTCCTCCAGCTATGTATTTGTAAATGAGTTCCTCCAGTTCCTGTATAAAAGACGTAAGTGTCTTACCGGACACCGACTGCTGCTGAAAATAGAACCAAAGCCTTAATGGGCTCCTCCTCTTCCTTTGTAGAAGGCATGAGATCCTAATGCTCTCTACCTGTTCCTGTCTGACCCATTCAGAAGGACAATGGCTGAGTGTTTTCGTCTGTACCACACACGAGAGGCTGAATGCCTCTTCACTTTCCTGTTTAACACACTTGAGAGGCTGAAGGTTCTCATTTTGCTCTGCTATAAAATACTCAATTGGCCGAATGGCACCCCACTGCTCCTGTGTAATAGACTCACGAGGCTGAATGCCCCCTTCGTCTTCATTTTTAACTGTCTGGAGACAACGAATGCACTCCTAATACCGTGCAAATTTATTTAGAGGCTGAATGGCCTCCCCCTATTTCATTATCACAGACCCAAGAGGCTCCACAGCGCCTTTCTGTCTCGTTTTAGCAGGATTTAGAAATTGAATGGACAAACGAGATTGATGTTAAGTCTTTCATCAGTCAGAAAGGCGGTTTTGATTTTTTAACATGTAAACTCCAGACTTTATTTCGACCAGGAACACTAAAATCAACTTTCAGCCTATGGTTAAAGAACATACTCGTGAAGTCAAAAGATTGATCAAGATTGTGGGTGTAGTCCTCCTGAGTACACGACACACTCTATTCCCCCATACGTCTCACTTCAGCAACTTCTACTGCCTTCTAAAGATGCACAAATCCCAAACACGGAGATTTCACATCGTATCATTCAATAGCATTCTATGTCGAGCCCACCTTGAAACCGACTGTACGGGGGTGGGGGCGCACGAGCTTCTTTTGAAACACGACAGATTTGCGATAGTAACTTCACACCCGCAGTCGACCGAAACGAAGAACATTCCTCGTCATAATTTATGTTATGGCCATCTGCACCAGCATCCTCCTTGACAATGATATCGCTGCAAGAGACTCAGTACTCAAAACCAGCAAGTGCCAATTTCCCCGTGGGATCCTACAACCAATTTGCTTCACCTTCGAACAGAGCATCTGAAACTTCGACAACCAATTCTACATCCAGACACATAGAGCGGCCATGGGACCACGTTTACAGTCCAATATGCCAAATGGTCATGCGCAATGTCGAAAAAGACGTATTGCTGCACAGGGCCTACAAGAAACGCGACACACCAGATACATAGACGACACTTTATTCATCTGAACATATGGCGAGGAGTGCCTGAATCAACTACATTGCGGTAAACCAAGTTCCATCCCACCAACACACTTAACACAACCAACTGTTTAAAATCAATATATTCTTCGACACAAGCATTTTTATCACGGACGAACAACTCAGCACCTCACTCTACCGCAGGCCTATGGATAACCTCAAGATGCCGCACTTCTCTCGCGACCATTTAAACATAAATTTAAAAAGGCATGCCCTACGGGCAAACTCTATGAATACACATATCTGTTCAGGTGAGGAGGAAAGTGGCGAACACCTGAAGGTGCTGAAGGAAGCCTACGGAAGAGCTGGACATGATACTGATCACAGGTTCTGGTATGCAGCAATGGAAAACTGAGATGGTCCCTTAAGAAAACAGATACAGGATATGACTGATAGGGTCCTCTTTGTCGTCCAGTACATCCCGGGAGTGGAGGGATCATGCCATGTACTTTGCAGGCTGCAACATATTGTCAATGATGATGAGCATCTCGCCAAGATCTTCCCTGTATCTCCACTTCTTGCCATTAAACAATTGCCAAACCTTCAAATAAATTGTCCAGCCATCAGGTAACGGTAGACCACAATACCACACACTGTGCCACGGCAAACTTGTAAGACAAGACAGAGCATCAACATAGATGCTGCCATTACACGTGAGGACAGCACGTACCACGAGGGCAGCAGGTTATAATGTGACTCGGCCAACGTTGTCTATTTCACACTCAGCAAATTTGCCCAAAGGCAATGTATATTGTCGAGACCACCCGACCCTGCGACAAGGGATGAATGGACACCGTACAACAGGCGCCAGACAGGGATATTCCCTCCCAGTCTCGCAAAACTCTGTTATAAAGGCTAATCCGCCGTGCAACTTCGGGTGAACATCCTCCAAGTTGGAATTCTAGATACACAAGAATGCTAAGTCGCTGAGCAGTGGCTGATAACCATGTTCAGTAAATCAGTATCTATGAGGAGTGCATCAACCGAGATCTTGAGTTCATGTCACACGATATGTAGCCCACCACAGTATATGCTGTCATGCAGCGACTCAAACACATGCACACAAATGCTCAGACTTTCTCACAGACTTTCACTCTTACACACGCCCTCATGCATGCACACATTCATTCACACTCCGTCACACACATATACTCCATCATACACAAACTTTTCTCTCTCAACGCATCCTCCCTTTCATACGTGCACTTCCTGACATACATACACACGTATGCATTCTCTTTTACTCACACACATACGTGCGTATATATAAATTTATGGAGCGAAATTTCATTTGCGTATTTGTATTTGCAGAGACATACTATTTTGTTGAGACAGCACACAATCTGTAGGCAGTAAGTTCATGTGACTTTAAAAAAATCCGACTTGGAAATTAAAGCCGATCTGACTTCAGGTTAAGAAAAAGCTTCATTTTAAAACCTGCATGCAGGGCGGTACACTTGGCAAAAATATGTTGTGTAAGGGCAGCGCAGATAATTCACGCATTCTTCTTATACCATTCTTATCACGGGCTCAGGGACAAGGGTTGGGAAGACTCGAGTTGTTACTTTCTCATTCCCGAGCCATGGACATAACTGTTCTTATGTTTTCCCTTAGCTTTTCGCTGAAGTCGACTGCTTGCGAGGTCAGGTTGAATGTCTACGAAGTTCAACAAACACAAGCTCTCTCCTCGACTGAGGAACTCAGCAAAGTATTTGCAAAGTTCAGAAAAGTATTAAATTTAGCAAAGCATCCTCTTTCAGACTTCACAATAAATGTTAAATTTCTTCATTTTCTATTACGTTTTCCCCCATTTTTGTCATTTTATGACAACAAGGACAACAATAATAAAAAATACAGAGCCAGAATAGCTATGCATCAAAAATGCTGAGGGAACACCAGGCCTTTCCTCAGACGCAACCTCCCTGTAACACAGCTTTGTGGCGGTATCGTCACATTGCCTCAAGTGTGTCCTGTCCACAGCCCATGTTCACACGTCCACTCCTCAATATCACGGTAGTGTGGGGTCCATACAATCGGATCGTCCTGCCGTGGGGCCAGTGCTAATTTTACCATTTCCTATCCTACTGCACTCATAGCAAGCGGCGTCGGCAGCTACACAAGCAGTATCCGATACAAAGCACTATGAGTAAGACCAGTCCTACAAATCGAAGAACGTGTAGGATCCAATAAATCCTATCCTCGCCAAAGGAAAGTGAGCCATCGGAACCAGGAGTTACCTGCTGGGGGAGACGACCTGATTGCTGCCTTCACATGATTTATTACACTCGTGATATTTTGGGACTCATCAGGGGGGGAATATTAAAACAGCATGAGGTACATAAGATTTTGCAGACCCCCCGATCTCTACCGTCAGTACGTCGAGCAATCGTCGATTTTGCATCAGTGCTTCCTCACCGCAGTTATCTCAGTGTTAATGAGTCCTTGCCCTTCCTCCGTCTCATTTGCTGACAGTAATACACTATATTCGAGATCATTAATCTTTTTTATTGCCACCGTTGTCCCTGCTGCCAGGAGAATGGACCACACAATGTTCACTCCTGGTGTAGTCCAAGGTCTCCGAATGTGTACACATTGCAATGCCGTGGGATGTTCTCTTAGGGTGCGTCGATGACCGGCCCTTGTGACGAGCACTATTGTGCCAGTTGACAGTGGAAAGTATCGCGGGATAGCAGCACCCCTTCCATCCAAGTGGAAGTTGATGGTACCCTTTCTCTCCACAGGGCCATATTATGCCCGCCATCATGGTGTCATTATTGATAAAGGAACAAGCAATGTTTCTGATGGTACCATTTACATAGATTACTGAGCAAGAATCATTGTTCAAGCACAACGTCGTAGTACATTGTGCGATCCCCAAGTGTCTCGCAAGATTGGTGCAAAAGGCTGTGGTCGGGAGACTGTCAGCCTTGGGACTGCAGGTAGCCTGGAGTTCGTGTGGTGGCGCGAGATTTGCTCTAATTGCTCCCCCTATCAGGATCAGGGTAGTCACTGCCCGCAGAAGCAGGCAGCTAACATTTCTCACCAGGATCTCTGTGAGTGGCTCGGCAGTCTACCGTTGGGCTGTGTGCAAACATATCCAGCAAGGATATCCAACGTCCAATCTCTGGTGTTGTATTAAGGCCAATTCACATGCTCTGTTCCCTTCACATCTTGCAATGGCTCCTGCACCTCCGAACCTAATGGCGCATTTATGTCCTTTATCTCCTGCGGGGCCAATTCGAATACTGAGTTAGACTCGCTCTCGAGCCTCGGCCGACTTCCTTCAGGTTTGGGCATGACATTAATGCCCTCGGCCCTGCTTGGGGTTGGTCATGATCTGGTTTGGTTGGTTGCCATGCCCGGATGCTTATATCCTCTGTACTGCATCTTCAGCGGGGGCGACTGTAACACTATATTCACCTGCAAGGTTTGTGAAGGTTTGTAGCTCAGGTTGAGGTTTAGTGTGTAGGTTTGCTAGCTGAGCTGTAGGTTTGATATCCAGACATTTCATTACCTAGCGAGGTAGCATCATCAGCAGCGACCTCCAAGTGAAGCGAAGCTGTTGTCTCCTGATTTCTATTTATATCTTTTTCCTGGATGGTGTTCCTGGGGTTTGTGGTGATGTTATTTCCTGTTCGTTTTCTGAGGGGTTGATAGATGGCATCTGGAGCAATGTGTTTGTTTATGGCGTTGTGGTTGGAGTGCCAGGCCTCTAGGAATTCTCTGGCATGTCCTTGCTTAGCCTGTCCCAGAATAGATGTATTGTCACAGTCGAAATGGTGTTTTTTAACATCCGTGTGTAGGATGTGAAATTCACCTGCCGAGGGATGTCGGAGAAGGCTCTATCTATAGCACACCACCAGAATCCCTCATTGCTCTTCTGAGTCTTGCATATTATCACTCATGCCCTGGTACCTCCTACCTTGATCGTAGAATATCTATTTCGAGTGTCAGGTGCCCCATTGACCGTGCTGGATGCTACTAAGTGCCCGTAAGAATCCCTGCATAAATATTTATTATCCCATTCATACTCCCAATGTCGCTACAAGCCTTTCAGGGATGCCCTATTTCGGAATTATCTCACTTATCAAAGCGTTGGCTGCTACACTGGCATCCGGTTTAGAAGGGGGGAACGTTTCCATCCATTTGGAAAACGTATCAACTATTCCCAGATAATACCTTTTCCCCTTGTTGGGCTTAAGTTCAATCAAATCCATCTGAAAATGTTCAAAGGGTTTTGGGGATTGAGATTGTGCTGCCTGACCCATCTGTATTCCCCTCCCCACATTATTAGTGGCACAGAATACACAACGTTCACAATATTTCTGGGAGTAATGAGTAAGTCCCTTCGTGTATGAGTGTGCCAAAATAGTACCATACGTCCCTTCTTTTGACACATGGTCCTAACCGTGTGTCAGTTTGGCATGACATGGAAATAATGATCGTGGTAGACAGGGTTTACCATTGGACCAATACCATACTCCTTCCCTCACACTGCATTCTGCTTCCATCCACTCACGCTTTTCTTCTGGCATGGCCTGGGACTGTAACTCCTGTACGTCGGCTGTTGGGGTACAGATTTTTGTCGTACACATGTCTTTCGGCTGCTGGGCTGTCGTTCTTGCCGCTGAGGCTGTCCTCGCATTGCCTTGAGAAATCGAATCATTATTTTTCGGTGTGCGACACATTTACACACTGACATTGCATTAGGCAACAGGACCACTTCCAGGAGGTCAGAAATCAAGCTGCGTTGTGTGATGGGCTTCCCGGTGGAGTGCAAGAAGTCCCTGTGTATCCACAGAGTGCCAAAAATCATATACAACCCGAATGCGTATCTGATATCGTTGTAAATATTCACTGTCCTTCCTTTAGCCAATTTACATTTCTCAGTCAAGGCAATCAGCTCCTCTGCTTGCCCTGACAGATGAGAAGGGAATGATCCACGTTTGCTTTGTCGTGGGCAGTCACGGCAGCATACCCAACACAATTTCTGCCTGTCTCCTTGCGCCATGCTGACCCATCCACAATAAAAGACTTGATATCTGGATTTGAAAGTGGCAAATCCTGAAAATCCAGTCTAGGGCTGCAAATGTCAGAGTTACAGCGACACAAGCATCTGGGTTTCCATCTTCTTCTGTGGGAGAAGGCTAGCAGGGTTAAGGTCGTTACATCGCTTTATTGTAATGTTAGGCATCTCCAATAACACAGTATTACATGTGAGCCAACGTGCTGGCGACACGTGTGCGGTCTTTTGCTCGGAATGCATTGAGGATATCGCATCTGCCAGGAGTGTTAAGTCACCATAGCCGAATATATCCCTGGACGCTACAGCAGCCTTTTCAGCTGCAGCCACAGCACGCAGGCAGTTAGGCAATCCTGCCGCTATGGGGTCCAGTTTAGCCGAAACATATGATACTGGCTTCAATTTCCCCCCATGATCCTTCAAAAGTGCAGGTGTCATGCAGCCAAGATTCTCATCTACCGTTTGAAGAAAAGGCTTGTTTGGATTCGGAATTCCCAGTGTCGGTGTAATTTGGAGCGCTTTTTAAAATTCAACAAAGGCATCCCCTGCCGCTGGGGTCCACTGCAACGGACTCTGGTTCTGTAACCCTTTGCCATGGGCTATGTCACTTAGGGGTGCCTCAAGGGTTGCGTAATGTGGACTAAACATTCGACAGTGGGAACACATGCCCCAAACGGATAGTAATTGTTTCTTTGTGTGAGGCTTTGGAATTGGCTGGATTGCTTGAACTCTATCTTGACCAATGGCCTTCCCTTGCTCAGATATTAAGTGACCTTAGAACTTCACCTGTTGTTTCCCAAATTTTAGCTTTGTGAGACTGACTTTGTGCCCTTCCCTCGCTAGAGGGCAGGGCAACGCAAGGGTATCCTTCTCACATTGTTCCTCTGTCGGTGCCGCTATTCAGCAATCGTCTCCATACTGCAGAAGCATGAGTTACCAAATCCCGATGTAGAGCCTCATTATATATATTGTGGGGGACTCACACTAACCTTGACAAAGTCGGCTGAAAGTATATGATTTCTATTTGAATGAAAAAGTGAACCAGAATTGACTATCTGGGTGCACCAGTACACAAAAGAAGGCATTTGCGAAATCAACAGCAGAGAACAATTTACTGTCCGCTGGAATTTGAGCTCATATAGTATATGGGTTGGGAACGTTTGAGGTGTGTGCGACAACAGCGTTATTGACTGCCTCTGATTCACCGAGAAAGTTTGCCTTTTTGACTGGAACGGTGGGGGTTCTCACTGGTGAGTTTTCCAAGGGATTATCACTCCAGCCTTGAGGAGGAATTCAAAGACTGGCGTAATTCCTTAAATGGCATCGGGTTTTAAGGGGTATTGAGTTCAGCAAGGACGATACTCAGACTTCGGATTTATCATTATGGGCTCACAGTCCCGTATGAGCTGAACGTTATGTTTGCCTTTTGCCCACAACTCAGTACGGACCGTTTTTAATCTTGGGTCAGAGACTTCTATGTTAGGGAAACGCCAGGCTACGCTCCTAGCTTTTCAGGTCTGGCGGGTGTTACCTATGTGCCTGATTTAGCCAATTAAGTTTCTTCTTATATGTCCGCATATCTGCATTGAACCAGATACCCACATCATCCCTGAAGATCCAGTATTTCGTTCTTTGTGCCTTTAGCACCCATGGTCTCAAATCCTGCCACCTGTCACTGGACGCCTGTGCCAGTGACACGTGAGAAGCGAACCCTTCTACATCAAAATGATTAGGGTCTACTTGCCATTACAGATATTTTGCATCAGTTCACACTGATTGCACATCTGTGATTACTCCAATAAATACTCGCACAATAAAAACTGATCTGGTTTAACCAATCTCGTGAACCACTTCTTCTCATATGGTTCATCATTGTCATCGCGGTGTATAGATGCTTTGCAGTGCAGCATGTCCCCATCAAAAATATCGGTGTTGATGGGATTAACTTTGTTGCTTGCTTCCAGGGCGAGTGAATCGCTCACTGAACTTATCGCTCTCTGGCTTAATCGCCACGAATAGACATACAAGTGTATAGGTGCTGCGAAGATTTGCTTTCCCAAAACGCAGCACGTCGCATTTATCTGAAATAAACTCTATCTGCCACTTCTCAGCCCATTGGCCCATCTGGTCAAGATCATAAGGTAACCCTCTTCCCAGTCCACTACACTGCCAATTCAGGTGTCTTCTGCAAGCTCCAAACTGTACCACATATTCACACATCCAAATCATTTATATAAATGACGAAAATTCGTAGACCTAGCACCGATCCCTGTGCCTTCGGTCTTAAAAACAACACCCCACCTCCATCCTCTGTCTTCTACCTTTGACTCAGTTCTGTACTAAATGGCTAGTTCTCCCTGTATTCCGTGAGATCTCACCTTTCTCACCTGGCGCCCATGGAGAATCTTGTCGAACGCCTTACTGAAGTCCGTATAGATCACATCTAACGCTCTTTCCTCAAGAATCCCCTTTATTACTTCTTCAAAAAAACTCGATCATGTTTATGAGACATGATTTCCCACGCACAAACCCATTTTAACGATCCCGAATCAGTCCCTTCGTTTGCAAACACATGTACATCGCTTCCCAAGGTGGAATGTGAGGAGTTCTTTCTCCAGGAGTCGGGTGGTCACATTTTGGCGGTGGAGGAGGCCAAGGACCTGCATATCCTTGATGGCGTGGGAGAGTTTGACTTTGAATTCCTACAGTGTGGAAACGGGTCTTCGGCCCAACAATTCCACACCATCACTCCGAACCGGACCTCATGGAAACCCATTCCCGTAAGCTTTATTGACAACTGACTAATGCAGCATGCCTGCACATCCCTTAAAACTACGGGCAAATTAACACGGCCAATTGATCTAATCTGCACATCTTCGGGTTGTGGGAGAAAACCGGAACACCTGGAAGAAAACAGGAAAACCGCATTCAGGCAGTCACTGAAAGCTGGAATTGAACCACAGTCCCTGGCACCGTGAGGCAGCAATGATAACCACTGAGCCACCATGCCAACCGAGGGAGATATGTAGTTTAAAGCCATTGGGCGGTTGGGTTAGTTGATCCTTTTGTCCCAGAGATATCCCCTGAAACGATCCATAAGTTGCCATCCTTTCTCCCAAATGTAGAGGAGTCCACATCGGGATCGACGGGCACAAATGTGTGGAGCTGCAAAAATTTATACCAGATATGAAACGATCCTTAAGGGCCTTGGACGGAGGTGCGGGGGAAATATGGCTGGCGGTTTTGCACTTCCTGTGGTGGTATTGGAAGGTGCCAGGATTGGTGGGTAGACTGGTGGGGGAGTGGGGATGCGGGGGTGGGGGGGGGGGGGGGGGCGGCGGCGGGACCTGACAGGGGAGCAGCAGAGGAAATTGTCTCTCCGGAAAGCTGATAGTTATGGGCCGGGAAATATGTCTCTGATGGTGGTGTCCGACTGTAGGTGGAAGAAACGGCGAATGATGATGTGTGGTGTCTGCTGTTTGTTGCGGTGGATGGTGAGGACCAGGGCGCCCTGACATTGTTTTGGTGGGAGAGGGAGTTTGGGTTTTCAAGAGTGGAAAGATCTAGAGGGGATACGCTGGAAGGCATTATCCATCACTTTCGAGAGGAAAATGTGATCTTTGAAGAAGGAGGCCCTCTGGGATTTTCTTATTGGAATTGGTCATCCTGGGAGCAGACGCTGTGGAAGTGAAGGAAGTCAGAATAAGAGATGGCGTTTTACAGGAGGCAGGGTGGGTGCGTGTATATTCCAGGGAGCTGTGGGTGTCAGTGAGCTACAAGATGCAAAGTTGAGTCTGTCACCTTTGATGGAGTTGGAGAGGCCCAGGAAGTGAGTGGGGAAAGGTGTCTGAGATGGTCCAAGTGAATTTGAGGTCGGGGTGCAATAAACATGATGTTAATGTTTATGAACTGTGTGGCCGATAAAGTCATCAAGATAGCGGAGGGAATGGTTGGGAAGTGTGCTGCTATACCTTCAGAAGATTCCCCGGAACATTCTGTACTCAACATTCGAAAAAGGAATTTTCCCGGAAATGTCTGTGAAGACCGTTGTATAACTGCCATTGCGAGGAATATCCTGCACCCGATATTCTATAACTGACATTCCCCGGAACATTCTCTACCCAACATTGCATAACTGACATTCCCTGGAATATTTTGTACCCAACATTCTGCAACTGACATTTCCCGGAACATTCTGTACTAAACATTCGAAAACTGACATTCCCCGTCATATTCTAAACCCGTCATTTTTTAACTGACGTTGCCTGGAACATTTTGTCCCTGACATTACTTGCGAACGGCTGGACTTCAGTGAATTGAGCAAACGATAAGATCTCGAGGGAATAGATCCGAAGTACACTCAGGCAGTTAAAGCGTTTCATACCTTTTCCCACAATTTAGCCGAAAAGACAGAATTTTCCGAACTCCATTTGTCTTCAAGGAGCTTCGAGAGAGCATGCAGAACAGAAACGTTTTCACTTACCGTATTCGGAACTGGAAGGAAGTGACTTTTGTCTGCTTTCGAGTGATTGATTGTGTGGGAATATTCCAAAAAACACCTGTTGTTATGGATGGGTCTCTGTGTGTTTGGGGAGGGACGGCATTTTGTTTTTTACGATGTATTTTTGCCAGCAATTCAGACTTTCCGTATTGTTATTCCACCTCAAATTATTTTCATAAATCTCTAAATACGGTGACACATTTGAAAATTTCACTGGCCCCTCTGTCAAACTGGTCACTTTGTCTCCAGGCTAATGTATAATGTGTTTGTTTTTCTTCCTCACAGTTAACGTAGTGACCATCTACGTTCTGCTTTATAAAGATTGTGAATTGTCTCCATGTGTCAGACGTTACCTGGGGGCCATGGCAGTGGCGGATCTACTGGTCATTATCCTCGACCTTATAATGAGACACATTCCCATTGTTTATAATAGAAAGTTTTATTTCCTGGAGTCCATCCCCGTGTGTAATATCCACGCCGTCCTGCTTTATGCAGCCACTGACTGCTCTGTCTGGTTCACCGTCACTTTCACTTTTGATCGATTTGTGGCCATTTGTTGCCAGAATCTGAAAAGTAAATATTGCAGTGAGAAAACGGCGGCTGTGGTTCTGGGAACAGTGACTGTACTGAGTTGTTTAAAGAATATTTTCTGGTATTTTATGCTCGCAACTCGGTATCGGCTGGGGCACACACCTTGGTTTTGTGTGGGAGCAATCGGTGTTTATGATTCCCGTGTCTGGATCACAATTGAGTTCGTCTACAATATTCTCACCCCGGCTCTGCCATTTTTCCTGATTCTGTTGCTCAATGTTTTCACCGTCAGATACATTGTAGTGACCAGCAAAGCCCGCAGAAGACTCCGGGCTCACACAAATGTGGACCCTCGTTCTGACACAGAAATGAGAAATCGAAAAAAATCCATGATTTTACTGTTTGTTATCTCAGCCAATTTCATTCTGTTATGGTCAATTTTAATGGTATACTTTGTATGGTACCGTATTTGGTATATTGCAGATATCCCTGTGTATCTACATCACTTTGTGCGTGAATTGGGCTTCATGCTGCAGCTCCTCAGTTGCTGCACAAACACTGCGATTTATGCCTTGACACAGTCTAAGTTCAGAAAGCAGTTGAAGAACGTGCTGAAGTACCCCCTTACCCAAATTTATCAATCCATCAAATTCACTCATTAATCAATCCATCCTGGATTTTCGAATTTCAGTTCAACATTTCAATGGTGAAGTCGCACGTTGCTATGGCAACAGGCTGGTTTATCCAACCTTATCGCACAGCAGGGTTACGGGGACACATTTCAATATCTCTCCTAGCCCAGGGGCCAGTTATGAAAGGAACCATCCCACTTACTGTATCGATCACATAAATTAGTAAACAATAAAAATCTTCATTAAGAACCGCCGAGCAGCAGAGTGAACAATATTGTTGTTTGACTTTGTGTTGACGAAGCTGAACTGATCTTCAGGGAAGAAGAGGGGATTGGGCCTGATCTCAGGAGCTGAGTTTAATTCACCCAGTCCTTGCTATCACCATTGGGTACCCCCACCAATGCATGGACTACGTCACAGATCATCCATCGTCCCCGTTTTCCCAATCTCCACTCAACAAAGTCCGTCTCTCTCTCTCTCTCTCTGTCCCTCTCTCGCTCGATCACTCGTTCTCTCCCTTCCCAGCTTCTTACCCCTTATCTCTCTCTCTCTCTCTGCAGAATCTCTCTTTCTCTTCCTCTCTCCCTTTCACTTGCCGTCTTCAAATCTGTCTCTTTTTCTGTCGTACATGCCACAGTTTCTCCACCGGAATGCAGTCTTCTCTGTCTGTGAGAGGGACGGAAGGTGTGTGTGTGTGAGAGAGAGAGAGAGAGTGAGGGACAGGAAAGAGAGAGAGATGGTAGAGAGTTGGGGTTGGGAGATGGGCGGGTGGAAGATTATGAGGGTGGTAGGGTACTGGAGAGAAAATATTGGTGAAGGGAGGGGTAGATTTGGGGAGAGTAGAGACAGGCATGGAAACAGTGTGAGAGAGAAGGGAAAAGAGGGAAATGCTGAGGGGTGAGGGCGGTTGGAGAGGGGAGAGAAAGTGGGAGGACGTAGAGAGAGGAGAGAGAAGGTGACGGGGAAAGGAAAGTTTGGGAGAGATGGAGAGGGAGGGAGAAAGGGAGGGAAATGGAAGAGAGTAATAAATTGGAGGGAGAGAGGGAGGGAGGGAGGGAGAGATATGAAGGGGCAGGAGAGAGACAGAGTGAGAGGGAGTAGGGAGAGAGAGAGTGTGGCGTGGGAAAGATTGCGAGAGGAGAGCGCGAAGGTGAGAGAGGGGGAGGAGAGGGAGGAAGGAGAGAAATTGGTGGGGAAGAGAAAGGGGAGGTAGAGTGTGCGGGAGAGACCGTGAACGAGAAGACAGAGATTGAAGAGGACAGGAGAGCGCGAGCGGCGGGGTGGGTGCGAGAGAGAGAGCGACAGGAGAGAGAGAGTGAGGAAGAACAGAGACGGAGGGAAGTGGAGAGAGAGAGTGGGAAGGGAGGCGGAGAATGATTGTGGGACGGAAAGGGGAGAGAGTGGAAGAGATGAAGCAGGAGAGACAGAGAGAGAGGAAGATGGAGGGGGAAGCAACTGAGAAATGGCAGGAGAAGAGGGAGAGGTAGGAGCCAGAGTGGGAGAGAGATGGAAGAGAGAGGGGAAGAAAGAAAGTGAAAGGGACGCTCGAGGATGAAGTGAGGGGGAGAGAAAGTGTTGTAGGGGCTGAGGGGGAGAGAGAGGGAGGTGAGAGACAGGAATAGAGGTAGCAGAGAGGATGTGGTGTGGAGAGAGGGAGGCGGGGAGAGAGAACGGGGAGTGAAAGACAGAGGTGGGTAGAACGACAGCGGTAGGAAGAGAGTGAGGGAAGAGAGTGCCATGCAGTTAGACAGAGGGTGGCAGGAGAGAGGGAGACGGAGGCGAAAGTGAGAGAGACAGACATACAGACAGACAGAGGGGGGAGATAAAGAGAGCCGTGGAGAGAGAGGGTAGAGAGAGAGACAGTTTGAAAGAGAGGAGCGGAAGTGCAAGAGCGAGGGAATGAGAGGGAGAGAGACGATGTAGAGTGTGTGAGGCGGGAAAGGTAAGGAGTATGGAGGGTGTGTATTCTCGGGAGATTTGGGGAGAGAGAGAGACAGAGTGATGGAGAATGAGCGAGAGTAATAAAGCGAGAGGGAGGAATGTAGAGAGGGAAAAATGCAAGTGGTGGAAAGAGAGGGAGAGATAGACAGAGAAGGGAGAGTGATGGCGGCGGTTCGGGAGTGGGGACTGAGTCAGAAAGGGAGAGACAGACGTGTTGAGGGAGAGATGGAGAGGGAGAGGAGCAGACCGAGCGAGCAAGAGAGAAAGAAGAGAGAGCGCGGTGAGGAGAGGTTGGGAAGAGAAAGAGAATGTGGAGAGAGAGGGACTCAGGGTGGAGGAGAAGAGAGTGGGAGGAATGGGAGACGAGACGGATGGGGAAGGGACAGAGCGACAGTGTGGGAAGTGAGTGGGGAAAGGCAGAGATTGAGAGGGGGAGCGGGAGAGGGGGAGCGGGAGAGTGAGAGCGTGAGGGACGGGAAGAAGAATAAGGATGTTGGGAGATCAATTGAATGAGGGAGAGATAGAAGGAGGAAGGAGCAATAGAGAGGGAGATTTGTGAGAGACAGAACGAGAGAGCTGGTGTAATAGAAAGGTGTCGAGGGATAACGAGAGAAAGAAGGACTGTGGGACAGCGAGGGAGACAGAGGTACAGGGGAGAATGAGTAAGGGGAAGAGAGAGAAATGGAGGAGGTGAGAGAAAGGGTGGTAGGATGGGAGAGAGGGGTATAAGAAAGATAGGGAGGAGGGAACAGAAAGCAAGAGAGAGGGTGAGGAGGGAGAAAGAGAAGGAGGAGAGAAAGAGCGAGGTAGAGGGAAAGAGAGTTTGGTGGGAGAGACAGTGAGAGGGCGGAGAGAGAGATTGACAGGAACGACAAAACAGAGGCATGTTGCGAGACAAAGAGTGAAAGAGCTGTACAAAGTGACAGAGAGGCGGGGGAGAGGGCGGGAAAATAGTTGAGAGAGAGAGCGGGAGGATGGGAGAGAGAAGTAAAAGCACATAAAGAAAGGGAGGAGGTATGAGAGCGAGAGAGAGAGAGTGGGGTGGAGAGAGAGGCCGCCAGAGAATGTGTTGAGAGAGAGCGCAGGAGGGATGAAGGCAAAAGGTGAGGAGGAGCAAGGCGGTGGTGGCAAAAATGGAAAGGGAGAGACGGGGAAAGCGATATGTGAGGGAGAGAGGGAGGAGGATAGATAGAGGGAAGGGAGACAGGGAGGGAGAGAGAGGCAGGAGAGAGAGGGATGGGGAGAGCCAGAGTGCGGGGTGAGTGGAGAGCAAGCGAGAGCGCGCTGGGAGAGAGAGTGAAGAGGCGAGAGAAAGACAGTAAGGGTGAAGGAGAGAGAGATATGGTTTAGTTCGGGAGAGAGGGATTTGGAAACAGAAAGGGGGAATGAGAGAGAGGAATGTGAGGAGTGATAGAGAGGGGCGGGTAAAACGGTTTGAGTTCTAGGGAGAGACAGAGAGGAGGAGGAGGCAGAGATGGAGAGGAAACAGCGATGCGGAGATGGAGTGGGAGAAAAAGAGAGAGAAAGTGTGAAGAGACAATGTGAGAGAGATTGAGTGTGGTGAGAGAGTGGGATGGAGAGGAGTGGAAGAGAGAGAGGAAATCTGTAGGAAGAGAGAGGGGGAAAGACAGAGAGAGTGGTGGTGAGGCAGAGAAAGAGCGGGAGTGATGAGGGAAAGAGAGAGAGGAAGTCGGAAAGGAGACAGAGAGGAGGGAATGGAAAGAATGAGAAGAGAAGAGAGACATGGGAAAGGGAGGCATTGGAGAGAGTGGGAGAGAGAGCACGAGGGGGCAAAAAAGATATGGATGGTGGGAGAGAGGGAGTGAGAGAGGTAGAGAGGGAGGAGGGAAGATAAAGTGAGATACAGAGGAGGTTGGAGAGAGACAAGGAAGAGTGAGGGTGAGATACGAACAGTAGGAGTTAGAGAGACGGAGGGAGTTGGGATATAGAGGCACAGGGAGAGAGACTGTGGAAAGACAAGGAGAGGAGGAGCGAGAGGGGAAAAGAAGGGGAAGATGAGGGAGAGAGTAAGGGCGGTGCTGAGAGAGAGGGATGGTGGTTTAGAGAGAGATGGAGGTGGAGGCACAAACAGAGAGGGGGTAGAGAGAGAGGGATGGGGAGAGCGAGTAACGGAAGAGAGCAAGTGAGACAGAGAGCGCGGGGGGAGAGAGCAAAGAGGGAGCAAGAAAGAGATGGACGGTTCAGGGACAGAGAAGAGGAGGCTACAGAGAGGAATGGTGGAGAGAGAGGAGGGGAGACAAGGTGGGAGATGAATGAGATGGAGAGTAAGAAACTGAGAGTTGTGGGGATAGCGACATTAAGGCAGGGGGCGAGAGAGAGCGAGAGCGGTTAGGTAGAGAGGGAGGGTTGAGAGTGAGGGAGGATAGAGGGAGGAGCGTCGAGATAGGGAGGCAGGATTCAGAGGAACTAGGTATAGAAAAGAAGGTGTGGAGAGAGAGAGTAAATTGGGGAGAGCGAGAGAGGTGTGGGGGAAATCGGGGTGGGAGGAAGAGAGGGAGGGCATGAGGAGAGAGGGAGTGTTAAGAGAGAGGGAGATGGGACGGAAAGGAAGAGAGCAAGACTAATAGAGTGAGAATCAGGGAGGGAGGGCTGAGACAAAGAGAGGCAGAAGGAAAGAGAGATGGAGACAGAGTGGTAGAGGGAAGGGGAGGAAGTGAGAGCGAGAGAGCGAGGTGGGCAGGAGGGAGAGAGAGAGAGATGAGTACAGAGATACAGGCGGGAAGAGAGAGAACGAGTGGGCATGGATAGAGAGATGTATGAGGAAGATAGGGGTAGACATAGCCGCCGTGTGGGTAGAGAGAGAGGAGCAGGAAGGGAGAGAGGGAGGGGAGAAGTGATAGAAAAAGATAAGAAAGAGTCAGTGGGAGGAAGGGGAGTGAGGGAGGATTGAAACAGAAAGAAACAGGGTACAGAGACACAGAGAGGGCCACAGGGAGGTTGAGAGAGGGCCAAAGGGAGGTTTGAGAGAGGGCCAATGGGAGGGTTGTGACCGCATGGGAGGGGATGAAAACAGATGGAGAAATGGATTTTCAACGAATGGGAACGGGAGAGATAGGGAGAAGGGAGAGGAGTCGGGGTGGAGGAGTCAAAGGGAGGGGAGACAGAGAAAGAGAGGCCGGGTGTGGAGGGAGAAAGGGATGGGGAGGTGACCAAGCTAAAGATATAGCGTGGGAGAGAGTGAGAGCGAAGGGGAGAGAGGAAGTGAACGCGTGAGTGAAAGATAAATTGGGGTTTCGAGAGGTGGGAGAGAGAGAAGGGGAGACAGAGAGAGGGAGTAAGAGAGCGAGGAATGGGAGGAGTGAAAGAGAGAGGCGGGTAAGAGATTGAGCACTCTGGGGAGAGACAGAGAGGAGGGGAGATAGAGAGCGAGCTGGGTCAGACAGAAGAGAGGGAGTGGGAGACAAAGATAGTGGGAGTGGGGAGAGACGGAGCGAAATAGTTTGAGTATGTTGAGAGAGTGATGTGGGGAGGTAGGGGAAGAGGGAGAGGAAAGCTGGGGGAAGAGAGAGAGAAGTGGAGAGACAGAGAGAGGGGTGATGGTGCAGAAAGAGACCGGGAAGGATGAGGGAAAAGGGGCAGACAGGACAGAGTAGAAGAGAGAGAGGGAGGAGTAGAAATGGAGACAGAGAGGAGGGAATGGAAAGAGTGAGACGAGAACAGACAGAGGAGCAAGAGAGGCGTTGAGAGAGGGGGAGGAAGAAAGAGAAAGGGAGGGTAAAGTGAGATTGGGCGGTGGCAGAGAGAGTGAGGAGGAGAGAGCGAGGAAGGGGACAGAGAGGGAGAGGTACAGCCTGAGATAGGGAGGGACGAGGGAGAGAGGGTGGAGGGAACGACAGCAAAAGAGGCAGAGCAGTTTGGAGACAGAGAGGGCCACAGAGATTGTTGAGAGAGACAGCAGTGGGATTCAGAGAGGGGGAGACTGAGTGGGAGAAGAGAAAGAGGGAGGGTGGAGAGAGAAGGAGAGGACGAGTGAGGGGGAGGGGAAAAAAAGGAAGGTGATGGAGAGACGTCGGCCTGGGCTGAAGAGAGGGAGGATGCGGAAGAGAGATGAAGGGGATGACAGAGAGAGACGGAAGCTCGAGACAGAGATAGAGGGAGAGAAAGAGAGTGAGTAAGATATGGGAGGATGCGGGCTACAGAAAGCGGGGTAGAGAGAGTGAGGAGGGAGGGAGAAAGAGATGGAGAGAAGAATGAGAGAGACAGAAGGATAGGGAGGGTGGCGGAGAGAGAGAAGGGGACACAGATAGGGAGAACGAAAGAGAAAGGGAGTAAGAGAGTGACAGTGATGGCGATAGCGACAGTAAGCCTGCGACGAGAGAGACCGAGGGTGGATGGAGTTGAATAAAGGGAGAGTTGGGATTGAGGGAGTCGAGAGGAAAGGGTGTCGTGGTAAGGAGGTGGGAATATGAGGGAACGGGTAGACAGAGGGAGGGATGGAAAGAGCGAGACAGAGTTTGATCAGATGAGCGAGAAAGACGTGGGGAAATCAAAGGCCGAGAAAGAGCGGGAGTGGAGGGGGAGAGAGAGGACGGTTAGAGAGACGGACGTAGTAGAGAGAGGAAAAGAGAGAGTGACAGAGAGAGAGGCGGAAAAGCTGGGCTGCAATAAAGAGAGAGGCAGGAGGCAGAGTGATATAGAATGAGGGCTAGGGAGAGAGAGGGAAAGGAGAGGAAGTAAGAACGATAGAGGGACGTGGGTAGGAGAACATAGAACATAGAACATAGAACATAGAAGAATACAGCGCAGTACAGGCCCTTTGGCCCTCGATGTTGCGCCGATCCAAGCCCACCTAACCTATACTAACCCACTATCCTCCATATACCTATCCAATGCCCGCTTAAATGCCCATAAAGAGGGAGAGTCCACCACTGCTACTGGCAGGGCATTCCATGAACTTACGACTCGCTGAGTGAAAAACCTACCCCTAACTTGAGTCACATATCTACCCCCCCCTTAATTTAAAGCTATGCCCCCTTGTAATAACCGACTCCATACGCGGGAAAAGGTTCACACTGTCAACCCTATCTAACCCCCTAATCATCTTGTACACCTCAATCAAGTCACCCCTAAACCTTCTTTTCTCTAATGAAAACAGCCCCAAGTGTCTCAGTCTTTCCTCATACGATCTTCCTTCCATACCAGGCAACATCCTGGTAAACCTCCTCTGCACCCGTTCCAGTGCCTCCACATCCTTCTTCCCAAAGTGAATCACCTCACACTTAGCTACATTGAATTCCATTTGCCACCTTTCTGCCCACCTCTGCAGCTTCTCTATATCCTGCTGTAACCTGCCACATCCTTCCTCACTGTCAACAACTCCTCCGACTTTCGTATCATCCGCAAACTTGCTCACCCAACCTTCTAACCCCTCTTCCAGGTCATTTATAAAAATGACAAACAGCAATGGTCCCAAAACAGATCCTTGCGGAACACCGCTAGTGACGGCACTCCATGAAGAAACATTGCCATCAACTACTACCCTCTGTCTTCTTCCATCCAGCCAATTCCTAATCCAAACCTCCAACTCACCCTCAATGCCATATCTCCGTATTTTCTGCAGTAGCCTACCATGGGGAACCTTATCAAACGCCTTAGTAAAATCCATACAAACCACATCTACCGCTTTCCCCTCATCAACCTCCTTCGTCACCTTTTCAAAGAATTCAATAAGGTTTGTGAGGCACGACCTGCCCTTCACAAAACCATGCTGACTATGCTTGATCACATTATTCCTAACCAGATGTGCATAAATCCTATCCCTTACAATTCTCTCTAAGACTTTGCCCACAACAGAAGTGAGACTCACCGGCCTATAGTTACTAGGGTTATCCCTACTCCCCTTTTTGAACAAGGGAACCACATTTGCTATCCTCCAGTCTTCTGGCACTACTCCTGTAGACAAAGAGGACATAAAAAATTAAGGCCAATCGCTCTGCAATCTCCTCCCTTGCTTCCCAGAGAATCCTAGGATAAATGCCATCTGGCCCAGGGGACTTATCTGTTTTCACCTTTTCCAGGATTTCCAACACCTCTTCTCTACATACCTCAAAGCCATCCATTCTACTTATTTGTGACTCAGTATTCACATCGACGACAATGCCCTGTTCCTGAGTAAATACTGAAGAAAAGTATTCATTCAGTGTCTCCCCAATCTCTTCCGCCTCCACACGCAACTTCCCAGTACTATCCTTGACTGGACCTATTCCTACCCTAGTCATTCTTTTATTCCTAACATACCTATAGAAAGCCTTAGGGTTTTCCCTAATCCTACCGACTAAGGACCTTTCATGTCCCCTCCTTGCTGCTCTTAGCTCTCTCTTCAGGTCCTTCCTGGCTACCCTATAACTCTCAATCGCCCCAATTGAACCTTCACGTCTCATCTTGAGATAGGCCGCCCTCTTCCATTTAACAAGGGATTACAATTCCTTATTAAACCACGGCTCCCTCGCACGACCCTTTCCTCCCTGCCTGACAGGTACATAATTCTCAAGGACACTCAATAGTTGCTCCTTGAACAAGCTCCACATATCATTTACACTCTTGCCTTGGAGTCTACTTTTCCAAGCCACACATCCTAAATCATGCCTCACCGCATCATAATTTCCCTGACCCCAGCTATAACTCTTGCCCTGTAGTACACACTTATCCCTCTCCATCACGAGAGTAAAAATCACCGAATTATGGTCACTATCCCCAAAGTGCTCACCTACCTCTAATTCTAACACCTGGCCTGGTTCGTTACCCAGAACCAAATCCAGTATGGCCTCACCTCTTGTTGGCCTGTCTACATATTGTGTCAGGAAACTCTCCTGCACACATTGAACAAACACTGACCCATCTAACGAACTTGAGCTATAGCTTTCCCAATCAATATCAGGAAAGTTAAAGTCCCCCACAACAACCACCCTATTACTGTCACTCATCTCCTGAATCACCTTCCCTATCCTTTCTTCAATGATTCTAGGACTATTAGGAGGCCTGTAAAAGACTCCTAACAGGGTGACCTCACCTTTCCTATTCCTAACCTCAGCCCAAACTCCCTCAGATGGCAAGTCCTCATCCATCGTCCTTTCCACCACTGTAATACTATCTTTGACAAGCAATGCCACACCTCCCCCTCTTTTACCCCCACCTCTGACCCTACTAAAACATTTAAATCCTGGAACCTGCAACAGCCAATCCTGTCCCTGTTCTAGCCATGTCTCCGTAATAGCCACAACATCGAAGTCCCAGGTACCAACCCACGCTGCAAGTTCACCTACCTTATTTCGTATACTTCTTGCATTGAAGTATACACACTTCAAGCCACTTTCCTGTTTACAGGCACCCTCCTTTGAAATTGATGCCATGTTCCTAACCTCCGTACACTCCAGGCCCTGCACCCTGAAGCTACAATCTGGGTTCCCATGCCCCTGCAGAGTTAGTTTTAACCCCCCCCCCCCCAAGAGCACTAGCAAACCTCCCCCCAAGGATACTGGTGCCCCTCAGGTTCAGGTGTAGACCATCCTGTTTATAGAGGTCCCACCGTCCCCAGAAAGGACCCCAGTTATCCAAAAACCCGAATCCCTCCCTCCTGCACCATCCCTGTAGCCACGCGTTTAAGTGTTCTCTTTCCCTATTCCTCGAATCTCTATCACGTGGCACGGGTAACAAACCAGAGACAACAACTCTGTTCGTTCTAACTCTGAGCTTCCAACCTAGCTCCCTGAAAGCCTGTCTAACATCCTCGGCACTCCTCCTACCTATGTCGTTGGTGCCAATATGGACCACGACTTCGGGCTGCTCCCCCTCCCCCTCCAGGACCCGGAAAACACGATCAGAGACATCACGTACCCTTGCACCTGATTGGGAACATACCAAACGTGAGTCTCTCTCGTTCCCACAAAACCGCCTATCTGTGCCCCGAACTATCGAGTCCCCAATTACTACTGCTCTGCTCTTCTTCACCCTTCCCTTCTGAGTAACGGGGACAGGCTCCGTGCCAGAGACCTGAGCCCCGTTACTTACCCCTGGTAAGTCATCCCCCCCACAAGTATCCAAAACGGTATACTTGTTCTTGAGGGGAACGGCCGCAGGGGGTCCCTGCACTGGCTGCTTCCTCCCAGTCCCCCTCACTGTCACCCATCTATCTGCCATCTTTGGAGTTACTACTTCCCTATAACTCTGATCTATGACCCCCTCTGCCTCCCGAATGATCCGAAGTTCATCCAAATCCAGCTCCAGTTCCCTAACACGGTCTTGGAGGAGCTGGAGATGGGTGCACTTCCTGCAAGTGTAATCGGCAGGGACGTCGATGGCATCCCTCACCTCATACATGTTGCAGGAGGAACATTGCACTGCCTTCACTGCCATCCCTCTAAAGCTAACTTTTAAAAAAAAACTGGGTCTAAAGAATACAACAAGCAAAATTCAGCACTTACCTACTTACCACAACAGATGTTATTATTAGGTTAGAGTAGGAGGGCGGGTGGGAGGCACTACCCGTGTAGTGCCTCGGGTTCCTCTCCTTCGCGCTTTTAAAGGGGGAAAAAACCTACCCAGGTAAGTTTACACTAACTGCTTCCGGGTCTCGGCTGCCCCTCTGGTCGTCGTCACTTCCCCCTGGTGCTCCCGCTCTTTCTGTGAAGAGAGAGTGAAAGAGAAAAAAAAAACACCGCTGCCCGCTCCCGGTAAGTACTTTTAAAACCAAACGGTCTTACCTTCGCTGCTGCTCGCACTGGAAATGACCGACGGCTTCGAAGGGTGAGTATAAATACTCACCGCTTTCCTTCCCGGCTGCCCCTCTGGTCGTCGTCACTTCCCCCTGGTGCTCCCGCTCTTCTTCAGCGAGAGAGAGAGGATGACAGAGATATCGGCGGGGAGAAAGAGATGGAGTTGGCAGGGGTAGAGAGATGGGGAGGGAGATATAGGAATACATGGCAGCCATGGGGGGAAGAGAGACGGAAGAGGAGGAAAGGAGAGTGGGATGGAGAATTGAGAAATCCAGGGAGGTGAAAGAGACAGAGGGGGAGAGACAGAGCAATGGGGGATTGAGAGATAAAGAAAGGAATGGGAGAGAGAGCAGGAGAGGGAGACAGATGATTGTAAGGAAGGGGAGAGCGCTGGAGGTATGAGAGAGAGAGAGAAAGGGGAGAGAGGGGAGGAGAGAGAGGGGAGAAGGAGAGAAATTGGATGTGGGAGAGAGTGTGGATGGAGAGGGAAAGTGGATGAAGGAAGAGAGGGTGAGGCAGGTAGAGGGGTAGAGAGTAGGGGTTGATAGAGAATGGCGAGAGAGAAGCTGAGCTGGAGTGTGGTGGAAGGATCAGTAGAGGGAGCGAGTGAGAGAGGGAGGGAGAGATAAGGATTGGGAGAATAAGAGTGACATAGAGGGAGGGAATAGAGCGGGAGAGAGTTGTCCTGGGTTATAGAGAGAGAGAAGCGAGAGAGAGGGAGAACGAGTGAAAAAGAGAAGGAGGAGTGAGTGACACATGAGTGAACGAGAGGGAGGGAGAGAGAAAAGGAGCGAGGGGAGAGAGAGAGATGGGGACAGGGCTAGATAAGTTTTGTCTTGTGAGAGTGACTTGGATGGTTCAGAGTGAGAGATGGAGGGAGTATGGGAGCAGCAATGAAATATAATCTGCTCAGTGTGATTTCTGGTAAGTATCCAATTGTAAATGGTACTGTTGTGGAAATGCTATTGGAATGCTAATACGGACCAGGCTGACGCTCTGGCAGCTGTTGGATGTTAAAAACGAGTAACAAAATTTAGAGATTTAAAATCTCCTGGCAGTTATTGTGCACGTGAAGCCAATATCCATTGCAAATACCAATTTACTTTACCAATGTACTTTCAGGAAACAGGTATGTGATAAACTCTTCAATGGTGTCTGAAATGGCCAATCAAGACACCTAAACTGGTGCAATGTATGAAAAGATCAAACCAGGTAGAACACACGGCAACAGCCTCGGTATCAGAAAAGGGGATGGGAGACACAGTTCTGGCGACACTGCAGAGACGTCTTCGTCACATCTGAGAACTTATGACAAAATTTACAGACTGCACGGTAAAAGGAGAAGGATCAGGTCATCCAACCCATTGTGTATTCGGCCATTCAATTTCATGACCGAATTTCTCTTCAGTGTACTTCTCCCACAACATGCTCATATCCCTTGTGATTAGCTATCGGAAAAAAATGTAAAATAGGGTCTTTAGTTATCACTTCTGTCCATCAATTTTGCTTCCCCAGGAAATAAAGTGATGAATACGCCTCTATCCCAAAACCACACATGTCCTCTCCTCATTAATTGAGAGTTGAGATCTCCTCATTTATATTCAGTATCTTGGCTTCCACAGCATTATGTGGGGGAGAATTCTCCAGGTTCACCAGCCTCTGAGTGCAAACTTTTATCCTCATTTCAACGCAGAGTGTCCTGCTTAAACTTAAGAATGTGGTCCCTTGTTTGAGCCGTCCCAGGCAGGGGACTTATCAGCCCTGTTGCCAATCTGTCTCACCTCGTCAGATGTTTATATATTTTCGTGAGATCGCCACTCATTTTCCACAATCTCATATAAGACTGACCCAGTAGGCCCAAACCGTGCTCACACAATAAGCTTCTCATCACAGTGATCAGATGGACCTCCTTCAGTGCACTTGTGCAATGCCCGGTTTGGCCCTTATTCGGTAAGGCAACCAGAATTGCACATATACTGCACAATCTTCGGGATGCATTTCACCAAGACTGTGCACAGCTATGGTAAGACGCTCTTACGCTTGAACTCAGATCCCCAAAATCGAAGTCAAAACAGCATTTATCTTCCTTACTACGTTCTGTCCTGTAATGATGCCAACAATGACTGCTGTACAAGAAGATTCAAGACCAGTTCAATGTTATAGCTAGCCCCATCTTGGTATATGTACACTGATCAGCGTGAAATTGCCATTCCCAGTATTGACGTCTATCTTCAGAACTCACCACTGGAATTCAGAGGTCTGTGCAGAAACAAACAAAACAAGGAGCCTAAGTCTCTTTTTCGAGCAATATGTTTCAAACAGCTCCAGCCTTTGAAGCCTCTCCCTGTCGATCTAATCTTCCAACCCTCACAACAACTTTGAATTTCTTTTTCAAACCATTTCAAGTTCCACGAATTTTTTCCAACAGAAAAAATCAGAATTGCACAAAATATTCCAAAATTGGCCAAAACATGACCACCCAATTCCGACACGCAATGTTCTGATCAATAAAGGTAAGCATAGCAAACGCCCTCTTCACGATGTTATCCACCTGCGTCTCGAATTGTAACGAGTGTGAACCAGCACTCCAAGACGTACAAGATTATCAGAGGATTCGATAGCGCAGACAGTGAAAGACGTTTTCCCAGGATGATGACGTCAGCTTGTACGAGATGGCCCAACTACAAATTGAGGAGTGATAGATTTAAGACAGATGTCAGAGGCAGGTTCTTCATGCAGAGAGTCTAAGGGCATGAAATGCCCTACCTGCTAAGGTAGTCAACTCAGTCACATTAGGGAGATAAGGACACGGCTGATTTTTGGACAGTGTAGGGGGGCGAGCTGGGAAGAGTTCACAGGTCGCAGGAACATTGAGGGCCGAAGGGTGTGTTCTGCGCTATATTGTTTTTTATTCTATGTTCTATGTCCCTCTGTTCAGCAATACATCCTCTCTGCAGACTTGGAAACAATGCATTTGATTCTCTCAAAAGAATGTTGATAGCACCAAACTGTGGCACAGATAGGCGGTTTTGTGGGAACGAGAGAGACTCACGTTTGGTATGTTGCCTCCCAGGTGCAAGGGTACGTGATGTCTCTGATCGTGTTTTCCGGGTCCTGGAGGGGGAGGGGGAGCAACCCGAAGTCGTGGTCCACATTGGCACCAACGACATAGGTAGGAGGAGTGCTGAGGATGTTAGACAGGCTTTCAGGGAGCTAGGTTGGAAGCTCGGAGTTAGAACAAACAGAGTTGTTGTCTCTGGTTTGTTACCCGTGCCACGTGATAGAGATTCGAGGAATAGGGAGAGAGAACAATTAAATGCGTGGCTTCAGGGATGGTGCAGGAGGGAGGGGTTCCAGTTTTTGGATAACTGGGGTTCTTTCTGGGGACGGTGGGACCTCTATAAACAGGATGGTCTACACCTGAACCTGAGGGGAACCAGTATCCTTGGGGGGAGGTTTGCTAGTGCTCTTGGGGGGGGTTTAAACTAACTCGGCAGGGGCATGGGAACCCAGATTGTAGCTTCAGGGTGCAGGGCCTGGAGTGTAGGGAGGTGAGGAACATGGCATCAATTTCCAAGGAGGGTGCCTGTAAACAGGGAAGTGGCTTGAAGTGTGTATACTTCAATGCAAGAAGTATACGAAATAAGGTAGGTGAACTTGCAGCGTTGGTTGGTACCTGGGACTTCGATGTTGTGGCTATTACGGAGACATGGCTAGAACAGGGACAGGATTGGCTGTTGCAGGTTCCGGGATTTAAATGTTTTAGTAGGGTCAGAGGTGGGGGTAAAAGAGGGGGAGGTGTGGCATTGCTTGTCAAAGATAGTATTACAGCGGTGGAAAGGACAATGGATGAGGACTTGCCATCTGAGGTAGTTTGGGCTGAGGTTAGGAATAGGAAAGGTGAGGTCACCCTGTTAGGAGTCTTTTACAGGCCTCCTAATAGTCCTAGAATCATTGAAGAAAGGATTGGGAAGGTGATTCAGGAGATGGGTGACAGTAATAGGGTGGTTGTTATGGGGGACTTTAACTTTCCTGATATTGATTGGGAAAGCTATAGCTCAAGTTCGTTAGATGGGTCAGTGTTTGTTCAATGTGTGCAGGAGAGTTTCCTGACACAATATGTAGACAGGCCAACAAGAGGTGAGGCCATACTGGATTTGGTTCTGGGTAACGAACCAGGCCAGGTGTTAGAATTAGAGGTAGGTGAGCACTTTGGGGATAGTGACCATAATTCGGTGATTTTTACACTCGTGATGGAGAGGGATAAGTGTGTACTACAGGGCAAGAATTATAGCTGGGGTAAGGGAAATTATGATGCGGTGAGGCATGACTTAGGATGTGTGGCTTGGAAAAGTAGACTCCAAGGCAAGAGTGTAAATGATATGTGGAACTTGTTCAAGGGGCAACTATTGAGTGTCCTTGATAATTATGTACCTGTCAGGCAGGAAGGAAAGGGTCGTGCGAGGGAGCCGTGGTTTAATAAGGAATTGGAATCCCTTGTTAAATGGAAGAGGGCGGCCTATCTCAAGATGAGACGTGAAGGTTCAATTGGGGCGATTGAGAGTTATAGGGTAGCCAGGAAGGACCTGAAGAGAGAGCTAAAAGCAGCAAGGAGGGGACATGAAAGGTCCTTAGTCGATAGGATTAGGGAAAACCCTAAGGCTTTCTATAGGTATGTTAGGAATAAAAGAATGACTAGGGTAGGAATAGGTCCAGTCAAGGATAGTAGGGGGAAGTTGCGTGTGGAGGCGGAAGAGATTGGGGAGACACTGAATGAATACTTTTCTTCAGTATTTACTCAGGAACAGGGCATTGTTGTCGATGAGAATACTGAGTCACAAATAAGTAGAATGGATGGCTTTGAGGTATGTAGAGAAGAGGTGTTGGAAATCCTGGAAAAGGTGAAAATAGATAAGTCCCCTGGGCCTGATGGCATTTATCCTAGGATTCTCTGGGAAGCAAGGGAGGAGATTGCAGAGCCATTGGCCTTGATTTTTATGTCCTCTTTGTCTACAGGAGTAGTCCCAGAAGACTGGAGGATAGCAAATGTGGTTCCCTTGTTCAAAAAGGGGAGTAGGGATAACCCTAGTAACTATAGGCCGGTGAGTCTCACTTCTGTTGTGGGCAAAGTCTTAGAGAGAATTGTAAGGGATAGGATTTATGCACATCTGGATAGGAATAATGTGATCAAGGATAGTCAGCATGGTTTTGTGAAGGGCAAGTCGTGCCTCACAAACCTTATTGAATTCTTTGAAAAGGTGACGAAGGAGGTTGATGAGGGGAAAGCGGTAGATGTGGTATATATGGATTTTAGTAAGGCGTTTGATAAGGTTCCCCATGGTAGGCTACTGCAGAAAATACGGAGATATGGCATTGAGGGTGAGTTGGAGGTTTGGATTAGGAATTGGCTGGATGGAAGAAGACAGAGGGTAGTAGTTGATGGCAAAGTTTCTTCATGGAGTGCCGTCACTAGCGGTGTTCCGCAAGGATCTGTTTTGGGACCATTGCTGTTTGTCATTTTTATAAATGACCTGGAAGAGGGGTTAGAAGGTTGGGTGAGCAAGTTTGCGGATGATACGAAATTCGGAGGAGTTGTTGACAGTGAGGAAGCATGTGGCAGGTTACAGCAGGATATAGAGAAGCTGCAGAGCTGGGCAGAAAGGTGGCAGATGGAATTCAATGTAGCTAAGTGCGAGGTGATTCACTTTGGGAAGAATAACAAAAAGATGGGGTACTGGGCTAATGGTCGGATACTTGGTAGTGTGGATGAGCAGAGGGATCTTGGTGTCCATGTACACAGATCTCTGAAAGTTGCCACCCAGGTAAATAGTGCGGTGAGGAAGGCATATGGCGTACTGGCTTTTATTGGTAGAGGAATTGAGTTCCGGAGTCCTGAGGTCATGATGCAGTTGTATAAGACTCTGGTACGGCCGCATCTGGAATATTGTGTGCAGTTTTGGTCGCCATACTATAGGAAGGATGTGGAGGCATTGGAACGGGTGCAGAGGAGGTTTACCAGGATGTTGCCTGGTATGGAAGGAAAATCGTATGAGGAAAGACTGAGGCACTTGGGGCTGTTTTCACTAGAGAAAAGAAGGTTTAGGGGTGACTTGATTGAGGTGTACAAGATGATTAGGGGGTTAGATAGGGTCGAAAGTATGAACCTTTTCCCGCGTATTGAGTCGGGTATTACAAGGGGGCATAGCTTTAAATTAAGGGGGGGTAGATATAGGACTGATGTTAGGGGTAGGTTCTTCACTCAGCGAGTCGTTAGTTCATGGAATGCCCTGCCAGTAAAAGTGGTGGACTCTCCCTCTTTATGGGCATTTAAGAGGGCATTGGATAGGTATATGGAGGATAGTGGGTTAGTGTAGTTTAGGTGGGCTTGGATCGGCTCAACATCGAGGGCCCAAGGGCCTGTACTGCGCTGTATTCTTCTATGTTCTATGTTCTATGTTCTATGTATGACATCCCATGAGCCTTTCACTCCAAAATGAATATTCCTTTATTCTTGTGTTTCTAATGGAAGATAGTGGTCGTGGAGGAGTCCTGTGCTGCAGGTTGGCCACTCTGACTGCCTTGCATTTTTTTCTCCAGTTTCTTGTTTTTTGTCGTTTACTTAGTTAAATCTCAGCTCTGCCATCACTTGGATGGTGGCGATCGCCCAAAACTGTCTGCGTGCAGTTTGCACATTCTCCACGTGCCTGCGTGGGTTTCCTCTGGGTGTTCCAGTTTCCTCCCAAAGTCCAAAGTCAGATGAATTGTTCATGGCTGTTTGACTGTTTTTTGTGCATTAATCAGAGGTAAATAAGTCTGGTTGGTGACTCTTCGGAGGGTCAGTGTGTACTTGTTGGGCTGAAGAGCCTGTTTCCAAACTATTGGGAATCTAATCTGAAAAAGTGCACATCAAGTTGTTTTGAGCTGGGGCCAACGAGTCGGCCTAGACCAGGGCCTGGAGTGTGCACATAGAGATAGATCCATTTTGAGAACTTCGAGATTGGCCCAGGTTGTAGTCTTTGAGATGTGTCCACAATGTGGACCTGGAAATGGGCACAGGTGTGTACTTCGAGATGGGCCAATGGGCGGTTCTTCAGGAGGGCGCAGAGTGCGAACCTTGACTGGACCCAGCGCACAGGAGAGTGAGTTATTACTGGCTTTTGTGAAAACGGCAGCAGACGTACAATCAGTAGCTGCTGCCGAGTTTTCGTAAGATTTGTACCTCAGGTTGAGTTTATGGTTGTAGGTTTGCTCGCTGAGCTGGAACATGGCTGCTGCATGGTCGGAGAGACCAGATCAGTGGCACAAGATGGCCCACGTGGATTAGCAAATTTGACAGCAATGGTCTCCAATGTAGATGGAACGGAGGTGTTGCTGGAAGGGTGGCGGTGCAGGAATCATCAATGTTCATGACTTGTCGCAGGATTGATGGACTCCCGCCAGTCTAAACTCTCCCTATTTCTTTGTTCTTATACTGCTCAAAATGACAGATTTCCTGTTAACAAATGAAAACATTCGCCCTATTTTATTGTATTTTTACTGCAAAACACATGTGTCAAGAAAATGAAAATTCTACCCACTGTTCCATGCCAACTCAACTATTCTTCAAACATTTATTTATATTAGCCCCAATCCAATAGGATTTGATATTTACCAATAAGATAAAAACATTAACAATGATCCTGTTTATAATCCAAACATATTGCAAACTGGTTTTCTGTAATTTATCGGTAAGTCGGTTTTTCAAATGGAATTTCTGCTTCATCAATCTATCTTGACTTTGTCTCTGCTGATTACTTTCAGTTCCAATAATTTCTGCAAAACTGTTTATTCAATAAATTCGTTTTATTTTTGCACACCAGACGTAGATTTCCCAGTATTGCTGGGAACCGTTTTGTTTTGATTTTTCCTTCTTCGAAGACAGAACGGAAGTGGCTGTTTCATTGTTCAGCCTTTTCCCTGTTCTCCAATCTCAATTCATTGGTTTCAGAATGTAACAAGGGTGCAGTTGCTTTCTCCAACCTTTGCCATTGGAACACTTTTAGAAGCTGTTAAAGTCCATGCTTTTGCACAATGCTCAAACATTCATTCGAAATCCATCAGTTCAAGACTCAACCTACACAATGATTGACCTTCCATAATCACAGATACCAGACGGAAATACAAAACGATCATCATTAGACCGACATTCAAAGATGAGGGCCTTAGCCGAGAATGTTATCACACTTCAGGTGCTCGTGCAAGTCCGTTTTGACAGTTGTGAGCTTACCTGTGACATCGCCTCTCTCAGGAAGTACACTCCAGACTCGAATAGAATTTGAAACAAAATAGATCTTCCAGTCCTCTTTTAACATCAAACACTTCATTTCCAAAGTGTTCTCCCTTGTTCCTCGCCCTTTGTCTTGAACCATCAACTGCTGTCTATCCATCATAACCATTTCACTTATAAACTGGTAACTCTGAAGCACGTCCCCCTTAGACTTCTCTGCTCCAAAGGAAACAACAAGGTCTTATCCAGCCTCTCTTAATAGCTGATATGCTCCAACCCAGGGAACATCATGGTTAATCACCTCTATAACACAATCACATCCTTCCTGTGATGTGACAAGAAGAACGAGACCCAGTATGCCATCTTGGCATAGACAATGTCCTGTATTGGCCTTTTAATCAATGGCTTCATGAAAAAACACGATTCCTACGGTACCTTACACCTTCTTTAACTTGTCCATTAGCCTGTCCATTCACTTCAGGAATCCGTGGAGAATCGCCTCTTCAGCTGGCTAATGCGCTGCCATTCTTTGAGTACTCGCCGCCTCGTTCCTTCTTCCTCGGTGGATAATTTCATATTTAATGGAGTTACATTTCATCCGCCATTGAACTGCCAGTCTGACCATTGCATCCATATATTCCTGTAGCATAATGGCTGTGTAGATATCCGTGACAACTCCCTTTGCAGGGAATGCGCGAATATACTTATTACACCCCCCATTCATATTCCTCTCTACATCATTCAGAAATACCACACATAATGCGCAACACAGCGCTGATCCCTGTAGCAGACCAGGAGGCCTTGTTCTCCTGCTGAAAAATGGCTTCAAATACGACCCACTGTCTCCTGCACTAAAATATTTTCGAATGTAATGTGTTAAAATGGTCATATTATAATAATATTTTGCTTTTTTTAATCAGTTTCATATTTGGGGTTTTGAACGAACTAATGAGGCGAGTATCTCAAACAAACTTAATCAATGTTGTTGCACATAGGTAAATTCCGTTAAGGTTATCATCACTATTGTTGTTCAAATATTGCCTCGAAATGGAAATCTTTTATCTCCTTTCCGTAGTTTCTCCAATACATTCCTGAGCAATGATTTGATACTGACTTCTCTATGGTTATCTATTACATCCCTGATATATTTCCCATCCAGTGGAACCACATTAATTGTTGTTTGTTTCTCTGGCAGGTCCCGTGGCTATTTTGTTACATTTGATGTATGCTTAGAATATACTGGGATTCTCCATAAGCCTGTTTGCCAACAGTTCTCCGGGTCCTGTGGTAGACAATCTCCTCCATGTGATTTTCCTAAGTTTCACTGCGATCACCTCTCATTCCTTGAAACTGTTGACAACAAAGACCGAGTTCACTCATCAGACAATCTTGGCATCTGAGGAATTAATCTGGAGAATTCCATACAGCAAGTATAGTCAATATATGATGCTTTGCATCACGACACCAAAACTGTACACAGTCACCAGATACAGTCTCATGAACACGGTGTAAGTGTTGCAATATGTCCTTACTTTGAGTCGGATCAGATGCTGATATCTGTCCTGAAAACAACAAATAGTCGGGTTCACAGCCGGTCAGACAGCATCCATGGAAAGAGAGAAAAATAACATTGCAATCATCACCTGCATGCTTGAAATGAATTTAGATATAATTTTAAACTTCCTATTTTCAGGTGCTGCTCCGAATGCCCTTACTTTCTGAGTATCAAATATCACATTCTTTATAATAAATTCATTCTCGTTGATGAAAGGTTTTATGGTCTGTAGTTCTCCATTGTCCCTCTTCTTCCTTTTTTGCATCAATGGAATGCATTTATGATGAAAGTGAATAGGGAAGAATAAATTGATTGGCAACACAATCGATAGATCGTCCTGTGAAATTCTGGTATGAAGGACAGCTGGTCCATCAGACCCATCAATACTCAGTCTTCCAGATACTAACATGCCACTGAAATGCATGCTTTCCGGGTTTAGTTGCACATGTCGCATGATCCTGTGGTATTTCCGAGAGATTTTCTGTATCCTTCTCTGGGAGACGTGTCAAAACCCACGCATAACCCACCGTGCCACATACTTGTGGGGGGGACGACTTACCAGAGGTAAGCAATGGGGTTCAGGCCTCTGGCACGGAGCCTGTCCCCGTTGCTCAGAAGGGAAGGGTGGAGAAGAGCAGAGCAATAGTTATTGGGGACTCGATAGTTCGGGGCACAGATAGGCGGTTTTGTGGGGGCGAGAGAGACTCACGTTTGGTATGATGCCTCCCAGGTGCAAGAGTGATCGTGTTTTTGGGGTCCTTAAGGGGGAGGGGGAGCAGCCCGAAGTCGTGGTCCACATTGGCACCAACGACTGAGGTAGGAATAGGGCTGAGGATATTCGACAGGCTTTCAGGGAGCTAAGTTGGAAGCTCAGAGTTAGAACAAACAGAGTTGTTGTCTCTGGTTTGTTACCCGTGCCACGTGATAGAGAGTCGAGGAATAGGGAGAGAAAACAGTTAAATGCGTGGTTACAGGGATGGTGCATGAGGGAGGGATTCCGGCATCTGGATAACTGGCATTCTTTCTGGGGAAGGTGGGACTTCTATAAAGAGAATTGTCTAAACCTGAACCTGAGGGGCACCAGTATCCTTGGGGGGAGGTTTGCTAGTGCTCTTCGGGGTTGTTTAATCTAACTCTGCAGGGGCATGGGAACCTAGACTGTCGATTTAGGGTGCAGGACCTGGAGTGTAGGGAGGTTAGGAACATGGCATCAATCTCAAATGAGGGTGCCTGTAAACAGGAAAATAGCTTGAAGTGTGCATACTTCAATGCAAGAAGTATATGAAATAAGGTAGGTGAACTTGCTTGGGTTGGTACCTGGGATATCGGTGTTGTGGCTATTACGGAGCCATGGGTAGAACAGGGACAGGATTGGCTGTTGCGTGTTCCAGGCTTTAAATGTTTTAGTAGGGTCAGAGGTGGGGGTAAAAGAGGAGCATGTGTGGCACTGCTTGTCAAAGATAGTATTACAGCGGTGGAAAGGACGATGGATGAAGACTCGCCATCTGAGGTAGTTTGGACTGAGGTTCGGAATAGGAAAGGTGAGGTCACCCTGTTAGGGGTTTTCTACAGGCCTCCTAATAGTCCTAGAGACGTTGAAGAAAGGATTGCGAGGATGATTCAGGAGAAGAGTGAAAGTAATAGGGTGGTTGTTATGGGGGACTTTAACTTTCCAGATATTGACTGGGAAAGCTTTATCTCGAGTTCGTTAGATGGGTCGGTGTTTGTCCAATGTGTGAGGCGGGTTTCCTGACACAATATGTAGACAGGCCAACAAGAGGTGAGGCCATACTGGATTTGGTTCTGGGTAGCGAACCAGGCCAGGTGTTAGAATTGAAGGTAGGTTAGCACTTTGGGGACAGTGACCACAATTCGGTGACTTTTACTCTAGTGATGGAGAGGGATAAGTGTGCACTGCAGGGCAAGAGTTATAGCTGGGGGCAGGGAAATTATGATGCGGTGAGGCACGACTTAGGACGCTTCGCTTGGAAAAGTAGGCTTCAAGGGAAGGGCGCAATTGATATGTGGAGCTTGTTCAAGGAGCAACTATTGAGTGTCCTTGATAAGTATGTACCTGTCAGGCAGAGAGGAAAGGGTCGTGTGAGGGAGTCATGGTTTAATAAGGAATTGGAATCCCTTGTTAATGGGAAGAGGGCAGCCGATGTAAAGATGAGGCGTGAAGGTTCAATTGGGGTGATTGATAGTTATAAGGTAGCCAGGAAGGATCTCAAGAGAGAGCTAAAAGCCGAAAGGACGGGACATGAAAAGTCCTTCGTTGGTAGGATTAGGGAAAACCCTAAGGCTTTCTATATGGATGTCACGAATAAAAAAATGACTAGGGTAGGAATAGGTCCAGTCAAGGATTGTTGTGGGAAGTTGCGTGTGGAGGCTGAAGAGATTGGGGAGACACTGAATGAATACTTTTCGTCAGTATTCACTCAGGAACACAACATTGTTGCCGATGTGAATACTGAGTACACAATTAATTAGAATGGATGGCTTTGAGGTATGTAGGGAAGAGGCGTTGGAAATTCTGGAAAGGGTGAAAATAGATAAGTCCCCTGGATCTGATGGCATTTATCCTAGGATTCTCTGGGAAGCAAGGGAGGAGATTGCAGAGCCATTGGCCTTGATTGTTATGTCCTCGTTGTCTACAGGATTAGTGCCAGAAGACTGGAGGATAGCAAATGTGGTTCCCTTGTTCAAGAAGGGGAGTAGGGATAACCCTTGTAACTGTAGGCCGGTGAGTCTCACTTCTGTTGTGGCAAAGTCTTAGAGAGAATTGTAAGGGATAGGATTTATGAACATCTGGAGAGGAATAATGTGATCAAGGATAGTCAGCATAGTTTTGTGAAGGGCAGGTCGTGCCTCACAAACCTTATTGCATTCTGTGAGAAGGTTACGAAGGAGGTGGACGAGGGTAAAGCCGTAGATGTGGAGTATATGGATTTTAGTAAGGTATTTGATAAGGTACCCATGGTATGCAACTGCACAAAATACGAAGGTATGGCATTGAGGGTGAGTTGGAGGTTTGGATTAGGAATTTGCTGGCTGGAAGAAGACAGAGGGTAGTAGTTGATGGTAAATGTTCATCTTGGAGTGCAGTTACTAAGGATGTTCCGCAAAGACCTGTTTTGGGACCATTGCTGTTTGTCATTTATATAAATGACCTGGAGGAGGGGCGAGAAGGTTGGGTGAGCAAGTTTGTGGATGATGCGAAAGTCTGTGGAGTTGTTGACAGTGAGGAAGGATTTGGCAGGTTACAGCGGGATATAGATAAGCTGCAGAGCTGGGCAGATAGGTGGCAAATGGAGTTCAATGTCGGTAAGTCTGAAGTGACTCACTTTGGTAAGAGTAACAAGAAGATGAGGTACTGGGCTAATGGTAGGATACTTGGTAGTGTGGATGACCAGAGAGATCTTGGTATCCATGTACACAGATTTCTGAAAGTTGCCACCCAGGAAATAGTGCGTGAAGAAGGCATATGGTGTACTGGCTTTTATTGTTAGAGGAATTGAGTTCCGGTATCCTGAGGTCATGTTGCAGTTGTATAAGACTCTGGTGCGGCCGCAACTGGGGTATTGTGTGCAGTTTTGGTCGCCATACTATAGGAAGGATGTGGAGACACTGGAACGGGTGCAGAGGAGGTTTACCAGGATGTTGCCTGGTATGGTAGGAAGATCGTATGAGGAAAGGCTGAAGCACGTGGGGCTGTTTTCATTGGAGAAAAGAAGGCGTAGGGGTGATTTGATAGAACTGTATAGGATGATGAGGGGTTTAGATAAAGTCGACCATGAGAACCTTTTTCTATGCATGGAGTCAGCTATTACGAGGGGGCGTAGCTTTCAATTAAGGGGTGGTAGGTAGAGGACAAATGTTCGGGGTAGATTCTTTACTCAGCGAGTCGTGAGTTCATGGAATGCCCTGCCAGTAGCAGTGGTGGACTCTCCTTCTTTATGGGTATTTAAACGGGCATTGGATAGGCATATGGAGGATAGTGGGCTAGTGTAGGTTAGGTGGACTTGGATCGGTGCAACATCGTGGGCCAATGGGCCTGTACTGCGCTGTATTTTTCTATGTTCTACGTTCTGTGTTCAAACATCTTTTCATATATTCAAAACCTTGAAAGTATTTTAACGTTTGTATCAGTGTCTGCTTCATCAAGCTTGTACTTTCCCAGGCTCAGTGAGATGGATGCATGGACAGCAGATGTCGTCGCACCTGATAGTGCACTCGTTCCACAAGGGAATTTTCTTCTCTTACAGGCATTTATCCCCATGCTAACTCTTGCTGATCGACTATTATGCAGCACTGTCCAGATGATATGTGACTGGGGCTCGTGACTGGGCTGAGTGCCCTCTTGCTCATTGTCGGGGAATGAACGTTTGCTAATTGTTAAATGATTGTAACCTACACAACCACTCAGCTCTCTCCGTCTCGTCGGAGTGACTTTTGACAATAAGATCGACTTGTCTCTCCCCTTGAGCACACGGCAGTCAATACCTCAAGATTTGTGTGGCGCAGGTTATTGTTCCGTGAAATTGGACCGCAACAAGCGAGTCACCCAAAGCATAATTTTATCCCAGTTCTTAAAGTTGAAGACATCTGCAGGACTTCTATTACACGAGATTTTTGGACCTGAAACTTTTATTTTTTTCTTTTTATTTGCAATCTCCCTGAGTCGGCGATTTTGTTTTTACTTGAAAAGGGAGACGAGAATTCTTCCCTTAAACAATCGGGTTGAGTTTTGAGTTGAGAAGTGAGACGCAGTTTCCTCCCTTACGAAACCGTGCTCTGTGTTTTCTTTACTATTACGGGATTGTGTTTTGATTGAAGAAGGTAATCGACGTTTTGTCCCTGAACCGACGATGTTCTGCGTTTTTATTTCACTAATAAGAGGTTGGGTTTGAGTTTATAAGGCGTACGCGGTTCCTCATTGGATGTATGGGGTCCTGCGTTGTTTTAAACACTATTTTCTCGCCACAACACAGGAGAGTTTAATTCAACGCGGGTGGCGTTTCCCTACGTTGCCGGCCAGAGTGTTTTACTTTTGGCTGTGGCACCAGAGGCTTTTTTGCTTTCATTTTGTTTTGATCCCGCAGGATCATTTTCTTTTTCCTCTTACATTCAGTGAGCTTCGGACAACGACCTGTGGCACGAGCGGTTGCTTTTGGAGGGTTTCATAAAATTCCTCCAGCATTTTGTCCTTTGAGCCAACTGGCATGAGTAGGGAGCTGGGTTCCCTATTAAGTACGGGCTGTTCTGAATATCTGAAGCAATCTTGGGTTGAAGGAGACCGCGCCACACTTTGCCTTGTGTTGTTGGCAGGGATCCCGAAATTTGTTGTCTGAATCTGTTTCTTTGTTGTATCTGTTTTTTCTTGTCATGCTTTGCTGTTTTGTCTTGCTTGTGTGTTCGGCTTTGGCCTGTTTGTTTTGGTGTTTGTCCTTTGCTTCCTGTTGTTCTTTTCTTCCATTCCAGGATAATGGAATCGCTGAATTCTAAATGCAGGAGAATGTCTGCCGGCAGGGACAAATCAAACCAATCTCGCTGATCAAGGTCTATTTGTGTCTCGAAGAAAACACAGAAACGTCGTGCTAAATATGCTCCAATCAAGGTAATAGATATCCTGGTCCTTCCAGGTCACAGGCTGATAATCTTTGAGAGATGAAATATAGAGGGCGTTTGCTCTTTTGTCCCGTTCAAAATTAAAAAGGAAAGCTCGCCAGGTGCAAAATGCTACTAGAAATGCTGATACCATTCTCGCTAATCGGCCACAAGATATTGGCGTGATTATTGAACGGGGTTCTAGTTTCCGGACCGAAAGTGATGCTGAGAGCATCTTCGGCTTTTCGAAGTTAGTTTTTAAAAATTTGGTGGATCCAGGGGTTATGACAGGCGAAACCCCATTTGATAAGCCCTGGACACAATCTAAGCTTCGCAGCATGCTCCGAGATTCCCCGATCCGTTAGAGTGTCCAGTAATGTTTTTAATTGGCTTTACAAATCTGCAGTAATTCCAGTTGCTTCCTTCAGGATGTCCAAAATTTAATGAATTTGTGCAATTTTTGGGCAACATTGGGCAATTATTAAATGCTCAGTTGTATTTCCCCTGGGTGTTGGACACACGTAGTGGCATGAACAACTTGCCATGCTCATTCTGTTAGAAATGCAAACGAAACAGCTGGAAGGTTTTAGATTTTGGTTCAGCAGCCATGTGTCACAGCCATGATTTATGAGTCTGAACTTCGTAACTTGAATATTCTGGAATGCGACTTCCTCATTACCCTTATAAGCATCATTAGATTTAAAATAATAAATGGAAAAGGATAGACCAGTTCGAAAAGTTGAAGTTCTAAATTGGAGAAAGACAAATTTGGACGGCATTAGGCAAGAACTTTCGAAAGCTGATTGGGGGCAAATGTTCGCTGGAAAAGAGACGGCTGGAAAATGGGAAGCCTTCAGAAATGAAATAACGGGAACCCAGAGAAAGTATATTCCTGTTGGGGTGAAAGGAAACGCTGGTAGATATAGAGAATGCTGGTACGTATAGGAAACCCTAAAGAAATTGAGGTTTAGTTCAAGAAAAAGAAGCAAGCAAATGTAAATTATGCACAGGAGAGATCGAGTGATTCATAGGAGGAGCATAAAGAAAACAGGAGAATATTTAAGAGGGAAATCAGGTGGGCAAAAGGGGGTCATGAAATAGCTTTGGCAAATAGAATTAAGGAGAACCCAAAGAATTTACTACAAATACATAAAGGACAAAATGGTAACTGGGGAGAGAATAGCGCCCATCAAAGATCAGCAACGCGGCCGTTGTGTGCAGCCGCAGAAAATGGGGGAGATACTAAATGAGCATTTTGTATCAGTATTTACTGTGGAAAAGGATATGGAAGATATCGATATAGAGAAATGGATGGTGACATCTTGCAAAATGTCCATATTACAGAGGAGGCATTGCTGGATGTCTTGAAACGCATAAAAGAGGATAAATCCCCACGACCTGATCAGGTGTACCCTCGAGGTCTGTGGGAAACTGAAGAAGTGATTGCTGCGCCTCTTGCTGAGAAATTCTTACCATCGACAGTCACACATGAGGTGTCAGAAGACTGGAGGTTGTCTAATGTGGTGCCACTGTTCACGAAGGGTGATAAGGACAAGCCAGGGAACTATCGACCAATGACCCTGAAGTCGGTGGTGGGCAAGTTGTTGGAGGGAATCCTGAGGGACAGGATGTATATGTATATGGAAAGGCAAGGACAGATTTGGGATACTCAACATGGGTTTGTGCATGGGAAATCATGACTCAGAAACTTGATTGAGGGTTTTGAGGAAGTAACAAAGATGATTGATGAGGGCAGAGCGGTAGATGTGATCTATATGGACTTCAGTAAAGCGCTCAGCAAACCCTTCCATGGGAGACGGATTCGCAAGGTTAGATCTCATGGAATACAGAAGTAATAGCCATTTGGATATAGAATTGGCTGAAACGTAGAAGATGCAGGGTGGTTTTGGACGTTTGCTTTTCAGAGTAGAGGCCAGTGACTAGTGCAGCGCCACAATGATCGGAGCTGGGTCCTCTACTTTTTGTAATTTACATAAATGATTTGAATGCGAGCATAAGAGGTACAGTTAGTAAGTTTGCAGATGACACAAAAATTGGAGGTGCAGTGGACAGCGAAGTGGGTTACTTCTGATCGCAACAAGACATTGGCCAGATGGGTCAATGGGCTGAGAAGTTGCTAATGGAATTTAATTCAGATAAATGCGAGATGCTGCATTTTGAAAAAAAACAAATCTTTGCAGAACTTATGCGCTTAATGGTAAGGTCCGAGGGAGTGTTGCTGAACAACGAGACCTTGGATTGCAGTTTCATTGCCCTTGAAAGTGGAGTAGCAGGTTCGATAGGCTAGTGAAGAAGGCTTTTGTAACCTTTCCTTTATTGGTCAGAGTATTGAGTACAGGAGTTGGGAGGTCATGTTGCAGCTGTACAGGACATTGTTTAGGGCACTGTTGGAATATTGCACATAATTCTTGTCTCGTTCCTATCGGAAAGGTGTTGTGAAACTTGAAAGGGTTGAGAAACGATTTACAAGAATGTTGCCTGAGTTGGAAGATATCAGCTATAGGGAGAGGCTGAACAGGCGAGGTCTGTTTTCCCTGGAACGTCGGAGGCTGAGGGTTGACCTTATAGAGATTTACAGAATTATGAGAGGCATGGATAGGGTAATTTGGCAAAGTCTTTTCCCTGGGATCGGGGAGTCCAGAACAAGAGGGTTTAGCGTGAGAGGGGAAAGGTATAAAAGAGACCTGTCGGTTAACATTTTTACGCAGAGGGTCGTACGTGTATGGAATGAGCTTCCACCCGAACTGTTGGTGGATGGTACAATTGCAAAATTTAAAAGGCATTTGGATGTGTATATGAATAAGAAGAGTTTGGAGGTCTATGGGACGTGTGCTGACAGGTGGGTGTAGGTTGGGTTGGGTTATCCGGTCAGCAGAGACGGGTTGGACGGCAGAGTATGTCTCAATGCTGTACATCTCTATGACTTTATGACTCTATGAAAGCAGACACACGTTTTAATGCAGCTGCAGTCATTTCACAGCCTTTAACATTATAAGTGAGCACTTACTGGTCAGAATTACTTTAGGTTTCTCCTCTGGGATTTATATTAATGGATTGGCACTAGATAATTATAATGGACTGCAGTGTTGGAAACTGTGCAAGTTTTAGATTTTCATATTGAATTTTGAATAATTGAATTTCCATTGGTGACTTTTAAAGTGTCTTCATCACTTGTTCAGTTTCCACCTCTGAATTACCGTTAATGATTTATTTCATTTTCTTTTAAGACTCAATTGTACTGGCCCTGAATCACAAATCACAATTATTTGGCAGGATTGATTGGTTTATTTCTTTGTACATTGACAGTGATCTATGTCCTTGCGTAATTTGAAATGCTGTTGCATTCATTCCTTGTTAACATTGAAAAATACCTTACTGGCCAGTTTAAAGAATTCCGCATGTGATAGGGTGATAGAGATATGTGCACCAGATGGTCCTCGTATAAGCTTGGAGATGTTCTCAGATGACATTGAATGGGTCGAAAGAAAAACCAAGGGAAACAGTGTAAGGCCACTAAGGCTGAGGAATATGCAAACATTGTTAAAGAGGAGAAAGTGGGTAGAGAAGATGCTGTAGATAATGGCCAAGAATATGCTGCTGAGAAAAGTACAGCAAGTCAGGCAGAATCCGAGGAGCAGGAAAGTTGATATTTTTTGCATAAAGCATTCATCAGGAATTAGGCTGGCCGACACGGGGATGGACAGATAAATTGGATGGGGTGGGGCAAAGAGTAATTTATCTAGAGAGTGCAATAGCTGGCTGAAGGTGGGGCTAAAGGTGATAGGGCGGCGGAGAGGGTGGAACAGATAGATGGGAACAAAGATGGACAGAATGGACGGGTCCTGAGGTCAGTGCCGAGCTGGCAGTTGGTACGGGAGTAAGGCGGGTGGAGGGGAAATGTGCAAACTGGTCAAATCCAAATTGATGTCCTGGGGTGGGAGGGTCACGAAGCGGAAGATGAGACGTTTTTTCTTCAGGCCTCGGATGGTAAGGTGAATGAGGAGCTCCAGGAACTGCATCCTCTTGGCAGAGTGGGAGTCGGAGGTGAAGTGTTCGGCCACGGCGTGGTTAGGTTGATTGCTGCGGATGTCCCGGAGACGATATAAAGCAAACCGCGTCGGGAGCAAGTGCTTTAGTAAATGGCATGTGTGGAAGTACAGGTGGAACATTGGTGAATACTAAAGGCTTCCCTGCGGCCTTAGATGGAATTGAGAGAGAGGTGAGGGCACAGGTTTTGCAGTTCCTGCGTTGGCAGGGGAAGGGGTCGGGAGAGAAGGGAGGAATGTTAGGGTGCATGATTCTGAGGAGGTAGTCTTCGAGGGAATTTTCATTACAGAATGCTGATCGGGCTGGGATGAGAAATATATCTCTGGTGGTGGTGTTCGTTGTCGGTGGCAGATATAACGGATGGTGATGCGGATTATACGGTGAGATGAAAGGTGAGGAACGGGATTCTGGATCTGAAGCGGTTGGATGGGTGGGTTTGGAGGACGGAGATGCGGGATGTGGATGAGATGCGCGGGAAGGCATCCTCAGCCACGTGAGTGGAAAATTGCGTTGTTTTAAGAAGTAAGCCATCTGGTATGTTTTGTGGACTTCCTGGAAGTAAATGCGGAAAAGGCAGAGGGTTTTAGATTAAAAGATAACATTTTTTGCAGGAGGCAGTGTGGGATGTTGTGTAATCCAGGTAGCTGTGGAAGTTGGTAGGTTGGCAGAAAATGTCAGTGTTCAATTGGTCACCGTTAATGGAGATGGCGAAGTCCATTAAGGGGAGAGAGGTGTCAGAGATGGTCCAGGTGAATTTGACGTGCGGGTTGAATGTGTACTGAAGTTGATGGACTGTTCTACCTCCACGTGGGAGCATGAGATGGGCTAAAGCAGTCATCAATGTATTGGAGGAAAAGGTCTGCAGTGTTGCGGGAGATAGACTGTTCCACATCGCCGATAAAAAGGCAGGCATAGCTCGGGCACTTACGGGTGACCATGGCTACCCCTTTCGTCTGGAGGAAATGGGAGCATTCGAAGGGAGAAATTGTTGAGTGTGAGGGCCATTTCAACCAAGGGAATAAGAGTGTCAATGGAAGGGTACTGGTGGAGTGGTCGGGAGAGGACGAAATGGAGAGCTTGATGTCCTGGTCATGGCGGGTGGAAGTTTATAGGTACTGTATGTCCATGGTGAAGACGAAGCGTTGGGGGCAGGGAAACGGAAATCTTGGAGGAGCTAAAGGGCGTTCCTGGTATCCCAAACATCTGAGGGGAGTTCCTGTCCTGGAATGGGGGGGGGGGGGGGTGGTGGGAACGGCAATATCGAGGTGTTTGGAGATGAATTTGTTGGGGCACGACCTGGTTGAGATGACAGTTCGCCGGAGGTGATCAGGCTTGTAGATCTTCCGTATTGGTTTGAATGGGGTGGTGAGCAGTTCCCGAAGCGTTGGAAGCTGTAGCTGGGAGATCCCCTGATGTGATGAGGTTGCATACGGTCTGGGAGATAATCGTTTGGTGCTGGGAGTGAGGTCGTGGTCGAATGGGTGTCTTTAAGTTGGTGCCTGGCTTCAGCAGTGTAGAGGTCAGTGCACCAAACTACCACTGAATCTCCGTCTCTGCTGGTTTGATGATGAGGTTAACATTGGAGCAAAGGGAGTGGTGGGCTGGGCTTTGTGAGTGTAAGACCTTGGAGTGCGGATGTGTGTGGACAGGTTGAGGCTATGAATATCTCGTCGGCATTTCAAAGTAAAGAGCTCGAGGGCTGGAAACAGATCGGCATGGTTGGAGTAGGGAGGTGGAGTGTTTTGTGGATGGGTTATGGTGTCCTTGGATGGTGGGAAGGAGTCTTCGTTGAATTAAGTGAGCTCAGAGGCGGACATGGCAGCAGTGTTTGATGTGACAACACATATTGAATTCGTTGGTATGTGAAGGGATGAGAATAAAGATACGGCCGATACGAATGATTGTTTGTTTGCTCTCAGTGAGGTGGAGATCTGGGAAGAAAGTGAAAAATGGCAGGGCTGGGGGCCAGATCCTGGAATGGGCTGGATCTCCGAGGGGGCAGAGACTATAACTGGGGTGGGCTTGGTATTGGGGTACCGGGTGTCATGACATTTGGGAAGTGATGCTCATCCCGGGGTTCTGAGGGCAGTGTTGTTGACAGTGGTGACCACTGCCATGGTCGCTATAAGGGCGGACAAACGCCCCCACGATCGCTTGGAGGGCCAGAAAACTGCTGCCATCATCATTCCGAGGGCCAGACAGCTGCCACCGTCATCGCTACGAGAGCCACAGCATTGCAACCATGATCGGGATGAGGGCCAGAGAAATGCCGTCGTGATCGTAATGAGGTCCAGAAAACCGCTGCTGTGACCACAACGAGGGCGAGAGAACTGCCACCGCTATTGTTATGAGGGACAGACAACGGCTGCTGCGATCGTGATGAGGGCCACAGAACCACCAATGCAAATGTTACGAGGGCCAGACAACTGCTGCCATGATCGCTAGGATGGCCAGATAAACTCTGCCCAGATTTGCACGAGATCCAGACATCCTCGGCCATGATCACCATGAGGGCCACGCAGCTGCCACCACAATCATTACAAGGGCTAGACAACTGCCACTGCAATGGCTACAAGATCCGCTGCTGCGGAGACCAACACAAGCTTCTAATCTGCTGCAACCACTACTGTCACCAGCAGCATCACCTACACCATGGGCTTCACCACATCCATCCCCGCAGCTGCCAACGTCACAACCACTTTAAACCCCACATACCCAATTCAATGCACACCAACAACGCGCCAAGCACAAACCGCCTCGCACCATAGAAACCGGGGGTCGTCATCAATAAGACAAATGGTGACACCACTGGACCACCTCTACCACACTTCCCCAGTTATCTTCATCCAACTCCATTCACGCATCAATGAATTCAATACATGCTGTGACATCGAACACTTCTTCTGCTATCTCCGACTCTGAGCTGACTTTTTCAATCGACACTCCTGCCCACCTTCCGAGGACAAACTCGTCCGGCTCCAGCACACACCATCTACCAGACACAACGTGGCAGTCCGTTACCCGGCCGCAAACTCTTTATGTCCAACTGCCACTGAGATATTCACTGCTTAAATCTGTCCACCCCACTCCCCCACTCCAACATCTCATCTTCACAGCATGCAACCATCCACTCCCACGACTCCAACACTAAACTCACCTTCAATCCAGCGGACAGGCGGGCTGCAGGAGTAGTTCAGCGCACTGACCTGTACACGACTGAAGCCGGGTTTGAATTGAAAGACACCTCCTACTACTGCCCCATCGACCACGACCTCACCTCCCATCACCAAACCATTATCTCCCAAACGGTACTCAAACCCATCACCTCAGGGGGTCTCCCACCCACAGCTTCCAAACTCACAGTATGTGAACTCCGCCCCGCCAAATTCCTCCTCGGTCCTAAGACCCACATGCCTGGGTACCCCAGCACCTATCATCCCAGCCTTTGCATGCACCTCCAAATTCATCTCCATGTGCCTCAATACTGTTCTAACCAACCCCAGTCAGGAAGCACACCATATCTATTCGCGACTCCACCCATGCCCTCGACCTCCTCCAAGACTTCAGTTTCCCTGAATCCCAATACCTCATCTTCACCATGGACATCCAGTCACTATATACCACCACCCGTCATGGCCAGGGCCTCCATTCCTTCTGTTATCCCCCTCCCGATGTCCCCAACAGTACCCTCCCAAACGTTTACTCCCTTCGCTGAAGTGGTCCTTACCCTCAAACGTTTCTCATTCGAATCCCACTTCCTTCAGATGAAAGAGGGAGCCATGGGCACCCCTAGGCCCCCAGCAATACCTGTCTCTGTCGGCCATTGGAATATACCATCTCTCGTAGTTACAACGTCACCACTCTCCACCCTACTGATCGATCACTTCCACATACCATGAGTTTCTGCTGATTAATTCCCCACTCAGTGTGCAGAGGGACAGCCCCCATGAATGGGCAGTGTTTATTAAGTCTCTCCAGAAGTGCATGTGTTCCCAGCGATGCTGCTGGAGTGTGCAGGGTACCGGCTTTTGCTGACCCTTTATGAACAGTAATCACTCTCCCTCTGGTAGGTCAAACCTGCCTCTCATCATGTGGAGTTTCTCACAGAAAATGGTTAGTGCCTTCCTATGTTTTCCATTACATATTCCTCAGGATATTGGGAATCGTACTTGCTCAGGGAGACAGCACCATAGGTAGTCCTGAAATGGAAAGCAGTCAGTAAGTCGGTTGAACAGGCCATTATGGAGTGGACAAGCTCAGATGATGCACAGACTGTTTCACCCAGATTGTAGATTCTCAACAACTGGTAAATGTGGGAGTGAGTGAGGTGTGTGTTGTCAGGAACTGAAGGAGGGGGCGTGAGGCCGAGACTTGCAGTTATGGTGCCTATTATTACATTCAACTGAGTGTCAGTAGAATGTGTGTGTGGTGACAGACATCAGACAAAATCCACAAAGTTCAGTTGCTGAAGTGATTCTTGGCTTGGCATTTGCTGCTGTTTCCATCAGAGCAACTCTACAGGACTGATCTCGATCGAAACCCACTCAAAAACAGGTTGGATGACCCAAGTAGTAATCTCTGGCCATCTACACAGAAGTTCAATTTTATTTTGACACTGATGAATGTGGAAGTGACGTATACTGGTTATGGCTTTAGAAAGTTCACTGTGAGACAGAGTGTGCTACAAGAGACAGTCAAATTGTGAATTTCTTCATACTGGGTCTGGTGCAGGATGCAAATATCTGGAATCTAAGAGGCAGGCCAGATACTATCAAGTGGTTTGTGCGGTGTGTTCTGGCAAGACATGCCCATACATCGGCTCCCTGAAGCAGGCTGAGACTGAAGATGAAATTGTAAGACCTGTTTGCTGGTCAGTCATTGGTATATAATTTGGACAGCATTTGTATCTACACTAAGACCAGCGATAGGCTATTGGTTAGTTTTCACCTACCCAGGGTAGGCCGCAAATTATTTCTTCTGAAAGTATGCTTGAATGACTGCCCTGACCCAGGTTGGAAGGTCTCTGGACAGATTGAGGAACAGGCCAGTGTGTCACTCAGTATTACAAACAGCTGTGAGTTCCAGTAGCACTATGCCTAAATTCATGACTTTTGGGAACTATTTATTATGTAGGTCGTGATTGCAAGTGATGCGTTTCCTGGTATGAACAATAATGAAATATCTACTGTGTTTTGAAAATTGGGGGCAACAATAACATGTGAATTCCGACTATTTCACTGAACAACAGAGAAAATTTGCCTTATTTTTGTACGATCACAATTAAATATTCAACGTCAATATTCAAATGAATACATTCTCACTCTAACATTTCGGATGTTGTTTGCCTCTAAACCATTGCATATTCGCAGTGAGCAAACAATTCAACAATCAAATAGATTTAGCGTTTTTATGAATTAAAATATAATTAACAAATTTAATTTCTCACTGAAATATATGAGACTTACCTATTTGCAAATAATTTAAGAATGAAAATAAATCAATATACACTTTAAATATTAACCATCGTTAATGATTTGTTATTAAATGGTGTTTGTTACAAACCAAAGCACGTATATCCACTTTAAAATAAGCATTGTTTTCTGAAAATTGAAGTAAACTCAAAGTGCAGGCTCAGCTGCCCAAATTGTAGGGCTGGGAGATGAGCTGTTACAAAACGGATACATGTAACAATTGGCTGTTAAATGGATACCTGAGTTTTGGTTGCTGTTTTGACAACAATTCAAATATAATGAAATAGTTTAAGATAAGCCCAGGATACTAAAACCCAACTGAGTTTGAATTTATTGTTTTGATGACATACGACCAGTCACAGGGAACGTGATTGGGGGTATAAAAAGAATGGGCATTTTGAAAATTAGTTAGAGCAACTGCCACCGAATAACGGAGCAACTGCTGTAGAGTCGAAGAGCTAACTGCCTATCTAAAATCTTGCTCAAAGAAATCAGAAAGCAGTCTATCAAAGAGATGTCTTTGGCTGTAAAACATACTCGGAGTAAAAATAAAAAAAAAGTCAAGAATGCGGTACTGGAAAAGCACAGCGGGTCAGGTAGCATCCCAGAAGCAGGAGAATCAACATTTCGGGCAAAAGCCCTTCATCAGCACAACACTCTTGACTCTAATCTCCAGCAGCTGCAGTTCTAACTTTTGCTTCGGAAAATGGAATAAGACGACCCAGTGAAATCAATGGGTAGGAGATTAATTACAGAAGAGAAGACAGAGACTGTGTGGACATGTGATTAAGTTAATGCAATACTTATTGTGTGTTATTGGGACAGCATGTCAATAGGGTTGTGTTCAGTTAAGGGAAGCAGTGTTCAGTTTCTTATTAGTTTTGTTTAGTGTTCTGTTCAGAAACGAAATTGTTACTTTTCTTTAAGTAGTGGAAATTAGGAGTCCCCTTCAGTCCCTCATACTTTGAACAGATGACAAGGTGAGGCGCGCGTTTCTGTATGTTTAGCTTTATTTAGTAGAGGTTCGACCTCTGCATTTTAACAGATTGGGGCTCGTCTGGGATTTGGACAGGTTAAACAGAATTAGGGTATCAAAGATCCCAGCAGATTTAAACACTTGGTGATTAGTGTAGCAAATCTTTAAATAAAACGTAGGTGCAATAATTTGTTCATTTTGATTACATGTGATCGGTTAAATTAAAAGTGAGGGAAATGGCTCATAACTTTGCTAAAGAGGTTCTGAGGTTCGAAGATGCTTCCCAACTTTGCCAAGGAAGGTTAGAAAGTCAGAGGAAGGATATTCTTTTGGAATTAGCAAACAGATTAGAATTGGTGTTAACCAGGAACATAAGAAAAGCTGAAATTGAAATGGATTTGGTCAAACACTGAGTTAGAGCAGCGAATCAGATGTGCAGCAGAGTTAGAAAACCGTAAACAGTGAATGAGCCAAACGGAGTGAGAAGAAAAAAAAGGAGAGAGGGAAATTAGCTGAGCAAAAATAGAGAGAGAAGAAAGAAGATAGAGGGAGAGAAAAGGAGACTGAGAAAAGACAGAGTAAAAGACTGAGTAGAGAGAGAAAAAAGGGAGAGAAGTTTTGTGAGCTGAACAAAGATAGAGAAGGAGAAAGAGAAAGGAGAGAGAGTGTGAACTTCAGAAGTTGCAAATTATTCAGGAAAATGAAGTTAAGAGGATGGAATTGAAATCAAGAGAGTTTATTCTGCTGCAGGAGTTCATAAATTCTTATCATCTCTGGAAGTGAGTTTATGTGCTGAACAGAAACTTCAAGAAGTGAGAAGAGCAGCAGAGATGGCCGACAAATGTGCATTGATGCATGACATGAAATTTAGTTTCTGACACGAATTTCATTCCTGTGAGGGATAGAAATTGGAAGCAGGAGAGATCCTTCTCTGTGAACCAAAGAGTAGAACACACTGGGAATAGTTCTCCGTTTGTGATAAAAAGAATTCCAAGAAAGTGAAAGAGCTCAGATGTTCCCACTGTGGTAAAATGGGACACGTAATGTCATAGTGCTGGTCATGGAAGAATGATATTGTGGGAAAAGATGTGGTAAAAGAGGCTAATCCAATCGTATAAGGGAAAGTAGTAAAGGAGATCTAAAGAAAAGCTGAAGAGCTGTAGGAGAGTGCACAACTTTGGCAGGGGTTGGATATTGAGTTAGCTGCTGATCTCTGCAAAGACTTTATGTCTGTGGGTAAATTTCACTCAGGAAGAACAGGACTAGAATGGAAATCAGTTATTATTTCCTGAAATATGGGATCTGTTCAGTCTCTGATAGTAATAGATGAAAGTATTTTCACACTTTCGGACAAGTTACCCGAGAAGGTAATAATTTGTTGAATAGATAAGCAGAAATTTCGCGTTCCCCTGTTTAAGATCAGGTTGGAGAGCCAAATCAAGGCTGGGGAAGTAACTGTAGGAGTAATTGACAGAATGTCAGTTTCAGGAATACAGTTTGTCCTTGGGGATTATTTAGCAGGATCCAAGGTGGGAGTGACACCCCTTGTAGTGGAGAAGCCAAAGGAGACCAGGGAACTATGGAATATAAAAGAAGAATGCCATGGACGTTTTCCAGACTGTGTCGTAATAAGAAGCCACTGTCATAAGTTACAGCAAGAAGGAAAAATGTAACAGAAACACGAAGGAGTTGAGGTTCAGTTAGCAGACACCCTGTTTGGTGTAATGGTACAGGAAAACCCTGAACAGGCAGAGGGCCAGACAGAAGTGTTTAGTCCAGAAAGGCTAAGAGACTTGCAACAGAAAGATAAAAAGATATATATTATGATGTAAACTTAGAAATGAAATCAAAACGTATTCCTGAATGTTATTATCTTAAGGATAGAAGACTAAAACAAAAGTGGAGACATCAACAGGATAAAGCAGAAGAGAATTGTGCAGAGGTGCACCAGATTGTGTTGTCTCTCGCATACAGACAGGAAGTGCTTGAGGAAGAACATGAATTACCAGAAGGAGGTCACCTAGGTATGAGGAGGACTCAGGCTAATGTACAGAAGACTTCCATTGGCCTGACATCCACAAGGATGTGTATAAATATTTCCACACATGTTATACATGCCTAATGGTAGGTATGCTACAGGCAGTAATAAAATCAGTAGATTGTTGCCAATTCCCGCATTTGAGGAATCTTTCACATGGGTTATGATTGATTGTGGAGGACCCCTTCCTAGAACTAAAAGTTGGAATCAGTACTTGCTAACCATAATGCAAATGTCTACTAGATTCCGCAGGCAATTCCATTACAGAGTATTAAGACAAAAAGGATGTTGGAGGAGTTAGTAGCTTTCTTTACCCAGTATGGGCTGCCTAGAGAGATTCTACACGTAAGGTGTTTAAGGAAGTTATTGATCGCATATAACACTTTAAATCAAGTCCGTATCATCTAAAATCCCAGGGAGCCTTGGAAAGGTGGCATTGACCCTGAAGACAATATACAGTCAGGATGCCCTGAATGATTGGGATAAAGGTAAATAACTTGTTTGGATTGCCATGAGAGATGCCCCAAATTAATCTACTCAGTTTACTCCCTTTGAGTTAATATTTGGACAGAAAGTGAGAGGGCCTTTGAAACTAAAGATTTGATAGCATCGAAGTCAGAGATCACACACTCTGACTATGTAGTGGTGGTGATGGAACAATTAAATCGGGAAAGTGAGTTAACTAAACCGCACCTGAATAGGGAACAACGTAGAATGAAACAGTTAGCAGATAGAAACTATACAATTCAGAAGTTTTCACATGTTGATGATGTGTTAGGATTGTTAACAGTAGTAGGAGATACCTTCAAAGGCAGGTTTAGTGGTCAAATTCAAATTGAGAAAAAGTTGAGTCAGGCAAAGTATCTGGTAAAGATGCTGAACAGAAAAGAGGCTGTATCGGGCATGCCATCTAAATATGTTGAAACCTTACTATAATAGAGACAGGGAATTGGAGAAACAAGTGTTACTTATTGCCCTGCCGAGTGAGGTATCAAATCCAGATGTAATGGAGTTTTATGTGCCTCAAAGTACGTTAAATAATGAGGAAGACCTTGAAGAATGGGGTGGGAGAATTAGCTATCTGTCTCAGGAGCAAAGAAAACAGTTCAAAGGTTTGTTGCAGCAGTATGAGGACATATGCAGGAATAAAATGGGAGGAGTAATACCAGGGTGCATGAGGGAGAAGTAGGGAATGTTGTTCCATTAAAACAATACCTTTACTGGCTTAATCCTTTCAAAGCCCAAAAGGTCCAGAAGGAAGTGAATGCAAAGCGGAGTGGAGCTTGCCAATCTTTCATTCCCTAAAACTCAACAATTTTCTTTGGGCGATTGGTAGGTCAATGCCGAAACAAAATCGCTCTCGTAGCCAGTACTAAGGTTGCAGGACTGTACAGAGAAAATTGGAAAAGTCAGTTACATCTCAATGTTGATTCCCTGCATTGTTAAAGACAGGTATCTTTAATAGAGAAAGCGAAAGAAGTTTCTGCATTTGTCAACCCAAATGGCTGTATCAATTCAATGTAATGCCCTTTGGAAGGAAGAACACACCAGCCACATTCCAAAGACTCATGAACAGACTTGTGGCCAGATTAAGAAATAGTGTAGTTTATCCTGAATTTGTGGTGATCTTTAGCCATTCGAGGAAAGATCACACGGGACAGTTGGCAAAACACTTCGAGTGATTCCTAAAAACAAAACTGTAAATAAACTTAAAGAAAACATTATTCGTGACATTCTTGGGACATAACATTGGACATGGAAGGATAATCCCAAGGAACACATTGATGAAAGCCACACAAGAATTTCATTGAATATGAAGAAATAGGACTTCGACTTTTGGGACGGAGCAGATTCTTTGGGAAGTTTGTTCCAAAATTCAGCAGCATGGAGGCACTACTGACAGATTTACTAAAGAAGAACATGGAATTTCGTTGGACAGAATAGTGCCAGGGGGCATTGGAAAATTTACAAGCTATATTAACCATCACATCAGTTTAATATCATTATATTTGCAGGCATATATTTGCAGTTACAAGCTGTTTTGCTCGAAAATGCAGGTCAAAACAGGCAGTCATTGCAGGAGATATTTTGTTAATTCCACATTGGAAATAGAATCAGTCTAACTCAAGATTGGGACACAGACAGACTCTGACCTTCCATCTTTAATGTATTGTCTGAGCTGAGATGTCACCTTTTGTTGTAAAACCTTAAGTTTACCATGAGAAGATGACTTAAATGAAGTTCTGGGATTTACATATTAATGAACCGAAAACTGCAACCCATTCTAAAAGATGAAAAACTTAAAAATCCAGGTTTGTTCAACATGCTATTTCAGTTGCATTGCACTCTAATATTTTGTTATAAATTTTGTCTTATGATCTTACACTCCACAAATAACTGATGAAGGAGCAGTGCTTTGAAAGCTAGTGCTTCCAAATAAACTTGTTGGTATATAACCTGGTGCTGTGTGATGTTTAACTTAGTAACTTCACATAATAGTCTTTTCAAGTAGAATAGGACAATTTCTCTCATCCCTCCTTTATCCGAAATTCCAGTTTTCATTCTAATTAATGATAATGTTACGCACGTGTGTGTGTGTGTGTGGGGGGGGGGGGGGGGGGGAGGGTCTATTTGGCTATTTTTGTATGCATGTGTATCTGTTGCTGTGTCTTTGTGTGTGTACCTGCGTACGTATGTGTTGTGTACAATCCTTTGCAATTGGAGTGAAATGAAAGAATGAGATGCGATTACATTCCCATGTGATTGAGAAAATGAACAAAGTTTCCAATCTCTCTGATATAAAAGAACAAAGAACAAACACAATTACAGTATAAGAACATGCCCTTCGGCCCTCTAAGCCTGCACCAATCCAGATCCTTTACCTAAACTTGTCACATATTTTCTAAGGATCTGCATCCCTTTGCTCCCTGCCCATTCATACATCTGTCAAGATACATCTTAAGTGATGCTATCATGACCGCCTCTACCATCTCTGCTGGCAACGTGTTCCAGACACGCATCACCCTCTGCACAAAGAACTTTACACGCATATCTCCCCTCTTACATTGAACTCGTGACCGGAGTAATTGAGTCCCCCACTCTAGGAAAGAAAACATCTTGCTCTCCATTCTGTCTATATCTCTCATGATCTTGTAGACCTCAATCAAGCTCCCCGCTCCACCTCCATCTTTCTCATGAAAGTAATGATGATCTACTCAACATCTCTTCATTGCGAGCACCCACCATACCTAGTGAACCTCTTCTGTACCTGTCCAAAGCATCCACATCCTTTTTGCAATGTGGCAACCAGGCCTGTAAGCAGTATTCCAAATGTGGGGAACCAAAGTCTGATACAACTGTAACATGACCTGCCAACGTGTGTACTCAATACCCCATTGAATGAAGGAAAGCATGTAATATGACCTCTTGACCACATTGTTGACCTGTATTTCAGTCTTCAGGGAACAATGGACCTGAACATCCAGACATCTGTGCGTCAATTTATCACAGCACTTTTCATTTTCTGAATATTTTGCTCTTGAATTCGATCTTCCAAATTGCATCACCTCACATTTGCCCGGATTAAATTCCATATGTCATTTCACTGCCCAACTCCACAATCCAACCATATTGTTCAGTCCCCTTTACTATCTGCTACTCCACAAATCGTCGTGTCATCTGCAAACTTGCTAATCAACTAGGTAAAAACAATGACTGCAGATGCAGTTGCAGGATGAAGTGTTTTTGACGGAAACGTCGATTTTGTCCTTGCTTATTCAGGATGCTGCCTGAACTGCTGTACTCTGCCAGCACCACTAATCCAGAACTTGCAAATCAGGTCATCTATACCTTCGTCCAGATTACTTCTGTGTATCAAAAACAATAGTGGTCCCAGCACGGATTGCTGTCGAACACCACTGGCTACAGGTCTCCATTTTGAGAAACTCCCTTCCACTACTAAACTCTGTGAGCTGTTCTCCAGCCACTTCTCTACCCATCTAGCTAGTACAGCCTGGATCCTATGCGACTTTACTTTCACAATCAGCCTACCATGGGGAACCTCACCAAAGCATTACTAAAGTCCAAGTATATGACATCTACAGACCTTCCCTCATCAAGCAACTTTGTCATTTCTCCAAATAATTCTGTTAAGTTGGCAAGACATGACTTTCCCTGCACGACACTATGTTGCCTATCACAGATAAACACATTTTCTTCCAATTGAGAATACATCCTATCACTCAGTATTTTCTCTGGCATCTTCACTACCACTAACGTCAGGTTCACCATTCGTAAACAAGGGAACACCATTAGCAATTTTCCAGTCCTCCGGGATTTCACTCGTGTTCAAATATGCTGCAAGGATATCTGTTAAGGTCCCACCTGTTTCCTCTCTCCCTTCCCTCAGTAACCTGGGATAGATTCCATCCGGACCTGGGGACCTGGCCACCTTAATGCCTTTTAAAATAACCAACACTTCCTCTCTCCTTATTTCGATTTGACCTAGAGTAATCAAGCATCCGTGCCTAGTCTCAACATTTCTCCTTGGTAAATACCGAGATGAAGTACTTATTATGAATCGCACGAATTTTCTCTGATTCCACGCATAACTTTCCTCCTTTGTCCTTGAGTGGTCCAACCCGTCCTCTAGTTTCCCACTTGCTCCTTATATATGAATAAAAATCTTTGGGATTTTCCAGAACCCTGTTTGCTAAATATATCTCATGACCCCTTTTTGCCCTCTTAATTCCTTGTTTCAGATTGGTTCTACGTTCCCCTTATCCTTCCCAAGCTTTGTCTGTCTTCAGTCTCCTCGATCTTATGTACACTTCATTTTTCTTCTAAGCTAGTCGCATAGTTTCACCTGTCATCCATGGTTCCCCAATCTTGTTATTCATACCCTTCATTTCCACAGAAACATATCCGCCCTCAACTCTAATCAACCTCTCTTTAAAAGCTTCCCACGTATCAAATGTGGATTTACGTTCAAACAACTGCTCCCAATCTACATTTCCCAGTTCCGGCTGAATTTTAGTATAGTTGGCCCTCCCCCAATTTAGCACTCTTCCTTTTGGACTGCTCTCATCTTTGCCCTTGCTTATTCTAAAACTTATGCATTTGCGATCACTATTCGCAAAGTGATCCCCAACTGAAACTTCAACACCAGGACAATAATGGCCCTTCCTGAGTTGGACTATTTAGATACTGTTCAAAACCCTCCTGGCTGCTCCTTACAATTTCTGCTCCATCCAGTCCTCTAACATTAAGTGAATCCCAGTCAATTTGCTATTTCCTTCATGTCGACTAACCTCCTCATTTGGTTTCCATCCCTCTACAACATTAGTGTAAAACCTCCATAGCAGTGTTAGCAAACGTCCAACAAGAACTGCAGATGGACACATGTCCTGCACGTGAAGGAGTCAGGGACATCAGCTGTGTCCTTGAGCTCCCATACTGAGCAAGTTGAGCATAACATGGCTGTGAGATCTCCTGCCATTTTTACTCGAAAGCTTAACTTGGTCTTAAATCGGATAATCGGAAAAGGAAAGGTTTTTCTTTAACCAATCACAGGATTAAAAAAAAAGAAGAGAAGCAACTTATCAACACAGTTCAGAGTTCTTTTCGTTTTGGATAGTGTCTCTGGTTCAATCGCTGTCCAAATATATCAGTTGACATACCTTCCCAATGCCCAATTTGCACTCTCCCACTCAGCTCCTCGCTGTTAGTGCTACTGCAAATGGAGGCCTGATGATTGAGGAAAGTGTCTTTTACGTGGGAAATGATCCTCCGCGGTGACCACATGGCGTCACCCCCTGACACCTCCCAAAAGATAATGCACAAAAGATGTAAAAATCTCTTTTATTCATGGATTGGCAAAGTGAACAAATGATGATCATGGACCAAACTAAAATAATTTAATGTATATTTCCTGTGATCCTTGAACCACCAAATATTTGGTTTTCTACTGAGAAAATAAATTCAGGTTTTATTTTCCAAAACTGAGTTGGATAAGTTTTGATCAGTATGTGATCATCATTTGTGACAAAACCAGAAGTTGTTGGGAACGTTCAGAAGTCCTGGCAGTATCTGTGATGAGAAACCAGAATCAACATATGGTAGGGAACTGAGTATGGCCGAGTTACTACGGTCATAATGTTAAGGTATAGGTTAGGTGCATTAGTCAGGTTAAATGTAGTGTATGATAGTAGGCGAATGGGTCTGTGTTGGTTATGCTTTGGAGGGTCAGTGTGGGCATGTTGCGCCAAATGGCCTGTTTCCACACTGTAGTGATTCTACGATTCTATGAGTTCTTTATTAGAAGGATCATTTGTGCGAGGAATAGGGATGTCTCTGAGCATGCTCAGGGAATTCTGAAGGGGAGGGTGAAATGCCAGCGGCTGTGCTACACATTGATATCAATTGCATCTGCAGGAAACGTGACAAGATCCTGCAAGGGGAGTTCAGGGAGCTCGGCCTGAGTTGAAAAGCAGGATATCCATGGTATATCTTGGGATTACTCCTCGTGCAAGGTGGAAGTGAGATAAGGAAGATGAAAATAGAACACTTTAATATGTGGTTAAAGACCTAGTTAAGGAAGAGGGTTTCAGATTTTTGGGTCATTGCGATTTCGTCCAGGGCAGGTGGGACCAGTAAAAAATGATAGAGTCCAGTTTAACTGGAGGGACACCAACATCCTTGCAGGGAGATTTGGTGATGCATCTCGGGTGGATTTAAATGAATAACGCAGGAGGTTGAGAACCAGAGCAGCTGGGCAGCAAGTGACTGGAAAGTAGAGTTTAATAGAATTGACCAACAGGGCCAAGGGTACTCATTATTCAGACCAAAAGGTACAGCAGGTTGAGTTGCTGCATTGATTAAGAATGATATCAAGGCTGCATTAAGACATGGCATTAGCACGAGGGATCAAAATGATAAATCAGTTTGGATCTAAATAAAGCACAAGGAAAGAAACCTGTGACGAGAAGTAAATTAATGCCATAATCATCCCATTCTCCAAGCATACTTTGAAAAACCAGGGAATAACAATGGCTTATGAGAAGGTCACAAGAGTGGGCAATCTGTGTATGTGTATTGACTTTATTAATCAATTTGCTAAGGGTAGCCTCAAATAACGATTCCCAGAATGTACGAGGGATTGTTTCTTAGAACAACAAGTCACGGAAACCACCCAAAGAGCTGGCTTTTAGATTTGGTGTGAATAATGAGGATGGAGTAATAAATCATCTTGTAGTAGAGCATCCTCTTGAAAGAGTGACCGTAACATGCTGGAGTTTCACATTCACATTCAAAGATACGAGAGTTGTAGTGTCGGCAGTCATAATTATACAAGCCTGAGGTAGGATTGGCCTGAATGGACTCGGAAAAAAAACATTGAAGGGCAGAACATTTGAAGAACAATGGCAAATACTTAGGAAGATAGTAAAACACATCAATTAAAGTTAATCCCTGAGTGAAAGAGGAATTTTAAAAAGATAAAACGTCATCCATAATTTAACCAAGAAGACTATGATAAGATGAAAGTGATGTCCTGGTGGTATTATCACCAACTGCTGATCCAGCGATCAAGATAATGTTCTGGGAACCCGAGTTCAAATGCAGCCTCTGCAGATGCTGGACTATAAATACAACATAAATCTGCAATTAAGCTTCACAGATTAATGGTGAGATCACTTTCAGTTCAAAATTATGTCTCCTTCGTATTGAGCACTCGAGTAAGGGGAAGAGCTGCTCTTTGTTCAAACTGTCCATAAACCTCATGTTCTTAAATACCTCAATCAGGAACCCCTCTCAACCTCCTCTGCTTCACAAACATCTAACCCCTCATTATAGTTTGAGTACTCTCTTGTCTTTTTACTTCTGAAATGTATCACCTTACATTTAAGAGTCAAATCTCATCAGCCATTGATCCAGCCACCTGAACAAACCATTTATAACGTCCTGTAAACTAACATGTTCCGTCTCACTGTGGACCACCCAACTAACGTCTGTGTCATCCATAACATTATTTATTATTCCCCCAAAATCTATCCCTCACATTCTCATCATCATCATTTATGAAGCTCACAGATAAGACTTGTTTCATTTCTCCCGTTGTTCAGATGTTGTACGAAGAAGAAGAATTAAGAATTCCAGTCTCTGTTCTTCCTATTTTGGTGAATTTATAGTGTGATGCAGTTGAGGTCTTTTTATGATTTATTTTTGGACATGGAGCTGAATTCTCCTTTTATACTATTCGTCTTTGTATGCTTTATTCATAAGGCTTACATGTGTTTAATACTGGACTATGGTGAGGTGACTTCCTCTGCAACATTTGTATTTTACGTGGACCTGGATAATGTTCTTTGTAACATTCCCTGCAATAGTCCGAGCTGAAGGAAGTTTTCATCTGCAAGATGGACACAGGCTCATATGATTGCTTGAAAGAGCTGGAAAAATGAGGATAAAGATTCAATTAAATTCTGCACATATACACACACTAGGAGATCAAATCACATCGCCAGGTCTAACTTGCATTTGAAGCAAATTATTAGAACATATGCCCACTCTTCTTCAAATTGAAAAAAAAAGTTTTAATGAATATTTGCAAGGTTGTGAAGGTTTGTAGCTCAGGCTAAGATTTAGGGTGTAGGTTTGCTCACTGAGCTGTAGGTTTGATATCCAGACATTTCATTACCTGGCTATTTAACATCATCAGTGGCGACCTCCAAGTGAAGGGAAGCTGTTGTCTCCTGCTTTCTATTTATATCTTTCTCCTGAATGGGGTTCTGGGGTTTGTGGTGATGTCATTTTCTGTTCGTTTTCTGAGGGATTGATAGATGGCATCTAGATCTATGTGTTTGTTTATGGCGTTGGGGTTGGAGTGCCAGGTCTCTAGGAATTCTCTGGCACGTCTTTTCTTAGCCTGTCCCAGGATAGATGTGTTGTCCCAGTCGAAATAGTGTTTTCTTTCATCCGTGTGTAGGGCTACGAGGGAGAAAGGGTCGTGTCTTTTTGTGGCCAGCTGGTATTCGTGTATCCTCGTGGCTAACTTTCTTCCTGTTTGTCCTACGTCATGTTTGTGGCAGTCCTTGCATGGCATTTTGTAGAAGACGTTGGTTTTGTCCATGGGTTGTACTGGGTCTTCTAAGTTTGTTAGCTTTTCTTTAAGAGAGTTGGTGGGTTTGTGTGCTACTAGGACTCCGAGGGGTCTGAGTAGTCTGGCTGTCACTTCTGAAACTTCTTTGATGTATGGTAAGGTGGTTAGGGTTTCTGGCTGTGTTTGGTCTGCTTGTCGTGGTTTGTTCTTGAGGAATCTGAGCACTGTGTTTTTTGAGTATCCGTTCTTCTTGAATACGTTGTATAGGTGGCTCTCCTCTGTTTTGCTAGTTCTTCTGTGCTGCAGTGTGTGGTGGCTCGTTGGAATAGTGTTCTGATACAGCTTTGTTTGTGTGTGCTGGGATGGTTCCTGGTGTAGTTGAGTATTTGGTCAGTCATGCCTTTCGACTGTGACGTCCAGGAATGCGAGCTTAATCGTGGTTTCTTCCTCCTTGGTGAACTTTATGCCTGTGAGGGTTGTTGATGATGTTAAATGTCCCTTCTATCTTGTTTCGTTTTGTGATGATCCAGGAGAAAGCTATAAATAGAAAGCAGGAGACAACAGCTTCGCTTCACTTGGAGGTCGCCACTGATGATGTCGCCTAGCGAGATTTTAAAAAATGTTTTTAGAGCAGTATTGAACTTACAGCTGCTCCTGTAAGATCAAAAAAGACAAGCAAAAAAAAATCTTTCTTTTCAAACCAATTTGGTTTTAACCAGCTTTTTAAAGGGTGGTCTACAAAAACAAATTAGAAAAGTCTATATATGTTCAAACTTTTGAAGAAGATTTGTAGCTCGGGTGCTCGTTGTTGTGGTTCTGGTCGCAGACGTTTTGGTCCCCTGTCGAGATGACATCCTCTGTGTTTGGGAGCCTCCTGTGAAGCGCTTCTGTGATGTTTCCTCCAACAAACACATTGACCTGGACCCAGTATAGCGGCCACTGTAGCGGACAGTTGGAACTGACAACCGGAAGTGGCAGAAACAAACCACTATAAATGCCGGAGGAAAGATCACGGAAGCGACTCACAGGAGGCTCCCAAGCACTGAGGATGTCACTGAGACAGAGGATGAAACATCTGCAACACAAATTCCCAGCTCGGCGAACAGAACCACAACAGTCTATATATGTTTCAAAAGGATTTTTTTAATGCAAAAGTATTTTTTGTTTCAAAATCTACAGTCCATTTCTAAATAGGAAGATGTGCATTCATTCCGAGAGTCCTACACGCGTTCAGCTCTGGAGAAGACCTTTTTCTTCGAGGAATTTATTGAAGAGGAATCTTTTTGTTGAGTTAATGTTATAAATGGTTGATTTTTTAATATGTTTGATATGTATGGGAACTTATTTTACTATTTTAATGTCTTAAAAAATTCTGTTTATAGGCATAATAGAGAGGGAGATGGCTGGAAGTTATTATCCAGCAAGATCAGTCAGATAGATGGGTGTCTGTCACGACAAGTAAGAAGGTAGTTCAAAAATCTCCGATGGCTATTCCTCTATCAAACAGATGTTTAGTTTTTGGATATGTTGAAGGGGGTAGTCTCTCTGAGGAAAATGGAAGAGCCATCGGTTATTGGACTGCTGGAATAATTCTTATGTTAGGCAGCGTTTGAAAAGATTTTGTATAATTATTGCGGCAGGGGTCTCTCCTGTCAGGGGCACAAACAGGAGATTCTGTGGCAGTGAGCAGAAATTTAGGATGGTTTCTTGGTTTCCAGGTGTTAGGATTAAGAACGTCTCTGAAAGTTTCAATATTGTTAAAGATATGATTTGGAAGCCAGAATTATTGGTATGAATAACATTTTTAGGGAAAAGGTTAAAACAGTCCGGAGTGAATTAAAGAGGTGATGTATAGGATTAAAAATAAAACTTTAAAGTAGTAATTTCTGGTTTACTCCCAATGCCAAGTTCAAGTGGGAAAGGGAAGAAAAAGGTTAAAGGAGAAAAATCAATGGCGTGTAGAGCTGCTGTGTTGTTGATGGATTCAGATTTTTGGGAAATTGGAATGTCTTTTTGATTAAAAAAGATCCGTTCAAAAAGGATTGGTCTCATCTAAAAGGGAAAGCCACCGATATCTTAGCAGGGAGATTTGCTCACACCATAAAGGCAGCCGGTATATTGACAGACAAGGCAAGTGGAGGTACTCGAAGTAGCAGAGTGAATGGCAGGATGGATGGAGGAATCTCTGAATGTGACGAGAGCATGCCAATTAGAAAAGAAAGATGAGAGAATCAGAGTATATAGTAATTCTGAAGAACTAAAATGCATTTACTTCAGTGCAATGGGTTTTACAGGGAAGGCTGATCTAATCAGCGCATGTTTCAGAACATGGGATTGGGACATTATAGCTATTATAGGAACTTCGGTGAGAGATGTTCAAGATTTTTCATTAAGAACAGGCAAGGTGGTAAAAGAGGAGGAGGTTTGGCCTTGTTAACCACGAATAGTTTAATGGTGGCTCTGAGAACTTTTGCTGAGGACTCGTCTACTGAGGTGGTGTGGGCTGAGGTTAGAAACAGGAGAGGAGAGGTGAAACTGCTTGGAGTTCTTTATAGCCTCCCCAGAGTTCCAGGGAGGCGGAAGAGAGGATTAGCAAAATTATTCTGGGTAGGAGTGAAAGGAACAGGGTGGTCATTATGGGGGACTTTAACTTCTCTAACATTGACTTAAAATGCTATAACTCTAGTAACTCCCATACGTCGGATGGATCAGTTTTTGTCCAATGTGTTCAGAGGAGAGCAGTGTTCAAAAGAACGTGAAAGTGCCAAATAAACTGAGCAGATTTGGCAGCTCCGGGTCGAGAACAAAACAGAATTGGCATTTCGAGTCCAATGACCATACGTTAGAACTGAACACAGGTGGGGAATAGTGTGATTGAAGTTGGTGAAAGGGATGTCTGTTGTGAAGGGAAGAAGGACGGAGTTGAAGAGATGGAGAAAGAGAGAAAGAGAGAGAAAGAAGCAATCAAAGGGATTTTTGATGATCAGATGGTATGGAAATAGTAAAAAAAAACTTACTTATTTATCACCTGTTCCCATATTACTGAAAATCGTGACCATGAAGGGCATGCATCAAAGTCACTGTTTAAAGTGAGCTATATCCTTTTGTCTCTCTTCCCTGAGTGTGATCATCTTCTTTTATTCATTAATGGATGCAGATACGGTATTTAATTCCCTTTCCTCATTGTTCTTGAGAAGGTGTTGGTAAGCTGCTTTCCTGAAGTTTGTAAGTAGTCAGTGCTTAGTTATGTCCGGTTTCATTTCTTTGGGACTTTGTAGTGAATGATAGAACTGAGTAGATGGCTTGGCCATTTCAAACTGCAACTGAGTGTTAACCACATTGCTGTGGGTTTGGAGTTACATGTAGGCCCAACCAGGTGAAGAAGGTAGATTTCCTTCCCTGAAGGAAGGACAAACACAATGATTGCGTTGCTTTATTTGATTCTCAATTCCTGAAATTTTATTGAATGCAAATTCAAACATTTAGCATGGTGGGATTCGAATCCGGGGACTGGGTCATCACCCCGGTCCCTGGTTTAATATTCCAGAGATAATACAGCTAGGCCATCGTCTCCACAGCATTTCCAAACATCTCCAATGGCAATAGTGTTGTTGATGATGCGGCTGTGCTGAAAGCATAGCGTTTTGCAAGGCAACAAAATGATTTGGCAAAACATACTATCCTTCTTATTTTGTATTTATAAGAAGGCGAGAAAGTGGGAAGTGCTCTTGGTGAAAAGGAGCTGGATGTCCTTGGTCATCAGTCACCAACAGAATTCATACGGAGCAGCAAGTAATCAGCACAGTGAATGTATAGTGTCCTTCATTGCAAAATGATGGAAGTATACGTGTGAAGACACCTTACTGAAGTTGTAGAGTGATATTGAAACAGTACTCGGGGACCTGTGAACAGATTTTCTCTCCTTTATGAGGAAGGATCTCCTTGCCACAATGAGACAGAATAAAGGTGATACACCAGACTAATTCCTGCGGTGAAGGTACCATGAAGAGAGTGTGAAGGAAATGAGTGTTTAATCTGTAATGCGACAAAAGAATAAAAAGTGATTGCAATAAAACTTAAGCATTATGGACCCACATTCATTAATTTCAAAATTAAACATTGATATCGTGAAATATTACGTGTTTCCCGCAATATATGTTTTCACAAATGGACAAATATATCATAAGGAAGTTTAAGAAGGATATGGGCCAAGTGCAGGAAAATGGAGTTAGCATGGATGGACATTTCAGTTTGGAATGGTCCAGTTTGGGCTAAAGGGCCCGTTGAACTCTATGACTTTGTGATAGTTTACACGTCTCCGTGGAGCCCCCATGTTGGATGAGAGACAGCTCCAGGCTCAGAACAAACTCTCTCCGTCTCAATGCAGAGTTGGAGAGAGACCGTGCACTGAGCATCATGTTGTTCACAAACTTGTCAGCAGCCACACTCTGACAGTGTTGGTCATTCTCAAAAGCTTCTGACCACCATGCAGAAGACTAGCCCTGCCTTCTTGGAGATGGAAGATGCCTCCTTGAGACGTGGCACAAACCATCCGCTGTGCCTCCTTAACATCAGCAAACCATGTTAATGTAACACGCGTGAAACATTAGCAATGGAGCCAGGAGGCACAACATGGAGCAGTCTGTCTGTGCAGTATCTGCTTCATTGGTTTGTTGTGTTGCAGCATCAATGGCATCCTCCTATTCCAATGTAACAGTTTGGAGGGGCTGAATGGCCTCGTCTATTCGTGTGTCAATGTCTCAGGAGGCTGAATGTACTCTTCCTCGTTTCAGGGAAGAGGTTCATTATTGGGTGACCCGTGGTAGCTGCTTACCTGCGTGTTGTGCTGACTAGATTCCTGATCTTTCTGTGTAATAATAGACAAACAGGAGGCTGGAAGAAACAGCAAGCCAGGCAGCATCAGAAGGTGGAGTAGTCAACATTTCAGGTATACCTGTTCTTCAGGACTGCGGGTGGGGGTAGGGTGAACTGCAGATAAAGAGGGAAGGGAGTGGTTGGAGTGGGGAGAGCAGCAGGATGCTGAGGTATGGGAAAGGTGGACACAAGTGGTGGGTGCAATCTGGTTAGTCGATGGGAGGAATGAATCCAGTTGGGAGCTAGAAGGCGTGGTCATTTGGTGGAATGGAACGGAGGAGGCATGGGTGGAAAGGGAGTAGGGACATGGCTGGGAAGGGTATTTCATATGGAGAACTCAATGTTGAGTCCTCCATGCTGTAGGCTAACCAGGCAGAAGGTAAGATGTTGTTCGTCCAACTTTCGGTCTGATTCACTGTGGCAACAGAGGAGGCCAAGGATGGTCATGTTGGAAAGGAATTGGGAAGGAGAATTGAAATGGGTGGTGACTGGGAGTTCTGGTCGGCCGCTGTGGGCCCGGCTGTGATGCTCGGTGAAATGAGCCCTTAGTTTACGTTGTGCTCCCCGATGTAGAGAAGACCACATCAGGTGCCAGGTGGCCTCGGTTTCACGTTGAAGGACTGTTTGGGACCTTGGATGAGATGAGGGAGGTGGTGTGCCAGCAGGTGATGCATTTTTTTCATCTGCAGGGTCAGTTGCCAGTGGGTATTGGCGGGATTGGTGGGGAGTGTGGCACTAACCAAAATTAGCGAAGGGATTGGTCCTTGTGGAAGATGTGCCATGTGATGGGATCCAACCTAGTATACTGTATCTGGTGCCCCTGATGTGCCCCTGATATCAGGGAGACCAAATGTAAACTAAGGGGAATGTTTTGCTGAGCATCTCAGCTGGGTATGTAAAGGCTAATCTGAACTCCCAATCACCTCCTATTTCAATTCCCCCTCCCACTCCCATTCCGACATGGTCATCCTTGACCTCCTCCATTGTATCAACGAACTAAAGCACAAACTGGAGAAACAACACTTCATATTCTACCGGTGTAGCCGACAATCCGGGGGACCCAACACTGAGTTCTCCAATTTCTAGTTACCTCCCTTCCAATCCCCCGATCTCATTCCCAGCCCCTCCCCCTTCCATTCTTCGGATCAACCCATCTTCCAACTGTCAAGTAGATTTATTCCTTCCATTGACCAACCCTGTAGTACCCTCTACCTGTGTTCCCCACCTCACCACGCTGCCTCCTCCTACTCCTGCATCTCGCCTCTTTATCTGTACACACTGTTTCCCCCACCCCCAGTCATGAAGAAAGCTTATACTCAAGGACTGGACTTCTTCTCCTGATGCTGCCTGGCCTGTTGTGTTCTTCCAGCCTCCTGCATTCCAACATTTGTAGTTTTTTTAAAAAAAAACTCTTCTTGTGCAATAGGTAAGAGAGAGTAAATGGGCTATGCCTCTTCTTATCCAATAGCTTCAATGGGCTGAATGGCGTTCTCACATTTCTGTTACACCAGCTTGAGATTCAGAATGAGCTGCTCTTTTTTTAGTTCTTTGGAAATGTTCAGGGTTCAGTAGTACTGTTACATTAATGTTACCTAGACGTTAACGGCATGAGCTTGAATGTTGACCAGGTTTTGATGTTTTATGCGATATTTTCTGAGCATCCTCACTTCTGACCTAATGACGGAGGGTAAGACGTTGATGAACCAGCTGAAATGTTTGTGCCAAGGAAGCTACCCTGAGGATCGCCAACAAAGATATCTAGGGACTGAGGGGATTGATCTGCACCAGCCACATGGTGTCCTGAATGGCCCAACCACATGAGAGTTTACAATTGATTCCCATGAGGTTCAATGTTATTCAGTCTCCTTGACACCTTCCTCAGTCACGCCCTGCAGTGATATCAGGGTCAGTCACTCTGACACTGTGCTCATATATTTTGTTCATGTCAAAGGTCAAGGTAAATCCGTGGGGACTGTTTCCTTCTCTCAGACGGTAGTGACTGTTCAGTCCTCTCTATCCCAGACAGCTACATCTCTGAAATGTTTGGGGAAGCAGAATGGTGTTAATGGATCTTGACACATCAGGGATACAAAGAGTTGGGCAGGGAAGAGAAATTAATGCGGGAGAGATCAGCCCTGATCTTATTGAAGGGAAGGGCAGGCTTTACAGGCTATATAGCCTGCTGTTATTCCAGTGTACCCCATAGTCCAGTCACTTTGTTGCCTCTTCCATTTCCTGTGTTTTTGACTTCAAGTAGCTGAATAGCCTAATCGTGTTGTTGCATGATCTAGAATGGGTCCAGTTCTATTAACTTGAGGGCTGATTGGCCTCCACCTGTAGCTGTATATCATACTCCAGGGGCTGAAAAGCCTCATCCTGTTCTGGTGAAACTGAAATCGATATAGACCAGATCTACCACCCTTGGAGAAAGTGAGCACTGCAGATGCTGGAGATCAGAGTTGCAAAGTGTGGCACTGGAAGTGCCTAGCTGGTCAGGCAGCATTCAAGAAGCAGGAGTATCGAAACCTTCGACATTCCTGATGATAGGCTTATGCCCAAAACGTCGATTTTCCTTCCCATGTAATGCTGCCTGACCTGCTGTGCTTGCCTGCACCACACGTTTGGACGTCTACTGGCCCGCCCGAGTCAACCTTCCTGGTCACGTCATAAAATAAATTTAAGAAATTCTTCAGGCATGAACTTCCACTCAAAATGACATGCTTACTATTCCTAATCAAACCCTGTTTTCTGAATGCATGTACATCTTATCCTTCGGAATCTTCTCAAGTAATTTACCTACCACAGATGTAAAGCTGACTGGTCTGCATTTCCCAGGCTTTATTTTTTCAGTCCTTCTTGATTAAGTGCACATTTGCTATCCTTCAGTCATCTGGGATCTCACCTGTGGTAACTGATGATCAAAATTATTAGCCAGGGCCCCCGCAAATTCTTCTCTAGCCCCTTTCAGTGTTCTTGGATATATCTGGTAAAGACCATGAGATTTCTCCAACTTCAAAGATTCTAGTACATCAATTACCTCCTCTACTGTGATACAGACTGTCCCTAAGGTATGACCACTAATTTCCCCAAATTCCCATATATTCATGTCTTTCTCCACTGTAAATATAGAGGAAAAATATTTCTTGAGGACATCGCCTATCTCTTATGGTACTATACATGCTTGTCTACTTTGGTCTTTGAGGGGTCTTATTCTCTCTTTAGTTAATGATTTTCCTTTAATATACTTAAAGTACTTCTTTGGATTCACCCTGATTTTCTCAGTCAAGGTTATCTCATACCCCCTTTTCGCCCTCCTGATTTCCTTCTTCAGTAAACTCCTATATCCCCTGTACACCTCCAGGGATTTCCGTGATCCAAGCTGCCTCTACCTGAGCCACGTCTCCACATTTTGTTTGGTTAAAGCCTAAACATTTTGTTATCCAGGGTTCCTCATTCCTGTCAACGTTCCTTTCATCCTCACAGGAACATCTCGATCTTAAGTTCCCACTTGCTGGAAGTCCCTTTGCTTGCAAACAGACGACTCCGATAAACCCCTGCAAACTCCTGTCTGAGTCCATCAAAATTAACCTTTCCCCAATTTAGAACTTTAATCTGTGGACCAATTTCTTCCCTCTCCATAACTATTTTAAAATTAAGAGAACTATGGTCACTGGTCCCAAAGTGCACATCTACTGTCACCTCACTCACCTATCCTGATATATTTCATAAGGGTAGGTCAAAAATTGACCCTTCCCGATTAGGACACTCTATATACTGCTTGAGGAAACTTTCCTGACGCACTTAATTGATTCCATCCCATCAAATCCCTTAATGCTCTGGCAGTTCCAGTCTGTGTTATAAAAATTAAAACCCCTATTATGACAACCCGAATGTTCCCTGCAAGTCTCCCCAAACTCTCTAGATATTTTTACTCCTGTAATTCCTGTTGACTGTTTGGGGACCTATATTACAACCCCAATAAAGTCACCATCCGCTTCTTATTTCTTAGTTCTACCCACAAAGCCTCACTGGATGATTCATCAGTTATTTTATCTCTGATCACTGCTTTATAGTCCCCTTGATTAGAAATGCAACTCCCCTCCCTCTTTCCACCATTTCTGTCCCTCCTAATGCATTTAACCCTGGTACATTAAGCTGTCAGTCCTACCCATCCCTCAGCCATTTTTCTGTAAGAGCTAGACTATCCAGCGCCGATTATCTATCCATACCCTGAATTCGTCGGCCTTACCTGTCAGCCCTTTCACATTGAAATAAATGCAATTTAATCATCAGGCATTCCTTGCTCCCTATCGTGTTCCAGCTTGATCTGTCTCTTCAACGTCCTATTCCTGAATACTGTATCTCCTTCCAGCCTCACACTTGCCCCCTGCTCTTGAGGATACCACCTCTGACCAATCTCATTTAAACACTCCCTTGTAGCACGAGCAAAACTGGCTGCAAAGATATTGGTCCCTCGTCCAGTGCATGTGCCACCAGTCCCTCTTGAACAGGTCAACTCTGTCACAGAAAAGCTCTGAGTGATCTAAAAATATGAATCCCTCCCCCTGCACCAATTCTTTCGTCACATACTTATCTGCCATATCCTCCTATTCTTACCTACACTAGCTCATGACACTGGAAGTTATCAGTTGACTGTCAAGGTCCTGTTTTTTAACTTTTCTTCGAGCTCTCAGTAATCATTCTGGAGGACCACATTCCTATGTCTACCTGTGTCATTTGTGCCAACATGCACAATGACTTCAAACAGCTCACGACCCCCAAAACCGAGAACGTTCAGCAGACACTCAGAGACATCCTGGACACTGACAACTGAGAGGCAACACACCATCCTGGTTTGCCGTTTGAGGCCACAGAATCTCTTATTTCTAAGACCCTGTTTACTTTATCCTTTCCCATGGTTCCCCAGACCCAGTCGTAATGCAACTAAGCTGGCTACTGCTGCTTTCCCCTGAACGGTCATTTCCTGACCCCCATCCCCCAACCCCCAACTCCACAAAATCAGTATCAAAATGGTGTACTTCTTTTCGAGAGGGATGGCCACAGGGGAGTCCTGCCCTCTCTGCCTACTCCCTTCACTATTCCTGGTTGTCGCCCAGCTACTCTCTGCCTGGAACACGACAGGAAGCAAGCAAAGCCTATTGGATTAAATTGCGTTTATTTAAATACAACACGGCTGACAGGTAAGGCTGATGAACTCAGGGCGTGGATCTTTACATGGGACTGGGATATGACAGTCATTAAAGAAACATGGGTAAGGGAGGGACTTGGGCGTGACAACCTCACTAAAGCTCTTACCTCTGAAGTGCTCTGTATCTTGATGATCCGAAGAGCAGCCAACTCCAGATCCCGAACATGGTCTCCCAGGAGCTGCAGCTGGTTGCACTGCCCACACGTGTAGTCATCAGTGACAGTGGAAATCACCCCGAGCGCCCACATCCCGGAGGAGGAACGTGCAACTGCCCTAACTACCATCTTAACTGTTGTCAAACTAGCATTAAAAACATTTTACATGAGCTTACCTGTACCTTTTGCTGAGCCGCTGCTCACCGAAGTCTCTGGAACCAAAGCATTACTACCTACTCTGCCACTAAAGCACGTCAATAGACCACGCCACATTTAGTTTGAGTTAGGGAAGGAGGGAGACACTGCAGCAATGTATTGTTTGGACCTTAAGCACTCCTTGACACCAGGCCCATACTTGGACTTGGAGTGTCTTGCTGCGGTTTTCCTCCTAGTAGTGTTGTGCGCTGATGCAAATATTCACCCTGACATCCAATCCACGTTGTCGCAGTCGTCTGGTCATTTCTGTCTATTGGTACTGCATTTATGAATTCCTTGAATCTATTGATTGCTTTCCAAACTGTGTCTCATTCCGGAAGGAGACATGCTAATGTTCCAGTGAATACAGGCTATTCGAAAATGTTTACCATTAGTCATACGAACGATATAATGCACATCCGCTCGCTGACTCTGTTTTTCCTTTCAATTAGGGTACATTTATTCTGATAAGATTCCATTCCATTTTCCTGCGTTTTCCCCGTAACCTTTGTTTAAAAATCTGTCCATCTCAGCCTTGAAGATGTTTGGTGATCATTCCTCAACAGCCTTCACAATTTTCTACAATTATTTCCCTCCCACTGATTTGAGACTTAGTGGTCTTTAATCCCATGGCTTTTTTCTAGCACTCTGTGTGGACGTTGAACCTACATTAGATGCAGTCATGTTCGATCATACCACCTTTGTGGCCAAAGGCAAAACAAAATAAATGCAACACAAAGTTTCAGAACCTGTGGTCTCCACCCTCATCTTCCACATCAGTCTAAGATACATTTCATCCGGATCAAGGGATTTGCCCACATTTTATCATACACCAACTTTCAATTCATCCTCAGCTTCTGTGTCAATTTGTTCAAGGTCACACTCTCAGGAACAGACATTGAATACAGTAACTGCTTCTCCAAAGTGAAGACCAATATGTAGTACGTTTTGACATATCCTCTGGCTCTGTGCACAGCTTGCCTCCTCGCATCCTAATACTCCCTATTCTTTCTTTCGTTACCCTCTTACCCTTAACAAACCGATAAAATGTCTTTAGAGTCTTGAAAATATTGCCCACTAATGTTTTTTTAATCACCATCCCTCACCCCTTTTTGCTCTTTTACTTACTTTTTGAGTTTAGCCCTACAAGTTCTCTCCTCTTCTGGGACATCCATTGACCTGCTCACTTTAAGCCTGTTTTAAGCTTCTCTTTCATTTATAATTGCATTCTGAATATTTCCAGACATCCAAGGTTCTCCGGGCTTGTTTTCCTACATTTCATCTTTGGAGCAACATGTTGTGGTGACACTCTCATCAATTCCATTGTGAGCATGTGATCCCCACCACCCCCCACCTACACACTGTTCTATTAGTTTCACCCAGAAATAACTGTACTGGGTGATTTCTGTACAGATACTGCCTTTTTTATGATAAATTCTGCCTCCCTCCTTCAAATTACTTTTATTTTTCAAACCTTTTTCTTTTTCCTTAACAAGCTAAAACTGCTTGAGTCACGGTCACTGGGCCTGCAATGCTCTCCCAATCCTGCCTGCAGCACCTGACTGGCTTCGTTCCCCACAGTGAGGCCCAGCACTGCCCTGCCCTTTATTGTATCTGCTCCATGTTGATATAAGAGTCTCTCTGGAATAAATGTCAAGTCATCTTCCCCTCTTTAAAAAAAATCAATGCCCTAATGAATATTTGGAATTGAAATGTATAAATATAATAATCCTATTATTGTTTTTACGCACCTCAGTGAATTGGTTATATATCTGTTGCTGTATTTTCTTTTATCTGAGAGTCGATAATATATCCCCAGCAGTGCATCTGTCATCGTTTTGATCCTAACCTCAACCCACAAAGCGTCATGTAAATACCCTGCCAAGATATGATCCCAGCTAACTGCAGTCATTGACTCCATAATTAATAAGGCAACACCATCTTCTCTTTTACCCCTCTCGTGTGCTGCCCATAGTTCTTGTGCCACAGAATATGGAGTTGTCAGCCCTGACCTCCCTCGAACACATCTCTGTGATGGCAAAAATGTCATACTCCAAAAATGTCATCTCATTCCATTATCACAACTGTCGGTCCGATAATATTCTCAGCATTAAGGTAAAGGACATCCAGCCTGGAATATAGCACATGGAATACTCTGTACCTCGCAGTTCTTCAGTCATTTACTGTTTGTTATCAAGCTGCCTTTCCATGAACTAAAACTGTAACTCTGGGACTGAATGAATAATTGTTGAGTTGTAATTTCTTTTTTAATTAATGTGTTAATCAGATGCAACGTTCCAGAACAGAACAGGCAGCTCCAAATACCTTACTTTGCTCAGTGTGCAGAGGGGTCAGCCCTCAGTAATGGAAAAAGTGAGGACTGCAGATGCTGGAGATCAGAGTCGAAAAGTATGGTGCTGGTAAAGCGCAGCGAGTCAGGCAGCATCCGAGGAGCAGGAGAGTGAAAACTTTGGACACAGTCCCTTCATCAGGAAGACATTGGTGTGTTCACATTTTTCCATTCCACGATTCATGTGACATTTGGAACGGTACTTGCTCAGGAGGGCAGCGCTGTATATAGCCCTGAAATGGAAAGCAGTCAATTTCAATTGTTTGGACAGGGAGTAGACAAAGTTAAGTGAAGTACAGACTGATTGAAATACAAACATAAGGATAGATAAGTCCCCAGGACCAGACAGGAAGCACCTGAGGTTACCAGAGGAAGTGAGGGAAGAGATTGCTGCGCCTTTGTCGATGATCCTTGCGTTCCCACTGTCCACTGAACTATTGCCTGATGATTGGAGGGTGGAAAAAGTTAAACGCTTGTTCAGGAAAGGCAATAGGGATAATTCTGCGAAATACTGGCCAGTCAGTCTGACTTCTGTATTGGGAAAACTACTGGAGAGGATTCTGAGAAACAGAATTTATGATTACTTGGAAAATGACAGTTTGATTAGAGATAGTCAGCATGGCATTTTGAGGGGCAATCATACGTCACAGAACTTATCGAATTCTTTCAGGATGGGATCAAACACATTGATGAAGTTAGAGCAGTGGATGTGATGTACATGGATTTTAGCATGGTGGATGATAAGTTACCATAAGATCGGCTCATTCAGAAAGTAAGGAGGCATGGGGTACAGGGAAACAGGGAAATCTGTCTGTGTGGATACAGAATTGTGTGACCTGTAGAAGACTGATGGTGGTAGAACATGGAAAGTATTCAGCCTGGAGCTTGGTGACTAGTGGCGTTCTTCAGGAATCGGTTCTGGGACTGCTGTTCTTTGTGATGTTTACAAATGACTTGGATGATAAAGTGAAAGGGTGCTTTAGTAATTTTTACAATGTAATAAAGATGTTGGAGTTATGGATTCTGTGAAGGGCTGTCTTAGGTTGTAATTGGACATTGACAGGATTGGCTGGTAACTGGAAGATGGAGTTCAACTTGGATAAGTGTAAAGCGATCCATTTTTGAAGGTCGAATTCGAATGCAGAATACAGGTTTAAAGGCTGGATTATTGGCAGACTGGAGGACCATAGGGATCGTGTGGTCCATATCATAGGACGCTCAATGTTGTCATCCAAGCTGATAAGGTTATTAAGATGTATGGTGTTTTCATTAGCCAGGGATCGAGTTTAAGAGCCACAAGGTTATGCTGCAGCGCCAAAAATCTCTGGTGGGACTACACTTAGAATGTTGTGTTCAGTTCTAGTCGCCTCATTACTGCAAAAATGTTGAGGCTTCGGAGAGGGTGCCGCGGAGATTTACCAGGATGCTGCCTAGACTGGATGGCATGTCTTACAAAGAAGCGTTGAGGGAGCCAGGGCTTTTCTCCTTGGATCAATAAAGAATGGGAGTTGACTTCATAGAGGTGTATAAGATGATGAGAGATATAGGCAGAATTGGTAGCCTGAAACTTTCTCGCAGGGTGGAAATGGCTATCTCGAGCGGGCATAAGTTTAGTATGATTAGAAGAAGGTTTGAGGAGATGTCAGAGGTAGGTTCTTAAAATAGAGAGTGGTGGGTGCTTGTAATGGACTGCCAGTAGCATTAGTAGAGACAGCTGCATTAGGGATATTTAAGTGACTATTGGATAGGCACATGAATGATAGTACAATGAAGGGTATGTCAGTTAGTCTGAACTTCGAGTAGGATAAAAGTTCCGCAGGACGTCAAGGCTTGAAGGCTCTACAATATGCTGTACTGTTCTGTGTTTTATGTTTCACCCAGCCTGTGGATTCTTATCAATTTTTGAATGTGTGAGGGAGTGATCTGAGTGAGATTAGAAAGCTGGGGAGGGGCGTTAGCCCCAAACTTCCAGTTATGTTGTTCATTGTTACATTCACCTGAATGCCAGTGCAATATGTGTCGTGTGCTACACCACGCAGACTCCACCAAGTTCAGTTATTAACGTGATTCTTGACTTGTCATTTGCTGCTGTTTTCTTCAGATGCAATCTGTTGGGTGACCCATGTATTAATCAGATGATTGCTATGTTTTGTGAATTGCGCAAAACTAAGATGTCAACTATGATTATTCGACTGAACTATAATCTCTGAAAAAAATGAGGTTGATTCGATATTTATGGAACAAAAATATAAACTCCTGTCAAGATTTTCTAACACAGAAATAAAGAATGTACATTTTATTCTGTATCGAACAAACAACATGGATGTAACTCTTTTGGCCATCAGAATTACATACACAATGTCAGGATTCAAAACAATGCATTGTCACCCCAACATTTTGAAAGGGGTTGGCTTCTGAATGATTACATGTTCAGGGTGAGCAAACGATTGAACAATCAAATAGAATAAGCGTTCTTATACATTTATACATAATCAATCAGTTTAATTTCTCACTGAAATGTGCAAGCTTCAGCTATTTGTCAGCGAATTAGCAATGGCTATAGTTCAACATGCTCTGTGAATATTAAACTAAATAAATGATTTGTGCTATCAAATTTTACTGAACAATAATTTGAAACGTTTAACTTTTAGAAAGAATGTTATTTAATTTGAAATGCAGACAGTGAACAAAAACGATGAACATATTATCGTGTGAGTGAAAAGTCAAACCTTTTCAAAGAGATTTGTGCCAAAGCAATGACAAATTTGTTTGAGTAAATTGTTTGGAATACAACATTTAAAATATTCATATTCTGAGCAATAATTAGACTATATAATGAAGCTGGCTTTGCAATAGTTGCATTTTAAATGCTTATGCTGCACTAAATAATCAGATATTCGTGAGCATTCAGAATGGGAAATAATCGTATCCTGACTTTTATTCGTATCAGACACATGATGGAGTGCAAAACCTTAAAGTACAGGAGGAGGCCATTGGCCACTGTGTGTCATCAGCTCCAGGAATGTCTCCCAAGCCGCTCCCATTTGCCAGCCTTATCTCTGCAACCTGTTAAATTCATATTTCCAAATACTTATCCAGTTCTATTTTTAAATGTTTATCCACAACTCTCCCAGGCAATTCCATTCCAAATCCTAACAACTCTCTCAATAAAGATTTTTTTCCTTATCTAATTGCTGGCTCTTTTGCTGACAAGCTTGAAATTAGAACTCCATGATAATGTAATGCCATTTAACGGAAACAGAGTATTCCTGTTTTACTCGACAGCATTTTTTTCATACGTCTGAGCACTGCAATTAGTTCACATATTTGTCTGTTCTGCTCAAGATAGAATAAGCCATGTAAGAACTGTTACAAGCACTACATCAGAAAAACAGTCAGAAAACTAGCCACCTGGATACATGAACAACAACTGGCCAGAAAATAGGACATGACCCACTATCACTAGTATCCTTGCATACAGATGAGGAAGTACACGATTTAGACTGGGTCTGCATATCCATCTAGGACAAGCCAAACAGAGACACGAACGTGAATTCCTAGAAAAATAGCATTCCAACATGAACTCTATCAACAAACACATCGATTTTGATTCCATCGAACACTCTCTGACAAAAAGAACCGGACATAAAATCACCAATACTGGAAATTACATCACTGACTCAAAGAAACCTAAACACATAAATAGCAACCATGACATAACACCAGCACTTCACCAGAGGCTAACTGACAATGTTCCCTTGTACAGTGATGAAGCATCTGAAAATTAACTCTCCAACTCAGCGAGCAAACTGACTTCCAGAAGAAGCACAATTTCTCTCATCCTCCCTTTAACATCATTCCAGTTATAATTCCGATTATTTTAAGGTTATTTGTATTCTTCTGCAAAGTAATATAGTGTCTTTCTGTGTGTTTGAATGTGAGTGTGCGTGAGAGAGAGCGAGCGAGAGAGAGAAAGTATAATCCTCTGTAATCTCTGGATTACTCCCCGTGTCATGTGGTAAAGAGGGAAGAATGAGGAAGACAGTAGATCTTAACATGTTGTTAAAAATCTAGTTCAGGGGTGAGAGTTCCAGATTGTTGTATCATTGGGATCTGTTCCAGGACAGGTGGGGACCTGTACACAAAAGACAGGTTGCATCTTAACTGTACAAGCACCAACATCCTTGTAGGGAGGTTTTCTAGTGCAAGTCAGATGGATTTGAATAAACCAGGAGAGTGAGAACCAAAGCAGAAGATCAGGAAGTGAGCAGAAGGTAGAGGTGAATAGGACATCAGGCACGGCCAATCTAATGACCATGCCGAAAGAAGGAATCAAAACAGTGAGTTGGGTATTGGAATAAATTATAGAGATGAGGCGCAGGTTTTTCAGAGATTAACAAGTCAGGATGGAGAGTGTGGGCGATGTGAGGGAGTGAGGTGTGTGAGATCAAGGAGACAGTGCACAAGAAAATGTTAAAGGGGAAAGAGGTTGGGGTGGGGAATTCGGTGATAAACAACTGGCAGCAAAACATGTGAAATCTTGCTGCTTGTCAAAGTGAATACCTGGGAAAGAATCTATTGTGCTTCAGATAAATAACACCCTTATTGCTAGAGGTCTGTATGATAATGGAGGAAACGCTGTCTTCATATTATGGCTGTAGCTATAATGATTGTTGCAAACAGCTAGAATAGTGTCAGTGTTGTTGTTAGACAATGCGTGCACTGAGTATATGAATTACACTGGATGGTCCCAGAGATGGCTGGGCTGCCTTTGGTTGAGTGAGTGCTGACGTTGCATGAGATGATGCTGGTTTGTAATATAGATACTTACTGAGTACAGTCAAAGGAACAAAGGAGCAACTGCCATTGTTAATTGTTTCAGAATATACCAGAGGGTTCATGGCTGCCACTGCAAAGAATCATGCAATGAAAAACAAGCCTATCACGTCTGTACCAGCAAGTGCATATCCAAAGATATTTTAAACGTTTGTGAGGTTACCTGCCTCAACCACCCATCTAGACAACGCATTCCAGATTCATACCATCCTCTCAGTTCTAAACACATTCCACAAATCCTCTCTCAATCCCCTGACGTTTACTTTAAAGTGTGTCCCTTTGTTTTTGATCCTTTGACTAAGGAAAACAGCTGCTGTCTGTTCATCCTCTCCATACCCCATTTGCTCTTGTACACCTGTACCATATTCCCTCCTCAACCTTCCCTGCTGCAAAGAAAAAACGAGCAATTTTAGCCCTCCTCTTTCATATTCACTTTTGAGTACTCACTTGTCTTGTTACTTCTGACTTGCATCTTCCCAAATTATCGGTGTTACATTTCGTCAGGCCATTGATCTAGCTATCTGAATAATCTGTTTCTATCCTCCTATAGCCTAACACTTTCCTCCTGACTGTGATCCACCTAGCTAATCTTTGTGTCATCCATAACATTGGTCATCATTCCACTGCTCCCCACATTCCACATTCTCACAATCGTCATTTCTGAATATCACAAACAACCCGTGATTTCCCTCCTGTTCTCCAGATGTTATTCAGAGGATGATTGGACAATTCAAGTCTCTTGCTTTTCCTATTTTGGTGAATTTATGAGTGATGTAGTTAACACATTTTTTGAGGGATCCACAAATACCATTTTCGACACAGAGTTGAATTCACCTTTTACACTCTGCCCCTCTGCATGTTTTGTTTATAAACATTGTAAATAATTTAGGATAAATTAGGGTTTGGCATCTTGCGGTGGAACATTAGCATTTTGCGTGGCACTTTTCTTTGTAATATTCCCTGCAATAGCCAGAGCTGAAGATTTTTTTCATCTGCAGGATGGACATGCACTCATTCATTGTTTGTTTTAATCAGCGAGTGTGATGGGGATAAATATTCAAATAAATTCTATATTATGGGCAAACTGCAGAAGATCAAATCATATTCTCATATCCACCTTGAGTTGGAAGCAAATACATACTGTAACAAAAATCAAAAATATTGAAACACCACAGTAGGGGATAAAGAAACATATCGTCTGCACTTGATGGAAATATAGAAATATATAGTACATGTCCAACCTGAACAAGAATCAAGTGATAGAAGAGAAAGTACAATTAATCCTTTCTTAATTTTGAATGGAATCCAGATCCCGATTTTCTTGTACACTGATGTTTTCTCATCCAATCTCAGTTCCTCAAAAACACGTTTTTACCTGTCACTAAAACATCATCTGCCGTTCTTCCTCCTCCGTCCTACTCTTTTCTTACACTCCTACTCGGCTTTCACTATTTCTCCTGCTGCTACATACTCTTCCACTGACGATTTCCCTTCACACTCTTCTTCTGCCACTCCCACTGTAAGTTACACCAATTCCCCAGTTACTCCTGCTTTCTCTGGCCATTCATTTTTGCTTTCCAACTTGGCTGATGGGAGCCGCTGGCTTCTGTGCTGCTATTGATCATCAGTGAATGATGAGATTGAGAGGATCAATATCCAATAGGAACAGACAATAGTGTATTTCTGTCACTGTCTGATGCACCGTGAACAGAGTGGTTTTGTTCCCCATGGTAAAGGGTGGAGTGTCCTGCTACCTCTGTCACAGCACTTAACCAAATAGCTTCATCACAAATAGGACAAACCTCTCCTCAGAATCAGAAGTCCATGCATCAGTTTTCCTTAAACATTGTGAGGAGAGTGAGCACATTGTTCAAACAGGCCGTGTACTCTCCTTTTGTTCTTTATTCATTTAACTGATATTCCAATGTCAGTTGAGGTGAGGTCAGAGTAACTTGCTTTGCAGTAAAGTAGTATTTGACTCATGTGACATCAGGGATCCTGAGAAAACTGTGGTCAATTGGAACCGCAGGAAATTCTGCGCTGGTAATTTCCTCACTGAAGAATGACACTTTCCCCAGAGCTATTGGGAATGACAAATAAACTCTGCCCTTGCTAGTGCTTTCCAAAACCATGGATAAATTTGTCTTCATAAAAACATCAAACTATATTATGTTTTCACAGGTTGGTCGAAAGTCTACGAAAAATAAGGTCTTATTGCGTGTGTGTGTCACTTCAGTGAAATCAGGACGTTACAATAAGATTACCTTCCCAATTATTTTCAGTCAGTTACTTTCTGAGGACTGATCGTGCAATATCAGTGCCACTGAGTTCAACAGTTTCTCTGTCCAGCAGTATCGCATCACATTAACTCAAGGCTGCACCACTCCACAATTCTAATTTATTCACTGGCTCATTCGCCGTGCTGACCAGATGTACTGGGCACACAATTTGCAACAACATGGAGATGCCCTTGACCCTCTGGAACCTTCCTGCCCTTCCATACCCTGCCTCTGACTCCATCCCCTCCTCCAATCGTTTATTCACCATCCCTGCTGAACTTTCACTCTCTGATGCTGAACGTTCTGTACTAATCAAATGTCTGAACTTTACCTCTCTGTGCCCCCACTTTAATGACTTTTAGGCATGACATTTAGTTGAGATCTTATGCTGTCTTCGCCTCAATGCACATTTCTTTCGGCAAGACTCCTCTCCCTGCCCCATAGACCCCGTTACCCAGCTGCAACAATCTCCCTCCTCCTGGAACCCCCCTTCTAACCTTTACCTGAACTAAATTAGTTTATTGAGAAATCTCAACATGACATTGGTTGTCTTAATTATTCTGCACTCCCCTCACCAAATCCAACCTATCACTGTCCGAACAGTCTACATTCTATGCGCTGAGATCCAACCGTGACTGTGTTATTCAGCCTGTGCCAGGAAGGGTGATGCTGCTGTAGCCTGGTGGACTGACCTCGACATTGCAGAGGTTGAACGCCCACTCTCAGATACCTCCTCTAATCTAACCCGGACCATGACCCGACCATGGCACATCAAACCATTGTATCAACTATGATAACTTGACCACCTTTCATCTGGAGATTCCTGCCCCACTCGCCCCTTTCCCCTAACTGCCCCCGAGCTGATGGTCCTCCGATAGCAGAGCTCGCTTCTATGTCCTTACAAAAATTCACAAATAGAGCTGCCAGGACATACCCATTGCTTCAGCCTGCACCTGCCACACAGAGGAACTGCATGGATACACACGTGAGCCCCAGTTATGCCTGTTCTTTTCTTGGGATGCGTCGACTATTCACTGTTCCAGTTCTATTCCAGCACCCACCCACAACTCTTTATCCGATACATAGATGATATCATCGCTGCTGCTTTTCTATCTTGTCCAAAAGTGGAAAAGTTCATTGATTTCGCTTGGAATTTGAAGTCCTCCATCACTTTCACCTGGTCTGTCTCTGACTACTCCCTTCCTTTCCTCAACATCTCTGCTTCTATTTCTGGGGATAGACAAGGCACTGATATCCAGTATGAACACACCGACTCCCAAAGCTTCCTGGAGAATAAGTCCTCACAACTGGTTTCCTGTGTAGTCTCAAATCCATTACCCCAATTCCTCCATTTCCACCGCATTGCTTCTGATTACACTAAATTCAACAAGGAAGCCTTTGAAATGTCCACCTTGTTCCTCCATCAAGGGATTCCCCAACATTGTTGTCAACAGTGTCCTCAACCGAGTCTGACCCATCTCGTGCACGTCTAGCCTCCCCCTCCCCTTCCCTTTCGCAACAGAGTTTCCCTTGTCATAACCTACTATCGCAGCCGCATTCACATGCAGAGGATCATCAGTCCGCATTTCCCCCACCTTCAGCGAGATGCCCCCACCTGCACATATTCACCTCTCTTCCCCTGTCCACCTTCTAGAGGGATTATTCCCTCCAGGACACACTGGTCTACTCTCTATTCACTTCCACTCCGGGTCCACTTCACTTTGCCCTGCCAGAGGTGTGACACAAAAATTCCATTTACCTCCCTCCTCATCAGTATCCAAGGGCTCAGCCATACATTCCATGTGAAGCCGCCCCTTACCAACATTTCCCACAATCCAGCCAACTACATGCGCGGCTCACAATGTGGTCTCGCCTACATTGGGGAAATGAAGGGTAGACTGGGTGACAGCTTCACAGAACATCCATGTTGTACTGCTGCAAAAGACCCTGAGTTTTCATTTGCCTGCCAGTTTAACAGATCGTCCTTTTCCTAACCAAGATCTTTGTGTCAGTCTTCCTGCAGTGCTCCAGGCAAGTTCAGGGCAAGCTGGAAGAACAACACCTCATTTTCCATTTGCGGACCCTGCAGCCCTTTAGACTCAAAATCAAGTTCAATAATTTTCGGGCCTGATCTCCCCAAAGTCCTAGCCTTCTATTACTCACACCCTATTGTTAGCTATAACAGTCTCCATTAAGAGCTACCCAGTCTCTTCTGCATATAAACCAACATTTTCCATGCTAACATCAATTATGAGGAAAGGGCACTGGACCTGAAACGTTAACTCTGATTTCTCGGCACAGATGCTGCCAGACCTGCTGAGCGATTACAGCAACTTCTGTTTTGTTTCAACATTTTCATCGCAAGTTCTCACAATGCAATACGTCACCGATATTTAGAGCCCTGTCAAACATAGGAACTTTTTAAATGATCATTTAATGTCCATAACAAATTAGTCGAGATTCATCTGAGATAATACCTTTGCTGTTATCATTCAGATCAGACACTTTGTCACAGTTCAGAAAGAAGAAACAAATCAAAAGAGCTGGAGCGAAACTCAATGGATCTGGCAACATCTGAGCAGAGATGCAAAAAAACCCTTTGATTCTAATATGACTTTTCAGAACAGTGTCACAACATATTACATATGTTAATACTGTTGCTCTCTGCAGATACTCCCTCATCTTTTTCGTTTCTCCAGCATTTTCTGTTTGTATTTCATGTTTCCATTATCTCTATATTTCAGGTTTCTTGACAGGTCTACATGTTTAACTTGGTTATATTCGGACAATGTGGTCCTTTCTTGTTTCTATTACAGGTGATGTGTCTGTGACACCTCAATTACAGCCGAAAACTCTTTCTTCTTTAAGATAGAAAGTAAAAAAAAATCTGAACATCCTGTAAATCTCAGGAAATCTATTTTGTTTGAAAATACATTTTCGAGGCAGTTGAACTTCATGAAATAATAGGGATAGATATTTGATGATGGAACAATCTGTGTCCTTCATTGAACAAGCTGCTCTCCCCAATCTCCAAAAGCTTTCAATGCATAACATCGAATTATTAAAGCAAAGGTGGTGAAAACTCAGCCCATTGTCTCTTCCAGTTTGGAATGAGCGATATCTCTACTATTATTCTCCTGTATTGTCCCCATAGCCCTGCACAGTTTGTTATTAGTATGTGCTTTTAATTGTAAGTATTCTGCCAGATATGAACAATATGATCAATCGCAAACAAAAACAGACGTTGGAGGGAAAGCTCAGCAGGTCTGGCTGTATCTGTGAAGAGAAATCAACGTTCATGCTTCAGGTGCGGTGACCCTACTCAATCTGTATGCCCAATGACTAAATGGTGTGTATATTAAATAAAGTTCACTTTATCACATTTAAAATTATCAAAATTAACAACTGACAGTTCACATTGTCATTCAGCATTGCATCTCCCAAACGTTGGCTCTTTCCTTGTTGTCAACTATATTTAATTCCAGCTGACTTTAAGAGTGATGGTGACTGGGGAATATCACTGTACTCCCCATGCAGTCTCCACAGCCACTGCCCCTATTCTGCCCTATCTCCCAACCAAACCTGACTCATTAATTCATAAGTCTTAATGATTAAGTTCATGTTTGGTTTTGGACCGAGGGGAAAAAGCGTAAAAATTACTGCTTTACAGCAAATAAAACTGCATTAAGATGTTTGTCAATTTTTATATAAATTATTTACTGAAGCATATTTTGTATGGAAGGTCCAACGTTTCTCTATTAAAACAGTGAAAGGAACATTCAGAGAAGTCTACACTTCCTGTCTATGTTCAGGGCAACTGTGCCCAGTGACAGTCTGTTGGCTTGCATTTGTTCCCGTGGAGGAGAGATCAGCACAGTAACAACATCCTGATGGTGTTTCTTATTTTTTGTGGAGGGGCGGAGATTCGGGGTAAGATGGTTACAGCATTGCAAACGTACAACAGAGCAGAGTCATTTAGCCTGTGATAACAAAACATTCATCATTTTTCCTCACAACTGACTTGACTAGAGGAATTGGTGATGAGAGATGTGACCAAGAGCCAGCAATGTCAGCGTCCAGTCCAGTCCAGTTATATTATGAACTGAATGTGCTGTATTGGAAGTTAGAACTGTTTGCTCAGTGACTGTGATTGATGTCAGTCTCCATGCATTGTAACTGTGTCACTGGAGGGTATCCCTATTGGTGAGGGGCTTCAATCAGTGCGCTATCCCAGTGTAGGAGCAGATGCATCAGCTCCAACAGTAACAAAGATCAGCAGCTGCACTGACGTGGAGAGGACAGATCTGAATCTGAGAATACTGGACTGGATAATTACACCAATGGAGAGGAGTCTTTCCTTGGGCCTTTTGAACATTTCCCTCTGTTGGGAATTTCTACCATATCGCATATTAGCGGTGCTGATTATTATTTTGGGCGGTGTGGAGGGTGTGTTACTAACCTACTCTCGCTTTTGTTAGTGTTCTCTGCGTCTGTCCATTCATTAATCCCAGAAACAATTTTGAACTTCATTGCAATTTCTGTTATCTATATTTGTCAAAGAAAGAAACTTTTATCTTCCATTTTAATTGCAGTCTCCATTCATCTGAAATGCAGACCACTCCCTTACAAACATCTGAGAACAAAACTTTTGCCCTGAGCTGATTTTTATCTCATGTTCTCTCTGTCAACTACCAGCTCATAATATCTCCAATCTCCATCTCTGCGTCAGTTCTGTGGCTGAACAAACCATTGTCTGATTACAGATTTTTTTTTTACAGATTACATTATTACAGTGTGGAAACAGGCCCTTCGGCCCAACAAGTCCACACCGACCCGCCGAAGCGAACCCACCCATACCCCTACATTTACCTAACACTACGGGTAATTTAGCATGGCCAATTCACCTGACCCTGCACATCTTTGGACTGTGGGAGGAAACCGGAGCACCCGGAGGAAACCCACGCAGACACGGGGAGAACGTGCAAACTCCACACAGTCAGTCGCCTGAGGCGGGAATTGAACCCGGATCTCTGGCGCTGTGAGGCAACAGTGCTAACCACTGTGCCACCGTGCCGCCAACGCACGTTGGTAAAATTCAGACTTTATGTTTCAAGCTCTCTTCCAGCCACTTTTCCATTTGCAAGTATTTCAATCACAAAATTGTTCTTGTCTCGGAGTTATTTCATGATTAGGACAATGTATCAGAGTAGGAATGTCGCTGGATATAATTCAGGAGCAAAGCTTATTAAACGAAAGATATTGTTTCAAGCGACTTGTTTCAAGTCCTACCACAGGTGATGGCAGAACTTAAATAAAAATGATAAGAATTCGAATAAAAATGAATTTCACAAAAAAAATACATAAAACCCACATTTTGTCTGAAAAAATCCTGTTTCACTGATGACCTTCGGTAAAGAAATCTAATGTTACTACCTGGTCTGGGTTAATTGTGACTTCAAACCCATATCAATATGCTTGAATTTATATTGGGGTGTGAAATGGCCTCACAGTCAGAGCAATTAGGGATGACTAACAAATGCTGCCTCAATAGAGAAAAAGAGAGATAGAAGATAAAGAGCAAACAAAGGGAATGATGATCAGCTGCGGTGGAAATAAAATGTGAGATTCACCTCATTTATTTGTTACTTTTCCCATCTTCCTGAATATCATGCCCATGTCGGTACCTGTATCCACCGTTTTTCAACAATTCACTTTTTGCCACTTCCCTTTCCGAAAACCATCTATTACGTCCTGTTTTCGCTAGCCAAAAGAAATCTGAAGAGGATTTTCACTTTTAACAAGAAAGGTGAATTTTTCCCACATAAATTAATGCTACTTCACTTTACGCCATATCAGCTTATGAAAGCTTTTGTAGGAACACTCTACCTTCAGATACCGTATATATCTAAGATCATGTTTAAAGCGATTTGATCCCACCTGTCTGTGTTCCCTGAGTGTCGTCATCTTCTTAAATTTATTAATGGGATATAGGTGTCGCTGGCTGTTCCAGCATTAGTTCACTTATTTGATTGCCCTTGAGAAGACCTTGAGCCTCACATGGCATTTAGACAGAGTGAGGCACACAAGGTGACAACTGCAAAAGAGGTGTGCAAAGCAAGATCGACGTTAGCAAGATTAATATTATTTGAAAAGTTAGAGATTCAATTCGTCAGTGAAATTACGGTAGGGAAGAAGGTATTCCTGAGCATGCTGGTCCATGTTTTCAAGCCTCTGTATCACCTCCCTTTTGGAAGAGGTTGTAGGAGAACATGATCGGTTTTGGAGAGATATTTGATGTTGCCAGCCTTTCGCTGACAATGAGAAGTCTAAATGGATGAAAGGTTATTTTCCATGATAATCTGGGCTGTGCACGCAACCGTCTGTAGTTTCTTATGGTCCTGGGAAACGCAGTTACCGTCACTCTATTATGCACGTGAATAGAATGCTTTCTGGTTTTAGTATGCAGAGCACAGGGAGAAGGCAGTTCCAAAATATTTAGATGTAACAATTGGCTGTTAAATGGATATCCAAGTTCTGGTTGCTGTTTGGACAACAATTGAAATTTAAACAATAAATTTAAATTTTTCCAAGATACCAAAACACAATTGAGTTTATTGTATTGCCAACATCCAACCAAAGAGCCAGCTCATGCTTCATAAGAATAGAGAAGCCATCACCATCACAACGAGGGAGAAAGAGACAGATGTGTATAAGGAGAGAGAGAGAAAACACAGCGAGGCAAACAGAAGGACAGTCAGTAAAACAGAGAAAGGAAACAAAACAAGAAACAAACAATCACATGGACAGGGAGAAGGGGAGATAGTAAGTTCAGGGAAAGAAACAAAAGACAGAGAAAAGGAAAAGACAGGGAAATAGACAGTGTGAGAGAATTAGTGAGAGACAAAGCACACAGGGATCTGTGGATAGGGTCACAGTGAGCTGGGAATGGGAATGGGAGGTACTGGGGATGAGGACCGGAAAGAGGTCGGAGTGAGCATTGGTGGGAGTTGGGGGAGGGAGGTGAGGATTTACTTTGACTTGTACCAAGATATACAGGCAAAGCAGAGTCAGCAAGGATATACAGAACAATGGCTGTAAAACATGCCTGAGAGGCATGCAGGTTTGGCTGCACAGGGCGTGCACGAGACGAGATCAACATGAACAAGATCAGCATTATCTGAGATTAGAAAGTACATTCATCAGTCTAATAACAGTCAGGAAGAAGCTGTTCCTGAAACAGCTGCTCTGTGTTTTCAAGCTTCTGTACCTTTTAGCTTGATAGAAGAGGTTAGAGGAGACAATTACTGGGGTCTGATGGGTCTTTGAGAATGTTAGAACAAAGATCATTCCACCACAGAAACAAGCCATTCGGTTGTACAACCCTGCGCCGATCTAAATCCTCTATCTAAACTGTCGCCTATTTTCTAAGAATCTGTATTCCTTTGTTCCCTGCCCATTCATGTATTTTTCCAGAAACATCTTACATAAAACCACTTGTCACAGTTCTCCATTTTCAGAAACTCCCTCCCCCTACTATTCACTGCCTCCTGTTGCCCAGCCAGTTCTTTATCCACCTAGCTAGCGCACCATGTGATTTCACTTTCGCCATAACCCGACCATGGGGAAGCATGCCAAACGCCTTCCTGAAATCCATGTACATGACATCTACAGTCTCTCCCTCATCAAGCAACGTTGTGACTTCCTCAAAGAATCCTATTGATTTGGTAAGACATGACCTTCTCTGCACAAAACCATGTTACCTATCGCTGATTTGACTATTTTCATTCAAATAAGAATAGATCCTATCCCTCAGTATTTTCGCTAGCAGGTTCCCTACCCCGACATCAGTCTCACCGGTCTATAATTGACTGGATTATCCCTACTACCTTTCTTAAACAAGGGGATTAACAATTCTCCACCCCTCCAGGACGTCAGCCGTGTTCAGGGATGCTACAAAGATATCCGTTAATACCCCAGCTATTTTCTCTCTCCCTTCCCACAGTAATCTGGGGTAGATATTGGCAGCCTTTCTGCGGCAACGAGCTGTGTAAATGGAATCAATGGTTGGGATGTTAGAGTCCGTGTTGGTCAGAGCTGTGCACCCAACATTCTATAGTTTCTTACGGTCCTGAGTACAGCAGTTGCCGTACCAGGCTGTTATTCACCGGGACAGTACGCTCTCAATGGTGCATCTGTAAAAGTAGTGCATGCTGAATTTCCTGAACTACCTGAGGAAGGAGAGGCATTGTTGAACCTTCCCAACCGTCGGACCTATGTGAGAAGTTCAGGACCGGTTGTCAGTTATCATCACTCCGAGGGACTTGATGCTCTGCACTCTCTCAAACGGTTGATGTCGAAGGGGTGTGTTCCCCGCCTTTCTTCCTAAAGTCAATGATCAATCCTTTACGTTTTCCGGATTAGAGAGAGAGGTCATTATCAATACACCATGCCACCAAGCTCTCTATCGCCTTTCTACATTCTGACGCGTTGTTGTTTGATATCCGTACTGCTCTAGTAATGTCATCAGCGAACGTGCAGCTGACGTTGTTTGGAATTTGGAAACTCAGCCGTAGCTGTACAGGGAATAAGTAGAGGGCGGAGGATACAGCCGTGGGTGTACAGGGAGGACATTAGGGGGCTTTTGAAATAACCTGGGGTGTACCTGGAGTACAGTAGGGGGCGGAGGACACAGCCGTGTGTGTACAGGGAATACAGTAGAGGATTGAGCGCACGTCCGTGGGTGTACAGGGAGGACAGTGGGGGGCTGCCGACACAGCCGTGGGTGTACATGGAGTACAGTAAAGTGCTGAGGGCACAAACAAGGGTGTTCATGGAGTACAGTAAGGGGCTGAGGATACAGCTGTGGGTGTACAGGGCATACAGTAGGGGTTGAGGGCACATCCGTGGGTGTACAGGGAATACAGTAGGGGTCTGAGGGCACAGCCGTAGGTGTAGTTAGAGTACAGTAAGGGGCTGAGGCCACATCCGTGGGTGTACAGAGAGTATTATCGGGTGTTGAGAACACATCCTTCAGCAGCATTATTGTTGAGCGTTATTGTGGAGGAGGTGATTTTACCGATCTTCACTATTGCGGTCTGTGCGTCAGAAGCCTGAGGATCCAGTTGCAGAGGGTCGAACCGAGACCAAGTCGTGGAGTTTTGTGATTAGTCTGTAAGGGATAATGATTTGAAGATGAAGTTTTAGTCAATGAGCAGGAGTCTAGTGTATCAAACTCCTGCTCATTGTCCAGGTGTTCCTGGGATGCGTGCAGGGCACGGATATGGCATCCGTTGTGAACCCATTACATCGGTCGGCAAAATATAGGGCAGCAGGTCAGGCTGGGAGACTGGAGTTGGTGTAGGTCATAACCAGCCTCTCACAGCACTTCATGATTATTGAGGTCGGAGCCACTGGGTGGTAATCTTTAAGGGCACGTTCCATGTGCTTTCTCACTTACGAGGATGATGATGGCGTTCTTGAATCAGGTTGGAACTTCCGCTTCTGGAGGGAGAGGCTGAAGTTGTATGTGAATACCTCGGCTAGTTGGTACAAACAGGATCTGAGTGCTCAGCCGGGAAAACTCTCCAGGCCCATCACTTTCTTTGATTTGATTCACTGAAAGACTGACCATGCCTGCAGTGGTGACAACAGACACAGGTACATGTGGGGCTTTCGCGGCTGGTGTCAGCCCTCAGTGACAGTCACACAGTCATTTGTGATCGACATCCCCTCCCCCCACTTCCCTCTGTCGTCTTCAACACACAATGACATTGGTTGGTGTGAGCACTACACAGTCATCATTGAGACAGATTGCCATTAATAGACTGGGATCGTGCGCCATCAAGTTCTGTGTCACCATAATGGAGTAAATTCATAATAAAATGGTGTGCAGGGTGCCAGTGCCAGTGGTGCAATGAGTGAAGACTTTGCAGGTGTAATTCCAATCAAGCCATTGCTTAAACCTAAATGGAGTCAAGCATCTTGAGCTTTGTGCCTTTTCAATGGTGGACAGTCCTTAGGTAGTCAGGAAGTGCCATTTACGTGAACCATCTGACCTGACGGCAGGTTTACTAGGTTTGCAGATGATACAATGATGATTGGATGGGCAGGTGATATTGAGGAAGTGGACAGTTCCTTGGACACTTTAGGACACTGGTAAAACACATGGCTGATGGAACACAATATGGTAACATGTGAGATTATGCAAGTCAGCAGGCAGAGTACAGGCAGACGCTATGTTCTAAAAGACTTCATGAAATCTGAAGCACAAAAGGAGTATGGAGTCCTCGTCCTCTCTTACGGTTAATGTGCAGGCTCCGTTGGCATTTAGGAAAGTAAATGCAATGTTAACATTCATTTCAAGAGAGTGAGAATACAAGAGCGGAGACATACTCCTGAGAATGTAATGGGTTATGGTCAGACGGCATTTGGATTATTGTGAGCTGTTCTGGGGAAGGATCTACGGGTGTTGGACATGATCTACTCTGGGAATGACGGCTTGTCATTTGAGCGGCAGTTGAGGGCTCTATGTCTGTTCTCAATAGAATTAAGACAAATTTGGGGGTCGCATCTGATTGAAACTGACGGATTACTGCGAAGATTGATACAGTTAGAGTATAGAAGATATTTCCACTAGTCGTAGAGACTATGAAAAAATGGCACAGTTTCAGAGTGAAGAGATAGGCTGAATGGCCTAAATCTATTGCTATATCTCATGCCCGTATTGTCATACAGTCTATTATTCAGTGCAGAATTGCAAATCTCAGACCTGCTCTTGTAACCGTTGTCTCTGTACATTGATTTGACTTCACCTTCTGGTCAATGGTAACCCCTGTAAAATGGACGGTTGGAGATTCAGTGTTAACCAGTAGCGCAATAATATGTGGTATATTAGCTGCTATCTGTGAGTCTCATCTGGCGGGAGTACGATGATTGTCAGTTTCAGTCTGGTATTTTTGAAGGATCGATCCTGTTACACAAATATTGTTGCATTTAACAAAATAGGTGCAATTTATCACAGCACTCAGCAACAATGTGTCATGGAACACTGAACACCTTTCTAATAACATAAAGATCTAAAATGTTCAGTATCAGAAACACTGCTTTCCTGTTCATGTTCAAATCAGAAAACCTGTCCCATCGAGATGTTCAATTTGGAACTTTTAAACATATTTTTTGGTAATGGGAATCGCTGGATGGGCCCACGATTTCTTGTCCGTCCGCAGCTGCCCTCTTGAGAAGGTGGTGCTGAGCTGCCTTCTTATACCGCTGCAGTCCACCTGCTGTGCGTTGATCCACAATGCTATGAGAGAGGGAATTCCAGGGTTTTGACCCATCAACAGTGAAAGAATGGTGATATATTTCCAACTCAGGATATTGACTGGTTTGAAGGGGAGTTTGAAGGTGGTGTTCGCAAAAAGCCTGCTGCCCTTGTCATTCTAGATGGAAGTTGTCGTAGGATTGGAAGGTGCTGTCTTGAAGATAGTACACACTACTGCTACTGAGAGTTGGTGGTAAATGGAGTGAATGCTTGTGGATGTGCTACCAATCAATTGGGCTGTTTTTGTCCTGGATAGTGTTAATCTTCTTCAGTGTCATTGTGGTTGCACTCATTCAGGCAATTGGGGAGCATTCCATCTCACTCATGACTTGTGCCGTGTAGGTGGTGAACATGTTCTGGAACTGAGATGACTGACCTCCAACAACAATGTCCGTTTTCCTTTCTGTCAGGTATGACTCCAATAATGAAGTACTTCCTCGCAATATCCTTTTTACTTAGGTTCCTTGATGCCACATTTCAAAGTACGCAGCCTTGATTTCAAGAGCTGTATTTCAGTTCATTTTTCTATGTTTGAACAAAGGCTGTGATGAGGTCAGGAGCTGAGTGGCCCTGTTGGAACCCAAACTGGGCGTCACTGAGCAGGTTATGGCTGAACAGGTGCTGCTTGATAGCACTGCTGATGAGCCCTTCCATCACTTGATTAGTGATGGAGAGTAGACTGATGAGGCGGTATTTGGCTGGGCTAAATTTGTCCTGCGTTTTCTGTTCGGAACACATTTGAGCAGTTTTTTTCTCTCCAATTGTTGCACTATCTATTGCACTAGGGTTAATACTCTGGCTTGATGGTAATGGTTGAGTGGTTTATATGCTGGTCCATGACATTACAGATTGTGCTGGAGTATAGGTCTTCTGCTATTGATGGACCACAACGTCTTATGGATGCTCAGTCTTGAGTTGCTAGATCTGTTGGAAGTCTGTGCCATTTAGCGTGGTGCAAGTGCCACACAACACAATAGAGTTTATTCTCAATGTGATTGTGAAGCTTTGTCTCCTCAACGACAGTGAGGTGGTCAGTTTTACCGATGCTGTCATGGACAGATGCATCTGCATTTGGTAGATTGATAAGGATGAGGTCAGGTATTTTTTTTCCCTCTCGTTCATTCCCTTACTACCTTCTGCACACCCAATTAGTAGATCTGTCCTTTACGATCCTACCAGCGTGATCAGTAGTACTGCTGCCAAACCACTCTTGGAAGTTGACTTTGAAATTCCTCGGCCAGAATACACTTTGTGCCCTTTTCACAGTCAGTGCTTTCTCCAAGTGTTGCTCAACATGGAGGAGTACTGATCCAGCTGAGGAATGACGTTACATGGTAATCAGTAAGGCTGCTTTGCCCACGGTTAGTCTAAAGCCATGGGACTTCCTTGGGTCCGGAGTTAATTTTGGGGACTTGCAGAGCAACTACCTCCAGAATGTATCGTACTGAGCTGCCCCCTCTGCTGGATCTGTCCTGACCTTGGGCCAGGACATATCCAATGATGGAGATTGTGGTGTCTGGGGTATTTCTGTAAGGTATAATTTCGTGAGCATGACTATGTCAGGCTGTTATTTGACTAGTATGTAAGGCAGTTGTCCCAATATTGGCACGAGCCGTCAGATGATAGTAAGGAGGACTTTGCAGGTTCGACAGTGATGTTTCCAACTGACTTTTGGGTGATCAGATCGCGACCTGTTGGTCCACCCGGTTTCATTTCTTTGAGATTTTGTAGCGATTGGTATAACTGAATGACACGCTAGACCATTTTTCAGAGGGCGATTGAGAATCATCACAATGCTTTGGATCTGGAGTGAGGGTGGAAGATTGCTTCATTGGAGGATATCAGTGAACCAAATAGGTTTTATTTTCTGACATTCGGCAATGATTTCATTCTCATTAGTAGATTATTAATTCCAGCTTTTCTTTAATTATTGAATTGAATTTCCACCATCTGCAGTGGCGGGATTCGAACCTAGGTCCACAGAAGAAGAGCTGATTTTCTGGATTGATAATCTAGTGATAGTACCATGAGGCCTACTTGGAACCATATGTTGCACTCAGCTGCTATTTCTTGTGTTGCCCTGTTTTTCTTTCATTGCTTATGTTATTCTGGAATCTCATCCTTCTTTAAATCCTGATTGAAATGCACCCCCCATGAACTTCTTCTGGACTGACCAAATTTCAGTCAGTCTATTTTGTTTGCACAGACATTGCAAGGCAGCTGTACATCAGAGAAGAACAGGAATAGATCATGGGTGATTCTGCACTGTACCTGTCACCGGACCAGCTTATCTGTCCAGGCACCTAAAGTATTTATTGTGGGTCAAAGAACCACTGAATTATTATAATACCGATAGCGGTCAGTCAACCCATTGTGGGATCACAAGCTCTTCAACTGCACAATTGGAGATAGAGACAGAGTGTGGAGATAGATGGTCTGAGAGAGAAATAAACAGAGAAAAATAAAGTGAATAGAGATAAACTGAGAGAATAGAAAGGGAACCAACTGACTGAGTGGGAGAGGAAGAGATGTTAGATGAAGGTGAAGTCAGATAGATCAGAATACAGCATGAGGGTAGATAAATACGGACGGACAGAAGTTGGAAGTTTTACTTAGAAATTCCTCTGAACTGCAAGCCCTTTGTCTGGGTCACATACCCTGTGACCACTCTGTTGATACTGGTTGTTATCCCAGCTCATTTCTTTCCAATAATATCACAGAGCTAGGTTTACTGAAAGCTAAACAGAACCCAATGGACCAGTAGATTAGTTCCACGGCGAAGGTGGATTTTTAAAAAAAAATAAACTGTGCCATGAACAGCAGGAAACGATAACCCCACCCAACACTCCCACCCCACCTCCAGATACTGTGTGAGAGACTGGGCCATAGAATCTCAGTGAGGGGTATCACTGACAGAGGGGAAATGAGCATCTCCGCTGTGGATCAAATAATGATTGATAAAGTTTTCACACCACTTTCCTCGTTTTCTAATCTACATTTCAATTAATATAATTCAATATGAGCAGTGAACTTTAACAATCTTATCTCTTTGTACTTTGCATATTTTGCTCTGTATAGAAAATCATTTTGTCACTGTATTTTGTATTGCATAAATACATTTCATTAATATTGTCTCTGCTAATTTCTCATTGTATATGTATCTTTGAATCTGTTCTTCATATGAGTTATAAAGAGTAACGTTCCAATACTGATAACTGGGGAACAGCAATGTCCCTCTTCCCAGTTTGAACAGCCATGTCCCCCAGTCCTCTCCATCTTCTGTCTTTTCCCCAATGTCATAATCACAATGCAATTGAAGTCAGTAAATGATACTTCATCACAGTTCCTTAACATTGATAACATCAACACCCACGCTTGCCCTCTCTGATTCTGGAATAATCTGAATTGTACTTGTAACGAACAATTCTCTGTTAACATATTCATGCCGTTTGTTTGTTATAAACTCACATTTTCTTAGGCACATGTTGCCATCAGATCATGGACGAAAAATGTTCTCTCAAAGTTTTACTTATTTTGCAATGACTGATCAGTAATTATAGGATTTATTTCCCCATTTATGAGAAGAGAAACATGTTCATGTTCAGTTAAACCTCTGGAATTACCTCTATATCCAAGGCAGACTGAATGATTACACACAATCAATCTGCCACTCCGACATTCCTTCCTTCAGTCACACTCACATATCACATCCAGAATACATAAATGTTCAAAGTTATTTTGAATTTTAGTAGAACAGTATCAAATTGAAAAGGGTTAGCTGGAGCTATTTGTTCAGCGGTTGTGATTATATGAGTTTCCATGGATCCTATGGGTCCGCAGAGAGTTTCCCTCTTCTATCAATAAGGGAATGCGTTCAATGTGTTATCCATTAGTCTGAGCGGGAGCGTCACCCACACCATTCACAGGGATCAGCAGCTTCAGCGAGAGAAGGAGGAGAGATCAGAATCTGGGAACATTAGACTGGAATGTTCGAACAATGGGTCAGGATCTGAGAACATTCAAATGGAAATTTACAGCAATGGACAGGAGTTTATCCTGGGGTCTTTTCTGGCTTTCCCAGCGCGGATTGAAGATGTACTGATGGTTATTCAAGCTGGTTACTATTCTATCCTTGCGATAGTTGGTGTTCCTGGTAAGTCACTCAATCTCTCTAATGAAACGGTCTGAACTGAATTGATGACCATGATATGGAAATTTTGGAAAGGTACAAGTCAATGTTTTCAGTTCCAATCAAAGATTCCATTCTTTACAAATTGTAACTAGCAAATGGTTATTTAAATATTATGCACCAATATGCGAGGATGAAAAAGACTGTTCTCCTTGATTCATTTTCTCCTGCACAAGTTTACATTTTCATATCCACCCACTCATCAGTCCAGTCCAGTACCACCATCATGACATCCCAGTCTCCTCCTCAGCCTGAGTACAACTCCTGAATAAACCATCGTTTGTGCCTTTGTTAATCTCCGTATGGAGCTGTTTCCAGTCCCTTCTTACCGCGTGTCCATTGCAAAATAATTGTACTTGAGATGTTTACGTTATTCTCTGCATAGAATTAGAAAGATGGGAAGACAGTATATGGTGGTTACGTCACTGGCTCATAATCTAGAGCCACAAAATTATAATCTGTTGATATCGGCTTGCTTCATGCCCATTAGAGATGGCAATGGCTCATTCTTCCCTGGTCAGGTCTCTGTGTGACTGCAAACCCACAGCACTGTGTTTTAATCTTTACTGTCCTGTGGAACAGCTGAACCAGCCACTCAGTTCAAGGTTGGCATAACATGCTGGCCTGACCAGGGCTGCACACATCCCGTGAGGGCAGATCAAATGGAAAGCTAACTCCCTTCCTCTGCCTGTATCCCGCATTCCTGCAGGTGAATTCCATTCAGGCAGGTTGCCATTCAGTATTTTGGATGGATTCTTTATGATTGAGTCTCTCTCCAAGAGTGATGTCCATCTCGATCGACACCTCTGGTGCTGGCTTTATTGATGTTGACCTTCAGATGTAAGGATGTTTTAAGTTCCAAATCAGTGACAGTGCATCGTAAACGAACGGTTTCCTGTGTCACATGAAGGGAATGGAGCCAGCTGAAGTGAGGAAATGAATTATTGTGATCAACTCTGAGAGTGTTGTTGAGGTAGTGTTTGGGGTATTGTGGACAGATTTTATCTCCTTTATAAGGAGTGATCTCCTTATCACAGCAAGAATAAACAGGAGTTCCACCGGATTAATCCCTGTGATGATGGCACCATGAGGAGTGAGTGAAAGTTGATCTGTCGCGCTGTGAGAGAATAAGAGTGATTGCATTGAACCTTGAGGGGGATGGGCAATCACTCCTTATATTCTAAACAGACAGTGAGAAGGTAATAAATTCCGTCACTTTTGTTTCACTCAGGATGCATGAATCTGGATAGTTTAAGTGCCTCTGAGGACGTTACGCCTACCCACCCCAACCCCTACTCCCCACGGTGATTGAGAGAGACAGAGGGGTCCAGGTTTTGAATAAACTCTCCCCACATTAATACAGTGCAATTGGTGTGTGATCCTGCACTGAATGTCATATTATCCGCCACCCCGACAGCAGCCACAATACCTTCATTCTCAAACAGTTAGCTATTCCCACCAGCTACTGACATTCACGAAGAACATGAATCCATATTCTCAGAGATGCAAGGTGCCTCCTTAAGATTTAGACCACAAGACTATAAGATACAGGAGCAGAAATTAGGCTAGTTTGCCCATCTCGTCTACGCCGCCATTCAATCATCACTGATAAGTTTCTCAAGCCCATTCTCCGACGTTCTCCCCGTAACCCTTGATCCCCTGGATAATCAAAAACTATCATTGTCTCAAATATACTAAATTAAATGGCCCCACAGCCTTCTCTGGCAATATATTGCAAAGAATCACCATTCGCTGCTTAAAGAAGTCTCCTTATCAACTTTGTAGAAGGTATTCGCTTTAAGCTAAGGCTGTGTCCTTGGTTACCAGTCTCTCCTACCAATGGAAATATCTTATGAACATCCACACTGTTCAGGTCATTCAGTATTCTGTATGTTTCAATTACATTTCCCCTCTTCCTTCTAAACTTTATCAAGTACAGACTCAAAGACTGAAACATTCCTCATACAATAAACTTTTCACTCCCGTGAAAATCTTCTGAACACGCTCCAGGGACAGTATATCCTTCCTGAGATATGGCGCTCAACAGTGCGCGCAACACTCCAAATGTAGTCTGACCAAAGCTGTATACTGCCTGCTCTTATATTCAATTTCTCACGTAATAAATACCATCAATAATAACTGCAACTGCCCTCCTAACTACTACCTCAACCTGCAAGATTACCTTAAGAGAACCCTGCACTAGAACGCCCAAGTCCCTTTGCACTTCAGATTTCTGAATTTTCTCCCCATTTAGGAAATAGACCATGCCTCTATTCTTCGTGCCAAAGTGCATGAACTCACACTTTCCGATGTTGGAATGCATCTGCCAACCCCTTTACCTGGCCAATTCCTTCTTCAGCCCCTCCGCCTTCTCACTCCGACCTGACTCTCTAAGTATCTTTGTTTCGTCTGCAAACTTAGCCAGAGTGCCCTCAGTTCCATCATCTAGATTGTTAACGAATAAGGTAAAAGGTTATGGACCCAACACTGTGCCTTGCGGACCACCACTTGTCACCTGCTGCCATCCTGAGAAGGACCATTTTATCCCCACTCTCTGCTTTCTGCCGGACAGAAAAGCTTCTATTCACGCCTCTACCTTGCCTCGAACGCCACGGACACTTATCATACTCAGTAATCTCCTGTGTGACACCTTGCCAAAGGCCTTCTTGAAGTCCAGGTGGAGAACATCCATTAGCTGTACTTGATCGAGCCGCTCATTTCTTCTTCAAAGATTTCCAACAAATTTGTCAGGCATGACCTGCCCTTGATGGAACCATGCTGACTTTGCCCTATTTCACCAAACACTTCCAGGTATTCAGAAATCTCATGCTTCACAATGGATTCCAGGATCTTACCCACGACAAAGGTTAAGTGTTTTATTTTGTCTTTTCTTCCTTACTCCCTGGGTAAAAACAGATGTCACGTTAGTGGGTTTTCAATGCTGTGGGATCGTTCCTTTCTGAAGCCATTCCTGAAAAATCACCACCATCGCATCGACTAACTCTTCAGTTTATAACACGGGGATTTAATCCCTCTGGCTCAGGTTATTTAACCAACTTTAAGCCATTCAGCTTTTTCCTAGCATGTTCTCCATGGTGTTGGCCACCACACTAAGCTCTAGCCCCTCACTCTCCTGAATGTTTGAGATATTATTCGTGTCGTCCACCATGAAACTGATGCAAAGTAATTATTTAATTCAGCCATTTTCTTGGTCCCCACTACTATCTTTACAGTGTCATTTTCTAGCAATCCAGTGCACTCTTTTGCCTTTCTTTTATACTTTATATATCGAAAGAAACTCTTATAGGCTTCCTCTATATTACTGGCTAGCTTGCCACCATATTTAATAATCTCCCTCCTTATTTTATTTTGTTTGCCCTCTATTTTGTCTTTGAAAGTTTCTCAACTCTCTGGTTTCCTACTGCACTTTGCCACATTATATCCTTTCTCTTTTGCTTTTATGCTGTACCTGACTTCCCTCGTCAGTCATGGTTACCTCACTCTCCGTGTACTATGCCTCTTTTTACTCGGGGTAAATCTCTGCTGCATCCTGAATGACTCCAAAAATCTCCTGCCAATGCTGCTCCACTGTCTTTTCTGCTGGAGCCTTCTACCAGTCAATTCTACCCAGCTCCTCCCTCATGCCTCTGTCATTGCCTTTATTCAGCTTTAATACCGTTACCTCTGATTCTAAATTCTCCATCTGAAATTGCAGAGTAAATTCAATCATGTTATGATCACTGCCACCTATGATTTCCTTCACCTTAAGCTCCCTTATCTAGTCTGCCTGCACAAGCTGCTCCAAAAAGCCATCTCATAGACATTCGACAAATTCCTTTACTTGCAAACCACCATCAAGCTGAATTCCCAGCCCACCTCCGTAAGGAAATCCCACATGATTACTGTAACTTTGTATTTCCACACATCTTTCTAGCTCCTGGTGTATCTTGCACCCCAGCTCCTGACTACTGTTTGGAGGGCTAAACAGAACTCTAACTACTTTTTTTTTTAACCTTTGTGATTTCTCAATTCTACCGACACAAATTCTATACCATTTGACCTTACTTCATTTCATATTATTGATTTAATTTCATTTCTTACCAATAAGACAAACCCATCCCCTCTGTCCAACTGCCTATCTTTTTGTATTAGCTTTTCCTCTTATTATCATTTGTTTTTCCTGCGTGTTTGAAGTTTGATTACTAACACTTTGCATGCTCTCTGTGTCTGTGTTGGAGATTTGAATAACTTCGAGTCATCGAGTCATCGAGATTTCCAGCATGGAAACAGACTCTTCGGTCCAACCCGTCCATGCCGACCAGATATCTCAACCCAATCTAGTCCCACTTGCCAGCACCCGGCCCATATCCCTCCAAACACTTCCTATTCATATACCCATCCATATGTCTCTTAAATGTTGCAATTGTACCAGCCTCCACCACTTCCTCTGGCAGCTCATCCATACACGTACCACAATCTCCGTGAAAATGTTTCCCCTTCGGTCTCTTTTATTTCTTTCCCTCTCTCACCCTAAAACTATGCTCTCTATTTATGGACTCCCCGACCCCAGGGAAAAAACTTTGTCTATTTGTCCTATTAATGCCCCTCATAATTTTGTAAACCTCTATCAAGGTCAACCCTCAGCCTCCGACGCTCCAGTGAAAACAGCCCTAGCCTGTTCAGCCTCTCCTTGTAGCTCAAATCCTCCAACCCTGGTAACATCCTTGTAAATCTTTTCTGAACCCTTTCAAGTTTCACAACATCTTTCCGATAGGAAGGAGACCAGAAATGCACGCAATATTCCAACAGTGTCCTGACCAATGTCCTGTACAGCCGCAACATGACCTATCAACTCCTGTACTCAATGCGCTGACCAATAAAGGAAAACATACCAAACGCCTTCTTCTTGAGTTCTGCAGTCTTACCCCTCCTTTAATTCGGGTTTTCTAATATTCCCTATAACTGACACCACCCCACCCCCATTTAGCTTAAAGTCCAGTCTACAGCCCTAGTTATGCGATTTGTTAGGACTCTGGTCCCAACACGGTTCAGATGAAGACCGTCGGATCGGAACAGTGCCCTCCTTCGCCAGTACTGGTGTCAATGTCCCATGATACAAACCCATTTCTCTCACATCAAACTTTGAGCCACGCATTTTCCTGCTGACTCTGTTCTAATTAGGTCATGGCTCAGGCAGTAATCCAGAGATTATTTCCTTTTTGGTTCTGTTTTCTAATTTATCTCTGAGCTCTTCGTATCCCTTAGCATAACCTCTGCCATGGTTTTATCTCTGTCGTTGGTACCTACACAGACCCCGACAAATGGATCTTTACCCTCCCACTCCAAGTTCCCCTGCAGCCCAGATGAGATATCCCTTCCGCAAACACCAATAGTAACGCAACTTTCAGGACTCTTAATCACGATCACAGAGAACAGTGTCTATGTCGCTAACTATAATATCCCCAATTACAATAACATTTCTCTTCTCTTGCCCCACTTGAACGCTTCCCTCAACTCGGTGCTATGGCCAATATGCTCATCCTCCCTGCAGTCCCCATTCCCAACCACACAGGGAACAAGATTCTTAAATCTTTTAGACCCGGACAGGGGCTGAGGATCCTACAACTCTACCTCATGGATCCCTCTATCGGCCTCACTCACGGCCAAACCCTCCGTTTTCTAACCACTGGCTGAATTTGAGACAGTTGATCTGAAGAGTGTAACTCTCTCCTGAATCACAGCATCCAGGGAACTCTCCCCCTCCCTGATGCCTCGCAACGTTTGAAGCTCAAACTCCAGCTCATCGACTCTGACCAGAGTTCTTCGAGCAAGCAACATTTACTCCAGACATGGTCACTGGGAACCACAGTGGGGTCCACCACTCCGACATCATAGAGAAACAACATATCACCCGACCCTCCATCCTTATTTTATTTAACTACTATTGAATTGTTCCTTTCCAATTTTTAGTTGTTTTTGTACATCTGCTTATGCAAGTTGTAACCAATGAATTAACATGATTCAATTTAACACAGATTCAAATTTAACACACTCCCTATTAGCAAATCAGATCACATCCTCCCTTTGTCAAACCTGCTCATTATCTTTTGAAAGAATTCTGACAGACTTGTCGGCGGGACCACTCCTTGATGAAGCCATGCTGACTCAGCCCTATTTTACCATGCACCTCCACGTACTCTGCAATCTCTTGCTAGCAATGCACTCTAAATCCCGATGCTAGGATAAACTGCTCTATGATTTCCTGTATTTTGCCTTTCTGCCTTCTTACACAGAGATTTTAAATTGTCAATTTTCCAGTTCTCTGGGACTCTGTCTGATGACAGTTATTCCTGAACAGTCAGGACCAATGGTTTCACAATCTCCTCCTCTAACTCCTTCAGAACATTGGTTGTTATCCTTCCAGTCTGTGTGATTCATCCATTGTCAAACATTGCAGCTTCCCCAATACCTTCTCCTCAGCTCTGATCACTACACCATCTCTCACCCTTAACTCACTTGAAGTTCTGGAATGTTCCGAGTTTCTACCATTGTGAGGATTGATGGAAAGTACCTATTCAGATCATTCCCAATTCTTTGTTCTCAATTTCTCTGCAGCCAGCCTCAATTTCTAGTTGTCCAATGTTCACTCTCTCCTTTTATATATCTTAACAAAACTCCTGCAATCTCTTTTTCTAAAGCGAGCTAGCTTACATGTTTTGTGTTCACCACTTTATTGCTTTTTATATTGACCTCTCCTGCTGTACAAAGGCTTCCCAATCTTAGACAGGCTGAGTAGGAGCATTCCAGGTGACTGACTGTCGAAAATATACTAATGTAACTATATCAATCCTCTTGCCCATCATTGGATAGCGCGGTGACACAACACTGCTGCCTCACAGTGTCAGGGACTCGGGTTCATTTCCAATCTCTGGACCGTGTCTTTCTGGAGATTTTACAATCTCCCCGTGTCTGCATTGGGAGAATTACATCTTTTCTCTCTCGACAGTATGTTTCTGTGTTTGTTTCAGGTTTTTGCCATCTACAGTATATTTGTTTGTGTTTGATGGAGAATTGCTACAAATATGATGGGTTTATTGTAAAAATGGTTCTGGTCCTCAGGCTTCCCGGGTGCTTGGGAATCTTGCCCAGCTACTTATGTGAGTGCATGTCTCTGACTACCTACTCCGTCTCTCTCAATCCCTGAGTCCATCCGTCACTGCGTGCAGACTTTCATTGAGCCACCCCGGGATTCCCCACACCCCATCGCCTGGCACTGGATGATCCCTATGCAGTGAGCGCACAAAGACACTGGGCACTTTCTGACCCACTAGGAATGCGGAGTAAAGACCTTGCCATTAAAAAGAACAGAATAGCTAAAATCTAATTGAACAGCAAAGCAGTGTAAATAGGCTGAATGGCACCCATCTGTTCTGACATTTCCTGCTCTTTTGCACTAACTTCTGTTTATCCTCGTCCATCTACAAATAGATGCCCCGTATGTATACCTTGTCACACAGGTTTGGTTCAGATGATAGTTATCAGATCCTATGGTCATTGCGACTGATTCATTGGGCTCCACTTTCCTGGTTAATGAGATCACACTTAAGTTTTTATTGTCAAGTCTATCTATTTTAATGTAAAGGTCTTGCTGGAGTTGTGGTGAAAGCATATTTGAATGTTGGAGAGATTGAATTATGCCACGTGCCAGTGAGGTTAGGAATAAGAAGATAGTACAGTTAAAAACATGGCCAAAGAGCTGGTAGGGTAGGTAGCACTTCCAATATGTGGATCATTGGGATTCCCGAGTCGGTAGGATATACACAAGAAGGACGGGATGCATCTGAACTGGCAGCAATCTCCAATATGTGGGTCATTGGGATTCCTGGGTCAGTATGAAATACACAGGAACGACAGGATGGACGTGAACTGGCAGCAATCTCCTGGCAGGCAGGTTTGCTATTGTCACTCAGGAGGCGGTGGGGGGAAGGGGGAGAGCCAGAGCAGTACGTCCACAAGTACAGTGACTGAAGAGCAGTTGGAGACTAATCCCAGTACAGCTAAGGCCAACAACAAACTGGCAGAGGGGAGGGAACACAAGGGGAGTGGCAGTCTGAAGTGCACTGTTTTTAATGTGAGCAGTATGACAGGCAAGACAGATGAGCTTGGAGCTTGGAGTTTGAATGAGTATATATAACTATGATGTAAATATTACAGAGATTTGGTTGAGAGAGGGATCAGAAAACTCTCAATCCAATGGGTGCAGAGAGAGTTAAAGAATGAGAGGTGAGAGGCTGGAGACTGTTGTTTGAAGCAAAACAATTATCCAGCAGTTTATTGGAATTGGACAGTTTGTGATGCAATGTACATCTAGAAGGGACAAGGGAGGAAACTGAAATTGTCTGTCTACAATATTTTCTACTTTACTGACAGTCCTTTGTAATCTCCTGTTACCAGAGAATTGACGAGGAGAATTAACATCAGGGAAACTCAAAACAAATATCAGATCAGGATCTGATGGATTTTGGCTGAAATGTATTTATTTCAATGCAAGAATTGTTTTCGGTAGGGCCGATGAACTGGGAGCTGAAATCCAGACATGGGACAATGATGTTGCGGGTTTACAGAGACTTCGTTGAGAGAGGGAAAGGACTGGCCGTTCAACCTATCCAGGGTTTCATTGTTTTAGGAGAGATAGAGAAGAAGATAAAAGAGGTGGACAGGGAGAATGTTGCATCTCCACTTGAAGAGGACATACAGGAGGGATCATCCACTGCAGCAATATGGGTAAAGCTCAAAAATAAGATGGCTGCAAGCACTGCATTACTATAATCCCTCCAACAGCCACGGAGGGATTGAGGAACAGATATGAATGTCGGTTAAGGAAAGGCGTACTAAAAACAGAGTGGTCGTAGTGAGTGACTTTAATATCCCCAATAATGACTGGGAGTCCCTTGGAACAAGAGGCTTAAACGGGGCAGAATTTGTTAACTGCAGCAGTATGTAGATAGTCCAACGAGACGAAGAACCATACTGGACCTCGTATTGGCTAATGAGCCTGGCCAGGTGATTGACTTTCAGTGGGACATAGTGTTAGAAACAGTGATCACAGCTCCTTCAGATTTAAGATAGCTATGAACACGGATAAGTCAGGACCTTGTTGGAAGCTACTGAATAGGTGGAAGGCAAATTATGTCAGTATCAGGCAGAGCTAGGACGTGTCAATTTGGAGGAGCTGGTTTCAGGCAAATCCAGTTTTGTATGTGGGAACTGCTTGTTAAATCCTGACAGCAGAATCATCTCGTGAACGTTCTCCCAACTGCTCGAATTTCACTCTGTTTTTCAACAGATATTTCAAGGCCGCTGCATATGAGACAACAGGAAGAGATAAAAGATGATTCTGTACTGTGTCCTTGGCAGTACCAGCTTGTCTCTCCAGGCACTGTCTTTATTGTGGGTCATAGAGCTTCAGGCTTAATAGAGTACTGAATGAGGCAATTTAGCCCATTGTACCCCGACGAGCTCTCCAACAGCATAATTTGACAACAGAGAGAACTGAATGGGTGGGTGTGTGTGTGTGTGTGTGTGTGTGTGTGTGTGTGTGTGTGTGTGTGTGTGTGTGTGTGTGTGTGTGTGTGTGTGTGTGTGTGTGTGTGTGTGTGTGTGTGTGTGTGTGTGTGTGTGTGTGTGTGTGTGTGAGACAGAGAGAGACAAAAGTTAACAGAGAAAAAGGAAATGAAGAGAGTGAAAAGGAATGGAGAGAAAATGGAGCGACAGAGTGAGTGAGAGCAAGGGGTGTCAGACGAGTGTGAAGTTAGATCAGAAGACAGCATGAGGAGAAATACATAGAAACTTTATTTAGAAACTGCCACAGACTGCAAGCTCTTTGTCTGGTGCCGTACCCTGTGAGCACTGTGCTGTCATCCCAGGTCATATGTCGCCAATATCACAGAGCCGGGGTGCTGACGGCTGAACAGGATCCGAAAGAACAATAGATTAGTTCCAGGGAGAAGGTGAATTTATTAACATATTCCGGACCAACAGGAACTTGTAGTCTCTTTGTGAGAGAAATGGCAAGAGAATCTCAGTGAAGGGGAACACTGACTGGGGGGAAATCAGCATCTCAGCTGTGGGTCAAATAATGACTGATAAACATTGAACACCACGTGCGTGGTTTTGTAATTTACATTTCAATTCATATATCTCCACATCGTAAGTGTATTTTAACAGACTTGTCTCTTTGTAGTTTTCATGTTTTGGTATGTACATAAAAGCTTGTTTTGTCCCTGTATTTCGTGTTGGGACCAGAGTCCGAGTGACTCCTAACTAAGGCTGTAGACAGAGCTATAAACTGATTAGGACTGTGTGTTGGCAGTTCCGTTATAGGTTATAACGGGAGTTCCGTTATATGGTTTAATTAGAAAAGAGGAGGTGAGAGTACAGAGCTCAGGAGAGGTTATTAAAATCTCCAGCACAGATGCAAATTGGACAGAGCGTATGGAAAGTGTAAGCAATCAGACTTCAAGCACAATGGACAAACAAATGACATTGAGAAGAGGGACCGTTATTACAAGACTGAAGGGTTTTATCTGAATGCATGCACTATAAGGAATAGAGTAAATGAGCTTGTGGCACAGATTGAAATTAGTAGGTATGACGTGATGGGCTCTACAGAGAGGTGGTTGCAAGGGGATCAGGATATTCTAGGAGATATATCCTATCGAAAAGATAGGTGGCGGAGGGAATGGGTTTACATTATTATTAAGAAATTAAATTATATCAATAGTAAGAAAGAAAGTAAGGTTATATGGTGTAGAATCTGCGTGGGTAGAATTGAGGAACCCCAAAGGTAAGACAACCACAGTTGGAGACTTGCACAGGGGTCCAAACAGTAGTCATGAACTGGGAGACAAGATACACCAGGAGATAGAAAATGATCTGTAGGAAAGGCAAAGTTACAGTGATCATGGGGGATTTCAATATGCAAGTGGAATGGGAAACCCGGATGGTAGTAGATTGCAATAAAAGGAATTTGAGGAATGTCTACGGGATGGCTTTTTGGAGCATCATGTGGTGGAGCCCACTCGGGAACAGATGACACTGATTTTAATCATCCAGGCTAGACATGGGAGCAGAAGGTGAAGGAAAACTTCAGAAGCAGTGATCAGAACATGGTTGAATTTATTCTGCAATTTGAGAGAGAAGATAGAATCAGAGTTATCAGTATTTCAGCTGAATAACGGCAACTGGAGAGTTATAAGGGAGAAGCTGGGTAGAATTGACTGGGGGAAATTCCAAAAATAATTCAGAAAACACTGCAGAGATTCATGCTGAGCAATAGAGGCATGGTACAGGGAGGATGAGGCAACCAGAGCTGACAAGGGAATTCAGGGATTTCATATAAGCACAAAGCAGAGTGAAGGGCAGGGGTAAACTGGAGAATTGCGGCCAACAGAAGGCAAGAACAACTAAATAAGGAGGAAGAAGATTAAAAATGGAGGCAAGCTAACCAGTAATATAAAGAAACTTTAAGATATTCTTTAGATATATAAAGTGCAAGAGAGAAGTAAAAGTGAACATGGACCACTGGAAAATTATGTTGGAGAGACAGTAGTGGGAAACAAATAAATGGCTGAGGAACTTTGCATCAGTATTCACGGTGGAAGGCAGGAGTAATTTCCCAAGAATTGAAGAGAGTGAGAGGGCAGTCCTGAATTTGGTGGTCATCACCAAGAAGAACATGTTAGAAAACGGAATGGACTGAATGTGCATAGCTCACCTGGACCAGATGGACTACACCCCAGACTTGTAAATGAGATCGCTGAAGAGTTTGTGCAACCAGAAAAGGGCTAAGTGGTTGTATAATTGCTAACATGACACCCCGTGTAATAAGGGAGTTAGGCAGAAGATGGAAAGCTGCAGACTGATTAGCTTAATCTTCGTTGTGGGTAACATCATGGAATCCATCGTGAAGAATGGGATTTCTGAATACTTGGAGGTCTTTGGTAAAATAGGACAGAGTCAGCATGGTTTCCTCAAGGGGAGGTCATGCCTGACAAACCGGCTGAATACTTTGAGGGAGTAATGAGCAGATTAGATCAAGGAGAACCAATAGATGTTATCCATCTGCACCTCAAGAATGTTTTGACAAGGTGCCATCCATGAGACTATTGAGAAAAGTATGGGTCCATGGTGTTACTGGCAAGGTGCTTGCGTGGATAGTAGTTTGGCTGTCTGACAGAAAGCAGAGAGTGGGGATAAAAGTGTTTTTCTCAGGATGACAGCCAGAGACAAGTGGTGTTCTACAAGACTCAGTGTTAGGACCACAACTTTTCACTTTGTGCATTCATTATCTATATCATTGAACTGAGGGTATTCTGGCTAAGCTTTCAAACAGTGCAAAGATAGATAGAGGGACAGGTAGCATTGAAGAGGTGGTTCGCCTGCGGGAGGGTGCTCGAGCGCATCTCCTCAACTTCCCACACCTCCGTCCTTGAACTCCACCCTTCCAACTACGACAAGTTAGAACCTCCCTGGTGCTCAGCTGCCATCCCACCAACCTCAGGATACAACGCATCATCCTCCGCCATTTCTGCCACCAACAGTCAGACTCCAACACCAGAGATATACTTCTCTCCCCACCCCTATCATCGTACTGCTGAGACCATTTCCTCATAACTCCTTCGTTAGGTGCACATGCCCCCGGCAAGCCACCTTCCACTCCCAGCACTTTCCCTTGCCACTGCAGGAGGTATGAAACTTGTGCCAACACTTTCCTCCTCACCTCCACCCAAGGCCCCAAAGGATCCTTCCACATCAGGTAAAGAACTGTGCATCCAAACACCTCTTCTAGTCTGTCCATTGCTCATGGTCTCCTCTACATTGGCGAGACAGGACGTCAACTTGCAGAACGGTTCAGTGGACGCACTCAGACACACAAACCCAACAACTCCACTGCCTTGTGGCTAAATACTTTAACTCCCCGTCCCACTCCGCCAAGGCCTTGCAAGATTCTGGCCTCCCCCACTGCCAAATTCTAGTCACCTGATGTCTGTCGGAAGAAGGCATCATCTTCTGCCTTGGGACCCTCCAAACACACGGTATCAAGGGCAATTTCACCAGTTTCCTCATCTCCCCTCCCTCTACCTTATCTCAAATCAAACCCTCCAACTCAGAACCGCCGCCTTGAACTGTCCTACCTGCCCATCTTCCTTCCCATCTATCCACTTCGCCTTCCACTTTGACCTATCACTATCACCACCCACCTTCATTAACATGTCACCTTCCAAGCTACCTTTCTCCCAGCCCCAGCCCGTCCCATTTATCTCTCTGGCCCCTTCCACCCACCCCACATTCCTGATGAAGGCTTAATGCCTGAAACTTCGAATGTCCTGCTCCTCGGATGCTGCCTGACAGGCTGTACTTTTCTATTACCATACTTCTTGACTCTGATTTCCAGGATGTGCGTTCTCACTTTCACTTTCACAGATTTGGAGAGTGAGCAAAGAAGTGGCAGATGGAGTACAATGTGGGAAAGTGGGAAAGCATTTTGCCAGGAAGACTGGTGGCATGAACTATTTTCTAAATAGTGAGCAAATTCAGAAGACTGAAGTGCAAAAAGACGAGGGAGTTCTAGTCCAGGAGTCTTGAAAGGTAAACTTGCGAGTTGTCAGTAGTTAGGAAGGCAAATACAATGATGGAATTTATTTCAAGAAGGCTTAAATATCAAAGCAGGGATGTACTTCTATGGCTCTACAAGGCTTTCATCATGCCACTTTTGGATTATTGTGCTCAGTTTTGTGTCGCATATCTCAGGAAAGATGCACTGGTCCTAGAGCGTTTTTTAGACGAGATTCACGAGAATAGAGCCAGGAATGAAAAGCTTAACATATGAGGAATATTTGAGGGCTTTGGGTGTGTATTTGATACAGTTCAGAAGGATGTTCGGAGATCTAATTGAAACTTACAGATACTAAATGACCTCGGACAGAATAGATTTTGGGAAGATATATCCAATAGTAGGAGAGACTAGTACCTGATGGGACAGAGTAAAGAGAAGACCTTTTCGAACACAGATAAGAAGAAACCACTTCGGCCAGAGAGCGGAGAATCGATGGAATTCACTGCCACAGAGGGCTGTCGAGTCCAGATCATTGAGTACATTTAAGAGTGAGACAGATAGGTTCTTGACTGTAAAGGGGATCAAGGGTTACAGGTAGAAAGTGGGAGAATGGGGTTGAGAAGCTTAACAGTCATCATATAATGGCGGAGCAGGCTCAATGGGCCGAACGGCCAAATTTATGCTCCAATGTCTTCTGGTTGTCTGGTTAATACTGGCTCTCCTCATTCCTCATTGGAGTTGTATCCTGGAATTTGATCTTCAAATGATTTATAAAGAGTAACATTTCAAAACTGATGACTGGGAAATATCATGTTCCCTCCCTCCTCAGCAGCCATGTCTCCAATAACGTCATCACACTGCAATTAAAATCCAGTGAATGGTACTTAATCACAGTTGATTGACATCGATAGCATTAACAGCATGATCCTCACCTGTCCTCTCTTATCCTCAAATAATCAGCTGACTTCTGTGTCATGTCATATTGTCTGTTAACATATCCATTCCATTTGTCTGTTAATCACTCATGCTGACGTAGGCACATTTCCCTGTCAGATTATGGACAAGAAGAGTTCTCTCCATATTTTGCTGACATGATAATCACTGATCAGTAGTTACAGACTGTATGTTTCCATTTATAAACGGAGAAACTTTTTTGTGTTCTGACAATCCTTTGACATTACTCCCATATCCAAGGCAGATTGAATGATTACACGCAATCAATCTACCATCTCCAATATTCCTTCCCTCAGTCACCCCCACATATCCCATGCAAAATATATAAATTGTAAACGTCCTTTTGAATTTTAATAACATCAATATTGAATTAAAAGGGATTAACTGGAGGTATTTGTTTAGTGACCATGATTAATGTCAATCTCCGTGGTTCCTAATTGTTCCAGTTGAGACTTTCCATCATTGAATGATAAATCGGCTCTTTTCAATGTGTTATCCCATAGTATGAGTAGGAGCATCACTGACAGCACTAACGGGGGTCAGCAGCTCGAGAGACGGGTGAGGAGCGATCAGAATCTGAGAACATTAGACTGGAATGTTACAACAATGGACAGGAACTTATCGTCGGGTCTTTACCATCTTTGAGGAGAAAGTGAGGTCTGCAGATGCTGGAGATCAGAGATGGAAATGTGTTGCTGGAAAAGCGCAGCAGGTCAGACAGCATCTAGGGAACAGGAGAATCGACGTTTCGGGCATCAGCCGTTCTTCAGGAATGGCTAAAGAAGGGCTGAAGAAGGGCTAATGCCCAAAACGTCGATTCTCCTGTTCCCTAGCTGCTGCCTGACCTGCTGCGCTTTTCCAGCAACACATTTCCATCTCTTTACCATCTTTCTCAGCCTTGGACATCATTAGCATCACGGATTCGGGATACCCTTTGGATTATTCAAGGTAGTTACTATCCCATCCTCGCTATAGTTGGTGTTCCTGGTAAGCCATTATATTTGTCTACTAAACTGGGTTGAACTGAATTTCTGCTCATGATATATAAATTTTGGAAAGTGCAAGATAATGTCTTCAGTTCCAAACAAAAACTCATTTCCTTATAATTATAAGTATCAAACTACTCTTTATAAGTTACCCACTGATACGCGAGAAGGAACCAGACTGTTCTCAAACTCCATAATCCATTTTGTCCTTCACAAGTTTACATGTCCATCTCCTCCCAACTCACCAATCCTGTCCAATACCACCGTCATGATATCCCTGTCTCGTTCTCAGTCTCAGTGCAACTTCTGAATAAACCATGATTTGTGCCTTTGTTTAATCCAGATGCAACAGTTTCAAGTTCCTTCTAACCACATGTCTGTCACTAAATAATTGCTCTTGAGGATGTTTAACTTGTTCTCTGCACAAATGGGACGACAGTTTATGGTGTTCAAGCCATTGAATCATACTGTAGATCCACAAAATAATAGTCTGTTAATATCGCATGAGGGAAATTGGTGGAATTTAAAAGCAACTATTTTCATTTGCTGTGAAATCCCATCTGTTTGCCCCAAGTCCTCTAGGGAAGTCAATGTGTCATGATTCCCTAGTCAGGTTTCAGTGTGACTTCTGTGATGAACATGTGGGTGTACTGCACCTCCAAGAGAATTAAAAACCAGCAATAACTACCTGACATCACCAAGTGTTCTGAAAAATAGATTTAATGTAACATTTGGTCGAACAACTCGATTAGCTCACTGTCTCAAGGCAAAAAGAAATTCAGCCAAATAGTTTAAATTATATCCCAAAATACCCACCTCCAAACAAGATTGAAGTTGGTATATTGACAATCTTAAAAGCCAATGACACAATTCAACGGTTTGCACCGGGGGGGAGGGGGGGTGGGTGGGGGGGGGGGGGGTGGTGGAGTACAAGACCGTGGGAAATTGAACAATTGAGAGGAGAACTGTCAATTTACTAGCATGCAAAGACTGTTGGAAAAATAGCTCTCCTCTCGGTATCTTTATTGAATAGTAACTGGTTATGCAGAATCCCAGAGAAGAAAAGAAGACAGGAATATGGAGAAGAACCGAAAGCTGCTTGGTTTTGAGAAAATAGGTTTTGGTTTGTAAATCTTAATTAGGAGTCAAATCGGACTAGTATAGTCGGGGCGGGGGCGGAGGTAAAAGATAGGTTAGAGGAAAAAGTTGTAAATACTCATTCGTCTATTATCCCCTGTTAAAATTTCTGAAATATAGTTGTCAATTTTTACTTTAAATAGTATTGGACTCTAGATTTATCACAGGCTATTGCAGTGGATAAATCTTTTCTCTGTTGCTAGTTTTAAATTAGGCAGGAGCATTTATCCTATGTTGTAACATTACAACCCCACAGGAATATGCTTTACCCTTCACTGTCCAGTGAAATAGCTGAACCAAACACTCAGTTCAAGATCTGCATAACATGCTGCCCTGACCAGGGCTGCATATCTCTTGTGAGAGACGAACAGAAGTAAAGACAGCTCCCTTCCTCTGTCTTTTTCCTGTATTTCTCCAGCTCATTTCTATTCAGGTAGGTGATTATCCGCTATTTTAGGTGAATTCAATCTCATTGAAATTTTCCCCAAGAGTGATGCACACCTCCATACGCATCTCTGGTGTTGGCTTTATTGTTGCCAACGTACAGATGTAAGGGAGTTATAAATTCCATGTCAGTCGTAGTGCATAGAAAAGGAATGACTTTTTTGCAGCACAGGAAAGAAACGGCGATGTCTAAGTGAAAGAAAAAGATTATTGCGATCATCCCTGAGAGTGTTGTTGAGGCAGTATTTGGGGTACTGTGGATAGACTGTCTCTCAAGTTTCACCATAATAATCCCTGGGATGATGGCACCATGAGCAGTGAGTGAAGCTCAGCGAGAGAATAAGAGATGATTGTTTTGAACCTTAAGGGGGATGGACAGTCATTCATGATGTTCTAAACAGGCACTGATACGGTGATAAATTCCATGGCTTTTTTTTTACTCGGGTTACATGATTCTCAACAGGCTAAGAGCCTCTGAGGACGTTCCCTTCATCCTACCCCACTCCACATGTTTATGGAGAGAGAGACAGAGAGTCAGTCTTTGAATAAACTCTCCCCACATTAATACAGTGCATTCAGTGTATGATTCTGCACTGAACGTCATGTTTTCCACAATCCCGATAACAGCCACAATACCTTCATTCTAAAACAGTTAACTAGCCCCACCAGCTTCTGACGTCCATGGAGAACATGGGTCTGTCTTCGCAGAGATGGAAGATGCCTCTCTGAGACTTGACATAAAACATCTGGCTTCCTTCCTCACTGCAGCAAACCACGTTAAAATGTTATATGTCCCATTGGTAATTGAGCCACGAGGAACATTGATTTGTCAGCATCAATGACACCCTCCTGCTCCTCTATAAGTGTCTCGACGTGCTGAATGGCCTCCTCCAGGTCCCATTGAACATGTTCATGGGTCTGACCTGGCCCTGTATGTTCCTGTTTAACAGCTTGATGTGGTAACCAGACCCCTGTTCTTCCTGTGGAACAGGCAGCAGGATTGAATCGGATATTCCTCTCTTTGTTCAGTATTTTTGATGGGTTGAATAGCTTCCACATATCTGTTTCTAAAGTGCTTGGGATGCTGAATGAGCTCTTCATTTAACTGTGGAAATGTAGAGTGTCTGGCCTTGCTGTTACATGAATGTAACCGACACTTTAACAGCACAAGCCTGAATGCTATCCGGGGCTTACTGCACATGGACACAGACTGGTTCAGGAGCTGAGGTGTGACATGTTGTTCTGAACATTGTGTGATCTTCAGTGACCATCCTCATTTCTGATCTTATGATGATAAAAGACCGTGACAAACCAGCTGAAGATGTTTGTTTTGAGGCAGCGACCCTGAGGATCTCCTGCAGAGATGTCCAAGGACTGAGAGGATTGTCGGTCACCGACCATAAACACCTTCGTTTGTGCTGTAAAAGCCCCCAACCAGTGGGGAGGGTACACCTGATTCCCATTGAGCTCAAATAAGTAAGTGATCCTGATGCCATCCTTAGTCAAATACTGCATTGTTATCAAGGCCATTCACTCCCTCCTGAGCCCCTGTACTCACCTCTTGTTCATATCAATAGATCATGGTGTATGTGTGGGAAGTGTTTACCTCTCATAGAGGGTAATCAATGCCAGCTATTATCTGAGCTAGAGAGTGAGGAGAGTTACATCACTGAAAGTATTCAAAAAGGTGGTACATAAAATTTTCACCTGTCAGAGAGCTAATGGGTGTGTGAAGACTTGGACATTAAAGACGAATTAATGCCAACAATAGATTATCCATGGTGGCATACAATGGCTTGATCGTCCGAGTTTCCAAATTTTGCTCCATATGTTCTCATATTCTGTAATTACAAAGTTAATGATTGCAATTTTCCTGAACGTTCTGTTATTGAATGTTGCAGTCAGAGAGAGTAAAGTATTTTATGAGTCATCTCTGGGTGAGGTATGTGCGCTGAATTCATAATGAATCTGGGTCTCCAACATGACCAACAAATGAAGCACAGGTTGCAGCGAGGAGACACTCTGTAAAGAGACCAGAGGTGTCTTTCGAAACCAGCCTGGTTTTGCAAATAACATTTTCCAACCCACACCAAACCGTGTGTGACAGTCTTGAGGGATTGAATTATATCCTGTGTTACTGTGGACCAGGTGTTGGGACAGGTGGTCTCCATCTATTACTTTCAGGAGATGTGAGGAGCTGAATGAAGATAGAAACATAGGACTGAGCAGCAGGAGTGGGCCATTAGACACTTTGTCACCGCTCTACCACTCACCAAGTCCATGGGTGATGTGATTGTCGTCTCAGCAGCACCTTTCTCTCTGCATACCATTTTCCTACATTCACGTGTCTGTCAAATGTTTTAACACAACACAAGTTTGAATAAATGCAAACATCCAGGCACCACAAACTTCTGGGGAAGGGGAATTTCCACTTGACCAGCCCTTGAGAATTTCTCATTGTGTTCCAAGCAATGTTGGAGGATCACTGTTTCCTTTTCCAGTTCCACTCCTCCAGTGGTTCCAAGAAATTTGTAATGCAACCAATTTAGTGATGTGGCCAATGACGTCGGTCTCAGAGTAGGTCATTTTCTAGAAAAATGTGAGACAGAGAAATTTGAACTCATAACAAATGGTAACATGACAGAGTGCCCCAAGCGTTTCTGTCTTTGAAGTTACTCTGCTCACTCAAGCTGCTGGTAATGGAATTTCTTTCTGAAACAGTTGGATGTGGCTGAATTACCTTTGTTTCAGGCATTGAAGAGATTCCAATGAACCCTCACCAGGAATCCTTCCCAAGTGGTAAAGATAACTCAGGATTCTATGGTCTCACATTTTGCTATCGGGCAGAACAAAGTAAGAGAGAGTGATCAATAAGCTGCTGCTTCTCAGGCAGGGAACAGTTTTCTCCCTCTCTGTGTTGGAACATACAATAATGTCAATTGAACACCAAACTGGAACATATGCGATCTCCATAACATTCTCTGGAAATGTTCTCTGGTTTATGGACTATAGGCAGGTGTGTCATTGCTCTTGTTGTACACAGCGCCTTTCAATCGCAAACAAATGCTCCCACTTTATGAATTATTGACATGCTTTCATGTATTTGTGTAATTTGCAAATATTGGTAGGTGTCTTCATAGTACATATGGTAATATCAATATATATTTTTCCTAAAATTTATTCTCTAGCTTTAGTCTCCCTTACAAGAGAAAATATGCGTCAAGCTGATGCACTTTTTAGAAAGTCATGGATGGTTCAATAACATTTCCCAGGTAAGTTCGAAACTGATAATTATCCCATAATAAAAGGCCCTCATTCCAGGAATGAGTAAAGGAAAACCTCTTTGAAAATCTTCAAAAAGAATTATATCCTTTTTTTAGTTTCTGGGATCCAAAACGCACGCAGCGAATCAGATGTGGTTTCAGCAATGCCCTGTACAAATGCAGTAAAACATTCCTGCGATTAATCCTGATACCCTTTGTTAATAACAGCACCATTCCACTTACCTTCCAAATCACTTGCTGCATCTGCAGACTGACTTCGTGTGATTCATGTCACAGGAACATGGAAACTGCCTGTATCACAGAGTTCTGCAATCTCTCTTCATTTAAATTGTTTCCCATTGTTTTATCCTTCACGCCAAAACAGACAACTCATCTAATGTTCTTACCGCTGCATGTTTGCTCACTAACCAGTTACAGCTTTGCAACCTGAAAATAAACATTTATTTCTATTCTTTATTTCCTGTGGACTAGTTCAGGCAAGTTGAATGGCCTCCTTCTGGGCTGTGTAATGTACTCAACGAGCTGAATTAATTAATTCCATATTCCTGTGTAACTCCTTCGAGGGGCAGAATGGTCTTCTCCTGTCTCATTGTAACGATCCTGTTTGACAGAATTAGGTGGTCCCCTACCCTGTAACAGCATGCAGGGTTGGATTGAGAGAACAACACATGGGGTAGGGACAGAAGTATATCAGTGTAACAGCCTCGAGGGGTGGATTGAGAGAGCAAAACATGAGGTGGGGGAGTAGTATATCTCTGTATCAGCCTTGTGGGGTGGATTGAGGGAGCAACACATGGGATAGGGGCAGCTGTATATCTCTGTAACAGTCTCGTGGGGTGCATTGAAGCTACAACACATGGGTTGGGGCTGTAGCATGTATCTGTAACAGCATCGAGGAGTGATTTGAGGGAACAACGCATGGGGTAGGGACAGCAATATATCTCTGTAACAGACTCGAGGGGTGGATTGAGGGAACAACACATGGAGTAGGGGCAACAGTATATCACTATAAAAGCCTCGAGGGGTGGATTGAGAGAGTAAAACATGAGTTAGGTTCAGTAGTATATCTCTGTAACAGCCTCGTCGGGTGCATTGAAGCTACAACACATGATTTAGGGGCAGCAGTATATCTCGGCAACAGCCTCGAGGGGTGGATTGAGAGAGCAAAACATGAGTTAGGTTCAGTAGTATATCTCTGTAACAGCCTCGTCGGGTGCATTGAAGCTACAACACATGATTTAGGGGCAGCAGTATATCTCGGCAACAGCCTCGAGGGGTGGATTGAGAGAGCAAAACATGAGGTGGGGGAGTAATATATCTCTGCATCAGCCTTGTGGGGTAGATTGAGGGAATAACACATTGGAGTAGGGGCAGCAGTTGGCCATTCAGCTGCACCATTCAGAATGCTTATGGCTGATCCGAGTATGTCTGACCATCCGCCTCCTGTCTGTTCCCAATAAACATTGACTCTCCTGTTTATCAAAATCAGTCGTGCTCAGCGTTGAATATCTTCAATAATCGAGTCTTCATTGCTCCCCGAGTATGAGGACACCACAGAGAGCACAACACTAAAAGGAAAGGGATGTCCTTATTTCATTGTGGGACCCGTTATTTTAAACTATGCTAACCTAACATCAAATCACCATCTCTTTTCAGACATAAGGACAGAATAATTAGGAATAAACAAAAAGCATTCCAGATTTCAAACATGTCCCACATTTCCACTAACCCTTTTCAATAAAATTTGTATAAAACTCAGCCTCTGCTGCTGTCTTAGGAAGAGCATACCTAATAGCATATCACCACAAGAACATTAAAACAAGGAGCAGAGGAGGCCATTCGCCCCATCGAGTCTGAAGTTCCGTTCAATAATTTATTGTATGCACCTCAACTTCATTCTTCTGTCTTCTCCCTTGAATCATTGATCCCCTTACAAATCCAAACTATACCGTTTTGCCTCTTAATGACACTAGGGTCTGTGCTTCTGTGTGCCTGTATGTGTGTGCCTCTGTGTGGCTGTCTGTGTGCGCGTGTCTGTCTGTATGTGTGTGTATGTGTGTGCATGTATTTCTGTCTCTGTGAGTGTGTATGTGTATGTATGTGTCTGTGTGTATATACGTGTGTGTGTTCGCGCGTGCGTCCATGAGCTTGTTATCTGTGTGTTTGTGTATCTACCTCTGTCTGTCTGTGTATCATCCTGTGTGTTTCTTATCTATGTTTGTGTCTATTTGTATGTGACGGTATATGTCCCTGTGTGTTTCTACATGTGTGTATGCCTATCTTCTTGTAAGTATTGTGTGTGTTCCTATATTGGGGTGTTTACCAATACTTCTGTGTATTTCTGTGCGCCTCTGTGCAGTGAGTTATCTGTGGGTTCTTTTTTTGAAAATGAAATGGCTGACGTTGGAACAGTCAGTATGTTTAAAGTGAGAATTTCCCTTCACTGAACATTGCTCCTTACTCGGTCTGTGGGACGTGAATGTTTCAGAATCTCTACTCGACGCATCCTGGTCCTCCCCGGTTCACACCATGGCGGGGGGGGGGGGGGGGAGGGGGGTGGGAGGGACGGATATCGGGCACTCCACCACCCAGCTTGGACCTTTCTGTCCTATTCCAGATTGTTTCTCCTGCATTGCGTGAAAGGGAGGGAGGGAGGGTGGGAGTTGGTGACCCGACTCTTAGTGCGGTGTAGGTGGGGGAATTGTGAGGTGTCTGGAAGGAGTCAGTTTGAACCAATATAGTATCCAAAACAGTTGCGAAAAATCTGAGTATCATATGCCCTGGAAATTAGATATGCAAGTATTGTGGATACTGCAATCTTATTGGATGGTCTCAAGTTGCATCTAAACTGCATGAGCTAAGTGACTGCTCTGTAAGTGTATATGAGATGGGTTGAAGAGTATGTTGTGAAGCAAACTAGAGAGCAGGTTATTTTGGATTTGTTGTTGTCTGGTGAGGCGGGCTAATTTATAACCTTTCTCTGAAGCAGCGTTTCAGGAATTGTGGCATTAATACAGTGCACTTTACATGGTGCCTGTATACAATATAGAATGATTGAACATTCTGGTTAAACATCATGGAAGACTGGAGGCTAGAGGGTCAAGTTAGCTTCAGTGAATTGGGAACATAACATTCAGTGTGAGACAAGCAATGATTGTTAGAGTCATAGAGTGCTACAGCACGGAGACATGCTCTTCTGCTCAAACTAGCCTATTCTGACCAAAATGTCCATCCGCGCTAACCCCATTTCACCGCCATTGCTCCATATGCTTCTAATCCTTCCCTATCCGTGTTTTATCCAAATACCTTTTAAATGTTGTTAATGTTCCCACCTCAACAACTTCTGCTGGCAGCTCATTCCATATATATACCAGCCTGTGGGTAAAACAATTGTTCCTCAGGCTCTGTTTTATCTTTCCCCTCTGTCCATAAACTTATTCCCTGTAGCCTGTGATTGCCCAACCCTGGGAAAAAAGACTGAGTGCATTCACTCGGTCCATGCCTGTTATGATTTTATACACTTCTGTCAGATACCCCTCGGCCTCATACACGCAAAAGTAAAAGGAACTAGCTTGTCCAACCTCTCCCTATAACTCAGACCATTCTTCTCTCTCCTCCTGCAGTGTTCCTGAATGTATCTGGTCAGGACCAGCAGATTTTAGAAATACTGAAAAGTCTGAAAAATATGTTTATTTATTTCTGGTACAAACACCAAAAAGTGAGAAAGTGACTCAATGATGGTTAACATAACAAATTAGAAAAATATATTAATCATAGGAAGTGACTTCAGAAGAATTGCAGATATTGTGGAAACCTGATAATGATCAGAAATTAACGATCCAGAAAAGGAGGGCCATGAAACTGATAAGGAAATCAAAAAGAGAACCTGCATGCTTACAAACAGGAACACAACGACGTCATTAATCTACAATCTATATTTCAAAAGAAACAAAATAAAACCAAGATCAAATGTGGAAATTTGTAAACGGGAGATGGCAGGTCATTGTGGAGAGTGGGGAAATGGGCGAGAAATAGCCAGTTACTTTGCGTCTGTCTTCATGGAGGATGTTCCAGAAAATCACCCAGTAATACCAAGTGATCATATCGGCCTTCTGGAGCTAAAGACATAAAGTCAATTCATATCAGTAACAAGGTAGTACTTGAACATGTAGATGGATTGACCATTGCGGAGTCTGACGAAACAGATGTAATTCATATCAAAATGTCAGAAATAAACCACCAAAGTTGTATTAATTGCACTGTCGATGACTGTGTTTTATTTTCCTGCACATTCTGCAGAGACCGGAAGCCATTGTAGATAAATGGAAGTTAGTAAAAGTGATCCAAGCACATTAAATGAATGGAAGGGATCCAAACAGCTACAACGGGAAAAAAGACATAGCGTGAAGAACTGCAGACCAATTGACTTGACATCTGTATGGAAACTTTTGAAATCTAAAACACAGCATGAGATGTTCGATATTTAGAAATTAACAGCAACAATGGGGAGAATTAGCATGCATTTGTGATAGTGAAATCATACTTGATAAATTTAGGAATTGTATGAAGTTGTTTCTTACAGCATAGACAATGGGGAACCACTAGAAGTGGCATATGTTGGATTATCAGAAGGGTTTCTATAAGAACTCAAATAATGAGTTCGTAAACGCAATGATTATGAAGGGTATTCTGAGGAATATATGTAAGTGGAAAGTTAAAGTTTGGTTCGCCTTCATATACGAGAGTCAGAACATTGATGTAAAGGCATGTTGAAGCAGTTTCACAGCGTGTTGGTGGGACTGTACCTGGAGTATTGTGCACAGTTTTCGTGACCGAATCTCAGAAAGAATATACTGACCACAGACGAGGTGCAATGGGCATGTTCCAGATTAATCCCTCAGATAGCGAGATTGCCTGATGAGAAAACTCGGCCTATGTTCTCTAGCGCTTCAGAGAATGAGAGGTGGGTCACAGTGAAATTTAGAAAATTCACAAAACATTAAACAATTTGGAAATTAACAGAACGCTTCCCTGGCTGTCTAATCCACATTCAAGGCAAATAATGTAATGATCCGGGACATGGCATTTAAGACTGCAATAAGGAGAAAATTCTTCACTTGGATGGTGTTCTTTACTAACACAGGTGCATGGAAACCTGCTGGCAGGGCAAGATTTGGGAGAATCCCCAGATAATCTAAGTGTCAAGCGGAACAGAAAATCAAGGGAACAGTTAGGACTCATTCGTGACTTGCCAAGTTGCATCCAAATCAACTTTAGTGTAGGAGACAAGAGGTAGTGGTAGAAGGCTGTTTGTGTGACAGGAGGCCAGTGTCCAAAGGTGTACCGCAGAGATCAGTGCTGTGCCCCTTATTATTTGTGATTCGGAGGTGCTGGTGTTGGACTGGGGTGGACAATGCTAAACATTACATAACACCAGTTTACAGTCTAACAGATCTATCGGAGGCACGAGCATTCGAAGCGCAGCTTTTTCATCAAAATGCACAACCACCTGATGAAGAGGCAGCTGATGAAGAGAATGCTCGTGCCTCTGTTAGATTATAAGCTGATGTTGTGTGATTTTTAAACTTATTACTTGTGGTATTCGTAAATGATGCAGCTGTGAATATGGACGAGGGGTGGGGCGGGGTGATAAGTATGTTTGTGTTTGATGCAATGATTTTCCGGGTGGTTGGCAGTGAGGCAGAAAGTCTTATGTTTCAGGAAGACACAGATGGAATGGTCAGATGGGTGGATCAATGGTAGATGGAATGTAACCCTGATAACTATGAGGTGATGCACTTTGGAAGAAGGAACCAGTCAGGGTATACTCAATGAATGGCAGCACACCAGGAAGGTCAGAGGGTGCTTCTCCGCACATCCCTGAATGTGACTGGACAAGTTAATATACAATTTGAGAAAGCATAGTGGACCGTTAACATTGTCTTTGTTGATCAAAGCATAGATTATCAGAACTACGTGGAACTTTGGATTGGCCAATATGGAATACTGTGTGTAGTTCTGGGAACCACATTACAGTAAGGATGTGATTGCACTCGAGGGGGTGCAGAGGGGATTCACCAGGATGTTCCCTAGGATGGAGCATATCAGCTATGGAGAGAGGCTGGATAAGCTCGGGTTGTTTACTTTGGAGGAAAGAATGCTGAGGGGGATGTGATTCAGAAGGATAAGATTACGGGGGACATTGGCAGGGTGGATAGACAGCAGCCACAAAGGCCCACAATTTTAAAGTGAAGGGTTTGAGGTTTCGTGAGGATTTGAGGACTGTTTTTCACCCAGAGTATTGGGGTCTGGAATGCGCTTCTTGAGATGGGAATTGTTATGGTAACCTCACAACCATTAGAAAATACACGGTTGTGCCCTTGAAATGCCGTAAGATTCACGGCTGCAGGCCTTGTGTCGGGAGGTAGGGCTAATGTAGACCGTGCTGTATTTCTGATGGTACAGAGTCTTTGCTTCTGTGATTGTATGGTTGTGGAAGGTCAATCATTGAATAGCTTAAGATAGGAATTGATGGCTTTCTGAAGAATATCTTATCAAAACGTATATGAGTGAACTTCTAATATCTTCTGGAATTGTATCAGTGGCAAAATTAAGAGAAAAAGGTGCAGCTTTCTTATAGTTTGTTACCGGATAATTGAGGACAGGGAAATAGCAGAACGATAGAGCAAATGCTTCAGTTATGCCTTCACAGAAGAAAGCAAAACAAAAAGAAAACTTTCTAGAAATACCAGGGAACTTTAGTCTGGTAGAAAAATTTAATAGAATGAAAATAGCAATTAACAGTTTTAGAGAACGTATTGGATTGAAAGTAATGGGTATAGACAAAGTGAACAGAGATTTATGAAATGGGAATCATATTTGAGAAAGTGGCTTTTAGCCAAATTATGGAGAAGGTATCAATGCCATACGATTGGAATCTCACAAAGGTTTTTGATAAAGCCCCAAGCCAATTGTGCAAATTCGAATCCTGTGGGACTGGAGCTAATATATCGCCATGGTTTTAGAATGGGAGAGCTGGCAGGAAACACTGAGTAGGAATAAAACGATGATTTTTGAATGGAAGGCTTGGATGATATAACAAGGATCGGGATTTGGGATCCAGCTTTTCCCAGTACACATCATATCTTTGGTTGAGGGGCTCAAATGCAATATTCCCAAGTCCACTGACAGCACGAAACGATATCAGCTTGTGAGTGGGTGAGGAGGATGTAAAAAAATGCTCCAAGGTGATTGAGACAAGCGGAGTGACTGTGCAACTACCTGGCAGAAGGAACGCAATGGGAGAGATGCGATGTTGTGTACGTTGATGGGAACATAGCATGGCAGCCTATCATTTGAAAAGAGATTGGTTGAAAATATTGGTCTATAAAGGAACTTAAGCTGCATTTTTGTTTATTTCTATTTAGCCCTCTGAGTCCATGTAGGGCAGTGAGTTCTGAACACGGAAGTCAATATTGGGAATGGCATTGGCACGTTGACCAGTGTATATAGATCTAGCAAGTGGGGAAGCTGTAACATTGAAAAGAATCTTGCTCTCCCTGTAAACCAGTCACTGAAAGCAATGTTGCAGAAGCAGTAAGCAGTTAGAAAAATAAATCGTGTATTGACCTTCACTTCAGGAAGATTTGAATACAAGAGAAAGGATCATTTACTGCAGCTGTACAGGGCCTTGGTGAGACCCCATCCCGAACATTGTGCACTACTGTGTGCAGTTTTGGTCTCCTTACTTAATAAAGGACAAAATTGACATTGAGGGAGTGCAGTGAAGGATGATCAAACTGATCTCTGGGATGACAGGCTTGTTGTGGGAGCAGAGTTTGGAGCACCTGAGCCTGTATTCCATGACCTTTAGGATAATTAGTGGATATTTCATTGAAATACATAAAACTCTGACAGGGCGAGACAAATTGGAGGCAGGGATGATAATTTCCCGGGCTAGGATGCCTAATACAAGGGACCACAGCCATATCGTATTTAATAAATACGTGTTATCAGAGAACTGCCTGTATATTGAATGGAGGAGCAAAATTGATGGACCGAAGGGATAACAGCAGTTTTATTTTATATTTCATAATGTTTAAACATATTCAGAGAAATGTACGCTGTATGGGGAACACTGCATTGAGGAGACGTTTGGCCATGAAGTAGCATAGGGAAAGTTCAATGTGTTGAATGACCTCCTCCTTTCCCGATGTTTCTGTGCACTCTGTGGGAAAACTCTGTAACTGTTGTCATAAGCTCTCAGATGGTAGGAAGGAGACCTCTGCAGGGCCAACAGGACTATGGTCCCGTTCCCTTTTCCGGCTGAGGCCAAGTGTTCTGTCCGGTTATATCCTTTAAGACCTTGGAGTAGTTTGATACAAAATCGTGCCTTGCTTGGCCGATTCAGAGACCAATGAAGAGTTTATCATATGTCTGTGTGTCTGGAGTCACCTTTTGGCCAGACCAGGAAAGCACGGGAAATTCACTTCCTGAAAGTAAATTGGTGAAGACGATCAATGTTTATAATCAACGTTGGACACAACCTCACTATTACTGACACCAGATTTTAGATCTCGATATTTTATTAATTATTTTTAACTTCCACCAGCTGCCAGACCATTAGCCTGGTCTGGATTAGTAATCCATTGACATTTCCATAACAGCACCATCTCCACATGGGGACGTATCGGCAATCACACTGGCCTGGTTAGTTTTGTGCTGCTTGAAAGCTCTGTCAAAAAGAATTTCCACTAATTTGACTGTCGTGATGGGACTGAAGGGGTGGTAAATTGTCAGATTTTAGTTATTCCCCTCTTAGGGGATTGGACATAGTTGAGTAATTTTCCAGATTGCCAGGAGGATGTCAGAGTTGGAGCTGAAATGAAACAGTTTCCACATGGAAACAGGTTGTTGTGCAGCACAAGTCTTCAGTCCTATTGCAGGAATGGTGTCAGGGCTCATTGCCTTTGTCGTATCTACTGTGTTCAGCTATTTCTTCATGTCACGTGCAGCGAATCGAATTGCTTGAAAACTTGAAAAATTCTGTTGTATCATGAAGAGGGTGAAATGTTTCATCCACTAAACAATATTTCATCCGTATTGCCATCTTCTGTGTTCGAAGTGAATATGTTTCCCTCTGTTTTTCTCCCTGACCATGATTACGAGATCCGTAGTGTCAGTGATGCCAATCTTATGCAGTTTCAGAATTAAGGACCTTGTCACCATGCATTATCGTTCAGTCCCCAGTGTACGGTGCTCCAGGTTGGATGGGATGTTTGAGCATCTTTGACATACTTCTTTGGAAATTGTTCAAAAACAGTAATTGCTGAAGAAACTGCAGGCGATGTTCCAGCATCTTCTGGAGTGAATGCAGAGTTAAACCTTCAGGTACAGTGACCCTGTACAAAGCTCCCAGTTTCTCCAGCAATTTTTGTACTTTTATTTGCAGTATCCATAGTTATTTGTTTAATTGAAAATTTGTTCTGTGCCTATTCATTTCTGGAGAAACTCAGCAGGTCTGTCTGCATTTGCCGAGACGGAGAAACAGAGTTAGCGTTTCAAGCCCAGTGTGACACTTCTTCAGAACTGAAAAGGATTGGAACCTGATATTTTTAATCCCTTGGCAGAGGTGAGGAATGGGTGACAGGGAAAAGAGGGTGTGGCAAAGATAAACAGGCTTTTAACAATGGTGAACAAGACGATGATAAAGAACGGGTTTAAATTAAGACGTGGCTGGGGAAGGGATTCTCTCTACTGATTTCAAGATAAACAAAACACAACCACACAAGAACATAGGGAGGCCAGGAGGGAGAATGTTGACTATGTGACATTATATAGATCTGGCCATAACTACGTTTTCACTGTCTAGACCATCACCCCTTTTAGACAAAATAATTCAGGTGTTTGACTTTTTATTTGCAATTGTAAACCTTTCTTGCTGTCTTAGTATTATAATATGGAGAAAAACAAATAACAGTATGAAGTTTGGGCTGAATATTGTTTTACTGTCATGTTTAATATAGTGTCAAATTTGCAGTGCTTATCTTTAAATGCTTGTTCTTGACGTTAGTATTGGAGTGTAGAATGTTGAGGGGTGACATTATAGACGTTTCTAAAATCATGAGAGGCATGGATAGGGTGAATAGCCACGGTCTTTTCCACGGGATGGGGGAGTTCAAACATAGAAGGCATAGTTTTAAGATGAATGAGGGAGATTTAAAAGGAACATAGGAGCAACAGGTTTACACCGTGGGTGGCGTGGGTATGGAATGAACTGGCAGAGAAAGTGTGGTAGATGCATGTACAGCTGCAACATTTAAAAGTCATTTGGATAAACATATGAATGGGAAACATTTCGAGGCATATGGGCAAAATGAAACCAGATGGGACTAGCCTAATTTGGAAATCCTGGCCAGCATATACATTTACAAAAGCTTCACGTAGAGTCAGTGTGGTTTTGTGAAAAGAAATTATATTTTGCCATGTAAAATCATGCAAAGTACTTCTGGAGATGCCTGAGAATGTAAACAAGTGGATATGATTAAGCTGATCTGGTAGAAACCAGGCTTTCCAGAGATTTTCCACAGGTATTACAGAATAAAATTTCTTACACAAGACAGACGTTCGTGGGGTGACGGCTAATGTGGTAACATGGGATGATGATTGGTTCATACATCGAAATCGGAGAGTCAGGATGAATGGATCTCCATGATCAAGTGTATCTGCTGGAATTCCACAAATATCAGTTGAATGGCATCAGTTATTTACATTCTATACCTACAGTCTGATGGCGGGAGCTAAGTGCAATACACATCCGAGGTTGTGGCTGACTCTGAGAATCAAAAGGAAAGCTGTTATTTAATGGAGGGGACTTCCAGAAAAGGAGAAGTACAAAGGGACTGGAATGTTCCTGTGTATGAAACATAAAGTGAGCATGCTGATGTAGCAAGTAGCTAGGTTTCTTCCTGGGCTGAAAGGGTTCAGTTATTGAGAACCTCTAAGATGGTGAGGCGATTACTCATCGGGGTTTAAGTGAATGAGGAGTGATACCGCTGAAAAATACAAGACACAGAAGGGACTTGAGAAGGTAAATATTGACAAGTTGTTTCCACTCCTGGGTGGAATCTCAAACTCAAGGATATAGATTCTGAATAAGGAACATCGATTACAATCTGAGACACAGAGTGATGACTTCTCTCTGAAGGTAGTAAATGTCCGGAATTCCATAACACAAAGAGGTATGGAGGGAGACACGGAGTCAGCTAGAAATTGGAGTTGAGCTCTGGAGTAGATCAGCCATGTTCATATTAAATGACAGGGCAAACCTGAGGGGCTGAATAGCCTACTCTCGTTCCTATTCAATCATTTTACTTGTTATGGTTTTGGAAAGTAACTCTTTGTTTTCCTGGAAGCTGTGTTGTTCAATGTTGCATTCAGGGAGAGCAGAGGATTTGTTTGAGTTAACCCCGGGTGGGGTAGGGGGCTGTATTCCCAGCATATCTGGGTCTGTAACATGACCCACATCTGGAAACAAGAATTGGGGGTGGGGTCGCTACCTGACCCAGCCTGCATTTTCCAAATACATTTCCAAAACTACACCTAACCATCGGAGTGACCTCGATCTGCCACTGTAGCATGTCTGAAGGGCTGAATGGAACATCAGAACATAGGGCTGAGGGACACGAGTGGGCCATTCAGCCCTTTCAAACTACTCCACCAGTAAATAAAAGAGGAAATGCTGGAAACTCTCAGCTGGTGTGGCAGCATCCGTCAGGGGAGAAAACAGCTGACGTTTTGAGTTTAACTGACCCTTCGTCAAAGCTAAAAATAAAGGGGAGAAATAGGGAGGTACGTTTCCTTGTATAAATACCTCCCGATTTCTCCCCTTTTTTTTAGCTTTGACAAAGTGTAGTTAGACTCGAAACGTCAGCTCTTTTCTCTCCTTACAGACGTTTCCAGACCTGCTCATATTTTCCAGCATTTTCTCTTTTGGTTTCAGATTCCAGCATCCACAGTAATTTGCTTTTTTTTTCACCAGTAAATAAGGTCGTGACTCATCTCATTGTAGTCTCAGCTGCACTTTTGTCTCCATGTACTATTATCCCTGATTCACCGTCTATGGACAACCAGACGAAGCCAGCCTCAATATAACATAAACATTCAGCCAGCATAAACTTCTGGGAAAGAGAATTCCCACTTGAATGAATTCCCACTTGGTGAATTTTCCTAATTCCTATTCTGACTGAAGTTGGAGGTTGTCACTGTTTCCTTTTCTAGTCCCACTCCTCCACTGTTCGCAACAAATTTAAATGTAACCAGGTTGGTGATATAGCCAATGATAAAGGTCTCAGACTGGGTCAGGTTCAGTGATAGGAACAAGTCAGGCAGATTTCTTTAGTCAGCCACAAGTAACCAATAGAACTAATGAATGCGCATGGTGGATCTATGGTTAGCACCAAGGTGCTGGGTTCAATTCCAACCTCGGGCGACGGTCTGTGTGGAGTTTGAGCATTCTCTTTGCAGGTATCTGTCTGGGTATCCTCACAATGTTCCAATTTCCTCCCACAGTCCAAAGGTGTGCAACTTAGAGTGGATTGGCCATGCTAAATTGCCCATAGTGCTCAGGGATGTGTAGGTTAGGTACGTTAGTCATGGGAAGTGCAGGGATACATGGATGGGATGGGGGGGCAGATCCGGGGGGATGCTGTTCGGAGGGTCAGTGTGGACTTGCTGGAATAGATATCCTGCTTGCACACTGTAGAAATTCTATAAAGATGACAAGAAATTTGGACTATATCCAGTGGGTATCTATCTGATCCACTCTCCTCTAGGTCTTGTATGAGATCACCTCTCATTCCACGAGAAATCAGTTAAAGCTTCCATAATATAAGGCCCTCGTCCCTGGAATACGTGAAGTGAAACATCTTCGAACTGCTTCCAATATAATTACATCCTTTCCCAGATAAGGAGACAGAAAAAAACTAATCGCAAACTCAGGTCTTGAGTTATATTTTTGCTTTTTTTCAGCATTTTAGGTCTTTCGCTCTCTCATCCCTGCATAGCATTAGATTCAGAGATATTGAATATTTTTGACGCACAGACAGAAGTTTCATAAATAACAACAGAGTCGAGGATTATCGGGGATTGGCAGGAATGTGCGGTGTGGGGAAAATGTAGACAATGGTACTAAATGACACGGCTCCAGAACATCCATTAATATAATGCAAAACGAAATGATCACATTGATAAAATTTTAAGGTGGAATCCAAGATGGCCACGATCTGGAAGGTCTGCTTTACTGGGCTCTATATCACAGAACGGGCAAAGTGATTCTCTAACCCACTCCATCACAGCCCTTTACTTAAAATTCCACAATAAAAGAGCTATAGAATCTTTACTGATCCCGGTTTGTCAAGTGGAAATGACAAAACACGGGAAAGGACCGAGTCAGTCCCAACACACGGTGCACCCGTCAGAAGCATCGAGCATGCCTGAGGCTGTAGCTGCAACCCACTCTGCTCGTTCGATAGACCCAGTTACTCACCAGGCCTTGGTCACTGAGTTCACCAAGTTATGTTTAATTGTGAAGACATGATTAAAGAAAAGTTCAGCAGTAAGCGAGAGCCATTTCTGCCGTGCTCCAAAAACATGACTTGATAGCCTTGAAAAGAGAACGGACGATCTGGAAGGTCTGCTTTACTGGGCTCTGCATCACAGAACGGGCAAAGTGATTCTCTAACCCACTCCATCACAACCATTTACTTAAAATTCCACAATAAAAGAGCTATAGAATCTTTACTGATCCCGGTTTGTCAAGTGGAAATGACAAAACACGGGAAAGGATCGAGTCAGTCCCAACACACGGTGCACCCGTCAGAAGCATCGAGCCTGCCTGAGGCTGTAGCTGCATCCCACTCTGCTCGTTCGATAGACCCAGTAACTGACCAGGTCTTGGTCACTGAGTTCACCAAGTTATGTTTAATTGTTGAAGACATGATTAAAGAAAAATTCAGAAGTAAGCGAGAGCCATTCTCTGCCGTGCTCCAAAAACATGACTTGATAGCCTTGGAAAGAGAACGGATGAGTTTGAGCGCTAAACTGCAGTAGCAGAGACCACAATTGATTCCTCTAAGGAGCGGATGCTCGCCCTTGAAAAACAGGTCTGCACCTTAACTGAACAAGATCATGACCTTGAGAACAGGGGCAGGATGAAGAATGTTGATTCCTTCACTTCGAATTGAAGAGGGACGGGTAAAGATTGAAACAGGACATCAGGTTATGGCGCGGAGGTCAGCCTCAGACCAGCGCCCTCGTCCTGTCCTTGTGCAGTTACATAGTTATGGGGACAAACAAAGACTGATGGAAGCTTCCAGAACCCAGGGGAAAGATCCGAAGGATTTAATTCATGAGAGCTCCAGGATTATGATCTTTTAGGACATTTCAGCGACGGTGATTCAGGAAAGAAAAGCTTTTGATTATATCAAGAGAAGAGTAAGGGAACTCGAGATTAAGTATTCCTTAAGGTTCCCAGCGATGCTCCGTATTGCTTTGAATGGATCCGTGAACCCGTCTGACTCTCCAGAGAAAGGGAAACTTTGTGGATATTTTAAAGTAAGCTGGATGTTTAGGTAATCATGTTTCTCTCTTAAAAAACATTTGTTGGATTTTTCTGGTAGTAACCAGTGTTAAATTATGGGTAAAGTACTCAATTTTAATTTCTTCATTAATATTACTACTCATTTTCTCTTTCTTTGTTTGTGTCTGGGATGCGACTCAAGCTGGAGGGAGTTACAAATGTGGTTATGATGACTAAGTGCCGACCTAAGGGCACTTCAAGACCGATTTTTGTTATTAATTGCCCTGGATGCCATATTGGTAGCGGATAGAAGGTAAGGTTTTGGGATATGTAAGCGTCCCCAGTGGACGGGGGTGGTGTGGGGGTAACTTACCCTAACAAGTGTCATTGGCACTTTGGGCTTTGTTTCTATGTTTGATTTTTTTTGTGTGTGTTTAGTTTTGGAAAGTTTTGAGAACTGGTTAGTTGTAGTAGTTTTAGTTGTACAGTTTTTAGGCTGTATGAGTCTTTTTTCATTTATGATCAGCGATGTGTAATTCGATGTGAAACTCTAGATTTGAAATGTTGCTACAATGTGTTATAGATAATGATGTGCTTAAAGGGTGTACCTGGAACATTAATGGGCGCCATCTGCCAGTCAAGAGGAAAAATATACTTTCTAGACTTAAAAAGGAGAGGGTGAATGATGTCTATTGCAGGAAATGCACCTTGATGACAAGGAACATTTGACATTACAGCAGGGCGGGTTTGATCGGGTTTATTTCTTGTATGTTAATACTAGGAGTTGGGGAGAAGCCATACTGGATAGGAAGAATCTTCCATTTAAATTACTAGATTGTATTAGGCACTCGCGGGAGGATCATAATCCCCAAAGCCTTGAATTTTGGGAAATAATACAGTATTTTGAATGTTTATTGCCCCCCACCCCCCGTGCACCCTCTTAAAATCTTGGTAATTGCATTTTCCAATTTAAGTTATTTTGCATCGTGGCACATCATTGTAGAAGGAGATTTCAACTCTCTTATGGATCTCACGGTGAGCAGAATGTTCAAAGGTTCCCCAATACCCTCGTTATAATGTAAGCAATTAGTCGATTTGTGTGCAGAACTAGATTTCTGGAGGCAGATCTACCTCACAAGTATGGATTTTATTTTCTTCTTTAACCCACAGAAATGCCACATGAGAGTTAATCTCTTCCACATCCCTGCAACAATCTTAGATTCGGTGGCATCCTGCACAATTGTGAATATTACCACAACATACCTAGACCAGAAGTGGGATAGATGCCACATAAGATTATTTTGGATACAGATGAGGGTCTTATGTTTTTGTCAAATCCCACAATTTCGGCAGCTCACATGATGTAATGTAATAATTCGCTTGTCGCCTTTTTTGGCTATAAGATTAATTTTACTACACTGGAGGCCATGCCTATGGGAGGCCTTAATAATATCTGATGTTAATGGCAAATCCTGGTTTCCTTTGAAATAATCACGTGGGGGGTGCGCCGGGTGGGGTTCTCGACTTTGGCATATTCATTACATCCGTCTTTGATAATTTATAATTAACGTGAACTATGTCCATGTGTTTGACAAAATTAAACAAGACCTTCAAAAATGGGAGGCACTTCCAATATCCTGGCTCGGTCCAATAGCTCTTATTAAATGAATGTCCTTCCTCATTTGCTTTTCCCCGTGTGAATGCTTTCTTTGATGTTTCCCAGACAGGTATTTAGGAGACGTAATGACTGGTTTAGCTCTTTTATTTGGCAGCATAAGCAACTCTTTATCAAGCTAACCAAATTGCAACCAACCCTACAGATTGTGGGGAGTAGATCTCCCAGATTAAAAGCTATAAATTAAGCTCTTTTTATCCTACAATAGTGCTTGGGCCGCTGAGGACTCAGCGTCAATACGGTTAGATATTGAACCCTCTCAGACAAAGTGAACCCTTGTTGTTCTTAGACAAAATGACAATATTTATGGAGTATTGTCATAACCCAATGATGATCAATAATGTTAAAGCATGAATGACAATGCGTCAGTTCGAGGGCAATACAGCCCAAACCATGTTTCTTACCCCTATAATTGGTATACCGGGTTGTCATCCGGGGATAATGGGTTCCAGGTTGAAACTGTGGGCAGCCAGGGGTGTAGCTTGCTTGAGTGATTTAGCATTAGTAGAATCCCTCCAGTGTGGATATATGCCCTTGGGCCCAACAAGTCCATTTTGACCCTCTGAAGAGTAACCCACCCCGACGCATTCCCCTACCATCCTATATTTACCCTGACTAATGACCCAACCTACTCATCTCTGAACACTATGGGTGATTTATCAATTAACAATTCATCTAACCTGCACACCTTTGGACTGTGGGAGATACGGCGGGAATATGTTCATTCCACACAACCAGTCACCCAAGGCGTGAACCAAATTCGGGATCCTGGTGCTGTGAGGCAGCAATTCTCACCTCTGAGGCACCACATGTTATTTGAGGGAGAAACAATGATATCATTTGATCAAATATCTCGTACATATGGACTGGTTAGTAGAGAACTCTTCTGTTTATTTTTCCAAATCAGAGATTTGATAATAAAAACATACTTTTAACAGATTCTTACAGAGCTGATAGAGTGAAGAGTGTGCTTATTGCTTAGAATACACTCTCTGTCAGTACCCTTTATCATTAGTTGGAGAGTGCCCTCAGACGAGACTGTACAGCCTTGTGATGTCTGTTAGAGAGAGTTGGGGGTTCAGGCCACTTCGGAGACATGGGAGGATATTTGTGAAAATGTTCGAAGAATTTCATCTGTAATAGGACCCATTCTATGCAGTTCAAAATTCTTCACAGGGTCTATCTGACCCTAGATTATCTCCCAAAATTCAAAGTGGGATTATCTTCAGCATGTCCGAAATGCAGAATGACTACAGGCACTCTTACCCATTGGAGCACTGTGTCAGGTGTGATAGAGTGGGTCGAGAAAACTGAATTGGAGATGGACCTGGTTTCTCTTTTCCTGGGCCTACCCAGGGTACTTTACACAGATGCACAGATGAAAGGATATCCATACTTTCTGTGCTAGTAAATTGTGTGGGATGTCTGAAACCACCCCCCACCCACTCCCGAGTCTGTTGGGTCATCGTAAGCTCTTCATGGAGAATATCCCTATGGACATTCTCACCAGCATGGTGCACCAAAATGCAGAGATTTATATAAGATGTGGCAGACCTTTTTGGATTACCGTGATACAGGCTTAACTGCCACTCTCAGAAGGGCTTTTGTATAGCCTTAACGATATTATCTAATGAATATTATATCCAAAGAGGAAGAATAATGAACATAAAAATGGATATCAGTTAATGCTCTGGAAGAACGAGAGCTATCATTTTGTTACACTGACCTGCATTATTTATTCATTATTTACTATTTATTTTTGGTTTTCTTCTGTCCGTTTAGTATTTTTAACTTGTTTTGTATGTACATGCACATGGGTGTAATTTTGATCAGTTATTTGAGTCGTGTTGTTAGTGGTTTATTATAATATTAAAAATCTATTTTTCAATAAAGGTATATTTAAAAATAGTAGAATACTAACATTGATAGAATAGAGTCCCAAATAACTCTCATTAGAGAGACCACTCATGGTGGTTTATCCTGAGGGTCACCACACCTCGGGTGATGGGGTGAGGATGAGAGACTGTCCCCTTCATGGTAACCTCTGTCAGTGTGAGGAACTGAACCTGCGCTGTTGGCCTCAATCTACATCACAAACCTGCCATCCAGCCAACTGAGTGGCGATTATGTAACTGTTACACACAGAAACAGTCACAGGCAAAGTGGAAGAGAAACATTCATAACAAGGAAAGTGGTGCAATTCAGATAATGGTCAAGATAACGGCTGAGGGTAAAAACGTTCTCTGCTCGAAATTGTATTTTATAACAAGACGTGTTTCGAAGCTGTTTTTGGTTTAATATCATTAAGGTGAGTCAAGTGAAATAACCAGAATTACTAAGTGCGATTGGATATAGGAAACCATAAAATAAGTGTAGATTTTTGTTTGGTCTGTGTAAAGTATGCTGACCGTTGCATGCAAGTATATAGTTGATGGAATATACTGTTAGGAGAGTGAGTTTCATGGGAAATGCCCTCAAACAGCCGCTTGAAGAAAACTGGGCTAAAAGTGTCTGAGTGCCGTCTGGACAGTGACTGGAATCCAGGGGGTTGAATGACTTAAAGTTCCAGTAACGTGGAGCTGAGGAAAGCATCAGATCAGCCGGGACCTTATTAAATGCGAGAGCATGTTTGAAGGGCTGAATGTCCTCAACATGGTTTGAAATGTGTGTGATTTGGAAAACGTGCATCTCTACTCCTTCCACTTATTTGTTACACACTGGGGCACGGCCATTTTCCTGAAACTGGGCATTATTTGGAACACTTACTGGAACATTCCATAATTGGTATTCTCTGGAATATTCTCTAACAGTGTGGGGGGTACTGCAAAGGCGAGAGAGAGAGAGCGAAGCTGCTGAATGCCGCAGTGAGAGTGGTGGAGCATGAGCCTTGTTCGTGGTATAACAGATATACAGTGAGTGTGAGGGAGCAGAGAGAATATGGTTACCCTTACCCTGACAGAGCGGGGAAGGTTAATGATGTTTGTCCTGTATTGCTGGACATTTCTTCAGGCCACAGAAACTGTACTGAGCTGGGTGCTGAGCACAGACCATGCTCGGTGGGTCTGGTGGTATGGCTCCGTCTAGGAAGGGAATGGTCCACCTCTGTACTAGCCCATCCACTATGCACACCATGCACCGTCAACAAACTGTGTTATAATTGCCCCTTATCTGCCATGCTTGGGGTAAACTGTACAGGGCAGCTCCAAACAGAGAGAGTTCAGCCATGTGCCCCTTGGCCTTTTAAAGATGGCACCAGAGTCAGGGAACACGGAATATCTAGGGACATCCGGCCGACTGTGAGTACTTCCAATCATGATGGGTGGGAGAATCGGGCTGGCATTCAATGAGATGTGGGTGGGGTGGGTGGTATTTAATGAGGTGAGTTCGATAAGATAGCACCAGGAAAATAGCTCAGCTTCGTACAGACAATCACTCTGTCACAGTCAATGAAAAAGACACTGTGACAAATTACTATTTTATACAGTTCAATGAGCCGAAGACTCTGCTGTCCTCACTCCCAGTTACAAAGCTGCAGAACAAATGCTCATTAAAAACTCTCCATTGCCTGAACTCACAGCAATATTCCATTCACTCATAATTCTTCATAATACTGACCCGTGTTGCATGATACTATAGAAATGTCTTCATATCAGCATTCTGAAACCTGTGAACATATCTTTCCATGACATGTTTTCTCAGTCTGTCCCTCTCTGTCTCTATCCTGAAATACACGTATTTACAGTCATACGTTTCTACTGCATGGAAAAAGGCCCTTCAGCCCAGCTGGTACATGCCGACCAAAATGTGCATCCACACTCACCCCATTTCCCTGCCCTTGCTCCATTCCTATCCATGTATTTATCCAAATACCTTTTTAATGTTGCTATTGTACCCACCTCAACCACTTCCACTGGCAGCACAGTCCATATGCAAAACACAGTCTGTGTAAAAACGTTGACCCACAGGTTCCTTTTTATTTTTGTCCTCTCCAAACATTAACAGATGTCCTCCAGTTCTTGGTTCCCCAACCTTGCAAAAAAATTGAAATATTCACCCTATGCAGGGTTCTCATGACTTGATAAGAGCTACACTTCTATATAATCCCCCTCAGTTTTCTACGCAGTAAAGAAATATGTTCTAACGTGTCCAACCTCTCCCTATAATTCAGACCCTTTAGCCCAGGAAACATCTTTGTAAATTTCTTCTACATTCTTTCTAGTTCAATAATATCATTTTCAAGGGCAAGGTGAACAAAACTGAGCACAATACTCCAACTGCAGCCTTACCAACATCCTGTACAACGGCAACATAACGTTCTATACTCAATGCCCTGATGTAGGCCAGTGTGCCAGCAGCTTTTTTCACTGTCCTGCACATCTGCGACTCAAATTCAGACAACCGTGTACTTGATTTCCAACATCCTTTTGTTCCACTACACTCCTTAAGGCCCTCTCATTCACCATTAAACTCCCACCTGAATTTGACTTTCCAAAATGAAAGATGTTGCACATATCTATATTAAACTCCATTTGCTATTTCTCAGCCCACTTCCCCAGCTGATCAAGGTACTGCTGCAATTTCTGATAACGTTCCTCACTGTAAACAATGCTTCCTATTTTAGTGTCATCTGCACACTTACTAACCTGCATTGTGCACTCTCGCCTAAATCATTGATCTAGATAACACACAGCAATGGGGACAGTACCGACCCCTGAGGCACTCCACCAGTCACAGGCCTCCAGTCCGACAAGCATACCTCCACCATAGCCATTTGCTTTATAATGTCAAACCAATTGTGTCGCCAAATTGCCAGATTACCTTGAATCTAACCTTCTAGAGCGGCCTTTCATGTGGAATCTTACCAAAGGCCTTACTGAAATCCATATAGATAATGTCGGCCGCCCTGCCCTCGACAACCTTCCTGGTCACTTCCTCAAAAAACTCTAATAAAATTTGCAAGGCATGATCTGCTACGCACAAAGCTATGCTGACTGGACCAAGTCAAACTCTGTCTTTCCAAACACATGCATATCTTATATCTCCGAACTTTCTCACGTAGTTTACCGAAAACAGATGTGAAGCTTACTGGTCTATATTTTATTTGCGTTTATATTTGTTACCGCCTAGTTTTCCGGGACCTTGGCCCCAGTCTTCTCTCTTTCTCTGGAATGATCTTGGAATATTTGCGCTTGGAATACCTGAAAGAGATTTATCTGACTTTGTGCATTCTAATATGTCCATCAGCACCTCTACTGTGATATGGACTGTACCAAGATATGACAATTAACCTCCCATAGGCCACAGATCTTCATGTCTTTCTTCATGGTAAATACAGAGGGGAAATTGAGGACCTCAACCATCTCTTGTGGTTTTACACATGCGTGCCCATTTTGGTTTTTAAGGCGTCCTATTTTCTCTCTCGTTGTGCTTTTTCTTTACTATAGTGAATTTGGGTTCACCCTAATCTTCTCAGCCAAGGCTATCTCATACTTCCTTTTCCTTCTTCAGTAAACTCCAGTATCCCCTGTATACCTCCAGTGATTTCTTTGTTTCCAGCTGCCTGTACCTGAGCCACGCCTCATTTTTGCTGGTCAGAGCCTCAATATCTCTTGTCATCCAGGGTTCTCTCTTCCAGCCTCACATTCCCTTCACCCTCACAGGATTACATGTTCCTGTGAACTCGAGCGATATCACTTTTACAGCCCTCCCTCGTGCCCAATATCCTTTTACCTGAAAACAAACTACTCCAATTAACCCCTGAAATCCCCTGTCTAATTCCAACAAAATATGCCTTGCCACAATTTAGAATTTAAATCTGGAGACCAATTTTGTCCCTCTCATAACTATTTTAAAATTAATACAGCGCTAGTCATTTTTCCCAAAATACTCACCCATTTTACCACCGTCACCTATCCATCCCTATTTCCCAACAGTAGGTCGAGTTTGTCCCTCCCGTATATGACCCTTTATATACTGCTTGGGAAACTGTCCTGGACAAACTTAAGAAATTACGTTCCATCGAAGTTCGAAACCATCTGCATGTCCCAGTCTATGTTAGGAAAATTTACATCACCTGTTATGACAATCCTAATGTCCCTGCTAGTCTCACCAGTTTCCCTGCATATTTGTTCCTCTAATTCCCATTGATGATTTGGAGGCTTATAGTGCAACCACTATAATATCACCATCCCCCTCTTACGTCGTTGTACCATTCACAAAAACTCATCGATATTATCTCAGTTATTTCATCTTTAAATACTTGTGTGATACTCGCCTTAATCAGAACTATTGGTATTTCAACTGTTTCCATTTACATCTCTGCCTTACAATGATTTTCACATCTGCAGCAAAACTTGTCAAGGTATAGTGGAGATATGGCACTGTAACTGGATGGGAGCTGCACATCCTGTCACTTCCAGCAAGTTTTCCCACAATGGGCAGTCATCTAACACAGTGTTACCGAAAACTGGAACAACCTGTGTTTATATATGAATGAACCAGTGAGGTCTGAACAGCTCCCCACGCTGGACATTTATCTCAGGTTTATAGATCAAGTATTCGTGTGGGCTGCACAGAGTTCCATTCTGGATATTGCATTCAGCAGTACGCTAGCCATATCTACACAGTGCTCCATCCTGAATGTATTATGGATGGGTTGTTTATGTGAGTTTGATTGCGAATGTGAGAGAACGAAACATCTGGCAATACCTTTATTTTGTGTTTTCATTCTTGTGATTGGACCCTTCAAATCCTGACTCATCCTTAGACCGGACCCTCTGGATGAGTGATGGTGACTGTTGTTAAAACATCTGGGTGTGCAACATGACCAACATATGGAGCAGAGGCTGCAGAGAGGACAGTCTCCGTAAAATGGAATGAGAAAATCACAGTCAGATCGGCCGTGGTCTTCGTGAATGTTGGGGCAGGATTGAATGGACCACGAATGCAACTTATTCATATATTTATGTTTGTCCCAAGCAAACTCCTCTTCTCTGCAAATGTCCCATACTGGTGGGGAGTGAGTCACCTCCTCCTGTTCCTGCGTAACCGGATCCTGGGGCCTCACTAGACTCCAGATTTCCCTGTGGCCCAGTTTCCACCAGTTGTGTGACGGCCTCCTGTTCCTGTTCCCGTGACCCAGTCTCAAGCAGTTGAATGACTCCGTCCTGTTCCTGTGTCCCAGCTTCGAGCAGTTGAATGACTGCATCCTGTTCTTGTGTCCCAGTCTCAACCAGTTGAATGACTGCCTCCTAATCCCAAGTCTGTGAAAACGGATGTCCTCCTCCTGTTCCTGTGTAACCGGCTCCAGTAGCTCTGTGCTCACCTCCTGCTCCTGTGGAATAGAATTGAGGGACTGAATGGCCTCTTCACATTCATTCCTTACAGCTTCTCTTGACGAAAAGCAATTCTCCAGATTCTGTCAGTCACCATCAAAATCTGAATGATGTATTCTGTATTTTACTCTCAGTAATTGAGCAAACAACATGACTGACAGAATTCAGAAGCTCAGTAGCCTCCTCCTGTTCCTGTGTTATACACTCACGAGGCAATAGAGTCTCAGAGATGTACAGTACAGAAAAAGATCCTTCAGTCCGGTCGTCTATGCCGACCAAATTACCTAAATAAATCTCGTTCCCCTTGCCAGCACTTGGCCCATTTCCCTCAAACATCTCCCATGCATGTACCCATCCACATGCCTTTTAAATGGTGTGACTGTACCTGCCTCCACCACTTCTTTTGGCTATTCAATCCATACACACAGCAGTCTCTGTGTGAAAATGTTGTCCCTCATGTCCCTATTTAAATCATTCCCCTCTCACATTAAACCTTTGTCTTCTAATTTTGCACTCGCCTATCTTGGGAAAAGACGTAGACTGTTGACCTTATCTATTCCCCTCATGATTCTATATACCTCTTTAAGGTCACCCCTCAGCTTCAAAACTTGAAAATAGCCCCAGCCTATCCAAACTCTCCCTGGAACTCTAACCCTCCAACACCTGCAACATTCTTTTAAATCTCCCGACAGCAGGGAGACCAGAATTAAAGGCAGTATTACAAGAATTACTAAACCAATGTCCTGTACAGATGCAACATATCGAGAAAATGTTTAGACTCAAAGCACGGAACAATAAAGAGAAGATCACCAAGTGCCTTCTTCACTGCGCTGTCTGCCTGTGACGGCACTTTCAAGGAATGGAGAACCTGCACCACAAGGTGACACAGTAGCTTAGTGACTAGCATTGCTGCTGCAGAGCGCAGCGATCTGGGTTTAACTCCATCCTTGAATGACTGCCTGTGTAGAGTTTGCACATTTTCCCCGTGTCTGCATGAGTTTCCTCCGGATGTTATGTTTTCCTCCGACAGTATAAAGATATACAGATGAGGGTAGATTGGCCATGCTAAATTGCGTAAATTACCCAGTGATGTGTGGGCGAAGTGGATTAACCATGGGAAATGCAGGCTCAGAGAGATAGGGTAGGGGTTTGTCCAGTGGGATACTGCTTAGTGGTTCGGTGTGGCCTCGATGGGCCGAATAGGCTGTTTCCTCACTGTAGGGATTCGATAACTTCCATGGCGTTCTCCTAGATTGGCAGCTTTCGACAGGACCCTACCTACATGTCTTGCCTTGATTTGTCTTGCCAAAATGCTACACCTCATATTTATCTAAAATAAACTCCATCTGCCACTCCTCGGTTCACGTAAGCAAACTCCCATTGTAGTCTGAGAGATCATTCTTCACTGTCGACTACACCAACAAATTTCGTATTATCCAAAAACTTACTGACCATACTTCATATACTCAAGTGCAAATGATTTGTGTAAGTGACAAAAGGCAGTGGAAACCCTATTGATCTTCGCGGCACGCCACTGGTGACAGGTCTCCAAGTTTAATGAACAAATGCCCACTGTCACGGCCTGTCTCCAATATCCAAGTAAATGTTGGATCTAAATGAGGAGCTCTCCCTGGATCCCAGGCAGCTTAACCTTGTTAACCAGTCTACCGTGTGGAACAGTTTGGTTTTCTTACTGAATTTCATAAAGACAACATCCACTGTCCTGCCTTCATCAATCATCTTCATCACTTCCTCAAAACATTCCACCGAGTCAGTGAGACGTGATCTCCAATGTACAAAGCCCTATTCAGTCCTTGTCTTTCCAAATGCATATCGATCCTTTTCCTCGAAATCCTCTCCAACAATTTCGTCACCATTGACGTCAGGCTCAGCGATGTATAGTTACCTGTTTTTTTCTTACTTTCTTAAATAATGACACTATGTTAGCAGCCCTCCAGTCTATTGACACCTCGCCTGTGGAAATCAATGTTACAAATATATCAGCAAAATGCATAAGCAATCTCTTTCCTAGCTTCCCACAAACATCTGGGATACAACTGATCAGGTTCCAGGGATTTGTTCACCTTTATGTGTTTTAAATCGTCCAACACCCCCTTGTAATATAAACAATTTTCAAGGTATCACTGCCTATTTCTTCATTCTCTCGCTCTTGTAATCTTCTCCACATTGAATACTGAGGAGAAATACTTGTTTAGAATCCCTCAGATCTGTTGTGGTTCCATATATAGGTAGCCTTACTGATCTTTAAGGGACTCAATTCTCTCCCTAGTTAATCTTTTGCCATTAAAGGATTTGTAGAATTTCCTCAATGCCTCATTAACCCAATTTCTAAAGCCATCTCTTGTCCACGTTTTTCTGGCCCGATTTCCCCGTTGACGATGCACGTACTGCCCTTACACTCCTCTCGAGATTCACTTGATCTCAGCTCTGTTTATCTGACATATGCCACCTTCCTTACCTTGACCAGAGCATCACTATATCTAGCCATCTAGCAGTCCCTGCACCCAACAGCCTGCCCATCTCACTAATAGGAACACGTTGGCTCTGGACTCTTTGAAACCACGTTTTGATGGCCTTGCATTTACCAACCATCCCTTTACCTGTGAATAGCGTATCCCAATCAACCTTTCACAGAGCTCGCCTAACATTTTCAAATTTGGCCTCATTCGAAGTTAGAACTTTAATGTTGACCTCAGGTATTTCCGATTCCATAACTAATTTAAAACTAATATTTATGCGGAACAGACTTGAAAGTTAAATAAACACTTCCTGTGCCTCTATAACGGGCTCGAGAGACTGAATAGGCTCCTCCTGTCCCTCTGTAATGCACTGGAAATGCTGTCCCTCTGTCATAGACCCAAGAGGTTGCATGGCCTCCTCCTGTCCCTGTGTAACAGATCCGAGATACAGCAACCCGTGGATTACGAGCAGCCGGTAAACTGTATCTGATGGAGGCCCATTCCTCCTCAGTCACAGAAACACAAACAACACAATGTACTCCATGTGCCCTCTCAGTGACACCTCATACAGCTGCAGCAACACATTCCTTTGTTATGAACGATTCTGTTGATAAAATGTGCCAATATTCCAACTTGCTACCTTTTCAAGTAGCAACAGGCTAATATGGGCTGAATGGCCTTCTCCTATCCCTCTGTAAGAGGCCCATAGGGACAGAATTGATATGGCCTGTTAATGACCATCAGTCTCAATGCCCTGTCTCAAGGTTATGAAAGGATTTGACAACAGGGCATTAAAACCAGGAGTAGCCTCACACTGGTCAATACGTATTATACTTTGGGTTAAGGTATTTAGAAATTGGCCACCCGACTTTTTTTTTTTAACGCAGCCGATCTGTTATTTTATAACTGCCTCATCTTATTCGGTTAAGATTTCCAATAGTTAAATTATTCTAAATTCATCTTCATTTTTTCTGTATTTTCATTAGAGTGTTTAAATATATTGTGTTTTGCTTAATGGTGAGTTGTTTGACTAGTTTGACATCTGGAACACCAAACTCACATCTACCTTTAAAATAAGGAAAGGTTCGCATCCAACCTACATTCTTAAAATAGTTTGAGGCAGCCTGGTTCGACTATAGCAAACTGGGGACTCTTGTCCGGTTCTAAATCGATAATACAAAATTGGGTTTAGAATTTGCAAACAGTCCATTCTCCCCAACAAGTCCACACACCGATCCTCCGAGGAGTAATCTATGGAGACCAATTCCTCTACCCTATTATTACACATTTACCCCGACGAAGGCAACTAACCCACACATCCCTGAAAACTATTAACAATTTATCATGGCCAATACACCTGACATGCACATCTTTGGATTGTGGGAGGAAACCAAAGCATCCAGAATAAGCTCACGCAGACACTGGAGAGTATGCACCAGGAGGCTATGGGGTTCAAAGGTCGCGTATGGTAGTTGATAGTGTCTTTTTTTCTGGATATTGAATTCGGTTGGTTTAAACAGTATTTTGTGTATAAAGATTCAGTCACGAAGAGTTCTTTGGGTGTGAAAAAGTGAAGTTGGGGGGTTTACAAAAGGTAATGAAGGCAAAGCTGTAGGAATTGACGGACAATCTGGAGTTGGGGTTGCGATTGTCTGTGAGAAAATGAGAGATAATTACAGCTGTAGCTTGGCAATTACGTTTCGTGGAACCGCCATCAGGCTCTTTGGAAATGGCTGGAATTCAATTTCAAATGAGGCTCTTTGAAAATGAGAAGGAATTGAAACAGTTTGAATTATGATGAAAAGTAGAAATAAAAGAAAGGAAATGAAGAAAAAAGAGAGAAAAGGACAGAAAAAAAGCAGAGCGTTTCAACTTAAAAAGTTATCAGTTAGAGAGGAAAGTTGATATAGAGGTGGAGATGAAGGTAGAAGGTCGGTGGATGAGGAGGATAGTGCGATTGAGCAACCCTATTGTAACCAATGGTCTCACGGAGTTCTGTTTAAATGCATCCATGCATTATCTAAATTTGATGAGAAGGATGGGGAGGCCTTTTGTATTTCATGTGAAAAAGTGGCTAAACAAATGCAGACAACAGTGACCATGTGGATTTAGTTGATCCAAAGCTGATAGGTATTTGCATCCCTATCGGAGGAGGTATCTGGCCAGTATGAAGTGGTGAAGAAAGCCATCTGAAGTGCATATGAGCTTGTGCCAGAAGCTGACAGACAGCGTTACGGGAATCTCAAAGAGGGTCCCTGGTTAAACGCACATTGAGTTTGAAAGGATCAAACAAAGTAATATTGAAAGGTGGGTAAGGGTATTAAAAACAGAGCAAACCTATGACACTCTTAGAGAGATTCTTATTTTGGAGAAGTTCAACAATTCACTTCCTGCAGTCGTGAAAACTCGTGTGGAAGAGTAGAGAATTAAAACGGCAAGATTAGAAGCTGAAATGGCTGATGATGATAATTGAGTTCAGAAATCAAAGTTTGGTTTCTGTGAGAGATGGAGAAGAATGTGCGAGGTCTTGTTAAGGTTTACTGGCATGGGCCAGGAGTAGCAGGTAAAGAGGTTAGAGCATTAAGAGGTACAGAAGCATGTAATTCTTTTATGTTGAGACATGAGAAGCGATGTCATTCAAAAGGACTATTGGAAAGATTAGAAGTGCTCCATTATGTAACGTGTGGTTGGAGTGTCCAGTGGAAACATCAACAGATTTATTCCACAATGGGGAAGGAGGACTTGAGCTTGGTGTTGGCGTTACAACATTTCAGATTTACATTGCCGATAACATACATGAGACAAATCTGTATCACTGATCGTGGCCCCTTAAAGTTTTTGGAGACGTTTAGGGAGAAAATACCAGTCTGTTTCGATTGAGCTTATTATTGCTGCCATTCAAATTGAAACTACACAGTTGACAGGGCGAGAAAACCTAAGTTCTGACACTTTGTGGAGACTTGGATGAAGAAAGACAAAGGCATTCTGTGGCAGGAGTAAAATGACTGAAATCGAAATAGATGTGAACATTTGTATGCTCCGAGTCAATGTTATATATATGCATTTCAGTCTACTAATAGAGGAAGATTAGGAGGTCTAAAATGAATCCAGCTTTGTATATTGATTGATTATTTTATTAAAGATGGAGTTGTGAGGATGCTATCACTGTAAAAAGGTTATTTTCTCTTGGGTTTATTTTTTGAAGAGAGGTGTTTAAGGCAGAGGTACAGAACTGCTGTCTGAAAACAGTTCAAATAAATAACTGAGATTTAGGTTTCATTAAAACGGTGGTAACAATGGAAGGGCAGTGGCCAGCTCTCCCAGACCAGGGTTTCTCATTTTGTTTTTCGCTTCAGCATTCAGAAGCTGCTGGCGATCTCAGAAGGATGGGAAGTTTCAATACATGATACCGAGCTGCTTTTCTCTCTGAGATCTCTGTTGATGTTGTTTCCCCCTGGATTGGAAAACTGCTGGAAGGATCTGTATTTGAATATATCTCCGTGCAAAGCGGTGTAAACCAAGAAGGTACGGTATCTATTGTTTGTGTAAGTGTTCCAACATATAAGCTATCCCAAAATGTTCTTTTCTTTGATTGTATTTTAACTAAAACATTTGAATAGATTATATTTTGCTTAATGTCGAGTGGTTGGACCAGACACAACATATCTGTAAGGCACACTTCCCATCTATATTCAAAATAAGGAAAGGTTTGGGTCCAAACGGCCTTCTTAAAATATTTTGGGGGGATCTGGTCTGGTTCACAACACTTGTACCGAGGGGTTTCTGACTGACTCCTGAAATTGAAAATTTAGTGGAGGGGCTGGGGGTGGTTTGCAGGAGGTTGTGCTGTGAGCTGCCTCAGGCATTCAGGGAGACCTGAGGATTTGGTGACCCAACTTGGATGGAGCATGGGGACTGTAGTTACAACATCTGGGTCTGCAACATGAACAACAAATGGAGCAGAGGCTGCAGAGAGGGGAAGCTCTGAAACCACGCAGTGAGTGTGTGTGGGCAAAGGGATCTACTGTATCCACCCCCAGGAACAGCTTCCCAAACTCCACTTGACCCAGGAGCAGAGTGTGAGGGGCCCTGACTGAACAAGGAGTTGATCAAAGAGCGGTGTCGCCTCCTTCAACACGACCTGCAGCTTCACACCCGGGGGAGGATGGTGCTGCCAGTGGCTGAAAGGGTCACTGTTTCATTCAGCTTCTATGATCCAGATATTTCCAGGCAGGACTAGGTGACATATCCATCATTTCCCAGTATCTCAACATCAACGTTACCATTCGTTGATGGAGGATATATTTGGTGGATGAGGTAAATACATTGTTTCTCCCACAGCAGGGAGCTGCCGAGTGTATCCAGTATAGTGGGATTCCCGATGGTGTACATGGCATCTGTAGAGTATCCATGTCAATGGGGAGAGGTAGAGGAACTGAAGGAGCTCTCTCTCTCTCTATTAATGTTAAAGTGTGCCCATCACAGTACATCATATTGGTGAATGCTCATTGTCCTGGTGGCAGTCACGGCCTCTTCATTCAGAAGCAGTCAGCCATCCCCATCGTCATCGGGTCTCCACGTAGAAAAAATGAATATATATTGGATCAAGGACGTCCCCTTGATGCACGTTTCAAAACACCATCCCCACCACCAATCAACCACATCAAAGTATTCCATGTGTATGGAGAGCAATAGGGTCACTTGGAGTGTCCGGGAGAAGACGATCAGGGATGGAGCAAAACCTCCCATGTCTGAACGGGTCTGAGTGAACCCCCCAGTACACAGTATCATTAAGTCCTGTAATCCCTCTCCATTTCAGTAACATATTGCTTTCCATTATTCCTGTAAATGAAATGACGGGTTATATCATGTTAAATTCCACCTGCCAAACTATTGTCTATTGCCTTTACCTCTCTGAATCTATTTGCAGACTTTCCAACCTCTCTTGATAATTTAATCTCTTGCTTACCACAACAACATCACCAAACTCAGCATCTGCATATCTGTTCCACCCTCCTGATCATTAATATAGACTGTAGATTATTGAGAATCCAGCGCTGGTCACTGTGTGACCCTACTGGTTACGTTCTTTCTAACTGATTGAGACTGATTTATCCTGAGTGCCTGCTTCCTGTATGATACCCAGTCCTCCCCCATTCCTGTGCAACACAGAAAAGGTTGAATAAGAACAAGGAGCATCTGTGAGGAATCCAAATTCTCGATGAGGCTGATGTCAACGCGGCCTCTGTTCCACTTCGCTGCCATCTCTCCATTCTAAAACTCTAGTCTCTTGTGGTAGATTGCTCCACATGAAATAAAATCCACTCCACATCTACACTTTCAATTATCTTTAGCATTTTGGACGGTTTTGTGGAGGGGGCGGGGTTAGACGGCGTTCGGGAAGGGGGCGGTGTTGGACGGTGTTGGGGAGGTGGCTGAGTTGGATGAGTATGTCGGAGGCGGCGGTGTTGGCTGGGGATGGGGTGGGGCGGTTTTGGACGGGGTTGGGAGAGGTGGCGGTGTTGTACGGGATTGGGGAGGGGGCGGTATTGGCTGGGAATGGGGACAGGGCAGTGTTGGGCGGGGTTGGAGGAGGTGCGGTGTTGGACGGGTTGGGGGATTTGGCGGGGTTGGACGGGTTTGAGGAGGGGGCGGTGATGGACAGTGTTGGAAGGGGGCGGTATTGGACATGATGGGGCAGGGGGCAGTGTTGGACGGGATTGGGGAAGGTGGGTGTTGGACGGTGTTGGGAGTGCTGGCGGTGTTGGACAGCGTTGGGGAGGGGATGGTGTTTGATGCGGTTGGGGACAGGGCGGTGTTTGACAGGGTTGAGGAGGGGCAGTGTTGGACGGATTTGGGGAGGGGGTGGTGTTGGACTGGGTTGGAGGGAGGGTGCAGTGAAGATCGGGGTGGAGGGAGGGAGCCGTGTTGGATGGGGTAGGGGAGAAGGGCTGCTGTTGGGCCGGGTTGGGAGAGGGGGAAGTATTGGACGGTGATGGGGGAGGGGGGCGTGTTGGACGGGGTTGGGGGAAGGGGCGGTTTTGGACTGGGTTGGGGAGGGGGCAGTGTTGGACAGGGTTGGGGAGATGGCAGGGTTGGGGAGATGGTTTTGGACGGGGATGGGGTGGAGGGCGGTGTTGGACGGGTTTGGGGAAGGGCGGTGTTGGACAGGGTTGGGGCGGGACAGTGTTGGACGGTTTTGGGGAGGGGACGGTGAAGTATGGGGATGTGGAGGGAGTGGTGTTGGACGGGGTTAGGGAGGGGGCGGTTTGGCTGGGGTTGGGGAGGCGGCGGTGTTGGATCGGGTGTGGAGGCTTGGTTTTGGACGGGGCTGTGGGAGGGGGTGGTGTTGCACGAGTTTGGGGAGGGTGCGGTGTTGGACGGGGTTGCGTGAAGGCGGTGGGTTTGCACAGATTTGGGGATGGGGTGGTGTGGGATGGTGTTGGGGATAGGGGGCAGTGATGGAGGGCGTTGGGGATAGTGGGCGGTGATGGAGGGTTTGGGGTAGAGACGGTCTTGGATGGGTTTGGGGAGGGGGCGGTGTTGGACGGGGCTGGAGGGAGGGGGCGGTGTTGGACAGAGCTGGGGAGGGGGCATGTTGGACGGCGTTGGGGAGGGGGCGGTGTTGGACAGGGTTGGGGGGGCGGTGTTGAATGGGAATGGTGAGGGGTCGGTGTTGGACGGGTTTGGGTGATTGGCGGTGTTGGACGGGGTTGGGGAGGGGGCAGTGTTGGATGGGGTTGGCGCAGGAGTCGTGATTAACGGTGTTTGGGAGAGGGGGCAGTGTTGGACGGGGTTGGGAGGGGGTGTTAGACGAGGGGGGAGGGGGCGGTGTTGGACAGAGTTTGGGGAGGGGCTTTATTTGACGGGTTTGGTGAGGGGGTGGTGTTGGACGGGTTTGGGGAGGGGCAGTGTTGGATGGGTTTGGGGGAGGGGTGGTGTTGGACGGGGTTGGGGGAGGTGGTGGTGTTGGACGGGGTTGGGGAGGGGGGAGGTGTTGGACGTGGTTGGGTTGGGTGTGGTATTGGATGGGGTTGGGGATGGGGCGGTGTTGGATGGAGTTGGGGGAGGGGGCGGTGTTTCACGGGGCTTGGGGAGGGGCAGTGTTGGACGGGGTTGTGAGTGGTCAGTGCTGAACGGGGTGGGAGAGGGGGCGGTGTTGGATGGGATTGGGGAGGGGGCGCTGTTGGGCGCGTTTGGGGGAGGGGCAGTGTTTGACGGGTTGGTGAGGGGATAGTGTTGGACGGGTTTGGGGGAGGGGCGGTGTTGGACGGGCTTGGGGCAGTGTTGGACTTGATTGGTGAGGGGGCAGTGTTGGATTGGTTTGAGGAGAGGACGGTGTTGGACTTTGTTGGGAAGTGGGCGGTATTGGACGAGGATGGGGCAGGGGCGGTGTTGGATGGGATTGGCGAAGGTGGGTGTTGGACAGGGTTGGGAGTGCTGGCGGTGTTGGACAGCGTTGGGGAGGGGGCGGTGTTTGATGCGGTTGTGGAGAGGGCGGTGGTTGGACAGGGTTGTGGGGAGGGGGATGTGTTGGACGGGGTTGGAGGGAGGGTGCAGTGAAGAACGGGGTGGAGGGAGGGGGCAGTGTTGGACGGGGTTGGGGGAGGCGCGGTGTTGGAGGGGGCAGTATTGGACAGGGATGGGGAGGGGGCCGTCTTGGACGGGGTTGTGGGAAGCGGCGGTGTTGGTCGGGGTTGGGGAGGGGGCAGTGTGGAACAGGGTTGGGAGGGGCGGTGTTGGACGGTTTTGGGGTGGGGATGGTGATGGATGGGGATGGGGAGGGAGTGGTGTTGGATCGGGTGTGGAGGGTCGGTTTTGGACGGGGCTGTGGGCGGGGGTGGTGTTGCACGAGTTTGGGGAGGGTGCAGTGTTGGACGGGGTTGCGTGAAGGCGGCGGTGTTTCACAGATTTGGGGACGGGGCGGTGTTGGACGGTGTTGGGGGTAGGGGGCAGTGTCAGAAGGGGTTGGGGAGGCGGCGATGTTGGGCGGTGTTGGGGGAGGGGTTGATTTGGGAAGGATTTGGAAGAGCAGGTAGTGTGGGACTGGTTTAGGGGAAGGAGTGTTGTAGGACAGGGTTGAGGAGGATGCGGTGTCAGATGGGGTGGGGAGGGTGCGGTGTTGGGCGGTGTTGGGGGAGGGGAGGTGTGGGAAGTGTTTGGGGAGAGTGTGGTGTGGGACGGGGTTGGTGGAGGGGGCGGTGTTGGACGGGGCTGGGGAGGATGCGGTGTTGGACGGGTTTGGGGAGGGTGTGGTTTTGGTCGGGGTTGGGGAGGGGCCGTGTTGTACTGGGTTGGCGGGGTGGGGCAGGTGTTGGACGGGATTGCGAAGGGGGCAGTGTTGAAAGATACTGGCGAGGGGCCGGTTTTGGACGGGGTAGGGGAGGGGGCAGTGATGGACGGTGTTGGGGTGAGAGGGCGCTGTTGGACGGAGTTGGGTTGGGCGCAGTGTTGGACTGGCTTGGTGAGGGGGCAGTGTTGGATTGGTTTGAGGAGGGGACGGTGTAAGACTGTGTTTGGAAGGGGCGGTATTGGACGGGGTTGGGGCAGGGGGCGGTGTTGGACGGGATGGTGAAGGTGGTTGTTGGACGGGGTTGGGAGTGCTGGTGGTGTTGGACAGCGTTGTGGAGGGGGCGGTGTTTGATGCGGTTGGGGAGAGGGCGGTGGTTGGACAGGGTTGTGGGGAGGGGGATGTGTTGGACGGGGTTGGAGGGCGGGTGCAGAGAAGAACGGGGTGGAGGGAAGGGGCGGTCTTGGACGGGGTTGTGGGGAAGGGCCGGTGTTGGACGCGGTGGGGAGAGGGGTCAGTGTTGGACGGGGTTGGGAGAGGTGCGGTGTTGGAGGGGTTGGGGAGGGGGCAGTATTGGACAGGGATGGGGAGGGGGCCGTGTTGGACGGGGTTGGGGGAAGGGGCGTTGTTGGACGGGGTTGTGGGAGGGGGCAGTGTTGGATTGTTTGGGGGAGGGGGCGGTGTTGGGCGGGGTTGGGGAGGGAACAGTGTTGGACGGGGTTGGGAGGGGGCGGTGTTGGACGTTTTTGGGGTGGGGATGGTGATGGATGGGGATGGGGAGGGAGTGGTGTTGGATCGGGTGTGGAGGTGCGGTTTTGGACGGCGCTGTGGGAGGGGGAGGTGTTGCACGAGTTTGGGGAGGGTGTGGTGTTGGACGGGATTGCGTGAAGGCGGCGGTGTTTCACAGATTTGGGGACGGGGCGGTGTTGGACAGGGTTGGGGAGGGGTTGATGTGGGAAGGGTTTGGAGGAGCGGGTAGTGTAGACTGGTTGAGGGGAAGGGGTGTTGTAGAACAGGGTTGAGGAGGATGCGGTGTCAGATGGGGTTGGGGAGGCGGTGGTGTTGGGGAGGGGGAGGTGTGGGAAGGGTTTGGGGGAGGGTGTGGTGTGGGACGGGGTTGGGGAGGCGGCGGTGTTGGACGGTGTTGGGGAGGGGGTGGTATGGGAAGGGTTTGGGGGAGGGTGTGGTGTGGGACGGGGTTGGGGAGGGGGCAGTGTTGGACGATATTGGTGAGGGGCCGGTTTTAGACGGGGTAGGGGAGGGGGCAGTGATGGACGGTGTTGGGGTGAGTGGGCGGTGTTGGACGGGGTTGGGGGTAGGGGGCAGTGATGGAGGGGGTTGAGGGTATTGGGCAGTGATGGAGGTTTTGGGAGGGGGCGGTGTTGGACGGGGTTGGGGGAGTGGAGGTGTTGGACGGGGTTGGGGAGGGGGCCGTGTTGGACGGTGGTGGGGAGGTGCCAGTGTTTGACGGGGTTGGGGAAGGTGCAGTGATGAATGGCGTTGGGGTGAGGCGGCGGTGTTGGGGAGGGCGCGCTGTTGCATGGGGTTGGGGGAGGGGGCGGTGTTGGACGGGGTTGGGGAGGGGATGTTGTGGGACGATATTGGGGGATGGGGAGGTGTTTGACGGTGTTGGGGGAGGGTGCGGTGTTGGACGATATTGGTGAGGAGCCAGTTTTGGACGGGGTAGGGGAGGGGGCAGAGATGGTCGGGGTGGGGTGAGGGGGCAGTGTTGGAAGGTGTTCATGTAGGGGACGGTGATGGAGGTGGTTGAGGGTTGGAGGCAGTGATGAAGATTTTGGGAGGGGGCGGTGTTGGTCGGGTTTTGGAGTGAGTCGGAGGTGTTTGACGGGGTTGGGGAGGGGGCGGTGTTGAATGGTATTGGGCGAGGGGGCGGTGTTAGATGGTATAGGGTAAGGGGGCAGTGTTGGACGTGGTTGGGGGGGGCAAGTGTTAGACCGGTATTGGGAGGGGGTGGCGTTTGAACGGGTTCACGGAAGGGGGCAATGTTGGACTTGTTTGGGGTTGGGGCAGTGTTGGAGGGGGTTGAGGGTAGTGGGCGGTGATGGAGGTTTTGGGAGGGGGCGGTGTTGGTCGGGTTTTGGAGGGACGGGGAGGTGTTTGTCGGGGTTGGGGAGGGGTCGGTTTGGATGGTATGGGGCGAGAGGGTGGTGTTGGATGGTATTGGGCGAGGGTGCAGTGTTGGACGTGGTTGGGGGAGGGGCCAGTGTTAGATCGGGTTTGGGAGGGGATGGTGTTTGAAGGGGTTAACGGGAGGGGGCAATGTTGGACGTGGTTGGGGATGGGGCAGTGTCGCACGGGTTGGGGAGGGGGCGTTGTTGGACGTGATTGTGGGATGGTGTGGTATTGGACGGGTTTGGGGAGGGGGCGGTGTTGAATGGCATTTGGCGAGGTGGCAGTGTTGGATGGGGTTGGGAGGAGGGGGCAGTGTTGGACCGGGTTTGAGAGGGGGCGCTGTTTGAAGGGGTTCACGGTGGGGGCAATGTTGGACGTGGTTGGGGAGGGGGCAGTGTTGTACGGGGATGGGGAGGGGGCAGTTTCTGATGGATTGGGGACGGAACGGTGTTGGATGGGATTGTGGGAGGGTGCGGTGTTGGACGGGTATTGGGAGGTGTGGTTTTGGACGGGGTTGGGGAGGGGCCGTGTTGTACTGTGTTGGCGGGGAGTGGCAGGAGTTGGACGAGGTTGGGAGGGGGCAGTGTTGCACGATATTGGTGAGGGGCCGGTTTTGGACGGGGTTCGGGAGGGGGCAGTGATTGATGGATTTGGGGTGAGGCAACGGTGTTGGATGGGTTGGGGGAGGGGGCAGTGTTGGACGTGGTTGGGGAGGGTGCGATGTTGGATGGGGTTGGGGGAGGGTGTGGTGTTGGACGGGGTTGGGGAAGGGGTCAGTGTTGGACGTGGTTGTGGGAGGGTGCGGTGTTGGATGTGGTTGAGGAGGGTGCGGTGTTGGACGTGGTTGGGGAGGGTGCGGAGTTGGACGGGGTTGGGGGAGGGGGCAGTGTTGGACGGGTTTGGGGAGGGGATGGTTTTGGATGGTGTTGGGGAGGGGTTGGTGTTGGACTGGGTTGGTGAGATGGCGATGTTGGGCGGTGTTGGGGGAGGGGTTAATGTGGGGGCGATGTTGGATGTTTTTGGGGGAGGGGTTGAGGGGTTAGTGAGGGGGTGGTCTTGGACGGGTTTGAAGGGGGGGCAGTGTTGGATGTTCGGGTGGGGGCGGTGTCAGACAGGATTGGGGAGGGGGTAGTGCCAGAATGGGTTGGGGAGGCGGCAGTGTTGGGCAGTGTTGTGGGAGGGGTTGATGTGGGAAGGGTTTGGGGGAGCGGGTAGTGTGGGACTGGTGTAGGGGAAGGGGTGTTGTAGGACAGGTTTGGGGAGGATGCGGTGTCAGACGGGGTTGGGGAGGCGGCTGTGTTGGACGGTGTTGGGGAGGGGGAGATGTGGGAAGGGTTTGGGGGGATGTGGTGTGGAGCGGGGTTGGGGAAAGGGGCGGTGTTGGATGTGGTTGGGGAGGATGCGGTTTTGGACGGGTTTGCAGAAGGGGTGGATAAGAACGGTGTTGGGGAGGGGCCGTGTTGTACTGGGTTGGCACGGTGTGGCAGGAGTTGGACGAGGTTGGGGAGGGGGCAGTGTTGGACGATATTGGTGAGGCGCTGGTTTTGGACGGGGTAGGGGAGGGGGCAGTGATGGACGGTGTTGGAGTGAGAGGGAGGTATTGGATGGGGATGGAGGTGGGGGCAGTGCTGGAGGGTGTTGAGGGTATTGGGCAGTGATGGAGATTTTGGGAGGGGGCGGTGATGGACGGGGTTGGGGAAGTAGAGGTGTTGGACGGGGTTGGGGAGGGGGCCGTGTTGGACGGGTTTGGGGAGGGAGCAGTGTTGGACGGAGTTGGGGAGTGCTCAGTATTGAACGGGGCTGGGGAAGTGGGCGGTTTGGATGGTGTTGGTGGAGGGTGCGGTGTCGGACGGAGTTGAGGGAGGGGGCGGTGTCGGACGGTGTTGGGGAGCGCGCGGTGTTGGAAGGGGTAGGAGGGGGCGGTGTTGTACGGGGTTGGGGAATGGGATGTTGTTGGACGATGTTGGGGGATGGGGAGGTGTTTGATGGTGTTGGGGGAGGGTGCGGTGTTGGACGATATTGGTGAGGAGCCAGTTTTGGACGGGGTAGGGGAGGGGGCAGAGATGGACGGGATGGGGTGAGGGGGCAATGTTGGACGGGGTTGTTGTAGGGGACGGTGATGGAGGTGGTTGAGGGTAGGGGGCGGTGATGGAGGTTTTGGGAGGGCGCGGTGTGGTTCGGGTTTTGGAGTGAGTGGGAGGTGTTTGACGGGGTTGGGGAGGGGGCAATGTTGGATGGTATTGGGCGAGGGGGCAGTATTGGACTTGATTGGGGGGCAATGTTAGACCGGGTTTGGGAGGGAGTGGTGTTTGAACGGGTTCACGGGAGGGGGCAATGTTGGACGTGGTTGGGGTTGGGGCAGTATTAGACGGGTTGGGGCGGGGAAGGTGTTGGACGGGGTTGGTGTTGGGGGCGGTGATGGAGGGGGTTGAGGGTAGTGGGCGGTGATGGAGGTTTTGGGAGGGGGCGGTGTTGGTAGGATTTTGGAGTGAGGGGGAGGTGTTTGACGGGGTTGGGGAGGGGGCCGTGTTGAATGGTATTGGGCGAGAGGGCAGTATTGGACGTGGTTGGGGGAGGGGGCAGTGTTAGACCGGGTTTGGGAGGGGGTGGTGTTTGAAGGGGTTCACGGGTGGGGGCAATGTTGGACGTGGTTGGGGATGGGGCAGTGTTGCACGGGTTGGGGAGGGGACGGTGTTGGACGTGATTGTGGGATGGTGTGGTATTGGACGGGGTTGGGGAGGGGGCGGTGTTGGATGGTATTTGGCGAGGGGGCAGTGTTGGATGGGGTTGGGAGGAGGGAGCAGTGTTAGACCGGGTTTGGGAGTGGGCGGTGTTTGAAGGGGTTCACGGGTGGGGGCAATGTTGGACGTGGTTGGGGAGTGGGCAGTGTTGTACGGGGATGGGGAGGGGGCAGTGTTGGACGGGTTTTGGAGGGGACCGTGTTGGATGGCGTTGTGGGAGGGTGCGGTGTTGGACGGGTTTGGGGAGGGGGCCGTGTTGTACTGTGTTGGCGGGGAGTGGCAGGAGTTGGACGAGGTTGGGAGGGGGCAGTGTTGGACGATATTGGTGAGGGCCCGGTTTTGGACGGGGTTCAGGAGGGGGCAGTGATTGATGGATTTGGGGTGAGGCAACGGTGTTGGATGGGTTGGGGGAGGGGGCAGTGTTGGACGTGGTTGGGGAGGGTGCAGTGTTGGATTGGGTTGGGGAGGGGGTGGTTTTGGAAGGGGTTGGGGATGGGTCGTGTTGTACTTGGTTGGTACGGTGTGGCAGGGGTTGGACGAGGTTGAGGAGGGGGCAGTGGTGGACGATATTGGTGAGGGGCTGGTTTTGAACGGGGTAGGGGAGGGGAAAGTGATGGACGGTGTTGGAGTGAGAGGGCGGTGTTGGACGGGGTTGGGGTTAGGGGGCAGAGATGGAGAGGGTTGAGGGTATTGGGCAGTGATGGAGGTTTTGTGAGGGGGCGGTTTTGGACAGGGTTGGGGAGTGGAGGTTTTGGACGGGGTTGGGGAGGGTGCAGTGATGGATGGTGTTGGGGTGAGGTGGCAGTGTTGGACGGTGTTGGGGAGGGCGTGGTGTTGCATGGGGTTGGGGGAGGGGGCGGTGTTGGACGGGGTTGGGGAGGGGATGTTGTGGGACGATGTTGGGGGATGGGGAGGTGTTTGACGTTGTTGTGGGAAGGTGCGGTGTTGGACGATATTATTGAGGGGGCAGTTTGGGACGGGGTAGGGGAAGGGGCAGTGATGGACGGGGTTGGTGTAGGGGCGGTGGTAGAGAATTTGGGAGGGGGCAGTGTTGGTCAGGTTTTGGAGAGGGGGGAGGTGTTTGACGGAGTTGGGAAATGGGAGGTGTTGGATGGTATTGGGCGAGGGGGCGGTGTTGGATGGTATTGGGTGAGGGGGCAGTGTTGGACGTGGTTGGGGGACAGTGTTGGACGGGTTGGGGAGGGGACGTTGTTGGACGGGGTTGGTGTAGGGGCGGTGATGGAGGGGGTTGAGGGTAGTGGGCAGTGATGGAGGTTTTGGGAGGGGGCGGTGTTGGTCGGGTTTTGGAGGGAGGGAGAGGTGTTTGACGGGGTTGGGGAGGGGGCGGTGTTGGATGGTATTGGGCGAGGGGGCGGTGTTGGATGGTATTGGGCGAGGGGGCAGTGTTGGACGTGGTTGGGGGAGAGGGCAGTGTTAGACCGGGTTTGGGAGGGGGTGGTGTTTGAAGGGGTTCACGGGATGGGGCAATGTTGGACGTGGTTGGGGATGGGGCAGTGTTGGACGGGTTGGGGACGGGACGGTGTTCGAATGTGGTTGTGGGAGGGTGTGGTGTTGGACAGGGTTGGGGAGGGGGCGGTGTTGGATGGTATTTGGCGAGGGGGTAGTGTTGGATGGGGTTGGGAGGAGGGAGCAGTGTTTTACGGGGATGGGGAGGGGTCAGTGTTGGACGGGTTGGGGAGGGGACGGTGTTGGATGGGGTTGTGGGAGGGTGCGGTGTTGGACGGGTTTGGGGAGGTGGCAGAGTTGTACGGTGTTGGTGGAGGGGTCGATTTTGGACATGGTTGGGGGTGGGTGCGGTTTGGGACGGTGTTGTGGGAGGGAGCGGTGTCAGATGGGATTGGGGAGGGGGTGGGGTTGGACGGTTTTGGGATGGGGATGGCGATGGATGGGGATGGGGAGGGACTGGTGTTGGACGGGGTTGGGGAGGGGGGCAGTTTGGACGGGTTTGGGGAGGGGGTGATGTTGGATCGGTTGTGGAGGGTGCGGAGTTGGACGGGGCTGTGGGAGGGGGTGGTGCTGTACGAGTTTGGGGATGGGGCGGTGTTGGACGGGTTTGGGGGTAGGGGGCAGTGTCGGATGTTGGGGTGGGGGCGGTGTCAGACAGGATTGGGGAGGGGGTAGTGCCAGAATGGGTTGGGGAGGCGGCAGTGTTGGGCAGTGTTGTGGGAGGGGTTGATGTGGGAAGGGTTTGGGGGAGCGGGTAGTGTGGGACTGGTGTAGGGGAAGGGGTGTTGTAGGACAGGTTTGGGGAGGATGCGGTGTCAGACGGGGTTGGGGAGGCGGCGGTGTTGGACGGTGTTGGGGAGGGGGAGATGTGGGAAGGGTTTGGGGGGATGTGGTGTGGAGCGGGGTTGGGGAAAGGGGCGGTGTTGGACGTGGTTGGGGAGGATGCGGTTTTGGACGGGTGTGCAGAAGGGGCGGTTAAGGACGGTGTTGGAGAGGGGCCGTGTTGTACTGGGTTGGCACGGTGTGGCATGAGTTGGACGAGGCTGGGGAGGGGGCAGTGTTGGACGATATTGGTGAGGCGCTGGTTTTGGACGGGGTAGGGGAGGGGGCAGTGATGGACGGTGTTGAGTGGGAGGGAGGTATTGGATGGGGATAGGGGTGGGGGCAGTGCTGGAGGGGGTTGAGGGTATTGGGCAGTGATGGAGATTTTGGGAGGGGGCGGTGATGGACGGGGTTGGGGGAGTAGAGGTGTTGGACGGGGTTGGGGAGGGGGCCGTGTTGGACGGGTTTGGGGAGGGAGCAGTGTTGGACGGAGTTGGGGAGTGCTCAGTTTTGAACGGGGCTGGGGAAGTGGGCGGTTTGGATGGTGTTGGTGGAGGGTGCGGTGTCGGACGGAGTTGAGGGAGGGGGCGGTGTCGGACGGTGTTGGGGAGCGCGCGGTGTTGGAAGGGGTAGGAGGGGGCGGTGTTGTACGGGGTTGGGGAATGGGATGTTGTTGGACGATATTGGGGGATGGGGAGGTGTTTGATGGTGTTGGGGGAGGGTGCGGTGTTGGACGATATTGGTGAGGGGCCAGTTTTGGACGGGGTAGGGGAGGGGGCAGAGATGGACGGGGTGGGGTGAGGGGGCAGTGTTGGACGGGGTTGTTGTAGGGGACGGTGATGGAGGTGGTTGAGCGTAGGGGCGGTGATGGAGGTTTTGGGAGGGTGCGGTGTGGTTCGGGTTTTGGAGTGAGTGGGAGGTGTTTGACGGGGTTGGGGAGGGGGCAGTGTTGGATGGTATTGGGCGAGGGGGCAGTATTGGACTTGATTGGGGGGCAATGTTAGACCGGGTTTGGGAGGGAGTGGTGTTTGAACGGGTTCACGGGAGGGGGCAATGTTGGACGTGGTTGGGGTTGGGACAGTATTAGACGGGTTGGGGCGGGGAAGGTGTTGGACGGGGTTGGTGTTGGGGGCGGTGATGGAGGGGGTTGAGGGTAGTGGGCGGTGATGGAGGTTTTGGGAGGGGGCGGTGTTGGTAGGATTTTGGAGTGAGGGGGAGGTGTTTGACGGGGTTGGGGAGGGGGCCGTGTTGAATGGTATTGGGCGAGAGGGCAGTATTGGACGTGGTTGGGGGAGGGGGCAGTGTTAGACCGGGTTTGGGAGGGGGTGGTGTTTGAAGGGGTTCACGGGTGGGGGCAATGTTGGACGTGGTTGGGGATGGGGCAGTGTTGCACGGGTTGGGGAGGGGACGGTGTTGGACGTGATTGTGGGATGGTGTGGTATTGGACGGGGTTGCGGAGGGGGCGGTGTTGGATGGTATTTGGCGAGGGGGCAGTGTTGGATGGGGTTGGGAGGAGGGAGCAGTGTTAGACCGGGTTTGGGAGTGGGCGGTGTTTGAAGGGGTTCACGGGTGGGGGCAATGTTGGACGTGGTTGGGGAGGGGGCAGTGTTGTACGGGGATGGGGAGGGGGCAGTGTTGGACGGGTTTTGGAGGGGACGGTGTTGGATGGCGTTGTGGGAGGGTGCGGTGTTGGACGGGTTTGGGGAGGGGGCCGTGTTGTACTGTGTTGGCGGGGAGTGGCAGGAGTTGGACGAGGTTGGGAGGGGGCAGTGTTGGACGATATTGGTGAGGGCCCGGTTTTGGACGGGGTTCAGGAGGGGGCAGTGATTGATGGATTTGGGGTGAGGCAACGGTGTTGGATGGGTTGGGGGAGGGGGCAGTGTTGGACGTGGTTGGGGAGGGTGCAGTGTTGGATTGGGTTGGGGAGGGGGTGGTTTTGGAAGGGGTTGGGGATGGGTCGTGTTGTACTGGGTTGGTACGGTGTGGCAGGGGTTGGACGAGGTTGGGGAGGGGTAGTGGTGGACGATATTGGTGAGGGGCTGGTTTTGAACGGGGTAGGGGAGGGGAAAGTGATGGACGGTGTTGGAGTGAGAGGGCGGTGTTGGACGGGGTTGGGGTTAGGGGGCAGAGATGGAGAGGGTTGAGGGTATTGGGCAGTGATGGAGGTTTTGTGAGGGGGCGGTTTTGGACAGGGTTGGGGAGTGGAGGTTTTGGACGGGGTTGGGGAGGGTGCAGTGATGGATGGTGTTGGGGTGAGGTGGCAGTGTTGGACGGTGTTGGGGAGGGCGTGGTGTTGCATGGGGTTGGGGAGGGGGCGGTGTTGGACGGGGTTGGGGAGGGGATGTTGTGGGACGATGTTGGGGGATGGGGAGGTGTTTGACGTTGTTGTGGGAAGGTGCGGTGTTGGACGATATTATTGAGGGGGCAGTTTGGGACGGGGTAGGGGAAGGGGCAGTGATGGACGGGGTTGGTGTAGGGGCGGTGGTAGAGAATTTGGGAGGGGGCAGTGTTGGTCAGGTTTTGGAGAGGGGGGAGGTGTTTGACGGAGTTGGGAAATGGGAGGTGTTGGATGGTATTGGGCGAGGGGGCGGTGTTGGATGGTATTGGGTGAGGGGGCAGTGTTGGACGTGGTTGGGGGACAGTGTTGGACGGGTTGGGGAGGGGACGTTGTTGGACGGGGTTGGTGTAGGGGCGGTGATGGAGGGGGTTGAGGGTAGTGGGCAGTGATGGAGGTTTTGGGAGGGGGCGGTGTTGGTCGGGTTTTGGAGGGAGGGAGAGGTGTTTGACGGGGTTGGGGAGGGGGCGGTGTTGGATGGTATTGGGCGAGGGGGCGGTGTTGGATGGTATTGGGCGAGGGGGCAGTGTTGGACGTGGTTGGGGGAGAGGGCAGTGTTAGACCGGGTTTGGGAGGGGGTGGTGTTTGAAGGGGTTCACGGGATGGGGCAATGTTGGACGTGGTTGGGGATGGGGCAGTGTTGGACGGGTTGGGGACGGGACGGTGTTCGAATGTGGTTGTGGGAGGGTGTGGTGTTGGACAGGGTTGGGGAGGGGGCGGTGTTGGATGGTATTTGGCGAGGGGGTAGTGTTGGATGGGGTTGGGAGGAGGGAGCAGTGTTTTACGGGGATGGGGAGGGGTCAGTGTTGGACGGGTTGGGGAGGGGACGGTGTTGGATGGGGTTGTGGGAGGGTGCGGTGTTGGACGGGTTTGGGGAGGGTTGGTTTTGGACGGGGTTGGGGAGGGTGCGGTGTTGGGCGGGTTTGGTGAGGTGGCAGAGTTGTACGGTGTTGGTGGAGGGGTCGATTTTGGACATGGTTGGGGGTGGGTGCGGTTTGGCACGGTGTTGTGGGAGGGAGCGGTGTCAGATGGGATTGGGGAGGGGGTGGGGTTGGACGGTTTTGGGATGGGGATGGCGATGGATGGGGATGGGGAGGGACTGGTGTTGGACGGGGTTGGGGAGGGGGGCAGTTTGGACGGGTTTGGGGAGGGGGTGATGTTGGATCGGTTGTGGAGGGTGCGGAGTTGGACGGGGCTGTGGGAGGGGGTGGTGCTGTACGAGTTTGGGGATGGGGCGGTGTTGGACGGGTTTGGGGGTAGGGGGCAGTGTCGGATGTTGGGGTGGGGGCGGTGTCAGACAGGATTGGGGAGGGGGTAGTGCCAGAATGGGTTGGGGAGGCGGCAGTGTTGGGCAGTGTTGTGGGAGGGGTTGATGTGGGAAGGGTTTGGGGGAGCGGGTAGTGTGGGACTGGTGTAGGGGAAGGGGTGTTGTAGGACAGGTTTGGGGAGGATGCGGTGTCAGACGGGGTTGGGGAGGCGGCGGTGTTGGACGGTGTTGGGGAGGGGGAGATGTGGGAAGGGTTTGGGGGGATGTGGTGTGGAGCGGGGTTGGGGAAAGGGGCGGTGTTGGACGTGGTTGGGGAGGATGCGGTTTTGGACGGGTGTGCAGAAGGGGCGGTTAAGGACGGTGTTGGAGAGGGGCCGTGTTGTACTGGGTTGGCACGGTGTGGCAGGAGTTGGACGAGGTTGGGGAGGGGGCAGTGTTGGACGATATTGGTGAGGCGCTGGTTTTGGACGGGGTAGGGGAGGGGGCAGTGATGGACGGTGTTGAGTGGGAGGGAGGTATTGGATGGGGATAGGGGTGGGGGCAGTGCTGGAGGGTGTTGAGGGTATTGGGCAGTGATGGAGATTTTGGGAGGGGGCGGTGATGGACGGGGTTGGGGGAGTAGAGGTGTTGGACGGGGTTGGGGAGGGGGCCGTGTTGGACGGGTTTGGGGAGGGAGCAGTGTTGGACGGAGTTGGGGAGTGCTCAGTATTGAACGGGGCTGGGGAAGTGGGCGGTTTGGATGGTGTTGGTGGAGGGTGCGGTGTCGGACGGAGTTGAGGGAGGGGGCGGTGTCGGACGGTGTTGGGGAGCGCGCGGTGTTGGAAGGGGTAGGAGGGGGCGGTGTTGTACGGGGTTGGGGAATGGGATGTTGTTGGACGATATTGGGGGATGGGGAGGTGTTTGATGGTGTTGGGGGAGGGTGCGGTGTTGGACGATATTGGTGAGGGGCCAGTTTTGGACGGGGTAGGGGAGGGGGCAGAGATGGACGGGGTGGGGTGAGGGGGCAGTGTTGGGCGGGGTTGTTGTAGGGGACGGTGATGGAGGTGGTTGAGGGTAGGGGCGGTGATGGAGGTTTTGGGAGGGTGCGGTGTGGTTCGGGTTTTGGAGTGAGTGGGAGGTGTTTGACGGGGTTGGGGAGGGGGCAGTGTTGGATGGTATTGGGCGAGGGGGCAGTATTGGACTTGATTGGGGGGCAATGTTAGACCGGGTTTGGGAGGGAGTGGTGTTTGAACGGGTTCACGGGAGGGGGCAATGTTGGACGTGGTTGGGGTTGGGGCAGTATTAGACGGGTTGGGGAGGGGACGGTGTTGGACGGGGTTGGTGTTGGGGGCGGTGATGGAGGGGGTTGAGGGTAGTGGGCGGTGATGGAGGTTTTGGGAGGGGGCGGTGTTGGTAGGATTTTGGAGTGAGGGGGAGGTGTTTGACGGGGTTGGGGAGGTGGCCGTGTTGAATGGTATTGGGCGAGAGGGCAGTATTGGACGTGGTTGGGGGAGGGGGCAGTGTTAGACCGGGTTTGGGAGGGGGTGGTGTTTGAAGGGGTTCACGGGATGGGGCAATGTTGGACGTGGTTGGGGATGGGGCAGTGTTGCACGGGTTGGGGAGGGGACGGTGTTGGACGTGATTGTGGGATGGTGTGGTATTGGACGGGGTTGGGGAGGGTGCGGTGTTGGATGGTATTTGGCGAGGGGGCAGTGTTGGATGGGGTTGGGAGGAGGGAGCAGTGTTAGACCGGGTTTGGGAGTGGGCGGTGTTTGAAGGGGTTCACGGGTGGGGGCAATGTTGGACGTGGTTGGGGAGGGGGCAGTGTTGTACGGGGATGGGGAGGGGGCAGTGTTGGACGGGTTTTGGAGGGGACGGTGTTGGATGGCGTTGTGGGAGGGTGCGGTGTTGGACGGGTTTGGGGAGGGGGCCGTGTTGTACTGTGTTGGCGGGGAGTGGCAGGAGTTGGACGAGGTTGGGAGGGGGCAGTGTTGGACGATATTGGTGAGGGGCCGGTTTTGGACGGGGTTCAGGAGGGGGCAGTGATTGATGGATTTGGGGTGAGGCAACGGTGTTGGATGGGTTGGGGGAGGGGGCAGTGTTGGACGTGGTTGGGGAGGGTGCAGTGTTGGATTGGGTTGGGGAGGGTGTGGTGTTAGACGGGGTTGGGGGAGGGGGCAGTGTTGGGCGGGTTTGGGGAGGGGGTGGTTTTTGACGGGGTTGGGGATGGGCCGTGTTGTATTGGTTTGGTACGGTGTGCCAGGGGTTGGACGAGGTTGGGGAGCGGAAGGTGGACGATATTGGTGAGGGGCTGGTTTTGAACGGGGTAGGGGAGGGGAAGGTGATGGACGGTGTTGGAGTGAGAGGGCGGTGTTGGACGGTGTTGGGGTTAGGGGGCAGAGATGGAGAGGGTTGAGGGTATTGGGCAGTGATGGAGGTTTTGTGAGGGGGCGGTTTTGGACGGGGTTGGGGAGTGGAGGTTTTGGACGGGGTTGGGGAGGGTGCAGTGATGGATGGGGTTGGGGTGAGGTGTCAGTGTTGGACGGTGTTGGGGAGGGTGTGGTGTTGCATGGGGTTGGGGGAGGGGGCGGTGTTGGGCGGGGTTGGAGAGGGGATGTTGTTGGGACGATGTTGGGGGATGGGGAGGTGTTTGACGTTTTTGCGGGATGGTGCGGTGTTGGACGATATTAGTGAGGGGGCAGTTTTGGACGGGGTAGGGGAAGGGGCAGTGATGGACGGGGTTGGTGTAGGGGCGGTGGTAGAGAATTTGGGAGGGGGCAGTGTTGGTCAGGTTTTGGAGAGGGGGGAGGTGTTTGACGGAGTTGGGAAGTGGGAGGTGTTGGATGGTATTGGGCGAGGGGGCGGTGTTGGATGGTATTGGGTGAGGGGGCAGTGTTGGACGTGGTTGGGGGACAGTGTTGGACGGGGTTGGTGTAGGGGGCGGTGATGGAGGGGGTTGAGGGTAGTGGGCAGTGATGGAGGTTTTGGGAGGGGGCGGTGTTGGTCGGGTTTTGGAGGGAGGGAGAGGTGTTTGACGGGGTTGGGGAGGGGGCGGTGTTGGATGGTATTGGGCGAGGGGGCGGTGTTGGATGGTATTGGGCGAGGGGGCAGTGTTGGACGTGGTTGGGGGAGAGGGCAGTGTTAGACCGGGTTTGGGAGGGGGTGGTGTTTGAAGGGGTTCACGGGATGGGGCAATGTTGGACGTGGTTGGGGATGGGGCAGTGTTGGACGGGTTGGGGACGGGACGGTGTTCGAATGTGGTTGTGGGAGGGTGTGGTGTTGGACAGGGTTGGGGAGGGGGCGGTTTTGAATGGTATTTGGCGAGGGGGTAGTGTTGTATGGGGTTGGGAGGAGGGAGCAGTGTTTTACGGGGATGGGGAGGGGTCAGTGTTGGACGGGTTGGGGAGGGGACGGTGTTGGATGGGGTTGTGGGAGGGTGCGGTGTTGGACGGTTTTGGGGAGGGTTGGTTTTGGACGGGGTTGGGGAGGGTGCGGTGTTGGGCGGGTTTGGTGAGGTGGCAGAGTTGTACGGTGTTGGTGGAGGGGTCGATTTTGGACATGGTTGGGGGTGGGTGCGGTTTGGGACGGTGTTGTGGGAGGGAGCGGTGTCAGATGGGATTGGGGAGGGGGTGGGGTTGGACGGTTTTGGGGTGGGGATGGCGATGGATGGGGATGGGGAGGGACTGGTGTTGGACGGGGTTGGGGAGGGGGGCAGTTTGGACGGGTTTGGGGAGGGGGTGATGTTGGATCGGTTGTGGAGGGTCCGGATTGGACGGGGCTGTGGGAGGGGGTGGTGCTGTACGAGTTTGGGGATGGGGCGGTGTTGGACGGGGTTGGGGGTAGGGGGCAGTGTCGGAAGGGGTTGGGGAGGCGGCGGTGTTGGACGGTGTTGGGGAGGGGTTGAAGTGGGAATGCTTTGGGGGAGTGGGAAGTGTGCGACTGCTTTATGGGAAGGGGTGTTGTCGGACAGGGTTGAGGAGGATGCGGTGTCAGATGGGGTTGGGGAGGCGGCGGTGTTGGACGGTGTTGGGGGAGGGGAGGTGTGGGAAGGGTTTGGTGGAGGCTGTGGTGTGGAACGGGGTTGGTGGAAGGGGCGGTGTTGGACTGGGTTGGGGGAGGTGCCAGTGTTGGGCGGGGTTTGGGAGTGGGTGGTGTGGGACGGGTTTGGGGGAGGGGGCAGTGTTGGACGAGATTGGGGAGGAGGCGGTGTAGGATGGGGTTATGGAGGCTGCGGTGTTGCGTGGTGTTGGGGGAGGGGTTAGTGTGGGACGGGTTTGGGGAGGGGGTGGTGTGGGACGGGTTTGGGGGAGTGGGTGTTGTGTGACAGGGTTGAGGAGGATGCGGTGTCAGACGGGGTTGGGGAGGCGGCGGTGTTGGACGGTGTTGGGGGAGGGGAGGTGTGGGAAGGGTTTGGGGGAGGCTGTGGTGTGGAACGGGGTTGGTGGAAGGGGCGGTGTTGGACTGGTTTGGGGGGAGGTGGCAGTTTTGGGCGGGGTTGGGGGTGGGGTCGGTGTGGGACGGGGTTTGGGAGGAGGTGGTGTGGGACGGGGTTGGTGGAAGGGGCGGTGTTGGACTGGGTTGGGGGGAGGTGGCAGTGTTGGGCGGGGTTGGGGGTGGGGTCGGTGTGGGACGGGGTTTGGGAGGAGGTGGTGTGGGACGGGGTTGAAGGTGGAGGCGGTGTTGGATGATGGTGGGGAAGGGGTTGGTGTGGGATGGGTTTGGGGGAGGGGGTGGTGTGGGACAGGGTTGGGGAGGGGGCAGTGTCATATGGGATTGGGGAGGCGGTGGTGTTGGACGGTGTTGGAGAGTGGGTGGTGTGGAACGGGTTTGGGGGAGGGGGCAGTGTTGGACGAGATTGGGGAGGAGGCGGTGTAGGATGGGGTTATGGAGGCTGCGGTGTTGCGTGGTGTTGGGGGAGGGGTTAGTGTGGGACGGGTTTGGGGAGGGGGTGGTGTGGGACGGGTTTGGGGGAGGGGGTGTTGTGTGACAGTGTTGCGGAGGGGGAAGTGTTGTACGGGGTTGGGGGTGGGGGTGTGTTGCACAGTGTTGGGGTGGGGGCACTGTTGGACGGGGTTGATGAGGGGGAGGTGTTGGACTCGGTTTTGGGTGGGTGCGATGTTCAACAGGGTTTGTGAGAGGCCAGAGTTGGACGGTGTTGGGGGAGGGGGTGGTGTTGGACGGGGTTAGGGGAGAGTGCAGTATTGGATGGTATTGGGGAGGGGTCGGTGTTGGACGGGTTTGGGGGAGGGGTCGGTGTTGGACTGGTTTGGGGGAGGAGCCGATGTTGGACGGGGATTGGGAGGGAGTGGTGTGGGACGGGGTTGAATGTGGAGGCAGTGTTGGATGGTGTTGGGGCGGGGTTTGTGTGGGACGGGTTGGGGGAGTGGGTGGTGTGGGATGGGTTTGGATGAGGGAGTGTTGTGATCCAGGGTGTTGGAGAGGGGGCAATGTAGCACGGGGTTGTGGAGGCTGCCGTGTTGGACGGTGTTGGGGAAGGGGAAGGTGTGGGCCGGGTTTGGGGGAGGGGGTAGTGTGGGACGGGATTGATGGAGGGGCCAGTGTTGGACGGGAATGGGGGAGGATGCGGTGTTGGACGGGTTTGGGGAGGGGTTGGTTTGGATGGGGTTGGGAAGGGGGTGGTGTTGTACGGGGTTGGGGGTGGGGCGGTGTTGGACAGAGTTCGGGTGGGGGAGGGGTTGGATCGAGTTGGGGGAGGTGTTGGACTAGGTTGGGGGACGGTGCGGTGTTGAACGGGGTTTGGGAGGGGGCAGTGTTTGACGGGGTTTGGGGGAGGGGGAGATGTAGGAGTTGTTTGGGGTAGGGGGCGATGATGGAGGGGCTTGATGGTAGGAGGCAGTGATGGACGATTTGGGAGGGGGCAGTGTTGGATGGGATTGGGGAAGGGGGCCGTGTTGGACGGGTTTGGGGAGGCCGCAGTGTTAGACGTGGTTGGGGAGGTGTTAGTTTTGAAGGGGCTGGTGGAGTGGGCGGTGTTGAATGTTGTTGGGGAGGGGGCGGTGTTGGACGAAGTTGGGGAGGGGGCGTTGTTGGACGGGGTTTGGGTGGCGGCGGTGTTGGGTGGTGTTAAGCGAAGAGTTGGTGTGGGGCGGGTTTGGGCTGGGGGTGGTGTGGGACAGGTTTGGGGAAGGGGGTGTTGTGGGACAGGATCGGGGAGAAGTCAGTGTTGTAGGGGGTTGAGAGGTGGGGCGGGGTTGGACAGTGTTGGGGTGGGGCGGTGCTGGGCGGGGTTGAGGAGGGGGAGGTGTTGGACTAGGTTGGGGGAGGATGCACTGTTGAACAGGGTTTGGGAGGGGCCGGTGTTGGACGGGTTTGGGGAGGGGTCTGTGTTGGATGGGTTTCGGGGAGGGGACAGCGTTGGACTGGGTCGGGGGAGGGGGCGGTGTTCAACTGGGTTGGGGAGGGGGCGGTGTTGGACGGTGTTGGAGGAGGGGGTGGTGTTGGACGGGGTTGAGGACGGGGGTGTTGGACGGTGTTGGGGATGGGGCGGTGTTTGATGGGGTAGTGGGAGGGTGCAGTGTTGGACCAGGTTGGGGGTTGGGCAGTTTCAGATGTGGATTCGGAGGGGGCGGTGTTGGACGGGGATGGGGAGGGGGTGATGTTGAATGGGGTTGGGGAGGGGGCATTGTTGGACGGGGCTGGTGAGGCGGCGGTGTTGGACATGGTTGGGGAGGGAGCGATGTTCGCTGCGGTTGGAGGAGGGGGCGGTTTTGGGCGGTATTGGGGAGGGGGCGGTGTTGGACAGGTTTGGTGAGGGGGCGGTGTTGGACGGGGTTGGGGACAGTGCGATGTCAGACGGTATTGGGTAGGCGGCGGTGCTGGATGGTGTTGGGCAGGGGGCGGTGTTGGATGGTGTTGCGGGAGGGTGCAATGTTGGGCAGATTTGGGGAGGGCGTCGTGTTTGATGGGGTTGGGAGGGGGCAGTGATGGGGTTGTGTAGGGGTCGGTGTTTGACTGGGTTAGGGAGGGTTCAGTTTTGAATGGTGTTGGAGAGGGGGCGGTGTCGGACGGTGTTGGGGAGGGTCCGGTATTGGACAGGGTTGGGGAGGGGTTCGGTTTTGAACTTGGCTGGGGGAGTGGGCAGTGTTGGGTGGTGTTGGTGGAGGGGGCAGTGTTGGATGGTGTTGTGGATGGGGCCGGTGTTTGATGGGGATGGGGTAAGGGGCAGTGATGGACGGGATTGGGGTGAGGGGGCGGTATTAGTCAGGTTTGGGGGCAGGGAGCAGTGTTTGACAGGGTTGGGGAGGGGGCGGTGCTGGACGGTGTTGAACAGTGTTGGTGTGGAGGCGCTGTTGGAAGGGGTTGGGGAGGGGATGGTGTTGGACTCGGTTTTGGGTGGGTGCGGTGTTGAACAGGGTTTGTGAGGAGGAGGTGTTGGACGGGGTTGGGGGAGAGTGCAGTGTTGGACGGGATTGGGAAGGGGTCGATGTGGGACAGGTTTGGGGAGGGAGAAGTGTTGGGCGGGTTGGGGGTGGGGTTGGTGTGGGACAGCGTTTGGGAGGAGGTGGTGTGGGACGGGGTTGAAAGTGGGGGCGGTGTTGGATGGTGTTGAGGAAGGGGTTGGTGTGGGATGGGTTTGGGGGAGGGAGTGGTGTGGGACGGGTTTGAGGGAGGGGGTGGTGTGGGACAGGGTTGGGGAAGGGGTAGTGTCGTACGGGGTTGTGGGTGGGGCGGTGATGGACGGGTTTGGGGGAGGGGGTGGTGTTGGACAGGGTTGGGGAGACAGCGGTCTTGGGCCGTGTTGGGGGAGGGGAGGTGTGGGACGGGTTTGGGGGAGGGGGTGGTGTGGGACGGGGTTGGGGAGGGGCCAGTGTTGGACGCAGTTGGGGGAGGATGCGGTTTTGGATGGGTTTGGGGATGGGGTGGTGTAGAACGGGTTTGAGGGAGGGGGTGGTGTGGGACATGGTTGGGGAGGGGGCAGTGTCGTACGGGGTTGTGGGTGGGCCGGTGAAGGACGGGTTTGGGGGAGGGGGCGGTGTTGAACGGGGTTGGGAGGCAGCGGTCTTGGGTGGTGTTGGGGAGGTGGAGGTGTTGGACGGGGTTGAGGAGGGGGCGGTGTTGGACGGTGTTGGGGATGGGGCGGTGTTGGATGGGTTTGGAGAGGGGGTGGTATAGGACGGGTTTGGGGGAGGAGGTGTTGTGGGACAGGGTTGGGGAGGTCGCGGTGTCGGGCAGGGTTGGGGAGGCGGCGGTGCTGGACGGTGTTGGGGGAGGGGGAGGTGTAGGACGGGGTTGGTGTGGGAGGGGTTTGGGGGAGAGGGTGTTGTGTGACAGGGTAAGGGCGGGGGCAGTGTTGTACGGGGTTGGGAGGTGGGTGTTGTGGTGGGGGCAGTGTTGGACGGGCAGTGTTGGACGGGGTAGGGGAGGGGGAGGGAGTGGGGGAGGTGTTGGACTAGGTTGGGGGAGGATGCTCTGTTGAATAGGGTTTGGGAGGGGCCGGTGTTGGATGGGGTTGGGGGAGGGGACGGTTTTGGACGTGATTGAGGGAGGGGGCGGTGTTGGACGGTGTTGGGGAGGGGGTGGTGTTGGACGGGGTTGAGGAGGGGGTGGTGTTGGACGGTGTTGTGGATGGGGGCGGTGTTGGATGGGTTTGGAGATGGCGTGGTGTAAGACGGGTTTGGGGAGGAGGTGTTGTGGGACAGGGTTGGGGAGGACACGGTGTTGGGCAGGGTTGGGGAGGCGGCGGTGTTGGACGGTGTTGGGGAGGGGGAGGTGTGGGACGGGTTTGGGGGAGGGGTTGGTGTGGGACGGGTTTGGGGGAGAGGGTGTTGTGGGACAGGGATGGGGAGGGGGCAGTGCTGTACGGTGGTGTTGGGCGGGGTTGAGGAGGGGGTGGTGTTGGGCGGGGTTGAGGAGGGGGCAGTTTTAGACGGGGGTTCGGAGGGGGCAATTTTGGACGGGGTTGGGGGAGGGGGTGGTGTTGAATGGGGTTGGGGAGGGCGCTGTGTTGTACGGGGTTGGGGAGGGGGTGGTGTTGGACCGTGTTGGGGAGGGGGCGCTGTCGGTCGGGGTTGGGAACGGGGCGGTGTTGAATGGGGTTGGAGAGAGTGCAGTGTTGGACGGGATTGGGAAGGGGTCGGTGTTGGATGGGTTTGGGGGACGGAGCGGTGTTGGATGTGTTTGCGGGGAGGTAGTGGTGTTGGACGGGGTTGTGGGTTGGGGTCGGTGATGGACGGGGTTTGGGAGGAGGTGGTGTGGGACGGGTTTAAAATTGGGGGCGGTGTTGGATGGGTTTGGGCGATGGAGTGGCGTGGGATGGGTTTGGGGGAGGGGGTGATGTAGGTCAGGTTTGGAGAAGGAGAAGTATCGTATGGGGTTGGGGAGGCGGCGGTGTTGGACGGCGTTGGGGGAGTGGGTGGTGTGGGACGGGCTTGGGGAGGGGCGGTGTTGGACGGGATTGGGGAGGGGGTGGTGTCACACGGGGTTGTGGAGGTGGCGGTGTTGTGGGAGGGGTTGGTGTGGGACGGGTTTGGGGAGGGGGTTGTGTGGGACGGTTTTGCGGGAAGAGGTGTTGTGGGACAGGGTTGGGGAGGGCGCACTGGTGTACGGGGTTTGGGGTGGGGCGGTGTTGGGCAGTGTTGGTCTGGAGGCGGTGTTGGACGGGCTCGGGGAGTGGGAGGTGTTGGACTAGATTTTGGGAGGGTGCGGTGTTGAATAGGGTTTGTGAGAGGCCAGTGTTGGACGGGGTTGTGGGAGGGGGAGGTGTTGGATGAGGTTAGGGGAAAGTGCAGTGTTGGACGGGATTGGGGAGGGGTCAGTGTTGGACGGGTTTGTGGGGTGTTGGACTGGGTTGGGGATGGGGCGGTTTTGGACGGGGATTGGGACGGGGTGGTGTGTGACAGGGTTGAATGTGGGGGCAGTGTTGGATGGTGTTAGGTGAGGAGTTTGTGTGGGACGGGTTTGGGGAGTGGGTGGTGTCAGACGGGTTTGGGTGGCAGGTGTTGTGGTACAGGGTTGGGGACGGGGCAGTGTCGGACGGGGTTAGGGAGGTGGCGGTGCTGGACGGTGTTGGGGAAGGGGAGGTGTGGGACATGTTTGGGGGAGGGGACGGTGTTGGACGTGGTTGGGGAGTTGGGCGGTGTTGGACAGTGTTGGGGTGGGGGCGCTGTTGGACGAGGTTGGGGAGGGGGAGTTGTTGGACTAGGTTTTGGGAGTGGGCAGTGTTGGTGGAGGGGCAGTGTTGGGGAGGCGGCGGTTTTGAATGGGGCTAGGGGAGGGTGCGGTTTTGAACGGAACTGGGGGAGTGAGCGGTGTTGGACGGTGTTGGGGGAGAGGGTGATGTTGGACAGGGTTGGGCGAGGGGGCGGTGTTGGACGGGGCTGGGGAGGGGGTGGTGTTAGAAGGGGTTCACTAGCGGGGGCAATGTTGGATGGGGGTGGTGTTGGACAGGTTTGAGGGAGGGGGTGTTGTGGTATAGGATTGGGGAGGGGGTAGTGTCCAACGGGGTTGGGGAGGTGGCGGTGTTGGGTTTGGGGGGAGGGGGCGGTTTGGACGGTATTGTGGTGGGGTGGTGTTGGACGGGATTGGGGAGGGGGCGGTGTCGGAGAGGTTTGGGGAGGCAGCGCTGTTGGGTGGTGTTGGGGGAGAGGTTGGTGTGGGACGGGTTTGGGGAGGGGGTGGCGTGGAACGGGTTTGGGGAGGGGGTGTTGTGGGATGGGGTTGGGGAGTGGGCAGTGTCGGACAGGGTTGGGGAGGCGGCGGTGTTTGACGGTGTTGGGGAGGGGAGGTGTGGGACGTGTTTGGGGGAGTGTCCGGTGTTGGACGGGGTTGGTAAGGATGCGGTGTTGGACGGGTTTGTGGAGGGGGTGGTTTTGGACGGCATTGGCGAGTGGGTGGTATCGGACGGGGTTGGGGAGGGGAGGTGTTGGACTAGGTTGGGGGAGGGTGTGGTGTTGAACGGGGTTTGGGAGGGGCCGGTGTTGGACGGGGTTGTGGGGAGTGGGAGGTGTAATACGGGGTTGTGGAGGTGGCCGTGTTGGACGGGTTTGGGGAGGCCGCAGTGTTGTACGGGGGTTGGGGCGGGGTCGGTTTGGAGCGTAGCTGGGGGAGTGTGCGGTGTGGGATGTTGTTGGTGGAGGGGGCAGAGGTGGATGGTGTTGGGGAGGGTGCAGTTGTGAACGGGTCTGGGTGAGTTGGCGGTGTTGGATGGTGTAGGTGAAGGGGGCGGTGTGCGACGGGGTTGGAGGAGGGGGCGGTGTTGGACTGCGTTGGGGAGCGGGCGGTGTTGGACGGGGTTGGGGGCGGAGTTGGACGATGTTGGGGATGGGTCGGTGTTGGACTGGGTTGTGGAGAGGGCCCAGTGTTGTACCAGTTTGGGGGAGTGGGCAGTGTTGGATGGTGTTGGTGGAGGGGGCGGTGTTGGACGGAGTTCGGGGAGGGGAGCGTGTTGGACGGGGTTGGGGGAGGGGGCAGCGTTGGATGGGGTTGGGGAGGGGGCGCTGTTGGATGGTGTTCGGGATGGGGGCGGGATTTGACTGGGTTAGGTGAGCGGGCAGTGTTGGACGGGGTTGGGGTAAGGGGCAGTGTTCAAGCGGGTTTGGGCGGGGATGATGTTGGACAGGGTAGGGTGAGGGGGCGGGGTTGCACGGGGTTGGGGGAGGGGGTGGTGTTGGACGGCTTTGGGGAGAGGGTGGTTTTGGACGGGGTTGGGGTGGGTGTGGTCTTGGACGGGTTTGGTGAAGCGGCGATGATCGACGATGGTGGTGGAGGGGACGGTGTTGGACATGGTTGGGGTAGGGGCGGGGTGGCACAGCATTGTGGGAGGGGGCGGTGTCGGACGGGATTGGGGAGGGGGCAGTGTCGGACAGGGTTGGGGAGGGGTCGGTTTTGAGTGGGCGGTGTGGGATGGTGTGGGATAGTGTTTTGTGGAGGGGCGGAGTTGGGCGGTGTTGGGGAAGGGGCGGTTGTGAACGGGGCTGGGTGAGTGGGCGGTTTTGGACGGAGTTGGGGAGGGGGCGTTGTCGGACGGGTTGTGGAGGCGGCGGTCTTGGACGGTGTTGGGGAAGGGGGAGCTGTGGGACGGGTTTGGGGGGAGGTGACGGTGTTGGATAGGGTTGGGGGAGGGGAGGTGTTGGACAGTGTTGGGGAGGGGGTGGTGTGGGACGGGTTTGGGGGAGGGGGTGGTGTTAGACGGGTTTGCGGGAGGGGGCGTTGTTGGACGGGATTGGGGAGGTTGCGGTGTCGGACGGGGTTGTGGAGGCGCCGGTGTTGGGCGGTGTTGGGGGTGGGGATGGTGTGGGACTGGTTTGGGGCGGGGGTGATGTGGGATGGGTTTGGGGGAGGGGCTGTTGTGGGACAGGGTTGGGGAGGGGCAGTGTTGTAAGGGTTGGGGGTGCGGCGGTGTTGGACAGTGTTGGTGTGGGGGCGCTGTTGGACGGTGTTGGGAGGGGGAGGTGTTGGACTAGGTATTGTGAGGGTGCGGTGTTGAACAGGGTTTGTGAGACGCCAGTGTTGGACGGGGTTGGGGGAGGGGTAGGTATTGGTCGGGGTTTGGGGAGAGTGCAGTGTTGGACGGGATTGGAGAGGGTTTGGTGTTGGACGGCTTTGGGGGAGGGGCGGTATTGGACTGGGTTGTGGTGGGTGGGATGTGGGATGGGGTTTGGGGTGTGGTGGTGTTGGAGGGTGTTGGGGATGGGGCGGTGTTGGACCATGCTGGGGAGGGACGGTTTTGAACGGGGCTGGGGGAGGGGGTGATGTTGGACGGGGTTGAGGAGGGGGCGGTGTTTGAAAGGTGTTCGAGGGAGGGGGCAATGTTGGACGGGGTTGAGGAGGGGTCGGTGTTGGACAGTGTTGGAGAGGGGGCGGTGTTGGACAGGGTTGGGGAGGGTGTGGTGTTGGACACTGTTGGAGATGGGGCCTTTGTTTGATGGGGTTGTGGGAGGGGGTGGTGTTGGACAGGATTGGGGAAGGGGCGGTGTTGGACGGGGTTAGGGATGGGGTGGGTGCTTGATGGGGTTGGGGAGGGGGCAGTGATGGACGGGGTTGGGGTGAGGGGACGGTGTTGGACAGGTTTCGGGAGGGGGCGATGTTGGACGGGTTGGGGACGCGGCGGTGTTGAACTATGTTGGGGAGGGGGTGGTGTGTGATGGGTTGGGGAGGGGGAGGTGTTTCAAGGGGTTGGGGTGGGGGCAGGGTTGAACGGGGTTGGGGAGAGGGCCGTGTTTGACGGTGTTTGGGAGGGGCGATTTTGGACGGGGCTAGTGGAGTGGGCGTTGTTGGATGGTGTTAGGGATTGGGGCGGTGTTTGACGGGGTTGGTGGAGGGGGCAGTGATGGACGGTTTTGGGGTGAAGGGACAGTGTTTGACGGGGTTGGTGGAGGGTCGGTGTTGGATGGGGTTGGGGAGGTGGTGGTGTTGGATGGTGTTGGGGAGGGCAGTGTTGGACGGGGTTGGTGGAGAGGGCAGTGTTGGACGGGGCTGGGGAGTTGGCGCTGTTGGACGGGCTTGAGGGAGGGTCATTGTTCGACAAGTTGTGGGAAGGTGCGGTGTTGGACGGTTTTAGGGAGGGGGAGGTTTTTGACGGGGTTGGGGAGGGGATGGTCTTGGACGGGGTTGGTGAAGCGATGGTTTTGGACGATGTTGGTGGAGGGGTCGGTGTTATACATTGTTGGGGGATGGGGCGGTGTGGGACTGCATTGAGGCAGGGGGCTGTGTACGACGGGATTGGGGAGGGGGCGGTGTCGGACGGGGTTGTGAACGGGACGGTGTCGGACGGGTTTGGTGAGTGGGCGGTGTTGGACGGGGTTGGGGACGGGATGGTGGGGTGGTGTCGGACAGGGTTGAGTAGGCGGCGGTGTTGGAGGGAGTTGGGGAGGGGGCGGTGTGGGGAAGGTTTGGGGGAGGGGGTTGTGTTTGATGGGGTTGGGGGAGGGTGCAGTGATGGACGGGGTTGGGTGGGGGCGGTGTTAGACTGGGCTGAGGAGGGGGCGGTGTTGGAGAGTGTTTGGTTTGGGTCGGTGTTTGACGTGGTTGGGGAGGGGTTTGGTTTTGAAGGGGGCTGGGGGAGTGGGCAGTGTTGGGTGGTTTCGGTGGAGGGGGCAGTGTTGGATGGTGTTGGGGATTGGGCCGGTGTTTGATGGGGTTGGGGTAGGGGGGAGTGATGGACGGGGTTGCAGTGAGGGGGCGGTGTTGGACAGAGTTGGGGAGGGGGCGGTGTTCGATGGGTTTGGTCAGGCGGCGGTGTTGGACGGTGTTGGGGAGGGGGCGGTGTTGGACATGTTTGGGGAGGGACAGTGATACGGAGTTGTGGGGGCGGTGTTGGACGGTATTGGGGAGGGGCGGTATCAGACGGGATTGGGGAGGCGGCGATGTCGGACGGGTTTGAGGGAGGGGCGGTGTTGGACGATGTTGGTGGTGGGGGCGGTGTTGGACGGAATTGGGGATGGGGTGGTGTGGGATTGGGTTGGGGAGGGGGCTGTGTTGGACGGTGTTGGGGAGGGGGCGGTGTTGGACAGGGTTTTGGGAGGGGCGGTTCTGGACAGCTTTGGGGAGGGAGCAGTGTTGGACGGGAATGGGAGGGGGCGGTATCGACGGGGTTGGGGAGGCAGTGGTGTTGGACAGTGTTGGGGAGGGGTAGTGTTTGATGGGGTTGGGGAAGGGGCGGTGTTGGACTTGGTTGGAGAGTGTGCGGTGTTGGACCAGGTTGGGTATGGGTCGGTGTTGACGGGGTTAGGGAGGGTTCAGTGTTTGACCAGGTTGGGGAGGGGGCAGCGTTGGATGGTGTTGGAGAGTGGGCAGTGTTGGACAGGGTTGGGGAGGGTGCGATGTTGGACAGTGTTGGGGATGGGGCCGGTGTTTGATGTGGTTGGGAGAAGTGGCAGTGATGATGGGGTTGGGTTGAGGGGCCAGTGTTGGACGGATTTGTGGAGGAGGCGGTGTTGGATGGGGTAGGGGCGGGGTCGGTTTTGGATGGGGCTGGGTTGTGGGCAGTGTTGGATGGTGTTGGTGGAGGGGGCATGGTTGCTAGGGTTAAGGAGGGGGCGGTGCTGGACGGGTTTGAGGAGGGGGCGGTGATGGACAGTGTTGGGTGGTGGTGCTGGATAGTGTTGGGGATTGGGGTGTTGTTTGACAGGGTTGGTGAGGGTGCAGTGATGGACGGCGTTGGGGTAAGGGGGCAGTGTTGGACAGGGTTGTGGAGGGGGCGGTGTTGGACGGGATTGTGGAGGAGGCGGTGTTGGACAGGGTTGGGGAGGGGGCGGTGTTTGAAGGGGTTCGCGGGAGGGTGCAATGTTGGACGAGGTTGGGGAGGGTGTGGTGTTGGACAGTGCTGGAGACGGGGCCGTTGTTTGATGGGGTTGTGGGAGGGGGCGGAGTTGGACGGGATTGGGGAGGGGGCGGTGTTGGACGGGATAGGCGCGGGGTCAGTTTTGGACGGGGCTGGGGTGTGGGCAGTGTTGGATGGTGTTGGTGGAGGGGGCATGGTTGCTAGAGTTAAGGAGGGGGCGGTGTTGGACGGGTTTGAGGAGGGGGCGGTGATGGACAGTGTTGGGTGGTGGTGCTGGATAGTGTTGGGGATTGGGGTGTTGTTTGACAGGGTTGGTGAGGGAGCAGTGATGGACGGCGTTGGGGTAAGGGGGCAGAGTTGGACAGGGTTGTGGAGGGGGCAGTGTTGGACGGGATTGTGGAGGAGGCGGTGTTGGGCAGGGTTGGGGAGGGGGCGGTGTTTGAAGGGGTTCGCGGGAGGGTGCAATGTTGGACGAGGTTGGGGAGGAGGCGGTGTTGGACAGTGTTGGAGAGAGGGCGGTTTTGGACAGTGTTGGGGATGGTGCAGTGTTGGACAGTGTTGGAGAGAGCGCGGTGTTGGACAGGGTTGGGGATGGTGCAGTGTTGGACAGTGTTGGAGAGAGGGCGGTGTTGGACAGGGTTGGGGATGGTGCAGTGCTGGACAGTGTTGGAGAGAGCGCGGTGTTGGACAGGGTTGGGGATGGTGCAGTGTTGGACAGTGTTGGAGAGGGGGCGGTGTTGGACAGGATTGGGGACGGTGCAGTGTTGGACAGTGTTGGAGAGGGGGCGGTGTTGGACAGGGTTGGGGACGGTGCAGTGTTGGACAGTGTTGGAGAGGGGGCGGTGTTGGACAGGGTTGGGGAGGGTGTGGTGTTGGACACTGTTGGAGATGTGGCCGTTGTTTGATGGGGTTGTGGGAGGGGATGGTGTTGGACAGGATTGGGGAAGGGGCGGTGTTGGACGGGGTTAGGGATGGGGTGGGTGCTTGATGGGGTTGGGGAGGGGGCAGTGATGGACGGGGTTGGGGTGAGGGGACGGTGTTGCACAGGTTTGGGGAGGGGGCGATGTTGGACGGGTTGGGGAAGCGGCGGTGTTCAACTATGTTGGGGAGGGGGTGGTGTGTGATGGGTTGGGGAGGGGGAGGTGTTTCAAGGGGTTGGGGTGGGGGCAGGGTTGAACGGGGTTGGGGAGAGGGCGGAGTTTGACGGTGTTTGGGAGGGGCGATTTTGGACGGGGCTAGTGGAGTGGGCGTTGTTGAATGGTGTTGGGGAGGGGTCAGTTTTGGACGGGGCTGGGCGAGTGGGCGTTGTTGGATGGTGTTAGGGATTGGGGCGGTGTTTGACGGGGTTGGTGGAGGGGGCAGTGATGGACGGTTTTGGGGTGAAGGGGCAGTGTTGGACGGGGTTGGGGAGGGTCGGTGTTGGACGGGGTTGGGGAGGTGGTGGTGTTGGATGGTGTTGGGGGAGGGCAGTGTTGGACGGGGTTGGTGGAGAGGGCAGTGTTGGACGGGGCTGGGGAGTTGGCGCTGTTGGACGGGCTTGAGGGAGGGGCATTGTTCGACAAGTTGTGGGAGGGTGCGGTGTTGGACGGTTTTAGGGAGGGGAAGGTTTTGGACGGGGTTGGGGAGGGGATGGTCTTGGACGGGGTTGGTGAAGCGGTGGTTTTGGACGATGTTGGTGGAGGGGTCGGTGTTATACATTGTTGGGGGATGGGGCGGTGTGGGACTGCATTGAGGCAGGGGGCTGTGTCCGACGGGATTGGGGAGGGGGCGGTGTCGGACGGGGTTGGAGAGGCGGTGTGGTTGGTGTTGGAGGTGCGGGTGGTGTGGGATGTGGTTAGTTGAGGAGGTGATGTGGAACAGGGTTGTGGAGGGGGCGGTGTTGGATGGGGTTGGGGAGGTGGCTGTGTTAGATGCTGTTGGGGGAGGTGTGGGACGGGTTTGGGGAGGGAGTGGTGTGGGACTAGGTTGGAGGAGGAGGCGTTATTGGACGGGTTGGGGAGGGTGTGGTGTGGGATGGGGTTTGGGGTGCCATGGTGTTGGACGGTGTTGGGGATGGGGCGGTGTTGGACAGCGTTGGGGGTTGGGGAGGTGTTGGATGGTGTTGGGGTGAGGGAGCAGTGTTTGACAGGGTTGGGGTGGGGACGGTGTTGGACCATGTTGGGGAGGGACGGTTTTGAACGGGGCTGTGGGAGGGGTGATGTTGGACGGGGTTGAGGAGGGGTCGGTGTTGGACAGTGTTGAGATGGGGGCGGTGTTGAATGTGGTTGGGGAGGGGGCAGTGTTGGATGGGTTTGGTGGAGAGAGTAGTGTTGGACGGGGTTGGGGAGGGGGCGGTGTTTGAAAGGGGTTCGAGGGAGGGGGCAATGTTGGACGGGGTTGGGGAGGGTGCGGTGTTGGACGGGTTTGGGGATGGAGTGGTTTTGGAGAGTATTGGGGAGGGCGTGTTGTTGGACGGGGTTGGTGAGGCAGTGGTGTTGGACTGGTTGGGTGAGGGGGCGGTGTTCGATGCGGTTGAGGGAGGGGGTGGTGTTGGACGGGTTTGGTGAGTGGGCGGTGTTGGACGGGGTTGGGGACGGGGTGGTGGGGTGGTGTCGGACGGGGTTGAGTAGGCGGCGGTGTTGGACGGGTTTGGGGAGGGGGCGGTGTTGGGCATGTTTGGGGGAGGGGGTGGTGTTTGATGGGGTTGTGGGAGGGTGCAGTGATGGACGGGGTTGGGTAGGGGGAAGTGTTAGACTGGGTTGAGGAGGGGGCGGGGTTGGACAGTGTTGGGTATGGGTCGGTGTTTGACGTGGTGAGGGAGGGGGCGGTGTTGGACGGTGTTGGGGAGGGGGCGGTGTTTGATCGGGTTGGGCAGGGTGCAGTGTTGGACGGTGTTTGGAAGGGGCCGGTATTGGACAGGATTGGGGAGGGGTTTGGTTTTGAACGGGGCTGGGGGAGTGGGCAGTGTTGGGTGGTGTTGGTGGAGGGGGCAGTGTTGGATGGTGTTGGGGATGGGGCCGGTGTTTGATGGGGTTGGGGTAGGGGGCAGTGATGGACGGGGTTGGAGTGAGGGGGCGGTGTTGGACAGGGTTGGGGAGGGGCCGGTTATGGATGGTGTTGGGGAGGGGGCGATTTTGAACGGTGCTGGGGGAGTGGGCAGTGTTGGGTGGTGTTGGGGAGGGGGCAGTGTTGGACGGGGTTGGGGGAGGGAACGGTGTTGTACGGGGTTGGGGCGGGAGTGTTTGAATGGGTTCGCGGGAGGGGGCAATTTTGGACGGGGTTGGGGACAGGGTCAGTGTTGGACTGGGATGGGGAGGGTGCGGTGTTGGACAGGGTTGGGGAGGGTGTGGTGTTGGACGGATTTGGGGAGGAGTGGTTTTGGAGGGGGTTGGGGAGGTGTGGTGTTGGACATGTTTGGGGAGGGGCAGTGATGGACGGAGTTGTGGGGGTGGTGTTGGACGGGATTAGGGAGGGGGCCGTATCAGACGGCATTGGGTAGGCGGCGATGTCGGACGTGGTTGAGGGAGGGGCGGTGTTGGACGAGGTTGGTGGAGGGGGCGGTGTTGGACGGAATTGGGGTTGGGGTGGTGTGGGACTGGGTTGGGGAGGGCGCTGTGTTGGACGGTGTTGGGTAGGGGGCGATGTTGGACAGGGTTGTGGGAGCGGGCGGTTTTGGACAGCTTTGGGGGAGGGAGCTGTGTTGGACGGGATTGGGAGGGGCGGCATCGGACGGGGTTGGGGAGGCAGTGGTGTTGGACAGTGTTGGGGAGGGGTAGTGTTTGATGGGGTTGGGGAATGGGGCGGTGTTGGACTTGGTTGAGGAGGATGCGGTGTTGGACCAGGTTGGGTATGGGTCGGTGTTGACGGGGTTAGGGAGGGGTCAGTGTTTGACCAGGTTGGGGAGAGGACAGTGTTGGATGGTGTTGGCGAGGGGGCGGTGTTGGACAGCGTTGGGGAGCGTGCGGTGTTGGACAGTGTTGGGGATGGGGCCGGTGTTTGATGGGGTTGGGGAAGGGACAGTGATGATGGGGTTGGGGTGAGGGGCCAGTGTTGGACGGGGTAGGGGCGGGGTCGGTTTTCGACAGGGCTGGGGTGTGGGCAGTGTTGGATGGTATTGGTGGAGGGGGCAGTGCTGTATGGTTTGAAGAGGGGGCGGTGTTGGACGGGTTTGAGGAGGGGGCGGTGATGGACAGTGTTGGATGGCGGTGTTGGATGGTGTTGGGGATTGGGCGGTGATTGACAGGGTTGGGGAGGGTGCAGTGATGGACGGCGTTGGGGTAAGGGGGCAGTGTTGGACAGGGTTGTGGAGGGGGCGGTGTTGGACGGGATTGTGGAGGAGGCGGTGTTGGACAGGGTTGGGGAAGGGGCGGTGTTTGAAGGGGTTCGCGGGAGGGGGCGATGTTGGACGAGGTTGGGGAGGGGGCGGTGTTGGACAAGATTGGGGATGGTGCAGTGTTGGACAGTGTTGGAGAGGGGGCAGTTGTTTGATGAGGTTGTGGGAAGGGGCGGTGTTGGACAGGATTGGAGAAGGGGCGGTGTTGGACTGGTTTGTGGATGGGGTCGGTGCTTGATGGAGTTGGGGAGGGGGCAGTGATGGACGGGGTTGGGGTGAGTGGACGGTGTTGGACAGGTTTGGGGAGGGGGCGATGTTGGACGGGTTGGGGAAGCGGCAGTTTTGACCTATGTTGGGGAAGGGGCGGTGTTTCAAGGGGTTGGGGTGGGGGCAGGGTTGAACAGGGTTGGGGAGAGGGCGGTGTTTGTCAGTGTTTGGGAGGGGCGATTTTGGACGGGGCTGGTGGAGTGGGCGGTGTTGAATGGTGTTGGGGAGGGGTCAGTTTTGGACGGGGCTGGGCGAGTGGGCGTTGTTGGATGGTGTCAGGGATTGGGGCGGTGTTTGACGGGGTTGGTGGAGGGGGCAGTGATGGGCGGTTTTGGGGTGAAGGGGCAGTGTTGGACGGGGTTGGGGAGGGTCGGTGTTGGACGGGATTGGGGAGGGTCTGTGTTGGAAGGGGTTGGGGAGGTGGTGATGTTGGATGGTGTTGGGGGGAGGGCAGTTTTGGACGGGGTTGGAGGAGAGGGGAGTGTTGGACGGGGCTGGGGAGTGGGCGTTTTTCGACGGGGTTGAGAGGGGGTCGGTGTTGTACGGGGTTGGGGAGGGGCGGTGTAGGGCGGGTTTGGTGGAAGGGGCGGTTTTGGACAGGTTGGGAGAGGGTGCGGTGTTGGATGGCGTTGGGCTGGGGCAGTATTGGACGGAGTTGGTGGAGGGGGCAGTGTTGGGCGGGATTGGGGTGAGGGGGAGGAGTTGGATGGGGATGGGGAGGGGGCAATGTTGGACGGGATTGGGGAGGGGGCAGTGATGGACGTGGTTGCGGTGAGGGGGCGGTGTAGGACGGGGTTTGGTGGAGGGGGCGGAGTTGGACGGGGCTGGATGAGTGGGCGGTGTTGGACGGTGTTGGTGGAAGGGGCAATGACGGAGGGGATTGGAGAGGGGGCAATAATGGACGGGGTTGGGGAGGGGGCGGTGTTGGACGGTGTTTGGTGGAGGGCAGTGATGGACGGGGTTGGGGTGAGGGGTCGGTGTTGGACGGAGTTGGGGGGAAGGTGGCAATGATGGACGGTGTTGGGGAGGGGGCGGTGTTGAACGGGGTTGGAGAGGGGGCAGTGATGGATAGTGTTTGGGGAGGGTCGTTGTTGGATGGGACTGGGAGAGGGGGCTGTTGTACATTTTGGACGGGTTTAGGGAGGGGGTGGTGTTTGACTGGGTTTGGGAAGGGTCGGTGATGGACGGTTTTGGGGAGGGTCGGTGTTGGACATGTTTGGAGGGGGGGCGGTGATTGACGGGTTTGAGGAGGGGGCAGTGTTGGACTGGGCTGCGGGACTGGGCAGTGTTGAACAGGTTTGGGGAGGGGGCGGTATTGAATGGGTTTGGGGAGAGGGCAATGTTGGACGGGGTGTGGGGAGCGGCTGGTAATGGATGGGGCTGGGGAGGGGGCAGTGTTGGATGGGGTTAAGGGAGCACGCGGTGTTAGACGGAGCTGGGGTAAGGGGGCAGTGTTTGACTGGTTTGGGGAGGGGGCAGTATTTGATGGGGTTGGGGAGGGGGCGGTGATTGATGGGGCAAGTGGGAGGGTGTGATGTTAGATGTGATTGTGGGAGGGTGCAGTGTGGGATGGGGTTGGGTGTGGGGGCGGCGGTGAATGTCAAGCTGGAGGCGGTGTGTGGACGGTTATGAAGGTCAGGCTGTGGGCGTTGTTGGACGGTGATGAGGGTCAGGCTGGGGCAGGTATGTGGTCGGCAGTGGGCGTCAGGAATTGGGTGGTGTGGGGACGGCGGTGAGGGCCCAGCTGGGGGCTGATTGTGGATGGCAGTGAGGGTCAGGCTGGGGTGGTAAGTGTCAGGCTGGGGTTGGTGAGGGTCAAGCTGGCGACGGTGTGTGGAGGGCAGACAGGTTCAGGCTGTGGCTGGTGTGTCACTGCGGTGCGGGTCAGGCCGGGCGTGGTGTGTTGGTGCGGTGAGGGTCAGGCCGAGGGCGGTGTGTGGGTGGCAGAGAGGGTCAGGCTGGGGCTGGTGTGTCAGTGCGGTGAGGGTCCGGTTTGGGGCAGTGTGTGGATGTCAATGAGGGACAGGCTGGCGGCGGTGTGTGGACGGCAGTGAGGGTGAGGCTGGGGGCAGTGTGTGGGCAGCGGAGAGGGTCAGGCTGGGGGTGGTGTGTGGGCAGCCATGAGGGACATGCTGGGAGCCACGTTGGACAGTAGTGAGGGTCAGGCTGGGGGTGGTGTGTGGACGGTGGAGTGGGTCAGTCTGGGTATGAGCTGTCAACAGCGGTGAGAGTCAGGCTGAGGGCGGTGTGTGGACGACAGTGTGGGTCAGGCTGAGTATGATGATGGACGGCGGTGAGGGTTAGGCTGGGGGTGGTGTATGTGGAGCGGTGAGGATCAGGCTGAGGGCGGTGTGTCTGGGCGGTACAGGTCAGGCTGGGGCGGTGTGTCAGGGGCAGCAAGGATCAGGCTGGTGGCAGTGTGTAGATGGCGGTGATGGTCAGGCTGGGAATGGTGTGTGGGCGGGGTTGAGGGTTAGGCCGGGGCGGTGTATCCAGGCTTTGAAGGTCAGGCTGAGGATGTTGTGTCAGGATGGTGAGGGTCAGGCTGCGGCGGTGTGTGGCTGGAAGAGAGGGTCAGGCAGGGGGCAGTGCGTGGACAGCTGTGAGGGTCCGACTGGAAACGGTGTGTGGACGGTGGTGAGGGTCAGGTGGGGTGTGTGTGGACGGCATTGTGGGTCAAGCTGGGTACGGTGTGTTGATGACAGTGAGGGTCAGTCAGGTGGTGGTGTGTGGACAGTAGTGAGCGTCAGTTTGTTGGTGTTCTGTGGACAGCGGTGAGGATCAGGCTGGGGCGGTGTTTCAGCGGCCGTGAGGGTCAGGCTAGTGGCGATGTGTGGATGGCACTGGGGGCCAGTCTCGGGCGGTGTGTGGACAGGAGTGTGGGTCAGGCTGGGGGCGGTGTTGGACAGCGATGAGGGACAGGCTGGGTGCGGTGTTGAATGGCGGTAAGGGTCAGGTTGGGGGTGGTGTTGGACGGCGGTGAGGGTCAGGCTGGGGGCGATGTTGGACGGGTGATGAGGGTCAGGTTGGGAGTGTTTTTGGACGGCGGTGAGGGTCAGGCTGGGGGCGATGTTGGATGGCGGTGAGGGTCAGGCTGGGTGCAGGGTTGGATGTCGGTGAGGGTCAGGCTGGCGGCGCAGTGTGGACATCGGTGAGGGCCAGGCTGGGTGCGTTGTGTGGAGGCCGGTGAGGATCAGGCTGGGGGTGGTGTGTGGACAGCGGTGAGGTTCAGGATGGGGGCAGTGTGTGGACAGCGGTGAGGGTCAGGCTGGGCATGGAGTGTGGATGGTAGTGAAGGTCAGGCTGGGGGTAGTGTGTGGACGGAGGAGAGGGTCAGACTGGGGACCGTGTGTGGGTGGCAGTGAGGGTCACTCCTGGGGTAGTCTGTGGACGGTGGTGAGGGTCAGGCTGGTCAGGCTGGGGGCGGTGTGTAGATGGCGCTGAGGGTCAGGCTGGGGGCGGTGTGTGGGCGGCAGTGAGGGTCAGGCTGGGGTGGTGTAGAACGGTGGTGAGGGTCAGGCTGGTGGCAATGTTGGACAGGGGTGAAGGTCAGGCTGGGGGTGGTAAGGTCAGGCTGGGTGCAGTGAGGATCTGGCTGGGGCAGTGCGTTCGGGGCAGTGAGGGTCAGGCTGGGGGTGATGTGTGGATGCAGTGACGGTCTGGCTGTGGACAGTGTGTGGACAATGGTGAGGGTTAGTTTGGGGGCAGTGTGTGGGTGGCAGCATGGGTCAGTCTGGGGGCGGTGTGTGGATGGCAGCGGTGAGAGTCAAACTGGGGATGGTGACTGGGTGGCAGTGAGGATCAGTCTGGGGGCGGTGTGTGAATGGCGGTGAAGGTCAGTCTGGGGATGTTGTGTGGGTGGCAGTGAGGGTCAGCCCGGAGGCAATGTGTGGATGGCACTGAGGGTCAGGGTGGGAGCGGTGTATGGGCGGCAGTGAGGGTCAAGCTGGGGGCAATGTTGGACGGCGGTGAGGGTCAGGATGGGGGAGGTATGTGGGCAGAAGTGAGGGCCAGGCTCGGGGTGGTGTGTGGATGCTGTTGAGGGTGAGGCTTGGTGTGGTGAGTGAACGGCGGTGAGTGACAGGCTGGGGGCGGTGAGTGGACAGTGGTGAGGGTCAGGCTGAGGATATCGTGTGGATGCTGGTGAGGGTCAGGCTGGGGGCGGTTAGTGGACGGCGGTGAGTGTCAGGCTATGGGTCAATGTGTGGGTGACATTGAGGGTCAGTTTGGGAGCGGTATTGGATGACGCTGAAGGTCAGGCTGGGGGTGGTGTGTGGGCAGCAGTGAGTGTCAGGCTGGGACTGGTGTTGGACGGCAGTGAGGGTCAGGCTGGAGGCGATGTGTGGACTGCAGTGAGGGTCAGGCTTGGGGTGGTGTTAAACGGCGGTGAGGGTCAGGCTGGGGGCAATGTTGGACAGTGGTAAGGGTCAGGCTGGGGGCGGTAAGGTCAGGCTAGGGCGGTGAGGGTCCGGCTGGGGGCAGTGAGTCCGGGGCGGTGAGGGTCAGGCCTGGGGTGGCATGTGTGGGATCGGTGAGGGTCAGGCTGGGGGGTGATGTGTGGACGGCAGTGAACGTCTGGCTGGGGTCAGTGTTGGACGTTGGTGAGGGTCAGGCTAAGGGCGGTGAGTGGACGGCAGAGAGGGACAGGCTGGGAGCGGTGTGTGGATGGTGGTGAGGGTCAGGCTGGGGGCGGTTTGTGGACGGCGGTGAGGGTCAGGCTGGGGGTGGTGTGTGGACGGCAGTGCAGGACAGGCTGGGGCGGTGTGTGGATGGCGGTGAGGGTCAAACTGGGCACGGTGTGTGGGCAGTGGTGAGGGTCAGGCTGGGGGCAGTGTGAAGACGGCGTGAGCATCAGGCTGGGGGCAGTGTTTGGACGGTGGTGAGGTTCAGGCTGGGGGCAGTGTGTAGACGGTGGTGAGTGTCAGGCTTGGGCAGTGTGTAGTCGGCGGTGAGTGTCAGGCTAGGGGCAGTGTGTGGACGTTGGTGAGGGTCAGGCTGGGGCAGTGTGGACACGGCGGTGAGTGTCAGGCTAGGGGCAGTGTGTGGACGGTGGTGAGGGTCAGGCTGGGGCAGTGTGTAGACGGCGGTGAGTGTCAGGCTGGGGCCGTTGTGTGGACGGTGGTGAGGGTCAGGCTGGAGGTGGTGTCTGGACAGTGGTGAGTGTCAGGCTGGGGGCGGTGTGTGGACGGCGCTGAGGGTCAGGCTGAGGGCAGTGTGTGGTTGGTGGTGAGGGTCAGGCTGGTGGCGGTGTGTGGATTGCGCTGAGGGTCAGGTTGGGGTGGTGTGTGGGCGGCAGTGAGGGTCAGGCTGGGGGTGGTGTGTGGGAGGCAGTGAGGGTCAGGCTGGGGAAGGTGTGTGGACGGCAGTGAGGGTCAGGCTGTGGGTGGTGTGCGCACGGGCAATTGTGCTGTGTGCTGCTGCAATCTCCTGAATGGGGAGCAAACATTGAAAACTCCGAGGCTCAGAGGAAAGCCATTAAATCAATTCACCGAATCATTGATTATCCGAATGAATTAGTGCCCACTCAACTTGTTCACATAATTGAGGTTCCTCTGTCGGTGGGAACATGAATAGGAAGAGTTTGGAGGGATATGGGTCAGGTGCTGGCAGGTGGGACTAGAATGGGTTGGGATACCTGGTCAGCATGGACGGGTTGGACCGAAGGGTCTATTTCTGTGCTGTTTATCTCTATGACTATATGACCTTCCAACCAATTTTGTATCCAAATCTCCCCATCTCCTTGTATTTATGATGATGAACTTGCTAACCCGTGTGTTATGTGGACCCTTGCTGAACGTCTTTCTGAAGTCCAAGTTAGTGATTTGCATGCAGAAAGCCATGCTGACTATCCCTAATCATTCTTCTCTTTCCAATTACATGTACATCCTGTCCCTTATAAGCCCTTCCAACAACTTGCCTTCGACTGACTTCAGGCTCACCGGTCATAGTTTGCTAGCTTTTCCTTTCCACCTTTCTCAAATAATGGCTACAGTCTTCCACCAACTAGACCACAACTAGAGGGCATAGGTTTAGGGTGACAGGGAAAAGATATAAAAGAGACCGAAGTGGCAACTTTTTCACGCAGAGGGTGGTACGTCCATGGAATGAGCTGCCAGAGGAAGTGGTGGAGGCAGGTACATTTAAGAGGCATTTAGATGGACATATGAATAGGAAGGGTTTGGAGGGATATGGGCCGGGTGCTGGTAGGTGGGACTAGATTGGGTTGGGATATCTGGTCGGCATGGACGGGTTGGACGGAAGGGTCTGTCTCCATGTTGTACATCTCAATGACTCTGACTCGAAGTGGCCAGTTTCCACTCCACAGTGATTCTACGAGAAACTCATTTGGACAGGTACCTAATAGGAAATGTTTGGATACATGTGGACCAAGGGGAGGCAGGTGAGGTTACCTCAGTTTGGAATTATGTTTGACATGGATTGATTGAATCACAGGGTCTGTTTCCATGCTACATAACATTACGACTCTAATTCTTGCTATCTCAGCATTCCTCCCTCTTCACATCTCTCCCTGTCTCTGTCACCTCACCCAGCCTCACAACTCTTCCTTATCTTCAAAGTTTGGGAGAAGATTTGGAGCTCAGTTGCTTGTTGTTGTGGTTCTGTTCGCCGAGCTGGGAATTTGTGTTGCGGACGTTTCGTCCCCTGTCTCGGTGACATCCTCAGTGCTTGGGAGCCTCCTGTGAAGCCCTTCTGTGATGTTTCCTCCGGCATTTATAGTGATTTGTATCTGCCGCTTCCAGTTGTCAGTTCCAGCTGCAGCGGACAGGGGACGAAATGTCTGCAACACAAATTCCCAGCTCGGCGAATATCTTCCTTATCTGTAATAATCCTTCTCCAGCCTCAGACCCCTCCCTAACTCTAATCCCCTCCAGTCTCTCACAGCTGTGCTATATGTGCCTTTCTTTGATTTCGGCCTTGAGGATACCTCATTTTTATTTCTCACTTGATGACGGCCCTTTCAGATTCCTGCATCGAGCTCCAGAATTTCCTCCTAATCCTCTCCATCTCACTTTCCTACCAAACACATTGACCAATCATGTGTCATCTATTCTACTATCATTTTTTTATGACCTGGTTTCAAAGGTGGACTGTCATGTTCCGATATTAAGTGTCTTGAAGTTTGGAGCACAGAAAAAGGCTCTGTGGGCCACTGAGTCTGCGCCAGTAAAGAAAACTATCACCAAACTATCCTGATCCATTTTCCAATACACAGTCATCCGCACCATTTGTCTTGGTATCACAGTGTGCACCGAAATGTGTCTTAAATGCTATTGGGAATTCTATGTCTCCCACCCTCACAGACAGTGAGGTTTAGTGCAACAGGTGCTCGATGATGACATCACCCACAGGAACACAGAGCAGCTGGGTCTGTGCAAACCAGAGATCGCCCACACATTGGGAAGGACGGCAGGGTCCCTGAGAGGGGGCACAGGGGATTTACCAGGATGGTTCAAGGAATGGGGGATTGTAGTAGCATGTTTTGGATTTTTTTTACATTATTCATTGATATGATATAGTTGTTGCTTATACATTGGGTAGATAATATCGATCTACAATAAATGGAGTCTCCTTCTCAACCTCTCCCCTTGCCTGGGCTGGGGTAACCTTCAGGTTAAACCACCACCAGACATCTCTCCCTAATGAGAGAGCAGCCCTATGGTCGGGTAGGACAATACTGACTTTGCCTCTTACACAGTGATGCCACTGTGCCTCGGGGGTAGAGAGAGGGAATGCTGAAGGCGGTGGATGGGACACCACTCAGGCACAGTGCTTTGTCCTGGAGGATGTTCACTTTCTTTAACATTGCTGGGAGCTGCACTGATGCAGGCAAGTGCACACTGTTCCAACACAACCCTGATGTGTACCTTATAGAGAGCAAACAGACATTGGGGAATCAGGGTTTGGGGAAACTGAGATTGTTCTCCTTGTAGCAAAGGAAATTGAGGGGAGCTGTGACAGAGGGGTTTACAAAAGTTACCCGTTATAATAATAAACCTTACACCCAACAGCTCATTATACAAGGATTACAGGGCACATTGAAGGTGTGGGGAGAATTATTGAGAGAATGGGATGATTTAAAGGAGAACTTTTATGCAGTAAATGGGATTGAGCTGGAACACAATACTCACGCACAATGTGAATATCCAGGTCCTGATGAATTGAGTAATGCTGTCAGGGTTTGGCGTTACAGTTACTGAGATTACCATCTGAATGCCCAAATGTAGTATCCTGTAATACAAGTTTATAAAATCCATCACTGTCAGTTCAGGTTCGAAACTCACACCATCCCCTCCTCCTGGGCCAGGATGACTGGACACATTACCCCTTGTGGAGGTCAGCAGTTAGTTCAGGGGGAAATCTATGTGGGTTTCTATGAGTTTCCACATTGGGACTTCATGTGACTGAACAGGGCAGATCTTTCATAGATGGGACAGAATGATCCAAGAGTCAGTGAGATGTGGAGAGCAGGATTTCCTTCCTTTTCTTTCCTTCCGTGTTACCGCTGTGCCTCATCAATAAGACATGGGGTGTGAAAGGCTCATGCAGCGCGATGGGCAAGTTGTCTCCATTCTGACAAATGGGCAGCAGACTCCTCCTTGTCATCCCATAGAGTCTCACGGAAAACAGAGCAACACTGCACGCTTCCCACTGCCCAGGATTCCCAGTAAACGTTTCGAAGAATTGGGGGTGGGGGGTGGGGATATCTGTCAGAAAAGGCATAAGTGTAAAGTTCTAAGAGGATTGTGAAGAGAGAGAGATGCACAGGAGAAGGGGGCAACAAGTTGCCTGATGGAGTATAATTTGGGAAAATGGGAAGTTGGTCATTTTGGGGGAGATAATAAAAAGACCAGTGCTATTTAAATGGTGGAAACTGTAGAAAGCTGCACCACAAAGTGACCAGGGGTAATTGTGCAGGAAACACAGAAAGCAGCAGATTCTGGGTCAGTCACGGCATCAAGGGTTCGGCTTCAGCTTCGTCAGGTTTCAGGCAACACGACACGGGTCAGGGGTTTCAGTAACAATGGAGCTGGGGTGAGGGGGAGACAAGGAACATTTTAGAGATTGGAATTCCTGGTGTTTGTCATTGTGTGGATGTCTGATCAGAAGGTCACCTTGGGCTCAGATCTAACAGCAATATTGGAAAGAATGTAGTTCTACCTCAGATATTTCCCAGTGGGAGGGAGGGTCTCAGCAGTCAGGGAAAGTAATTTGTAATAGCAACTGAAGGCAATGGTTTCAACCATTACAATGTTTTATTGGAGAAAATTGCAGCTAATCGAGTAGTCGGAGCGTGGTAAGCAGTTTGATAACTGAATAACAGTGGAGCAATGGAGAGGGATGATGGGGAGGGAGAGCTGGGCAGTGTCAGTGTACATGTGAAACCTAACACGGTGCTTTTTGACAATGTCACCTCCTAGCATTATGTAGGTGAGAAACAGGAGGGTCCAAGGATAGATCCTTAGATTCCCTACAGTGTGGAAACAGTCCCTTCGACCCAACAAGTCCACACCGACCCTCCGAAGAGGAACCCATCCAGCCACATTCCCCTACGTTTACCACTGATTAATGCACCTAACGCAACAGGCAATTTAGCATGGCCATTTCACCTAACCTGCACATGTTTGGACTGTGGGAAGAAACCGGAGCACCCGGAGGAAACCCACGCAGACACTGGGAGAATGTGCAAACTCCACACAGTCAGTCGCCCGAGGCTGGAATCGAACCTGGGTCCCTGATGCTGTGAGGCAGCAGTGCTCACCATTGAGCCACCGTGCTGGTCAACCCTTGAGGGACAAAACATGCAATGAATTCAGAAAGGAAATCAGAGAGGTTATCACAGCTACAGAAGTTACCATTGTCGAGGAGGGTCTGCCTACTGAGTCAGTATGGGTGGAAATTAGGAAGAGTAAGGGAGCAGTCACCTCATTAGGGGTTTACTACAGGCCCACCAACAGCAGCAGGGAGATTGAAGAAAGCTTAGGTCGGCAGATTTTGGTAAAGAGTGAATGTAATAGGGTTGTTGTAATGGGTGACTTTAACTTTCCCAATATTGATTGGAAACCTCCTTCGAGCAGATGGTTTGGAAGGAGCTATTTTTGTAAGGTGTGTTCAGGAGGGTTTCCTAACTCAGCACATTGAAGCGGCCGACGAGGGGAGAAGCCATTTTGATTTTGGTGCTCGGCAGTGAGCTGGGGCAGGTGTCAGATCTTGCGGTGGGAAAGCATTTTGGTGATAGTGACCACAACTGCCTCACATTCTACATAGCTATGGAGAAGGGGAGAAGCAGGCACAATGGGAGGATATTTAATTGGGAAAAGGAAACTATAATACTATCAGATGTGAGTTGGGAATCAAGGACTGGGAGCAATTGTTCCATGGAAAGGCCACTATAGACATGTGGAGACGGTTTAAGGAACAGTTGGTGCGAGTGATGCATAAATGTATTCCTTTGAGACAGGCAAAAAGGGGTAAGATAAAGGAACCTTGGATGACGAGAGTGGAGGAGCTTCTCGTCAAAAGAAAGAAGGCAGCTTATGTAAGGTGGAGGAAGCAAGGGTCTTGCTCAGCTCTACAGGATAACAGGCAGGCGAGGAAGGAGCTCAAAAATGGCCTGAGGAGAGCCAGGAGGGGGCACGGAAAAGGCTTGGCAGAAAGGATTAGTGAGAATCCAAAGGCATTTTACACGTATGTGAGGAGTAAGACAATGATCAAAGAAAGAGTCCGGCCGGTCAGGGATAGCATAGAGAACTTGTGTATAGAGTCTGAGGAGGTAGGGGAAGCCCTAAATGAGTTTCTTTTGCTTCTGTCTTTACTAAAGAAAAGGGGTTTATAGTGAATGAAACCATTGACGAGCAGGGAAGCATGCTGGGACGGATAGGGATTGAGGAAGCTGATGTGCTGAACATTTTGACAAACATTAAGATTGACAAGTCGCCAGGGTCAGACCAGATTTATCCTCGGCTGCTTTGGGAAGTGAGACATGTGATTGCTTCGCTGCTTGCGAAGATCCTTATATCCTCGCTCTCCATTTGAGTCGTACCTGAGGACTGGAGGGAGGCAAATGTAATTCCTCTCTTCAAGAAAGGAAACAGGGAAATCCCTGGCAATTACAGACCAGACACTCTCACGTCTGTCGTCTGCAAGGTGTTTGAAAGGATTCTGAGGGACAGGATTTATGACCATCTGGAAGAGCATGGCTTGATTAAATGCAATCAACACGGCTTTGTGAGGGGCAGGTCATGTCTCACAAACCTTACTGAGTTCTTTGAGGATGTTACGAGGCAAGTTGATGAGGGTCGAACTGTGGATGCTGTGTATGTGGACTTCGGTAAGGCATTTGATAAGGTTCCCCATGGTAGGCTCGTTCAGAAGGTCAGGAGGAATGGGATACAGGGAAACTTAGCTGTCTGGATACAGAATTGGCTGGCCAACAGAAGACAGCGTGTGGTAGTAGAAGGAAAATATTCTGCCTGGAAGTTTGTGGTGAGTGGTGTTCCACAGGGCTCTGTCCTTGCGCCTCTACTGTTTGTAATTTTTATTAATGACTTGGATGAGGGGATTAAAGGAGTGGTCAGCAAGTTTGCAGACAACACAAAGGTTGGAGGTGTCGTTGACAGTATAGAGGGCTGTTGTTGGCTGCAGCGGGACATTGACAGGATGTAGAGATGGGCTAAGAGGTGGCAGATGGAGTTCAACCTGGATAAATGCGAGGTGATGCATTTTGGAAGGTCAAGTTTCAAAGCTGAGTACAGGATTAAAGACAGGATTCTTGGCAGTGTGGCGGAACAGAGGGGTCTTGGTGTGCAGGTACATAGATCCCTTAAAATGGCAACCCAAGTGAACAGGGTTGTTAAGAAAGCATATGTTGTTTTGTCTTTCATTAACAGGAGGATTGTGTTTAAGAGACGTGAGATCTTGATGCAGCTCTATAAAACTTTGGTTAGAACGCACTTGGAATACTTTGTCCAGTTCTGGTCGCCCTATTGTAGGAAAGATGTGGATGCTTTGTAGAGGGTTCAGAGGAGGTTTACCAGGATGCTGCCTGGACTGGAGGGCTTATCTAACAAAGAGAGGTTAACTGAGCTCGGACTTCTTTCAGTGTAAAAAAGAAGGAAGACAGGGGACGTAATTGATGTGTACAAGATAATGAGAGGCATAGATATAGTTGATAGCCAGAGACTTTTTTCCCAGGGCAGAAATTGTTAACACAAGGGGTCATAGTTTTAAGCTGTTTGGCGGAAAGTATGGAGGGGATGTCAGAGGTGGGTTCTTTACGCAGAGAGTTGTGAGAGCATGGAATGCGTTGCAAGCAGCAGTTGTGGAAGCAAAGTCATTGGGGATATTTAAGAGACTGCTGGACATGCATATGGTCACAGACATTTGAGGGTTTGTACATTAGGTTTACCTTACATGAGAATCAATGGTCAGCACAACATCGTGGGCTGAAGAGCCTGTTCCGTGCTGTACTGTTCTATGTCCTATGTTCTATGTTCTATGTCGTATGAAGTGTATCTGTACCTTTTGACCATCTGCACCCTGCACTGACAGATAGTGCTCCCTCAATACCTCAGAAACCATCCCCTCAGTATGTTTATCCCCAAAACACCTCGACAGAACATTCATGCCCTCAACACCTCAGAAAGCAAACCTGTTGCCCCCTTGGACCATGTTCATCCCCAAACCTGTTCTCAAAGTGATGACACACTGACACCCCCAAGATTGGAGCCCAGGGCCCAGAACATTATTTGAGCCTCTGAATTGATCATAGATTCCCTAAAATGTGGAAGCAGGCATTTGGCCTATCAGGATCACACGGACCCTCGGCAGAGCATCCCACCCTACCCCATCTATCCCTGGATCCCTTCATTTCCTCTCGCTAACCCACCCAGCCTGCACATCCTTGGACAGTGGGAAGGAACGGGAGCACCCGGAGGCTGACACGGGGAGAATGTGCCAACTCCACACAGACAGTCGCCCGAGGCTGGAATCGAACCCGGGTGGGGTGAGGCAACACTGAGCCCCCGTGACAATCCCACCATCTCCTCCCCGTTGATGACCGTTTGATGTCTGTACCCGGGGAGTATCTAACTTGTCTAGCGTTTATTTAAGAAAGATTAGGGAAAAGGGCAATGCCTCCACAAGCTCAAGATGCTTGGTCCCCCTCGAAACAATATTTATATCAATATCAAAAAGAGACTTTATTAACAAAAAATAACTTTACGTACAAACATAGTCACTAAAGTTCGGTTCTGTACAGTCTTTACAACAAGTCTTTGCCATGACATATATCCTCCCCTTGGCTGATTAACTGAAATGTTAGCTCTGAGCTGTCCCTTCTTATTAACATCACAAAGTTAAATTGAGAAGTATCTTTGTGAAGCGCCTGTGTTCTGTATCTCTTCTCCCATGTAGCCCGCCCTCCGAATACAATACTTTACAAAGCCTTAAACCTGTTTGTCAACTTTCAGCAGAAGCAGCCTCAGGGCATTGAACACAGACTGAATGACTCAATGACGCTTGGATCAGGTCAGATCAAATTCTCAAGTAAACAGATGGCTGGGGAAATTCAGTAGCAACGGTGAAGAGAGAGAGGAACATTCGCATTTCAAGTGACCCTTCCTCAAAACGGTCTGTTCTGAATGAACATTCCTGCAAAAATCACTGGATTGAAAGGTGAACTCCCTGTCTCTTTCTCCCTCTCCCTTCAGAGATGATGCCGGACATGCTGAGTTTCTTCTGCAATCTCTGTATTGATGGTTCAGGTCTCCAGCGCGTCCGTACAGATTGATTTTAGTGTTGAATTCTCAAGCTTGCTCTATTAAAGGGATTGAATCCCTCTGCTACAAAGTGGGGTCAGTTACCACAGCTAACAGGTTCGTGATGCCAAAACTGTTGGCTCAATCTCTATCATGTCTGAAATTACCATGAAGGCCCCAGCTTCTCAACCTCGCCACTCACCTGAGATGCGTGACCCACCAGGCCTCTCTTTCTGACAAGACAGCAGCTCTCGGGTCCTCCTGGTCTGTAGTAACTGCCCACCTTTAAAAATGCACTCCAGTAAGAGAGCTCTTTACATGGTTCAGGTCAACATCCTGGAGCTCCCTCCCTAACATCACTGTGGGACACCCAAGGACTGCAGCAGGAGAGTACAGCTCACCCCCACCTTCCAGGCAACTATTAGAGGGTGTGGGAATCACATACAAGCCACATGTGAAAATAAGTTTTATAACATGGGCACGGTGGATGGTCACTAACTCTGTTTCTTTACGTCTGTTCAAATCAGCGAAATGAAGAAGCTCAGGGTGGGTTGAAAATGACAATGATAGCCTTTCGTAGGTTGGTGTTTATTATTGTTTGTATCGACAGTATGACTGTTTGAGCACTTATTCAAGGGCATGCAGGGAGCTGCCGGAGGGAGTGATGGGGGCTGGTATAATTGCGACATTTAAAGGCATCAGGATGAGTATGTGAATAGGAAGGGTTTAGAGGGATATCAGCCAAGTGCTAGCAAATGGAATGAAATGAGATGAGAATATCTGTTTGGTATGGACGAATTGGACAGGAGGGACTGGTTCCAAGCTGTGTATCACTGTGACTCTGTGCCTCTGAATAGTCTATTACAGAGAGTTTCAGACAGGGTTTGGTTTGTGTGTCTCTCTCAGGCTTCCTCAGAATCTGCAAACCCTATGTCTCCAAATTTCCACAAAACTCTATGAAATAGAAACAAAGAGGATCAGTGCTGAGGGAGTGCTGCACTGTCAGAGGGTCATTGCTGAGGGAGTGCTGCACTGTCAGAGGGTCAGTATTGAGGGAGTGCTGCATGTCACGGGGTCAGTACTGAGGGAGTGCTGCACTGTCAGAGATCAGTACAGAGGGAGTGCTGCACTGTCAGAGGGTCAGTACTGAGGGAGTGCTGCACTGTCAGAGGGTCAGTACTGAGGGAGTGCTGCACTGTCAGAGGGTCAGTACTGAGGGAGTGCTGCACTGTCAGAGGGTCAGTACTGAGGGAGTGCTGCACTGTCACAGGGTCAGTACTGAGGGAGTGCTGCACTGTCAGAGGGTCAGTACTGAGGGAGTGCTGCACTCTCAGAGGGTCAGTACTGAGGAAGTGCTGTACTGTCGGAGGGTCAGTACTGAGGGAGTGCTGCACTGTCAGAGAGTCAGTACTGAGGGAGTACTGCACTGTCAGAGGTTCAGTACTGAGGGAGTGCTGCACTGTCACAGGGTCAGTACTGAGGGAGTGCTGCACGGTCAGAGGGTCAGTATTGAGGGAGTGCTGCACTGTCAGACGATCAGTACTGACGAAGTGCTGCACTGTGAGAGGGTCAGTACTGAGGGAGTGCTGCACTGTCGGTGGGTCAGGACTGAGAGAGTGCTGCACGGTCAGAGGGTCAGTATTGAGGGAGTGCTGCACTGTCAGACGATCAGTACTGACCAAGTGCTGCACTGTGAGCGGGTCAGTACTGAGGGAATGCTGCACTGCCAGTGGGTCAGGACTGAGGGAGTGCTGCACGGTCAGAGGGACAGTACTGAGGTAGTGCTGCACTGTCACAGGGTCAGTACTGAGGGAGTGCTGCACTGTCAGAGGGTCAGTACTTTGGGAGTGCTGCACTGTCTGAGGGTCAGTACTGAGGGAATGCTGCACCTTCTGAGGGTCAGTACTGAAGGAGTGCTGCACTGTCAGAGGGTCAGTACTGAGGGAGTGGTGCATTGTCAGATGGTCAGTACTGAGGGAGTGCTGCACTGTCAGAGGGTCAGTACTGAGGGAGTGGTGCATTCTCAGAGGGTTAGTACAGAGGGAGCGCTACACTGTAAGAATGTCAGAACTAAAGGAGCGCTGCACTGTCCAAGAGCTGCACGATCAGAGGGTCAGGACTGAGGGTGTACCGCACTGTTCCACGGTCGGTATGGGGGCAGTGCCACTCTGTCAGATGGTCAGTACTGAGGAAGCTCTGCACTGTCTGAGCGTCAGTACTGAGTGAGTGCTGCACTGTTAGAGGGTCAGTACTGAGGGAGCACTGCACTGTCAGAGGGTCAGTACTGAGGGAGTACTGCACTGTCAGAGGGTCAGTACTGAGGGAGTGCCGCACTGTCAGAGGGTCAATACTGAGGGATCACTGCGCTGTCAGAGGGTCAGTAATGTGGGGCTGCTGCATTGCCTGAGGGTCAGTAATGAGGGAGTGCTGCACTGTCAAAGGGTCAGTACTGAGGGAGCAGCACACTGTCAGAGGTTCAGTCCAGATGGAATGCTACACTATCTGAGGCTCTGTACTCTGAGAGCACTGCACCATCAGAGGGTCAGTACTGAACGAGCACTACACTGTCAGAGGGTCAGAACTGAGGGAGTACGCACTATCAAAAGGTCAGTACTGAGGGAGCGCTACACAGTGAGAGTGTCAGTTCTGAGAGAGTGCTATTTTTGAGGGTCAGTACAGAGAGAGTGCTGCACTGTCAGAGGGTCAGTACTGAGGGAGTGCTGCACTGTCAGAGAGTCAGTACCGAGCGGATGCTGAACTGTCAGCGGGTCAGTACAGAGAGAGTGCTGCAATGTCAGAGGGTCAGTACTGAGGGAATCACTGCGCTGTCACAGGGTCAGTACTGAGGGAGTGCTGCACTGTCAGATGGTCAGTACTGAGGGAGTGCTGCACTGTCAGAGGGTCAGTACTGAGGGAATGCTGCACTGTCAGAGGGTCAGAACTGAGGGAGTGCTGCTCTGTCAGACGGTCAGAACTGTGGGAGTGCTGTACTCTCAGAGAGTCAGTACTGAGGGAGTACTGCACTGTCAGAGGGTCAGAACTGAGGGAGTGCTGCAATGTCAGAGAGTCAGTACTGAGGGAGTGCTGCACAGTCAGAAAGTCAGCACTGAGGGAGTGCTGCACAGTCAGAGGGTTAGTACAGAGAGAGTGCTACACTGTCAGAGAGGTAGTACTGAGGCACTGCTGGACTGTCAGAGGGCAGGACCGAGGCAGAGGGACAGTACTGAGGGAGTGATACACTTTCAATGGGTCAGTACAGTGGGAGTGCTACACTGTCAATAGGTCAGTGCTGAGGCTGTGCTGTACTGTCAGAGTGTCAGTTATGATGGGGTGCTGTACTGACAGAGGTTTTGTCCTGAGATTGGGCCACACGGTCGGAGGGTCAGTATAGGGCCACTTCCACACGATCAGAGAGTCTGTCGTAAGGGAGTGCATCGCTATCAGAGGATCAGTGTGGAGGGAGTGCAGCATTGTCAGTGGGTCAGTGTGGAGGGAGTGCAGCATTGCCAGAGGATCAGTGTGGAGGGAGTGCAGCATTGTCAGAGTGTCAGTGTGGAGGGAGTGCAGCATTGTCAGAGGGTCAGTGTGGAGGGAGTGCAGCATTGTCAGAGGATCAGTGTGGAGGAAGTGCATCATTGTCAGAGGGTCAGTATGGAGGGAGTGCAGCATTGTCAGAGGGTCAGTTTGGAGGGAGTGCAGCATTGTCAGAGGGTCAGTGTGGAGGAAGTGCATCATTGTCAGAGGGTCAGTATGGAGGGAGTGCAGCATTGTCAGAGGGTCAGTTTGGAGGGAGTGCAGCATTGTCAGAGGGTCAGTGTGTAGGGAGTGCAGCATTGTGAGAGGGTCAGTATGGAGGGAGTACAGCATTGTCCGCGGATCAGTGTGGAGGGAGTGCAGCATTGTCAGAGGGTCAGTGTGGAGGGAGTGCAGCATTGTCAGAGGGTCAGTGTGGGGGGATTGCAGCATTGTCAGAGGGTCAGTGTGGAGGTAGTGCAGCATTGTCAGAGAGTCAGGACGGAGGGATTGCTGTCCAGTGAGAGAGTCAGTAATGATGAATTCCGCACTCTCTGAGGGTCAGTACTAATGGATGGCCATGCTGTCAGAGTGTCGTACTGTGAGAGGGTTACTAATGAGGGATCACCGCACTGTGGAAGGGTTGGTACTGAGGGAGCACTGCACTCTGAAGGGATTAGTACTGAGGGATCAACGCGCTGTGAGGGGGTCAGTACTGAGGGAGCACCACACTGTGTGTCGGACAGTCAGTACTGAGTGATTGCTGCATTGCTAGATGGTCAGTACTGAGAGAGTGATGCACACTCAAAGGGTCATTACTGAGGAAGCGCTACACGGTCAGTGTGTCAGTTCTGAGGGGGTGTTGCTTCTGAGGGTCAGTACTGAGGGAGCGCTGCACTGCCAATGGGTCAGTACTGAGGTATTGCTGGACTATCAGAAGTGCAGGAATGAGGCAGCGCCGCACGATCAGAGTGTCAGTACTGAGGGGGTTCTGCTCTGTCGGAGGGTCAGTACTGAGAAAATGCCACGTTATCGGAGGGTCAGAACCGAGGGGGTGCTACACTGTAAGAGCATCTGTATTGAGGGAGTGCCACATTGTCGGAGGGTCAGTACTGAGGGAAATCCACACTATGAATATCAGTACTGAGGGAATGCTGCACTGCAGAAATGTCATTACAAAGAGAGTGCTGCAGAGTCCGAGGGTCAGTACTGTTGTGTCAGAGTGCCATTTCTGAGGGAGTGCTGCAGTGTCAAAGGAGCAGTGCTGAGGGAGGGCTGCACTGCCAGAGGGTCAGTACTGAGGGAGTGCTACACTGTCAGAGGGTCAGTACTGAGGAAGAGCGGCACTGTCAGAGGGTCTGTACTGTTGAGAGCTGCATTGTTGGAGGGTCAGTACTGATGGAGCACCACGCTGTCAGAGGGTCAGTACTCAGGGATTGCTGCACTGTCAGAGGGTCAGTACTGAGGCAGTGCTGCACTGTCAGAGTGTCAGTACTGAGGGAGTGCTGGACTGTCAGATGGTCAGTTTTAGGGAGAGCTGCACTGTCAGAGGGTCATGACTGAGGGAGTGCTGCACTGTCAGAGGATGCTACTGAGGGAGTGCTGCGCTATCAGGTGCTCAGTAATTAGGGATTGCCGCAATGTCAGAGGGTCAATCTGAGGGCAGTGCTGAGGGAGCGCTGCACTGTCAGAGAGTCAGTACTGAGGGAGTGCCACACTGTTAGAGGGTCAGTACTGAGGGAGTGCTGCACTGTCAGAGGATCAGTCTGGGTGATACCTGCATTGTAAGAGAGTCAGTACTGAGTGAGTGCCACACTATCAGATGGGCTGAATGGCCTAATTTCTTCTCCCATGTCTTGTGGTCTACGAGGAATATCTGAAATTGATCAGTACATTTCTGCCTCTGCTTCCTACAGACCCTGCTGAGTAATGATTCCCCCGTCCAGGTTCCAGGGACTGTGTTCAAACAGACCGTCTTCATTTGCTTACCACCCTCTTGTCCCTGGGATCGAGTTTTCGTGTCACGTGACTGACCTGCCAGCTCAAAGGGATATTTTCATGCTGCAGGGCTGAGGTTTATTCCTCAGCTTCCGTCTGCTCATCCCAAATGAATCCCACTGTCCTACACTCAGCACAATCGTGTGTTCCTTATTTCTGAGCTTCCCAATGCTAATCCACATCCAGAATGACATCCCACACTCCTCCAAATCGTATCGCAGGCTATTTACCTGGGAGCGAGGAATGTTAAGAGAGGAAATAAAAATCTGAAAGGGCCTTGCAGTGACATTAAGGGTGAATTGATAATGAGAGAAAGAGTAGGTTGTGGAACTCAGTGAGAATTTGTGCATGGACCCAGAGGCTATAGTGAATGGATGCATTTTGTCAATGCTCATTGGGACAGGGTTGATATGAAAGCGTGAAGATGCTCTGTGATACTATTAAATGAATTAGCATATATAGAGAGAGAGATGGTTCTGAGTGGTCTGGCCTTCTTAAAACCCAATAAATCTCCAAAGTTTGGTGGAAATGTATCTCAGTTTACCGAATGAGCTGATCAAGGAAGTAGCAGGTACACTTGCAAACATTTTCAAATCCTCTCTGGCCATAGGAGAGGTGTTGTCGGACTGACCATGTGGTACCGTTATTCAAGAAGGAACATGGGATATACCAGGCAGCTACAGGCCAGTCGGGCTAATACCGTGGGTGGGACGTCTGTTGGAAGCAATTTTGGGAGATAGAATTAATCAGCATTTACAGAGACTGGAGTTCATGAAGAACAGTCAGAATGGTTGTGTTCAGGGGAGGCCAGGGCTGACCAATGGGATTGCACTTTTTAAGGAGGCGACCAGGTGTGTAAATAAGGGCAATACTTTCCTGTCGCCTGCTTGGAGTCAGTAAGGCTTTTATCAGGACCCATACTGGAAACTGATAGTGAACATAGAAACTCAAGATCCAAGGAAGTTCGCGCAGAATGCTGAGTGGTAGGAAGCAAACAGTGACGGCCCAATTAGAAATCTCTGTCTGTTCATGTCTCACTGTTGGGGTCTTGCTGATGTGGTTGTTCGAAAAGATTGAGATTTGAATGGTGGAGAGTTAATCATTGGGTTCATGAATGATATGAAGATTGGTTGGGTGATAAATACTGAGGAGGATAACCTTAGGTTACAGATGCAGATGGCCTTCTCAGATGGGCCGATTAGTGGCAACGGGTGAGGTGCCTGAAGACTGGAGGGTGATTAATGATGTGGTATTATTGAAGTAAGGCTGCAAGGAACAGCCATTGAACTATGGAGCTGTGAGCCTGATGGCAGTGGTGGGTAAGCTGTTGGTGGGCATTCTGAGAGAAAATTTACATGCATTTGGAAAAGCAAGAATTGATTAGGGACGATCAGCTTGGCTTTGTTTGTGGAAATGAAGTGTCCAACTTGATACAGTTTTTGAAGGGATGACCAAGGAGACATATGAGAAGGTTTCACATGGGAGACTGCTAAGTAAAAGGTTAGATGAGATGGCATCCAAGGAAAAATGTCAGCACGGTGCCTCAGTGGTTTAATTCTAACTCCCGGTGACTGTCCGTGTGGAGTTTACACATTCTCTCTGTATCTGTGCGGGTTCCCTCCGGGTGCTCCAGTTTCCTCCCACCGCCCAAAGATGCCATGGGAAATGCAGTATTACAGGGATAGAGTAGAGGATGTGAGTCTGGGTGCGATATTGTTCAGACAGTTAGTGTGGTGCCAATGGACGGAATGGCTTGCTTCTACACTGTAGGAATTCTAAGTCATGTTCTGGGGACCTGGGCTCCAATCTTGGACAGGAGTGGATGTGGGTCCTTACAGTCTGAAGGGGTTTGAACACAATCTGTGGGGGGAGCTGGGCTGACCCCTGAGCCCTGAAGTGTTGAGGATGTGAATGTTTTGTGGAGCTACTGTATAAGGGGCTATGGGGGTTAAACAAAACAAAGTGATGCTTTCTTCGGTATTGAGGGAGCACTTTCTGAGATATTGAGGGAGCACTTTCTGAGGTCCTGAGCGAGCACATTCTGAGATACCGAGTGAGCACTTTCTGGGGTATTGAGGGAGCACTGTCTGAGGTACTGAGGGAGCATTTTCTGAGGTATTGAGGGAGCACTGTCTGAGGTATTGAGGGAGCACTTTTTGAGGTATTGAGGGAGCGCTTTCAGATGTACTGATGAAGCACTATTTGAGGTACTGAGGGAGAACTATCTGAGGTACTGAGGGAGAACTATCTGAGGTATTGAGGGAGTCCTATCTGAGGTATTGAGAGAGCACTTTCTGAGGTATTGAGGGAGCACTATCTGAGGTATTGAGGAAGAACTATCTGAGGTACTGAGGGAGCACTTCCTGAAGTACTGCGGGAGCACATTCTGAGGTACCGAGGGAGCACTTTCTGGGGTATTGAGGGAGCAACTTTCTGAGGTATTGAGGGAGCAACTTTCTGAGGTACTGAGGGAGCATTTTCTGAGGTATTGAGGGAGCACTGTCTGAGGTATTGAGGGAGAATTAGCTGAGATATTGAGCGAGCACTTTCTTAGATATTGTGGGAGCACTTTCTGAGGAACTGAGGGAGCACTTTCTGAGGTATTGAGGGAGCATTGCCTGAGGTACTGAGGGAGCACTTTCTGAGGTACTGAGGGAGCACTTTCTGAGGTATTGGGGGAGCACTGTCTGAGGTACTAAGGGAGCACTTTCTGAGGTATTGAGGGAGCACTTTCGGAGGTACTGAGGAAGCACTTTCTGAGGTATTGAGGGAGCACTGTCTGAGGTATTGAGTGTGCACTATCTGAGGTACTGAGGGAGCACTTTCGAAGGTATGGAGGAAGCACTTTCTGAGGTACTGAGGTAGCACTTTCTGAAGTATTGAGGGAGCACTGTCTGAGGTACTGACTGTGTACTACCTGAGGTACTGAGGGAGCACTTTCTGAGGTATTGAGGGAGAACTGCCTAAGGTACTGAGGTAGCACTTTCTGAGATATTGAGGGAGCACCTTCGGAGGTATGAGGGAAAAATATCTGAGGTGTTGCGGGAGCACTTTCTGAGGTATTGAGGGAGCACTGTCTGCGTTATTAAGGGAGAACTTTCTGAGATATTGAGGGAGCACTTTCGTAGATATTGAGGGAGCACTTTCTGAGTTACTGAGGGAGCACTTTCTGAGGTATTGAGGGAGCACTTTCTGAGGTATTGGGGAGCACTGTCTGAGGTACTAAGGGAGCACTTTCTGAGGTATTGAGGGAGCACTTTCGGAGGTACTGAGGAAGCACTTTCTGAGGTATTGAGGGAGCACTATCTAAGGTATTGAGGGAGCACTTTCTGAGATATTGAGGGAGCACTTTCGGAGGTATGAGGGAGAAATATCTGAGGTATTGCGGACCACTTTCTGAGATATTGAGGGAGAACTATGAGAAATTAAGGGAGCACTTTCTGAGTTATTGAGGGAGAAATATCTGAGGTGTTGCGGGAGCACTTTCTGAGGTATTGAGGGAGCACTGTCTGAGGTATTAAGGGAGAACTATCTGAGATATTGAGGGAACACTTTCTTAGATATTGAGGGAGCACTTTCTGAGTTACTGAGGGAGGACTTTCTGAGGTATTGAGGGAGCACTGTCTGAGGTTCTGAAGGAGCACTTTCTGAGATACTGAGGTAGCACTTTCTGAGGTATTGGGATCACTTTCTGAGGTACTAAGGGAGCACTTTCTGAGGTATTGAGGGAGCACTTTTGGAGGTACTGAGGAAGCACTGTCTGAGGTATTGAGGGAGCACTGTCTGAGGTACTGAGTGTGCACTATCTGAGGTACTGAGGGAGCACTTTCTGAGGTATTGAGGGAGAACTATCTAAGGTACTGCGGGAGCACTTTCTGAGCTATTGAGGGAGCACTTTCGGAGGTATGAGGGAGAAATATCTGAGGTATTGCGGGAGCACTTTCTGAGATATTGAGGGAGCACTTTCGGAGGTATGAGGGAGAAATATCTGAGGTATTGCGGACCACTTTCTGAGATATTGAGGGAGAACTATGAGAAATTAAGGGAGCACTTTCTGAGTTATTGAGGGAGAAATATCTGAGGTGTTGCGGGAGCACTTTCTGAGGTATTGAGGGAGCACTGTCTGAGGTATTAAGGGAGAACTATCTGAGATATTGAGGGAACACTTTCTGAGTTACTGAGGGAGGACTTTCTGAGGTATTGAGGGAGCACTATCTGAGGTACTGAAGGAGCACTTTCTGAGATACTGAGGTAGCACTTTCTGAGGTATTGGGATCACTTTCTGAGGTACTAAGGGAGCACTTTCTGAGGTATTGAGGGAGCCCTTTCGGAGGTACTGAGGAAGCACTTTCTGAGGTATTGAGGGAGCACTGTCTGAGGTACTGAGTGTGCACTATCTGAGGTACTGAGGGAGCACTTTCTGAGGTATTGAGGGAGAACTATCTAAGGTACTGCGGGAGCACTTTCTGAGCTATTGAGGGAGCACTTTCGGAGGTATGAGGGAGAAATATCTGAGGTATTGCGGGAGCACTTTCTGAGGTATAGGGGGAGCATTTTCAGAGGTATTGAGGGAGCACTTTCAGAGGTATTGAGGGAGCACTATCTGAGGTATTGAGGGAGAAATATCTGAAATATTGAGGGAGCACTTTCTGAGGTATTGAGGGAGCACTATCTGAGGTACTGAAGGAGAACTATCTGAAATATTGAGGGAGCACTTTCTGAGGTACTGAGGGAGCACTTTTTGAGGTATTGAGGGAGCACTTTCAGAGGTATTGAGGGAGCACTATCTGAGGTATTGAGGGAGAACTATCTGAAATATTGAGGGAGCACTTTCTGAGGTACTGAGGGAGCACTATCTGAGGTATTGAGGGAGCACTATCTGAGATATTGAGGGAGAACTATGAGATATTAAGGGAGCACTTTCTGAGGTATTGGGGAGCACTGTCTGAGGTACTAAGGGAGCCCTTTCTGAGGTATTGAGGGAGCACTTTCGGAGGTACTGAGGAAGCACTTTCTGAGGTATTGAGGGAGCACTGTTTGAGTTACTGAGTGTGCACTATCTGAGGTACTGAGGGAGCACTTTCTGAGGTATTGAGGGAGAACTATCTAAGGTACTGAGGGAGAACTATGAGATATTAAGGGAGCACTTTCTGAGGTATTGGGGAGCACTGTCTGAGGTACTAAGGGAGCCCTTTCTGAGGTATTGAGGGAGCACTTTCGGAGGTACTGAGGAAGCACTTTCTGAGGTATTGAGGGAGCACTGTTTGAGGTACTGAGTGTGCACTATCTGAGGTACTGAGGGAGCACTTTCTGAGGTATTGAGGGAGAACTATCTAAGGTACTGAGGGAGCACTTTCTGAGATATTGAGGGAGCACTTTCGGAGGTATGAGGGAGAAATATCTGAGGTATTGCGGACCACTTTCTGAGATATTGAGGGAGAACTATGAGAAATTAAGGGAGCACTTTCTGAGTTATTGAGGGAGAAATATCTGAGGTGTTGCGGGAGCACTTTCTGAGGTATTGAGGGAGCACTGTCTGAGGTATTAAGGGAGAACTATCTGAGATATTGAGGGAACACTTTCTGAGTTACTGAGGAAGGACTTTCTGAGGTATTGAGGGAGCACTATCTGAGGTACTGAAGGAGCACTTTCTGAGATACTGAGGTAGCACTTTCTGAGGTATTGGGATCACTTTCTGAGGTACTAAGGGAGCACTTTCTGAGGTATTGAGGGAGCCCTTTCGGAGGTACTGAGGAAGCACTTTCTGAGGTATTGAGGGAGCACTGTCTGAGGTACTGAGTGTGCACTATCTGAGGTACTGAGGGAGCACTTTCTGAGGTATTGAGGGAGAACTATCTAAGGTACTGCGGGAGCACTTTCTGAGCTATTGAGGGAGCACTTTCGGAGGTATGAGGGAGAAATATCTGAGGTATTGCGGGAGCACTTTCTGACGTATAGGGGAGCACTTTCAAAGGTATTGAGGGAGCACTTTCAGAGGTATTGAGGGAGCACTATCTGAGGTATTGAGGGAGAAATATCTGAAATATTGAGGGAGCACTTTCTGAGGTATTGAGGGAGCACTATCTGAGGTACTGAAGGAGAACTATCTGAAATATTGAGGGAGCACTTTCTGAGGTACTGAGGGAGCACTATCTGAGGTATTGAGGGAGCACTATCTGAGATATTGAGGGATAACTATGAGATATTAAGGGAGCACTTTCTGAGTTATTTAGGGAGAAATATCTGAGGTATTGAGGGAGCACTTCCTGAGCTATTGAGGGAGAAATTTCAGATGCATTGAGGGAGCACTTTCTGAGGTACTGAGGGAGCACTTTCTGATGTATTGATGGAGCACGTTCTGAGGTGCTGAGGGAGAACTTTCTGAAGTGCTGAGGAAGCACTTTCTGAGCTATTGAGTGAGCATTGTCTGATGTACTGAGAGAACACTTTCTGAGGTACTGAGAGTGCACTTTCTGAGGTATTGGGGAGCACTGTCTGAGGTACTGAGGGAGCACTTCCTGCGGTATTGAGGGAGCACTTTCTGAGGTATTGAGGGATCACTTTCTGAGGGACTGATGAAGCATTATCTGAGGTACTGAGGGAAAACTATCTGAGGTACTGAGGAAGCACTTTCTGAGGTATGGATGGAGCACTTTCTGAGGTACTGAGTGTGCACTATCTAAGGTACTGAGGGAGCACTTTCTGAGGTCCTGAGGGAGCACATTCTGACGTACTGAGGAATCACTATCTGAGGTACTGAGGGAAAACTATCTGAGGTACTGAGGAAGCACTATCTGAAGTATTGAGGGAGAACTATCTGAGATATTGAGGCCGAATTATCTGAGATATTGAGGGAGGACTTTCTGAGGTATTGAGGGAGCACTTTCAGTGGCATTGAGGGAGCACTTCTTGAGGTATTAAGGGAGCACTGTCTGAGGTACTGAGGGAGCACTTTCTGACATACTGAGGAAGCACTATCTGAAGTACTGAGGGAAAACTATCTGAGGTACTGAGGAAGCACTTTCTGAGGTACTGAGTGAGAACTATCTAAGATATTGAGGGAGCACTTTCTGAGGTACTGAGGGAGCACTTTCTGAGGTATTGAGGTTAGCACTTTCTGAGGTACTGAGGGAACACTTTCTGAGGTACTGCGGGAGCACTTTCAGAGGTATTGAGGGAGCACTGTCTGAGGTACTGAGGGAACACTTTCTGAGGTATTGGGGAGTACTGTCTGAGGTACTGAGGGAGAACTTTCTGAGGTATTGAGGGATCACTTTCTGAGGTACTGAGGGAGCACATTCTGATGTATTGAGGGAGCACTATCTGAGGAATTGAGGGAGCATTATCTGAGGTACTGAGGGCGAACTATGTGAGCTATTGGAGGGGCACTTTCTGAGATATTGGGGAGGACTTTCTGTGGTATTGAGGGAGCACTATCTGAGGTACTGAGGGAGGACTATCTGAGGTACTGAGGGAGCTCTATCTGAAGGATTGAAGGAGCACTATCTGAGATATTGAGGGAGAACTATCTGAGATATTGAGGGAGAACTATCTGGGATATTGAGGGAGCAACTTTTGAGGTACTGAGGGAGCACTTTCTGTGGTATTGAGGGAGCACTTTCTGAGGTCCTGAGGGAGCACTTTCTGAGATATTGAGAGACCACTTTCTGAGGGATTGAGGGAGCACTATCTGAGGTCCTGAGGGAGCACTTTCTGAGTTATTGAGAGACCACTTTCTGAGGGATTGAGGGAGCACTATCTGAGGTATTGAGGGAGCACTTTCTGAGGTATTGAGGGAGCATTTTGTGAAATATTGAGGAAGCAATATCTGAGGTATTGAGGGAGCACTTTATAAGGTACTGAGAGAGCACTTTCTGAGGTGTTGAGGGAGCACTTTCTGAGGTATTGTGGGAGCACTTTCTCAGGTATTGAGGAAGCACTATCTGAGGTATTGAGGGAGCACTTTCTGAGGTATTGAGGGAGCACTTTCTGAGTTATGAGGGTGCACTGTCTGAGGTATTGAGGAAGCATTATCTGAAGTATTGAGGGAGCACTTTCTGAGGTATTGAGAGAGCACTTTTTGAGGTATTGAGTGAGCACTTTCTGAGGTACTGAGGGAGCACTTCCTGAGGTACTGAGGTAGAACTATCGGGCGGTACAGAGTGCAGAGGGTAGAAAGGAACAGATGCAATTCCCCGAGGCACGCTGGTGTTGTAATTTGAAATGGAAGCCACTCCCCACTTCAGAAGATTCAGATCATTTTAAACAATCAGTGAAAAATAACAGCAGCATGTGTCTGAAACATGGTTTGGGGAAAAATTTCATCAATCTATTGTCACTTCTAGCTTGGAGACGTTTTAAAAAAGCAGGCAGCGAAACAGACGAATGCTGTCGATGCAAGAGGTGGTGCACAGGAAGATCCAACAAGTCATCTGTAGCTGTTGTCTGTCCCCCTGGAGCAGTCATCATGTGAGATCATGGCTCAGTCCTCAGAGAAATCATTTCTCCAGCAATAGCTCAACCATGCCTTTACAGCTGTGTGTGTGTGAGAGAGAGAGAGGGAGAGACAGAGAGAGAGAGAGAGAGACAGACTGCCCGTGTTTGTGTGTGTGAAAGGGTAGATGCATGTGTATCTCTGTGTGTCTGTATATGTGCGTGAGAGAGAAAGTGCATGTTCATGTGAGAGTGTGTGGCTGTGTGTGTGTTTGAGGGTGTGTCTGTCTCTGTGTGTATGTGTGTGAGTGAGAGTGTGTGTGAGAGAGTGTGTATGTGTGTGAGAGAGAGTGTATCTGTGTGTATGTGTGTGTGAGAGTTTCGCTGTGTGTGTGAGAGAATGTGCCTGTGTGTCTATGTGTTTGTGTGTCTGTGTGTCTATATGTGTATGTGTCTGTGTGTGTGTATGACAGTGTGTCTTGTGTGAGAAAGAGTGTATATGTGAGTGAGAGAGTGTGTGTGTCTGTGTGCATGTGTGTGTGAGAGTGAGTGTGTGTGTGTGTGAGAGTGTGTGTGTCAGTGTGTGTGAGAGAGAGTGTGGGTGCCCGTGTGTGTGTTTGAGAGAGTGTGCCTATGCATATTTGAGGGAGCGTGTGTCTGCGTGTGTAAGTGTGTGAGAGAGAGAGTGTAACTGTGTGTTTATGTGTGTGTGTGTGAGAGAGCGTCTGTGTGTGAGAGAGAGTGTGGGTGTCCGTGTGTGTGTTTGAGAGAGTATGTCTGTGGATATTTGAGGGAGCGTGTGTCTGCATGTGTATGTGTGTGAGAGAGAGAGTGTAACTGTGTGTTTATGTGTGTGTGTGTGAGAGAGCGTCTGTGTGTGAGAGAGAGTGTGTGTCAGTGTGTGTGTGAGAGAGAGTGTGTGTATCCATGTGTGTGTGTGAGAGAGAGAGTGTGTCTATGTGTGTTTGAGGGAGCGTGTGTCTGCGTGTGTATGTGTGTATGAGAGAGAGTAACTGTGCGTTTATGTGTGTGTGCGAGTGTGCCTGTGTGTGCTTGAGGGAGCGTGTGCATGTGTGAGAGAGAGAGTGTAACTGTGTTTATGTGTGTGTTTGAGGGATCGTGTGTCTGTGTGTGTCTGTGTGCATGTGTGTGAGAGAGAATGTCTGTGTGTGTGAGAGAGACAGAGAGTGTGTGTGTGAGAGAGAGTGTCTGTGAGTGTATGAGAGACAGAGTGTGTGTGTGTGAGAGAGAGTGTCTGTGTGCGTGAGAGTGAGTGGGTGTGTGAGAGAATGAGAGTGTGTGTGTGTGAGAGTGTGTGTGAATCAGAGAGAGTGTGTGTATGTGTGTGTGTGAGAGAGTGTGTCTGTATGAGAGAGAGTGTGTCTGCGTGTATGTGTGAGAGAGTGTGTCTGTGTGTGTATTTGAGGGAGCGTATGTCTGTGCGGGTATGTGTGTGAGCTATATAGTGTGTACTTGTGTGTGTTTGTGTGTGAGAGAGTTGTGCCTGTATGTATGTGTGTGTGTGTCTGTGTTTGTGTTTGAGGGAGCATGTGTCTGTGTGTGTGAGAGAGCCTGTGTGTGGCAGGGTCCTTTGTGTATGTGTGTGTGAGAATGTGTCTATGTGTGTGTGTGTGTGTATGTAAACTAGCCAATCTTATTGGGTGCCATGAATATAAAATCCAGCTGCTGTTTCAGGTGAATTGGTCCTTGTGTCTCCAAAGACACAAAATCTGTCAGGGTGGCTTAACTGGGGGAAAGAGAGTGCTATTCATTCCATGGGGATTTATCCAGTAAACCTTCCCCACACACTAACATCCCTCTGGCAATGCAGTGACTAGTCCTGCACACAGTGCCCCAGGTACAAACCAATGTAATGTCTTACCAGAGCATTGGACAGCTCCTCATGAGAGAGCGGTGTCTGGTGGTGTTTTAATCAGAAGATCACCATGGCCCGGCTGAGAGGAAAGGTTGGGAAGGAGAGTCCTTCACGGTAACCCCAGCTGGTGTGGGAATTGAACACACGCTATTGGTTTTACTCTGCATTATAAACCAACTGTCCAGCCAACTGAGCTAACTGACTTCACTCCAGGGGCATGCCCTGTATAACCCAATCATAGCCAGCATTCACCTCAATAGGAGCCAAGAGCAAGGCCATTCGGCCCCACCCTAACCCAGAAGGGAGAGCACGGGAAGCTGATGAAGGAAACAAGCCCCTCCCATCTGGACGCTTGAAATGGAGCTTATGGACATGGCAGACATAGAACATAGAACATAGAAGAATACAGCGCAGTACAGGCCTTTTGGCCCTCGATGTTGCGCCGATCCAAGCCCACCTAACCTATACTAACCCACTATCCTCCATATACCTATCCAATGCCCGCTTAAATGCCCATAAAGAGGGAGAGTCCACCACTGCTACTGGCAGGGCATTCCATGAACTTACGACTCGCTGAGTGAAGAACCTACCCCTAACTTCAGTCCTATATCTACCCCCCCCCCTTAATTTAAAGCTATGCCCCCTTGTAATACCCGACTCCATACGCGGGAAAAGGTTCACACTGTCAACCCTATCTAACCCCCTAATCATCTTGTACACCTCAATCAAGTCACCCCTAAACCTTCTTTTCTCTAATGAAAACAGCCCCAAGTGTCTCAGTCTTTCCTCATACGATATTCCTTCCATACCAGGCAACATCCTGGTAAACCTCCTCTGCACCCGTTCCAGTGCCTCCACATCCTTCCTATAGTATGGCGACCAAAACTGCACACAATATTCCAGATGCGACCGCACCAGAGTCTTATACAACTGCATCATGACCTCAGGACTCCGGAACTCAATTCCTCTACCAATAAAAGCCAGTACGCCATATGCCTTCCTCACCGCACTATTTACCTGGGTGGCAACTTTCAGAGATCTGTGTACATGGACACCAAGATCCCTCTGCTCATCCACACTACCAAGTATCCGACCATTAGCCCAGTACCCCATCTTTTTGTTATTCTTCCCAAAGTGAATCACCTCACACTTAGCTACATTGAATTCCATTTGCCACCTTTCTGCCCAGCTCTGCAGCTTCTCTATATCCTGCTGTAACCTGACACATCCTTCCTCACTGTCAACAACTCCTCCGACTTTCGTATCATCCGCAAATTTGCTCACCCAACCTTCTAACCCCTCTTCCAGGTCATTTATAAAAATGACAAACAGCAATGGTCCCAAAACAGATCCTTGCGAAACACCGCTAATGACGGCACTCCATGAAGAAACTTTGCCATCAACTACTACCCTCTGTCTTCTTCCATCCAGCCAATTCCTAATCCAAACCTCCAACTCACCCTCAATGCCATATCTCCGCATTTTCTGCAGTAGCCTACCATGGGGAACCTTATCAAACGCCTTACTAAAATCCATATATACCACATCTACCGCTTTCCCCTCATCAACCTCCTTCGTCACCTTTTCAAAGAATTCAATAAGGTTTGTGAGGCACGACCTGCCCTTCACAAAACCATGCTGACTATCCTTGATCACATTATTCCTATCCAGATGTGCATAAATCCTATCCCTTACAATTCTCTCTAAGACTTTGCCCACAACAGAAGTGAGACTCACCGGCCTATAGTTACTAGGGTTATCCCTACTCCCCTTTTTAAACAAGGGAACCACATTTGCTATCCTCCAGTCTTCTGGCACTACTCCTGTAGGCAAAGAGGACATAAAAATCAAGGCCAATGGCCCGCTGTTTGCTTCCCTGAGACTGGCCTGCTCCACCTTACAGTGAGAGACTGAGGGGAACTTGAAGGAGATTTCACTTCTCACTGAGAGGCTGCAACTCCAATCCAAATCAGGCTGGTTCCCTCCGAGACTCATGGAAGAGTGCAGCACTCTACAGATCAGGCCCTTGTGTCGCATAACCTCCAGTGTGGGGGCCAAGAGCAGGGAGGTAGTGTTAATAACATAAGACCATCCGAAATAGGAACAGGAGACCATCCAGCCCCTCGAGCCTGCTCTGGTATTCAATAGGATAGTGGATGATTCAACATTCAATTTGGGAGCTGAAACTAGGACAATACAGAGACAGAGAATCAAATTATTCTGCCATGAGGAATCATCAGACGAAAGCACACATACACACGGACACACACACGCACACACACACAGACACACACAGGCACACAGACACACACACACACAGGCACACACACACGCCGACACACGCAGACACACAGAGACACACACACGCAGACACACACAGACACACACACACAGACACACACACACACGCACGCACACACACAGACACACACAGGCACACACACACAGACACACACACAGACACACACACAGACACACACACACACAAACACACGCACACACACACGCACACACACACGCACACACACACAGACACACACACAGACACACACACACACAAACACACGCACACACACACGCACACACACACGCACACACACACACAGACACACACACAGACACACACACAGACACAGACACACGCAGACACACACAAACAGACACACATACACAAACACACACAGACACACACACACACACACACAGACACACAGACACACGCACGCACACACACAGAAACACACAGACACACACACACACGCACGCACACACACAGACACACACCCACACAGACACAAACACACACACACAGACACACGCACACACACAGACACACACACAGAGACACACGCACACACACAGACACACACACACAGACACACACACAAACACACACACAGACACACACACACAGACACACACACGCACGCACAGACAGACACACACACATACACACACACACATACAAACACACATACACAGGCACACACACACATACAAACACACACAAACACACACACACAGACACACAGACATACACACACACACACACATACAAACACACACAGACACACACACATACAAACACACACAGTGGGATTCAGGCCGTGTGTGGGAACGTGGAGAGACAAAGGAGCAAAATGCTAGAGAGGGATCTGATCCCACAGATTTCACTGCTTCCCTCTCTCTCTGCGGCTCTCGTGTCTATTTTTGTGTTCCCAGTTCTCTCCTCCACATCTTTCCTTCAATCCCTATCTCTCAATATCCTTCACATTTCCCAGGAGATTCCCTTCCCCCTTTGTCACCTCACCAGGTTTTTCAGGAATGCTTAATCATTCAGTCTTTCACAAAACTAACACCTTGCTCACCTCTCTCTGCATCTGTCCCTCAGCTCTGTGGGATCTTGCTATTCCTGTCTGTACATCACTCTAGCCACATCACAGCCCCCACCACCACCCCACTCTCTCAGCTCTATCTCTCTGCTGTTACAACTCCTCTCTCTCTCTCTCTGTCCTATATCTCTCCCTGGGATTTCTGTCTTGCTGTCTGCCTGAACTTCTCTCCCTCTCTTTCTCTCCCTATTTTCGCCTTGTATCTGTCTGACATTGTATTTCTCTTCCTGGAGTTTCACTCTCTCTCTCTGTCTGTCTCTGTCCTGCTCTCTCTCAGTTCTTCTCACTTCCTCTCCCCCTTCCCCCTCGCCTGTCTTTGTCTTGTTCTCTCCCTCCCTCACGCTGTCTGTCCGTCCATCTCTCTTTCTCTCCTGTAGTTTCTCTCCCTCTTTCTCCCTGGACTCCTCTGCTCTGTCCCAGTGACTGGGGAAGGGGCATTGGGAAGAGTTTGCCTCAGTGCCTGGTCTCTCCCAGGATTTACCCCGACTCTGGGGAGGGGCTGAATGGAAGGAACATTTAGTACTTTTCTCTCTGAAAAAGAGAGAAAGAGAAAGAGAAAGGGAGAGTGACAAAAAGAGAGAGACATGGAGAGAGTGGAGAAAGAGAAAGTGGAGAGAGAAAAATGGGCAGTAAGAGTCAGGGAGGTGGAGTGAGAAAAGGACAGAGTGAGAGAGACAGGGAGAGAGAGAGAGTGAGAAGGACATATATGGAGGGAGAAGGACAGTGTGTGTACTTGGCGATGGTTTTAGAGTGGGATCTTGCTGTGCATTACAGCAGTCACTGTCAAAAGGCAAGTTAGTCTCTGCACTATGTCCTCCAGCCCAGGGGCTGTAAGTCTGCATGGGAAGGGGGAGAGTGGGAGACACGGAGGGAATGGGACAGCCAGAGACAGGGGGAGGGTTTGATGGGGTTTTGGGGTTGGTGGAGAAAGGAGGGACTGTTGTCATAGAGAGATGGAGGGAGGGATAGCATGTGATGCAAAATCTGAGACAGGGTGGAGAAGAGGTCTTCACACGAAGGATAGTCAATGAGGCCATTCAGGGGCCAATCCTGAGGATCCTGAAGAGGACCAGGATCATTTAATGGGGCAGGGGGATGATGGACAGAAACGACTCCATCTGTGATGCACACCTTCTGTAATTCTCGGACTGGGATCTTGCTGTACATTAAAATAAGTCACAGGCCAGTCAGTCAACCCAGACTTATTTACCGGTGTGAGAAAGTGAGGACTGCAGATGCTGGAGAGTCAGAGTTACAAAATGAGGAGCTGGAGAAGCACAGCTGGTCAGGCAGGAGAGTCGATGTTTCAGGCCTGACCTGCTGGGCATTTCCAGCTCTACACTTTTCCACTCAACTCCCTCTGCCCCAGGGAGTGGGTCTCAAACAATGTTGGGGGCAGCAAAATATTTGAGGGGGGCACAGTTGGTGAGGTAGGTATTTTGGAGGGAAGGTATTTGGGGAAGGTAATAAATTTGGGAGGAGAGTGAAAATGATGGGCAATTGTTTTTAGGGGCTTCAAAATTGGGTGAGCACTTTCAGGTCTGAAATAAAGAAAAAGAGAAAGGGAGCGTGAGAAAAAGAGAGAGAGGTAGAGAGAGTGGGGATGGAGAAGGGGAATGAGAGAAAGATTGGGCAGAGACAGACAGTGAGAGGGAGGGTGTGAGAGAAAGGCAGATTGAGAGAAAGAGACAGACAGGGAGAGAGAAGGACAAAGAGAGAAGGGGAAGTCAGACTGAGACAAACAGGCGTTGAAGCATGGACAGACTGAAGGGGTGACACTCAGTATTCCAGTTGGTTCCAGCTCCCTCTCTCTCAATGGTTTTTCACACTCCCTCTTTCCCATGCTCCTGGGGTTTCCTTCAGGTTGTCTCACTCCCTTTCTCTCTCCCTCTCTCTGGATGGTGAGCTGGTCTCTGTCCCTTGCCATGTTGGTCTCCTCAGAAAGCCTCCAGAAAATTCAAGAGATCAGTCTGCAGGTGAACCCTGGTTTTGTTCATTTCTGGATGGTTTCCCAGAACTTTCTATACTTCTGGCCAATTCGGAGAATCAGTTAATAGTTTGAAGGGTTGCTAATCATTTGGATGGCTTGTTCCTGTTAGTTTCTTTGTGTAGCAGGACCCGGTGCCTTCCTACCTGGGCCCTCCTTTGTTTGGTGGAGACGTTGTTAGGGATATGTCTGCCCAGGGGAACTGTTGCCTTTGACATTATGCTGATGGTATAACCATCTGGCTGCTGTCTGGCTTTTGTGATTTGGGAGTATAACTTGTCCAATATACCCAGCATCTCTTGGCTGTCTATCTGTGTATTAGTAAGGAGGCCGCAACATTTCACCCATTCCCCCTCCCCCACCCAGTCTTTTGAATGGAAAAAGCTTATACAATGAATTACAAACCTAATTTTAAAAGCTGGTTATGTTTGTTGTCAGAGTAGCCTGCTGTTTGAGCGAAAGCCATTTTGTACATTGGTCAAACCGATTGTCATATGGCTGATAAGTGATATCATAGACTCCCTACAGAGCAGAAACAGGCCCTTCAGCCCGTCGAGTCCACAATGACCCTCTGAAGAGAATCCAACTCAGATCCATCCCCGATGATATCTCTGAAACCCTGCATTTCCCATGGCTATTCCAGCTAACCTGAATATCCCTCGACACTACGGGCAATCTGTCAAAAATGCCCACCATTGAACAGTGGGAGAAAACCCATGTAGATGCAGGGAGAATGTACAAACTCCACACAGACAGTCGCTCAAGCGTGGAATCAAACCCAGGTCTCTGGCGCTGTGAGATAACAGTGCTAACCACTAAGCGACTGTGGCACTCCTAACTGTTTCGACAAAACATATTCCGTTCTGAGAATCCATACAGAATTGTGATGCAAAGCCACCATCCAGTGAGCAGAATAAATGCAAGGGAATGAGACCTGCTGGCTCAAACTCCTGGAATTCCCTCCCTAAGGACATTGTTGGGTCCACCTCCTACACTAGTTCAAGGAGGCAGCTCACCACCAAAACCAGCTCCCGAGCATCTACGGACAGGCAATCAATACTGGGCCCAGCCAGGAACACTTAAACGCTGCAAATAAATGAAACTCAGGTGATCACCCGGGAAGTTCCATCTACCTTCCAGTCCCTGGGGGTGTATCCAGGCAGTATTCACCATGATCGTACCCATCTGTTGCAGCCTGCAATCCTAACCACCGGTATCCCGAGATATATCAAGGTGAGTGCAGTTAGGACTACAGCTGATGTGAGAGGAGCCGAATTCGTTAATGACAGGCGGTGGGAATGCCGTGGTATGGCCTGTTCCTTCACATTTACGGAAGTGTGGTTCCTGTCAATATTCCCTCTATCTCCACAGCATGTGGGAGGGAATCATGATAACCCATCCAAATACCTTGTTTAATGTAATTCCGATACTCTAAACTTCAAAGATCCCCATCCTAACTTTGTCACTTGGGATAATTGGAATCCCTCGCACCAAGACCAGTGTCCCACCGAAAGTGTCCTTACAGCTGTCATTAACCCAGCCCTTGGTGAGCCGCTGTCACTCACAGTGAGACATGTTAGTGTGGGTGTTCTCCTGGAACAAAGATTTACGCTATTTGTCACTAATCCGGGATGGGACTTTTCTCCAGCAGTGAGGACCTCTGCCTTCATTTCATCATGGATGCCCATCCCTCACTGTTGTCCCTCAGGGCCTGGTGGACAAAGTCACATGGTGATTAATTTAGTTTGTTTGTCAGCATCCAGTCCGTGTATGACAGACTGTCAGTCTATCTCCTCCAAAAATGGATCTGGGTTTGAGATAGGATCAAACAGAGTGGCCTTTTTGGTGCTGCCCACCAGCTGGGTGCCTGGACTGGCTATTGTGTACGGAATAAGACCATCAGCTGTCTGACACTGTGTAGCCACAGGATTCATGGACTCTGAGTTCGGCTGTTGGTCAGGACTGGGGGGAAAAGGTGCAGTTACCTGGGAGCAAGGCAGTGGGAGTCCCCATCTGTGAGCGGGTGTGGATGTGTCAGTGTGGGGCCTGTCGCTATCTCCCGGGGAGGGGGGTGTAGAACCCCAAAGGCACACATTATCCCATTCTGGGAGGAGCCCTGGTTCTCTAGGGATTGTATTTGCTCCTGGCACCTTCTGCTAGGACCTGATGTGTGTTGCTCAGTGTTGCAAGTGTACAGGACCCATGCAGCTGCTTGGAGTTCCCTGCACTGTCCTTCCAGATTGTCCATGTAACCTTAGGCTGCTTCCCCATCCCCAGAGACCCTCCTTTCACTGGAATGGACTCCTATTGCTTTGGCCGCTTCTGTATTATGGGACACCTTGGTATACTCTTAGAGTCATAGAGTTCTACAGCATGGAGACAGGCTCTTTGGCCCAAACTGGCCCATCCACACTAACCCCGTTTCCCTGCACTTGGCCCATATCCTTCCAACACGTTCCTCTCCATGTATTTGTCCAAGTGCCTTTTAAATGTTATTAAATGTATCCTCCTCGAATACTTGCGCTGGTATTTCATTCGGTATGTGTACCACACTCTGGGTAAAAACTTTGTCCCCCAGGTTCCCTTTTAATCTTTCCCCTTTCACCTTAAACTGATGCCCTTTCGTCCTCGATTCCCCGAACCTTGAATAAAGACTGAGTGCATTCATCCTCTCCATGCCTCCCATGATCTTATACACCTCTATAAGGACACACCTCAGTCTCCTACACACTAAAGAAAATGTCCTAGCTTGTCCAACCTCTCTCTATATCTGTATAGTTGAGTTCTGGCAACATCCTTGTAAGTTTCTTCTGTACTCTTTCCAGTTTAATAACATCCTTCCTATAGCAAGGTGGGCAAAACTGAACACAATACTCCAAGTGCGGCCTCACCAACATCCTACACAACTACAACAGAACTTCCCACCTTCGATATTACATGCCATGACTGATGAAGGGACCAGTGTGCCAAAAGCCTTCTTCACTGCCCTGTGTACCTGAGTTCAGAGAGCCGTGCTCCTGGAATCCGATGTCCCTCTGTTCCACTACACTCCTTCAGGCCCTACCATTCACCATGAAACCACTGTCTTGATGTGATTTTGCAAAATGCTAGATCTCACCCTTGTCTATATTAAACTCCATTTGCCATTTCTCAGCCCAATTCCCCAGCTGATCAAGGCCCTGTTGCAATTGCTGAGAACCTTCCTCACTTATTTTATTGTAATCTGAAAACTGTCTAATCATGCCTTAAACATCTTCGTTCAAATCATTGATATAGATAACAAACAGCAATGGGCCTAGCACTGACCAGCTCAGCGGCACAATGGATCAGTGGTTAGCACTGCTGCCTCACAGCACCGTGGATCTGGGTTCAATTCCAACCTGACAGGATGCTCTGTGTGGGGTAGATCCTGTTAATGTTAGATTTCCTACAGTATGGAAGCAGGCCATTTGCCCAACCAGTCCACACCGACCTGCCGAAGAGTAACCCACCCAGAGCCATTCTCCCTACCCAATATTTACCCTTGACGAATGAAGCTAACACTATGGACAATTTAGCACGGCCAATTCATCTGACCTGTACATTTTTGGATTGTGAGAGTAAACCGGAGCACCCAGACGAAACCCACGCAGACACAGGGAGAATGTGCAAACTCCACACAGACAGTCACCCGGGCTGGGGTCGAACTCGGGTCCCTGGAGCTGCGAGGCAACAGTGCCAACCACTGAGCCACTATGCCACCCCTAACTGAGTTTGTACATTCTCCCCATGTCTGCGTGGGTTTCCTCTGGGTGCTCCTGTATCTTCCCACAACCCAAAGATGTGCAGGTTAGATAACGTGGCGATGCTCAATTGCCTATAGTGTTCATGGACGTGTATGTAAGTTGCATTAGTCAGGGGTAAATGTAGAGTAATAGGGTAGTGGATTGGGTTTGGTTGGAATAATCTTCAGAGGGCCAGTGGACTTGTTGGGATCAAGGGCCTGTTTCCACAGAGGAGGGATTCTATGAATCAATGGCCGCTAGGGCACACCTCCAGTCTGACTATTACCCTCTGCTTCCTACCATCAAGCCAAGTGTGTACCCAGTTTGCCAACCCCACCCTGGATTCCATGCGATCTAACCTTCCAGAGCAAGGTACCATGTGGAACCTTATCAAAGGCCTTACTGAAATCTGTAGAGTCTACATGTACTGGCTTGCCCTCGTCAAACTTCCTGATCACTTCATCAAAGAACGCTAACAAATTTGTGACGCATAGTCTCCCACGCACAACGCTATGCTGACTACTCCCAATTAAATGCTGTATTTCCAAATGCATGTACATCTAATCTCCCAGAAACTTCTGAAGTAACTTACTGACCACACATGTTCGGCTGACTGCTTTGTAGTTCCCAGGTTTTTGTTTGCAGCCATTCTCGAATAAGGGCACAAAATGTGCTGCCCTTCAATCTTCCAGGACCTCACCCGTGGCTAACGGTGATGCCAAAAGATCAGCCAGGGAACCCACGATTTCTTCTCTCGCCTCTTGCAGTGCTGTTGGATATATTTGGTCAGGTCCAGGAGATTTATCCACCTTCATGCATTCTAATGCATTCAACATTCCTCTCCTATGATATGGACTGTCCCAAGAGATCACCACTAACTTTGTCAAGTTCCCAAGCCTTCATGTTCTTCTCCACAGTCAATACAGAGGAGAAATAACTTCTGCGATTCTGTACATACATGTCCACTTTGGTCCTTGAAGAGTCCAATTCTCTCTCGAGTTATTCCTTTTCCTTTAATATACTTCAAGAATCTCTTTGGATTCACCAAAATCTTCTCAGCCAAAGTCATCTGCCCTCCTGATTCCCTTCTTCAGTAAACTCTTGTATCCCCTATTTATCCCCAGGGATTCCCTTGACACCAGCTTCCTACACCTGAGCCATGCCTGCTTATTTTTCTGGTTAAAGCCTCAATGTGTCTTGTCATCCAGGGTTCCTTATTCCTGCCAACCTTGCTCTTCACACTCACAGGAATGTACACATCTTGAACTGTAGCTCTCCCACATTTAAGGAACTTCCACTTTTCAGAGGTGCCTTTGCCTGCAAGCAAACTTCTCAAGTCAACCCCTGCAAGCTGCTGGCTAATTCCGTCAAAATTCGCTTTGCCCCAATATAGAACTGGCACCAATGGAACATTTTGTCTCACTCCACAATGATTACAATATTAATAGAACTATGGCCACTGGTTCCAAGCGCTCCCCCACTGTCACCTCACTCCGAACATTCTGGTTGGGTTGTTTACCTTGTTTTTAGAAATAACTGGACAACACCATCAGCATCTCAATGTTCACGTGTGAGACTTTATCTCTTCCATGTGAAGAAATGGGACCCAGAAATCTCCATTTAATCTGGCTCCCAACAAACTTCCCAGGAACAGTCCTGCCCTGGTTATCAGTCTTACCAGCTAACTACAGCAAGGCACAGAAAGGATTCAAAGTGAATCGTCACTGAAACGGTTCTCATGAAAAGATCCCAGATTAGTTTGAGAATGGACTTAGATCTGGAGGAAAGCTTCCTCAAAGTGCCACCAACTAACCCTATGGAGATTGACAGCACATAGTGTTCTCTCAATGTTGTCACAGTCAAATACACAAAGGACAGTCTTAAATATTAATACATCCATCTCACTGACCAGATCTGAGAGAGATGGGTCGGGGGGGGGGGGGGGATTGCTTTTTTGGGTGGGGATCAGTAAGGCAGGGGGACTGTTGGAAAGAGGGGGAGGGGGAGATTACTGGTTTGGGACGGGACTAGCAAAGGAGAGGCAGATTGAAGAGTTGGATGGAGATTAGTCAGGAAGGGAGTGATTTATTGTTGCGTAGGTATCATTCAGGGAGGGGGAGATTGCAGTGTTGGGTTAGGGTCAGTCACTGAAGGGGTGAGTGCAGAGTTGGGTTCGGATCAGTCAGGGAGGGTGTGAGCGCAGTGTTGCGTAGGGATCCGTCATGGAGGTGGTGAGTGCAGTGTTGGGTAGGGATCAGTCAGGGAGGGTGTGAGCGCAGTGTTGCGTAAGGAATCAGTCAGGAGGGGGAGAGTGCATTGTCGGATAGTATTAGTCAGGGAGGTGGAGATTGCAGTTTTATGTTGGGATCAATCAGGGAGGGAGAAAGTGCAGTGTTGTGTAGGGATCAGTCAGGGAGGGGGTGAGCGCAGTGTTGGTTAGGGATCGGTCAGAGAGGGGGTGATTGTCGTGTTGGTTAGGGATCAGTCGGCGAGTGGCGATTGCAGTGTTGGGTAGGGATCAGTCAGGGAAGGGACATTGCAGTATTGGGTTGGAAGTAGTCAGGGAAGGGGAGATTTCAGTGTTGGGGAGGATCAGTCAGCGAGGGGGATATTGCAGTGTTGTGTACAGTACAGTTCAGGGAGGGGTGATTGCAGTGTGGGGTAGGGAACAGACAGGGAGGGTGTGAGTGCAGTGTGGGGTAGGGAACAGTCAGGGAGGTTGTGAGTGGAGTGTTGGGTAGGGATCAGTCAGGGAAAGGGTTAGCGCAGTGTTGGGAAGGGATCACTCAGGGACGGGGAGATTGCAGTGTTGTGTAGGGATCAGTCTGAGATGGGGTGATTGCAGTGTTGGGCAAGGATCAGTCCGGGAGTGGTAGATAGCAGTGTTGGGTTGGGATCAGTCAGGGAGGGAGAAAGTGCAGTGTTGCGTAGGGATCAGTCAGGGCGGGGGAGATTGCAGTGTTGGGTAGGGATCAGTCAGGGATGGGTAAGTGCTGTGTTGGTTAGGGATCAGTCAGGGAGGGGATGAATGCACTGTTGGGTAGGGATCATTCGGGGAGAGGGCTAGCGCAGTGTTGGGAGGGATCAGTCAGGGAGGGGGAGAATGCAGTGTTGGGAAGGGATCAGTCAGGGAGGGGTGAGTGCAGTGTTGGTTAGGGATCAGTCAGGGAGGGGGAGATTGCAGTGTTGGGAAGGGATCAGTCAGGGAGGGGGTGAGTGCAGTGTTGTGGAGGGACCAGTCAGGGAGGGGGAGAGCGCACTGTTGGGTAGAGATCAGTCAAGGAGGGGGAGATTGCAGAGTTGTGTAGGGATCAGTCAGCGAGTGGGTTATTGCAGTTTTGTGGTAGGATCAGTCAGGGAGGGGGTGAGTGCAGTGTTGAGTAGTTTTAGTCAGGGAGGGGGAGATTGCAGTGTTGCATAGGGATCAGTCAGGGAGGGGGTGAGCGCAGTGTTGGGTAGGGATCAGTCAGGGAGAGGGATATTGCAGTATTGGGCTGGGATCAGTCAGGGAGGGGATGATTACAGGCTGGAGTAGCGATCAGTCAGCGAGTGGGTGATTGCAGTTTTGTGTAGGGATCAGTCAGGGAGGGGGTGAGCGCAGTGTTGGGTAGGGATCAGTCAGGGAGGGGAAGGTCGCAGTGTTGTGTTGGGATCAGTCAGGGAAGGGGCGAGTGAAGTGTTGGGTGGGGATCAGTCATGGAGAGTGAGATTACAGTGTTGGGTGGGGATCAGTCAGGGAGGGGGAGATTGCAGTGTTGGGTAGGGATCAGTGCGGGTGGGGGTGAGTGCAGTGTTGTGTAGGGATCAGTCATGGAGAGGGAGATTACAGTGTGGTGTAGGGATCAGTCGGGGGGACATTGCAGTATTGTGTAGGGATCAGTAAGTGAGTGGAAATTGCAGTGTTGGGTAGGTATCAGTCAGCGAGTGGGAGATTGCAGTGTTGGTCAAGGATCAGTCGGGGGAGATTGCAATGTTGAGTAAGGATCAGACATGGACGGATTGATTACAGTGTTGATTTCGGATCAGTCAGGGAGAGGGTGAGTGCAATGTTGGGTTGGGAGCAGTCGGGGTCTGAGTGCAGTGTTGGGTAGGGATCAGTCAGGGATGGTGTGATTGAATTGTTGGGCCGGGATCAGTCAGGGAGTGGGTGAATGCAGTGTTGGGTAGGGATCAGTCAGGGAGGGGGTGATTGCAGTGTTGGGTAGGGATCAGTAAGGGAGGGGGAGATTGCAGTGTTGGGTAGGGAAACGTCAGGAAGGGTCCGAGCGCAGTGTTGCGTAGGGATCAGTCAGTGAGGGGGCAATTGCAGTGTTGTATATGGACCAGTCAGGGAGGTGGAGATTGCAGTGTTGGATAGTGATCAGTCAGGGAGGGGGAGATGCAGTGTTGGGTAGGGATCAGTCAGGGAGGGGGAGATTGCAGTGTTGTGTGTGGACCAGTCAGGGAGGGGGTGATTGCAGTGTTGTGTAGGGGAAGAGGGAAATGATGAGGGCAAAAAGTGGACATGAGATAGCTTTGGCAAATAAGTTTAAGGAGAATCCAAAGTGTTTTTACAAATGCAAAAAGGACAAAAGTGTCACTGGGGAGTGAAAAGGGCCCATCAAAGGTCAAGACAGCCTGCACGTGGAGCAACAGGTGATGGGGAGATTCTGAACGAGTATTTCCTGTCGGGAAGGACATGGAAAATATAGAACAGGATGATGGTTTGGGAAACAGCATTGGGAAATAGATGATTTCATCTTGCAAAATGTCCATATTACAGAGGATGAGGTGCTGGATGTCTTGAAAAGATTAAAGGTGGATAAATCCCTAGGACATGATCAGGCGTACTCGAGAACTCTGTGGGAAGCTAGAGAAGTGATTGCTGGGCCTCTTGCTGAGATATTTGTATCATCATTAGTCACAGGTGAGGTGGTGGAAGACTGGAGTTTGGCAAAAGTGGTGCCACTGTTTAAGAATGGTGATAAGAATAAGCCAGGGAACTACAGTCTGGTTCACCTGACATCAGTCGTGGGCACGGTGAAGGACGGATACATGGGGGACAGGAGTTACATGTGTTTAGAAATGCACTGTCTAATTGGGGATCGTCAGCATTGCTTTGTTCGTGGGAAATCATGTCTCAAGATATTGAGTTTTTTGAAGAAGTAACAAAAGGATTGATGAGAGCAGCGCGGTGGATGTGAGTGATATGGACTTCAATAAGGTATTCGAAATGTTTCCACACGGGAGCGTGGATGGCAAGGATGGATCTCATGGAATACAGAGAAAAACAGCCATTTGGATACAGAACCGGCTCAAAGGTAGAAGACAGAGGGTGGTTGTGGAGATTTGCTTTTCAGACTGGAGGCCTGTGACCAGTGGTGTGCCATAATGATCTGTGCTGTGTCCACTACTTTCTATTAATTATATAAATGATTTGGATGTGAACATAGCAGGTATAGTTAGTAAGTTTGCAGATGACACCAAAATTGGAGGTATAGTGGACAGTGACAAATGTTACTTCACATTACAACGGGATTAGATTAGATTAGATTAGATTACAGTGTGGAAACAGGCCCTTCGGCCCAACAAGTCCACACCGACCCGCCGAAGCGAAACCCACCCCTACCCCTACATTTACCCCTTACCTAACACTACGGGCAATTTAGCATGGCCAATTCACCTGACCCTGCACATCTTTGTGACTGTGGGAAGAAACCGGAGCACCCGGAGGAAACCCACGCAGACACGGGGAGAACGTGCAAACTCCACACAGTCAGTCGCCTGAGGCGGGAATTGAACCCGGGTCTCTGACGCTGTGAGGCAGCAGTGCTAACCACTGTGCCACTGGCCCACTATCTGGATCAGTTGGGCCAATGGGCTGAAGGGTGGCAGATGGAGTTTAATTTAGATAAATGGGAGGTGCTGCATTTTGGAAAAGCAATGCTTCACCAGACTGATACACTTAATGTTAAGGTCCCACGGAGTGTTTCTGAACAAAGAGACCTTGGATTGCAGGTTCATTGTTCCTTGAAAGGAGAATTGTGGGTCGATAGGATAGTGAAGAAGGTATTTGCTGTGCTTGCGTTTACTGATCAGAGCATTGAGTAGAGGAGTTGGGAGGTCATGTTCGGCTGTACAGGACATTGGATAAGTCACTTTGGAATATTGCGTGCAATTCTTGTCTCCTCCCCATCGAAAGGATATTGTGTAAATTGAAAGGAATCAGAAAAGATTTACAAAGATGCTGCCAGGATTGGAGGATTTGAGCTACAGGAGGAGGTTAAATGGGTTGGGCCTGTTTTCCCTGGAATGTCTGAGGCTGAGGGGTACCCATATGGAGGTTTATAAAACCATGAGAGGCATAGTTAGGATTAACAGACAAGCTCTTTTCCAAGGGGAGGGGGGTGTGGGGGGGTGTAGTCCAGAACAGGAGGGCCTCGGTTCAGGGTGAGAGGGGAAAGATATAAAAGGAATGTAAGGGACAACGTTTTGATGTACAGGGTGTTGCGTATATGGAATGACCTCTCAAAGGAAGTGGTGGAGACTGGTACAATTACTGCATTTAAAAGGTTTCTGGATGGGTATACAAACAGAAAGGGTTGAAAGCGATTTGGGCCAACTGCTGGCAAATGTGACGAGATTATGTTAGGATATGTGGGTGACGGAAACAAGTTGGACACCGAAGGCCTTGTTTCTGAGCTGTACATCTCTATGACAGTAAATGTTTTCCACTGTGCATTACCAGCCATACACTTCACTGTTTCCCCTGTTTATCTTGGTCAGTTCTCCTTTCAAACACATGTCAGTGGCTTTGGTTGTGATTGTAGGGTGTGCTTTATGGTCACTTTAAAAAAACATTATCTTGCTAAATTCCACAATACTACAATTTCCCAGAGGATATCTCAGTGTGACATTACTCCCTCACTCAGCTTCATCACCCAACGGTCAATCTGAGATAGTCACTTCCCTGGCCATTTGCACAATAGTGTTATTCAAAGAAACACTGACACAAACATTCAAAGAGGTGTTCGGAGAACATCACTTTTGCCGTGACTGTCCCAGATTATACAAAGACTGAAGTCTCCCAAAATTTTCACAGTGCCTTTGCATTACACAGGAATTCATTGGAATGTGAAACAGGGTTGAGCAATGAAATTCTGTCAGGCAGCCTAAAAACTGTTCTCCTGCTTGTGTTTTTGACACGTGTTACCCAGAATCTGCATTCAGGCTGATTCAGCTGCATCACCTGAGGCCAAATGCTTTCTCTGTACTGACTTTGTTCCCCATTACTGTCAGGGTTACCCATCCTGCATTCCCTGAGACCCCTCAACGAAGTGTACACTACAATATTTATGTTCCCCGTTTTGTTCACCCTGTCACCACTAAATCTTATTTATCTCTGTGCCACAGTCCATCCACCTTATTGCAGAGACTTTGTCCATTCCAAAAAAAGAACATTACGATTGATTCTTTCCTTAATTTCTTGCCACAGTCCAATTCACTGATGGACAGTTTCAGTTACACTCTGTCTCTTCCTGTTCCTTTCTGCTTGTCTCCAGCTATATCGTCATTTTCTGTTTGGATTTGGAAAGCTCCTTTCACCTGAACTCTCTGCATCCTCTCTGTCAGTTTAAAGCACTGTATGTAAGCCGTGACTGGCCAGGACATTGCTCCTAGGAGTGTTGTTTTAATTCTCTCATGAAATATTACTGTCTCTGGCTGGGCAGTGTGTATTTCCCACCGCTAGCTGCCCTTGAGCTGAGTGGCTTCTTGGATCGTTTCAGGGGGCAGTTGAGAGTCAACCCCATTGCTCTGGGTTTGGATCAAATGCAATCCAGACCCGCTGCCTATAAATGATTTCCTTCCTGAAAGGATATTAGCCAGTTAGATGGGTATACTGGACACTGGCATTAACTTCTGGATGAACAGTCGGGTGAGAATAGCACGAGGCCATCACCTGTCCCACTCGTAGCTCAACCGTCAGTGAGTTCTCATCCCAGTGCACCATGAATCACAACCCTTTCATCATGACCATTGTGTGATCCTGATACCTTCCCGCATTCTGGTGATATCACTCAGTATCTCTCCATGTGGTATCCCTCACTGTGTGGGTCTAATTGTTGCCTCTGTCAATGTCTCTCCCTCTTACAGCTACTCCAGGTCCTGGGCCAACAGACATTTCCAATCCGGAGAGACGCAACAGCACAGGCCAGGGATGGAGACTGGGATTTTCCAGATCTCTGTGGGACTCAGTGCCCTCCTCCATGTGTAACCCTCACTGCATCAGTTTATTTTCCCAATCTGTCTATTTCTCTGTCTCCTGTAGGTACTCAGGCTGTTCCTGTCTCAGCCGAATTCCTCACTCCTGACTCGTCCATAACCACATCAAAGATGCTTGGTCAGCCCGAGAGAGAGAGAGAGAGGAGATCTGGAGCCTTCAGTAAATCCTGCAACCGGTAAGATCACTCACAGTAAAAAGCACAGGGAGGCCTTCTGTATTCAGACCCAGAAGACAGGACATAGAATACAGAGCTAGGCAAGGGACAGCAACATTCTAGGCTTCATTCCCACCACGTTGTGAGGGTCCTGCTCTCATCTCCATTTTTCTGGTCCTCCCTGAGACACCTCTCTCTCTCTCTCTCTCTCTCTCTCTCTGACTCTCTGTTTCTCTTTCTCTATCCCCTGTTTCAACCCCTCACTCTCTATCGCTCACCCCATTCTCATTCTCTCTCATGCCACCACACTCTTTCTATTTCTCTCTTCCCGTCACTCACTCTCGCTTCCACTCCCTCATACACGCTCCGCCACATCCCTCTCTCTCACCTGACTCTCTCTCTCACCCGCGTGCCTCGCCCTCCTGGCCCTCTCTCCCCGTGTCTCCCTCTATCTCTCCCTGTCTCGCTCTCCCCTATCTATCTATCTTCTCTCTCTCGTCCCCTTTTCACACTCTCTCTCTCGCACTCTCAGACTCACTCACTCATTTCCATCCCCTCTCTCACTCACACTTGCACATCTCCCTCACTCACTCACGTCCCTCTCTCGCCCGTCTCCCTTGCTCGCACATCTCTCTCCCCCTCTTTCATCCCTCACACTCTCTCTCCCCTCTCTCATTTTCTCCCCTTCTCTCTGATCCTCTCTCTGCCCCCTCTCTCGACACCCTTCTCTTGACACCTTTCTCTCAACACTCTTCTCTCCACCCTCCTCTCTCTGCCCCCTCTAAATACACACCCTCTCTACCCCCTCTCTCTATCCCCCCTCTCTACACCATCTCTCCCTCCTCTCTCTTCTCTCTCTAACCATCTCTCTCGACTCCCTCTCTCTACCCCTCTCTCTAATCCCTCTCTCTCCCCACTCCCTAGCCACTATCTCTACCATCCTCTCATTACACTCTCTCTCTGCCCCCTCTCTTTATCCTCTTTCCACCCCCTCTTTCCACACCCCTTTCTTCCCACCCCTCTCTCTTTCTGCTCCCTCTCTCTACCCCCTCTTCTCCAGCTGCTCTCTCCACCCCATCTCTCCATCCCCCTCTCTCCACCCTCCTCTCTCCAATCCCTACTCTCCACCCACTCTCTCCACCTCCTGTCTCGACCCTCCTCTCTCCGCCCCCTCTCTCCACCCCCCTCTCCAACCCCATTCTCCACACCCCTCTCGACCCCCTCTCTCCACACCCCTTTCTCCACCCTCCTCTCTCCACACCCCTCTCTCCATACCCTCTCTCTTTCTGCTCCCTCTCTCTATCCCCTCTCTCTCCAGCCCCTCTCTCCACCCCCTCTCTCCATCCCCCTCTCTCCACCTTCCTCTCTCCATCCCCCTCTCTCCACCCCCTCTCTCCACCCGCTCTCTCCAATCCCTACTCTCAGCCCCCTCTCTCCACCCTCCTCTCTCCACCCCACTCTCCACACCCCTCTCTCTGCCCTCTCTCCACGCCCCTATCTCCACGCCCCTCTCTCCACCCTCCTCTCTCCACCCTCCACTCTCTACCCCCGTCTCTCCACGCTCCACTCTCCACCCCTCTCTCCACACCCATCCTTCCACCCTGATCTCTCCACCCTCCGCTCTCCACCATCCAGTCTCTACCCCCTCTCTCCTTGCCCCTCTCTCCAGACCCTCTCTCCACCTGCCTCTCTCCACCCACTCTCTCCTTCCGCGTTTCTCCAACGCCCCTCTCTCCACCCTCCACTCTCCACCCTCCTCTCTCCACCATCCTCTCTCCACCCCTTCTCTCCACCCCACTCTCTCTACACTCCTCTCTTCAACCCCCTCTCTCCACCTCCTTTCTCCTGCCCCTCTCTCCACCCCCTCTCTCCAACCCCTTCTCAACCTTCTCTCCATCCTCTGCTCTCCACCCTCCACTCTCTAACCTCTCTCTCTCCATGCCCCTCTCTCCATCCGTCTCTCTCCACCCACTCCCTCCTCTCGCCTCTCTCCAACCCCCACTCTCCACCCCACTCTCTCCACACTCCTCTCTCCAGGCCCTCTCTGCACTCCCTCTCTCCGCCCCCTCTCTTCAGCCCCTCTCTCCGCACCCTCTCTACAACACCGCTCTCCATCCCCTCTCTCCACAACCCTCACTCCACCCTCATCTCTTCAACCCCCTCTCTCCACCCCCTCTCTCCAGCCCCTGTCTCCACCCCCTCCCTCCACACCCTCTCTCCAACCCCGCTCTCCATCCCTCTGTCCACACCCCTCTCTCCACCCTCATCTCTTCAACCGCCTCTCTCCACCCCCTCTCTCCAGCCCCTCTCTCCACCCCCTCTCTCCAAACCCATTCTCCACCCCCTCTCCAGCCCCTCTCTCCACTCTCCTCTCTCCACCCCCTTTCTCAATCACTCTCTCTCCCACCTCTCTCTCCGTTTGTCTCTCTCCCCCTCTCTCTCCACTCTCTCTCCACCTCCCTTTCTCCACCCCCTCTCTCCACATCCTCTCTCCTCCCTCCTCTCTCCACCCACCTCTCTACACCCGCCTCTCTTCACCCTCCTCTCTCTACCCCCACTCTATACCCCAACTCTCTAACCCCCCTCTAAAACCTCCTCTCTTAACCCTCCTCTCTCTACCCCCTCTCTACCCTGCTTTCTCTACTCCGCGCTCTCTACCCCCTCGCTCTACACACTCTCTCTCTTTCCCTCTCTACCCTGCTCTCTCCCGCTCTCTACCCCCTTCTCTCTCCACCCCTCTTTTTGCCTCCTCTCCCTACACCCACATCTCTCCACCTCTCTCTCCACCCCTCTCTCTCCCGCCACTCTCTCCCTTCTCTCTCCCCTCTATCCCCCTCTCTCTTCCCCCTCTCTCCACCCCCTCACCTCTCTCTCCTTTGTTTCACCCTTCTCTCTCTACTAATCTTTACACCCCTCCATCGAACCCCGTCTACCCACTCACTCAACCCCCCTCTGTCCCTTCTATATCTCTCTACTCCATCTCTCTCCAATCCATCTCTCTCTAATCCATCGTTCTCTAACCCCTCTCTCTCCCCTACCTGTCCCCTCTCTCTCCGCAAGTCTCCTCGACCTCTCCCCTACCTCCCCCCTACGACGCCCCCTACATCTCCTCAAATCTTCCCTTACATCTACCCCACTCTCTCCTACCACTCCCCTTCCTCTTGCCCTACCTCTTCCCCGACCTCTCCCCTCTCTCTCCCCGTCTCTCTCAACTCCAGTCTCTCAAACCCCTCTCTCACCCTCTTGTTCTCCATATCTCACTCTCCCCCTCTCTCCCCGTCTCTCTCTTTCCTCCTCTACCTACCCCTCTCTCTACGCCCATTCTGTCCACACTCTCTCACCCCCTCTCTCTATCCCCACTCTCTGTCCCCCTCACTCTGTCCCCCTCTCTCTGACCCCCTCTGTCTGTCTCCCTCTCTCTCTGTCGAAATTCTCTCAGTCCCTCTCTCTTTGCCCGCTCTCTCTCTCTGTCCCCCTCTATCCCCTCTCTCTGTCCCCCTCTCTCTGTCCCCCACTCTCTGTCCTCCGCCCTCTGACCCCTCTCTCTCCCCTTCTCTCTCTCTCCCCTCTCTCTCTGGCACCACTCATTCTCTCTCCCACCTGTATATCCCCTCTCCCTCCACCTCTCTCTCTCCACCTCTGTCTCTCCCAACTTCTCTGCCCCATCTCTCTTTCCATCCTCTCTATCCCCCTCTCTCTGTCCCCCTCACTCTGTCCTTCTCTCTGTCTTCCTCTCTCTGCTCCCTCTTTCTTTCCCCCTCTCTCTGCCCCCTCTCTCTGTCCACCCTCTCTCTGACCCCCCTCTCTCTCTGTCCCCCTCTGTCCTTCCTCTCTCTGTCCCACTCGTTATGTCTCCCGCTCTAAGTCCCCCTCGCTCTGTCCCCCGCTCAGTGTCCACCCTCTGTCACCCGCCTCTCTGTCACCACCTCTCTGTCACTCCCCTCTCTGTCCCGCTCTCTCTTATCCAGCCTCTGTCCCCCCCTCTCTCTTCCCCCTGTCTCTCCCCCTCACTCTGTCCCTCTCTCTGTCCCCCTCTTTCTTTTCCCCTCTCTCTGTCCCCCCTCTCGCCACCCCTCAATCTCTCCCTCTCACTCACCCCTCCCACTCACCCCTCTCTCCCCACCTCTCTCCCCGCACACGCTGCCCCCTCTCTCTGCCCCTCTCCTCTATGTCCCTCTCCACTCTGTTCCCCTCTCTCTGTGCCCCATCTCACTGTCCCTCTGTCTGTAACCCCTCTCACTCTCCCCCTCTCTCTCCTGCTCTACCCATCTCACTACCCCCTCTCTCTCCCATCTCTCTCTGCCCCCTCTCTCTGTCCCCCTCTCTCTGTCCCCTGTTTCTGTCCCCCTCTCTCTGTCCACTGTTTCTGTCCCCCTCTCTCCGTCCCCTGTTTCTGTCCCCCTCTCTTTGTCCCCTTGTCTCTGCCCCCACACTCTTTGACTCCATCACTCTGTCCCACACTCTCTCCCCCTCTCTCTCCCACCTCTCTACCCCCTCACTCCCCCCTCTCTATCCCACCTCTCTCTGGCCCCCTCTCTCTGTACCCCTCTCTCTGTCCCGTCTTTCTCTCACCCTCTCTCTGTCCTCCTCTTTCTGGCCTCCGTGCTGCCCCCTCGCTCTGTCCCCTCGCTCTATGTCCCCAGCTCTCTGTCCCTCTCTCTCTGTCACACTCTCTCTGACTACTCTCTCTGATCCACACTCTCTGTCACTCCTTTCTCTCTCTCTCTCCCTCTCGCTCTCTCCCCATCTCTCTGCCTCTTCTCTCTCTGCCCTCTCTCCTCCTCACTCCACCCTCTGATTCCCCCTCTCTCTTCCCCCACTCTCTGTTCCTTGTCTCTCTGTCGCCCCTCTGTCTGTTCTCCCTCTCGCTGTCCCCCTCTCTCTGTTCCCCCTCTCTCTGTCCCTCCTCTCTCTTTCCGCCTGTCTCTCCCCTTTCTCTCTCCCTCTCTCTATCCCCTTCTTTCTATCCCCACTCTATCTATCCCCCCTCTCTATGTCCCCTCTCCCTGTCCCCCTCTTTCTATTCCCCTCTCTCTGTTACCCCAACTGTCCCCCTCTGTCTTTCCCCCTCGCTCTGTCCGCCACTGTCAGTCGCCCCGTCTCTCTCTCCACCTCTCACTCCCCCCTCTCTCTCCCTACCTTTCTCCCTCTCGCTCTGTCCCCCACTATCTGTCACCCGTCTCTCTTTCCCCACTCTCTGTCTCCCACTCTCAATGCCCCTTTCTCTACCCACCTCTACACCGCCCACACTGTCCCCCTCTCTCTGTCCCCTCCCTCTGTCCTCCTCCTATCTGTCTCCCTCCTCACTGTCCCCGTCCTCTTTGTTACCCTCCCTCTGTTCCCCTCTCTCAGTCGACCTTTCTCTGTCTCCTTCACTCTGTACCACCTTTCTCTGTGTCCTCTCTCTCCCCCTCTCTCTAGAACCTCTCTCTCCCCATCTCACTCCCCATCTCTCTGTCCCCCCTCTCTCCCCTCTCTGTCCATTCTCTCTTACCCTCTCTCGCCCAACTCTCTCTCCCCTTTCTCTCCCTCTCTCTCGCACTCTCTCTCTCCCCCCTCACTCCCCCCTCACCACCCCTCTCTGTCCCCCTCTCTCTCTGTCCCCCCTCAATCTGTCCCACTCACTCTGTCCCCCTCGCTCTGGCCCCCTCTCTGTCCCTTCACTCTATCTCCCTCTCTCTCCCCTGTCTATCCACCTCTCTCTCTCTCCCCATCTCTTTCTACACCCTCTCTCTCCCTATCTCACTCCCCATCTCCCCATCTGTCTGTTCTCCTGTCAGTTACCCCATTTCTCTCTCCCCGTCTCTCCCTGCTCTCCCCGTCTCATTACCCCCTCGCTATCCCACCTATCTCTGCCCCTCTCTTTGTCCCCCTCTCTTTGTCCCCTTTGTCTCTGTCCCCACTCTCTGACTCCATCGCTCTGTCCCCGACTCTCTCGCCCTCTCTCTTCCCCCATCTCTCCCCCCTCACTCCCCCCTCTCTATCCCACCTCTCTCTGTCAACCCTCTTTCTCTGGCCCCCTCTCTCTGTCCCTCACTATCTGTCCCCCACTTTCTCTCACACTCTCTCTGCACCCTCTCTCTATCCTCCTCTCTCTGCCCCCTCGCGCTGACCCCTCGCGCTGACCCCTCGCTCTGTCCCCTCTCTCTATGTCCCCTGCTCTCTGTCCCTCTCTCTCTGTCCCCCTCTCACTGTCACCCGCTCTCTGCCCCCGCTCTCTGTCCCTCTCTCTGTAGCACTCTCTGACGACTCTATCTGACCCACACTCTCTGTCACCCCTTTCTCTCTCTCCCCCTCTCGCTCTCACCCATCTCTCTGCCCCTTCTCTCTCCGCCCTCTCTCCCCCTCACTTCACCGTCTCACTCCCTCCTCTCGCTCCGTCCCTCTCTCTCTGCCCCATCTCTCTGTCCCACTTGCTCTGTCGCCCCTCTCTGTGTTCCCCCTCTCGCTGTTCTCTCTCTGTGTTCCCCCCTCTCTGTCCCTCCTCTCTCTTCACCCTCTCTCTCTCACTCTCTCTCCCCGCTCTCTCTCCCCCTCACTCCGCCTCTCTCTCCACTTTCTCTCTTCCTCTCTCTATCCCCCTTTTTTCTATCCCCACTCTCTCTGTTACCCCAACTGTCCCCCGCTCTCTCTCCCCCACTCTCTGTCCCCATGCTCTGTCCCCCTCGCTCTGACCTCCTCGCTCTGTCCCCCACTGTCAGTCCCCCTCTCTCTTTCCCCCTCTCTCTCCACATCTCACTCCCCCCTCTCACTCACCCTCTCTATCCCCACCTCTCACTCCCCCCTCACTCCCCCCTCTCTCCAACTCTCACTCCCTCCTCTCAATTCCCCTCTCTCTCCCCACCTCTACACCACTCACGTTGTCCTCTTCTCTCTGACCCTTTCCTCCGTCCCCCTCCTCTCTGTCACCCTCCTCACTGCCCCCTCCTCTTTGTTACCATCCCTCTGTTCCACTCTCTCAGTCGACCCTCTCTCTACCCCATTCTCTCTGTCCCACCTTTCTCTGTCCCCCTCTCTGTCCCACTCTCTCTGTCCACCCCTCTCTCTGTCCAATCTCTCTTCCCCCCCTCTCTACACACTCTCTCTCTCTCCCCATTTGACTCCCCATCTCTCTCTCCCCATCTCTCTGTCCCCCTCTCTCTCCCCTCTCTCTGTCCATTCTCTTTCCCCCCGGCCCCCCCTCTCGCCCGGTCTCTTTCTCCCCTTTCTCTCCCACTCTCTCTCTCCCCCCCTCTCCCCCTCACTGCCCCCTCACTCCCCCCCGCTGTCCCCCTTTCTCTCTGTCCACCCATCTGTCCCACTCGCTCTGTGCCCCCCTCTCTGTCCACGCTCTCTCTCTCTGTCCCCCTCTATCTGTCCCCATCGCTCTGTCACCCTCGCTCTGACCCCCTCCTCTCTGTTCCCCTTTCTCTCGGTCACCCGCTCGATCTGTCCCCCTAGCTCTGTACCCTCTCTCTCGCCACCGTCCCTTCTCTCTATCCCTCTCTCTCTACACCCTCTCTCTCCCCATCTTACTCCCTATCTCTCCCCATCTCTCTGTCCCCTGTCTGTAACCCGTCTCTCTCTCCCCCTCACTCCTCGCTCTCCCCGTCTCACTACCCACTCGCTATCCCAACTCTCTCTGCCCCCTCTCTCTGCCCCCCTCTCTCTCTGTCCCCTTGTCTCTGTCCCCACTCTCTCTGACTCCATCACTCTGTCTTCACTCTCTCCCCCTCTCTCCCCCTCACTCCCCACTCTCTATCCCAACTCTCTTTGTCAACCCCCTCTCTCTGGCCCGCACTCTCTGTCCTCCTCTTTCTCTCACCCTCTCTCTGCACCCTCTCTATGTCCCCCTCTCTGCCCCCTCGCGCTGTCCCCCTCGCTCTATCCCCCTTTCTCTATGTCCCCTGCTTTCTGTCTCCTGCTCTCTGTCCCCCGCTCTCTGTCCCAGCCTCTCTGTCCCACTCTCTCTGACTACTGTCTATGACCCACACTGTCTGTCACTCCTTTCTCTATCTCCCCCTCTCGTTCTCTCCCCATCTCTCTGCCCCTTCTCTCTCCGCCGTCTCTCCCCTTCACTCCACACTCTCTCTCCCCCCTCTCTCCCCCACTCTCTGTCTGCCCCCTATCTGCCCACTCTCTCTGTCCCACTTGCTCTGTTCCCCATCTCTCTGTCGCCCCTCTCTCTGTCCCCCGTCTCGCTGCCCCCCTCTCTCTGTCCCCGCTCTCTCTGTCCCTCCTCTCTCTTCCTCCTCTCTCTCCCCCCTCTCTCTCCCTCTCTCCCCGCTCTCTCTCCCTCTCTCCCCGCTCTCTCACCCCCTCTCTCCACCTCGCTCTCCCCTTTCTCACTCCCTCTCTCTATCCCCCTTCTCTCCATCCCAACTCTCTCTATTTACCCTCTCTCTATCCCCCTTTCCCTTTCACCCTCTCCCTGTCCCCCTCTATTCGTTCCCCTCTCTCTGTTCCCCCAACTGTCCCCCGCTCTCTATCCACCGCTCTCTGTCCCCGCGCTCTGTCCCCCTCTCTCTGTCCCCCTCTCTCTGTCCCCCACTGTTAGACTCCCTCTCTCTTCCCCCTCTCTCCCCACCTCTCCACACCACTCACGCTGTCCCCACTCTCTGCCCCCCTCCCTCCGTCCCCCTCCTCTCTGTCCCCCTCCTCTTTGTTCCCCTCCCTCTCCCCCCTCTCTCAGTCTACCCTCTCTCTGTCCCCATTCTTTCTGTCCCACCTCTCTCTGTCCCCCTCTCTCTCCTCCCTCTCTCTGTACACCCCTCTCTGTCCCCCCTCTCTCCCCCTTCTCTCTCTACTCTCCATCTCTCTCCCCATCTCTCTGTCCCCATCTCTCTCTCCTCTTTCTGTCCCTTCTCTCTCACCCTGTCTCTCCCCCTCTCTCGCCCCGTCTCTCTCCCCTTTCTCTTCCTCTCTCACCCCCTCTCTCCCACTCGCTCTGTTCCATACTGTAAGTCCCCCCTCGCTCTTTCCCCCTCCCTCTCCCCACCTCTCTCCCTCTCGCTCTGTCCCCCACTGTCTGTCACCCCTCTCTCTTTCCCCACTCTCTGTCTCCCCCTCTCAATTCCCCCTCTTTCTCCCCACCTCTACACCACTCACGCTGGCCCCACTCTCTGTCCCCCTCCGTCCGTCCCCCTCCTCTTTGTTCCCCTCCCTCTGTCCCCCTCTCTCAATCGACCCTCTCTCGATTCCCATTCTCTGTCCCCCTCTCTGTCCCCTTCTCTCTGTCCACCTCTCTCTACTCCCCATCTCTCTCCCCTCTCTCTGTCCCTTCTCTCTCACACTCTCTCCCCCCTCTCTCGCCCCGTCTCTCTCTCCCCTTTCTCCCCCTCTCTCCGAACTACCCCCTCACTCCTCCTCTCTCTGTCTCCCTCTCTCTCTGTCCCCCCTCTATCTGTCCCACTCTCTCTGACCCCCTCTCCGTCCCCCTCTCTGTCTCCCATCTCTCTGTCCCCTTCTCTATGTCCTCCCTCTTATCCCCCTCTCTCTGTCCCCCTTATCTCTGTCCCTCTCTCTATGTCGCCCTCTGTCCCCCAATCTCTGACCCCTCTCTCTTTCATGGCCTCTCTCTCACCCTTTCTCTGTCCCCCTTTATCTGTCCCCCGCTCTCTGTCCCCCGCTCTCTGATCCCTCGCTCTGTCCGCCTCGCTTTGTCCCACTCTCTGTCCACCGTATATGTCCCCCGCTCGCTGTCCCTCTCTCTGCCCCCTCTCTCTGTCCTTCTCGCTCTATCCCCCGCTCTCTGTCCCCTGCTCTCTGTCACTGTCTCTCTGACCCCGCTCTGTCCCCCACTCTCTGCCCACCCTCTCTCTCCCACCTCTCGCTCTCTCCCCATCTCTCTCCCCTTCTCTCTCCCCCTCATTCGCTCCTCTCACTTCCCCCTCTCTCTCCCCCTCTCTCTCCCCTCTCGCTGACACCTCTCTTTGTTCGCCACCTCTCTCTTCCCCTCTCTCTGTCCCCCTCTCTCTGTTTCCCCTCTCTCTCCATCTCTCTCTCCCCGTCTCTCCCCCACTCTCTCCTTGCTCTCTCTCAAAATCCCCTCTCCCCCTCTCTCCCCCTCTCTCTCCCTCCTCTCTCTCCCCCTCTTTCTTACCACTCTCTGCCCCCGCTCTCGTGCCCCGCACCCCTCTCTGTCCCCTTCTCACTCTGCCTCTCTCTCCCCCACCTCTCTCTGCCCACCTCTCCCTGTACCCCATCTCTTGGTCCACCTCTCTCTGTCCCCCGCTGTCTGTACCTGCTCTCTCTGTTCCTCTCTCTGTGTATCCCTCTATCTGTCACCATCCCTCTGTCCCCTCTCTCTGTGTCCCTCTCTCTATCCCCCGTTCTCTGTTCACCGTCTCTCTGTCTCCCTCTCACGGTCGACCCTCTCTCTGTCCCCCCACCCACTCTGTTCCCCCCTCTCTCCGCACCACAATCTATCTGTCCCCCACTCTCTGGCCCCCTCTCACTGTTCCCCTCTCTCTCTGTCCACCCTCTCTGTTGCCAACTCTCTGACCCCCTCTCACTGCCCCTCTCTCTCTGTCACTGTCTCTCTGCCCCCCACTTTCTGTCCCCTCCCTCTCATTGCTGCCCTCTCCGTGCCCCCGTCTCTGTCCCACCCACTCTCTGCCCCTCTCTGTCGCTCCTCGCTCTGCCCCCTCTCTCTATGTCCCCCTCTCTGGCCCTCTCTCTCTGTCCCTCTGTATCTGTCCACCGCTCTCTGTCCCCCCTCTCTCTCTACCCCTCTCTCTGTCCCCCTCTCTCTGTCCCCCACTCTCTCCCCGCGCTCTCTCTCAATCCCCACTCTCTGTTCCCCCGCTGTCTGTCCTCCCTCTCTGTCTGCCCGCTCTCTCACCCCCACTCTCTGTCCCCCTCTCTGTCGACTCTCTCTCTATCCCCCTTCTCTCTGTCCACCTTTCTTTCTCCCACCTCTCTCTCTGTCCCCGTCTCTCTGTCCCCTATTTCTGTGCCCCCTTTCTCTGTCACTCCTCTCTCTCTGTCCCTCTCTCTTTCCCCAACTCATTCCCCATCTCTCTCTCAACTCTCTCTGTTTCCTCTCTCGCTGTCCCTCTCCATCTGTCCCTTCTTTCTCTCCACCTCTCTCTCTCCACTCTGTCTTTCACCCCTCTCTCTCACACGATCACTGTCCCTCTCACTGTCCCCTCTCTGTCCCACCTCTCTCTGTTCCCCCTCTCTCTGTCACCCGCTCTCTGTCCCCTTCGCTCTGTCCCCCACGCTCTGACCCTCTCTCTGTCCCTCACTCTCTGTCCCCAACTCTCTGACCCCCTCTCTGCCCACTTTCTCTGACACCCTCTCTCTGACCCCCTCTCTCTGCCCCCCTCTCTCTGTCCCCACTCGCTGTCCCCTCCCTCTCTCTGTTCCCCTCACTGTGCCACCGTCACTGTCCACCCACTCTATGTCCCCCACTCTCTGAACCCCACTTTCTGTCCCCCTCTCTCTCTGTCCCCCACCCTCTCTGTCCTCCCTCTCTCTGGCCCCCTTCTCTACGTCCCTATCTCTCTGTCCACCTCTCTCTGCCCACCCTCACTGTCCACGTCTCTCTGCCCACCCTCTCTCTGTCACCCTCTCTCTGTCCCCATCTCTCTATTCCCATCTCTGTTCCTCTCTCTCTTTTCACCCTCTCTCTGTCGCCGCTCTATGTCCCACCTCTCTCTGTCCCCACTCTCCCTGTCCTTCTGTTTCTGTCCCCTCGCTCTGTCCCCCCTCTGTCCGCTCTCTCTCTCACCCTCACTGTCTGTCACCTCCACTCGGTCTCCCTCTCTCTGTCGACCCTCTCTGTCCTCCCCTCAGTGTTCACCTCTCTCTCAATTCCCACTCTCTGTTCCCCCGCTCTCTGTCCCCTTCTCTCTGTCACCTATGGCTTTCCCCGCTTTCTCTGTCCCTCCTCTCTCTCTGACCCTCTCTCACTCCCCATCTCACTCCCCATCTCTCTCCCCTATCTCTGTTCCCCCCGTCTCTCTGTCCCTTCTCTCTCTCCCCCTCACTATCCCCTCTGTCTTTCACTCCTCTCTCTCCCCCTCTTTCCCCTCTCACTCCTCCTCTCTCTGCCCCCCCTCTCTGTCCCCCTCTCTCTCCGTTCCCCCCTTTCTCTGTACCCTGCTCTCTCTCTCCCTCGCTCTGTCCCGCTCGCTGTGACCCTCTCTCTCTGTCCCCCACTCTCTGTTCCCTATCTCTGACCACCTCTCTCTCTGTCCATCTCTCTCTGTGCCCCCGTCTCTGTCCCCCTCTCTCTGACGCCCCTCTCACTGTCTCCCCTCTCTCTGTCCTCCCCTCTCTGTCCCCCTCTCTCGGCCCCCACCCTCTCTGTCCTCACTCTCTCTATCACCCCTCACTCTGTCCCTATCTCTCTGTCCAGCTCTCTCTGCCCCAGCCCCTGTCCAACTCTCTCTACCCACCCTCTCTGTCCCCTCTCTCTCTCTCCCCCCTCTCTGCCCCCTCTCTCTGTCCCCATCTCTCTTTACCCGTCTCTGTCCCCCGGCTCTCTGTCGCCCCTCCCTGTCACCCCCGTCCCCATCTCTGTCCCCCATTTGTCTGTCCCCCTCTCTGCTCTCCACTCTCTGTCCCCCCTCTCTCTGTCCACTGCTCTCTGTCCCCGTCTCTCTGTCCCCCCCTCTTTCCCCCATTCTCTGTCCACATCTCTCAGTCCCCCATCTCTCTGTCCCTTCTCTCTGTCCCCCTCTCTCTCTGTGTTCCCCTTCTCTCTGTCGCCCCTCTCTGTCCTCCCCTCTACCTGTGCCCACTCTCTCCGTCCCTCTGTCTCGGTCTCCCTGTGCCTGTACCCCACTCTCTGTCCGCGCTCTATCTCAATCCCCACTCTCTGTTCCCCCTCTCTCTGTCCCCACCTCTCTGTCCGCCCTCTCTCGTACCCTCACTCTCTGGACCCCTCTCTGTCCCACTATCTCCGCCCCCCTTTCTCTGTCTCTCCTCCCTCTCTGCCCCCTCTGTCTCCACATCTCACTCTCCATCTTTTTCCCCACTCTCTCTGTTTCACCCCTATCTGTCCCTCTCCCTCTGTCCCTTCCCTCTCTCCCCCTCACTCTCCCCACTCTGTCTTTCACCCCTCTCTCTCCCACACTCTCTCCCCCACTCTCTCCCTCTCACTTGCCCCTCTCTCTGTCCCCCCTCGCTGTCTGTTCCCCCTCTCTCTGTCCCCCGTTCGCTGTCCCCCTCACTCTGTCCCCCTCTCTCAGTCCCCGCTCGCTGTCCCCTCCCTCACTCTTTTCCTCTCACTGTGCCACCCTCACTGTCCACCAACTCTCTGTTCCCCCTCTATCTGTCCCCCACCCTCTCTGTCCTCCCTCTCTCTGGCCCCCTCCTCTATGTCCCCATCTCTCTGTCCGGCTCTCCCTGCACCCCTCTCTATCCACCTCTCTCTCTGCCCCCTCTCTCTGTCCCCATCCCTCTGTCCCCCCCCCTTCCCCTCTCTCTCTTTCCCCCATCTTTCTGTCGCCCCTCTCGGTCCTCCACTCTCTGTCCTCACTCTCTCTGTCCGCGCTCTCTCTGTCCCCTCTCTCTCTGTCCCCACTCACTGTCCCCTCCCTCTCTCTGTTCGCCTCACTTTGCTACCGTCTCTGTCCACCCACTCTCTGTCCCCCCTCTCTCTCTGTCGCCCCTCTCTCTGTCCCCCCTCTCTCTGTACCCCCCTCTCTGTCCCTCTCTCTCTCTCCCCCACCCTCTCTGTCCTCCCTCGCTCTGGCCCTCTTCTCTATGTCCCCACCTCTCTGTCCGGCTCTCTCTGCCCCCCCTCTCTATCCATCTCTCTCTGCCCTCTCTCTGTCTCGTTCCCTCTGTCCCCATCTCTCTGTCCCCCTCTCTCTCCCCCTCTCTCTCTCTGTCCCTCTCTCTCTGTCGCACCTCTCTGTCACCCCTCTCTCTGTCCCCACTCTCTCTGTCCTTCTGTTTCTGTCCCCCTCTCTCTGTCCCCCCTCTCTCTTTCCCCGCTCTCTCACTGTCCCCTCTCTCTTTCCCCTCTCTTTCTTTGTCCCCCTCTCTCTCTGTTCGCCCTCTCTCTCACCCCCACTCTCTGTCACCCCCCTCTGTCCCCCTCTCTCTGACGACCCTCTCTCTGTCCCCACCCTCTGTACACCTCTCACTGTCCCGCCTCGGCCTGTCCCCTTCTCTCTGTTCCCATGTCTTTCCCCCCTTTCTCCGTCACCCAATCTCTCTGCCCCCTCTCTCCCCATCTCACTCCCAATCTCTCTCCCTCTCTCTCTGTTCCCCCTCTCTCTGTCCCTCTCTCTCTGTCCCTTCTCTCTCTCCCCCTCTGTCTTTCACCCCTCTCTCTCCCCCTCTCTTTCCCCCTTTCACTCCTCCTCTCGCTGTCCCCCTCTCTTTGTCCCCCTCTCTCTGTGTCCCCTTTCTCTGTCCCCCGCTCTCTGTCCCCCTCTCTCTGACTCCCTCCTCTCTGTCCCTCTCTCTTTGTCCTCCTCTCTGGCCCCCGTCTCTGTCACCCCCACTCATTCTCTCCGGTCTCTCTGCTCCCCCCTCTCTATCTCCTCTCTGTGTCCCTCACCCTCTCTGTCGTCTCTCCCTCTATCACCCCTCTCTATGTCCCGATCTCTCTTTCTGGGTCTCTCTGCCAACGCCCCCCACCCCCTTCCCCGTCCACCGCTCTCTGCTCACCCTCTCATTGTCCCCATCTCTCTGTCCACCTCTCTCTGTCCCTCCTCTTTGTCCCCCTCTCTCTGCGCACTCTCTCTGTCACCCCTCTCTCTTTCCCCCACTCTCAGTCCCCTCCCTCTGTCCACCTCTTTCTGTCGCCCTCTGTCCCCAATTGTCTGTCCCTATCTCTCAGTCACCCATCTCTCTGTCCCCCATCTCTGTCCCCCTCTTTCTCTGTGTCCCCTTCTCTCTTTCGCCCCTCTCTGACCACCCCTCTCTCTGTCCCCCTCTCTTCCCCATCTCACTCCCCATCTCTCTCCCAACTCTCTGTTTTCTCTCTAGCTGTCCCTCTCCCTCTGTCCCTTCTCTCTCTCCGCCTCTCTCTCCCCACTTTGTCTTTCACCCCTCTCTCTCCCACTCTCTCTCCCACTCTCCCTCTCACTGTCCCCTCTCTCTGTCCCACCTCTCTCTGTTCCCACTCTCTCTGTCCCCCGCTCTCTGTCCCCCTCGTTCTGTCCCGCTCGCTCTGACCCTCTCTCTGTCCCTCACATCTCTGTTCCCAACTCTCTGACCCCCTCTCTCTGACCCCTCTCTCTCTGTCCCACTCCCTATGTCCCTACTCGCTGTCCCCTCCCTCTTTCTGTTCCCCTCACTGTGCCACCGTCACTGTCCACCCACTCTCTGCCCCCCTTTCTCTGTTGCCGATCTCTCTGACCCCACCCTCTCTGTCCTCCCTCTCTCTGGCCCCCTTCTCAATGTCCCCATCTCTCTGCCCACCCTCTCTGTCCACCTCTATCTGTCCCCCATCTTTCTGTCCCCCTCTCTCTTTTTACCCTCTCTCTGTCGCTCCTCTCTGTCTCGCCTCTCTCTGTCCCCACTCTCTCTGTCCTTCTGTTTCTGTACCCTCTCTCTGTCCCCCCGCTCTCTGTTCCCTCTCTCTCTGTCCCCCTATCTCTGTCCGCCCTCTCTCTCACGCCCCTCTCTCTCTTCCCCTCTCTCTGGCCCCCTCTCTGTCCGCCCTCTCTCTCACGCCCCACTCTCTCTCCCCCTCTCTGCCCCTCTCTCTCTCCCCCATCTCTCTCCCCCATCTCTCTGTTCCCCATCTCTGTCCCTCTCTCTCTGTCCCTTCTCTCTCTTCCCCTCACTCTCCCCCTCTGTCTTTCACCCCTCTCTCTCCACCCTCTTTCCCCTCTCACTCCCCCTCTATCTGTACCTCCATTCTCTGTCCCCCGCTCTCTGTCCCCCTCGCTTGGTCCCGCTCGCTGTGACCCTCTTTCTCTGTTCCCCACTCTCTGTCCGCAATCTCTGACCCCCCTCTGTCCTTCTCTCTCTCTGTCCCTCTCTCTCTCTGTGCCCCTCTTTGTGTCCCCGTCTCTGTCCCCCGACTCTCTGTCCCTTCTCTCTCTGACGCCCCGTCTCTGTCTCCCCTCTCTCTGTCCCCATCTCTTTCCCCCTCTCTCTGACCCTCACACTCTCTGTCCTCTCTCTCTCTATCACCCCTCTTTATGTCCCCATCACTCTGTCCGGCTCTCTCTTTCCCACCCCCCGTCCACCTCTCTCTGCCCACCCTCTCTGTTCCCCTCTCTCTGTCTCCCCTCTCTCTGCCCACCCTCTCTCTTTCCCCTCTCTCTGTCCCCCCGCTCTCTGTCGCCCCTCTCTGTCAGGCCCTCTCTGTCCCCATTTCTGTCCCCCATTTCTCTGTCCCCCTCTCTGCTCCCCACTCTCTGTCCCCCTCTCTCTGTACTCTGCCCTCTGTCCCCCTCTCTCTCTGTCACCCACTCTTTGACCCCTCACTGCACCCCTTCTCTCTGCCTCCTCTCTCTGTACCCCTCTCACTGTCCCCCCTCAGTCCCCAATCTGTCAACCAATTTGTCTGCCCTCTCTCCCTTCCCGCGCACTGTTCCCGCGCTCTCTGTCCGCCTCTCACTGACCCCTCTCTCTGTCCCCCTCTCTCTCTGTCCCCCCTCTCTCTCTCCCCATCTCTCTGTCCCCTTCTCACTGTCCCCCACTCTCTGTCCACCCTCTCTGTGCTCCCCCTCTCTGGGCCCTCCCCTCTCACTGTCCACCCTTTCACTGTTCCCCTCATTTTTTTCCATCCACTCTCTGTCCCACACTCTTTGATGCCACTCCCTCTGTTTCCGCTCTCTATGTCTCCCTCTCTCTGTCCCCATCGCCCTGTCCGGCTCTTTCTGCCCCTCTCTCTGTCCACCTCTCTCTGCCCACCCTCTCTGCCCCCCTCTCTCTGTCCGCACTCGCTCTGTCCCCCTCTCTCTGTCCCCTCCCTCTGTTCCCCTCTCTCTGTCCCCCCTCTCTGTCCCCCGTTCTCTGTCCCCATCTCTCAGCCCCCATCTCTCTGTCCCTTCTCTCTGTCCTCCTCTCTCACTGTGTCCCCCTTCTCTCTGTCGCCCCTCTCTGTCCACCCCTCTCTCTGTGCCCACTCTCTCTGTCCCTCTGTCTCTGTCCCCCTCTCTCTGTGCCCCACTGTCTGTCCGACTTATCTCGCACCCCCCACTCTCTGGATCCCTCTCTCTCTGTCCCTTCTCTCTCCCCTTCTGTCGTTCACCCCTCTCTGTCCCCCTCTCCTCCCATTTCACTCCTCCTCTCTCTGTCCCCCTCTCTCAGTCACCCTCTCTGTGCCCCCGTCTCTGCCCCCCCCCCACTCTCTCTCTATCCCCTCTCTCTGCTCCCCCCTCTCTGTCTCCCTCTCTCTGTCCCCTCTCTCTCTATCACCCCTCTCTATTTCCTCATCTCTCTTTCTGGCTCTCTTTGCTCCAACCCCCTGTCCACCTCTCTCTTCCCACCCTCTCTGTCCCCATCTCTCTGTACCCCTGTCTGTCCCCCTCTCTCTGTCCCCCACCCTCTCTGTCCTCCCTCTCTCTGGTCCCTTCTCTATGTCCCCATCTCTCTGACCACCTCTCTCTGCCCACTCTCCCTGTCCACCTCTATCTGTCCCCCCCTCTCTGTCCCTTCTCTCTGTCCCCATCTCACTGTCCCCCTCTCTGTCCCTCTCTCTCTCTTTCCACGCGCTCTCTGTCGCCCCTCTCTGTCAGTCCTCTCTCTCAACCCCAATCTCTGTCACCCCCACTCTGTCCCCCTCTCTCTGTCCCGCCTCTCTCTGTCCCCTTCTCTCTGTCCTCCTATGTCTGACTCCCTTTCTCTGTCCCTCCTCTCTCTCTGCCCCCTCTATCTCCCTATCTCACTCCCCATCTCTCTCCCCCATCTCTGTTACCCACTCTCTGTCCCTCTCTCTCTGTCACTTCTCTCTCTCCCCCTCACTCTCCCCCTCTGTCTTTCACCCCTCTCTCCCCCTTTCCCCCTCTCACTCCCCCTCCCTCTTCCCCCTCTCTCTCTGTCCCCCCTGTCTCTGTCCCTCGCTCTCTGTCCCCGTCGCTATGTCCTGCTCGCTGTGAACCTCTCTCTCTGTCCCCCATTCTCTGTCCCCACTCTCTGACCACCGCTCTCTCTGTCCATCTCTATCTGACGCCCCTCTCTCTGTGCCCCCGTCTCTGTCCCCCACCCTCTCTGTCCTCTCTCTCTCTCTTTATGTCCCTCTCTCTCTGTCCGACTGTCTCTGCACCACCCCCCGTCCACCTCTGTCTGCCCACCCTCTTTGTCCCCCTCTCTCTGTCCTCCTCTCTCTGTCCCACCACTCTCTGTTCCCCCGCTCTCTGTCCCCCTCTCTCTGGCCCCCACCGTTTCTGTCCTCCCACTCTCTGACCCCCTCTCTATGTCCCCATCGCTCTGTCCGGCTCTTTCTGCCCCCGCCTCTGTCCACCTCTCTCTGCCAACCCTCTCTGTCCCCCTCTCTCTGTCAGCACTCGCTCTGTCGCCCCTCTATCTGACCCCCTCTCTCCGTCCCCTTTCCTCTGTCCCCCTCTCTCTGTCCCCCCTCTCTGTCCCCAATTCTCTGTCCCCATCTTTCAGTCCCCCATCTCTCTGTCCCTTTTCTCTGCCCCCTCTCTCTCTGTATCCCCTTCTCTCTGTCACCCCTCTCTGTCCACCCCTCTCTCTCTGTGACACTGTCTCTGTCCCACTGTTTCTGTCTCCCTTTCTCTGTGCCCCACTCTCTGTCCGCCCTCTCTCGCACGCCCGACTCTCTGGACCCCTCTCTGTCCCCCTCACTCTGTCCCCCTCTATCTGTCGGCATTCTCTCTGTACCCTATCTCTGTTCCTCCTTTCTCTGCCTCTCTTCTCTCTATGCCCCCTCTCTCTCCCCATCTCACTCCCCACTCTCTCTGTTTCCCATCTGTCTGTCCCTTTCCCTCTGTCCCTACTCTCTCTCCCCTCAATCTCCCCACTCTGTCTCTCGCCTCTCTCTCTCCCACTGTCTCTCCCCCCTCACTCTCCCTCTCACTGTCCCCTCTCTCTGTCTCCCCGCCGCTCTCTGTTCCCCCTCTCTCTGTCCCCCACGCTCTGACCCTCTCTCTGTCCCACGCTCTCTGTCCCCAGCTTTCTGACACCTCTCTGTGTCCCCTCCCTCTCTGTGTTCCCCTCACTATGCTGCCGTCCCTTTCCACCCACTATCTGTCCCCCCTCTCTCTGTCGCCCCTCTCTCACTGTATCCCCCTCTCTGTCCCCCACACTCTCTGCCCTCCCTTTCTCTGGCCCCCTTCTGTATCTCACCATCTCTCTGTCCGGCTCTCTCTGACCCTCTCTCTATCCAACTTTCTCTGCCCCCTCTTTCTGCCCCCCTCTCTCTGTCCTCATCCATCTGTCCCCCTCTCTCTCCCCCTCTCTCTCTATCCCCTCTCTCTGTGCCCCGTCTCTCTGTTCTTCTCTCTCTGTCCCCACTCGCTGTCCCCTCCCTCTCTCCGTTCTCCTCACTGTGCCACCGTCACTATCCACCCGCACTCTGTCCCCACTATCTCTGTATCCCCCTCTCTCCTCCGCCTCTCTCTCTCCCCCACGCTCTCTGTCCTTCCTCTCTCTGGCCCCCTTCTCTATATCCCCCTCTCTCTGTACCCCTTTCTCTGTCCCCCTCTCTTTGTCACCCTCTCTCTGACGACCCTCTCATTATACCCCCCGTCCACCTCTCACTGTACCGCCTCGCTCTGTACCCTTCTCTCTGTCCCCCCATGTCTGTTCCACTTTTGCTGTCCCTCCTCTCTCTCTGCCCCCTGTGTCCCCATCTCACTCCACATCTCTCTCCCCCCTCTGTCTGTTCCCCACTCCCTGTCTCCCTCTCTCTGTCCCTGTCCCTCTCTGTCCTCTCTCCCTCTATCATCCCTCTCTATGTCCTCATCTCGCTTTTGGTTCTCTCTGCCCCAAACCCCACGTCCACCTCTCTCTGCCCACCCTCTCTGTCCCCCTCTCTCTGTCTCCCATTTCTCTTGCCCCCCCCGTCACCATCTCTCTGTCTCCCTCTCTGTCCCCCTCTCTCTGTCACCCACTCTCTGTGCCCCTCACTGCCACCCCTCGCTCTTTCACCCACTCTCTGTCCCCTTCACTGTCCCCCACTCTCTGTACCCCTTCTCTGTTGTATCCTCTCTCTGTACACCTCTCACTGCCCCCCTCATTCCACCATCTGTCACCACAATCTATCCGCCCTCTCTCTCTTCCCGCGCTCTCTTCCCGTGCTTTATGTTCGCCTCTCTCTGTCCCCCTCTATCTGTACCCCCTCTCTCTGTCACCCCTCGCTCAGTCCCCCGCTCTCTGTCGCCCTCTATCTGTCCCCCTCCCTGTCACCCCTCTCTGTCCACCTCTCTCTGTCCCCTACTCTGTCCCCCTCTCTCTGTCCCCCGTTCTCTGTCCGCCCTCTCTCTGTCCCCCTCTCTCTGTACCCACTCTCTTTGTCCCCCTCTCACTGTCCCCCAATCGCTGACCCCGATCTCTGTCCCCCTCTCACTGTCCACCTCTCTCTGTCCCCCTTTCAAACTCCTCTGTCTCTCTGCACCCCCCTCTCTCTGCACCTACTCTCTCTGCCCCCCCCCCCCTCTATGTTCTTCACTCTCTTTCCCCCTCTCTCTGTCCACCTCTCTCGGTCCCCCACACTCAGACTACCCACTCTTTGTACACCCCCCTCTGTCCCTCTGTCCCCCTCACTCTGTCCACTCACTCTTTGGCCCCCACTCTCTGACGCCGCTCTCTCTGTCCCCTCTCTCTGTCCCCCACTCTCTGTCCCCCCTCTGACTGTCCCACACTCTCTGTCTCCCCTCTCTCTTTTCCCACTCTCTCTGAACTCTACTCGCTATCCCCCTCTGTCTTTTCCCCATCTGTCCCGCCCCCTCTGTCTCTCCCCTTCTCTCTGTTCCCCTCTCTCTGTTCACGCTCTCTCTGTCCCCCTCTATGTGTTCCTCGTCTCTGTCCCTCTCTCTCTGTGCCCCACTCGCTGTTCCCCACTCTCTTAGCCACCCTCTCTCTGTCCCCCCACTCTCTGTCCTCCCTCTGTCCTCCTCACTCTGTCCCCCGTCTGTCTGTAACCCCCTTTTTCGCCCACTCTCTGCCCCTCTCTCTGTCTCGCTCTCTGCCCACCTTTCACTGTCCCGCCTCTCTCTGCCCCCATCTCTCTGTCCCCCTATGTCTGTCCCCTCTTTCTCTGGCCTTCCTCTCTCTCTGCCCCCACTCTCTCCCCATCTCACTCCCCATCTCTCTCCCCTCTCTCTGTCCCTCTCTCTCTCCCCCCTCACTCTACCACTGCCTGTCTCCCCTCTCTCTCCCCCTCTATTTCCCCCTCTCACTCCCCCTCTCTCTGCCCCTCTCTGTGTCCCCCTCTCTCTCTGTCCCCCCTTTCTGTGTCCCCCGCTCTCTGTCCCCCACGCTCTGTCCCGCTCGCTGTGAACCTCTCTCTCCGTCCCCCACTCTCTGTCCCCAACTCTCTGACCCACCTCTCTCTGTCCCTCTCTCTCTGTCCCGCTCTCTCTATTCCCCTCTCTGTGCCTCCGTTTCTGTCCCCCCTCTCTCTGTCCCCCCTCTCTGTCCTTTCTCTCTCGGTGCCCCCTCTCTATGTCCCCATCTCTGTGCCCGACTCTCTCTGCACCCCCTTTTGTCCACATCTCTCTACCCACCATCACTGACCACCCACTCTCTGTAACCCCTCTTTGTCTCCTCTCTCTGTACCCTTCTCACTGTCTTCCCCTCAGCCCCCCCTCTGTCCCCTTCAGTCCTTCTCTCTCTCTGACCCCTCTCTCTCTGTAGCTTTCTCTCTGTCCTCTTACTCTCTCTCCCCTCTCTCTGACCTCCTCTCTCTGTGCCCCATCTCTCCGTACACCCTCTCTGATTCCCCATTCTCTGTTCCCATCTCTCTGTCTCCCGATCTCTGTCCCCTCTCTCTCTCTCGCCCCTCTCTCTGACCCCCATCTCTCTGCCCCTTCTGTCCTCCCCTCTCTGACCCGCTCTCTCTGCCCCTTTCTCTGTCTCCTTTCTCTCTGTCCCCTCTCTCTGTTCTCCCTCTCTCTGTTTCCCTCCCTCTGTCCCCCTCTGTCTGTCCCCCTCTCTCTGTCCTCCTCTGATTGTCCGCCACACTTTGTCCCGACTCTTTCTCTCCCACACTCTCTGCCCCCTCTCTCTGTCCGACCTCTCTTTGTCATCCTATCTCTGCCCCCAACACTCTGTCTCCCCTCTCTGTGTCCACCCTCTCACTGTCTGATCTCTCTCTGTTCCCAATCTCTCTGTCCCCCTCTCTCTGTTACCCCCTATACTCGTCTCTCTCCCCTCTCTCTGCCCCCCTCTCAATGTCCCACCACTCTCTGTACCCCACTCTCTCTCCACATTTCTCTGTCCGCCGTCTCTCTCTTCCCGCTCTCTCTGTTCCCTCTCTCTGTCCCCTCTCTCTGTCCCCCTCTCTCTGATCTCCCTCTCGTTCCATCTCTCTCTGTCCCCTTTCACTCTGTACCCTTCTCTCTGTCTCCCCTCTTTCTGTACCCCCACTCTTTGTCCCCCTCTGTCTCTTCCCCCTCTGTCTCTCCCCCTCTCTTTGTCCCTCTCTCTCTGTTCATGCTTTCTCTGTCTCCCCCTCTGTCCCTCTCTCTCTGTGCCCCACTCTCTGTCCCCCCACTCTCTGAGCGTCCTCTCTCTGTCCCCATCTCACTGACCCCCACTCTCTGAGACCCCTCTATTGTCTCTCTCTCTCTGTCCACCTCTGTCTGTCACCCCGCTATCTGTCTCCCCTCTCTCTGTGCCCCTCTCTGTCCTCCTCTCTCTGTGTCCCGTGTTTCTGTGCACCTCCCTCCCTGTCCCCCCTGCTCTGTCCCACCCCTCTCTCTCCCCCTCACTCTATCCCCCGTCTCTGTCCCCCTCTTTCTCTGTCAACCCCTCTCTGTCCCCTCGCTCTGTTCCTCTCCTCTCTGCCCCACCCCCCGTCCCTCCCGCTCTCTGCATCCCCTCTCTGTGTCCCCCGTCCTCTGTCCCACTCACTCGGTCCCAACTCTCCCTGAAGCCCTTTCTAGGCACCCCACGTTCCCCTCTCTCTGCCCCCCTCTGTTCTCCTCTCACTGTCCACCTCCATCTGTCCCCCTCTCTCTCTGTCCCCTACAATCTGTCCCCTCTCTCTGTCCCCCCATCTGTCCTCCCTCTCTCTGTACCCCCTCTCTCTGTACCCCTCTCTCTGTCCCCTCTCTCTGTCCTCCTCTGACAGTGCTTCCACTCTCTGTCCCCCTCTCTCGGTCCCCTATCTCTGTACCTGCTCTCTCTGTCCCCTCTCTCTGTCCTCCTCTCAATGTCCCCCCACTCTCTGTCCCCAACACTCTGTGCCCCCCTCTCTGTACCCCCCACTCTATCCTCCTCTCTCTGTCCCCCGTGTCTTTTTATCCCCCTCTTTGTTCCCATCTCTGTTTCCCCCTCTCTCCGTCCCCCTCTCCCTGACACCCTCTCTGTTCCCCCGCTCTGTCCACCCTCTGTCCCACCCACGGTCCCCCCATCTCTGCCCCCTCTCTCTGTCCCCTACTCTTTTGACCCCCACTCTCTGTCCCCGCACTCTTGGTTCCTCTCTCTCTTTGTCCCTCTCTCTCTGCCCCCTTCTCTTTGTCCCTCTCTCTCTCTGTCCCCCCCTCTCTGTCCCCTTCTCTCTGTCCACCTCTCTCGGTCCCCCACACTCTGACTACCCACTCTCTGTCCCCTCTCTCTGACCCCCACTCTCTGAAGAGGAGAAAGTGAGGTCTGCAGATGCTGGAAATCAGAGCTGAAAATGTGTTGCTGGAAAAGCGCAGCAGGTCAGGCAGCATCCAGGGAACAGGAGAATCGTCGTTTCGGGCATAAGCCCTTCTTCAGGAATGAGGAAAGTTTGTCCAGCAGGCTAAGATAAAAGGTAGGGAGGAGGGACTTGGGGGAGGGGCGTCGGAAATGTGATAGGTGGAAAGAGGTCAAGATGAGGGTGATAGGTCAGACTGTGGTGGGGGCGGAGAGGTCAGGAAGAAGATTGCAGGTTAGGAAGGCGGTGCTGAATTCGATGGATTTGACTGAGACAATGTGGGGGGAGGGGAAATGAGGAAACTGGTGAAATCCGAGTTCATCCCTTGTGGTTGGAGGGTTCCGAGGCGGAAGATGAGGCGCTCTTCCTCCAACCGTCGTTTTGTTGTGGTCTGGTGATGGAGGAGTCCAAAGACCTGCATATCCTTGGTGGAGTGGGAGGGGGAGTTGAAATTTTGAGCCACAGGATGGTTCGGTTGGTTGGTCCGGGTGTCCCAGAGGTGTTCTCTGAAATGCTCCGCAAGTAGCCAGCCTGTCTCCCCAATACAGAGCAGGCCAAATCGGGTGCAAAGGATGCAATAGATGATGTGTGTGGAGGTGCAGGTGAATCTGTGGCGGATATGGAAGTTTCCTTTGGGGCCTTGGAGGGAGGTGAGGGGGGAGGTGTGAGCGCAAGTCTTGCACCTCCTGCGGTTGCAGGGGAAGGTGCCGTGAGTGGAGGTTGGGTTGGTGGGGTGTGTGGATCTGACGAGGGAGTCACGGAGTGAGTGGTCTTTACGGAATGCTGATAGGGGAGGGGAGGGAAATATATCCTTGGTGGTGGGGTCCGTTTGGAGGTGGCGAAAATGACGGCGGATGATGCGCTGTACATGGAGTTTGGTGGGGTGGTAGGTGAGGACCAGTGGGGTTCTGTCCTGGTGGCGGTTGGAGGGGCGGGGCTCAAGGGCGGAGGAGCGGGAAGTGGAAGAGATGCGGTAGAGGGCATCGTCGACCACGTCGGGGGGGAAATTGCGGTCCTTGAAGAAGGAGGCCATCTGGGTTGTGCGTTTTTGGAACTGGTCCTCCTGGGAGCAGATGCGGCGGAGTCGAAGGAATTGGGAGAATGGGATGGCGTTTTTACAGGGGGCAGGGTGGGAGGAGGTGTAGTCCAGGTAGCTGTGGGAGTCGGTCGGTTTGTAGTAGATGTCCCTGTTGATTCGGTCGCCTGAGATAGAAATAGAAAGGTCGAGGAAGGGGAGGGAGGAATCTGAGACTGTCCAGGTGAATTTGAGGTCGGGGTGGAAGGTGTTGGTGAAGTGGATGAACTGTTCAACCTCCTCGTGGGAGCACGAGGCGGCGCCGATACAGTCATCGATGTAGCGGAGGAAATGGTGGGGGGTGTGGCCAGTGTAGTCTGAACCCCATCTGTCTATCCTTCTCTCTCTGTCCGCTTTCTCTCTGTCCCCGTTCTCTCTGCCTCTCCTCTGTCTCTTCCTCTGCCTCTTCCCCACCCCCGTCTCTCCCCCCTCTCCATGTCCCTCTCTCACTGTTCACGCTCTCACTGTCTCCGTCTTTCTGTTCACACTCTCTCTGTACCATTCTCTCTACCCCCTCTTCTCTGTCCCCCTCTCTCTATTCCCGCTCTCCCTGTATCCCACTCTCTGTCAACCCCGTCTCTCCCCCTCTGTCTCTCCCCCTCAGTCTCTCCACCCTTTCCGTCCCCCTCTCTCTGTTCACGCTCTCTCTGTTCCCCTCTCTGTGTCCTCCTCTCTTTGTCCCTCTCTCTCTGAGACCCCCTCTCCCTGTCTCCCATCTCTCAGTACCCTCCACTCTGTGTCCCCCCAATCTCCGTGCCACAATCGCTGTTTCCCCGTCCTTCTTTCGCTGTCCCCTATGTCTCTGTACCCCCCTCTTTTTCGCCCACTCTGTGTCCCCCTCTATTGTCCCCATCTCCCTGTTCTAATCTCTCCGCACCCCTCTCTGTCATTCACTCACTGTCACCCTCTTTCTGTCCCCCTCTCTCTGTCCCCCTCTCTCTGTCCCCCTCTCTCTGACCTCATCTCTCTGCCACCTCACTGTCCTCCTCTCTCTGACCCCCCTCTCTCTGTCCCTCTCTCTCTGTCCTGTTCCTCTCTGTCCCCTCTCTCTGACCCCCCTTCTCTGTGCCCCATCTCTCCGTCCCTCCTCTGATCCCCCACTCTCTGTACCCATCTCTCTGCCCACTCCCTCTGTCCCCCCTCTCTGTCCCCCTCTCTCTGACCTACATCTCTCTGCACCCTCTCTGTCCTCCTCTCTCTGAACCCCCTCTCTCTGTCCCTCTCTCTCCGTTTCCCTCCCTATGTCCCTCTCTCTCTGTCCCCCTCACTCTGTCCCCTCTCTCTGTCCTCCTCTCACTGTCCCTCCCACTCTCTGCCTCCATCTCTATTTGACCCATTCCCCCAGTCCCCTCTCTCTGTCCCCTCTTTCTGTCCCCACTCTCTCTGCTTCCCTCTCTCTGTCCCCCCTCTCTGTCCCCACTCTCTCTGTCCGCCCTCTCTATCCCTCTGTCTGCTCCCTCTCTCTGACCCTCCCTCTCTGTCCCGCCACACTCTGTCCCACCTCTCTCTCTCCCACGCTCTCTGTCCCCCTCTCTCTGTCCCCCCTCTCTGTGGCACCCCTTTCACTGTCGGCTCTCTCTCTGTTCCCAATCTCTCTGTCCCCCTCTCTCTGTCTCCCCTCTATATCCCCTTTACTCTCCGCTCTCTCTGTCCTCCTCTCACTCTCCCCTCACTCTCTGTACCCCGACTGTCTGTCCCCCCCATTCTGTCCAATCTCTCTCTCTTCCCGCTCTCTCTGTCCCCCTCTCTCTGTTCCCTTCTCTCTGTCTCCCCTCTTTCTGTCCCCCCACTCTTTGTCCCCTTCTGTCTCTTCGCCCTCTCTCTCCCTCTCTTTGTACCCCTCTCTCTCTGTTCATGCTCTCTCTGACCCCCCTCTCTGTCCCTTTCTCTCTGAGCGTCCTCTCTCTGTCCCCCATCTCTACGAACCCCACTCTCTCAGACCCCCTCTCTTTAGCCTCTCTCTCTGTCCGCCTCTGTCTGTCCCCCCACGATCTGTCGCCCTCTCTCTGTGCCCCTCGCTGTCTTCCTCTTTCTGTACCCCGTGCTTCTGTAGCCTCCTCTTTGTCCCCACCTCTGTGCACCTCTCTCTCTGTCCCTCTCGCTCTGTCCCACCACTCTCTGTACCCCCTCACTCTGTCCCCTTCTCTGTCCCCCTTTCTCTCTGACCCCATACTCTCTGTCCCGATCCTCTCTGCCCCCTCTCTCTATGACCCCCTCTCTCTGTCCCCTCGCTCTATTCCCCTCCTCTCTGTTCCCCTCTCTCTGTCCCTCCCGCTCTCTGCACCCCCACTCTGTGTCCTCCGTTTCTGTCCACCTCTCTCTGTCCCCTCTCTCTTTCCCACTCTCTCTGATCTCCCTCTCTGTCCATTTCCCTCTGTCCCCTTTCACTCTGTCCCCTTCTCTCTGTCTCCCCTCTTTCTGTATCGCCACTCTTTGTCCCCTTCTGTGTCTTCCCCCTATGTCTCTCCCCCTCTCTTTGTCCCCCTCTCTCTGTTCACGCTCTGTCTGTCCCCCTCTCTCTGTTCCTCTCTCTCTGTGCCCAACTCTCTGTTCCCCACTCTCTGACCCTTCTCTCTCTGTCCGCCATCTCTCGGAAGTACCCCCTTCTTTGTCGCACGCTCAGGGCCCCCCTCTTTCTGTCCCCCTCTCTCTGAACCCTCTCTGTCTGTCCCCATCTCGCTGTCCCCCCACTCTCTGACCCCACTCTCTCTGTCCCCCTCTCTCTGTCCCCCTCTCCGTGACCCTCACTGTGACCCACTCTGTCCCTCACCATTTATCCCCTTTCTCTCTGTCCCCTTCTCTCTGTCCCCTCTCTCTGTCCCCCTTTCTCTGATCTCCCTCTCTGTCCCTCTCTCTCTGTCCCCTTTCACTCTGTACCCCTTCTCTCTGTCTCCTCTCTTTCTGTCCCCCACTCTTTGCCCCCCTCTATCTCTTCCCTCTCTTTTTCCCCTCTCTCTGTTCACGCTGTCTCTGTCGCCCTCCTCTCTCCCTCTCTCTCTGTGCCCCACTCTCTGTTCCCCACTCTCTGAGCCTCCACTCTCTGCCCCCATCTCTCTGCCCCCCATTCTCTGTCCCCCCACACTCTGCGCCACCATCTCTATTCCCCCTCTCCTCCTCCTCTCTCTGCCCCCGTGTCTCTATACCACCCTCTTTGTCGCTCACTCAGTGTCCCCCTCCGTCTGTCCCACCCCTCTGTCCCACTCTCTCTGTACCCATCTCTCTGAACACTCTCTGTCACCCATCTCGCTGTCACCAACCCCACCCCCCCTCCGAACCCCACTCTCTCTGTCCCCATCTCTCTGGCCCCCATCTCTGTTCTCCCTCTCTCTGACCCCCCTCTCTGTCCCCCTCTCTCTGTGCACCTCACTTTATCCCCCTCTCTCTGTCCCCTTTCTCTCTGTCCCCTTCTCTTTGACCCCCTCTTTCTGTTCCCCCTCTCTGTTCCCCTCTGTGTCCCCCCTTCTCTCCCCATCTCTCTGTCCCCATCTCTCTGTTCAGCTCTCTCTGTCCCCCTCTCCCTGTCCCTCTCTCTGTGCTCCACTCTCTGTTACCCGCTGTCTGAGTCCCCCTCTGTCTATTCCCCATCTCTCGGTCCCCCCACTCTCTCTGCCACCTTCTCTGTCCCCCCTTTTGCCCTCCTCTCTCTGTCCCCGTGTCTCTGTACTCCCCTGTTTGTCGCCCAGTCTGTCTCCCCCTCTGTCTGTCCCCCTCTCTCTGTCCTCCTCTCTCTGTCCAATTCTCTGTCCACATCTCTCTGACCCCTCTCTCTCTGTCCCCATCTCTCTGCCTCCCCGACAACCCCCTCTTCTCCCAACTCTCTGTCCCCCTCTCACTGTCCCCCTCTCACTGTCCCCTCTCTCTCTGTCCCCCTACAGTCTGTCCTCTCTCTCTGTCCCCCTATCTGTCCTCCCTCTCTCTGTTCCCGTCTCTGTACCCCATCTCTCTGTCCTCTCTCTCTGTCCTCCCTCTCTGTCCCCCTCTATCACTGCCGCCTCTCTCTGTCCCCCTCTCTCTGTCCCGCTATCTCTGTAGCCCTCTCTCTGTCCCCTCTGTCTGTCCTCCTCTCACTGTCCCCCCACTCTCTGTCCCCCTGTCTCTCTGACCCCTTCACACCGGTCCCCTTCTCTCTCTCCCCCCTCTCTGTCCTCTCTCTCTGTTTCTTTCCCTCTATCCCCCTCTCTCTGTTCCTCTCTCTCTGCCCCACACTCTCTGCCCCCCCTCACTGTGTTCCCCTTTCACTGTCGGCTCTCTCTCTGACCCCCCCCCCGTCCCCCACTCTCTGTCCCCCAACTCTCTGTGCCCCCTCTCTGTCTCCCCTACTCTCTCCTCCTCTCTCTGTCCCCGTGTCTTTGTACCGCCCTCTTTGTTCCCACCTCTGTGTCCCCCTCTCTCCGTCCCCCTTTCTCCGTCCCCGTCCCCCTAACACCCTCTCTGTTTCCCCGCTCTGTCCCCCCTCTGTCCCGCACAAGGTGCCCGCATCTCTGCCCCCTCTCGCTGTCCCCTACTCTCTGACCCTCCACTCTCTGTCCCTCTCTTTTTTCCCTCTGTCTCTGCCCCCTTCTCTCTGTCTCCCTCTCTCTGTCCCCCTCTCTCTCTGTTCTCCACTCTCTGTCCCTTTCTCTGTCCCCCTCTGTGTCCCCCTCCCTCTGTCCCTCTCTATCTGTCCACCTGTCTCAGTCCCCCACACTCTGACTACCCACTCTCTGTCCTCCATCTCTTTGTTCTTTTTCTCACTGTCCCCCACTCTCTGAACCCCATCTGTCTGTCCTTCTCTCTCTGTCCACTTTCGCTCTGTCTCCCTTCTCTCTGTCTCCCCTCTGTCTCTTCCCCCTCTGTCTCTCCCCCCGTCTCTCCCCACTCTCTCTGTCCCGCTTTCACTGTTCACGCGCTCTCTGTCCCCATCTCTCTGTTCTCGCTCTCTCTGTACCATTCTCTCTACCCCCTCTTCTCTGGGCCCCTTTATCTGTTCACGCGCTCTCTGTGCACTCCTCTCTGCCCCCTCTTCTCTGTCCCCCTCCCTCTGTTCCCGCGCTCTCTGTACCCCACTCTCTCTGTCAACCCCGTCTCTCCCCCTCTGTCTCTCCCTCTCTGTTCCCCCACACTCAGACCTGCCTCTCTCTGTCCCCCGCTCTCTTTCCCCCTCTCTCTGTCCCACCTATCTCTGCACCCCCCCCCCTCTGCCCCACACTCTCTGTCTCCCCTCTCTGTGTCCCCCTCTCACGGTCCCCTCTTTATCTGTTCCCAATCTCTCGGTCCCCCTCTCTCTGTCACACCCCTCTATCCCCCCTCTCTCTGTCCCCTCTCTCTTTCCCACTCTCTCTGATCTCCCTCTCTGTCCATTTCTCTCTGTCCCCTTTCACTCTGTCCCCTTCTCTCTGTCTCCCCTCTTTCTGTACCGCCACTCTTTGTCCCCCTCTGTGTCTTCCCCCTCTGTCTCTCCCCCTCTCTTTGTCCCCCACTCTCTGTTCCTTGCTCTCTGTGCCCAACTCTCTGTTCCCCACTCTCTGACCCTTCTCTCTCTGTCCCCCATCTCTCTGAAGTACCCCCTTCTTTGTCGCACACTCAGGGCCCCCCTCTTTCTGCCCCCCTCTCTCTGAACCCTCTCTGTCTGTCCCCATCTCGCTGTCCCACCACTCTCTGACCCCACTCTCTCTGTCCCCCCCTCTGTCCCCCTCTCCGTGACCCTCATTGTGACCCACTCTGTCCCTCACCATTTATCCCCTTTCTCTCTGTCCCCTTCTCTTTGACACCCTCTGTCTCTTCCCCCTCTCTCTCCCCCTGTGCTTACCCCCTCTCTCTGTCCCCTTCTCTCTGTCCCCTCTCTCTGTCCCCCTTTCTCTGATCTCCCTCTCTGTCCCTCTCTCTCTGTCCCCTTTCACTCTGTACCCCTTCTCTCTGTCTCCTCTCTTTCTGTCCCCCACTCTTTGCCCCCCTCTATCTCTTCCCTCTCTTTTTCCCCTCTCTCCGTTCACGCTGTCTCTGTCGCCCTCCTCTCTCCCTCTCTCTCTGTGCCCCACTCTCTGTTCCCCACTCTCTGAGCCTCCTCTCTCTGCCCCCATCTCTCTGCCCCCCACTCTCTGTCCGACCACACTCTGCGCCACCATCTCTATTCCCCCTCTCCTCCTCCTCTCTCTGCCCCCCGTGTCTCTGTACCACCCTCTTTGTCGCTCACTCAGTGTCCCCCTCCGTCTGTCCCACCCCTCTGTCCCACTTTCTCTGTACCCCTCTCTCTGAACACTCTCTGTCCCCCATCTCGCTGTCACCACCACCCCCACCCCCCCCGAACCCCACTCTCTCTGCCCCCTTCTCTCTGGCCCCATCTCTGTTCTCCCTCTCTCTGACCCCTCTCTCTGTCCCCCTCTCTCTGTGCACCTCACTTTATCCCCTTCTCTCTGTCCCCTTTCTCTCTGTCCCCTTCTCTTTGACCCCCTCTTTCTGTTCCCCCTCTCTGTTCCCCTCTGTGTCCCCCCTTCTCTCCCCATCTCTCTGTCCCCATCTCTCTGTTCAGCTCTCTCTGTCCCCCTCTCCCTGTCCCTCTCTCTGTGCTCCACTCTCTGTTACCCGCTGTCTGAGCCCCCCTCTGTCTATTCCCCATCTCTCTGTCCCCCCACTCTCTATGCCACCTTCTCTGTCCCCCCTTTTGCCCTCCTCTTTCTGTCCCCGTGTCTCTGTACTCCCCTCTTTGTCGCCCAGTCCGTCTCCCCCTCTGTCTGTCCCCCTCTCTCTGTCCTCCTTTCTCTGTCCAATTCTCTGTCCACATGTCTCTGACCCCTCTCTCTGTGTCCCCATCTCTCTGCCTCGCCGACAACCCCCTCTTTTCCCAACTCTCTGTCCCCCTCTCACTGTCCCCCATCTCTCGGTCTCCACACTCCCTGTGCCACCCTCTCTGTCTCCCTTTCTGCCCTCCTCTCTCTGTCCCCTATGTCACTGTACTCCCCTCTTTGTCGCCCACTCTGTCCCCCCCTCTGTCTTTTCCCCCCCTCTGTCCCTCTCTTTCTGTCCACATCTCTCTGACCCCTCTCTCTGTCCCTCATCTCTCTGACCCCCGTCTCTGACACTCCCCTCTGTTCCCAATTCCCTGACCCCCTCTCTCTGTCCCTCTCTCTCTCTCCCCTTTCTCTCTGTCCCCTTCTGTCTGTCCCACCTCTTTCTGTCCCCCCACTCTCTGTCCCCCCTCTGTCTCTTCCTCCTCTTTCTCTCCCCCTCTCTCTGCCCCCTCTCTGTTCACACTCTCTCTGTCCCCGTCTCTCTGGTCCGCTCTCTCTGTGCCCCACTCTCTGTTCACCACTCTCTGAGCCCCTCCCTCTCTGTCCCTCTCTCTCTCTGAGCCCCTCCCTCTCTGTCCCTCTCTCTCTCTGACCCCCCTCTCTCTGTCCCCCAGTCTCTGGTCCCCTCTCTCTGACTCCCATCTCTCTGCAACACCTCTATGTATCCTTTACTCTGACACCCCTCTCTCTGTCCCTCTCTCTGTCCCCTTTCTCTCTGTCCCCTACTCTCTGTCCCGCCTCTTTCTGTCCCCAACTCCTTGTCGCCCTCTGCCTCTTCCTCCTCTGTCTCTCCCTCTCTCTCCCTCTCTCTGTTCATGCTCTCTCTGTCCACTCTCTCTGTCCCTCCCTCTCTGTGACCCACTCTCTGTTCCCCACTCTCGGAGCCCGCATCTCTCTGTTCCCCTCTCTCTGACCCCCCTCTCTATCCCCCACTCTGTGAGCTCCCTCTCTTTGTCCCTATCTCTCTGACACCCCCTCTCTGCCCCCCACTCTCTGTTCCCTAACTCTCCTTCCCCTCTCTGTCCTCCTCTCTCTTTCCCCCGTGTCTCCATACCCCCCTCTTTGTCCGCCTCCCTGGGTCCCCCTCTCTCAGTCTCCCTGTCCCTGAAACACTCTCTGTCCCCCCGTCGGACCCGCCCTCTCTGCCCCAACTCTTTGTCCCGTACTCTCTGACCCCCTCATGTCCCTCCACTCTCTGTCCCCCTCTCTCTGTCCCCTGCTCTCTATCCCCGCCTCTCTCTGACCCCTCTCTGACACCCTTTCTCTGTTTCCCACTCTCTCTGTCCCCTTCTCTTTCCCCCTCTCTCTCCCCCCTCTTTCTCTCTCTCTACCACTCTCTCTCTGCCCCTCAATCTGTCCCCATTTCTGTTCCCCTTCTCAGACCCCCTCTGTCCCCCTCTCTCTCCACCTCTCTCTGTCCCCCCTCTCTCTGTATCCCCTCTCTCTGTCCCCCTCTCTGTCCCCCTCTCTCTGTCCCCCAGTCTCTGGTCCCCTCTCTCTGACTCCCATCTCTCTGCAACACCTCTCTGTATCCTTTACTCTGACACCCCTCTCTCTGTCCCTCTCTCTGTCCCCTTTCTCTCTGTCCCCTACTCTCTGTCCCGCCTCTTTCTGTCCCCAACTCCTTGTCGCCCTCTGCCTCTTCCTCCTCTGTCTCTCCCTCTCTCTCCCTCTCTCTGTTCATGCTCTCTCTGTCCACTCTCTCTGTCCCTCCCTCTCTGTGACCCACTCTCTGTTCCCCACTCTCGGAGCCCGCATCTCTCTGTTCCCCTCTCTCTGAACCCCCTCTCTATCCCCCACTCTGTGAGCTCCCTCTCTTTGTCCCTATCTCTCTGACACCCCCTCTCTGCCCCCCACTCTCTGTTCCCTAACTCTCCTTCCCCTCTCTGTCCTCCTCTCTCTTTCCCCCGTGTCTCCATACCCCCCTCTTTGTCCGCCTCCCTGGGTCCCCCTCTCTCAGTCTCCCTGTCCCTGAAACACTCTCTGTCCCCCCGTCGGACCCGCCCTCTCTGCCCCAACTCTTTGTCCCGTACTCTCTGACCCCCTCATGTCCCTCCACTCTCTGTCCCCCTCTCTCTGTCCCCTGCTCTCTATCCCCGCCTCTCTCTGACCCCTCTCTGACACCCTTTCTCTGTTTCCCACTCTCTCTGTCCCCTTCTCTTTCCCCCTCTCTCTCCCCCCTCTTTCTCTCTCTCTACCACTCTCTCTCTGCCCCTCAATCTGTCCCCATTTCTGTTCCCCTTCTCAGACCCCCTCTGTCCCCCTCTCTCTCCACCTCTCTCTGTCCCCCCTCTCTCTGTATCCCCTCTCTCTGTCCCCCTCTCTGTCCCCCTCTCTCTGTCCACCCCTCTCTCTGTGACCCTGTCTCTGTACCCTGCTCGATCTGCAGCCACCCTCTCTGCCCCTCTCACTTTATGGCCCCTCTGTCTCTCCCACCCTCTCTGTCCTCGCTCTCTATAGCCCCCTATCTGACCACCCGTCTCTCGGTCCCGACCACTCGCTGTCCCCCCTTCAGTCCCCCATGCTCTCTGTCCCCCTCTCTATGTTCTATCTTTCTCTGTCCTCCTCTCTGTCCAACCTCTCTCTGTCCCCCTCTCTCTGTCTCCCTCTCTCTGTCCCAGCCTCTTTGTCCCCGCAACTCTGTCCTCCCTCTCTCTGTGCCCCGGTCTCTGTCCCCATCTGTTGCGCCTCTCTCTCCCCACTGTCTCCGTCCCAATCTCTCTGTCCCACCCCTCTGTCCCCCTCTCTCTTTTCCCCCTCCGTCTGTCCCACAATCTTTCCATCCCCCTCTCTCTGTCCTCCCTCTCTGTACCCCCCTCTGCCTCTCTCAGTCCCCTCTCTCTGCCCCCCTCTCCGCCCCCCTCTGACTGTCCCACTGCCTCTGTATCACCCTCTCTCTGTCCCCCTCTCTCTGTCCCCCTCTCTTTGTCACCCTCTCTCTCTCTCCTCTCTCTGTCCCCGTTCTCTTTCCCTCTTCTCTGTCCCCCTCTCTGCCCCCCTCTCTCTCTCTGTCCCCAACTCTCTGGCCCCTTCTCTCTGTCCCCCTCTCTCTTGATCCCCCTCTATTCCCACTCTCTGTCCACCTCTCTCTGCCCCTTGTCTGTCCCCCTCTGTCACGACTCTCTCTGTTACCCCTCTCTTTTTCCCTTCACTCTGCCCCCCACTCTGTCCCCCTCTCTGTTCCCCCTACTCTGACCCCCTCAGTCTCCCTTCTCTCTGTCCCCCTCTCTCTGTCCCCCTCTCTCTGTTCCCCCACTCCGCCTCTCTTTGTCCCCCCTCTCTCTCCCCCTCTCTGTCCCCCTTATCTGTCCACTCTCTCTGTGCCCCCTCTCTCTCCTGTCTCTCTGTCCCCATTCTCTTACCACCTTCTCTGCCCCCCTCTCTGTCCCCTTTCTCCGTCACCCCTCTCTGTCCCCCTCTCTCTCCCCCTCTCTCTAACCCCCTCTCGGTCTCCCTTCTATGTCCACCCTCTCTGTCACCGCCCCCCTCTCTCCCCCTCCCTCTGTCCCCCTCTCTCTCTTCCCTCTCTCTCTCCCTCTCTCTGTCCCTCTCTCTGTCCCCATCTCTCTCTGTCCCCACTCTCTGTCTTTCTCCCCCTCTCTCTGTCCCCCTCTCTCTCTCCTCCCTCTCTCTCCCTCTCTCACTCCCCTGTCTGTGCCCCCCTCTCTCTGTCCCCCTTCTCTGTCCCCCCTGTCCCCCCTTTCTCTCTCTCTCTCCCACTCTAGCTCTGTGTCCCTCGCTCTGTCCCCCTCACTGTGTCCCGCGCTCTGCCCCCCAACTGTCCCGCCTCTCTCTCCCCCCTCTCTACCCCCCACTCTCTGTCCCCCTCCTGTCCACCCTCTCTCTGTCTCTCCTCTCTCTGTACCCTCTCTGTCCCACCCTCTGTCCCCCTCTCTCTGTCCCACTCTCTCTCTGTCCTCCATCTCTCTCTCCCTCTCTCTGTCCACATTCTCTGTCCCCTTTCTGTCCCCCCTCTCAGTCCCCCTTCTCTGTGTCCCCCACTCTCTGTCCCCCATGTCTGTCCCCTTCTTTCTCTCTCTCCCATTCTCTCTGTGACCTTCTCTTTGCCCACCCTCTCCTTCCCCCTGCTCTGTCACCCCTCTGTCCCCTCTCTCTCTCCCCCTCTCTCTGCCCCCTCTCTGTCCCCCTCTCTCTCCCCTCTCTCTCTCACCCACTCTCTGTCCCCCTCTCTGTCCCCCTTAATTGTCCACCCTCTCTGTCCCCCTCTCTCTCCCCTCTCTCTGTCACCATTCTCTGTCTCCCCCTCTCTGTCCCCCTCTCTCAGTCCCCCAACTCTGCCCCCCTCTCTGTGCCCATCTCTCTGCCCCCTTTCTCTCGCTTCCCTCTCTTTGTCCCACTCTCTCTCTCTGTTCACTTCTCTCTGTCGCTCATCTCTCTCTGTCCCCCTCTCTTTGTCCCCCACTCTCTGAACCCCTTTGTGCCCACCCACCCTCTCTCTGACCCCCTTATCTTGCCCAGCTCTCTCAATGAACAGCCTCTCTGCCGCCCACTTTCTGTCCCCATCACTGTCCCGCCTATGCCTCCACTCAGTCCCCCATCTCCCTATCCCCCGTCTTCCTGACCCCCTCTCTCTGTCCCCTCTCGCTGTCGCCCTTCTCTCTCTGTCCCCATCTCTCTGTCCCCCTCTCTCGATGTCCCCCTGTCTCTCTGTCCCCCGCTCTCTGTCCACCTCTCTCTGTCCCCTTCTCACTACCCCTCTCTGTCACCCTAACTCAGTCTCACTCTCTCTCTGTCCCCATATCTCTCTGTCCCCGCTTTTTCTGTCCCCTCTCTCTGTCCACCTCTCTCTTTTTGCCCCGTTCTCTCTGTCCACCTCTCTCTCTGTCCCTCGCTCTGTCCTCTCTCTCCCCGCGCTCTCTGTCCCGCATCTCTCTGTCCCATCACTCTGTCCTGCCTCCCTGTTCCCCCCTCTCTGTACCTCCTCTGTTGTCCCACTCTCGCTCTCCCCCTCTCTCTACCCCTCTCTGTCCCCTCTCTCTGTCCCCCTCTTTCTCTCTCTCTCCCACTCTCTCTGTGCTCCTCTCTCTATCCCCATTCTCTTTCCACCTTCTCAGACCCCCTCTCTCTGTTGCAGTCTCTCTGTCCCCCCTCTCTGTCCACTTTCTCTGTCACCCCTCTCTGTCCCCACTCTTTGCCCACCTCTCTGCCCCCTCTCTCTGGCTCCCCACTCTCTGTCCCAGCTTTCTCTGTTCACCTCTCTCTGTCGCTCATTTCTCTCTGTCCCCCTCTCTCTGTCCCCCTCTCTCTGAAACCCTCCCTGCCCACCCGTCTCTCAGACCCCCTTTTATCTGCCCCCGCTCTCTCAATGAACAGCCTCTCTGCTGCACTCTCTCTGTCCCCATCACTGCCCCACCTCTGCCTCCCCTCAGTCCCCCATCTCCCTTTCCCCATCTCCATGTTCCCCTCTCTCTCTCCTCCCTCTCCTTCCTCTCCCAGTCCCCTCTCGCTGTCTCCTTTCTCTCTGTCCCCATCTCAAGTCCCCCCCCCTCTCTATGTCCCCCTCTCGCTATGTCCCCCTCTCTCTGTCCCCCACTCTCTGTCCACCTCTTTCTGCCCCTTCTCTCTCCCCCCTCTGTCCCCCTCTCTCTGTCCCCTCTCTCTCTGTCCCCCCTCTCCCCGTCTCTCTGTGCCCCGCTCTCTGCACCCCCATCTGTCCCGCCTCTCTCTCTCCCACCTCTCTGTCCCACTCTCTCTGCTCCCCTCCCTCTGCTCCGCCTCTGTCTGTCCCCGACCCTCTGTTTCCCCTCTCTGTACCACTCTCTCTGACCTCTCTCACTGTCATCCTCTCTGCCCCCTCAATGTCCCCCACTCCGTCTGTCCCACTGTCTCTGTCTCGCCCTCCCGCTGTTCCCTCGTCCCCCTCTCCGTGTCCCCTCTCTCTGTCTCGCGCTCTCTATCCCCCACTCTCAGTCCCCCTTCTCTCTGTCCCCCTCTCTCTGTCCTCTCTCTCTCTTTCCCCCTTCTCTCTCCCCTCACCCTGCCCCCTTTCTCTCCCCCTCTCTCTGTGCCCATCTCTCTGTCCCCTCTCTATCTCCCCCTTCTCTGTCACCCCTCTTTCTCCCCCCTCTCTCTCACTCCCCCCTCTCTCTCCCCCTCTCTGTCTCCTTCTCTGTCCCGACTCTCTGTCCCACTCTGTCTCTCTCTGCCCCTCTCTCTGTCCCCTCTCTTTCTCCCCCTCTCTCTGTGTCCCCTCTCTGCTCGCCTTATCTGTTAACCCTCTCTTCCACCCCTCTCTCTCCCTCTCTCTGTCCCCATTCTCTTTCCCCTTCGCTGTCTCCCTTCTCTGTACCACTCTCTCTCCCCCCTCTCTCTGTCCCTCGTTTCTGTCTCTCCACTCTGTCCCTCTTCTCTGTCACCCCTCTCTGTCCCCCCTCTCTTTCCCCATCTCTCTGTCTCACCCTCTTTCTGTTCCCCTCTCTCTGTCCCCCCTCTCAGTCCCCCTTCTCTGTGTCCCCAACTCTCTCTCCCCCATCTCTGTCACCTTCTTTCTCTCTCTCCCATTCTCTCTGTGACCTTCTCTCTACCCCCTCTCAGTCCCCTGCTCTGTCACCCCTCTGTCCTCCTCTCTCCCCTCTCTCTGCCTCCCTCTCTGTCATCGCTCTCTGTCCCCCCTCTCTCTCCCCCTCACTGTCCCTCTATGTCCCCCTTATTTGTCCACCCTCTCTGTCCCCCTCTGTCTCTCCCCTCTCACTGTCCGCATTCTCTGCCCCCCTCTGTCCCTCCACTCTCAGTCCCCCCATTCTGCCCCCGTTTCTGTGCCCATTTCTCTGCCTCCTCTCGCTCCCCTCTCTCTGTCCCACTCTCTCTGTCCCACTCTCTCTGAATTCCTCTGCACCCACCCCTCTCTCTGACTGCCCTTATCTTTCCCCGGTCTCTCAATGAACAGCCTCTCAGCCGCCCTCTCTGTCCCTATCACTGTCCCGCCTCTGCCTCCACTCAGCTCCCCATCTACCTGTCCCCCCCTCTCTCTGTCCCCTCTCGCTGTCGCCCTTCTCTCTCTGTCCCCATCTCTCTGTCCCCCCTCTCTATGTCCCCGTCTCTGTGTCCTCCGCTCTCTGTCCACCTCTCTCTGCCCCCTTCTCTCTCCCCCTCTCTGTCACCCTCTCTCAGTCTCACTCTCTCTCTGTTCCCGTATCTCTCTATCCTCCCCATCTCTGCCCCCGCTCTGACTCTCCCCCTCTCTCTGTCTCGCCCTGTCTCTGTCCACATCTCTGTCCCCCTCTCAGTCCCCCCTTCTCTCTGCCCCCCTCTCTCTGTCCTCCTTTTTCTGTCCCCTCTCTCCCTCTCTCTCTGTGTCCCTCTCTCTGTTACCCCTCTCCGTACCCCTACTCTGTCCCTCTCTCTCTCTCTCTCCCTCTCTCTGTCTCCCTCTTTCTCTCTCTCTCCCACTCTCTCTGTGCCCCTCTCTCTGTCCCCATTCTCTGTCCACCTTTTCAGACCCCCTACGTCGTCTCTCTCTCTCTCTCTCTCCCTCCCTCTCTCTCCCCCTGTCTCTGTCCCCCCTCTATGTCCCCCTTATCTGTCCACCCCCTGGGTCCCCCTCATTCTCTAACTTTCTCTCTGTCCCCCTCTCTGTCCACCCTCTCTCTGTCTCCCCTCTCTCTTTCCCCCATCTATCCCCCCTCTCTGTCCCCTCTCTCTGTCCGCCCCTCTGTTGTTACCCCGTGTCTGTACCCTGTTCACTCTGCAGCCCCCCTCTCTGTGCCCCCTCACATTCTGGCCCCTATATCTGTCCCACCCTCTCTGTCCCCGCTCTCTATAGCTCCCTCTCTGACCACCCCACTCTCCGTCCTGACTATTCGCTGTCCCCCATCTGTCCCTCTACTCTCTGTCCCCCCTCACTCTGTCCACCCTCTCTCTTCCCCCTCTCTGCCCCCACTCTGTGTCCCCGTCTCTCTGTCCCACTCTATCTCTGCCCCCGCTCTCTGTCCACCCCCTCGCTGTGCCCCGGTCTCTGTCCACCATCTGTCCACCCTCTCTCTGTCCTCCCTCTCTCTGCCCACTCTCTCTCTGCCCCCGCCTCTTTGTCCCCCCTCTCTCTGTGCCCCGCTCTCTGTCCCCATCTGTCCCGCCTCTCTCTCCCCATTGTCTCTGTCCCAATCACTCTGTCCCACCTTTCTGTCCCCTCTCTCTTTTCCCCCTCCCTCTGTCCCACCTCTGTCTGTCCCCCTCTCTCTGTCCCCGCTCTGCACCCCCTGCCACCCCGTCTGATTGTCCCACTGCCTCTGTCTCGCTCTCTTGCTGTCCCCCCATCTCCCCTCTCTCTGTCCCCCTCTCTCTGTCCCCTCTCTCTCTCTCCCATCTCTTTGTCCCCCTCTCTCTCTCTCCCTCTCTACCCCCCCCGTCCCGTTATCTGTCCACCCTCTCTGCCCCCTCTCTCTCCCCTCTCACTCTCCCCTTTCTCTTTCCCCCTTCTCTGTCTCCCTCTCTGTACTCCTCTCACACTCTCTCTCCCCCCTTTCTCTGTCCCCCTCTCTCTGTCCCCCCTCTCTGTCTCCTTTCTCTGTCACCCCGCTCTGTCCTCCTCGCTCTCTCCCCCTCTCTCTGACCCCCTCTCGGTCCCCCTTCTCTGTCCCCCTCTCTGTCAACCTAATCTCTCTGCCCCCTCTTTCTGTTCCCTCTCTCTCCGTACCCATCTCTTGCCCACTCTCTGTCCCCCTTTCTCTGCCCCCTCTCTCTTTCCCCGACTCTCTCTGTCACCCTCCCTGTGCCCCTTCTCTCTCTCCCACTCTCTCTGTCTGCCTTCTCTGCTGCCCCCCTCTGTCCTCCCTCACTGCCCCCCTCTGTCGCCCCTCTCTGTCCCATCTCCCTGCCCCCCTCTCCCTCGCTCCCCCTCTCCCTTTCCCCATCTCTCTGCCCCCTCTCTCTCCCCGATCTCTGTCCGCCTCTCTCTGTCCTCATCTCTCTCTGTCCCACTCTCTGTCCCCCTCCCTGTTCCCACACTCCGTCTGTCCCCCCCGTCTCTGCCCCCTCTCTCTGTCCGCCTGTCTCTCTGCCCCCTCTCTGTCCACCCCTCTCTCTGACCCACCTTTATCTGTCCCCCTCTCTCTGTACATCCTCTCTCTCTTTGTCCCACCCTCTCTCTGCCCCACTTTCTCTGTCCCCCCTCTCAGTCCCCCAACTCTGCCCCCCTCTGTGCCCATCTCTCTGTCCCCACTCTCAGTCCCCTCTCTCTGTCCCCCTCTCTCTGCCCCCTTTCTCTCTCTCTCTCCCACTCTCTCTGTGCCCCTCTCTCTGTCCCCCATCTCTGTCCCACTCTCTCTCTCCACCTCTCTCTGTCCCTCTCTCTCCCCCTCTCTCTGTCTCCCCATCTGTAACCCTCTCTCTCCCTCTCTTCCCCTCCCTCTGTCCCCTTTCTCTGTCACCCCTCTCTGCCCCCTCTCTCTCCCTCTCTCAGACCGCCTCTCTGTCACCATTTTCTGTCTCCCCTCTCTGTTACCCCCTCTCTCCCCCTCTCTCTGTCCCCTTCTCTCACTCCTCACTCTCTCTGTCCCTCTCTCTGTCCCCATCTCTCTCTGTCCTCTCTCTCTGTCATCCCTCTTTCCCCTACTCTCTCTATCCCCTCTTTCTGTCCCCACTCTCTCTCTGTACCCCTCTCTTGCCCACTCTCTCTTTCCCCCTCTCTCTGCCCCTACATCTTTCCCCTACTATCTGTGCCCCTCTCTCTCTCCCCCTCTCTGTCTCCCCTCTCTGCTGCCCCTCTCTATCCCCCACTCTCTGTCCACCTCTCTCTGCCCGTCCTCTCTCCCCCTCTCTGTCGCCACTCCCTCTGTCGCCTCTCTCTCTGTCCGCCACACACTGTCCTCCTCTCTCTCTGTCTGTCACTCTCTCTCTGTCTCCTTCTCTCCGCCCCTACCTCTCTGTGCCCCCTTCTCTCTCTGTTCCCACTCTCTCTATCACCTCTCTCTCTCTGTCACCCCTCTCTCTGTCCCCTCTCTCTATTTGTGCCCAACTCTCTCTGTCCCCTCTCTGTCCCCCTTCTGTCTCCCTCTCTCTCACCTCCTCTCTCTGTGCCCCCCTCTCTCTGTCCACCACTCTCTGTGTGCTCCCTGTCTCTGTAGCCCGCTCGCTTTGCAGCCCCCAACTCTCTGTCCCTCCTCACTTTCTGGCCTCTCTGTCTGTCCCACCCTCTCTGTCTGTCCCCGCTCTCTATCCCCCCTCTCTGTCCACCCCTCTCTCCGTCCCTACCACTCGCTGCGCCCCCGTCCCCCCTACTCTCTGTCCACCTCTCTCTGTCTCGCCCGCTCTCTATCCTCCCTCACTCTGTCCCAATATCTCAGTCGCCCCTTCTCTATGTTCCCCCTTCTTTCTTTCCAACTCTCTCTGTCCCCATCTCTCTGTCCATCCCGCTCTTTGGCACCCCTCTTTCTGTCCCCACCCTCTCTGTCCGCCCCTCTGTCCCCCCTCTCTCAGTGCCCCCCTCTCTGTTCCCCCTCTCTATCCCCCCTCTCTCCCGCCTCTCTCTCCCCCCTCGCTCTGCCCACCTCTATCTGACACCCTCAATCTGACCACCCTTCCTGCACCCCCCTCTCTCTCTCTCTCTGTCCCCCATCTCTCCAACTACTCTCTGTCCACATCTCTCTGTACCCCTCAGTCTCTCCCCCCTCTTTCTGTCCCCTTCTCTCTCTGTCCCCCTCTCCATCCCACCACTCTGTCCCACCACTCTGTCTGCCCACTATCTCTCCCCCTTCTGTCCCCCCTCTCTTTGTACCACTCTCTCTTTCCACCCTCTCTCTGTTCCCCTCTCGCTGTCGCCCCTCTCTGTCCACCCTCTCTCTGTCCCCCAATCTCTGTTCACACTCTCTGTTCTCCTCTCTCTTGTCCCCCCGTCGCCTTCTCTATGTCCCCTCTCTCGCTGTCCCCTCTCTCTCTGTCTCCTCTCTCTCCATCACCTCTCTCTGTCCTCCCTCTCTCTGACCCCCCCTCTCTGTTCTCCCTCTCTGTCCCCCTCTATCTCTGTCCTCCCCTCTCTGTCCCCTCTCTCTGTAGCCCACTCTCTCTCCCCATCTGTCCCGCCTCCCTCTCCCCCCTCTCTATCCTCTCTCTCTCTGTGTCCCTCTCTCTCTCTATCACCTCTCTCTGTCCCCCCTCTCTTTCCTCCTCTCTCTGTCCCCCTCTCTCTGTCCCCTTCTCTCTGTCCCCCCCTGTCCCACCTTCTCTCTGTCCCACACTCTCTCTCTCCCTCTCTCTGTGCCCCTCTCTCTCCCTGTCTATCTGTCTAACCCTGTCTATATCCCCCTCTCTCTGTCTCCCCCTCAGTCCCGCCTTCTCTGTGTCCCCCTCTCTCTGCCCCCCTTCACTGTCCCTCTCTTTCTCTCTCTCCACTCTCTCTGTGCCCCTCTCTCTGTACCCACTCTCTGTTCCCCTTCTCTATCCCCCCTCTGCCCCCCTCTCTGTCCCCTTTCTCTGTGACCCCTCTCTGTCCCTCTCTCTTTCTCGTTCTCTCTGTCTCCCTCTCTCTCTCTCCTCGCTCTTTCTCGCCCCATCTCTCTCTGTACCCCACTCTTGCTCTCTCTCTCTGTCCCCACTCTCTTGCCCCCTCTCTTTCCCCTACTCTCTCTGTCCACCTCTCTCTGCCCCCTCTCTCTCCCCCTCTGTCCGTCCCCCTCACGTCTCCCCTCTGTCGCCCCTCTCTGTCCCCATCTCCCTGCACCCTCTCTCTTCCCCTCTCCCTGCCCCCATCTCTCTGCCCCCTCTCTCTCCCCCTCTCTGTCCACCTATCTCTGTCCTCATCTCTCCCTGTCCCCCTCTCCGTCCCCATACTCTCTCTGTCCCCCTCTTTCTGCCCCCCTCTCTGTACCCCTCATCCTGTCCACCCTCTCCCTGACCCCCTCTCTCTGTCCCCCTCTCTCTCTCTGCCCCCTCTCTGTCCACCCCTCTCTCTGACCCACCTTTATCTGTCCCCCCTCTCTCTTTGTACCTCCTCTCTCTCTGTCCCACCCTCTCTCTGCCCCCCCTCTCTCTCTCACTCTCCTCTCTCTGTCCCCTTCTCTCTCTGTTCACCTCTCTCTGTAGCTCTTCTCTCTCTGTCCCCCTCTTTCTGTTTCCCTCTCTCAGTCCCCCCTCTCTCTGCCCCCTCTCTGTGAATCCCTCTCTGCCCACCCCTCTCTCTGAGCCCACTTTTTCTGACCTCCTCTTTAAATGAAACCACCCTCGCTGCCGCCCTTGCTCTGATCCTCTCACTGTCCCACCTCTGACCACCTCAGTCCCCCATCTCTCTGCCCCCATCTCCCTGTCCACCTCTCTCTCTCCCCTCTCCCATACACCTCTCTCTGTCCCCTCTCACTGTCTCCCTTCTCTCTCTGCCCCCCCCTCTCTGTCCCCTTCTCTCTGTCGCCCACCTGTCTGCCCCCTCGCGGTCCCCCTGTCTCGGTCTCCCTCTCTCGATTTCCCCCTCCCTCTGTCCCTCACTCTCTGTCCAACTCTCTCTGCGTCCTCTCTCTCCCCCTCTCTGTCTCCCTCTCTCTGTCTCCCTCTCTCTGCCCCCCCCTCTCTGTCCCCGTATCTCTCTGTCCCCGCGCTCTCTGTACCCCCTCTCTCTGACCCTCTATCTCTGTGGCCCGTTCTCTGTCCCTTGCTTTGTCCCGCCTCTCTCTCCCCCCCTCTCTGTCCCGCATCACTCTGTCCCAATTCTCTGTCCCGCCTCCCTCTTCCCCCTCTCTCTGTATCCCCTCTGGCTGTCACACTCTCTCTTTCCCCCGTCTCTCTACCCCTCTCTGTTCCCCCCTCTCTCTGGCACCTCTGTCTGTCGCCCCTCTGTCTGTCCCCTCTCTCTATGTCCCCCTCTCTCTATCCCCTACTCTCGGTCCAACTCTCTCTGCCCGTTCTCTCTCTCCCCCTCTCTGTCGTCACGCTCTCTATTGCCCCCCTCTCTGCCCCGCTCTCTGCTCCCCTCCCTCTGTCCCCTTATTTCTCTGTCCCCCTCTCTCTGTCCCCTTCTCTCTGTACCCCCCTCTCTGTCGCCGCTCTGTCTGTCCCCCTCTCTCTATGTCCCCCTCTCTCTATGTCCCCCTCTCTCTATCACCACTCTCTGTCCACCTCTCTCTGCCCTCTTCTCTCTCCCCCTCTCAGTCGCCACTCTCTCTGTCGCCCCCTCATTATCCCCCCTCTCTTTCCCCCTCACTCTGTCCGCCTCTCTCCCTGGCCCCCTCTCTCTGTCCCCCCCCTCTCTGTCCTCGCTCTCTCTGTCCCCCCATCTGTCCACCTCTCTCAGTCCTCCCTCTCTCTGTTGCCCTCTCTCTGTACCCCTCTCTGTCCACCCCTCTCTCTGACCCCCTTTATCTCCCCCCACTCTCTCTCTGACCCCCACTCTCTTTCGCCCTCTCTTTGTCCACTTCACTATCCCGCCTCTGCCCCCTTCAGCTCCCATATCTCTGTTCCACTCTCTATCTCCCCCTCTCTCTGTCTCCCTCTCTCTCTCTGTTCCCCGCTCTCTGTCGCCCTTCTATTTCTGTCCCCCTCTCTCTGTCACCCCTCTCTCTGCTGCCCTCTCTCTGTCCCCCTTCACTGCTCCCCCTGTCCCTCCCTCTCTTGCCCCCATCTCCCTGTACCCCTCTCTCTCTGTTCCCCTCTCGCTGTCGCCCTTCTCTCTCCCCCCTCTGACGCCCCTCTCTTTGTCCCTCCTCTCTCTGTGCCTCCCTCTCTGTACCCCGCGTCCCCTTCTCTCTCTGTCCTCTCTCTCTGTACCCCTCTCTTTGTGCCTCGCTCTTTGCCCGCACCCTCTGCCCCCCTCTCTCTCTGTCCCCTTTTCTCTGTCCCCTTCTCTCTTTCCCCCTCTCTCTATGTCGCCCTCTCTCTATCCCCCACTTCTGTCCACCTCTGTCTGCCCCTTCCCTCTCCCCCTCTCTGTCGCCACTCTCTCTGTCCCCCCCTCTCTCTGTCCCCACTCTCTGTCCCCTTCTTCATGTCCTCCCCTCACTCTGTCCTCCCTCTTTCTGTCTCCCCCTCTCTGACCCCCCTTTCTGTGCACTCCTCTCTTCCCCCTCGCACCCCCCTCATCTATCTGACGCCCCCCATCTGTCCCCCCTCTCTGCCCCCTCTTATTACCCCCTCTCTCTGTCCGCCCCAGGTCCACCCTCTCTCTCTGTTTTCCTCTTCTGTCCCCCCTGTCTGTTCCCCCCATCTCTCTGTCCACCCCGCATTCTGTCCCCATCTCTGCCCCATCTCTGTCGCCCCCTCTGTCCACCCTCTCTGTCCCCATCTCTCTGTCCCCTCTCTCTTTTCCGCTCTCTCTGTCGCCCATCTATCTCTCTGTTCACCTCTCTCTGTCCCTCTCTCTCTGTCCCTCCTCTCTCTGTTTACCTCTCTCCCCCCCCCACTATGCCAACTCACTCTCTGCCCCTCTCTCTGTCACCCCTCTCTCTCTGTCCCCCCTTCTGTCCCCCTCCCTCACTGTCCTCTTTCTCTCTGCCCCCCTCTCAGTCGCCCTCTCTCTGTCCCCCCTCTCTGTCCTCCCTCTCTGTCCCCCGCTCTGTCCCCTTCTCTCTGTCCCCCAACTCTGTCCCTCCACTCAGTCCACCCAATCTATCTCCCGCCTCTCTCTATCCCCGTTCTCTGTCCCCCCTCTCTCTCAGCCCCCCTCTCTGTCCAGCCCCTTCTGTGCCCCCTCCGTAGCGCCTCTCTCTCTCCGGCCTCCCTCTGACCCCCTCTCTCTTTTCCCTCGCTCTGTCCCCCTCTCTCTGTCCCACTCTGTCTGTCCACCTCTCTCTGTCCCCCCATCTCTGTACCCCTCTCTCTGTCCACGTCTCTCTCTGTCCCCCTCTTAGTCCCGATTCTCTGCCCCCACTCTCTGTCCCCCTCTCCTTCGTCTCTCTCTGTCCCCCCTCTCTCTGCCCCCTCTCTGACCCCCTCTCTGTCACCATCTCTCTGCCCCACTCTCTCCCCCCTCTCTCTGTCCCCACTCTCTCTCTCTGCCCCCCTGTAGCCCCCCTCTCTGTGCCCCCGCTCTCTGTACCCCGCTCTCTGTGCACCATCTCTGTGTCCCCCTCTGTCCCGTCTCTCTGTCTCCCCTGTCTCTGTCCACCCTCTCTCTGTTCCCCCTCTCTGTCCACCCCTCTCTCTGTTGCCCCTCTCTCTGTTCCTACCTATGTCCCCTGTCTCTCTCTGCCCCCCCTCTCTGTTTCCCTCTCTCTGCCCCCCGTCTATCCCCATCTCTCTCTGTCCCCTGTCTCTGTCCCCCCTCTCTCTCTGTCCCCCCTTTCTGTCCCCTTCCTCATTGTCCCCTTTCTCTCTGTCCCCTTTCTCTCTATCCCCCGCTCTCTCTCTCCCTCTCTCCTTCCTCTCTCTCTGACCCACTCTCTCTCCCCCTTCTCTGACCCCGTCTCTGTCACCATCTCTCTGCCCCAGTCACTCCCCCCTCTCTCTGTCCCCACTCTCTCTCTGTCACCCCAATAGCCCTCTCTCTCTGAGCCCCCGCTCTCTGTATCCCGCTCTCTGTGCACCGTCTCTCTGTCCCCCCTCTGTCTCCCCTGCCTCTGTCTCCTCTGTCTCTGTCCACCCTCTCTCTGTTCCCTCCTCTCTGTCCACCCCTCTCTCTGTCGCCCCTCTCACTGTTCCTACCTATTCCCCTGTTTCTCTCTGTCCCTCCTCTCTCTCTCTGCTCCCATCTCTGTCCCCATCTCTGTCGTCACCTCTGTCCACTCACTCTGTCCCCCATCTCTCTGTCCCCCGCTATCTCTCTCCCCCCTCTCTGTTCCCCTCCCTGTCTGTTCCCCTCTTTCTGTCGCCCTCTCTCTCTGTTCCCCTCTCTCTGTCGCCCATCTCTCTCTCTGTTCACCTACCTCTGTCGCTCCTCTCTCTGTCGCCCCTCTCTCTGCACTCCTTCTCTATAACCCCTCTCTCTGTACCCCTCTCTCTCTGCCCCTCTCTCTGTTTCCCTCTCTCTGCCCCGCGTCTTTCCCCATCTCTCTCTGTCCCCTGTCTCTGTCCCCCCTCTCTCTGTCCCCCCTTTCTGTCCCCTTCCTCACTGTCCCCTTTCTCTCTGTCCCCCTCTCTCTATCCCCCGCTCTCCCTCCCCCTCTCTCAGCCCCCCTCGCTGTTCACCCTCTTTCTGACCCCTCCCTCTGTCCCCCACTCTCTCTGTGCCTCCCTCTCTGTCCACCCCTCTCTGTCCCCTTCTCTTTAGCGCCTCTCTGTCTCCCCCTCCCTCTGAACCCCATCTCTGTTCACCCTCTATGTCCACCCTCTCTCTGTCCACCCGCTCTGTCCCCCGCTCTGTCCCCTTCTCTCTGTCCCCCAACTCTGTCCCTCCACTCTGTCCACCCAATCTATCTCCCATCTCTGTCCCCCACTCTCTCTGTGCCCCGCTCTCTGTACCGCTCCCTCTGTGCACCTCCTGTCTTACCCCCTCTGTCACTCTCACTCTGTCTCCCCCCTCGCTGTTCCCTCTCTCTGTTCCCACCTCTATCTGTCCCCCCTTTCTCTCGATCCCACTCTCTCTGACGGCCCCCTCTGTTCACCGCAATCTCTGTCCCCCTCTCTCTGTACCCCTCTCTCACTGTCCCCACGCTCTCTGTACCCCTCTCACTGTCCACCGTCTCTCTGTCTACCCCTGTCTCATTTCCCCCCTCTCTCTGTCCACTCTCCCTGTCTCACGTCTCTCTCTGTCCCCTATCTCTCTCCCCGCCTCTGTCCAACCATCTCTCTGTCCCCCTCTCTCTATCCCCCACTCTCTGTCTCCCCCTCTGTTTGCCTCCTCTCTCTGTCTCCCCCTCCTTCCATCCCGCTGTCCCCCTGTTCCTTATCTCTCTGTCCCCCTCTCTCTGTCCCCCTCTCTCTCTGTCCCCATCTCTCTTTCGCCCTTCTCTCCCTGTCCCCCTCTCTCTGTCCCCCTCTCTCTGTCCCCCTTTCTCTGCCCCCCCATCTCTCGGTCCCCCTCTCTCTGTCCCCTCTCTCTTCCCCCCTCACTCTATCCACTCCTCTCTCTGTCCCCCTCTCTCTGTGCCCCCGCTATCTGTCTCCCCATCTCTCTGTCCCCCTCTCCCTATCCCCCACTCTCTGTCTCCCCCTCTGTTTGCCTCCTCTCTCTGTCTCCCCCTCCTTCCATCCCGCTGTCCCACTGTTCCTTATCTCTCTGTCCCCCTCTCTCTGTCCCCCTCTCTCTGTTCCCCTCTCTCTCTGTCCCCATCTCTCTTTCGCCCTTCTCTCCCTGTCCCCCTCTCTCTGTCCCCCTCTCTCTGTCCCCCTTTCTCTGCCCCCCCCCCATCTCTCGGTCCCCGTCTCTCTGTCCCCTCTCTCTTCCCCCCTCACTCTATCCACTCCTCTCTCTGTCCCCCTCTCTCTGTGCCCCCGCTATCTGTCTCCCCATCTCTCTGTCCCCCTCTCCCTATCCCCCACTCTCTGTCTCCCCCTCTGTTTGCCTCCTCTCTCTGTCTCCCCCTCCTTCCATCCCGCTGTCCCCCTGTTCCTTATCTCTCTGTCCCCCTCTCTCTGTCCCCCTCTCTCTGTCCCCCTCTCTCTCTGTCCCCATCTCTCTGTCGCCCTTCTCTCCCTGTCCCCCTCTCTCTGTCCCCCTCACTCTGTCCCCCTTTCTCTGTCCCCCCATCTCTCGGTCCCCCTCTTTCTGTCCCCTCTCTCTTCCCCCCTCACTCTATCCACTCCTCTCTCTGTCCCCCTCTCTCCGTGCCCCCGCTATCTGTCTCACAATCTCTCTGTCCCCCTCTCCCTATCCCTCACTCTCTGTCTCCCCCTCTGTTTGCCTCCTCTCTCTGTCTCCCCCTCCTTCCAACCCGCTGCCCCGCTGTTGCTGATCTCTCTCTTCCCCCTCTCTTTCTGTCCCCCTCTCTCTGTCCCTTTTCTCTCTGTCCCCCCTCTCTTTCCCTCTCTCTCTGTCTCCTCTCTCTGTCCACCCGCTCATTGTTCCTTCTCTCTCTCTCCCCTCGCTCCATTCCTCCTCTCTCTGTCCACCCCTCTTTCTCTGATCCCCCTCTCTCTATTCCCCCCGCTACCTGTCCCCCTCTCTCTCTGTTCCCCACTCTCTTCCCCCGTCTCTCTATCCACACCTCTCTCTGTCCCCCTCTCTCTGTGCCCCCGCTATATGTCTCCCCATCTCTCTGTCCACCCCTCTCTCTGTCCACCCCTCTCTCTGTGCCCCCGCTATCTGTTCCCCCTCTCTCTGTCCCACTCTCTCTCTCCCCCTTTCTCGCCCTCCTCTCTCTATCGCCATCTCTCTGTCCACCTCTCTCTGTCACCCCCTCTCTCTGTCCCCCTCTCTATGTCCCCCATCTCTCTGTCCCCCTCTCTCGGTCCTTCCTCTCTCTGTCCCCCCCCCTCTCTGTCCCCCCTCTCTCTCTGTCTCCCACTCTCTCTACCCTCTCTCTGACCCCCACTCTCTGTTCCCTCTCTCTGTCCCCCACTCTCTGTTCCCTCTCTCTGTCCACCCTCCTCTCTCAGTACTGCTCTCTCTGTCCCATCTCTCTCTCACCCCCTCTCTCTATCCCTTTTCTGTCCCCCTCTCTCTATCCCCTCTCTCTCTGTCGCTGCTTCTCTCTGTCCCTCCCTCTGTTCGGTCCCTCTCTCTGCCCCCCTCTCTATCTCCCTCTCTGTCCCCCCACTCTGTCCCCCATACTGTGCCTCCACTCTTTGTCCCCTTCTATCTTCCCCTCTCTCTCCTCGCCCTTTGTCCCCCGCGCTCTGTCCTCCTCTCTCTCTCCCCCTCTTTAGACCACCCTTCTCTGTCCCACCTCTCGCTGTCCCGCGCTCCCTGTTCCCCCTCTGTCCCCCTTCTCCATCCCCCATCTCTCTGCCCCCTCTCTGCACCTCACTTTTTTTGTCCCCACTCTCTCTTTCCCCCCTCTCTGTCCCCCTCTCTCTGTGGCACCCCCTCTGCTCCCCCTCTGTCCCCTTCTCTCTGTCCCACTCTCTCTGTCCCCCCTCTCTCTGTCCCCCCTCTCTGCCCCCCTCTCTGTCCCCATCTCTCTGTCCACTCTCTCTGTCCCCCTCTCTTTGACCCGTTCTCTCTCTCCCCCCTCTGTCCCCTCTCTCTCTTTCCACGTCTCTATGTCCCCCCTCTCTGTGCCCCCCTCTCTCCCCACTCTCTGTCCCCCCGTCCCTTCCTTCTCTGTCCGCCGTCTCCCCTCTGACCCCATCTCTTTGGTTTCCCTCTCTCTGTCCCCTCTCTCTCTATCCCCCATCTCTCTGCCCCCTCTTTGTACCCCACTTTTTCTGTCCCCACTCTCTTTCCCCCCTCTCTGTCCCCCTCTATCTGTGCATCCCGATCTGCTCCCCCTCTGTCCCCATCTCTCTGTCCCCCCTCTCTCTGTCCCTCCTCTCTGGCTGCCTCTCTCTGTCCCCCTCTTTGGCCCCCTCGCTCTGTCCCCCACCTCTCTGTCCCCTCTCTCTGTCCCCCCTCTCTCTGTCCCGTCCCCTCTGACCCCCTCTCTCTGTCCCCTCCCTCTCTTTCCACGTCTCTCTGTCATCCCCCTGTGCCCCCCTCTCTCTACCCCTCTCTGTCCCCCCTTTGTCCATTCCTTCTCTGTCCCCCGTCACCCTCTGACCCCCCTCTCTGTTTTCGCTCTCTCTGTCCCCACTCTCTCTGCCGCCCATCTGCTCCGCCTCTCTCTGTCCCCTCGTTCTGTGTCTTCCACTCCGTCCCCACCTCTCTCCATCCCCCCACTCTCTGTCCTCCCACTCTCCGTCCCCTTCTCTCTGACCCCCTCTATCTCCCCCCTCTCTGTCGCCCTCTCTCTGCCCCCCTCTCTCTGACCCCCTCTCTCGGTCCTGCCTCACTCTTTCCCCCCTCTCTCTCTCTGTTCCCCATCTCTTTCTCCCCGTCTCTCTGTTCCCCGCTCTCTGTCCACTCCCTTCTCTCTGTACACCCTCTTTTGCTGCCCCCTCACTCTCTCTGTCCCGGTCTCGCTATCCCCTCTCTCTCTCTGTCCCCCCTCTCTGACCCCCATTTCTTTCCCCCTCTCTCTGTGTCCCCACTCTCTCTGTCCCCCTGTCTCTCTTCCCCTCTTTCTGTCCACCCTCTCTCTTCACCCCCATCTTCTGTCCCCCCGATCCGCCCCTCTCTCTCTGCACCCTCTCTTTACTCCTTCTCTCTGTCCACACAATCTGTCTCCCCACTCTTTGTCCCCCACTCTCTGTCCCCCCACTGTCTGACCCCTTCTAATTCCCACCTCTCTTTGTCCTCCGCTCTCTGTCCTCCCCTCTGTCTCCCTCCCTTTGTACCCCCTTCTCTCTGTCCCCCTCTCTCTGCCCCCTCTCTCTGCTCCCTCTCTCTGTCCCCCCTCTCTCTGTCACGCCTCTCTGTGCCTCTTCTGTCCCCCTCTCTCTGTATCCCTCTCTCTCCCTCTGCCCCCCGTGTTCCCATCTCTCTGTCCACCGTCTCTCTGTCCCCCTCTCTCTATCTCCCCCTCTCTGTCCACCCCTCTGTCTGCCGGACTCTCCCTGACCCCCTCTATCTGTCCCACCTCTCTCTCTGTCCCCCCCTCTCTGTCCTCTCACTCTGTCCCCCGCTCTCTCTCTACCCTCTCTGTCCCCCTCGCTTTGTACCTCCCTCTCTCTGTTCCCCCTCTCTCTGTCTCTCCACTCTCTGCCCACTCTCTCTGTCCCCTCTCTCTCTGCCCCCCGTCCCCCCTCTCTGTATCCCACTCTCTCTGCCCCCTCTCTGTTCCCCTCTTTCTGTCCACCGTCTCTCTGTGCCCCTTTCTCTGTTCCCCCCTCTCTATCTCACCTCTCTCTGTCCATCCCTCTGTCTGACCCCCCTCTCCCTGTCCCCTCTCTATCTCTTCCACCTGTCTCTCTGTCCTCCCCTCTATCTGTGCCCCCTCTCTCTGTCCCCCACTCCCTGTCCCCACTCTCTGTCCCCCCTTGGTCTCCCCCTCTCTTTCCCGCATCTCTCTGTCCCACTCTCTCTTTCCCCCTCTCTCTGCCCCCTCTCTCTCTGTTCCCCTCTCTCTGTCTCCCCTCTCTCTGTCACCCCCTCTCTCTGCTTCCCTCTCTCTGTCACCCCTCTCGCTGTCCCCCTCTCTAGGTCCTCCCTCTCTCTGTCCCCCTCTCTCTGTCCCCCCCTTTCTCTCTACCCCTCTCTCTGTCCCCACACTCTCTGTTCCTTCTCTCTGTCCCTTCTCTCTGTCTCCCTCTCTCTGTCCACCCCCAAGTACTCCTCTCTCTCTCTGTCCCCCCTCTCTCTCCATCCCTCTCTCTCTCTGCTCCTCGCCTCTCTCTCTCACCCCTCTCTTTATCACCCCTTTAATCGCCCTCTCTCTAGCCCCTCTCTCTCTGTCCCCGTCTCACTGTCACCCCCTCTCTGTCCACCCTCTCTCAGTCCCCCTCTCTCTGTCCCTCCCTCTGCTCCGCCCCTCTCTCTGCCCCCCCACTCTGTCCACCATACTGTGCCCACACTCTTTGTCCCCTTCTAACTTCCCCCACTCACTTCCCCTCCCTTTGTCCCCCGCGCTCTGTCCCCCTCTCTCCCCTCTTTGTACCACCCTCTCTCTGTTCCCCTCTCTCCGTCCCTCTCTCCTTCACCCCTCTGACCCCTCTCTCTATCCCCCATCTCTCTGCACCCAACTTTTCTGTACCCAATCTCTCTTTCTCCCTCTCTGTCCCCCTCTCTCTGTGCTCCCCTCTCTGCTCCCCCTCTGTCCCCCATCTCTCTCTGTCCCACTGACTATGTCTCCCAGCTCTCTGTCACCCCCCTCTCTGGCCCACACTCTCTGTCCCACTCTCTGGCCCCTCTCTCTGTCCACATCTCTCTGTCCCCCCTCTCTGTGCCTCCTCTCCCTCTCCCCCTCTCTGTCCCACCTCTGTCCCTTCCTTCTCTGTCCCCCCGTCCCCCCTCTGACCCCCCTCTCTCTGTTTCCCCTCTCTCTGTCCCTCTCTCTCTGTCTCCCTCTCTCTGTGCCCCCCTCTGTCCCGCCTCTCTCTGTCCCCTCGTTCTGTGTCCTCCCCTCTGTCCCCACCTCTCTCCATCCCCCCACACTCTGTCCCCCCACTCTCAGTCCCTCTCTCTCTGACCCCCACTATCTCCCCCTCTCTCTGTCGCCCTCTCTCTGTCCCGCCCCACTCTGTCATCCCTCTCTTTTTGTCCCCATCTCTCTCTCCCCTATTCTGTTCCCCGCTCTCTGTCCACTCCCCACTCTCTGTGCACCCTCTTTCTCTGTCCCCTCACACTCTCTGTCCCCTCTCTCTATCTATCCCCTCTCTCTCTCTGTTCCCCCCTCTCTCAGACCCCCATTTATTTTCCCCCTCACTCTGTCCCCCCTCTCTGTGTCCCCCCTTCTCTGTCCACCATCACTCTTCACCCCCCCTCTGTCTTCCCCCCTGGTCCGCCCCTCTCTCGGCACCCTCTCTGCACACCCCTCTCTCTCCCCAATCTGTTGCCCACTCTATCCCCCCACTCTTTGTCCCCCCACTCTCTGTCCCCCCACTCTCTGACCCCTTCTTTTTCCCACCTCTCTCTGTCCCCCGCTCTCTGTCCCCTACTCTGTCCCCCTTCCTTTGTACCCCCCTCTGTCCCCCCTCTCTGCCCCGCTCTCTCTGCCCCCTCTTTCTGTCCCCCTCTCACTCTGTCACGCCTCTCTGTGCCTCCTCTGTCCCCCTCTCTCTGTATCCCTCTCTCTGCCGCCTCTCTGTCCTCTTCTCTCTATCTCCCCCTCTGTGTCCACCCCTCTGTCTGCCCCCATCCCTGACCCCCTCTATCTGTCCCACTTCTCTCTCTACCCCCTCTCTCTGTCCCCACACTCTGTCCCCCGCTCTCTGTCTAGCTCCCACCTCTCTCTGTCCCCCGCTCTCTGTCCCCCACTCTGTCCCCGTCCCTTTGTACCCCGCTCTCTGTCTACCCTCGCTTTGTACCCCCCTCTCTCTGTCCCTCCTCTCTCTGACCCCCTCTCTCTGTCATGCTTCTCTGTGACCCCTCTGTCCCACCTCTCTCTGTATCCCTCTCTCTCTGCCCCCTCTCTGTTAGCCTCTCTCTGTCCACAGTCTCTCTGTGCCCCTCTCTCTGTTCCCCCTCTCTCTGTCCCGCCTCTGTTCCCCCCTCTCTGTCCCCCTCTGTCTGTCCCCCAACTCTCTGTTCCCCCTCTCTCTGCCCCCTCTCTCTGCCCCGTAACACCCCATCCATCCCCTCTCTCTGTCCCCTTCTCTGTCCCCCTCTCTCTGCCCCCTCTCTGTCCCCCTCTCTCTGTCCTCCCACTCGTTGTCCCGCTTCTCTGTGTCCCCCGCTCTCTGTCTACCCTCGTTGTCCCCTCGCTTTGTACCCCTTTCCCTGTCCACCGTCTCTCTGTGCCCCTCTCTCTGTTCCGCCCTCTCTATCTCCCCTCTCTCTATCCACCCCTCTGTCCCCCAACTCTCTGTTGCCCCTCTGTCTGCTCCCACTGCCTATCTCCCCACGCTCTGTCCACTCCTCTCTCTGTCTCTTTCACTCTGCCCCTTCTCTCTGCCCCCTTCTCTATGTCCCCCGTCTCTCTGTTCCCTCCTCTCTGTCCCACTCTGTATGTCCCCCAACTCTCTGTTCCCCCTCTCTCTGCCCCCCTCCCTCTGCCCCCCGTCCCGCCCATCCATCCCCTCTCTCTGCCCCACCTCTCTGAACCCCTCTCTCTGACACCCCACTATGTCCACCCCTCTCTATCCCTTCCTTATCTGTCTCCCCTCTGCCCCCCCATTGTCCCCTCACTCAGTTCCCCCCTCTCTGTCCCCCTGTCTCTCTGCCCCCCCCTCTGCCCTACCAATCCGCCTCTACTTCCCTTCCTACTCTGTCCCCCCTTTACCCCTCTGACACCCCTCTCCCTTTTCCCCTCTCTGTCCCCGCTCTCTCTCTGCGCCCCATCTCTCTGTCCCTCCTCTCTCTGTCCTCTCCCTCCATGTTCCCCCCTCTGTCCCCCACTTTCTCCATACCCCCACTCTCTGTCCGCCCACTCCCTGTTCCACTCTCTCTGTCCCCTTCTCTGGCCCCCTCTTTCTCCTCCTCTCTCTGTCACCCTCTCTCTGCCCCCTCTCGTGACCCCCTTTCTCTGACCACGTCTCTCTGACCCCCTCTGCCTTCCCCACTCTCTGTACACCTCTGTCTGTCCCCCACTCCCTCTGACCCCTCTGTGCCCCCCTCTCTCTCTGTCCCCCCTCTCTGACCCCGTCTATCTCCCCCACTCTCTGTCCCCCACTCCCTGTCTCCCTCTCCCTGTCCCCTCTCTCTGCCCCCTCTCTCCAACCCTCTCCCCCACACTCTGTACCCCCTCTCTATCCCCTCTCTCTGTTCCCCCTCTCTCTGACCCCCTCTCTCCCGTTCTCTCTGTCCCCCTCTCTCTATCCCCCTGTCTTTGTCCCTCTCTCTCTGAGCCCCCTCTCTCTGTCACCCTCCCTATGTCCACCACTCTCTGGACCCCATGTTCTATCCTCCTCTTTCTGTCCCCCTCTATCTCTGTCGTCCCTCTCTCTGTCTGCCCGCTTTCTATCCCCCCGCTCTCTATCCCCCCGCTCTCTGTCCCCACTCTCTCTGGCCCCTCTTTTGTCCCCCTCTTTCTGTCCCCCTCTCTCTGTCCCCCTCTCTCTGTTCCCCTCTCTCTGTTCTCCTCTCTCTGTCCCCCTCTCTCTGACCCCTCTCTCATTATGTCCTCCCCTGTTTCTCTCTCTCCCTCCCTCACCTTATCTCTGCCTTGCCTCTCTCTCTCTCACACTGTCATCCCTGCTCCTTTATTCTCTCTCTACCTTCTCTCACTCTCGATCCCCATCCCTCGATCTCTCTCTCTCCCCATCTCCCTCCGTTTCTATCTGACTGAATCTCACTCCCTCCTGTCCCTCCCATCCTCTCTCTCTTACGCTCTCTGTCTCCCTGGTCCGTCCCTCTCCCTCTGACCCAGAGACTGGGGTTTGGTGGTGAGGCTGCGCGTGGTGGGGGGGGGGGGAGGGGGTGAGATAATAGAGAGATGTGGGAAGTGGGAAGAGGGGAAAATGGGGTGGAGAAGGAATTGCGGGAGGGAGAAAGAGATGGCAGGAGAGAGAGAGAGAGTAAGGGTGAGGGGGAGAGGGAAGAGTGGAGGCAAGTGGAGAATCTCGTGTTGGGGGTGTGAGAGAGAAAGCGGGAGGGGAGGGAGAAAGAATTGTGGGTTGGAGGGTGTCTGAGAGGGGACGAGAGAGTGAAAGGGAGAGGTGGTGAGAAAGAGACAGTGTGCAGAGAAAGGGAGAGAGAGGGAGAGAAGTGATAAGAAAGAGTAGGGGAGAGGAAATGGGGAGTCCAGGTTGGAGTGGGGAGGTCAGAGGGAGTTAAACCCAGCTCCTGAGCTCAGGGCGCAGTGCCCTTCCCTTCCATGAGGACCAGGACTTGGGGCGGAGTCTGTCTCTTTCCAGCTCAGCTTCTCCAACACAAAGACACACAACAACATCGGTCACTCTGCTGCCCGGCACGCTTTAATGAACATTTTTATTGTTTACAAATGGCAGTCATGGGTACAGTCAGTGGGATGGTGCCTTTTCTCACAGGTCCCTGAGTTGTGTGAAACATTGAAATGTTTCCCTGTAACCCCCCCTGTGGGATAAAGATGGACAAACCAGCGCTACCCTCAGTCTGTTACCATAGCGACAGGCTGCTCCATCACTGAAACACTGAACTGAAATGAGAAAATCCCGGATGGATTGATTAATGAGGGAATTTGATTGATGGATGGATTTGGGTGAAGGGATATTTCAGCACATTCTTCAGCTGCTGCCTGAACTTAGTCTGGGTCACGGCATAAATCACGGTGTTTGTGCAGCAACTGAGGAGCTGCAGCATGAAGCCCAATTCCTTAACAAAATGATGGAGATACAGAGGGGAATACACAATCCACAACATCCGGTCCCATATAAAATACAGCATGATCGTTGACCATAACAGGATGAAATTGGCCGAGATCACAAACAGTAAAATGATGGATTTTTTTCGGTTTCTCATTTCAGTGTCAGACTGAGCGTCCCCTTTGGTGTGAGCGCAGAGTCTCCTGCGGGCTCTGCTGGTCACTAAAATGTGTCTGACGGTGAGAACATTGAGCAGCAGAATCAGGAGAAATGGGACACCCGGGGTTAGAATGTGGTGGAGGGACTCGATTGTGAGCCAGACAATGGACAATCGAACATGGGCTGTTGCATCACAAAACCCGGGTAAGTTCATCAGCCAATACCGGTCCGTGAGCATAAAATACCAGGAAATGTTCTTTAAACAGCTCAGCACAGTCACTGCTCCCAGAACCACAGCCGCCGTTTTCTCACTGCAATATTTACTTTTCAGCTTCTGGCAACAAATGGCCACAAACCGATCAAAGGTGAAAGTGACGGTGAACCAGACAGAGCAGTCAGTGGCTGCATAAAGCAGGACGGCGTGGATATTACACACGGGGACGGAGTCCTTCAGGAAATAAAACTGTTCCCGATAAACAATGGGAATGTGTCTCAGTATCAGGTCGAGGATAATGACCAGGAGATCCGCCGCTGCCATGGCCCCCAGGTAACGTCTGACACATGGAGACAATCCACAATCTTTATAAAGCAGGACGTAGATGGTCACTACGTTAACTGTGAGGAAGGAAAACAAACCCATTATCAATCAGCCTGGAGGCAAAGGGACCCGTTTGATTGGGGACCCAGTGAGATTTTCAAATGTGTCCCTGTATTCAGGGATTTATTAACATAATTGGAGCTGGAATAACAAATGAGAAGGTCGGAATTACTGACAAAAATGTGACATAAACCACAAGAAACCCTCTCTCCCCAAACACACAGAGACACATCCATCAAAACAGATTGTTTCTTGAACATTCCCACACACTCGATCACTCGAGAGCAGACACAGGTCACTCCTTCCCAGTTTCTAATACGGAGGGTGGGAACGTTGCTGTCCTGAAGGATTCTCTCCCAGTTTACGAAAGACACACGGAGTTTGGGAATTTCCTGTGTTTTGGTCTAAATTGTGGTCGATCCTGTGTCGTTAAGAAATGTAAACGCAGGGAAAACATATTCACCCATTTAAGTGCCTGATGGGCCTTCGGAACAGTGTCTCCTTCTCCCTGGAACGGGATCTCTTCCCTCGGGATCTTATCGTTTGTTCAATTGACTGACGTCCGGCGGTTCACAAACAATGTCAGGGACAGAACGTTCCGGGGAATGTCAGTTATAGAATGTCAGGGACAGAACGTTCCGGGGAATGTCAGTTATAGAATGTCAGGGATAGAACGTTCCCGGGAATGTCTTTTATAGAATGTTGGGGACAGAACGTTCTGGGGATTGGCAGTTATTGAATGTCGGGGACAGAACGTTCCGGGGAATGTCAGTTATAGAATGTCAGGGATAGAACGTTCCCGGGAATGTCTTTTATAGAATGTTGGGGACAGAACGTTCTGGGGATTGGCAGTTATTGAATGTTGGGGACAGAACGTTCCGGGGAACACCTTGACCTGCCCATCACCTTTCCCCCCATCCACACCACACTCCTCTCTGACCTATCACTTCTCCCCCACCTCCATCTAACGATCAGATTCCCAGCTCCCTCACCCCTAGCCCCAGCCCCCTCCCATTTATCTCTCAGCTGACCGACCCACAAGCCTCATTCCTGATGAAGGGTTTATGTCCTGAAACGTTCATTCCCCCGCACCTCGGATGCTGCCTTTTTGAGCACCACACTCCCAGTCAGGAAACAGTCCAACACCGTCATAATCACAGGATCAGGCCTGATGGGTAATTTAGATTAGATTATATTAGATTACTTACAGTGTGGAAACAGGCCCTTCAGCCCAAAAAGTCCACACCGACCCGCCGAAGCACAACCCACCCAGACTCATTCCCCTACATTTACTCCTTCACCTAACAATATGGACAATTTAGTATGGCCAATTCACCTGCACGTCTTTGGACTGTGGGAGGAAACCGGAGCACCCGGAGGAAACCCACGCAGACACGGGGAGAATGTGCAAACTCAACTCAGTCAGTCACCTGAGGTTGGAATTGACCCTGTGTCTCTGCCGCTGTGAGGCAACAGTGCTAACCTCTGTGCCACCGTGCACCCCATAATGTTTCCTGAAGCTCCATCACCATCCCTGGGGATATTCTGTCCCACCGGCAGGACAGACCCACCAGTGGTGTGGACACCCTGGGAGAGTTAGTGAAGGAGTTACCCTGCAATTCCCCAACATTGATTCCAGAACCCAGGAATTCTTATGGTAACAGATCACACATGGTCCATTAAATCTTCTGAGGATGGTTATCTCCTGCAACCCCACCCTTCCTCTCGGTGATAACTCAGTTCCCCTCGATGTTGGAAACACATCCGAGGAAGCACTGAGGGTGACAAGGACACAGAACATCCTCTCTGTGTGGGTCTTCAATGATCATCACCAAGAGTGTCCCCACGGGTCCTCCGGTGACTGAGCAGGGACAGGCCTCAATACACAACAGCCAGATTGGGGTAACATCCTCACTAAACTCCTTGTCCCAGAGGGATCTGTCCCTGACAGTATCTGTAGGAGCAGCCAGCACACCGTCCTGGTGGAGGGAAAATCTCAGCCTCATATTTCACATACTCAAGATTAGTGTGTTGCTGGAAAAGCACAGCAGATCAGGTAGCATCCGAGAAGCAGGAAAATCACCGTTTGGGGCAGCAGACCTTCATCACGAATGAGGCTGAGAGCCTCCGGGATGGAGAGATAAATCATATTAGGCGCACTGCTCACTGTGTGATGTGGCACTCCCTCCTGTGAAGTAGGACATACTTCTAAAGGACCGAGCACATGGAAACTGGCCACCATGAGGCACTGTGGGCTCGTAACAGCTGCAGCATCAATGGCCTTCCCTCCATCATAAAGTCAGAAGTGGCCTATTCACTGGTGGTTTCAAAATAGTCAGCACCATTCACAACTGCACCGATACTGAAGCAGGCTATTCAGCCCATCAAGAGTTTTAAACAGGAACAGAATGCGGCCAGTCAGCCATTGGAGGCTGTTACTCAGCGATTGGTGCAGATCTTTTAATCTCTCATACCTGTTACACAGGAAATGGAAGGGAACATTAAGCATTTCAAAACTGCTACACAGGAATACGGGAAGCTGTGTAGACCACAGCAGTGCATTGATCTATAAACCCAGACTACATATCTGTCCAGCACTGGGGGCTGTGCAGACCACAGCAGTGCATTGATCTATAAACCCAGACTAGGTATATGTCCAGCGCCGGGAGTTGTGCAGAATTCAGCAGTGCACTAACCTGCGAAACTGAACGGAATATCCATCCAGAATGTGGAGCTGCACAGACTACACCATTGCATTATCTATGAAACTCAACCAGTTAGTCTGACCAGCACAGCGACCTATGCAGTAATCACCCGTGAATTAATCTGGAAAAGAGGACCAGTTACCCTCCCAGCATGTAGGACTGTGTACACCACCCCAATGCATTGATCTGTAAACCAGGAGCAGTTAACCTCCCAGCATGAAGGACTGTGTACACCATCCCAGTGCATGGATCTGTAAAGCAGGAGCAGTTACCATCCCAGTTTGAAGGACTGTGTACACCACCCCAGTGCATTGATCTGTTAACCAGGACTAGTTACCCTCCCAGCATGTAGGACTGTGCACACCATCCCAGTGCATTAATCTGTAAGCCAGGAGCAGTTACCCTACCAGCATGTAGGACTGTGTACCCCAACCCAGTGCATTGCACAGTAACACTGTGTTAGGTCCCTGCCCAGCGTGGGCACACTTGCAGCCCATACTGGTCGTGACAGGATATGCAGCTCCCATCCATTTCCAGCTCCATCTCTCCATTGTGCCATGACAAGGGGGTGTTGTGGGTGTGAACATCACTGCCAGAGAGAGATGGCAGGGGAATCAGTTTAAATATCACCACATGGGAGGGGTTTGGGAAATAGACAGAGAGGAGGAGACTGAGGGACAGTGTCATGGAAGGATCTGTTCCCAGGTTGCAGAATGCTGAAATGTATACACTTTGATAGCATCCTGTAACATGAGCCTTTCTTCCCAGGAAAGATGGGAAAAAGGGATATTGGTGTGAGATCAGGTGATGGAGAGGTTTGGATGAGCATTTGTTGTACAGCTTTGTAAATGGGAGTCCTCTTGTCTGGAGGTACACACCATCACCCGAGTACCCCTGGATATTCCGTGACCTCTGACATTGGTGTCATCTTTAAAAGGCCAATGGGCACATGGTTGAGATATCTCAGTTCGGAGCTGCCCTGCACAGTTTACCCCGAGCATGGCAGATAAGGGGCAATTACACCACGGTTTGTCGACAGGAACACGGAGGCCCTGGTGGATCGGCTAGTACAGAGGGGAACCATTCTCTTCCCAGTGGAGGCCACGTCACCAGACCCACCGATGATGGCCTGAGCTCCCCACCCAGCTCAGTGCAGTATCTGTGGTCTGAAGAATTGTCCAGCAATACAGGACAAACATCTATAACCTTCCCTGTTCTGTCAGGATAAGGGTCACTATATTCTCTCTACTCCCTCACACTCACTGTATATCTGTTATAGCAGCAACCACCGAACAAGGTTCATGCTCCACCACTCTCACTGCCGAATGCAGCTCCTTCCCCCTCCTCTTCCCTCCACTTTACCCCCCCCCCACACTAATAACATTGCATGGATACAACACTGTGGACTGACGCCCTCCGGACCCCTCACCATGACCCCGTCCCCCACCTACACCAGCACTAACAGCAGGGTCACCCACTCCCACCCTCACTCCCTCCCTTCCCTTCTCCCAATCCAGAAGAAACAGCCTGGAATAGGACAGAAAGGGCCAAACCGGGTGGTGGAGTGCCCGATATCCGTTCCCTCACCCCCCACCCCCGCCATGTGGGGAGGACTCTGGTAGGAGCCGGAGAGGACCGGGACACCACGTGTGGAGATTCTGAAACATCCACGTCCCACCGACCGAGTAAGGAGCAATGTTCAGTGAAGGGCAATTTTCACTTTTAACCCACTGGCAGCTCCATTTCCCCCGGCACAACGGAGAAGCCATGGCCCTGAAGCCGTCTCCCTTTTGCGTCAAGCTGGTACAAATGGAATCCCTACGGTCTCGGTGGGCAGAAGGGTGGGCTCACATCACATCGTCACCACCACCTCCCAGGAAGGGAGCACCGAGACTCCCTCCGACACCTCCTCCTGTAAACAGATCAGATACTGAAACTAATCTGTGATAGTTACTGCTCTCCCCTTGTCCTGACATCTTCAACAATCTGTGCTCATATGCACCCAGGACCCCCTTTATAATGGCACAACCTGTTTTAAACTTTGTATCTTTATCTTTCTTACCAAAGTGCATCACCACACACTGCTCTGCATTGATCTCCGTCTACCTTACATCTGAACACGATACCAACGTGTCACTGTCCTGTTAGAGTTCCACACTGTTCTCCATAGACTTTACAGTTCTTCCAGGTTTGGTTCCACCTACAAATATTGAGATTGTCATAGCGTCACAGTCCCCATGAAACACCTGAAAGAGTGTGAGCAAGTGAAGTACTGATGTATTCCCACGGACAGAGTCGAATAATGACGTGCTGTCACTGGAGCAACAAAAGTCTTGACACACACCCGACGGAGTAAATGAAATATTGACAAACCACAGAGCAAGAGAAATCTGGATTGGTTCCACTTACGATATTCATCAGGGTATAATGTGATGAAGTTGAAAGCGTGTACTGTACCTTTAAGAGAGGGTGACTGCTGTTCTGAACTGAGACCTTAAAACCACCTGTGGTATTAGAGGATGGCAGACCCATAACAGTATATTGCTGTAGAGCGGGTAATAAGCAGTTAAGAGTAAGAGGGTCTCAGAGCTGTGAATAGTTAAAGTAAAATGTTCACTTTCAGAGTGAAAAAATAAATTGATTTTTTTTTTAACCGTGGAATTTGGGAGTTCTCTGTCACTCATATTTTAACAGTTTACGAGGCGAATTGAGCATTTCTTTACGCTTAATTTAAGTTACTAGATGAGCTTCACGTCGTGTCCTAACCATTTCCGTGTGTGTCTGTGTGGGGCAGGTCTGGCAGTCTCTGTGGTGCTTAAAGTGATGCAATGCCACCCTCTCCTGGCCTCCCCACACCACGCACCGGCATTGGCAGAGGGTGAAAACCAACAGGGATTCATTCAGAGAGGCGGAGTGAGAGGGCAGCTGCTCACAGCATCATCCAAACTGATGTCTTACCCATGTACCGATCTAAATGTCCTTTAAACGTTGTAACTGTCCCTGCTTTCACCACTTCCTCTGGAAGTTCATTCCACACCCAAGCCAGCTTCTGTTTAAAATATTTACTTCTAATTACTTTTGTGTATCTTTCTTCCTCGCACCTTAAAATATCCCTCAGTTTTGAATCCGCAACTCTCTGGAAAAGACATCAGCCCTTCAGCGTATCTGTACCCCTCATCATTTTATAAATCTCTGTAAAGCTACCCCTTAATCTACAGTGAAAAAAGTCCCAGCCTACACAACCTCTTCTTAAAGCTCACTCCTCCATTCCCAGCAACATCCAGGTTAATTTCTTCTGAACCCTCTCCAGCTTAATAATATCAAGGTCAGTAATATCAAAGTATTTGACATGGAGGTATTTTCTAAGGGTAGGGGAGTCCAAAACTAATGGAATTGGTTTTAAGGTGAGAGGGGAGACATTTAAAAGTGACCAAAGGGGCAGCTTTTTTACCCAGAGGGTGGTGTGCCTATGGAATGAGTGGGCAGGGTGACCAGACTGGATACAAGATTCCAGAAGACGTCTCACCAGTGTCCTGTACAACCTCAACATAACGCCCCAATTCCGTTCCTCAAAGGTCTGACCAATGAAGACAAGCGTGCTGAACGCCTTCCTAACCACACTATCTTAATGCGATGCAAATTTTAAAGATTTATACCTGACGGCCTAGGTCTCTGTTCTACAACACCGCCAAAGATCCTACTTTTAATTGTATTGGTCTTGCTCTTGTTTGATTAACCAAATCCAATACCTGGCATTAATCCAAACTAAACTCCGTCTGCCACTCCTCAGCCCAGTGAGTGTTATTGTCTTCACCCCACCATCCCCCTTCAAATTAAAATGTCTTCCTCCTCTCTAAGAGGCCTGCACACTCTGGCTTTGATTTTCACAAAGACCCTGAGCTTGGTTTGCCTTGTGTGGTTAGGGGGGGAGGGACAGATTTCAGACACAGTCAGTGGGGAGGAGAGGCTGGACAGTAATTAGCGGCCTGGTATCATTTCATGGTTTTAGGAAGAGGGCAGTCGCATGTTAGAGTTGGGTAATACTGATCGGTGTTTTGCGACCAGGAATTATGCTCTATTTTTGCCTCTGGTGTTCAGTTATAAATATCCATTTTAGACCCTTCATTGGGGCAGAGTGTGTCTGCAGGATTTCTTTCCCTAATATTGCAGACTACAGATTATAGCGATTAAAGATGTTCATACTTAATTTCGATAGCACAGCACGTGCACTCAACAGTTGAGATAAACATCTTGCATTTGTTTAACAATACAAAGTGTTTTTTGTAGTTCAGTAATGGTAACCTGATTATAAAAAATCCACACTGAGCTGAAAGCGGGCACTTAATATATGACTCAAAATCTGGGTATGCTAGTGTAGTGGGTAATGTCCCTCTCTCTGAGCCTGAGCTCTGGATTTGAGTCTAATTCCTGAACGTGTGTGGTAGTTTTCCAAGCTCTGGACCAGAAATTCTGAATTCAAGTCCTGCCTGGTGCAGAGGCATGTCAAGCATGTCAGAAGAGGCTGATGAACAAACACACAGGAGAATAATGTTACAGCTTTATGGGTATTGCCGAGTGGTCCCTACCTCCGGGCACAAAGGTCGAGGTGTAAATCCCACAGAGGTATCTCATGATACATCTGAACAAACTGAATAGAATGGATTTAGAATTGTGACTTGATGGATAAGGAAGAAGTGTCAGTATTGAATTTCAGAATTTAGGCCCGGGATAAGTGAAAGCACAGCTATTCGTGTTGAGTGGAGTCACATCTCGCAGCAGTAGAAGTTTATAAAATCAGAACGGTCATGGATAGGGTGAGTAGTCAGGGTTTTTTGCCCAGGTTGGGGCATCCAAAACTAGAGGGAATTGGTTGAAAGTGAGAGGGGAAAGATTTTCAAGGGGCCTAAGGGGCACCTTTTCACACAGAGGGTGGTGTGTATATGGAATGAGCTGCCAGAGGAAGTGGTGCAGCCTGCTACAACTACAGCATCTGGGTACTGGCAAACCTCCCGAGCTTTTCCAGCAATTTCTGTATTTGTTACAAATGCATTCATTTTAACACAGGTATTCTGAGTACATTAAACACTTTTTTAATGTCGCAAGGATAAGTAAACATATCTTCAAATCGACCAGCACCATTTTCTGTTAATTGTATGCCTTTGTGCATGAGAGCAGCAATGATGCATCTACATGGAACAGGGAATGTGATGAAAACATAGTTTGGACAATGTACAAGGAGACCTCACATGATAAAGGTTGGATGACATTATTGTGTGATTCAGCTCAGAGAGGGAGAAAATGTAATCTGCCCGAAAAGGAACGACCTATTGCACTCTCTCTCCTTCATTGTTCCTCATCACAGCAATGTGTGCGAGCTGAAACAAAAAAGCCCTATACTCATCATTACCGTTCTTAATTTTATGGCATTCCTATAGTGTGGAAACAGGCCCTTCGGCCTAACAAGTCCATACCAACCTTCCCAGGCCCATTCCCCTACATTTACATCTGACTAATGCACGTAAATCTAGAAATCCCCGAACACTCTGGACAATGTAGCGTGAGCAATCCACCTAACCTACACAGTTTGAGCTGTGGTTGGAAACTAGAGAACCCATTAGAAGCTCACACAGACAAGAGGAGAATACGCAAACTCAACACAGATAGTCGCCTGAGGCTGGAATCAAATCCAAGACCCTGGTGCTGTGAGGCAGCAGTGCTAACCATTGAAAGATTCCTGACCAGAATTCATTGGAATCTCCTCACTGTCTAATGTGAAGGAAATTCAGCCACGTCCAACTGTTCCAGGATGAAATTTCATGCTAGCAGCTTGTTTGAGTAGAATATTTTCAGAAGCAGAATGACATTTTGTAAATCTCTCAATTTTTAGAAAGGGAAATATCGATTATACATTTGCAATACACAAACACTTTGCCATTCATCTTTCCATCTTCGCTTGAGTAATATTGCTCTGAATCATAAACGTGTTGTTTTAGCAGATTAAAGAAACGAGCCTGATTTGTTCCTAAAACTGACTCTGACCCAGTCTGAGACCAATATCATCGGCTACATCACCAACCTGGTTATATTTAACATTTGTTGTGAACAGTGGAGGAGTGGGACTAGAAAAGGAAACAGTGACCCAAAAACCGGGGAACTATAGACCGGTGAGCCTGATGTCAGTGGTGGGTAAGTTGTTGGAGGGGATTCTGAGGGACAGGATTTACATACAATTGGGAAGGCAAGGACTGCATGCAAAATCATGTCTCATTAATTTGATTGAGTTTTATGAAGAGGTGGCAAAGACGATTGATGAAGGCAGTTTAGTAGACATTGTTTATATGGATCTCAGCAAGGTTTTCATAGCATTCTGGTTGGTAGGCAGATTAGTAAGGTTAGGTTACATGGATACAGAGGAAGCTAGTCAATTGGATTCACACTGGCTTGAAGGTAGACGGATAGGAGGTTTGTGGCCTGCAGTGTGCTGCAAGAATCATTTCTGATTTCACTGCATTTCATCATTAATGTCAAGGATTTAGGTGTGAACATCGGAGGCATAGTTAGTGAGTTTACAGATTACATCAGAAAGGTGGTGTAGTGGATTATCTCAGAGTACAACGAGACCATAATTAGATGGGACAAAGGGATAAGGAGTGACAGATAAAGCTTAATTTAGATAAATACGAAGTTTTGCATTTTGGAAAGGCAAATCAGGCCTGGAATTCTACACTTAATGGTAAGGTCCTGGGGAGTGTTGTGGATCAAAGGGACATAGAGCTGCAGGTGCGTTGTTCCTTGAAAGTGGAGTCGCATGTAGACAGACTGGCGCTGATCACATTTGGCACATTTACCTTAATCACTCAGAGCATTGAGTATAGGCGTTGTGGTGGCATGTTGCATCTGTACAGGAAGTTGGTAAGGCCACTTTAAGAACACTGCATACAAGTCGGTTTTCTCCAGAAAATATTCACAAAGATGTATCGGGACTGCACAGTTTCAGCTTTTGTGAGAGGCTGATTAGGTTGAGGTGTTTCCCCCTGGAGTCAGAGACTGTATGGTGACATTATAGAGGTTTATAAAATCATCAGTGGCATGGATATTCTGAATAGCCACTATTTCTTTCCCAGGGTAGGGGAGTCCAGAACAAGAGGGCATAGGCTGAAGGCAGAAGGGGAATGATTTGGAAGGGATATTAGGGGTAAATGTTTCACACAGAGAGTGGTGTGTGTACGGAAAGTGCTGTCAAAGGAAGTGGTGAAGGCGGTTACAATCGCATATTTAAAATAAGTCTGATACAGGAGGGATATTGACAAAATACTAGCAAATTGGACTTGATCAGATTTGGTTATCTGGTCCGAGTGGACAGATTGGACGCACGGGTCCGTTACAGGCATCCCAACACTGAGCGTGAGGTAGAAGAACAAATAGGTAAACAGATTATGGAAAGATGTAGAGGCAATAGGGTAGAGATGATGGGAGATTTTAATTTTCACAACATTGACTGGGATGTACTTAGCTTCAGAGGTCTGGATGGAGTAGAATTTGGAAAAAGTGTTCAGCAGAGCTTTCTAGAGCAGTAAGTCAATATTCCAACGAGGGAAGGAGCCATATTGGACCCGGTACTGGGCACGAGCCAGGGCAGGTGGTAAGATTTGCGGTGGGGGATTTCTTTGGGAACAGTGACCACAATTCTCTAAGTTTTAGAATACTCGTAGGTAAAGTAGAGAGTGGTCCTAAGGGAAGAGTACTAAACTGGGCCAAAGCCAATTATATCAAAATTAGGCAGGAACTCGGAAATGTGGATTGGACACAGCTATTTGAAGGGAAGTCCACATTTGAGATGTGGGAGGCTTTCAAGATAGGTTAAAGATAGTGCAGGATAGGCATGTCCCGTTGATGGCAAAGGATAACAAGGGCAAGGTTCTTGAACCGTAGAATCCAGGAGAAATTGTACGACTAGCTAAGAGGAAAAGGGAAGCATACATAAGGTCTCGGCAGCAAAGAACAGAATGGGCCTTGGAAAAATATCGGAAGATAGACAAGTCTTAAACAAGGAATCAAGAGGGCTAAAAGGGATGAAATCGCTTTAGCGAGCAGAATTTAGGAGTATCCCAAAACATTTTATTCTTATATAAGAAGCAAGCGGGTAACTAGAGGAAGGATTGGTCCACTAAAAGATAATGAAAGAATGCTGTGTGCCGAACCTGAGAGAGTGGGGGAGATTCTGAATGATTACTTTGCATCAGTGTTCACTGAGGAGAGGAGTATGATGAATTTTGAGATTAGAGATAGACGTTTGATTAGTCTGAATCACGTTGACATAAGTAGGGAAGATGTGTTAGGTAGGCTACAGGTTATTAAAGTAAACAAATCGCCGGGACCGGATCGGATCTATCCCAGGTTACTGAGGGAGTCGAGATATGAAATAGCTGGGGCCCTGACAGATAACTTTGTGGCACCCTTAAATACTGGACGACTGGAAGGTTGCCCATGTTGTCCCCTTGCACAAGAAGGGTAGCAGGGATATTCCAGATAACTACAGACCAGTGAGTCTGACGTCGGTGTGGGAAAGTTGCTGGAGAGGTACTGAGGGATAGGATCTATTTATATTTAGAAACGAATGGACTTATATGTGATAGGTAACATGGTTTTGTGCAGGGAAGATCGTGCCTTACCAACTTAATAGAGTTCTTTGAGGAAGTGACCAAGTTGATAGATGAATGAAGGGCTGTTGATGTCATATGCATGGATTTTAGTAAGGTGTTTGGTAAGGTTCCACATGGTAGACTAATGGAGAAAGTGAAGTCACATGGTGTGCAGGGTGTTCTAGCTATGTGTATAAAGAATGAGTTGAGCAACAGGAGAGAGAGAGAGAGAGTAGTAGTTGAAGGAAGTTTCTCGAAATGGAGTAAGGTGACCAGTGGTGATCCACAGGGGTCAGTGTTGGGGCCACTGTTATTTGTAATACACATAAATGATCTGGAAGAGGGCACTGTTGGTATGATCAGCAAGTTTGCAGATGACACGAAGATTGGTGGATTGCCAGAAACAGAAGGGTCTGTCAGAGAATACAGGAGGATATGGATAGATTGGACAGTTGGGCTGAAAAGTGGCAGATGGATTTCAATCCAGACAAATGTGAGGTGATGCATTTAGGCAAGACTAATTCGAGAGCGAATTATACAATGAATGGCAGAGCCTAGGGAAATGTTGATGGGCAGAAAAATCTTGGAGTGCACGTCCATTGTACCCTGACGGTTGCTGCACAGGTGGATAGAGTGATCAAGAAGACATACAATATGCTTGCCTTCATTGGACGGGGTATTGAGTATAAGAGCTGGCAAGTCATGTTCACATTTTAAAAACTTTGGTTTGGAACATATTTCGAATACTGTGTACAGTTCTGGTCGCCACATTACCAAAGGGATGTGGACACTTTGGAGCGTTTACGAAAGTTTACAAGGATGTTGTCTGGTATGGAAGGTGCTAGCTATGAAGAAAGTTTGAGTAAGTTAGGTTTATTTTCATTAGAAATAAGCAGATTGAGGGGGGACCTATTTGAGGTTTATAAAATTATAAAGGGTATAGTAAGGGTGGGTAGAGACAAGCTTTTTCCTTTTGTGAAGCATTCAGTAACAAAAGGTCACGCTTTCAAGGTGAGAGGTGGAAAGTTTAAGGGGGATATATGTGGCAAGTACTTCACACAGAGAGTGGTGGGCGTTTGCAACGCGTTGCCAGCAGAGGTGGTAGAGGCAGGCACGGTAGGTTCATTTAAGATGCGTCTGGATAGATGCATGAATAAGTGGGGATCAGAGGGATACAGATGCTTAGGAATTGACAAGTTTAGATAGACAAGTTTGGATTGGTTCATTTGAATTCTTTGTTCTTCTTTGTACTCCCTGCTCTAACTTGAAATGTTCCTTATTGGTTAGATGTGTTTCTTGCAGCAAGGTGACATTAATCCTGTTTTTTTCTCAGGCTTAAAAATATATTTTTACTCTTAATTGCTGAATGATTCCCCTTAACATTCCAGGTGCACCATTTAACTGAATGGTTCGCCATAGCCATCTGAAATAGTGCATGACCCCTGAGGGGACGAGCCCCACTCATAGCGTGCCGAGGGAAAAAGGCAAACCATTTGCATAAATTTAAAAATGCAACTTCCAAACCTAACAGATCAAAACTTCGAACATCTACGTCTACACAGGCCAACGTCTAACACAAATGAAAGAAACATTTTCCCCATGGTCCACAGGGAGCGTTCATACTACCTACTAATACCTTCATGGCTCCTTCCAGCTGAAGTTGTGACCCAAATCAGACAGCATCTTATAACAAGAAAATTAAAAGTGTCACTCAAACTGTCCTATCCATGATTTAATCCTCGGTACTCCTGGTTAAAACAAAACAAAACAAAACACCCTCTATTTCCCCCAACTACATCGCCATCCCATATCAAGGGAGAGAAAAGAAAAGGAAATGATAAAAATAAAATTAAAGGATAACGGGAGGAGAGAGAGAAGGGAGAAATGATCGTAAAAAGAAGAAAGGTAGAACACCCACAAATATATATAAAGAGAATGAACAGGTAAACCACAGAGAAAATATAAAGTAAACCTTAATTCTCCATATTATTCGAGCCAGCCAGTCTATTATAAGGTTTCCCGGAAGTCCTTTGCTTTTTATGGTGAGTCAAAATTAAACACGGACGCTCCATGGCTGAAATGCATCTTACAGAGTATTGGATATTCAAGTCCCTCAGCTGCCTTTTAAACTCATCAAATGCCTTCCTTTTGCAAATCACAATCGCAGAAAAGTCTTGGAAAAGCATAATTCACAATCCTTTGTGTACCAGAAGTTATGGCTCCTTCCATCACCGTTTGCTTTTCTCTGTAACGATTGGTATCACACTAGGACCGGGTGGGGGCGCTGGTCCATTTCAGACCTGTACACTGTGACCGGTGGGCCCACTCACCCGAACCTGGCCCGACCCGACTACGAGCTTCAATAACTGCCGGAACCATTGCTCCAAGAAGCTGACCATGTGGAATCCCTCTTCCTGCAGCCCGGCCAGGCAGACGTTGTTCTGACAGCCTTGATTTTCGAGCTCATCGACCTGCCCGTACCTGCTGTTCCAGGGCCTGGACTTGACACGCCAAGGATTCCACCACGGTTTCAGAAGCTGCAGCCCGTTGATCCACCTCCATGATGTGCTGCCTGAGATGCTGGATTTCCTGGCCATACTTCTGCAGCATGACTGAGATCGGTTCAAGCCTGGCCTGGTCTCCTCTATCACTGAAGCGATCTTCTCTCAGAGTCTCACCAACTCCAAGGCCAGGCTGTACTCCGCAGCTGAGACCCCGGGAGCGCTCGCAGAGGTCGATGATTCAGGCGCAAACGTGCTTCTTGCTGTAGGGGAGTGCCCTGCTTTTTACACATTTCTCTAACAATTTCAATCTCATACACAACAATTCTGGGCGTTAATAATTAATAATATTGACCACAATAGGTAATAAAGGGAGAGTGAGTACCTCATTTTTTTTCTGGGTTCTGGTGCAGAGCTCATCAAAGCAAGCGTATTAATCGCCACCATCTTGAATACCACCACCTATACCTTCTTAACAACCCTGTCAACCTGGCTGTCCGCTTACATGGATCTATGCACAATAACACAGAGATTTCTCTGGTCCTCCTCATGACCATCAATCTTCCCATTAGCCCAGTACTTTTTATGCCTATTGCTCCTTCTGAAGTGTATCACCTCACACCTTTACACATTAAACTCCATTTGCAACCTCTAAGCTCAACTGCGCATTTTATCTATGCCCGTGTGTAACCTCCAACATCTTTCGGCACTATCCACAACTCCAAAGCCTTAGTGTCATCTGGAAATTTACTAAGCCATCCTTCTACGCCCTCATCTAGGTCTTTTATAAATATGACAAGCAGCAGTGGCCCCAAATCAGATCCTTGCGGTTCACCATTAGTAACTGAACTCCAGGATGAACATTTCCCATCAACCTCCATCCTCTGTCTGCTTTTAACTAGCCAATGTCTGATCCAAACCGTTAAAACGCCCTCAATCCCATGCCGCTGCATTTTGTGCAATAGCCTACCGGGGGAACCTTATCAAATGCCTTACGGAAAATAATATACATCGCGTCAGCCACTTTACCATCACCCGCCTGTTTGTTCACCTTCTCAAAGAACTCAATAAGGTTTGTGAGGCACAACCTCCAGTTCATAACACCGAGTTGACTATCCTTAATCAACTTATTCCTCTCGAGACTTTTATAAATCCTATCTTTTGTAACCTTGCCCAATACTCTACCCACAACCAAAGTAAGGCTCACTGGTCTATAATTGCTAGGGTTGTACCTACTCCCCTTCTTGAACAAGAGGACATTTGCTCTCATCCAGTGTTCTGGCACTACACCGTTCCTTCACAGTGGTTGGGTCAAAATCCTGAAATTCCCTCCCTGCCGGCAACATGGGTCAGCCCATAGCAAATGGACTGCAGCGATTGAAGAAGTCAGCTCACCACCACCTTCCCAAAGGCAAATCCAGATGGGCTATCAATGCTGGCCAGCCAGCGATGCCTAAGACCCACAAACGTATTTTTAAAAGCTCTTGAACAGGGATGGTATGGAATCAGATGAAGGAAGCGGTGTTTGTCACCGTAACAGAGGGCAGTGACGCCCATGCTCCCAATATGTAAATAGCAAGGGCAGTGAGGCAATGGGCCACCGCTAAACCTCAGTAGGTTAACATAGAGACCCATGAGTAACACAGCCAGAAGCAAGGAGGGAGACAGTAATTGAACAAGTTCTTTGATGCAGTTTGTCGTAGTCTGCAGAGTGAATATCTCGATTCAGAGTCTCAATAGGATCAATAATGGTGGCAAGAAGTGACGACTATATGAAAGAACAGTAAGGCAGTCATAACTGGTTTTTAGAAAAAAAATAGCTGGAGAGTGAGACTTACCAGGGAGACCAACGATAGACAGGAGAGGATGATAAAAATATTAAAAATGCAAAGAGCAAAATAGATCCGCAATGAAAATGACAACCGATCATAATATGTAGAAAGGACAGAAAAATCATTGGATAAACTCAGTTCCATTGTTGGAACATTCCAGTCTAATGTTCCCAGATACTGATCTCTCCTTCCCTTCTCTCTGGAGGTGCTGATCTCTGTTAGTGCTGTCGGTGATGCTCCCACCCATACAATGGAATAACACATTGAACGGAGCTCATTTATCATTTAAAGATGGGAACTCTCCACTGGGATAATTAAAATCCATGGAGATCGGCATTAATCACAGTCATTGAACAAATGGGCTCAGTTAACCCCTTCGTTACATCCCTTTTCATATAACAATAAACGTGACCATTTACTCAGTTTGGGTGTAAAGGACGAGCTTTACTAATGGATGGACCATAAAACTTTCAATTTATTTAATCGCTTTTCATTGCATGTGGATGTATTGCTGGAACACTGCAGGGTTGTATATCCCCCATCCTATTTATAAAAGGAGACGGGGATAAAATAACAAAGCAGCTATAAAAATTACTGGTGGGGAAATCTCTAGAGACTTTAAACAAAGGTACGATATTTATTGCCAAATGACGTTGTGTGAGGCTACTCCTGGATGAAAGTGCCCAGTTATCACATCCTTTCATAACTTTGAGATAAAACATTGGGACAGATACTCAGGAATGGGGGAAGCAATTCTCTCCCAATGTGCCTGCTACAGAAGGATAGGAGGAGGCCATTGATCCCACAATAGCTTCTTCCCACATGAAGAAGTGGAAAGATGGAATGTTGGTAAGTTTTGCAAACAGAACTATTCAAATCAGAGAGAAAATGTTACTGAAGCTGTATGAGGTGTTACTGAGAGGGTACCTGGAGTACATTGTGTTGTATGAGATTCTGTAACTGAGAAGGGAGAGACCTTCATTTGAAACAGTTTACCAGCCGTTCATAATACATGGGTTGCTGTGTCATTTAATGTCTCGGGCTTATTACAGAGGGTTAGTAGGAGGCCATTCAGCACTTTGAGCCTGTTTCAGAAGGACAGGTGATGATCTGACACCTGAATACAGGCTGAGATGACTAGTTGTAGTCAGGGGTGACCCTTTAACAGATGCTCTTCATAATCTAGGTGGCAACAAGATGGCGTCTCGGTGCAAACAACATGCCAAAATGGCTTCTAAGCTGCAAACTGACAACTCTGCTAAAGCTGCAGCAAATGGCTTTTATGTTACCGAGTGCTAATTCAATATGAGTGACTAACCACAGTCAGCTTCAGTAGTGATTAACAGACAATGCGTCACTTAAAGCAGAGAAATAACTCAGCTAGATAAGGCAGTTTTAACCAGCCTTTGGGTGCAGGTGCAATGTCTCGGTTAGTGATACAAGAGTGGCCTGAGTGTTGGAAAATAAAGTTGGTTCCCAAGAAATATCATTGGACCAAGGAACTGTCACATAAAGCAATATCGAGTATTGATTGGCAATTATCTGAATGTACTATACGATCATGGCCTGTATCCTTCCATAAAATAGTATTTAAAAAAGTATTTGTTATCACTTTTGTGCACAGTTACATCAAGGAACACGAAAGTGTATCACCTCTGCGTTTCTGCACCCTCTATACTCGGCCGTATAAAAAAAAAGAATACATTCTTAACAGCCTGATCAATTACGAGTGTTTATTGACCGGTCGCCGAAGAGAGACCCCCTCCTTGCCGAAGGTCCAGATCATCATTTGGTGTCATGACTCGGCTTCGGTATGGACAGATTGCAGATAATAGTGTGAGAGCCTTCAGACCACCACGATTGTGAGAAATTGGCCGGCCAGACGTGAGTATTTTCTCCATTTGGTCTTCCTCACATTCAAACTTGGTAAACTCGACCCCTCACTCTCTATCGTCCAAGTGCAGCCTGAAAAGGTCTTAATAAGGTTACATTATGAAATGAAAAAAAAGAAGGGGACTCTAGGGAGTTGTTCAAACATTTGGCACGCCAGACCAGTATCAATTGGTTTAAGATTATAAAGCCATCAATGCTATGGCAGTGGTCCCAAATCCATCTAATATTCTGGTCTTGTTACCATCAGACGCTGAATGTTTCACTGTTGTCGACCTGCAACATGTTTTGCTTTTTCTCTCTGATTCTTCATGAAGACAGTCAGTACCTATTTGTCTTTACTTTTATTGGCCAGCAGTTGATGTGGACTCGATTACCTCAGGGCTTCATACATTCTCCGATCCTTTTCTCTCTGACCTTACAGAAAGAATTGCGGTCTCTCACCGTCACAGGTGGGTCTGCACTGAGCCAGTATGGAGATGACTTCCTTGTTGCCAGTCTAGGTGAAGAATCTGGTCACTCCGATGTTGTCCTCCTCCTCATTTATCTGAAATGTCTGGGCTATGTTGCTTTTCCCGAAAAATTCTCAATTGTACAACGTCAGGTATAGTTTTTAGGTTTCATGCTGTTAGCTGATTCACGCTCACTTGAGCAGATCCGTATTACTCCTATCGTCAACTTCCCGGTCCCAACAACGGTGAAACAAGTTCGTCCGTGTCTGGGTATGGTCAAATTCTGCCGACAATGGATCCCTAACGCTACCCTCCTCGTTCAGATATTGATCCCCTTTATTTCCTGTGAAGGGACCTTCGAGCTCTCCTCAGAGGCATAGCAAGCCTTCGACAAACAAACGTTGTTACAAGCTTCAGCTTTGGGAAGACCCCTCTATGATAGACCTTTCCAATTTCACTGCACGATTCTGGATGACTGTGCTTCCTCAGTTCTCATTCAACTACATGGAGATCACCACTGCCTGGTTGCCTATTTCTCCACTAAACTTGACTCTGTTGCCTTAGGATATCCCCGTTGTACTCAGATCCTTACCACTATTTATCTTAGATTACAGTCCACAGAAACCCTCACACTTCAGCAGGATATTGTGGTCTACCGTTCTCATGTGGTGATCGCCCAGTTGGGATAATTGCAAACTCAACATTTGACTGGGGCTCGCCAAAACTGTTATGAGATTTACCTCTTCAACAACCTTCGGCTGACCTTTACGTATTTTACCACCATTAATCCTGACGATTTCCTTGCACATACCCTATTACCCTTACCAAGTTCAGATCATGACTGAATTCTCCTCATCAATGAGGACATCCAAATTCGTCCTGACCTTTCCCATTCCCCTATCTCAGACACTGGCATCGATATGCTCACTGATGGTAGTTCTTCTACTGACCATACAGGCACTCGCTTCTCATGCCACGCAACAATTGATGACCGTGGCTTCATCCTTGATTCAGCTTCTTTTGAGATTTCCTTTTCTGCTCAACAAGCTAAACTTTTTGACCTTCGTGTTAACGTGTACACTAACTCCCGATAAACCTTCAGAGTTGTGTATGGTTTTGGTCAATTCTGGAAAAATGCAAAGTTTTTGATCACTTCAGGTACTCGCATACCACTGTTCAATCCCCGTCGACATTGGTAACCCTGCTTTCGATGATAAAAATCACACAACACCAGGTTATAGTCCAACAGGTTTAATTGGAAGCAGTAGCTTTCGGAGTGACGCTCCTTCATCAGGTGATTGTGATTTTGGAGCGTCGCTCCGAAAACTAGTGCTTCCAATTAAACCTGTTGGACTATAACCTGGTGTTGTGTGATTTTTAACTTTGTACACCCCAGTCCAACAACGGCATCTCCAAACCATGCTTTCGATGAGGTCACAATAACAGCCTTTCATGGCCATCTTATGATTGTGTCTAACATGATAAACCAGACTGAATGCTCGAGAGTGCATCACAGCTCCAGACAAGAAGATTTGTGAGGAAGGTTTGTCTACTGAGTCAGTATGAGTTGAAGTTGGGAACAGCAAGGGAACAGCCACCGCATTGGTAGTTTTCTACAAACCATCTAATAGCAGTAGAGAGATTGAAGATCTCATCGGCGGGCAGATTCTGGAAAAATGCAAACTTAGCAGGGTTGTTGTCATGGGTAATTTCGACTTTCCCAATATCGAATGGAACCTCCTAAGTGTAGATGGTTTGGACGGAGCCACCTTTGTTAGGTGTGTTCAGGAGGGTTGCCGACGAGGGGAGATGCCATTTTGGATTTGGTGCTCGGCAACGAGCCAGGACAGCTGTCACATCTCGCGGTGGTGACAGTGATCATTACTGCCTAAAATTTAGCATAGCCTTGGACAGTGAAAGGAGCATTAACAAGAGAAAATATTTAATTGGGTAAAAGGAAACATGACTCTATCAGACAGGAGTTGGGAAGTATAGACTGGGAGCAATTGTTCCACAGAAAGGGCACAGCAGGCATGTGGAGACTATTTAAGGATCAGTTGTTGCGAGTGATGCACAAATTTGTTCCTCTGAGCAGGTAAGAAGGGGTAAGATTAAGGAGCCTTGGACGATGAGAACAGAGGAAGTTCTCATCAAAAGGAAGAAGGCAGCTTACATGAGATGGAGGAAGCAAGATCTAGCACAGCTTTAGAGGATTACAGGCTTGCTAGTAAGGAACTCAGAAATGGACTGAGTCAGGAGGTGGCACGAGAAAGGCTTGGAAAGAAGGATTAGGGAGAACCCAAAGGCGTTTTACTCATACGTGAGGAAAAAGAAAATTATCAGGGAGAAGTTAGGGTGGATCAGAGATAGCGGAGGGAATTTGTGCGTGGAATCTGAGTAGATAGAGGAAGTCCTAAATGAGTTTTTTGCTTCGATTTTCACTAAGGAAAAGGAACTTGTTAAAAATGAAAACTTAGAGGAACTAAACACAGTCATCGACAGCGCAATTAATACTTGTATTGGTGATTTATTTCTGATATTTTGGTAGGAAGTATATCTGTTTCGTCAGACTTAGAAATGATCAATCCAGCTACATGTTCAAGTACTATCTTGTTACTGATATGAATTGATTTTGCTCTAGAAGTCCGATATGATCACTTGGTATTATTGGGTGATTTCCTGAATCTTCCTCCATGAAGATAGATTCAAAAAAATTGGTTAGTTTCTTGGCCATTTCCCTGTACCCCACAACAAGCAATCCTCTCCCGATTACAAATTTCCACATTTGACCTTGCTTTTATTTTGTTTCCTTTGAAATATAGATCGTAGACTGATGCAGTCGTTGTGTTCGTGCTTGTCAGCATGCATGTTCTATTTCTGATTTCATTATCAGTTTCATGGCCTTGCTTTTATGGATCGTTATTTTCTGAGAATACTCAGGTTTCCTCAATATCTGGAATTCTTCAGAAGTCACTTCCTATGATTAATATATTATCTAATTTGCTATGTTAACCATCATTGAGTCACTTCCCCTTCCTTTGACGTTTGTATCTGAAATAAATAGATGTATTTTTCGGACTTTGCAATATTTCTGAAAATCTCTTGGTCCTGATCAGATATATTTAGGAACACTGCAGGAAGATAGGGAATAAATTGTGGGAGCCCGGGTTTGTTCTTTTCCATCATCTTTGGCCAATAAGTGAGGTCCCAGACGATCGGACGACAGCGAATGCTGAGCCCATATTCAAGAAAGGCTACAACGAAAATCCTGGGAACTAAAGACCGGTAAACCTAAAATCTAGTAGGTAAGTTACTCAAAAAGATTGTGATAGATAAAATATACATGCATTTGGAATGACAGTGTGTGATACAGAGAAAGATTATAATGGTGCTGGAAAAGCAGAGCAGGTCAGGCAACATCCGAGGAGCCGGCAAATCGATGTTTCGGGCAAAAGCCCTTCATCAAAGCCAGCACGGTTTTGTTCATGGCAGACCATGACTCACACATTTGTTGGAGTTCTTTGATGAAGTGACGAGCAACGTTGAGGAGGGAAGGGTGGTATACGTAGTCTAGATGTATTCCAGTAAGGCCTTCAATAAGGTTCCACAAGGTACCCTACTCTGGAAGGTTAGATCACATGGAATTGAGTGGGGGCTGACAAATTAGATACAAAATTGCCTTGATGGTAGGAAGCAAAGTGCAATGCTGGAAGAATGCTTGTTAGACTGGTGGCCTGTGGCTACTAGAATGCCTCACGGAGTGGTGCTGGGACCACTACATATTGCATATATCTATGATTTAGATGAGAATGTACAGGCATGATTTGTAAGTTTGAAAATGACACTAAAATAGGCAGCATCATGGAGAGTGAGGAAAGTTATCAGAAATTTCAGAAATTACAGCAGTACTTGATCAGCTGGGGAAGTGTGCTGAGAAATGGCAAATGGATTTTAATATAGATCAGTGTAAGCTCTTGCATTTTAGAAAGTCAAATCAAGGTTGAAGTTTCATGGTGAATGGTTGGGTCCTAAGGAGTGTAGTGGAACAGAGGGACCTTGGAATTCAGGTGCATGGTTCTCTGAAAGTTGATTCAGGGGTAGACAGGGCAGTGAAGAAAGTATTTGGCACACTGGCCTTAATCAGTGTATTTTACTGATTATCAAAATTAGGGAGTTATGTTGCAGTTATGCAGGATGCTGGTGAGGCCACAGTGGTAGCATTATATTCAATTTTATTCACTTTGCTATAGGAAGGGTGTTATTAAACTGGAAATAGTGCAGAAGAAATTCACAAGGATGTTGCAATCGGCTCAATCGCCTGAGTTATAGGGAGAGGTTGGGCAAGCTAGGAGTTTTTACTTTTGCGTGTATGAGACTGAGGGGGGATCTGGTAGAAGTGTATAAGATCATGGGAAGGATGAACAGAGTGAATGCACTCAATCTATTTTTCCAAGGTTTGGGCAATTACAGACTAGAGGGCATCAGTTTAAGGTCAGAGAGGAAAGAATAAAAGGGAACCTGAGGAGCAACTGTTTTACACACAGGGGCTGGTACGCATATGGAATGAGGTGCCAACGGAAGAGGGTTGAGGTGGGTACATTCACAACATTTAAAAGGCATTTCGATAAATAAACGGACAGGAAAGGTGTAGAAAGATGCCAGCAATAGCAGGGAAATGGGGTTAGCAAGGATTGACATTTTGGTCACAATGGACCAGTTTGGGCTGAAGGGTATGCCTCCGTGCTGTTGGACTCTATGACTTTAACAACCATTGCTTATCTCCCACTGAATGTTATATTGCACTTTCCCAATTCACTGAAGCGAAGTTGACCCTCTAGCCTCCACTCTTCCATAATGTTTGACCAGAATGTTCAAGCACGGTATGCAGACACCGGATAAAATGCACATTATTAATGTCACTATTCCTTAAATGCTGCTTCAGACCAAGGTTAATAATTGGCCCTTCTGACCACACAACATCAATTCCGAAATCACCTGTCTCTAGTTTACTTCACAACATAATCGTCAACCTAGCTCATATGCACTTACAGAATTTATTTTTCACAGCCTGAGCAGTCACTTAGTTAATACAGTTTAGATGCAGTTGAGACCACCCAATAAGACTGCGGTATCCACAATACTTGCCTATCTAATTTCCAGAGCATATGATGCCGAGATTTTCTGCTAGGGTTTTGGTTTCGATATATAACACACCAATTTGCTTCTCCTTTCTATCTGCACGCTCTACCTCAACTGATTCTGTGGAAGCTGAGGGACAGGTCTGTGTCGTTATTAGTGATAGATCTGGATAAGACATTTGGTGAGGCTCACCTCGACGCTGAGATGATCTGAAGAAATGTACCACACTACAGGACAAGTAACAATATCCTCCACGCTCTGTCAGGATAAGAGTTACCAGATACTCTCTGCTCCCTCACACGCACTGTATATCTGTTATAGCACCTAACCCCGAACAATGTTCACACTCTATCTTCAAGGAAGGCTCAGGCACTACCAGTCTCACTATCGAATTCGATAACTTTCTTCCTCAATTTCTCTGTCACCTCCGCAATACCTCCCACACTAACAATACTGTATGGATTCTGAACTGTCGCGTGACTCATTCCAGACACCTCACAACTCCTCCCACCTACACCAGCACTAACAGCTGGGTCACCCATGCACACTCGCCCTCCCTCCCTTTCTCCCATTCCAGGAGAAACAGCCTGGAATAGGACAGAAAGGGCCAAGTCGGGTAGTGGAATGCCCGATATCCGTTCCCTCATCCCCTCCCTCCTCCATGTGGGAAGGACTCTGAAAGAGCCAAAGAGGACCAGGACGCCTCGTTTGGAGCTTCTGAAACATCCATGTCCCACCGAACGATTAAGGAGCAATGTTCAGTGAAATACAATTCTCACTTTAAATCCACTGGCAGTTCCGACAGCAGTCCTTTCACTTCCAATAAAAAGCACAGATACCTCACTGCACAGAAACGCAGACACAAAAATACACAGAGGTATTGCTAAACATCCCAATGTACGAACACACACAATACTTACAAGGAGATAGGCATAGACACACGTATAAACACACAGCGACATATACATCACATACAAATAGACACAAACACAGATAGAAACACAGACTGAAACACAGACAGATGTAGACAAGCAAACACACAGATAGCAAGCACATGGACACACACACACGTATATATACACACACATACAGACACACACACATGCACACATACAGACGCATACATACACACACAGAAGCACATTAAGACACAAATCGATATGTTTTTGATTTGCAAGTGAATCAAGGATTCTCAGGAGAAGGCTGAAGAATGAGGTCGAGGTATGTATAAAAAATTATTGAACAGAATTTCAGACTCGATAGGCTGAATGGCCTCAATCTGCTTATTTGTTTAATGCTCCTGCGGTCTTATGCTATCAGGCATTCTCTTCCTGAGACATCAACAGAGGCTGGGTGTGATACATATTTGATTGTAAAGGGTCAGTGGGAATGTGGGACAGGTTTAGTTTATCGTTATTCCTAATTATTCTGTCCTTTTATCTGAAAAGAGGTGGTGATTTCGTGTTCAGTTAATACAGTTTTAAAATAACAGTCCCAGAATGAAATAAGGACGTCCCTTTCACTTTAGTGTTGTGCTACCTGTGGTGTCCTCATCCTCAGGGATCAGTAAAGACTCGGTTATTGAAGATTTACAAGGCTCAGTATGACTGATCTTTACTGGACAGAAGGGTCAGTGTTTATTGGGAACAGGCAGGAAATGGATGGTCAGACACAATCGAATCAGCCATGAACATTCTGAGTAGTGCAGCCAAATGGACAACTTCTGCCCCACCCCATGTGTTGTTCCCTCAATCCACCCCTCGAGACTGTTACACAGATATACTGCTGCCCCTATCCCATGTGTTGTTCCCTCAATCCACCCCTCGAGACTGTTTCGGGGTTCTGGACCACCACATTCAGTCAGATATGATCGTTACAATGAGACAGGTGGAGATCATTCTGCCCCTCTAATGAATTACACAGGAATATAGAATGAAGTAATTCAGCTCGTTTCGTACACTACACAGTCCAGGAGGAGGCCATTCAACACGCCTGAATGGCTACACAGGAACAGGGAAGCTGTCGCGAACAGGAAATAGAGAAAAAAGACAAATGTTTATTTGCAGGCTGCAAAGCTGTAACTGATGGAGTGCCTCAGAGATCGCTGTGGGGTCACCAATGACCAATAATCTGTATCAAAGATCTGGAGGAAGGGGAGGGAATGGCTTGGAGTTCAATTAACTCATACACCAAGATGGTCATTCAATGCGCCGTCAAATGGATATAGTGAGTCTGCAATGTGATACAGGCAGGAATGCTAGTGAGCAAAACTTCAACAGAAATAACATAAGGTAAGTTGTCTATTTTGGCATGAAGGATGAAACAATGGTGAATAATTTAAATGGAGAGATATGCAGAACTTTTTGAGTCAGGCGGTTTCCATATTCTTGGGACATGAATCATATTGGGTTGGCACGGTGGCACACTGGTTAGCACTGCTGCCTCACAGCGCTAGAGACCCAGGTTCAATTGCCGACAGAAGCAACTGACTGTGTGCAGTTTGCACATTCTCCCCGTGACTGCATGGGTTTCTTACGGGTGTTCTGGTTTCCTCCCACAGTCCAAAGATGTGCAGGTCAGGTGAATTGGCCATGCTAAATTACCCATAGTGTTTGGTGTAGGGGTATGGGTGGGTGGTAGGTCGGTGTGGACTTGTTTGGCTGAAGGGCCTGTTTGCGCACTGTAAGTAATCTAAACTTTAAAAAAATATGAAGTCAGTCTGCAAATGCAGCAAGTGATTTGGAAGGTAAGTGGAACAATGCTGTTTTAGCAAAAGGTATTAGGTTTAATCGCAGGAATGTTTAACTGCACCTATACAGGCCATTGCTGAGACCACACCTGATGCACTATGTGCAGGTTTGATCCCCTAAACTAAAATGAAAGCATATAATTCTTTTGGAAGATTTTCAAAGAGTTTCCCTTTGCTTATTCCCGGAATATGGACCTTTTGTTATGGGGTATAATCAGTTTCGATCTTAGCTGAGAAATAGTATTGAACCATCCATGACTTTCTGAAAAGTGTATCAACTGGATGCCAGTTATCTCTTGTCAGGGAGAATAAAGTTGAGAATAAATTTTAAGAAAATGATGTATTCTTATTAACACACATACTATGAAGACACCTATCAATATTTACAACTTACATAGACACATGTCAGCATGTCATCAAATTAAAAATTGTGGGCAATTTTTTTTTGCGATTGAAAGGAATGCCGCATTTGCATATAATCTATAATCAAGTTTTCCAGAGAATATTCCAGGAGAGCACACATGGCCCAGTTTGGTGTTCAGTTGACATTATTGTATGTTCCAACACAGAGAGGACGAAAAATATTCCCTGCCTGAGAAGCAGCAGTCAATTGATCGCCCTCTCTTACTTTGTTCCGCCCAATAGCAAAGTGTGAGACCAGAAAATCCCTGCATTATCTTTACCACTTATGATCGATTCCTGGCGAGGATTCATTGGAATCTCTCCACTGTCTGAAACAAAGGAAAATCAGCCAAATCCAACTGTTCCAGAAAGAAATCCCACTACCAGGATATTGTGTGAGAAGAATAACTTCAAAGGCACAATAACCATTGGCACACTTGTTATGAGTTCAAATTTCTGTGTCTCACATTTTTCTAGAAAATGATCTACTCTGAGACTTATATCATTGGCCACATCACTAAACTGATTGCATTTAAGATTGGTGTAACCAGTGGAGGAGTGGGACTAAAAAAGGGAACAGTGACCCTCCAACTTTGGCTGGAACACAAATGAGAAATTCTCAAAGGACTGTTAAAGTGGAAATTCCCTTCCCCAGACAATTGTGGTGCCTGGATGTTTACATTTATTCAAATTGTATTTGGTGACATTTGACAGGCAAGTGAATTTAGGAAAAAGGTATACATTCAGAAAAGTGATGCTGAGATCACAATCACCTCACCCATGACCTTTGTGCGTGGTGTAAGGGTGATAAAGTGTATAATGGCCCACTCTTGCTGCTCAGTCCTATGTTCCCATGTTCCTTTCAACCTCTCACATTTCCTGCAAGGAGCAGATGGAGGCTACTTCCTCCACATACCTGGTCCACAGTAACACAGGATCTCATTCATTCCCTCCAGACTGTCACACATGGTTTGGTGTGGGTTGGAAAATGTTATTGGGAAATCGAGGCTTGTTTCAAAAGACGACTCTGGTCTCTTTACAGAGTGCCTCCTCTCTGCAACTTGTGCTTCATTTGTTGGTCGTATTATGGACCCAGATTCCCTGTGAATACAGCCCCCATACCTCAACCAGAGATGACTCACAAAATACTTTACTCTCTCTAATTGCAACATTCAATAACAAAACATTCTGGAAAATTACAAACATTAACTTTGTCATTCAAGAATATGAGGACATGAGGAACAGGATCAGTAATTCGGACGATCATGCCATTGTATGCAATCATGGCTGATCGACTGTTGACCTTAACTCCTCTTTAATGCCCAATTCTTCACACCACTTTGCTCTCTGACAGGTCAAATATCCATCTACCTCCTCCTTAAATACTTTCAGTGATGTAGCTCCAATAACTCTCTAGCCCAGATAATTCCTGACAGTGTTTACCCTCTGTGAGAGGAAAACACTTCCTACACATACACCGTCACCTATTGATATGAACAAGCGGTGAACACAGGGGCTCAGGAAAGAGTGAATGGCGTTGACATCAAGGCACTATTTGACTGAGAATGGAATCGGGACCACCGACTTACTTGAGCTGTATGGGAATCAGGTGTAACTTCCCACTTGTCTGGGTCTTTCGTAGCACAAAGAAAGATGCATGTGGTCAGTGGCCAACACTCCTCTCAGTTCCGGGACATCTCTGCAGGAGATCCTCAGGTTAACCTCCTCTGCATAAACATCTTCAGCTGTTCCGTGAATGTCTTTCCCCATCATATGTTCTGCAGTGAGGATGATGACTGAAGATCACACAATGTTCAGAATATTTTGTCCCCCATCAGCTCCTGAACCATTCTGTGTCCATGTGCAGCAAGACCCGGACAGCATTCCGGTTTGTGCTGTTAAAGTGTCGGTAACGTTCATGTAACAGCGCTGCTAGACACTGCACATTTCCACAGTTAAAAGAGGAGCTCATTCAGCATCTCAAGCTGGTTACACACTGATACATGGAAACCATTCCGCCCATGGAAACTACTGAACACGAAGAGGGAGAGTCCATTTAATCCTCCTGCCTGTTCCACAGGAAAAGGGGTTTGGTCAGTACATCGAGCTGTTAAACAGGAACAGGAAGAGCCCAGTCAGACCCTTAAACCTCTTCCATGAGACCTGGAGAAGGCTATTCAGCCCCACGAGCCAGTTATACAGGAACAGGAGGGAGTCATTGATTGTCCAACGTGACAAACCAATGAAACTGAGACTGGACTGATTGAGGGCTTTATGGCGTTAATCAAGGCTCCATTCTTTGTATAACGTGTGCTACTTTAACATGATTTGCTGGCAGTGAGGAGAGAAGATAAATGTTTTTGTCAAGTCTCAAGGAGGCATCTTCCACCCCCGAGAAGTCGAACCCATGTTGTCCCTGGAGGTCAGAAGTTGTTGCGAAGAGTTAACTCCATTATAATAAAGGTATTGTGGCTGCTGCCGGGATTATGGATAACATGACGTTCATTGCAGGATCACACACCAATTTAATTTATTAATTTTGGGAGAGTTTATTCATTATTCTGAGCCCCGCACCCCCCCCCCCCCCCACCTCTCTCTCTCTCTCTGTCTTAATCCAAAAAGGGAGTGGGTGCAGTTGGGTGGAACGTTCTCGGAGGCTCTTAAACTATCGAGAATCATGTCACCTGGATGAAACAAAACATGGAATTTATCTCCGTATCAGTGCCTGTTTAGAGCATCATGAGTGATTGTACTTCCCCCTTAAGGTTCAATGTAATCACCTTAGTCTGTCACTGAGCTTCACTCACTGCTCATGGTGCCATCATCCCAGGATTAGACTGGTGAAACATGAGAGAAATCCTATCTACAGTACCGCAAATACTGCGTCAACAACAGTCTCAGGGATGATCGCAGTAATCCTTTTCTCTCACTTAGACATCGCCATTACTTTCCTGTGCCACAAAAAGCCATTCCTTCTCTATGCACTACGTCTGCAATGAAATTTACAAGTCCCTGTACGTCAGCATCAATAAAGCTAGCACCAGAGATGCCTATGGAGATGTGCATCACTCTCGGGGCGAACTTCAATGAGATTGAATACACATAAATTAGGGGATGATAACCTCCCTGAAGAGAAATGAGCTGTAGGAATACGGGAAACAAGCAGAGGGAGCCATCTTTATTTTTATTATTCTCTCACAGGACGTCTGCAGCCCTGGACAGTCCAGCATGTTATGCCGATCTTGAACTGAATGGCTGGTTCAGCTGTTCCACAGGACAGTAAAGAGAAAAAACACATTGCTGGTGGTTTGTAGTGTTACAACAGAGGATACATTCTCCTGCTTAATTAAAATCAGAAATAGAGAAAAGATTTATCCCATGCAGTAATATGTGATGATTCTAGAGTTCAAATTCTGGAGTAACACTTAACAACTTTATTTCTTAAAATATAACAGAGAATAATAAACGAACGACTGTTTACAACTCCTTCCTCGAACCTATCTTTAACCTCCCCCCTCCACAATACTAGTCTGATAAGACGGCTAATTAAGATTTACAAAACAAACCTTCTAATCTCAAAACCAGGAAGCTTTCGGTTGTTCTCCATTTTCCTGTCTTCTTTTCTTCTTGGGGATTCTGCTTGACCAGTTACTAATCAATAAAAGGACCTTTAAGAGAGCTATTTTTCAGGCAGCCTTTGCATTCTGGCAGCTTGGTAGTTCTCCTCTCAACTGTTCAATTTTCCACAGACTTGTACCTCTAAACCATTGGATTGTGTTATTGGCTTTTAAGATTGTCAATATATTAAATTCAAACTTGATTGGAGGTAGGTATTTTGGGGTATAATTTAAATTGTTTTGCTGAATTTGTTTTTTGTCTTGACACAATGAGCGAATTGAGGTGTTCAACCAAAAGTTACATTATATCTCTTTTTTAGAACACTTGGTGCCGTCAGGTAGTTATTGCTGGCTTTTAATTCTCTTAAAGGTGCAGTACACCCACATGTTCATCACAGAAGTCACAATGAAACCTGACGAGGGAAGCATGACACATTGACTTCCCGCAAGGACTTGAGGCAAGCAGATGGGTTAAAATAACATATGATAATGGTTGCTCTTAAGTTCCACCAATTTCCTTCATGAGATACCAAGAGACTGGTATTCTGTGGATCCAGATTATGTGTCATTGACTGGATCACCATAAACTGTCTTCCCGTATGTGCAGAGAACAAGTTAAGCATCCTCAAGAGCAATTGCTTAGTGATGAACACGTAGTTAGAAGCAACTTGAAACTGTTGCATCCGGATTTAACAAAGGCACAAATCATAGCTCATTCAGAAGTTGCACTGAGACTGCGGACGAGACTAGGATATCACGATGGTGGTATTGGACAGGATTGGTGAGTGTGGAGGACATGGAGATGTAAATCTGTGAAGGACAAAATGGATTATGGAGTTTGAGAACAGTCTGGTTCCTTCTCGCATATCAGTGAGTAATTTATAAATAGTAGTTTGTTAGTTATAATTTATAAGGAAAGGAATTTTTGTTTGGAACTGTAGACATTGACTTGCACTTTCCAAAATTTATACATCATGAGCAGAAATTCAGATCAACCCAGTTTAGTAGACAAATATAATGACTTACCAGGAACACCAACTATCGCAAGGATGGGACAGTAACCACCTTGAATAATCCAAAGGATATCCTGGATCCGAGATGCTAATGATAACCAAGGCTGGGAAAGCCAGTAAAGACCCGAGGATAAACTTCTGTTCATTGTTGTAACATTCCAGTCTAATGTTCTCAGATTCTGATCCATTGTTGGAACTTTCCAGTCTAATGTTCTCAGATGCTGATCCATTGTTGGAACATTCCGGTCTAATGTTCTCAGATTCTGATCCATTATTGTAACATTCCAGTCTAATGTTCTCAGATTCTGATCCATTGTTGGAACATTCCGGTCTAATGTTCTCAGATTTTGATCCATTGTTGGAACATTCCGGTCTAATGTTCTCAGATTCTGATCCATTGTTGCAACATTCCAATCGAATATTCTCAGATTCTGATCCATTGTTGGAACATTCCAATCTAATGTTCTCAGATTCTGATCTCTCCTCCCCCTTTCTCTCGAGCTGCTGATCCCTGTTAGTGCTGTCAGTGATGCTCCTACTCACACTATGGGATAGCATATTGAACAGATCCCATTTATCTTTCAACGATGGAAACTCTCCACTGGGATAATTAGGATCCACAGAGATTGACATTAATCACAGTCTCTGAACAAATAGCTCCAGTTAAACCCTTTGAATTCAATATTGATTTTCTTAAAATTCAAACGAACGTTCAAAATTTACACATTTGGCATGGGATATGTATGGGGGGGGGGGGTGAACAGAGCGACGAAATATTTGAGATGGTAGATTGATTGTATGTAATCATTTAATCTGCCTTAGATATGAGAGTAACGTAAAGAAGTTTCTCCGTTTATAAATGGAAACATACAGTCTGTTGCTACTGATCAATGATTAGAATGTCTGTAAAATGTGGCGAGAACTTGTCTAGTCGGACAGGAAAATTTGCCTACGACAACATGAGTGATAACAGACAAATAGCATGGCTATGTTAACAGAGAATATAATGTGACACACAATTCAGATGGATATTCGAGGATCAGAGAGGGCAGGTGAGGGTCATGCTGTTAATGTTATCGATGTCAATCAACTGTGATTAAGTAAATTTCACTGGATTTCTATTGCAGTGTGATTATGATATTGGGGGCATGGCTGCTGAGACTGGAAGGACGGAACATGATATTTCCCAGCCATCAGTATTGAAATGTTACTCTTTATAAATCATTTGAAGATCAAATTCCAGCATACATCTCCAATGAGGAATGAGGAGAGCCAATATTAACCATACGAGCAGAAGACATTGGAGCAGAAATTTGGCCATTCAGCCCATTGAGCCTCACCAGCATTCAATGATGGCTGTTAAGCTTCTCAACCCAATTCTCCCGCTTTCTACCTGTAACCCTTGATCCCCTTTACAGTCAATAACCTATCTGTCTCACTCTTAAATATACTCAATGACCTGGTCTCGACAGCCTTCTGTGTCAGTGAATTCCATAGATTCACCACTGTCTGGCTGAAGAGGTTCGTCCGTCTCTCTGTTCTAAAAGGTCTTCTCTTTACTCTGTCCCCTCGGGTCCTAGTCTCTCCTACCATTGGAAATATCTTCCCCAAAATCCACCCAGTTAATTCAGTATGTTGTAAGTTTCAAATAGACCTCCTAACGTCCTCTGAACTCTATCAAATATAGACCCAGAGCCCTCAGATGCTCTTCATATGTTAAGCTTTTCATTCCTGGGACCATTCTCGTGAATCTCCATGGAAAACTCTCCAGGGCCAGTACATCCTTCCTGAGATATAGGGCCCAAAACTCCCCACAATAATCCAAATGTGACCTGACCAAAGCCTTATAGAGCCTCAGAAATACATCTCTGCTTTTGTTTTAAACCCTCTTGAAGTAAATGTCATAATTGTATTTGCCTTCATAACTTTTGACAACCTGCAAGTTTACCTTTCGAGATCCTGGACTGGAACTCCATCGGCTTTTTGCACTTTTGATTTCTGAACCTGCTCGTTATTTAGAAAATAGTCCATGCCTGTATTCTTCCTGGCAAAGTGCATGACGTCACACTTGCCCACGTTATACTCCATTTGCCACATCTTTGCTCACTCCCCTAACCTGTATAAATCCTTCATTAGGAGAAACTGAGGACCATAGATGCTGGGGATCAAAGTCAAAAAGTGTGATGCTAGAAAAGCACTGCCAGTCAGGCAGCATCCGAGGAGCAGGAGATTCGATGTTTCAGGCATAAAGTCTTCATCAGGAACGAGGGGGATGGGCGGAAGGGGGTGAGAGATAAATGGGAGGGGCTGAGGCTGGGAGGATGGAGCTTGGATAGCGATAGGTAGATGAAGATGGGTGGTGATAGGTCAGAATGGAAGGTGGAGTGGATAAATGGGAAGGAAGATGTACAGGTATGACAGTTCAAGAGGGCGTACTAAACTAGAGGGTTAGATCTGGGATAAGGTGGAGGGAGGGAAGATGAGGAAATTGTTGAAATTGCCCTTGATACCGTATAGTTGGAGGGTCCCTCGGTGGAAGATGATGCGTTCTTCCTCCAGACGACTGCTGGCTAGAAATTGGCAGTGGAGGAGGCCAAAAACGTGCATGCCCTTGTTGTAGTGGGAGGGAGAGTTAAAGTATTGAAGGATAGGGAAGTGGGGTTGTTGGGTGTGTGTCTGAGAGTGTTACCTGAACCGTTCTGCAAGTTGATGTCCTGTCTCCCCGATAGAGAGGAGATCCGGTGCAATGGACAGAGTAGATGTGGTGTTTGGATGCACAGGATGTTCTTTGCCTGATGTGGAAGGATCCTTTGGCGCCTTGGATGGAGGTGAGAAGGGACTGTTGACACAGGTTTAATGCCTCTTGTAGTGGCAAAGAAGCTGCCAGGAGTTGAAGGTGGCTGTGTGGGGGTCGGGGGGACGTGAACCTCACGAGATAGTTGTGAAGGGAATGCTGTCTGCTAATATGGGTGGGAGGGAATTATACCTCTGGTAGTGGGGTCTGACTGTTGGTGGCGGAAATGGCGGACGAAGATGCGTTGTGTCCTGTGGTGGGTGGGATGGAAGGCGAGCACCATAGGGGTTCTATCTTTGTTGTAGTTGGAAGGGTGGAGATCAAGGGCGGAGATGCGGAAAGTTGCAGAAATGCGCTACAGCACCCTCCTGCAGCGAACCAGCTCTTCAATGCTACCTGTCCCTCTATCTATCTTGACATTGTTTGAAAACTTAGCCAGAATCCCCTCAGTTCCTTCATGTGAATCATTAATGCATAAAGGGAAAAGTTGTGGTCCCAACACTGAGTCTTGTGGAACACCACTTGTCCCTGGCTGCCATCCTGAGAAGGACTCTTTTATCCCAACTCTCTGATTTTTGTCAGACAGCCTTGCCTCTAACACCATGGGCCCTTATCCTTCTCAATAGCCTCCTGTGTGGCACCTTGTCAAAGGATTCTTGAGGAGCAAGCGGATGACATATATTGTTCTTCTTGGTCTAATCTGCTCATTACTCCCTCAATGAATTCTCACAGGTTTGTCACGCCTGACCTCCCCTTGATGAAACCATGCTGACTCTGTCCTATTTTACCAAAGATCTCCAAGTATTCAGAAATCCCATTCTTCACGATGGATTCCAGGTTGTTACCCACAACTAAGGTAAGGCTAATCATTCTGTAATTTTCCATTTTCTGTTTAACTCCCTTATTAAACGGTGTGCCTTGTTAGCAATTTTCCAGCCTCTTGGCCCTTTCCTGATTTTAGTCATTCCTGAACGATTACCACTAACACTTGCACTACCTCTTCAGCTATCTCCCTTATAAGGCGGGGATGTAGTCCATCTAGTCCAGGTGATTTATCCACATTCTGGCTATTAAGTTTTCTAGCATGTTCTTGATGATGGCCACCATACTCAGCTCTGCCCTCTCACTCTCTTCAACTTTTGTGAAATTATTCATGTCTTCCACCATGATGACTGATGCAAAGTTCCTTGTTCATTTCTTTGTTTCCCATTACTGTCTCTCCAGCATCATTTTCCAGTGTCCAATATTACTTTTACCTCTCGTTTGCACTCTATATAACTGAAGGACCTCTGACAGTCTCCTTTATATTGCTGGTTCGCTTACCCCCTACATTTAATCTTCTCCCTCCTTAATTCTTTGCCCTCTGTTGGTCTTTATAAGTTTTCGAATTCTCTAGCTTCCCACTGCCCTTCACCACATTATAAGCTTGCTCTTTTGCGTGTATGCAATCCCTGACTTCCCTCGTCAGCCCTAGTTGCCTCATCCTCCCTGTACCATGCCTCTATTCCTCAGCATGACTCTTGTCTCTTGAATTAATCTTGGAATCAGCTGCCATTGCTGTTCCACTATGTTTCCTGCTAGACCCCTCTCCCGGTCAATCCTACCCAGCTTCTCCCTTACGCCTCTGTAGTTCCGTTTATTGTTGAAATATTGTTTCCTCTAATTCTATCTTCTCTCTCTCTCTCAAATTGCAGAATAAGTGCAACTATATTCTGATCACTGCTTCTGAAGTTTTGCTTCAGCTGAAGCTCCCTTATCTAACCTGCCTCATTAAACCCAGTATCATCTGTTCTCGAGGGGGCTCCACCACAATCTGTTCCAAAATGCCATCTCATAGATATTCCCCTAATTCCTTTTCATGTGAACCATTGCCAATCTGATTTTCCCATTCCACCTGCATATTGAAATCACCTATGGTCACTGTACTTTGCCTTACCTCTGCATCTTTTCTCTCTCCTGGTGTATCTTGTTCCCCAGCTCCTGACTACTCATTGGAGCGCTGTAAAAGAATCCAACTGCAGCTGTCTTACCTTTGCGGTTCCTCAATTCTACCCAGGCTGATTCTACACCATCTGACCTCACGTCCTTTCTTACTATTGATTTAATTTCATTTCTTATTAATAATGCAAATCCACTCCCTCTATCTACCTATCTTTTCGATAGGATATTTGATCCTGAAATATCCTGATCTCCTTGCAGCCACTTCTCCGTAACGTCCATCACCTCATACCTGCTAATTTCAATCTGCACCACAAGCTCACTTTCCCTATTCCTTACGCTGCCTGCATTCAGTTATAACCCATTCAGTCCTGTATTAACTGTCCGGCTTCTCATTGTCATTTATTTGTCCAGTATGCTTGAAGTTTGATGGTTAAACATTTCCAGATGCTTTATCCTATTTGTGTCTGTGCTGGAGATTTTAATAACCTCTCCTGAGTTCTGTACTCTTACCTCCTCTTTTAATTCCGATTTTCTAATTACACCGTTTAACTGAACCACCACCCCGTACACATACTCCAAATCAGTTTAGAGCTCTGTCTACAGCCCTAGTTAGAATTCACTCGGACTCTGGTTACAGCATGGTTCAGATGAAGGCTGTCCCATCGGAAAAAGTTCTTTCTTCCTCCGTAATAAAATGTGTTTATTCAATACAAAATACAGGGCCAAAAATCTTTTCTGTACATACAAATCTATGAAATCTACAAAGAAACAAGATTGTGAAATTACACTTGTTATATGGCCCTATATAAATTGAAATGTGTATTACAAAAGCATGGAAGTGATGTGCAAACTTTATCAATCATTATTTGACCTACAGCTGAGATCCTGATTCCTCTGTCAATAACCCCCCTCACTGAGATTCTCTCGCCCTGTTTCTCACACAGTGTCTCGGTGGCTACAAGTTGATGATGGCCCAGAATAGTTAAATTAATCCACCTTCTCCCTGGAACCAATCTATTGATCTTTTGGATTCTGATTGGTTGTCAGCAACTCGGCTCTGTGATGTCATTGGTGATAAATGATCTGGGATGACAGCCAATATCAGCATTGTGGTCATAGGGTATGGCACCAGACAAAGGGCTTACAGTCTCTGAGAGTTTCTAAATATTTTTTCTGTTTATTTCTCCGCATGCTGTCTCCTGATCTAACTTCACACTCATCTGACACCCCTTGCTCTCACTCATTCTGTCACGCCGGTTTCTCTTCACTCTGTTTATCTCACTTCACTTGCTTTCTCTCTGTTTATTTTTCTCTCTCCCTTTCAGTCTATCTACGATCATTCTCTTTATTGTCAAGTTGTCAAGTTGGAGAGCTCGTGGACGCATGGTGGGCTGAATGGCCTCCTTCTGTGCTGCATTAATTCTGAATTTCTCTGACCCCAATAAGCACTTTATGTCCCTGGAGAGACAAGCTGGTTCAATGCAGGATAAAGTGGACAATTAATCATTATCTAATCCAGTTTTCTGACATGCAGCTGCATCGAACTACCTGTTGAAACATACAGACTGCTAACATTAAAATCAGCAAACTTCAGACTGCCAGGTCCACTGTATTCAGGATTTTCTGCCTACTTGCTGTTAGTCTTAGCTGTACTGGTATTAATATCCAATTCCTCCTCAGTCACTGTACCTGTGGACCTACTGCTGTGGTTTCCCACACCCCTCCCGCCCCCCACCCACCGCCGCCACACACTAGTTTAAACCCTCCTAAGGGACAATAGCAAACCTCCCTGCCAGGATATTGCTGCCAGCTCAGGACTATCCTGTCCTTCTTGTGTAGGTCCTGCCGACCTGGGAATCCCAATGGTCAACATACCGGAGATTGCTGCCAGTTCAGCTCCATCCCGTCCTTCATCTAAGTATCCTACCGACTCGGGCATCCCAGTGGTCCACATATCGGAGATAGCTGTCAGTTCAGCTCTATCCCGGCCTTGTGTAGGTTCTGCCCACCCGGGAATCCCAATGATCCACATATTAGATATTGCTGCCAGTTCAGCTCCATCCCATCCTTCATGTTATATATCCTACCGACCCGGGAATCCCAATATTCCACATATCGGAGATTACTGCCAGTTAAGGTCAATCCCGTCCTTCCTCTTTAGGTCCTACCGACCCGGGAATCCCAATGATCCACATATCAGAAGTGATTCCTCTCCTGACAACTGTTTGGCCATGCATTTAACTGTGCTATCTTCGTATTCCTAACCTCACTAGCACGTGGCATACTCTAATGTCTCCAGAGTTCAAATATCCTTTCAACACAACTCCAGCAAGACCTTTTCTTTAAAGTGGATAGACTTGCGAATAAAAAAATCTTAAGTGTGACCTCAGGAAAGTGGAGTCCTCTGAATCAGTCCAATGACCAGAGGATCTGATATCTATCCCCGCCACAAAACCTGTTTGATAAGGTACAGATATGGACAATATATTTGCAGATGGCCGAGGATAAACAGAAGACTAGAAAATGTCAGAGCATATGATGTCATTCAGCTTGTTTACTCTGCTTTGCGATTAAATTGGACTTTAGTTATTCTGTTCCTTTCAATGGCAGGATCTTTACGCAGTATCCCCAATGGGTCAGAAAGTGCCCAGTGTCGTTGTGTGCACAGTCCTGCGAAGGGAGTGTCCAGTGCCAGGCAATGGGGTGTGGAGAGTCCCGTGGTGGCACAAGGAAAGGCTGCGTGTAGTGACGATGGACTGCGGGGCTGAAAGGGATGGAATGGGTATCCTGGGACACTGCACAGACGGAAGTGGCCAGGCAAGATTCCTAAACACCCAGGGAACTCGCGATGCACGACTCCTTTTACAAAAACGTTTGCTGCATTTCTCCATCGAACCAAAGCAAAATACTGTAGTTGGTACAAATCTGAAGCAAACACAGAGACATCCTGTGGAGAGACGAAAGAGTTAATGTTCCCAATGTAGTCACGAAAAGAATTTACGAAGTCCACATAACAGGATCCAGAGATTGGAATTCAACCCGAGTCCCTAGCACTTTGAAGCAGCATTGCTGTGCTGCCCAATGATGGATAATTGGGGACAGTATAGTAAGAGACATAGCTACTGTTCTCTGTGTCTGGGCTTGAGCGTCCTGAAGGTTGTGTTGCCTACCTGGTGCTTGGGTTTGGGATATATCATCTGGGGTGCAGAAGAACTTGGAGTGGATGGGAAATGGTCCAGTAGTCAGGGTCCATGTCGGTTCCAACAGCTGGACAAACAAATGACAGTATGAAGAGTGACGGGTAATACAGGACTAAACTATTATATCAAAATGCATGCAGCATAAGGAATAAGATAAATACGTTTGTGACTCATTCACAAATTGGCAGATACGACATAGTGGGCATCACAGTGACATCGCTGCAAGAGGATCAGGATTGGGAGTTGAATATTCAAGGTTTCAACCTGTCGAAAAAAATAAGCAGGTGGGCAGAGAGACAGAGTTGTTTAATTATTAAGAATGGAATTGAATCAATAATCAATAATAAGAAATGAAGTAATGTCAGAATCTGTGTCGGTAGAATTGAGGAATCAAAAAGGTGAAAAAATCAGTTGGAGTTATGTACAGGGAGCTGGGGTGCAAGATACTCCAGGAGCTAGAAAGATCTGTAGGAAAGTCAAAGTCACAGTGATCATGTGGGATTTCATTATGCAGGTGGACTGGGAATTCAGGTTGGTAGTGATTCGCAAGGAAAGGAATTTGTGGAATGTCTATGAGATAGCTTTTTGGAGCAGCGTGTACAGGCGAACGAGATGAAGGAGCTTCAGGTGAAGGAAATGTTAGCAGGCAGTGATTATCATATGATTGAACTTACTCTGCAATTTCAGATGGAGAAGTTAGAATCAGTAGTAACGGTAATACAGCTGAATAAAGGCAATTACAGAGACATAAGTGAGGAGCTGGGTATAATTGACTGGGAGACGGGCTCAGCAGGAACGACAGTACATTATCAATGGCAGGAGATTTTTGGAGTAATTCAGGATACAGCAGAGATTTATCCTGAGGAAAAAGAGGCATCTCTTCCACTTCCCGCTCCTCTGCCCTTGAGCCCCGCCCCTCCAAACGCCACCAGGACAGAACCCCACTGGTCCTCACCTACCACCCCACCAACCTCCATGTACAGCGTATCATCCGGCGTCATTTCCGCCACCTCCAAACTGACCCCACCACCAGGGATATATTTCCGTCCCCTCCTCTATCAGCGTTCCGTAAAGACCACTCCGTCCGTGACTCCCTCTTCAGGTCCACACCCCCCACCAACCCAACCTTCACTCCTGGCACCTTCCCCTGCAACTGCAAGAAATGCAAAACTTGCGCCCACACCTCCCTCCTCACTTCCCTCCAAGGCCCCAAGGGATACTTCCATATCCGCCACAAATTCACCTGCACCTCCACACACATCATCTATTGCATCCGCTGCACCCGATGTAGCCTCCTCTATATTTGGGAGACAGGCCAAATACTTGCGGAACGTTTCAGAGAACACCTCTGGGACACCCGGACCAACCAACCCAACCACCCCGTGGCTCAACATTTCAACTCCCCCTCCCACTCCACCAAGGACATGCAGGGCCTTGGACTCCTCCATCGCCAGACCATAACAACACGATGGTTGGAGGAAGAGCGCCTCATCGTCCACCTAGGAACCCTCCAACCACAAGGGATGAACTCAGATTTCTCCAGTTTCTTCATTTCCCCTTGTCTCAGTCAAATCCATCGAACTCAGCACCGCCTTCCTAACCTGCAATCTTCTTCCTGGCCTCACCGCCCCCACCCCATTCCGGCCTATCACCCTCACCTTGACCTCCTTCCACCTATCGCATTTCCAACGCAATCACAAAGAATACATCTAAAACAGTGAATGTCCACCTATCTGAATGGAAATGAACTGCTGGAATATGGTATACAGGCAGAGGAAGGGAGCTATCTTTCTTTTTGATCTGCCCTCGCGGGATGTGTGCAGACCTGATCAGGCCAGCATCTTATGCCAATCTTGAAATAGGTGGCTAGTGCAGCTTTTCCACAGGACATAAAAGAGTAAAACAGAGTGCTGTGGTTTTGCAGTCACATAGAAACCTGACCAGGGAAGGATGACCCACTGCTTTCTCTAATGGGCATGAGGCAAGCCGATATCAACAGATAATTATTCTGTGGCTCGAGATTATGAACCAATGATGTGACCTCCATACACTGTCATCCCATCTTTCAGATTCTGTGCAGAGAACAAATTAAACATCACAAATGCAAATGTTTCGCAATGGACACGTGGTAAGAGGGGACTTGAAACAGCTGTATGCGGAATTAACAACGGCACAAACGATGGTTTATTCAGGAGTTGCACTGAGGCTGAGGAGGACACTAGATGTCACAATGGTGGTACTGGAAAGGATTGGTGAGAGGGGAGGGTATGGAGATGTAAACTGTGCAAGAGAAAATGAATCAAGGAGGTTGTGAACAGTCTGTTTCATCATCGCATATTGGTGAGCAATTTGTATTGAGTAATTTGCTCGTTATAATTTCTAAGGAATGGAATCTTTGATTGGAAATGAAAATGTTGACTTGCACCTGTCCAAATTTTCCATATAATGAGCATCAATTCAGTTCAAGGAGAAAGTGAGGACTACAGATGCTGGAGATCAGAGCTGAAAATGTGTTGCTGGAAAAGCACAGCAGGTCAGGCAGCATCCAAGGAACAGGAGAATCGACGTTTTGGGCATAAGCCCTTCTTCAGGAATCTTCAGGATTCCTGAAGAAGGGCTTATGCCCGAAACGTCGATTCTCCTGTTCTTTGGATGCTGCCTGACCTGCTGTGCTTTTCCAGCAACACATTTTCATCAATTCAGTTCAGACCGTTTCACTAGACAGCTCGAGTGACTTACCAGGAACACCAACTATAGCAAGGATAGGATAGTAACCAGCTTGAATAACCATCAGTACATCTTCAAGCCGCGATACTAATGATATCCAAGGCTGGGAAAGCCAGTAAAGACCATAGGATAACCTCCTGTCCATTGTTGGAATATTCCAGTCCACTGCTATCAGTTTCTGATCTCTCCTCACCCTCTCTCTGAAGCTGCGGATCCCTGTTACTGGTGTGGGTGATGCTCCTGATCACACGATGGGATAAAACACTGAAAGCATTCCCTTATTCATAGAAGAGAGAACTTCTCTAGGGTCGCATAGGATCCATGGAGACTGACATAATCACAATTGCTGAATAAACAACTCAGTTAATCCCTTTCAATTCAATACTATTTCATTAAAATTCAAAATAACTTTGAACATTCATGCATTCTGGGTGTGATATGTGAGTGCTACTGAAGGAAGGAATGTTGAAGATGGAAAATTGATTGTGTGCAATCATTCAGTCTGCCTTGGTTATGGAAATAATGCCAGAAGTTTAACAGACCATAAACATGCTTCTCTGCTCATACATGGAGAAACAAATCCTGTAACTACAGATCCGTCATTGCAATATCAGTAAAACATTGAGAGAACATTTTTCATCCATGATCTGATGGCAAAATGTGCCTGAGACAATGTGGTTTTGTAACAAACAAACGGCATGGGTATGCTGACGGGGAATTGTACGTGACAAACACAATTCAGATTGTTATTCCAGAATCAGAGAGGGCAGGTGTCGGTCATGTTGTTGATGTTATCGATGCACAGGAACTGTGATGGAGTATCATTTACTGGACTTCATTTACATTGTGATTATGATATTGGGGAAAAGAGAGAAGATGGCAAGGGCTCGGGGACATGGCTGTTCAGTCTGGGCGGAAGGACAGTGATGTTCCCCAATCACTAGCATTGGAACGTTACTCTTTACAACTCATATGAACAACAGATTCAAGGGTACATCTACAATGAGGAATTAGGAGAGACAATATTAATGAAATGCATTTATGCAATACAAAATACAGGGAAAAGTGAATTTTATGTACAGACGGAAATATGCAAACTACAAAGAGTTTGTTAAAATGCACTCCTGATATGGAGCTATATAAATTGAAATGTGGATTACAAAACTATGAAAGTGGTGTGTGATATTTATCAATCATTATTTAATCCACAGCTGAGATCCTGATTTCCCCTCTGTCAGTGTAATAGAAAAGAAACAAACTTAACATTTTCTGTGAAACCTGAAAGAGAATGCTATGCTAATTCTAAAACTTTTCTGAACGTTGCAAACACTTTGCTGAATTATGCAGTCCAAGAGACAGCTTGTCTTTGCTGAACTTTGTATACATTCAACCTGGCCTGGTGAGCAGGCGAATTCAGCAGAAAAGCAAAGGAAAACATAAAGACAGTTATGTCCACGGCAAGGGAGTGAGAAAATAAGAACTTGAATGTTTCCCAGCACATGTCCTTGAATGTGTGATAAGAAGAGCATAAAAGGAATACGTTAATTATGTTCAGGGCCCTTACACAAGGTGTGTCTGCCAAGTGTATTGGCTCCCTGCAGTCGTTAAAAATAAAGCTTTTCCTTTGCTCTTGCTCACATCTAAGTCCAGTCAGATTAATTTCCACGACAGTCAGCGATCCACCTGACTGAGATTCTCTGGACCAGTCTCTCACACAATGGGGGTTGTTATCATTTCCTGCTGTTCTTTGCATAGTCTATTTTTAAAAATACACCTTCTCTATGATACTAATCTATTGGCCGAATGGATTTTGTCAGCTGTCAGTAACCTAGCTCTGTGACATTATTGGGAATAAGTGATCTGGGATGACAGCCAGTATCAGCACACTGCTCACAGTGTATGACACCCAAACAAAGGGTTTGCAGTCCAGAGGATTTTCTAAATAAATCTTCTTACTTCTGTCTGTCCATATCTATCCATCTCATTACAGCCTTGGTTCAAACATCGAAAAAGGAGCTGAATTCCAGCCTTTGACATCAAGGCGACATTATTCCAAATGTGGCATCATGGAACCCGAGCAAAAAGGGCATTGCGGGCAAATACTCCATTATTGGTGTCATACCTGACAGGTAGGAAGATGGTCATTGTTGTTGGCGGTCAGTCATCTCTGTTCCAGAACATTTCTGCAGCAGTCCCTCAGGATAATGTGAATGTCGTTTTGCTCGCTGAGCTGGAAGTTTCATTATCAGTCGTTTCATCACCATACTAGGTAACATCTTCAGTGACTCTTCAGATAAAGCCTAGATCCAAGCATCTCCAGCTGCTTCATCAATGACCTTCCCTCCATCATAAGTCAGACGTGGGGATATTTGACAATGACTGCACAATGTTCAGCACCATTCGCAAATGCTCAGATATGGAAGTAGTCCATGCCCAAATGCAACAAGATCTGGACCCTCACCAGGCTTGGGCTGATAAGTGGAAAGTAACATTCACACCCACAGATGCCAGACAATGACCATCACCAATAAGAAACAATATTACAATTTGGTATTCAGCAGCATTATCATCACTAAATTCCCCACTATCAATATCCTGGGGGTTATCATTGACCAGACACTCAACTGGACTCGCCACATAAATATAAGAGCAAATCAGAGGCTAGGAATACTGTGCGAGTAACTCACCTCCTGACTTACCAAAGCTTGTCGAGCATCTACAAGGCACAAGTCAGGAATGAGATGGAATTCTTCCACTTGCCTGCATGAGTGCCGCCCCAACAACACCAAGAAGTTTGACACCATCCTGGACAAAACATTCTATTTGATTGGCATCACAGCCACAAGCATTCACTCCCTCCACCAACGTCTCTCAGTAGTGGAAGTGTGTACTATCTACTGGACACACTGCAGAAATTACCCAAAGTTCCTCAGACAGCACCTTCCAATCCCACGAACACTTACGTCTAGAATGACAAGGGCTGCAGACTTATGGGAATACCACCACCTACAAATTCCCTTGCAAACTAGTCAACATCCTGATGTGGAAATATATCGCCGTTCCTTCACTATTGCTGGGAGAAAAAAAAACCCTGGAATTCCCTCCTTAATAGCATTGCGGGTCAACACACAGCAGGTGGACTGCAGCGGTTCAAGAAGGCAGCTCAGTACCACTTTCTCAAGGGGGCAACGAGGGACTGACAAGAAATTGTGGGCCCATCCAGCATTGCCCGCATCCAAAAAAAGATTTTTAAACAATAGTTCCAAGTTGAGCTTCTCGATGGGACAGGTTATCTGATTTGAACATGAACAGGAAAGCAGTGTTTCTTATACAGAACATTGTAGACTTTTTGTTATTAGAAGGGTGTTCAGTGTTCGATGACTTATTGTTGCTGTGTGCTGTGATAAATTGCATATGTTTTGTTTAATTCAACAACAATGGCGAAACAGGATCGGCCCTTCGAAAATACCAGACTGAAAATGACAATAATCGGAGAGACAATGTACTCCCGCCAGATGAGACTCACAGATCGCTGTGTATATTCAACGTTTAATGGACTACGGGCTGACACTGAATCCTCCAACCATCCATGATACAGGCGTTACCATTGAACAGAACGTGAAGTAAAGTCAACATATAAATACAAGGGTTACAAAAGCAGGTCAGAGACTTATAATTCTGCTCTGAATAATAGACCCTACTACCTAAAGAGCATGAGATATAGTAATAGGTTTAGGCCATTCGGCCCATTCCTTCACTCTGAAACTGCCATTTTGTCATTGTCTTTATGACTAGTGGAACTATCTTCTACACACTGACTGTATCAATATTTGCAGTGATCAATCAGTTTCTATCAGATACCTCACCTCCCATTCTTCTAAATTTCATCGAGTACTCACACTGCCGTGCATATGACAAATCACCATCCCCAGGATGGATCACCTCCAACACCAGCTGATCTTTTCATAGAGATAGTGCCCAAAACAACTCCCAATTTTCGAAATGCCGTCTGAATATAGCCCATTACATTCTCAGCATTATGTCTCCTCTCTTGTATTCTAGATCCCTTGAAATGAATGCTAACATTGCATTTGCTTTCCTAACTGTCAACTGAACCTGCACATTAACCATAAGAGAGGATGAGTGCTTCAAAATCCTTTTGTGCTTCAGATTCAATGGATCCTATTATAACATAGTGTCTGCCTCTATTCCGCCAATCAAAGTGCATAATCTCACACGATCCCATATTGTGTTCCATCAGCCACGTGTTTGCCCACAGCCCTAAACTGTCCAAGCTTTAATGCAGCCTCCCCACTCCATGAATATCGCCTGCCCATCCAACCATCACTGTATCATCTCCAAACTTAGCAAAACTGCCCTCAGGTCCTTTGTTCAGGTGGTTCATGTAAATGGGACTTCCTGACTCCCTAAGGACTGTCCACCATTGAAAAGACGGAGCACTCAAGGTTGTTGACTCCATTTAGGTTAAAGCAGTGGCTTGACTGGAATTATACCTTTAAAATCTTCACTCCCTGCACCACTGACACCCAGTAGGAGCACACCCTGCCCCGTTTTGTTGTGAATTTACCCCGTTATGGTGACAAAGGACTTGATGGCGCACAATCCCAATCTAATGACGCCACTCTGTCTCAACACAAACTGTGTGTTGATGATGATGGAGAGAGCTGGGGGAGGGAATGTCTATGATGAATGACTGTGTGACTGCCAACGTGAAACCTGCCCTGACAGCCTCGGATGTAACTGTGCCCGCTGTCACCACTGCAGACATGATCAGTTTTCCTGCAGGTCAAATCAAGGAAAGTGACAGACCTGCAGAGTGTTCCTGGCTGAGCACTCAGATGCTATGAGGACCAACTAGCAGAGGTATTTAAAAACAACTTCAACTTCTCCCTCCTGAAGCCGAAATCCCAACCCACTTCAAGAAGACCACCATCATCCTTGTAAGTGAGAAATCACATGCAACGTTCCTTAATGACTACCACACAGTGGCTCTGACTTCAATAAACATGAAGTGCTTTGAGACGCTGGTTATGGCCCACACCACCTTCAGTGTCCCAGCCTGACCTGCTGTCCTATAATGTGCCGACTGATGTAACGGGTCCACAACGGATGCCATATACCTGCCCTCATCCATGGAACATCTGGACAACAAGGATGCCTACACCAGACTCCTGGTCATTGACTACAGCTCCACCTTCATCATCATTATCTCCTCCAGACTTATCTCAATACTCTGTGACCTTGATCACGGCTCCACCCTCTGCAACTGGATACCCTGGTTTCTGACACACAGACCACAATCTGTGAAGACAGGTATCTGCACATTCTCCACAATAAAACTCAACACTGGAACTCCTGGAGGATGTGTTCTCAGCCCCTATTGTGCGCTCCGTGCACCCACAGCAGTGTCCTCAGCCCCCTACTGTACTCCCTGTATATCCACAGCTGTGCCCCCAGGCCCCTACTGTACTCCTTGTACACACATGGCTGTGCCCTCAGCCCTCTACTGTACTCCCTCTACACCCACGGCTGTGCCCTCAGCCTCCTACTGTACTCCCTGCACTCCCATGACTGTGGCCTCATCCCCATACCCTACTCCCTCTCATCCCAAGGTTGTGTCCTCAGCCCCATACCCTACTCCCTCTACTCCCATATCTCTGTCTTCACCCCCTATTGTACGCCCTGTTCACACGCGGCTGTGTTGTCAAATTCCAAACAACGCCAGCGACAAGTTCGCTGATAAAATCACCAAATCAGGAGGGATATCAAACAACGATGAGTCAGAATACAGAAAGCAGATTGAGGGCTTAGTGGCATGGTGTAATGATAATAACCTCTCTCTCAAATTCGGCAATAGTAAGGAACTGATCATTGAGTTCAGAAAGAAAGGAGAGGAACACACCGTCATCTACATCAATGGTTGAGGAAGTGCAGAGCATCAACTCCCTCGGAGTGACGATAACTGACAACCTACCCTGGTCTTCTTGCATAGGTGTGACAGTCAAGAAGGTTCAATAACGCCTCTTCTTCCTCAGGAGGCTCAGTAAAATTCAGCATGTACTACTTCGACAGATACACCATTGAGAGCATACTATCTGGGTGCGTCACGGCTTCATACAGCAACGTTCTGCCCAGGACCGCAAGAAACTACAGAAGGTTAGGTGCACAGCCAATCTCCCAACCATTGACTCTATTTACACGGCTCATTGCCGCAGAAAGGCTGCCAACATCTAGAACAAAGGACATAGAACATAGAACAGTACAACACAGAACAGGCCCTTCAGCCCACGATGTTGTGCCGACCATTGATCCGCTTCCACAACTGCTGCTGACAACGCATTCCATGCTCTCACAACTCTCTGTGTAAAGAACCCGCCTCTGACATTCCCTCTATACTTCCTCCAACCAGCTTAAAACTATGACCCTCGTGTTAGCCATCTCTGCCCTGGGAAATAGTCTCTGGCTATCGACTCTATCTATGCCTCTCATTATCTTGTATAATCAGTCAGGTCCCATCTCCTCCTCCTTTTTTCCAATGAAAAAAGTCCGAGCTCAGTCAACCTCTCTTCATAAGATAAGCCCTCCAGTCCAGGCAGCATCCTGGTAAAACTCCTCTGAACCCTCTCCAAAGCATCCACATCTTTCTTATAATAGGGCGACCAGAACTGGACGCAGTATTCCAAGTGCGGTATCACCAGGGTTTTATAGAGCTGCAACAAGATTTCAGGACTCTTAAGCTCAATCCCAGTGTTAACTAAAGCCAAAACACCTTATGATTTCTAAACAGCCCTGTCCACTTCGGTGGCCATGTTAAGGGATCTATGTACCTGTCACCAACATCCCTCTGTTCCTCCACACTGCCAAGAATCCTATCCTTAATCCTGTACTCAGTTTTCAAATTCGACTTTCCAAAATGCAACACCTCGCATTTATCCAGGTTGAACTCCATCTGTCACCTCTCAGCCCATCTCTGCATCCAGTCAATGTCCAGCTGCAGCCTAGAACAGCCCTCTATACTGTCAACGACACCTCCAACCTTTGTGTCATCTGCAAACTTGCTGACCCATCCTTCAATCCCTTCATCCAAGTCATTAATAAAAATTACAAACAGTAGAGGCCCAAGGAGAAAACCCTGTGGAACACCAATCACCACTGAAGTCCAGGCAGAATATTTTCCTTCTATTACCACTCGCTGTCTTCTGTTGGCTAACCAATTCTGTATCCAGACAGCTAAGTTCCCCTGTATCCCATTCCATAGGACCTTCTGAATGAGCCTACCATGGGGAACCTTAACAAATGCCTTACTGAAGTCGATATACACCACATCCACAGCTCGACCCTCATCAACGTTTCTAGTCACATCCTCAAAGAACTCGATAAGGTTTCTGAGGCATGACCTGCCCCTCACAAAGCCGTGTGGACTTCATTTAATCAAACCATGCTCTTCCAGATGGTCATAAATCCTGTCCCTCAGAATCCTTTCTAACACCTTGCAGACGACAGACGTGAGACTTACTGGTCCATAATTGCCGGGGATTTCACTATTTCCTTTCTTGAAGAGAGGAATTACATTAGCCTCCCTCCAGTCCTCAGGTACGACTCTGGTGGAGAGTGAGGATGCAAAGATCTTCGCAAGTGGCGAAGCAATTGGATTTCTCGTTTCCCAAAGCAGCCGAGGACAAATCTGGTCCGGACCTGACTACTTGTCAATCTTAATGTTTAATAAAATTTTCAGCACATCAGCTTTCTCGATCTCTATCCATTCCAGCATGCACACCTGCTCTTCAAAGGTTTCATTCACTACAAAGTTCGTTTCTTTTGTAAAGGCAGAAGCAAAAAAACACATTTAGGGCGTCCCCTACCTCCTAAGACTCCACACAGAATTCCCTATGCTATCCCTGATCGGCGCTACTCTTTCTTTGACCATTCTCTTATTCTACACATAAGTGTAAAATGCCTTTGTGTTCTCCCTAATCCATTCTGCCTAGCCTTTCTCGTGCCGCCTCCTGGCTCTCCTCAGACCATTTTTGAGCTCCTTCCTCGCCTGCCTGTAATCCTCCAGAGCTGAGCTTGACCCTAGCTTCCTCCACCTTATGTAAGCTACCTTCTTCCTTTTGTCGAGAACCTCCACCGCTATCGCAGATTACTGAGGGAAGCGAGACAGGAAATAGCTCGGGCATTAACAAATATCTTTGCAGCATCCTTGAACACAACTGAGGTCCCGGAGGACGGGAAACTTGTTGTTTAAGAAGGGTAGCATGAATAATCCAGTTAATTATGGACCAGTGAACCTGTCGTCAAGGGTAGGGGAGCTGCTAGAGAAGATGCTGAGGAATAGGGTCTTTTCTCATTTGGATGAAAATGGTCTTATCAGTGATAGGCAAGATGGTTATGTGCAGGAAGGTCATGTCTTACTAAATTAATAGCATTCTTTGAGGAAGTGACAAAGTTGATTGATGAGGGAGGGACTGTAGATGTCATGTACATGGACTTCAGGAGGGCGTTTGGTAAGTTTTACCATGGTCGGGTTATGGAGAAAGTGAAGTCACATGGTGATCAGAGTGTGCTAGCTACATGGATAAAGAACTGTCTGGGCAACAGGGTACAGAGCGTAGTAGAGGAAGGCAGTTTCTCAAAATGGAGAACTGTGACCAGTGGTGCTCCATTTAAGATGTTTCCAGAAAGATACATGAATGGGCAGGGAGCAAAGGGATACAGACCCTTAGAAAATTGACGACTGATTTAGAAAGAGGATCTGGATCAGCGCAGGATTTGACCGACGAATGGCCTGTTGTACTGGAATGTTCTTAGTTCGAACATTACCAAAGACACATCACATGCCTGGAAAGATCTCCCCCAACATCTTCCATCAGGCTAAAAGATACAGAAACTTGAAAACTCAGAGCAGCTGGTTCAGTAACGGCTTATTCCTGGCGGTTATTAAACTGATGAATGGACACTCTAATCTCAGATAATGCTGATCTTGTACATGTTGATCTCACCTAGCGCATGCTCTATGCAGCGTAACCTATATGCCTCTCAGACATGTTTTACAACCATTGTTCTGTACAACCTTGTTTACTTTGACTGCCTGGACATCTTGGTCCAGGTCAAAATAAATCCTCACCTCCACCGCCCCCCCCCCCCCCACGTCCCTCCAGTGCTCACTCCGAGCTCTCTCCGGTCCTCACCGCCAGCTTTTCCCATACTCCCCAGTTCCCTGTGACCCCATCCCCAGCTCCCCGTGTCCTTTGTCTCTTACTGTGTCTCTCTCCCTGTCTGTTTCCCTCTGTTTTCCTTTTCCCTGCCTTCTGTTTCTTTCCCTGAACTTATTATCTTCCCTGATCCCTGTCCATGTGACGGTTTGTTTCCTTGTTTTGTTTCCGTTCTCTCTTTGACTGACTGTCCATCTGTTTCCCTCGCTGTGTTCTCTCTCTCCTTCCCTTCGTATCTGTCTCTTTCTCCGTCGTTGTGATGGTGATGGCTTCTCTAGTCGTTTGAAGCCGGTGATGGCTCATTGGTTCGATGCTGGCAATGAAATTAACTCAACTGGGTTTTGATATCGAAGACATAATTTAAAATCATCGGTTAAATTTCAATTGTTGCCAAAACAGCACCCAGAACATGGGTATCCATTTAACAGCCAATTGTTACATCTAACTATTTTCGAACAACCCGTCACCCAATGTTCCGTACACTGGCAACTGAAAACATTCTAGTCACGTGCATAATGGCCTGACATGGTAACTGCTCTGCCCAGGACCATAAGAAACGACAGACGGTTGTGTGCCCAGCCCAGCCCATCACGGAAGACCACCTTCCGTCATTTATACAAGTCATTGTCGCAGAAAGGCTGGCAACATCAAAGATCTCTCCCAAACCGGTAATGATCTCCTACAACCTCTTCCAACAGGGAGGAGACACAGAGGCTTGAAAACATGGACCACCATGCTCAAGAACACTTCCTTTCCTACTATAATTAGACTGACGAATTGACATCTCTAACTTTTCAAATAATATTAATCTTGCTAATGTCGATCTAGCTTTGCTCACCTCTTGTGGATCTGTAACCATGTATGCCTCACTCTGAGTAAGTACCCCACGATCTCTGTTTTTTTGTTTACTATCATGTGCCTGCACTATTCGCAAAAAAACCTTTCCATTGTACATTTGTCTAAAATAAATCAAATCAAATCAGATCAATCACGTGGACTGCAGTGGCTCAAGGTCAACTGTGAAAGTGAACTAATGCTGGCCCAGTCAGAGATACCCATCTCCCGTTAACAAATGTAAGAAGATGACCACACTCAGGGAACATTGACAGGGGGAATCAAATCGCTTAAAACATAATCTGAGACAAATACAGGTTTCCCTCGCTATCTGAAAGAAGCCGTTCGCGAGCTGATACGGTGTAAAGGGCAGTAGCACTAATTTATATGGGAAAAGCTTCGCCTTTCTTCGTAAAAGTGAAAATCCTCTTCGGATTTCTTTTGGTTAGCGAAACAAGGCCCTAATGTAGGTCATTCGGGAAGGGAAGTGGCGAAAAGCGAACTTTTGAAAAGCGGGGAATACCTGTATGTACATGGGCATGATATTCAGGAAGGTGGGAATGGCGAAAAATAAATGAGGTGAATCTCACATTTTATTTCCAGCCCAGCTGATCATCATTCTCTTTGCTTCCTCTTTTTCTTCTATATCCCTAATTCTCTGTTGATTCCTCCTTCCCTTCAAAGCAAACTTCCCTGTCAACGGTATTAATCACACTCTTTTCCAGCTGCTTTCAGTTCAGGAAAGTTCCCCAGCACTTTCTGTTCGTTTCTTTGCATTGCCTTGTATAATTTCAGATTTTCAGCATCTTCCATTATTTGATTTCACCTTCAATTTTGTTATTTCGTGGCATGTTGGCATCTCGGCCAAGGGCAGCATTTGGTGACCATCACTAATTGCCCTGACTCTGAGGCCATTCCACATGCCAATATAAAGTCAAGCACATTGTCATGGGGCTGAAGTCTCACTTAACCCAGACCGGGTCATAACATTAGTTTTCTTTATCGAAGGTGATCACTGAAACAGGAAGGTTTTCAGACAAAATGTTGCTTTGTTGCTTTTATAGTTGACATTGTGAAATTCACTTTTATTCCAATTCTTATCAGTTTTATTGAAATTCTGTCATCAGCTGTGGTGAAATTGAAACAAATTACTTGAAACAATATCTTTCGTTTAATAAGCTTTGCTTCTGAATTACATCCAGTGACATTCCTACATTCATATATTGGCCTAATCATGAAGTCACTTCCGAGACAAGAACAATTTTATGTTTGAAATATTTCTAATCGGAAAAATGGTGAGAAGAGAGCTTGAAACATTAAGTCTGAATTTTACCAAATTGTAAGCAATGGATTGTTCAGCAACAGCACTGACGCAGAGATGAAGATTGGGGATATTATGAGCTGGTAGTGGACAGGTTTGGTGACAGAGAGAACAGAAGACATGAATCAGGGCAAAAAGAGATCTGGAGGTTGTGAACAGTTTTGTTCTCAGATGTTTGTGAGGTAGTGGTCTGCCATTCATGGATAATGAATGGAGACTGCAATTGAAACTGAAGACAATAGTTTCTTTCTCTGACCAATATAGAAAACAGAAATTGCAACGAGGTTCAAACTTGTTTGCGGGATTAATGAATGGAGAGAGGCAGAGAACACCAACAATAGCGAGAATAGGTGAGTAGCACACCCTCCACCCCGCCCAGAATAATCATCAGCACTGCATATCCGAAATGGTAGAAATTCCCAGCAGGGGGAAATCTGGAAAAGACTCAAGAAAAACCTCCTCTCCATTGTTGTAATGTTCCAGTACGCTATTCTCAGATTCAGATCTGTCCTCTCTCTGTCTACGCATCTGTTGATCTTCTGTTTTGTTGAAGCTGATGCATCTGCTCCTACACTGGGATAGCGCATTGAGTGAAGCCCCTCAACAAAAGGAGAGGGAAACGCTCCAGCGACACAGTTACAATGCATGGAGACTGACATCAATCACAGTCACTGAGCAACCAGTCCCAGCTTTCAATACAGCACATTCAGGTCACAATATAACTGGACTGGACTGGATGCTGACATCGCTAGCTATTGGTCACATCTCCCATCAGCAATTGCTCTCGTGAAGTCAGTTGTGAGGGAGAATGATGGATGTTATCTTTTCGTAGGCTTGATAATCCTGCTCTGTTGTCCGTTTACTATGCTGTAACCGTCTCTCCCCAAATCCCTCCACCCCCCCAAAAGAATCACAGTCAGGATGTTGTAACTGTGCTGATCTCTCCTCCACGGGAACAAACGCCAGCCAACATATTGTCACTGGGCACATTTGCCCTGAACATAGACAGGAAGTGTGGACTTCTCTGAATGTTCCTCTCACTGCTGTAATAAGGCAACTTTGGAACTTCCATAGGGAATATGCTTCAGTAATTAATTTATACAAATTGGTAAACTTCTTTATTTGCTGTAAAACCGTATATTTTTACGCATTTTGGCCTCAGTTCAAAACAAAGAGTGATAATTACAATGAACTTATTCATTAAGACAAATAAATCAATGAGTCAGGTTCGAATGAACATGACATTGGCTGGGAGATAGGACAGAATGGCGATAGTGGCTGTGGAGACTGCATGGGGAGTACAATGATATTCCCACTCTTTCTGACAGACAGAATTAAATCTAATGCACAACAAGGAAACAGCGAACATTTGGGAGATGCAATGCTGAATGACAAAGTGAACTGAACAGGATAATTTTATATTTTATATACACACTATTTAATCATTGGGAATACGGATTGAGTAGAATCACTGGACCAGAACATTAACTTTGATTTCTCTTCACCGATACTGCCAGACCTGCTGAGCTTGCCCTCTAAGTTCTGGGTTTTGTTTTGTTTGAGTTTGATCATATTATTCATATCTGGCAGGATACTTAAAATTAAAAGCAGACGCTAATCACAAAATGTGGAGGGCTATGGGGACAGTACAGCACACTAAAGTAGAGATATAGTCGTTCCAAGCTGGAAGAGAAAATGGGCTGAGTTGCCCACACTTTTGCTGTAAATAATTCTGTGATATGTAATCAAAGCCTTTGGAGAGGGGGTAGACAAGCTAGTTCAACAAAGGACACAGAGTGTTCCACCATCAATACATTATTCATGTTATCTCATGAAATTTCAGCTGCCTCTGAAATGTCTTTTCAAACAAAGTAGAGTTCCTGAGATTTATAGGATATTCAGAAAAAATATTCTTTTTTCCTTTGAATCTTAAAGAAGAAACAGATTTCGGCCGTAACACAGGTGTCACAGACACACCAACTATAACAGGAACAGGAAAGGACTCCATTGTCCATATATATAACCAAATTCAGCATGTAACCCTGTCAAGCAACATAGTGATACTGAAGCATGAAACTCAAATAAAAATGATGGAGAAGCGCAACAGATGAGGAAGTATCTGCAGAGAGAAACAAAGTTAACATATCGAATATGACGCGACACTGTTCTGAAAAAGTCATATTGGAATCAAAGATTAATTCTGTGTATCTCTGCTCAGAGAGTGCCAGAAATGCTGAGTTTCCCTCTATCGATTTTTTTCTTTCTGAACTGTAACAAATTGATTGATCTGAACGATATAAGCAAAGCTGCTATCTCAGTTGAATCTCGAGTAATTTGTAACCAAAAGAGAAAGTGCGGGAAAATCTCAGCAGGTTTGGCAGCATCTGTAAGGACAGAAAAGAATAACGAGCGGACCAGGGTGTCCTGGAGGAAATGGTCACTTCAGAAGGCGGTAAAAGGGAGAGGAGGCAAGGTGGCATCTTGCTGGAGGTGGGGGATTGCAGACTGATGCTCTTCTGCATGTGAATGCTGGTGGGATGGTAGGTAAGGACAAGGGGAACTCTAACGCTGTTGCGGGAGGGAGGAGAGAGGGTGAGGGTAGAAGTGCAGGAGGTGGGTCAGAACTGGTTGAGAGCCCTGTCGACAAAAGTGCTGGGGAATTCTCGGTTGAGGAAGAAGGTGGACATTTCAGAGGCCACATGTTTGAAGTTGACATCATCAGAAGCAATGCGGTTGAGAGGGTGGAACTGGGGGAATGGAATGGAGTCTTTGCAGGAAATAGGGTGTGAGGGTGCAGACTCCAGGTAGCTGTGGGAGTCGTTGGCTTAATAGTGGATATCAGTGACCCATCTATCCCCAGAAATAGAAGCAGAGATGTCGAGGAAAGAAAGGGAGGAGTCAGAGATAGACCAGGTGAAAGTGATGGAGGAGTGCAAATTGGTAACGATGAACTTTTCGAATTCTGGACAAGAGAGAGGAGGAGCAGCGATGATATCATCTATGTATTGGAGAAAGAGCTGTGGATGGGGGCGAGAATCGAACTGGAACAAGGAATGGTCTACGTACCCCATGAAGGAACAGGTATAGCTTGGGCCCAGGTGTGTATCCATGCACCTCCCCGGTATGGCAGGAGCAGGCTGAAGCAATGGGTCTGCCCAGGCAGTTCTGTTTGTGGATTATCAGGAGGACATAAAAGCAAGCTCTGCTATCAGAAGACCATCAGCTTCGGGACTGTTATGTGGGGGCGAGTGGGTGGGAATCTCCAGATGAAATGTTGTCAGAGTTAGTTAATAAAATGGCCTGATGTGCCATGGCAGGGTTATTTCATCCTCTGAAATGGAGAGGTGAGTCCATCATACTACAGCAGCACCACCCTTATTGGCACAGGCTGAATAACACAGACAGGGTTGGATCGAAGCATACAGCATACAGTCTGTTCAGAGAGTGATAGGTTGGATAGGGTGAGGGGGATGCAGAGAAATTAAATCAACCAGTGTCACACTAAAAGTTCTCAAAGAACAGATTGAGTCAAAGTAAACGCCAGAGGAATGGGTCTAGGTGGAGGGAGAGTGTTTTATCCTGGGGGAAGGGTCTGTGGGATGGTGAATGGACTTTTGATCAAAGAAATGGACACCGAGGAGAAGACGGTGGAACAGGAGTTCAACATTATGTCGTTCCTGAAATTCATTAAAGTGGTGGCACAGAGGGATAAAACTGAGACCTTTGCTGAATACAGAACATTCAGCATTAGAGTGTGGAAGTTTCAGGAGGGATGGTGAATACACGACAGGAGGTGGGCTTTGGGGAGGGGTTAGACTGAGAGCGCAGGGCCTGGGTGGGGTGCAGGTTCCAGAGGCTCACAGGCATCTCTGAGTTGTTCCATCTTGTGGGCCTCGTATATCTGTCGAGCATGGCAAATGAGCTGGAGAATGAAGAAGAATTGTGGAATGGTGCAGCCTGAAGCCAATGTGATGAGATGCTATTGGACAGAGAAAATGTTGATCTCAGTGGCAGTGACATTGCACGAGCAGTCCTCATAAATTAACTGATTGAAAATAATCGGAATTGTTATCTTATTGTAATGCTCTGATTTCATTGGGGTAACACTCAACCAGCAAGGTGTTAGTTTTCTGAGACTTTAGACCAAACTGTGAAAACAAATGATGTTATTAATAAGACAAATCCATCCATGGTTTTGGAAGGTCCTAGCAAAGGCAGAGTTTATTTGTCATCCGCAATAGCTCGAGGGAAGGTGTCATTGTTCATTGAGGAAATTACCAGCACAGAATTTCATCTGATTCCCGTTAACCACAGTTTGCTGAGGGTTAATGATGCTACATGAGTCAAATATCACTTTGATGCAAGGGAAGTTACTCTGATCTCAGCTCTAATGACATTGGAAAATCAGTTAAAATGGTAAAGAGCAAAATGATAGAACATGGCTTATTTGAAAAATGTGGTCACTGTCCTCACGACGTTTAAGGATAAACTGACGCATGGACGTCTGATTCTGAGGAGAGGTTTGTCCTATTTGTGATGAGGCTGTTTGGTTAGCGTTGTGACACAGAGACAGAAAAAATGTTCCACTCTCTATGGGGAATAAAACCACCCTGTTCACGGTGCATTGGACAGTGACACATACACACTATTGTCTGTTCCTATTGGGCATTGATCATCTCACTGTCATCATTCACTGATGACCAGTAGCAGCACAGAAGCCAGCAGTTCCCATTTCCCCAGTTGGAAAGCAAACAGGGAAAGGAATGGCCAGTGGAAGTGGGAGTAACTAGGGAACTTGTGTAACTTACAGTTGGAGTGGGAGAACAAAGATCAGAAGAGATATCATCAGTGGAAGAGTATGTAGCAGCGGAAGGGGTAGTTCAAGGGAAGTAGGAGTGTAAAAAAAGAGTAGGGAGATGGATAAAGTATGGTTAATGAAGTTTTAGTGACTGGGAAAAATTTGCTTTCACAAAAGTGAGGTTGGGTGAAAAACATCACTGTTCAGGAAAATTGGGATCTGGTTCCATTGAAAATTAAGTTTTGATGTACTTTATTTTCCAGCACTTGATTCTTGTACAGATTGCACATTCACTCTGTATTTCTGTATCTCCATCAATTGCGGATGACATTTTTTTTTCCCTGGTATGGTGTCTCAACATTTTTGAATTTTTTAACAGTATTATATTTGCTTCGAATTCAATGTAGACATGAGAACATGATTTTATCTCCTACAGTTTGTCCATAACATCGAATTTAATTTAGTATTTATCCTCATCACATTCACTCATTCAAGCAATGAGTCAGTGTCCATCCTGCAGATGAACAATTTCTTCAGCTCTGACTATTGTTACGAAGAACAGTGCCACACAGAAGGTTCCAGTGTAATGTGCCAAACCCTAGTTCATCCTAAATTAGGTACACGCTTTATGAATAAGACATGCAGAGTGGTAGAGTGTAAAAGGTGAATTCAACTCTGTGTCGCAAATGCTATTTGCAGCTTCCTCATAATAGGTGTTAACTGCATCACTCTGTAAATTCCCCAAAATCAGAAAAGCAAGAGACTGGAATTCTTAATTCCTCTTCTGTGAATAACATCTGGAGAACAGGAAGGAAATCAAGGTTTGTTTGTGATATTCAAAAATGATGATGGTGAGAATGTGGAAGATGGACGGCAGTGGGCTGATAAATAATGTTGGGGATGACACAAAGATTAAATGGGTGCTTCACAGTGAAGAGGAAATGGTTAGCCTAAGGACGATATGAACAGATGATTTCTATACTCAGATTAATGGCCGATGAAGTTTAACACTGATAAATGTGAGATAATGCACATCTGAATTAACAAGACAAGTGAGTACTCAAACTGTGAAGTGCGTGGGTTAAATTTGCTCCTTTTTTCATTGCAGCAGGGAAGGTTGAGGAGGAAACCTGGTACAGGTGTACAAAAGCATCAGGGGAATGGAGAGGATGAAGAGACAGCAGCTGTTTACCTCACTCGAAGGGTCAAAAACAAAGAGATACATACTTAAAGTGAAAGTCATGGGATTCAGAGAGGATTTGTGAGTCTGTTTTGAACCGAGAGGGTGGCACAGACATAGAATATAAAATTCCTACTTTGTGGAAATAGGCTCTTTGGCCCAACAAATCCACACTGACCCTCCAAAGAATAACCCACACAAACACGTTCCTCCTATATTTACCCATGAACAATGCACCTAACCTACTCATCCCTGAACACTATGGGCAATTAAGCATGGCCAATTCACCTAACCTGCACATCTTTAGATTGTGGGAGGAAACCGGAATACCTAGTATAAACCACGCAGACACGGGGAGAATGTGCAAAACGCGTACAGGTAGTCACCCGAGGCTGGAATCAATCCTGAGTCCCCGTACTCTAAGGCAGGAGTTCTAACCACTGAGCCACCGTTCTGCCCCTGGTGACATGTGTCTGGAATGCAATCCCTCGGCGGGTGATTGAGCAGATAATCTCACAAACTTTTAAAAAAGCCTTTGGATATGCAATTAGTGGTGCAGGCTCGCATTTTCATTCAATGATTCTCTGTGGTAGCAGCCATGAACACTGATATATTCTGAAGCAATAGCTAATGGCAGTATCTGGTTTGTTCCATTGACTGTGTCAGTAAGTGAGCCTCCAGCGAAGTGCTGGTGTTATCTCCCACTTTCTGCTGAAGTGTTTCGGTTTCCTTGCGTTGGTAATGTAATTTTCTGTGTCGATGATGTCATTTCCGGCCCTTTTTCTCAGAGGGTGGTAGGTAGAGTCAAAATTGATATGTTTGTTGATGGAGTTCCGGTTGGAATGCCATGTTTCTAGGAATTCTTGTGCTTGTCTCTGTTTGGCCTGTCCTAGAATGGATATGCAGACCTAGTCAAAGTGGCGTACTTCCTCATCAGTACGCAAGAAATTAGTGTTGGGATCAAGTCTTTTGTGGCTAATTGATGTTCATATATCCTGGTGACTAGTTTTCTGCTTGTTTTCCGTTGTAGTATTTGTTACAGTTCTTGCAAGGCTTATTGTTCCTGGAGCAGAACAGAGAAAGAAATGAATTTATTGCGGTGCTCAAAAGTATGAATAAACTGTCAGAATGAAAAATAATGTTCTATTAGTTGGCATTACAGCATCAGGGAATTCTAATTTCAAGGTTGTCAGAAAAAGAGCTAGGAATGAAATAAGGAAAAACGTCTTTATTTACGAATTGGGATTGACTGGCTGGGAAAGTTGTGGATGAAGATTCAAAAGAGAACTGGAGTAAGCTTCAAGGCAAGAGAACTGGAGAACTTGGGTTGGTACCTGGGACTTCGATGTTGTGGCTGTTACGGAGACATGGGTAGAACAGGGACAGGATTGGCTGTTGAAGGTTCCAGGGTTTAAATGTTTTAGTAGGGTCAGAGGTGGGGGTAAAAGAGGGGGAGATGTGGCATTGCTTGTCAAAGATAGTATTACAGCTGTGGAAAGGACGATGGATGTAGACTCGCCATCTGAGGTAGTTTGGGCTGAGGTTAGGAATAGGAAAGGTGAGGTCACCCTGTTAGGAGTTTTTTACAGGCCTCCTAATAGTCCTAGAAACGTAGAAGAAAGGATTGCGAGGATGATTCAAGAGAAGAGTGAAAGTAATAGGGTGGTTGTTATGGGGGACTTTAACTTTCCTGATATTGATTGGGAAAGCTATAGCTCAAGTTCGTTAGATGGGTCAGTGTTTGTCCAATGTGTGCAGGAGGGTTTCCTGACACAATATGTAGATAGGCCAACAAGAGGTGATGCCATACTGGATTTGGTTAGGGGTAATGAACCAGGCCAGGTGTTAGAATTAGAGGTAGGTGAGCACTTTGGGGACAGTGACCACAATTCGCTGACTTTTACTCTAGTGATGGAGAGGGATAAGTGTGCACTACAGGGCAAGAGTTATAGCTGGGGGCAGGGAAATTATGATGCGGTGAGGCATGACTTAGGATGTGTAGCTTGGAAAAATAAGCTTCAAGGCAAGGGCGTAATTGATATGTGGAGCTTGTTCAAGGAGCAACTATTGAGTGTCCTTGATAAGTATGTACCCGTCAGGCAGGGAGGAAAGAGTCGTGTGAGGGAGCCGTGGTTTAATAAGGAATTGGAATCCCTTATTAAATGGAAGAGGGCGGCCTATGTAAAGATGAGGCGTGAAGGTTCAATTGGGGCGATTGAGAGTTATAAGGTAGCCAGGAAGGACCTGAAGAGAGAGCTAAAAGCAACAAGGAGGGAACATGAAAGGTCCGTAGTTGGTAGGATTAGGGAAAACCCTAAGGCTTTCTATAGGTATGTCAGGACTAAAAAAATGACTAGGGTAGGAACAGGTCCAGTCAAGGATAGTAGTGGGAAGTTGCGTGTGGAGGCTGAAGAGATTGGGGAGACATTGAATGAATACTTTTCGTCAGTATTCAATCAGGAACAGGACATTGTTGTCAATGTGAGTAGTGAGTCACAATTAAGTAGAATGGATGGCTTTGAGGTATGTAGAGAAGAGGTGTTGGAAATTCTGGAAAGGGTGAAAATAGATAAGTCCCCTGGACCTGATGGCATTTATCCTAGGATTCTCTGGGAAGCAAGGGAGGAGATTGCAGAGCCATTGGCCTTGATTTTTATGTCCTCGTTGTCTACAGAAGTAGTGCCAGAAGATTGGAGGCTAGCAAATGTGGTCCCCTTGTTCAAGAAGGGGAGTAGGGATAGCCATAGTAACTATAGGCCGGTGAGTCTCACTTCTGTTGTGGGCAAAATCTTAGAGAGAATTGTAAGGGATAGGATTTATGAACATCTGGATAGGAATAATGTGATCAAGGATAGTCAGCATGGTTTTGTGAAGGGCAGGTCGTGCCTCACAAACCTTATTGAATTCTTTGAGAAGGTGACTAAGGAGGTGGACGAGGGGAAAGCGATAGATGTGGTGTATATGGATTTTAGTAAGGCGTTTGATAAGGTTCCCCATGGTAGACTGCTGCACAAAATACGGAGGTATGTCATTGAGGGTGAGTTGGAGGTCTGGAGTAGGAGTTGGCTGGCTGGAAGAAGACAGAGGGTAGTAGTTGATGGCAAAGGTTCATCTTGGAGTGCAGTCACTAGCGGTGTTCCGCAAGGATCTGTTTTGGGACCATTGCTGTTTGTCATTTTTATAAATGTCCTGGAGGAGGGGTTAGAAGGTTGGGTGAGCAAGTTTGCGGATGATACGAAAGTCGGAGGAGTTGTTGACAGTGAGGAAGGATGTGGCAGGTTACAGCGGGATATAGATAAGCTGCAGAACTGGGCAGAAAGGTGGCAAATGGAGTTCAATGTAGCTAAGTGTGAGGTGATTCACTTTGGTAAGAGTAATAAAAAGATGGGGTACTGGGCTAATGGACGGATACTTGGTAGTGTGGATGAGCAGAGGGATCTTGGTGTCCATGTACACAGATCTTTGAAAGTTGCCACCCAGGTAAATAGTGCGGTGAAGAAGGCATATGGCTTTTATTGGTAGAGGAATTGAGTTCCGGAGTACTGAGGTCATGTTGCAGTTGTATAAGACTCTGGTGCGGTCACATCTGGAGTATTGTGTGCAGTTTTGGTCGCCATACTATAGGAAGGATGTGGAGGCACTGGAACGGGTGCAGAGGAGGTTTACCAGGATGTTGCCTGGTATGGTAGAAAGATCGTATGAGGAAAGGCTGAGGCACTTGGGGTTGTTTTCATTGGAGAAAAGAAGGTTTAGGGCTGACTTGATAGAGGTGTACAAGATGATTAAGGGTTCAGATAGGGTCGACAGTGAGAATCATTTTCCACGTATGGAGTCAGCTATTACAAGGCGGCATAGCTTTAAATTAAGGGGGGGGGGGGGTAGGTATAGGACAGATGTTAGGGGTGGGTTCTTTACTCAGCGTTTCGTGAGTTCATGGAATGCCCTGCCAGTAGCAGTGGTGGACTCTCCCTCATTATGGGCATTTAAGCGGACATTGGATAGGCATATGGAGGATAGTGGGCTAGTGTAGGTTAGGTGGGCTTGGATCGGCGCAACATCGAGGGCCGAAGGGCCTGTACTGCGCTGTATTCTTCTATGTTCTATGTTCTATGTTCTATATATATTTGGGAATTATGCATTTAACGGGCAGCAGAGAGAGGGTTGGCAAATGGGAGGTGCTTAGGAGACGTGTTTGGAGCTGATGCATACATAATGGCCAATGGCTTCCTCCTGTACTTTAAAGTTTTTTACTCTATCATGTGTCAGCTGTGAATAAAAGTCAGTATCCAATTATTTCTCAGTGTAAATGCTCGCAAATATCTGATTATTTGGTGCAGCATAGCATTTAAAATGCAAGTATTACAAGGTCAGCTTCATTATGAAGTCTAATTATTACTCAGAACATGAATACTTTACATGTTGTATTCCAATTACTAAAACAAACATATCATTGCTTTGGCACAAAACCCTTTGGAAAGCTCTGACTTTTCCCTGACATGATATTATGTTCGTTGTTTTCTTCCACTCTCCACATTTCATATTCAATATCATTCATTCTAAAAACTGGAAGTTTTCAAGTTATTGTTCACTGAAATTTGATAACACAAATAATTTATTTAGTTTAATATTCACAGTCCATGTTTAATTATTGCCATTTTAAAATTGCTGGCAAATAGCTGAAGATCATACATTTCAGTGAGAAATTAAACTGATTGATATATATAAATGCATATGAACGCGAATTCTATTTATACGTTCAACTTTCTGCTCACTCTGAACATGCAATCACTCAGAAGCCAACCATTTAAAAAATATTGGAGTGGCAAAACATTGCTTTCAATCCGGACATTGAATATCTAATTCTGATAACCACAAGAGCTATGTTATTTCTTCGATAAAATAAAATGTACATACTTTATTTCTGTGTTAGAAAATCTTGACCGGAGTTTATGTTTTAGTTACATAAATATAGAATTAACAGAATTGATTTAAGAGATTATCGTTCAGTTAAATGATTATCGTTCACATCTTATTGTTGCCCAATTCATGAAATATAGCAAACACCCGATTATTGTTCGGGTCAGTAAAGTCAACACTTTGCAATGAGCTACGCTGAAAATTGCTTCCAATTTATCTGAAATCATTTACAGTGTTATTGGCCCTCGCAGCTGCCTGTGATACAGAGAGACTTAGTGGCCTGTTCCAAAATCTGTGCATGGAGCTTCAAACCTGGTTCAGGGCAGTCAGTCAAACATTACCTCAAAACAAATAATTTGGAATCCACCTTGGGCAGGGGGAGAACCCGCCAACAGACTATCACTGGTCTCAGTGCAGGTACAAATATTGTCCAGGTTAAATACTAATGGCTGACCAGCAACCAGATTTTGAAATTCATCTTCAGTCAGAGCCTGTCCCGGAGAGCAGGCGTGTTGACATGGAGAGCCAGACTCACACCATACAAGTTACCTAATGTGATGAAACCTGACCTGCCTCCCAGACTCCATACTTCTACACCCCGGACCAGACATGGGTGAAGACGGTAACAAGTTGACAATCTATTGCAGTGCCTTGTGTCTCACAAAGAAACATCTAAAGCCATATCCAATACATGTCACCTTCACAGTATCAATGTAAAATTGTACATCTCTGTGAATGGTCAGAGATTACTACATGGATCACACAGTAGAATTTATGTGAAGTAACCAGCAGCAAACGGCAATCCACAAATCACATTAATAACTGAACTTGGTGGAATCTGTCTGGTCAAAGTAACCACAAATATTATACTGGCTTTCAGGTGACTGTAACAATGCACACCATAACTGGAGATTTTGGCCTTACACCACTCCAAAGCTTCCTGATCTCACACACATCACCCCCTCACAAACACAACAATTGATGAGAATCCACAAGCTGGGTGAAACTGGAAACATAGAACAGTGAAGCACTGTGCAGGTCCTTCATCCTTTGATGTTCTGTCGACCTTTTATCCTACTCTAAGATCAGACTAAACTACATACCTTTCATTATACTATCATTCATGTGCCTATCCATTTAAATATCCCTAATATTGCTGATTTCACTACAACTATCGGCTGTTCATTGCACACACACACCACTGTCTGTGTAAAGAACCTACCTCTGACATCTCCCCTAAACCTTCCTCCAATTACCTTAAAATCATACCCCCTCGAGATAACCATTTCAATCCTGGGAGAAAGTCTCTGGCTATCCACTCTATCTATGCCTCTCATCATCTTGTATACGCTGTCAAGTCACGTTCCATTCTTCTTCGTTAAAATGAGGAAAACACCCAAGCTCCCTCAAATATTCTTTGCAAGGCATGTCCTCCGGTCCAGGCAGCATTTTGATAAATTTCCGCAGCATTCTCATCAAAGCTTCCACATCTTTTCTATAATGAGGCAACCAGAACTGATCACAATATTCTAAGTGTGGTCTCACCAGAGATCCATGTAGTTGGAGCATAAACTTCCAGCTCTTAAACTCAATCCCTCGGCTAATGAACACATCAAACACCTTCTTAACAACCTTAAAACCTGGGTAGAAGCTTTGTGGGAGCTGTGCTATGGCCCATATGATCCTCCATTCCTCCACAATGTAAGAATCCTGCCTCTAACCCTGTATTCTGCATTCAACTTCGACATTCCAAAATGAATCGTATCCCACTTTCCATATTGAACACCATCTGCACTTAGCAGCTGGGTCCTGCATCCTGTCAATGTCCTGTTGCAAACTACAACAGCCCTCCACACTATCCACAATTCCACCAATCGGTGTTACAACATCAGACTTACTAGCCTACCCTTCCACTTCGTCATCCAAGTCATTTATCAAAATCACAAACAGCAGAGGTCCCAGAACTGATCCTTACGGAACACCACTGGTCACCTAATACCACACTGAATACTTCCCATTTTCCACCACCCTCTGTCTACTATCTGCTAGCTAATTCTGTATCCAGAAAGCTAGATCTCCCTGTATGCCATGCCTCCTTACTTTCTGAATGAAACTACCACGGGGAATCTGATCAAACACCTTGTTCAAATCCATGCACTCCGCATTCACTGTTCTACCTTCTTCAGTGCGTTTAATCCGATCCTCAAAGAATCCAATAAGAGTTGTGAGGTATGACCTGCCTCTCACAAAGCCATACTGACTATTTCTAATCAAACTATGATTTTTCAGAATCCTCTCCAATACTTTGACCAATACTGATGCAAGACTGACTGGTCTGTCATTCTCAGGACAATCCCTGTTCCCTTGTCTGAAAAAGGGAGTAACATTTGCCACCCTCCAATCAACCGACGCTACTCAAATGGAGAGTGAAGACGCAAAGACCATCGCCAAAAGCACAGAAATCTCTTCCCTCTCTTCCTGTAGTAACCTAGGGTGTTTCCGGTCTGCCTGAGGGATTTATCTATCCTCATGTTTGTACTTCAATCAGTCTGTATTTCACCTCAACTTGTTTACTCCCTGTCCAACCAACTGATTGACTGCTTTCCATTTCAGGGCTCTGTCCAGTGCTGCCTTCCTGAGCAAGTATGGTTCCCAATATCCTGTGTATTATGTAATGGAAAACATGGGAATGCCTTTCTCATGAAGGGCAAATGCCAAAACTTTGATTCTGCCGTTCTTCTGATGCTGCCTGAATGGCTGTGCTTTGCCAGCGCCACACTTTTCGACTCTGATCACCAGGATCTGCAGTCCTCACGTTCTCCATTACTGAGGGCTGTCCCCTCTGCACACTGAGCAGGCAATTAATCAGCAGAAACCCGTTGTATTTAGAGCTGACTGTTCAGTTCTGGAAAGCTGCATTTGACGAACACTTTTACTAAAAACGAAATTACAATTCAACAAATTTTCATTCAGTCCCAGAGCTACAGTTTTAGTTCATGAATTGGACAGCATGATAACGAGCAATGAATGACTGAAGAACTCCGAGGTGCAGAGTATTCCAGTGAAATATTCCATGTTGGATGTGCATTACCTTAATGCTGCTAATGTTATCAGACAGACAAATATGACAAGGAAACGAGGTGACATGTGGAAGTGTGACATTTTTGCCATTACAGAGATGTGCTTGAGGGAGGTCATGGCTAACAACTCAATATTCTGTGGTACCAGAACTTTTGTCAGGACAAGAGAGAGGGTAAAAGAGGAGGTAGTGGTGCCTTATTAATTATGGAGTCAGTTACTGGCATAAGAAGGGACGATATCTTGAAAAGATCTTCTAATGAGGCTTGGTGGTTAGAGCTCAGTCTCAAAATCATGACAGAAACAATGCTTGGGCTATATTATAGACCCCAGATAAAGGAAAGTACGGAAGCAGGTATATAACCAAGTTATTTAGGTGTGTAAAAACAGTAATAGGATCATTATATTCAGGCATTTCAATTCCAGACATTCATTACGGCAGTGATAACTTCTTAAGCGGGGGCAGGTGCTTTGAAATTTATTTCAAAGAGCTTCTTATATCAACATAGAGCAGATACAACAATGGACAGTGCAGTGCTAGGCCTCACTGTGGGAAACGAAGCCAGTCAATTGTTCCAGGCAGAGGTGGGAGAGCATTATAGGACCAGTGACAGTGATATCACGCATTTTGATTTTGCTGAGTAAAAGACCCCAAAACTGTTTGAAACAAAAAAGCTTTTTGGATTGGGTAGACACATTTTATGAAAAAAAAATGACAGGATCTGGGCAAAGTGCAGTTGCGTCTGGGTGAAACTGTATGAGAACAAGGTGGGGCGGGGGTTGGGGGATCATTTGATTAAAATGGAATTGATGACAGAGTCGGCCCAGCATGTTACACCGAAGATAAAATTTAGGAAAACAAGCCCAGAGAACCTCAGACGTTGGCACAAATTCCAAACAGGATGAAAAAGGAAAGAGAAGCTAAAAGCAGTTACAAAGTTAGCAGGTCAATGAAAGTCCTAAAAGAATATAGAAAGTGGAGGACTAAACGTAAAAAGTCAGTGGAAGAGTAGAACGAGGGTTGATAAAACTTTAGCAGGTAAGATTAGCAAGAATCGAACGTCTTTCTTTGGTTTATTAAGGTGAAGACGATAACGTGGGAAAGAATGAGAGTGTTAGGGTCTAAGGGGACAGCCTGTTCACAGAGCCAGAGAATATGTTAAATACATTCTACGAATCGGTCTTCAGTTTTGAAAAGCAGTTTCTGGATACAGGGAGAGTGACCGTTTGACTATTGAGCAAATTGACATTGGAGCTGAGGAAGAATTGGAAGTTTATGCAAGATAGAGTGGGCAAATCACCAGATTAAAGACCACCAAGCCTCACATCAGTGAGACGGAAACAATTGGAGAAAATTCGGAAGGCTGTTGAGGCTGGATCACTAAATATCTTCAAGACTGAGACAGACAGATTTTTATACAAGTGTTACGGGGAAATCACAGGAAAGTGGAATAGGGGATTAACAAAATAAATACAACCTAATCGAAGGAAAAGCAGACTCGGTGAGCGGATAGACATATTGTTGCCTCTGTGTCTAATGGTGTTCTTTTCCAATAGCCCTGTATTCACAAGAACATCAACCTCTCTCACTATGGAGAGAGACACAGCGTTGAATGCAATCGAGGGATTCAAGGAATTCATAAACGCGATACTAATCGACAGAAAGTACGAGAGGACTGCGACAGCACGGATTGCCTGTCGGGGTGAGGATTTGCATTGGCACAGCCACCACCACCAGAAGGAAGAACTCAGCAAGTCACCCTCCAAGGTCAAGCAGAGACCCGCACTGGGACCTGGTAGTCAGTGGACATGTGTCAAGGAGTGCTGAAGGCCTAAAGACTACATCACTGTCGTCTCTCCTTCCTTCCCTGACCAAAATTAAATGTGGAGGGGTAGAGAGACATGCCGTTGTAGCAAACTTAGCAGTAAGGCTTTGACACGAGAGGCTTCGGACAGCTCCAGCTCAGAAAAAATGTACAGGGAAACTGAAATAAAGTCCTTTTAACTTTATTGCTACAGCAGTCGAGAGGGCAGTAAGGGCAGTCGCACGTTCCTCGTGTGGGATGTGGGAGCTCATGGAGATTTCCACCGTCCCTGATGGCTACACTTGTGGACTGTGCACCAACTTCAGCTCCTGGGAGACCGTGTTAGGGAGCTGGAGCTGGGTGGCACGGTGGCTTAGTGGTTAGCACTGCTGCCTCACAGCACTAGGGACCAGGGTTCAAATCCTGGCTCGGGCGACTGTCTGCGTGGAGTTTGCACATTCTGCCCGTGTCTGCATGTGTTTCCTCTGGGTGATGCGGTTTCCTCCCACAGTCACAAAGATGTGCAGGTTAGGTGAATTAGTCATGCTAAATTGCCCGTAGTGTTAGGTGTAGGGGAGTGGGTCTGGGTGGGCTGCTCTTCGGTGGGTCGGTGTGCATTTGTTAGGCCGAAGAGCCTGTTTACACAGTGTAGGTAATCTAACTTAGGATGCACCCAGAGTCATCTGAGATACTGAGAACTTCATAGATAAATGCTTTAGTGTGGTGGCCACACCCAAGACACGCCCCTAGTTATGTTCCTTTAATTACTGTAATATTCCGGTCCAATGTTCATCGTCCTCAGTTCATTAGCTTTACCTGTCAGTCCTGTTGTATTTAAATAAACACACTTTATTCCAACAGGCATACCTTGCTTCCTGTCATGTTCCACGTAGAGAGTAGCTGTGCAACCACCAGGAATGGCAAAGCGAGTAGGCAGAGAGTACAGAAATCCCCTGTGGCCATTCCTCTGGATAACAAGTAGACCATTTTGGATTGTTGGGAACGATGCCCGTTCAGGGGAAAGCAGCAGTAGTCAGGTTGGTCGTACTACCACTGGCTCTGGGGCACAGCGGGAAAGGGTAAAGGTAAACAGGACGGTAAAGATAGGAGGGTTGATTGTTATTGGGACAGATCGGAGATTCTGTGGCCACAAACGGGAATCCAGGATGGTGGGTTATCTCCCAGCTGCTAGGGTCCAGGATGTCTCCAAGTGGCTGCAGAACATTCTCAGGGGGTTAGGTGAGCAGCCAGAAATCATTATGCACGTTAGCACAAATGAAACCCGTAGCAACAGGGACGAGTACCTGCAGCGTGATTACAGAGAGCTAGGAAAAACATTTAAAAAAAAACCTTGACAGTGTTAATCTCATGAGAGGGAGATTACCGTCAGAGACGATAGTGTTACAAGGGTGGGTTAAAACTAGATTGGCAGGGGCTGGTATCCTCAGGAGCAGGGAGGCAAGTGCGAGGATGGAAGGAGATACAGAAATCAGAAATAGTAAGATTAGGCTGGAAAACGACAGAGAAATGCCTTTTGGATTAAATTGCATCTATTCCAATGCAAGAAGGCCAACAGGTAAGGCCGATGAACTCAGGGCGTGGATAGGTAGGTGGGACTGGGATAATATAGTCATTACAGAAATATGGCTAAGTTATGGAAAGGACTGACAGCTTAATGTGCCAGGGTACAAGTGCTTTAGGTGAGACAGAGATGGTGGAAGGAGGGGAGGGGAGTTGCATTTCTGATTAAGGGGAGTACCACAGCAGTAATCAGAGATAAAATAACTGATGGATCACCTAGTGAGGCTTTGTGGGTGGAGTTAAGAAATAGGAAGGTGTTGGTGAGGTGATTGGGGATGTAATATAGGCCTCCAATTAGTCAACAGGAATGAGAGTAACAAATATGCAGGAAGAGAGGGGAGACCTGCAGGAGCAATAGGTTTATCATAATAGGGGATTTTAATTTTTAAATACAGACTGGAATGGACAGAGCAAAGGGATTTGATGAGACAGAATCTGATAAAAGCATCAGGAAAGTTTCCTCAAGCAGGATACAGAGTGTCCTACTCGTGAAGGGGCAAAACTCGAAATTTTCTTAGGAAATAGGTCCGGGCAGGTGACTGAGTTAACAGTGGGGGAGCACTTTGGGACCAGTAACCATACTTCTATTAATTTTCAAATAGTTATGGAGAGGGACAAAACTGGTCCACAGGTTCATGTTCGAATTTGGGGCGTGGCTCAGATCCAGGGAGCTTGGATCAAGGGAATCTCTGGAGGTATATAAGAGATACAGGAGTTTACTGAAGAAAGAAATCAGTAGGGTGAAAAGGGGGCAAGAAAGAGCCTTGGCTGAGAAGATTAGGATGAATCCAAAAAGATACTTTAAATATATTAAAAGAAAAAGCACTAGCTGGAGAGAAGATAGGACCCCTCGTAGACCAATGTGGACAAGTATGTGTGGAACTATAAGAGATGGGTGAAGTCCTCAATGAATATTTCTGCTCTATGTTTACCACGGAGAAAGACATGTTCACTTGAGAACTTGAGGAAGTTGGTGGTGATATCTGAGGGACAATCCATATCATAGCAGAGAAGATCTTGGACGTACTGGAATGTTTGACAGTGGATAAATCTCACAGTCCTTACCCGATATATCCAAGAATACCTCAAGGGGCTCCAGAAGAATTTTCGGGGACCCTGGCCTATAATGTGTATCATCATTGACCACAGTGACGTCCCGGAAGACTGGAGGATAGCAAATGTTGTGCCCTTATTCAAGAAGAACTGAACACAAAAAGTCTTGGAACTAAAGACAAGTAATTTTCTTAGGGAAAAGATTTACTTGCATTTAGAAAGACAGGCTTTGATTAGGAATAGTAAGTGTGGCTTTGTGCGAGGAAGTTTGCACCTGACAATTCTCTTTAAGTAATTGGATGATGTGACTAGGAAAATTGACTTAGGTGGGGCAGTAGACTTCAAAACATGTGGTGTTGGAAATGCACAGCAGGTCAGGCAGTATTCATCAGGAACGGCCAAAACATGGATTCTCCTGTTCCTCTGATGCTGCCTGACCTGCCATGTTTTTCCAGTGCCACACTTTTCGACAATGATCTCCAGCAACTGCCATGCTCACTTTCTCCACGGGCAGTAGATTTAGTCGTTATGGATTTCAATTACACCAGAACAGTATGATGCTTTTAAGCTCCTGGAGCCTGATATATAGAATTACAGGAGGAGGCCAATAAGCCTCTAAGGCCTATAACACTGTAACCAGATCATGCAGCACCAGTATCCAGTTGCACAGCAACAGGATCAATCTATTCAGTTACTTGAAGTCAGTAACACAGGAAATGGAAGAGGCCACAAAGTGACTGGACTATCGGGTATATTGGAAGAAAGCTGAAAATGTGTTGCTGGAAAAGCGCAGCAGGTCAGGCAGCATCCAGGGAACAGGAGAACCGACGTTTCGGGCATAAGCCCTTCTTCAGGAATAAAACTGGAATAAAACCAGGCTAGCCGCTCAGACCTGCCCATCCGTTCAGTAAGTCAGGGCTGATTTGCACTCGGCCGCAATTTCTCTTTAATGCCCAGTTCTTTGTAGCCCTCCACTCGCTGACGGGTCAAAACCCATTGAAACCCACTCGCACCCCCCAAACATTTCAGTGATGTAGCCTCCCCTAACTGTCTGGTCCCAACCATCACTACGCCCTGAGAGAAGGAAACACTCCCCACACATATACCTTGGCCTATTGACATAAATAGAAGATATGAACACAGCGTAAAGTGACTGGCCCTGATATCACGGCAGTATTTGAGCAAGATGTCAAGAAGACTGAACAAAATTGAACTTGATGGGAATCAGTTGTAAACTCCCCACTGGTTGGATCATTCAGAGTACAATGGGGCTGGTGGACATAAATACTCTCAGTCCCTGGATATCTCTGTGGGCAATCCTCAGGGGAGCTTCTTTGGCACAAACATCTTCAGCTGCTTCATCAATGTCTTTCCCTCTGTCATACGATCAGGGGTGGGGATGTTCTTTGAAGATTATGCAACGTTCAGAACAATGAGTCGCCTCCTAAGGTACTAAAGTATCAAATCTGGACAAAATCCAAGCTTGTGCTGTTAATGTACAGGTAACATTAATCAAAAGCATTGCTGGCCACTAAACATTTCCACGGTTAAAAGAAAGAGGAACCCCTTCAGCAACTCGAGCTGGTTTCCCATTCAGCCTATCAGATACATTGGATAACAAGACGCACAATGCGTTCACTCACTCCTGCCTATTACACAAGAAGACAATTTAAAATAAAAGCAGGTGTTGGAATCCAAAATACACACGCAGGAAGCTGGAAGAACGTAATAAGCAAGGCAGCATCAAGAGTTTGAGAAGTGAACGCCTTGGATATAACCCTTCGTCAGGGCTGTGGATGGGAGTAATGGGGGCTATAGATAAAGTGGCGGGTGAGGGAGGAGGAGGCAGAGTGGCGAGGTGTGGATAAGTGAACATAGACAAAGGGTATCAGCGAGTTGTTGATGGGAGGGCTGAATCCAGTTGGTGGCTGGACAAAAGGTTGCTCAGAGTAATGGAAGGGAGGGGAGGGCTTGAGAAGCGAGTTGGGGGATTGGAAGGGAGGTTATTAGAAATTGGAGAATTCAGTGTTGAGTCCCCGGGGTGTAGGCTGCACAGGTGACAAATAAGATCTTGTTCCTCCAAATCATGGTTTGGTTCATTGTGGCAATGGAGGAGGCCAAGGATGACTATGTCGGAAAGGGATTGGGAAAGAGAATTGAAATAGGAAGTGAATGGGAGGTCTTCCGTTCCACCTAACAACCCTACTTTCTAGCTCCCAACCGGATTCATCCCTCCCATTGCCCAAAAAAGGTTGCACCAACCATTTATGTCCACATAGCCGTAACTCACCATCCCCCTGATCTCCCCACCCCACTCCCTTCCCTCTTTATCTGCAGCTCCCCCTACCCCCCAACCCAGTTCTGAAGAACGGTTATACCTGAAATGTTGACTTTCCCAGCTCATGATGCTGCCTGGTTTGCTGTGTTCTTCCAACCTTCTGTTTGTCTCCTTTAATTCAGGAAGATAGAGTCCAGTGAGCACCATGTGCTGGTAGGCAGAAACCAAGGGTTGCCCAATGAAGTCCTTGAACCTCTGCCCTTGGGTCAGGAGGAAGACTTTCAGTCCCTCGAGACACTGACACATGAACAGAAGAGGACATTCAGCCCCTCCAAACTGTTAGACTGAAATAGGAGGATGTCATTGTTGCTGCAACACGACAAACCTATGAGGCACAGACTGCACAGACAGACTGCTCCATTTTGTTCCTCCTGGCTCCATTGCTAATGGTACACACGTGTTATATTAACGTGGTTTGCTGATCATGAGGAGGGAAAGTGATTGGTTTGTGCCAAGTCATAAGGAGGCAGCTTCCATCTCCGAGGTGTTACAGACTAGGCGAGACCACTCAAAACACTTGTTCGCAGACAGCCCAGAGCATACCTTTGCAACTTGTTTCGGTAAGTGTACAATGAAAATTAACCGGAGTAATTTAGCTGGGGTCACGAATAGATTTTAAAACAGACAAAAACTATATTCATAAAATTACACAATGAAACACAAAGAACAGTATAAAGAATCACGATAGAATTCAACCTATTCGGCTGGACTTAATTATGCTGTTCCGAATAGACACAACTGTCCCAATAAGCAAACTTCCAATAAAAACCAGTATGAATGGATCACATACTTCCAGGTTGAATTTGAAGGTCAGAAAAGAGAGAGAGTTTCCACACAGCTCCCAGTTGAACTTCTCAGTTCAAAACTCAACTGAAAACTGCTCAGCTCTGCGAGTTCAGCTAAAATTGCTCACCACTCTCTGTTCATTATACTGGTCACTTATAAAGCATGACCACTTTGGCCTGAAGTCTCACCTGTTTCCATATAAACAAAAGGCCTCTGAAAATCCTTTTCACCTCTGTACCAAACCAGACTGATCGGAGCTTGGCCCCGTTTTATTATGACTCTGAAAAAAACCAAGGGCAGAGTCTCCTTGAGCTAAGACAAAAAAGGGACTTGCTTTGTGACATGTCCCTCCCCCCCACACCCCCTCCTTAAAAAAAGAACCATCAATGCTAAAATGTGGCTGCATTTTGAACCCTTCAAACCCAGTTAGTAGTCTCAAAACTGACAGATACACTATATTAATTGTGCATTCAAACATGCACAAACCCATGCAAATTCAGGCCGCGGTATACCCACCACCGAACACCTCCATATCTCATTCGACTCTCAATAACTCATCAGCTTTCACGTTTTCGCGACCTGCCACATGCACAGTTGTCAGATTGAATGGCTGCAACAATAAGCTCCATCTAAACAGTCTGGCATTTTTGTCTTTAAGTTTTTCCACGAATGTCAATCTGTTGTGATCAGTGTATACGATTGTCTCAGATGCATTGCTGGTAATATAAACACAGTTATGGTGTAATGCCAACACCAAGTTTAAAGTCTTTTTCTCCACCGTTGAACATTTCTGTTGATGAACGTTCAACTTCCCAGAAAAATACCCGATGGGTCTTTCTATTCCCTCATCATCCTCCTGCAGGAACACGAGACCGACACTCACATCACTGGCATTGATAGCCACCTTTAAAGTCTTCGTATAATCCAGTGTAGTTGATACTGGGGGCAGTGTTAACACAGTTTTTAGGTTGTAAAATGCCTCTTGACAGTCCTCTGTCCACTAAGACTTCTTGCTCTTGACAATTCGGTGAGTGGAACAGCCGCACAAACTTTCAGTAAAATCCAGTCAATCCCAGAAACCGTAGTATTACATATTTCTTTCTGTCGACGGTGTGGAACATTCCCGAACTACTTTTGTTTTTGAATCTCATGGGGCCATTGGTCCATGTCCAATAACGTGACCCAGGAACGTGACATGGGTTTTCTCAAATTCACTTTTAGCTAGGTTTACCACCAAGCCTGCCTTTTGAAGTCAATCAAACAAGTCCGCTAAATGCTGTAAATGCTCCTTTCATGAGTGACTAAAAACCACCAGGTCATCAATGTACACCACATAGTTGGATAATCCGGCAATGACCTTATTATCAGTCTCTGAAATGTGACTGGATCGTTTTATATACAAAATGCGACAACTTTGAGCGGATATAGTCCAATTGGCGTTATGAAAGCCGAAATTGCCTTTGCTCTCTCTGACAGAGGTCCTTGCCAGTAGCCTCTGAGCAAATCCAACTTAGAAATGTAATTAGCTTCTCCCACCTTTCCGACACAGATCTTCAAACATGGAATTGGCTATGCATCAGTCTTTGTAATGAAGTTGACTTTGTGATAGTACACACATGTCCGTTGGGTAACATCTGGCTTTGCCACCATGGCTATACATGAGCTCCAATCACTGTAACTCACTTCGATTATGCCATCTTGGAGCGTGTGCTCTATCTCCTTCTGAATCTGTGCTAACTTTAAGAATGTTGCTTAATCGGAACAGCTTCTCCTATGTCTTCATCATGCACAATTATATACGTACTTCCCAGTTTATTTCCGCATATCTCTCCTCGATCTCATCATAACTCTTTCAGATCACTATGTTTTTCTTGTGGAAGGTAACTCAGTAATTTATCCCAATTTTTGACAACTTTCGCATTGTTCAATTTGATATAGGAATGTCCAATTCAGAATCCTCTGACCTTGTTTCTTCCTTCTGTGCTGTAAGCATTAATACCTTCTCCTCTTGCTTTCTCTCCCTATCAAAATACCTGTTGAGCATATTCACATGACACACTCTGTGAGATTTCATCCTGTCTCGAGTCCGTACCAAGTAGTTCACCTCATTCAATTTCTGCCCAATTTGATAAGGTACACTAAAACTTGCTTCTAAAGGCTCAACTGTTGCTGGAAGTAACACCAATACCTTATTCCCAATTGCAAAATTGCGAATTTGTGATTTCTGATCCACTTCCGGTTTTATTGTGTGCTGCGATACTTTTAAATGCTGTCTAGCCAACTCTCTAGTTCTATTTAATCGTTCCCTAAAATTTGACACATCGTCCAAATGGGTGGTCTCTGAATTCTGACTTATTAATTTCTCCTTAACCAATGTTAACGGTCCTTTTACTTCGTGCCAACAAATTAATTCAAATAGTCTGAATTTGGTCGATTCATTCCGTGCGTCTCTGATCACAAATAGTTCAAAAGGAATTTCCTTATCGCAACTGAATTATCCTGACCATAAACCCTCAACATGGTCCTCACTGTTTGATTCCCTCTCGCTCATGCTCACTGTGATTCCGGATACTACGTAGTAGATTTGAATTGCTTTATTCCAAAGTTATCCATCACCTGCTTGAATAGTTCTGATGTAAGGTTTGATCTGTCTGGATCTCTATTGGTAGTCTGTACCTAGTTAAAAAATAAGTATTTTTTTTCTACAACTCTTTTAGCTGTAATGATGCATAATGGGTCTGCCTCGGGAAATCTAGTCGACACATCCATTATTGTTGAGAAATACTTATTCCCACTTTTTTGTTTCAGATAGGCGACCGACATAATCTATTAACACTCTTGTGAAAGGTTCCTCAAATGCTGGAATAGGTATTAAAGTTGCAGGTTTTATTACTGCCTGTGTGACATGTTTGAGACGTTTGGCAATATTCAACGACATCTTTGTGTAGTCCAGGCCAGTGAAAATATCTTTGTATTTCAGCCTGTAATGTCCTCACCCCGAAATGATCTCCAAGTGATAGCTCATGTGCAACTCGCAGCACCTCCTTTCTATACCTAAAAGGCAAAACAATTTGATGAATTTCTGTCCATGTCTGATCTGCTTCAGTGTGTGCTGATCTCCATATCCACATTAAGACATCCGCATTTGTTAAGTAATAACACACAGGAATACATTCATTCTCTTTCTTGCTAAATATTTTTTGATATAACTTTTGTTACTCCTCATTTTTCTGCTGTAACCAATCAGCTCAGCAGAGCTAAAAATACGTTCATGTTTTCCTAATTGCTCCTTCTCTGTTCCACTTATCAGATCAAAAAGAAACTTTCTGATAACTCTACGTCAGCTTCCTTATCTGTGCTTTACTCCTGCTTAAACCTGTGCATCTGTGATCTTCTGGTCACGCAAACAGGGGAAATTCCTGGATAAACATTCTCCAGGTCTTCAGTTGCCTGCATCTCCACTGGCTTTTCAACTGGAGTAGGCAGCACGCCTACCAGTGAATCAGCTATATGATTTGCAAGGACAAATTCTATTCCTGGAGCTGAGAGTTAGGGGTCCAGTACTCCTACCACACATTCTCCACTCTTTTCTGGACTCTCTAGCCTCACTTTACATAACTGAGCACATTTTTCCTCACTATGAATTCCTGTTACCAGCACATTTTCTGGAACTAGTCTCTCAAGAGTACATAAAGCCTCACCCCTCAGCATTACAGACTGAAAAGATCCTGTGTCAATTAATATTGGAACCTCCTTACCAATTACTCCTGGCCTACCTGAATAAACTTTACCCTTTCATGCAAGTTTTTTATGCAGATTTGGCACGTCCACTTATCATCTTGTACACTCTGAGGCAGTTGCCTACCTTCCCTTATGGTTTTTTTACGAGTCTAACAAAACTTCCAGGCTTGTCTAGTTATCCTACATCTGGTTTTCTCCAGCCCAGCAACACTGTGATTTTGTGTGGCCCAGTTTATTACAACTAAAACACCATACTATTTAACTTCTCTTTGCTCCAATTTCTGTCCCTCAGAGACCAGAACTGGTTCTGGAAGCCAAACCAAGTTTATGGACCAGTTCATAATCATCAGCCATTTCAGTAGCTAACCTTGCTGCTTACACTCTCTGCTCTTCCACCTGAGTTTGCATTACTTCAGGCAGTGAATTTTTGAATTCCTCCAAGTACTAAACTCTCTAAGGGTATTATAGCTTTGCTTGAATTTTAAAGCTCTTATCCAACTATCGAAATTAGTCTGTTTGATCCTTACAAACTCAGTGTAGGTTTGACCAGGATCCCTCATTAGATTCCTGAAAGGTTGCCTAAGCAGATGAAATGTTTTTTTTAACCTCCTAATACTCCCCAGATACCTCCTCTGACAGGGATGTGAATACCTCACCAGTCCTACCAACAAGATTCGTTTGGATCAACAAAACTCACATTGCCTCTGGCCACTGCATTTGTTTAGCCAACTTTTCAAATGAGATGAAAAGGGCATCACATTCTTCTCATCAAATTGAGGCAATGCTTGAACTTGCTCAAACAAATTCTCACTAGGCTTCTAACTACAGGGGTTGCTCATCCTCACTCTCTTCCTTACTAAGCGCACCCTCAGCTGTTATCCCCAGCCTTTTACACTGATTTTCCTTTTTAAGTGTCAGTTTTTGCTATTCAAAAGCTCTCTCTTTCTCTCTCCCCTGTTGTCATTCATTCCTTTTACTCTCTGTTCTGCTGCCCTCTCACCGCCCCCCCCCCCCTCCCCCCCACTTCTGCATTATATCGAAAGTCAAATGTTTCATTTTGGCTGCCCTTTCCTTACCTCTCGACGTTAACTCAAGATGTTTCATTTGCAACTGAATTCTTGCCATATCTGATTCTGATGGTTTCTCCAGCAAGTTTAATTGACGAGCTACTGCTGTAATTAACTCTCCTTTCCTTACAGATGCAGTCAGTTCCAATTCCAGCTTCTCCGTTAATTCTTGCAACTTGGTCTTATTCAATTTTCATAAAATTTCCAAAGTCACTGCACACCCAGGAAATGTTTGGCGACTGAAATAGCCATTACTATTCTAAGCTTTGTCAACCCAATCAAACTAATACCCGAAATAAAGACACTAGCATCTTCCACTCGCTGTTAAAAATCCAGCAATAAGCCCCCAGTCTGTTATGGACGAGGCCAGACCACTCAAAACATTCTTAAGCAAGCAGCCCAGAGCATAACTTCGCAGTTTGTTTTGGTAATTATCCAATGAAAATTACCCGGAGTAAGTTAGCTAGGGTGACGACTAGATTTTAAATCAGACAAAAATGTTATTCACAAAATTACACAATGAAACACAGAGAATAAAGAACCCCGACAGAATTCAACCTATCCAGCTAGACTAAATTATGCTATTCCAAATACACACACTAGTCCCAATAATCAAACTTCCTTGAGAAAACGTTATAATGGAACCCATGTTTCCAGGTTGAAGCTGAATGGCAGAAGAGAGAGAGCGTTTCCACACAGCTCCCAGTTGAACTTCCCAGTTCAAGACTCAACTGAAAACTGCTCAGCTCAGTTCAACTCAGCAAGGTCAGCTAAAAGAGCTGACAACTCCCCGTTCATTATCCAGGTCACTTCTAAAGCATGACGACTTTGGCCTGTAGTTTCATCTGTTTACATATAAATAAAAGGCCTCTGAAAATCCCTTTCGTGTCTGATCGTAGCCTGGTCCCGTTTTATTGTCCCTCTGAAAAACAACAAGGACAGAGTCTACTTGAGCCAATGAACAGCTTTTAGCAAAAAAGAAGGATTGGTTTGTGACAGAGAAGACAGGCTAGTGTTCTGTGTGGAGGTCAGAAGCTGGTGGGAATGGCTAATACTATCAGAGTGTGGCTGATGACAGATTTGTGAACAACATGACGTTCAATGCAGGGTCAAACACCAATTGTACATCCAGACGGTGACAGTTCATTCCGAACTGGGAGCTCTCTCTCAACCAACATGGGGGCTCCATAGAGCTCTGTAAACTATCATTAAGTCATAGAATCCTATAGCACTGAGACAGGCCCATTGGAACAAACTGGTTCATGCTAATCAAAATGTCCGTCCATGCTAACCCCATTACCCAGCGCTTGGTCTATATCCTTCTAAATCTTTCCTATCTATATATTTATCCAAATGTGAAGACACATATCATAGAAAACATGTTATATCTAATGCTATCGGTGTTTTGTTTTGGAAATAATGAGTGTTGATTCATAACACTCCAGTGTTAATGCAATCACGTTTTATTCTTTTTATGTGTTTACAGATTAAACACTCATTTCCTTTACACTCTCCTCATGGTAGCATCACCGCAGGGATTAGTTTGGTGAAAATCTATCACACCGTCTCTCTGTACCAAGGAGATGATTGATTATAAATGAAAGAAAATACTGTCTCAAGTACACTCCACAACTGCAGGACGGTGTCTTCACTCTTACACTTTAACCATTTTGTAATGAACGCGCCTACTCATTTATTGTGTTGATTACTTGCTGAGTCATAGGGTCATAGAATGGAAACAGATCCTTCGGTCCGACCCGTCCATGCCGACCAGATATCCCAACCCAATCTAGTCTCACCTGCCAGTACCCGACTGCTCTGTATGAATTCTGTTAGTGCCTCATGATCAAGGACATCCAGCTCCTTTTCACCAAGAGCACTTCCCATCATCTCGCCTTCTCATAAATACAAAATGAGAAGGATGGCATTTTTACCAATCATTTATTTGCCTTATGAAGCAAAGTCACACCAACAACAACATCACTGTTGCCATTGCAGTTGATTGGAGATACTGAGGAGGCGATGATCCAGCTGTAATATCCCGAATATTAATCCAGGGAATCAGGTAATGACTCAGACACCGGATCCGAATCCCACAATGGCAAATGTTGGAAATTGAATTCAATAACATATCAGGAATTAAGAATCAAATGAAACAATGAAACCATTGTTGATTGTCCTACCTGGCACCCTCATGCCCTTCAGGAAAGGAAATCTACCATTTTCAGCTGGTCGGGCTTACATGTAACTCCAGACCCACAGCAATGTGGTTAACTCTCAGTTGCAGTTTGAAATAGCCAAGCCAGCCACTCAGTTATATCAGTCACTTCAAAGCCTCAAAGAAAAGAAACCGCATGGACCTCAGCACTGACTACTTACAGCCCACAGACTGCAGTGGGTCAGGAAGGCAGCTCACCAAATCCTTCTCAAGGACAATGAGGAAAGGGAATTAAATACTGTCCCAGCATCCCATTAAGAATAAAGGAAGGTGATCCCACACAGGGAAGAGAGAAAAACAGACATAATTAACTTTAAACAGGGACTTCAACATATACCTTACATGGTGATGATTATCAGTAATATGGGAACAGAAGAAACATAAGCAAGATTTAATGTCATTTTTTATTTCCATCCCAGCTGATCTTCAACAATTCCTTTGTTTGCTTCTTTCTCTCTATCTCTCTCTTTCTCCATCTTTTCAACTCAGTCCTTCTCCCCTTCATAACAGATGTTGGATGTCACCAACGTCAATCACGCTATTTCCCAACTTTGTTCAATTCTGATGTATGGTAATTAGAATCGAATTGCCAATTCTATGTTTCTCTCGACCCGATGGGGCAGCCAAATCTGCTCAGTTTGTCTGGCACTTTCTCGTTCTTTATTGTTTCTGATCTGTTGCATCATTCTTTGCTTTATTTAGCCTTTAATTTTGTTATTACTTGGAATGTCTGCATTGTTGACATGGGCAGCATTTGTTTACCTAACCAAGTGTCATTTACTGCGAGGTCATTCTTTCAGGCAGTACAGAACCAAGCACATTGCTGTGGGTCTCACATCAATCTTAAGCCAGACAGATAATAACGCAAGATCTATTTACCAAAGAACATCAGTGAAATAGATAAACGTATAGACAAAACTGCTGGAAATGTTATGGTTGTTATTTCCAATTCCTGCCTTTGGTATTTACTTTCTGGTATCGTCCGTGGTAGGATGTGGAACAGTGTCTTTCTGTGTAATAACCTGTGCATCTGAATTATATTCCTTCCGACATTACTGCTCTGGGAGAGTGATCCTGTCATTCAGTTATTTTAGAGACAAGAACAAAGTTGTGATCGGAACATTTGCAACTGAAAGAGGTGGAACCATAACGTCTGAATTTTACCAAAGCATAGATAATGGTTTATTAAGCGTCAGCATTGAAGCCAAGATGGTGACTGGGCATATAATCGAGCTGGTAGTGGATAGCTTTTGTGATGGACAGAATACCGAGACATAAATGAATTTTATTTATTTAAATTCGGTATTGTGAACAGTCTCGTTCTCAGATATTTGTGAGGGCGGGGGTGTGGGCTGTTCTGAAATGTGTGGGTAATCAATGGAATTTGCATTTGAAACTGAAGACAATAGTTTCCGTCTTTGTCAAATATAGATAATAGAAATAGCAAAGAAGTTCTCCATGGTTGAAGAGATTAATAAATGGATAGAGATGAAGAAACTTACCAGGAACGCCAACAATAGCGAGGATGGGATAGTAACCCGCCTGGATAATCATCAGTGCACCATATATCCGAAATGATAATGTTGACCAAGACCAGGAAAAATAGAAAAGTCCCTGGGATAAACTCCTGTCCTTTGTTGCAGCATTCCAGTCTAATGTTCGCAGATTCTGATCCATGAATGGATCATTCCAGACTATACTACGATGTTTAAATCTCATTTTTCTGTCTTTGCAGCTGCTGATCCCTTTAAGCGTTGGAGTTGATGCATCTGCTGCTACAATGGCATAAACCATTGCAAGAGGCCCCTTACTAATAGGAGACGGAAAACATCCAGTGACACAACTAGGATCCATGGAGACTGGCATCAATCGCAGTCATTGAACAACCAGCTCCATTTAACCCCTTTCAGTATGGTTCCTTCAATTCACAAAAACTACTGGACTGGATTGAATATTGGCTCTGGTGGCTATTGATCACATCTCCCATCAGCCATTGCTTTCGTGAAGTTAGTAGTGAAAGAGAATAATGCATGTTTTCTTATCGCAGGCTAGGTGATTCTGCTGCGTTGTCCGTTTGCAATACTGTAATCGGCTGAACATCCCACCACCACACCCTCAAAAACCACACTCTACATGCTGTTACCGTGCAGATGTCTCCTCGACTAGCACTGGCACCAGCCAATACATTTACAGTGGATATATTTGCACTTCAATACATAGGAAATGTGAATTTGCCTGGGTATTCAATTAATTGATCTAATAAGGCAATTTTGTATCTTCAACACTCAATATGCTTCAGCACTTTTTTAAAAATATAAATTACCAAACACCTTAACACACTTTATTAAGCACACGTTTCTTCACTTTCTCCTCATGGTAACATCATGCCAGGGTTTAGTCTGGTGAAACCCCTTTGGACTGAATCGCTGACAAGATCATTATTTATAAAGCTGATTCAACCTGTACACAATACACCAAACAGTCTTTCAACAAAACTCTATCATTGGGAAAGATGCATTTACTTTCGTACTTTAATCATTTTGCATGATGAGCCACATATCATTTACTTCCTGCTGCGTAAAAATTATGTTTGTGACTTATGACCAAGCACATCCAGATCTGTTTCAACAACACAACAGCACTTCCCAATCTCTCACTATTGAATGAACATATATGTGAATGATGATATTTGTTGTTCATATCTGAAACATTTTATATCTTGTGAAGAGCTATTGCCCAAACACTAATTCTTCTGACACCCCAAAGCCTTCACTCCAGATAATTCTATTACTCTCTTCATTCTCTCGATTATCCAACCTTTAATACGTTCGGTGTATTCCACCCCAACCTACCCATGGATTCTAACATTCCTCACTCACCTGTATTCAACCATGTCAAACGTCTGCTGAAAATTCAAATACTTCATTCCCACTGGTTCTCAATTGTCGATGTCACAACGGACAACCTCCACAAAATCCAGCAGGTTTATCAAAGATCAAGATCATTTCCCCTTCCTGAATCTATATTAACTCTACCGAATCATGTCATTATTTTCCAATGGTCTAGTTGTCACATTCCTCACAAAAGGTTCCAATGTTTTTCTCACATCTTACATCAAGCTAACCATTGCTTAGTTTGCTGTTTGCTCTCTCCGTCCTATTTTAAATATTTAGGTTTACAATCGCTGCTTTCTAGTCTGGAGGGTCCTTTCCAGAATCTAACCAGCTTTGAAGAATAATCAGTAATTCTTTCACTAGCTCGACTGCCACCTCCTCAATACTCTGGGATGTAGCTCATCAGATGCAGCAATATACCAACCATAAATTCAACGAGATTTTGAAAGACGTACCTTTTATTAATTCTAATTTACTGCTGTTCCCCATTTTCACCAGTCACTCGGTTCCCTTGTATTTCTGCAAGTTACTTTCTGTACCTTCCTCAGGGAGATGGACACAATATATTGCTCTCAGCGGACATATGGGTTCTGTCAGCCAGTGAATATATCGGAGGACTGCACTCCGGTGATGATGGATATGTTACTCACTCCTGCCTGGAAAGTTCCAGAATTAATCCAGTTTAATTCATGGTGAGCATCAGCACAGTCCTGTCACTGGTGTGAGGCTACACAGTACACTGAAGGAGGGGGCACAGCTCAGTAACAACCTCAATTTTGAAATAAATTGGTTTCATACCTGACACCTGGTCCAGCTTAGACAAATGTCCCGGGAAATCCCAGGAAAGATAATGCACTGTCCTGCACCTCCCTATTTATAGAGCTTCCCTTCTGTGGAGCCTCCTCTCCCTTTGTTTATCATGGACCCAGACACTCTGTAAATGCAGTGTATCGAGTGGGGTCACCAGACCCAGCAGCTGACAATACAAACCCGAGATAATCATCCACAGAAACTCCACTGATTTTCCAATGACAGGAACAAGTCAATTCCCCACACGGAACGTGAACGCGCTCAGTGTTGAAAACTATTTCCACTCCTGAGTTTCTCTTCCTGGCTGAAAAAGCCGTTGCATCTCTGCACGCTCCCACTGTAACTGTTCCGCTCTCCAAAGAAGCAGTTGACAATGTAACATTACCTTTCTCTGTATCTCAGCAACTATAAGGACAGCACCAGCATTGCTAATGGATTTTATCATCACTCTCACAGAAGAGAGATATAGGGAATCTAACTCACTTTAATCAGGGACAAATCTAAATGGATGCGATATACAGGAATATGGGAAAATGGGGAAATGTGCGAATAACTTGCCATTTTGTTTTCCTTTCAGTTCATCATCAGCAATCCCTTTGCTCACTTTTCATTTCTTTTCCTCTCTTTTTCGGCCATTTCTCCATCCATTCAATTTAAACCTGGCCCCCACCTCTCTCTCCACCCCAACCATCCATGATACCAGGATAAATGATATTATTTCCCAGATTGCTTTCAGTTGTGGAGCTGGGTCACTGGACTCAAACCGTTATCTGCATTTCTCCTGACAGAGGCTGCCATACCTGCAAGATTCTCCAACACTTGCAGATGCTGGAGAATTTTGTTTTTGATCTCTAGCACCCACCGTTCCTTGGTTTATTTCACCTTTAATGCTGTTGTTTCACGGGATGCCAGCATCACTGGCAATGGCAGCATTTGTTGTCCATCACTAATTGTCCTTGACTACGCGGCCATTTGTCAAGACAAAATAGAGCCAACAATTTTGTTCTGGGCCTGAAGTCACACTGAGTTCAGACTGGGTAATAATGTTAAGTTTCTTTAGCAAAGACTATCAGTGAAATAATAAAAATAAATCTTAACGGTTTCTGGTTTTCATGAGTGAAATTATGTTTCATTCCAATTTTTGTCATTCGAATTTAAGCTCTGTCATCGGCTGTGGTAGGATTTTAAACACTGCCTTGGAGTCACAGACCGTGTCTCTGAATTACCCATCTAGTTACATAATCACTCTGATACAGAGCTCTTATTGCCTAGTCCGTATTCCCTAGTCATTCCTGTCAGAGAGAGATGGCGGATAAATCAGTTTAACTACCAACAATAAAAGGATTTTGGGGAAAAAAAGCGAAAGGGAGATGAAGAGACAATTTCATGTAAGATCACAGGTTTCATAATGCTGAAATGAAGGCATTTCGACAATATGAGCCAGTATTCCCAAGATGATAGGTGAAGGGGATATTGGCGTTAATAAAGGTGAGGGAGAGCTTTAGATTAACATTTGTTCTGCAACTTTGTAACTGGGTGTGGGGTCAGCAGAGACTTCGACTCATTGGGCTGAATCTAATAATAGTTTGTCTCAGTGACATTTTTATTGACAAAGGGATTATCTGTACGAGACTGAACTAGTCTCATGGTGCTATCTTATCGAACTCACCACATTAACTACCCACTCAATCTCATAGTGTTCCTCGCATTCAATGCCACCCCGATTCTCCAACCCAACATGGCTGGAGGGACTCACCATCGCACTGATGCCCCTGGCTATTCTATGATCACTGACACTGGTGCCATCTTTCAAAGGCCAATGGGCACACTGTTGTACTTCCTCAGTTTGAAGCCATCCTGCACAGTTGACCCCGAGCATGGCAGGTAAGGGGAACTAACACCACGGTTTTTCATCAGAGGCACAGAGGTCCTAATGGATGGGCTAGTACAGGGGGGTCCATTCTCTTCCAAGAGGAGGCCTCACCACCAGCCCCACCGAGCATGGTCTGAGCTCACCACCCAGCTCAGTGCAGTATCTGCGGTCTCTCTCTCTCTCTCTCTCTCTTTCTCTCTCTATCACTCACACACACACACACACACACACACACACACACACACACACACACACACACACACACACACACACACACACACACACACACACACACACACACACACACACACACACACACACACACACACACACACACACACACACACACACACACACACTTTGAATATGGAAAATTCCAGATAGTGTTCCAAAGAATTCCTATTTTCAGGTATAGGAACTTTCAGTCATTCAACCCCCTGCGTTCCTGCAAAAATATGCACTTATTTTATATCCAATCACAGTTAGTAATTCTGGCTATTTCACTTTGTCTCTCTTTATTGTATTCAGCCAAACTCTGCTTCTCAACACTTGTCGCGTTATGAAATACAATTTTGTGCAGAGAACATTTTATCCTCCGCTGTTATCTTGACCGTTATCTGAATTATACCATTTTCCTTGTTATGAAAGTTTCTCTTGCCCTTTGCCTGTGCCTGTTCCTGTCTGTAACAGTTACACTGTCTCCCATTCAGTTGGCTGGACGGCTGGTTTGTGATGCAGAGGGAGGCCAGCAGCGCAGGTTAAGTTCCCCCACACTGACAAGGGTTACCATGAAGGGGACGCTCTCTCAACAATGAGCAAACGAGCATCGCAAATCCAGTCTAAGCTGCACATCTTTGTACTCTGGGAGGAAACTGGAGCTTTGGGAGTGAACCCACACAGATACGTGGGGAATGTTCAAACTCACCTGAGGTTGGAATTGAACCCAGCTCCTTGGTGATGTGCGGCCGCAATGCTAACCACATATCCATCATACTCCTCAGTTAGTTCTGTTAATTACTTGTAGCTGACTGAAGAAATCCAACTGGCTTGTTCTGATAACTGAACCTGACCCAGTATTAGATCTTTATCATCGGCCATATCGCCAACCTGGTTACATTTAAAAGTTTTTGTGAGCAATGGAGGAGTGGGACTAGAAATGGAAACAGTGACACCCTCCAACCTCAGTCAGAACCGGACTGAGGAGAAATTCACAAAGTGGGAATTAATTCAAGTGGGAATTCTCTCACCCAGAAGATTGGGAGGGCTGAATCTTCATATTATATCGAGGCTGACTTTGTCTGATTTTCCATAGACAGGTGAATCAGGGATCATTCTGAAATCAGAGAAAAGTGCAGCTGGGAACACAATGAAATGAGCCATGACCTGATTGACTGGTGGGATAGTGCCAAAGTTCTGAATGGCTAAGTCGTGTCCGTTCCATTGAGCCCTTCGGTCCTGCTGTGCAGGAGCAGACTGAGGCCACTCCGATGGTTTGGTGTTGTTTGGCAAATGTATAGGAACATCCAGGCTGGGTCAGGCAGTGTCCCCACTCCCCCAATCCCTCTTTTCAGGCTTCTCCTCTCTGTAACTTCTGCTCCTGAAGTAGGTCATGTTACAGGCCCAGATTCGCATTGAATACAGCCCCCATGCCCCACATAAGGTCAACTCAGACAAATCCTCTGCTGTCTCTGAATGCAACATTGTACATCATGACTTCCAGGAAAATAATCAAGTATTTTCCAAAAACATAAATAAGAACTTAAGAAGTAGGAACCTGCGCTGTCATTTAATAAGAACATGGCTGATCTACTCCACGGCTCAACTCCACTTTCCTGCTAACCCCTTGCATCCCTCAACTCGCTGAAATGTCACAAATGAATCCACCCGTTTGTAAATACAATCAGTGACCCAACGTCCACAATTCTCGGGGTTAGGAAATTCCAGCCATTCACTACATTCTGAAAGAAGACATTTCTTTACATCTCAGTTTGAAATCGATATTCCTTATTCAGTGTCTACATAACTGACTTCGAGACTCTGTCCTGGTGTGGAATCACATTCTCAACACCGACCTTGTCAAGCCCCCTCTGTATCTTATCCGTTTCAGTAATGACACTCTCATTCATTTAAACCACAATGAATAATCACCTCAGCATTTTTGATGTATTCAATAATTCTATCCTTTCATCCCAGGAACTAGTCTTATGAACCAACATTTCTGCATCAACATGCTGACGTAATGTTTCATATACAGGAACAGTCCAATTCGTTGTACTGCTCCTTTTTTGGGAGTCCTCTCCATTTAAGAACAGCCTGCGTTTTGGTTGTCAGTGTCATCCTCAAATTCGAATGTATATTGCACTCAGCTCCCGCCGTCAGGAGCTGAGTGCAGTTCTTGTAAGCAGCTCTTGCCATCGGACTGATATTTGTGGTACTCCAGAAGGTACATTTTTTCATAAAGATCGATGAATCATGACTCTCCGATTTGTAAGTGTTTACCAAGTGTCATCTCATGCTAATGCATTATCGGTCAGACTATGAGCTTCTGTCTTGTGTAAGAACCTTTATTTTGTGATACCTTGTGGAAAATCTCTGGAATGCCTCATGTCTACCAGTCCCCCTTTATCAAGCCCACTTGTCACATTCTCATGCATTTCCAGAAAAACGTTGCATGATTTTACAGGCAAAATGTAGTTCGCCTTCAACAAGACCATGCTGACTCTGTGTGAAGCTTTTCTAATTGCTCTGCAGACCCTTCCTTAATAACAGACTCTCACAGATTCCCAGCAATAATGGTTAGGCTAAGTGTTTCATGCTTTCAGTCTCATTCGTTTCTTGAAGACAGGCGCCACATTGGACGGTCTCCAGTTTCACTGGATCACTCCTTTAATCCAGAATTATGGAATATTTCACACAGTGCCACCAGCCACTCTGAGACCACCTCTTTTAAAACCAGCTCTGAATTGTTGATGATCTGTTTACCCTTGGTCTAATCTGTTTGAGAATTGCCTTGTTCCTTCTGTTAGAGACAGCTCAAGATTTTCCCTACTGTTACCATTTTGCCTATACCATTGAAATATTTACAGCACCTTCACCTGTGAGGAAAGATGTAAAATACAGGTGTAAATTATCCGTCTGTTCTCTGTATCCAGTTCCCCAGTCACACCCTCCAAATATCCTCAATATATTTTCCTGACTTCCTTTTTATCAAAGATCACACACACACCTAATTAACTCTTCTTACATACATGGAAAAGCTCGTACTGCTTGTTTTTATATTTCTTGCCAATTTACTTACATCACATCTTTTCTTCACTTTTCTTCGCTTTCTATATTCATACAGTCATAGCGCATACAAGCACAATCTTTGGTCCAACTTGTCCTTGCCGGCCAGGTTTTCCAAACTAAACTATTCCCATCTTCTTGCATTTGGCCCATATGCCACTACACGGTCCCCATCCAAATGTCTTTTAAATGTTGGAGCTGTACTTGCATCTGCCAGTCTTCCTCTGGCAGCTCATTCCATAAACACGTCACCCTCTGTGCATAAAACAGTTCCCTCTTCCTCCCTTTTAAATCTTCCCTCTTCCACCATAAACCTATGGCTCTCTGGTTTGATTTTCCTATCCTGTGGAAAAGACCTCCGCTTTTCACCCTGCCCAAACCTCCTCTGATTTTGTAAATTACTATAATGTCACCCCTCAACCTCCTACAAACCATCTGATACTAACTTCAAGAACAAGCATTTAAAGATAAGCACTGTAAATTTGAAACAATGTTAAAAGTGACAGGTAAACAATGCTCAGCCCAAACTTCATACTGTTATTTGTTTTCTTCTTTATGTTACAATACTAAGGCAGCATGAAAATCTTACTAGTGCCAATAAGCCGTCAAGCACATGAATTCCTTTGCCTGACGGCAGTGATCTCTACAGTGAAAATGTATCTCTGGCCAGATCTATATAATACAACATGTTCAACATTCTCCCTCCTGGCCTCCGTATGACCTTATGTGCTTGTGTCTTCTTTATCTTGCACTCAATAGAGAGAACCTCTTTCCCCCATTCACATCTTAATTTAAACTCATTTTATACCATCTTCTCTTTTCACCACTGCTAAAAGCCTGTTTATCTGTTGTCACACCCTCTTTTCCCTGTCACCTACCTCCCCACCTCTGCCAAATGCCCAGTTTCCAATCCTTTTCACTTCTGAAGGGTCACACTGGACTTGAAACGCTAACTCTGTTTCTCTGTCTCTGCAGATGCTGCCAGAGCTGCTGAGTTTCTGCAGAAATGAATAGGCACAGCACAAATTTTCAATTAAACAAATAACTATGAATACTAGAAATAAAAATGCACAAATTGCTGTAGAAAATGGGAGCTTTGTCGAAGGGTCGCTGGACACGAAAGATGAACTCAGCTTTCACTTCACAAGATGCAGCCACACTCCTTAGTTTCTTCAGCAGTTTCTGTTTTTGAACATTTTCCAAAGACGTGTGTTGAATCTGCTCAAACGCCCTGTCAAGCACAGAGCGTTGTACATTGGGAAGTGAACAAAAACGCAAAGTGCACAAGTTCATTGGCTCCAAAACGACATAAGGCTGGCATCACTGACATGACCGAGGTCTTAATCATGGTCAGGGAGAAAAACAGAGTAAAAAACATTCACTTCAAACATAGAAGATGTGATGATGGGAAAGAAAATGATTCAGATTAATATGTTAAAGGATCTGAATAATGGGTAACAAATTGAAGGCGTGACATCAGGGAGAGACCCTCAGCAGAATGAGATTATGAAACTGGATGTGTTCGCACATCAGAAACCAGGGTAGGTTACTGAGTACAGGGATAATGGATAAATGGGTATGGGTGTGAACTGGGGGAAAGTCAGTAGAATTGATTTGCAGATATTGCAGCTCACACTGGGTTATCATGTGATCACACTAGCAGCCGCAGCAGAATTGCATTCAAACACAATCCATAACCTTTCCCCCAGGGTAATGCATCGCTCTACCATTATCATCAAGCCGAGTGATGGTTCAGTGACGAGTTTGGGTGAACATGCCAGAGTCAGAACCATGTGTATCTAAACCTGATGACAACCCATTAAAGCTACCGCACTTGACTGGTTACATTACAAACTGCTCCATCTGGTGGAGCGGGGGAAATGATCCTAAGACAAATAGATAAGATCGAAACTCTGCAGTCAAGGCACATCCAGTCATCAATGTCGATGGACTAGTCAACAACTTACAGGAGAAGAGAGCTCCATAAATATCCACAGCCTTGTACATCAGTGTAAAAGACAAGGATGTAGTATCTGTACCATCCTCAGCCAGAGGTGTTAAGTCGATAATCCACCTCACCCTCCTCATGATGCCCACAGAATCACAGGTGCCAGTCTTTAACCAATTCGATTCGCTGCACTTGACATGAAAAACAGCTGAACACAGTAGATATGACAAAGGCAATGGGCCCTGACACCATTCCTGCAATAGGACTGAAGACACAAGCCGTGTCCCTGGGGAAGCTGTTTCATTCCAGCTACAACTCTGACATCTGCCTGGCCACGTGGGAAGTTTCTCAACTCTCTCCAGTCACATAACAAGGGAATGACTACAGTCTGACCATTTACCACGCCCTCAGTCCCGTCGCGATAGTCGCATTGGTGGGTGTTCTTTTTGACAGAGCTGACAAGCAGCACAGGAATAATGTGCTCAGTGTCGTTTCTGATAGGTCTCCATGTGGAGATGGTGCTGTTGTGCAACTATCACTGGATTACTGATCCAGACCAGGATAATTCTCTGGCAGCTGGTGGAAGTTGAAAACAATTAACAAAATATCGAGACATAAAATCTGGTCCAGTAATATTGACCTTGAATCTAATGTCCATTGTAAACATCTGTTCACTTTCAGGAAGTGAATCTCCCGTGCTTCCCGGTCTGGCCAGAAGTATCTCCAGACAAACAGACATGTGCGAAACTCTATAATGGTCTCTGAAACGGCCAAGCAAGATACTTAATTGTATCAAATTGCTCTGAGATCTTAAAGGATAAAACCAGGCAGAACACCAGTAACAAGCTTTGGAAAAAGGAACCGGAAACACAGTCCTGTCGACCAGACAGATGCTGCCTTCCTAATGTTTAAGAGCTTGTGACAACAATGACAGAGATTTCCCGCACACTGCACAGAAACATTAGGAAGGGAGCAGGGCATTAGACACTTTTAGCTTTCCCTGTTCTCGCTCATGGAGACAAGTTCACTTTGATAACCCTACTTAATACATTTTTCAGAAACTCATTAATTCATGTCTTATGCTGTTCAATGATTGACCTTCCAACCCATACAATCACAGAAGCACTGACTCTGTACTGTCATAAATACAGCACGATCTACATTAGTCCCACTTTCTGATACGAGGCACATAGCCATGTATGCTATGGCACTTCAAGGGCACGACCATGTATTTATTAACGGTTGTGAAATTATCTGCCAACGGCCCTCTCAGGAAGTGCATTCCTGACCCCAACAGCCTCAGGATGAAAACCAATCCTCAAATCCTCACTAAACATCAAACCCTTCACTTTAAAATGGTACTCCTATCTTCTTCGCCCTTTGACTGGAAGGAACAGCTGCTGTCTATCCATCTTGTCCATGCCCCTGGTAAGCTTATCCTTCTGAAGCACGTCCCTTTCAGCCTTCTCTGTTTCAAAGTAAACAATCCGAGCTGATCTACTCCATCCAAGGGAACATCCTGGTGAATCTCCACTGCAATCACATACTTTCTGTAATGTGGCTCCCAGAACTGTACATCGTATTCCATTTGGCCTAACCAAAGTTACGCATAGCTCTTATAATCTGTGCCTCCATGAATAGAGGCTATATTTGTGGTCGCTATGATTTGTCAACTTGTGCATTAACCTGTTTAATCACATTCAGGGATATTAGATTAGATTACTTACAGTGTGGAAACAGGCCCTTCGGCCCAACAAGTCCACACCGATCCACCGGAGCGCAACCCACCCATTCCTCTACATTTACCCCTTTACCTAACACTATGGGCAATTTAGCATGGCCAACTGGAGCACCCGGAGGAAACCCACGCAGACACGGGGAGAATGTGCAAACTCCATCCAGTCAGTCACCTGAGTCGGGAATTGAACCCGGATCTCTGGCGCTGTGAGGTCAATATGTGGCGACGCACCCTCTGAGCTTCCTAGTGTGCTGCTATTAATTGAGTCCTCCCCTGTCTGGTTGCTTCTTCCAAAGTACATCACCTCATATTTATCAGGGTTACATTCCATCGGCCATTGATCCACCCATTTCATCATTCCATCTGTTTCTTCCTGTAATATAAGGCCTTCCTCCTCACTGCCAACCAACCAGCCAAACTTTGTGTCAAACGCAAACTGATTTATCACACTCAACCAATCCCTTCCATATTCATAGCTGCATCATTTATGAATACTACAAATAATAAGGTTAAAAATCATAAAATACCAGTTTATAATCCAACAGTTTTATTCGGACGCATTAGCTTTCGCAGCGCTGCTTCTTCATCACGTGATTATGCTCTTCGAAAGATCGTGCCTCCAAATAAACTGTTGGACTATCATCTAGTGTTCGTAACTTTTTTAACTTTGACCAAGCCAGTCCAACACTGGCATCTCCGAATCACAAATAATTTGGGACACAGCACTGATCCCTATGGTACACGATTGGATACTGGTCTCCAGACAAACAAACAGACTTCTACCAGCAGACCTTCAGTCTCCTGCCACTAAGTTGATTTGGATGCAACTTGTCAAGTCACTAATGAGTCCTACCTGTTCCCTGGTTATTCTGTTCCACTTGACGGACCTGTAGAATATCTGAGGATTCTCCCTAATCTTGCCCTGCCAGCAGGTTTCCATGTCGCTGTGTTAGTCCGTCCCCTTCAAATGAAAAATTGCCTTCTTATTGCAGTCTGAAATGGTCTATCCTTTACCTGCTATTACTTGCCTTAAATGTAGAGTAGACAGCCAGAGAAAAATCCTGTTTATTTCCACCTTCTCATATGTTTAGTAACTTTTCTAAATTTCATTATGATCACCTGTCATTCTTTGAAACTCTAAAGAACACAGGCCGAGTTTCCACATCAGGCAATCTCACCATCTGAGGGATTAATCTGGAGACTATCCATTGCACATCCTCCGTGGTCAGTATATTCTTTCTCAGATTGGGTCACCAACACTGGACCCAATACTCTATGTACAGTTTCATTACCAAGCTGTGAAACTGCTTCAACATGATCTTCCGACTATGTTCTGATTCATTTAAATGAAGGCGAATCTGACTTTAACTTTCCACTTCTATATATTTCTCCAATTACCATTTACATTATTTTATTTATGAATTCACTGCATGGGTTCAGATAAAGAAAGCCTTCTGAAAATCAAAATATGCCATTTCTATGTTGTAATAAACAAGTTCAAATCATTCTGAAGTTTGTCAAATATGAACACTCTGTCAGACTCTGTCAGTGCATACTGATTCTCTCCAATGTTGCTGTTAATTTAGAAATATCCAATATCAGACCCGATATAAGAAATTCCATCAGTTTCCCTACAGATGTCAAGTTAATTGGTCTGCAGTTCTCCACACTATCTCTTCTTCCCTTTGCAGATGCTTGAATCCCTTCCATTCATCTACAATGCTTGGAACACATTTACTAACTTCCAGCCTCTGCAGAATGTACAGGAAAAAAAACAGTCAGCGACAGCACAATTAATGAGTCTATTGCTGATTTATTTCTAATATTTTGATACGAAGTACAATTGGCTCATCAGACTAAGCAATGCTCAATCCAGCTACAATACTACTATGCTAGCCTTCAACTACTACCTTGTTACTGATATTAATTGACTTTATGTCGTTAGTTCCATAAGTTCCATGTGATCACTTAGTATTTCTCAGCGATTTTCCTCCGTGATGACAGATGCAAAGTAACTGGTTACTTTCTTGGCCATTTCCCTGTTCTCCACAATAACCTCTCCTCTCCCCATTACAAAATTCCACATTTGACCTTGCTTTTATTTTGTTTTCTTTGCAATACAGATTGTAGATTTATGTAGTCTTTGTGTTCTTCTTTCACAGAATCATTAAAAGCCCACAGTATGGAAAAGTCCCTTGGGCCCAACAAGTCCATCCTGCCCCTCCGAAGAGTAACCACCCAGACCCATTCCCGTCCGATTCTACATTTTGCGACTGATGCAGCTAATCTACACATTGCTGAACACTTTGGGCAAATAAGCATGGCCAATTCACCTAACGTGTAAATCTTTGGACTGTGGGAGGAAACCGGAGCACCCAGAGGAAACCCACGCAAACACGTGGAGAATATGCAAACTCCACACAAACAAATTTCTGAGAATTCTCCGGTTTCCACAATGGCTAAAATTCTTCTGAAATCACTTCCTACGATTAATATAATCTTTAATTTATCATGTTAGCATTCATTAAGTCACTTGCCCTTTCCTTGTTGGTTCTACCTTAAAGAAATCGACTTTTTTTCAGACATTGCAGTATTTCTGCAGAGCTTCTGGTCTTGACCAGGTGTATCCAAGAACACAGCAAAAGACGAGAGAAGATATTGCAGGGATCCTGGCTGATCTTTTTGCATCATCGCTGGCCACGGTGGAGGTCCTGGAAGACTAGAGGGTAGAGAACGCTGTGCCCTTGTTCAAGGAGGGCAGCGAAAAAGAACCTGCGGACTGTAGACCAGTTAGCATAACAACTGTGACATGTAAGTTCCTTGAGAAGGTTCGGAGAGATAACATATACATGCATTTGAAAAGACACGGATTCATAAGGAGCAGTCAGCACTGCTTTGTGCATAGGATATAATGGCTCACAATTCTTTAGCGTTCTTTTGAGGGAGTGACCTGGAATGTTGATGAGGTTAGGGTGGTAGACGTAGTCTATCCAGATTTCAGAAAGGCCTTTGATAAGGTTCCACATGATAGACTTCTCTGAAAGGTTCGATAACATGGAATCCAGGGGACTCTGGAAAATTGGATACTCAGTTGGCTTGATGATAGAAAGCAGAGGCTAATACTGGAAGGATGCTTGTTGGACTTGAGGCCGGTGACTAGTGGAGTGTCTCAGGAGTTGGTGCTGGGCCGATTACTGTTTGTTATCCATATCAATGATTTGGATGAGAATGTGAAAAGCATGATTAGTAATTAGGCTGATGACAATAAAATAGGCAGTACTGTGAACAGTGAGAAAGGTTATCAGAAATTGCAGCAGGACCTTTATCAGCTGGGGAAGTGGGCCGAGAAATGGCAAATGGAGATTAATTTGTGGGATGTTGCTTTTTGAAAAGTCAAATCCAGGTTGAAATTTCCTGATGAATGTTAGACCCTGAAGGATTGCAGTGGAACAGAGTGACCTTGGTGCTCAGATCCGTGGTTCTCTGACAGTAGTTGCACGTAGACAGGGCAGTGAAAAAGGCTTTTGGCACATCGGCCTTCATCAGTCAGAGCATTGAGTATAGACGTTCGAGAGTTATACTTCAGTTGGACAGGACGCTGGTGAGGCATGCACTTGGAGTATTGTGTTCGGTTTTGTTCACTTGCCATAGGAAGGATGTGATTAAATTGGAAAGAGGACAGAAGAAATGTACACGGATGTTGCCAGTACTCAATGGTCTGAGTTGTAGGGAGAGTTTGGACAGGCATTTTCCTTTAAGTGGAAGAAACTGAGGAGAAATCGTATAGAAATGTATAAGATCATGAGGTGCGTGGATAAGGTGAATGCACTCATTCTTTTTCCCAGTTTTGGGAATCAAAGACTAGATGACATCAGGTTAGATGTGAAAGAATAAAAAGGATCCTGAGTGCCAACTTTTTTATTCAGAGATTGGTACACATATGGAATGAGCAGACAGCGGTTTGGCTGAGGCACGTACATTAACAACATTCAAAAGGCTTTTAGACAAATACGCGGATAGGAAAGATTTAGAAGAATAAGGGGCAAGGACAGGGAAATGGAATTAGCAGGATGGACATTTTGGTCGGCACGGACCACTTTGGTTCAAACGGCCTGTATCCATGCTGCAGGATTCCATGATTCTAATATTCTAACAACCATTGCGTATCTACCACTCCGTGTTCAAACATTCGAGATTGTATGCAGGCGCCGTGTAAAATGCAGTATATTAACGTCTCTAGTCCTCAGAGCAAGGTTATTAATGAGTCCTTCTGACCACACAACACCAAATCCAAAATAACATGCTCTCTTGTTTGAGTCACAACATACTCTTCAACCAACCTGTTATACGCTTATGGAATTTATTTTTCACAACATTAGCAGTCACTTAGTTAACGCAGTTTAGATGCAATTTGAGATCATTTAATAATACTGCAGCACCCATAATATTTGCATCTCTAATTTACAGAGCATATAATGCATAGAATTTGCACGAGAGCAAATAACACACTAATACATTAATGCTTACTTCTCCTTCCTATTTGTAAGATCCACCCAAACTGATTCTGTGGAATCTGAGGGATCGGGTCAGTGGCGTTCTTAGTGATAGACATGAACAAGACATTCGGGGAGGGTCACCTCGACGCTGACATGGTCAGAAGAAATGACCAGCATCACAGGACAAGCATCAATATCCTCCTCACTCTGTCACTTTCACCATACTCTCTCTGCGCCCTCACACTCACCACCTGTTATAGCACCTACTCCCTAACAAGGCTCACACCCTATCTCCAAATAAGGCTCAGGCACTACCACTCTCACTATTGAATTCAGCACCTACCACCACCCCCCCCCCCCCCACCCCCACCCTGCGTGCTCTCTCTCCCTCCACTATACTCCCAACACTAATAACACTGCATGGATACAACACTGTGGACTGACTCCCTCCGGACACATCACCATTTCCCCTCCCCCTCCACCTACACCAGCACTAACAGCAGGGACACACCCTCCCACCACTACTCCCTTCCCCCCTTTCTCTCATTCCAGGAGAAACGGACTGTAATAGGAGAGAAAGGGCCAAGCCTGATGGTGGAGCACCCGATATCTGATCCCACCTCCACACCCGCTCCCCAACCATGTGGGGAGGATCCTGGTATGAGCCAGAGAGGACCGGGAAGTGTCGTATGGAGATTCCTCGACATCCATGTCCCTCGAACTGAGTAAAAAAACAATGTTCAGTGAATGGCAATTCGCACTTTAACCATTCTGTCTGTTCTCACAATTTTCTCCCTCCCAAAACAACAAATATCACATTGCAGAGTGATACAGACAAAAAGATATTCAGAGACATATGTAACCACGCCAATATACTGACACTCACAGTACATACATGGAGGTGGACCCGCACACGTGTAGTGGCATACGGAGACATAAACAGTCGCCCCCAAATAGACACAAGCACAAGTAAAACGCAGAGGCTAAAACACAGATAAACCGATGTCAGCACATAAATACACAACACACAGACACATGAACAAACACACACAAGTGCACATATGGACGCACAGAGACACAGACACTAGTGCTTATGAAACAGAGATAGATAGATTTTTGACGAATAAGCATGTCAAGAGTTACAGAGAGTAGTCAGGAGAATGGTGTTGAGAAATCTCTAAGCCACTATTTAATGGCATTCAGAGTCGATGGGCCGAATGTCCTAATTCTGCGTTTTTAATGCCCGTGTGGTTTCATGCTATCAGTTATTATCTTCTTGGGACACGAGCAGAGAATGAGTTTCATACATATGTGATTATAAAAAATCAGTGGTCCTATTGGACAGGTTTAGAGGGCTGAATGGTTTATGTCTATGCCTAATTATTCTGTCCTTCTGTTTCAAAAGAGGTGGAGATTTCATGTTAGGTTAACACAGTTTAAAATAACAGGGTCCACCCTGAAATCAGGTCGCCCCTTTCACTTTAGTGTTGTACTATCTGTAGGGTCCTCATCCTCAGGGAGCAGTGAAGACTCGGTTTTTGAAAATATTCAAGGCTGAGCTCGAGTGATCTTTGCTGGACAGGAGAGTCAATATTTATTGGGAACAGGAGACGGATCGTCAAACACAATCGGTTCAGTCATGAGCATTCTGACTGGTGGCGCCAAATGGCCAAATGCTGCCCCTACCCCATGTGTTGTTCCCTCAATCCACCCTCGAGGCTGTTACAGAGACGAGCTGCTGTCCCTACGTCATGTCTTGTTCTGGTAATCCACGCTCGATGATGTTACAGATATATACTACTGCCCCACCCCATGTGTCGTTACCTCAACCCACCCTTCAATGCGGTTACAGAAATATACTGCTGACCCTACCCAATGTGTTGTTCCCTCATTCCACCCTCGATGCTGTTACATTGATATACTGCTGCCATTATCCCATGCATTGTACCGTCCATCCACCCCTCGAAGCTGTTTACAGAGATAGGGGGCCAGTCATTATCGTTACCATGAGACTGGATGAAACCATTCTGCCTATTTAATGAGTTATAGAGGAAAATAGAACGAATCATTTTAGCTAATTGAGTACATTTTACTGCACAGGACGCCATGTGGACAACTGAGCTGCTACACAGGAAGCTGTTGCTAACAGGAAATGGAGAGTAGAGATAAATGCTTATTTTCACATTACAAAGCTGTAAGTGGTGGAGTGCCTCAGAGATCACTGTGGGACCATCAACGATCAATATCTGCATCAACGATCTGGAGGAAGGGACTGAATATATCAAAGCCCAATTAGCTTAAACACCAAGCTGGTCATCCAATATGTCATCAAATGGAGGTCGTGTGTCATCAATGTGATATAATCAAAGGGAGATTCGTGAGCAAACCTTCACCAGATATAGCATAATGTGAATTGTCCATTTTGGATGGAAGGATAAAACAATGGTAAACAATTTCAGTGGAGAGAGATTGCAGAACTCTGTGATACAGACAGCATTCATGGTCCTGTTACACGAATCATATGCAGTTACTCTGCACTTGCTGTTAGTGATTTGGAAGCTAAGTGGAATGATTGTGTTTCTGGCAAAGGGTACCAGGTTTAATCAGGAATGTTTTACTGCATCTGTACCGGTAAAAGTGAGGAGTGCAGTTGCTGGAGATCAGAGTCGAACAGTGTGAGGCTGGAAAAGCACAGCCAATCAGGCAGCATCCGGGGAGCAGGAGATTTGGCGTCACGGGTATAAGTCCTTCATCAGGACTGTGCCCAAAACATCGAGTTTCCTGTTCGTAGGGTGCTGCCTGACCTGTTGTGCTGTTCCAGCATCACATTTTACGAGTCTACTTCTGTACAGGGCATAGCTAAGACCACATCTGACACATTATGTGCAGTTTTGATCCCTTAACGTAAAAAAAGGTTTTAGAAGCTCATCAACAATGTTTTGGTCACACTTTCCTGGAATAAAGGCCTTTTGTTCTGAAACATTAGCAGTTTTAGACTTGGATGAGAAATCATTTTGAAGCACACGATTTTGAGAAAAATCAGCTGGATGCGTATTTTCTCTTCTCAGGGAGACAAAAACTATGGAATAAATTTTAAGAATAAAATGTATTAATTTTAGCACAGATATTATAAAGATATCAAACGATTTTTAAAATTAAGCATATGCGTACCAACATATCATCAAATTATAAAACAGGAATTTTCTCTTTTGCTAATGAAAGGCACTGTGTATAAGAACAGCAATGATGCACTTGCATATCGTCCATTATGATCCATTCCAGAGAATGTTCACGACGAGCGGACACGGTCCAGTTTGGTGTTCAGTTGGCATGATTGTATGTTTCAACACAGAGAGGGAGAACAATGTTCCCTGCCTGAGAAGCAGCAGCCGATTGATCCCTCTATCTTCTTTTGTTCCACCTGACAACAGTAAATGTCTGACTCACCTCTACCTGATGAGTCGTGGAGAATCCCTGATGAGAGATTCATTGGAATCTCCCTAACGTCTGAAGCAAAGGGCATTCAGTTAACTCCAACTATTCTGGGAGAAATCACATCACAAGTAATTTGTCTGAGCAAAATGGGCGGCATGGCAGCTCAGTGGTTAGCACTGCTACCTCACAGCACCAGGCTCCCAGGTTTGATTCCAGCCTCGGGCGACTGTCTCTGTGGAGTTTGCATATTCTCCCAGTGTCTGCGTGGGTTTACTCTGGTTTCCTCCCACAGGTCCAAAAATATGCAGATCACGTGATTTAGCCATGCTAAAATGCCCATAGTGTTTGGTGCATTGGCCAGAGGGAAATGGCACTTGGTGGGTTAATTTTCGGGGGGTCGGTGTCGACTTGTTTGGCCGAAGGGCCTGTTTCCACACTGTAGGGAATCTAATCTAATAACTTCAGTGGACAGAATAGCATTTGGGACAGTCTTTCGTCTATCCACTTGTTATGAATTCATCTATTATGAAACTCTGGAAAGCTTTCATGTTTCTGTTTTGTCTTAAGTTGTGTGTGTTTCACATTTTTCTAGAAAATGAGCCAGGCTGACATTTATATCATGAGCCATATCACTAAACTTTGAAATTTGTTGTAAACAGTGGAGCAGTGTGACTGCAAAACGAAACACTGACCCTGCAACATTGATTGGACCACGAATGACAAATTCTAAAAGGGCTGTTCAAGTGGGAAGTGAACTTCCCCAGAAGTTTGTGGTGCCTGGATGTTTACATTTATTCAAAGTTGTGCCTGTTAAATATTTGATAGACAATTGAATGTAGGACAATAGTGCACGTACAGAAGAAGTACTGCTGTGACCACAATCAGATCAGATACGATCTTAGTGCGTGGCAGAGCAAAGACAAAGTGCCGAATGGCCCACTCCTACTCCTCAGTCCGATGTTCCTATATTCCATTCAGCCCCTCACAGCTCCTGCACAGGATTGGATGGAGGCCACTTGCTGGAAATACCTGGTGAACAGTAATACAGGATCTCCTTCTGTCCCTTATAATTGTCACACACAGTTTGGCGTGGGTTGATAAATGTAAATTCAAAACCAAGGCTGGGCTCAAAAGACGCCTCTGGTCTATTTATAGAACGTCTCCTCTCTGCAACTTGTGCTTCATTTGTTGGTCATGGTGCAGACCCAGATTCACTGTGAGTACAGTCACCATTCCTCACCCAGAGATGACTCATAAAATGCTTTGCTCTCTCTAACTGTAACGTCTAAAAACGGAATGTTCGGTAAAATTACCACCATTAACTTTTTAATTACAGAATATGAGAACATAAGGAACAGAATCGGATGTTAATTCGGAATGTCAGGCCTGCAGTGCCATTGTATAAGATTATCGATGATCCACTGTTGTTATCAATTCTGCTTTATTTCCCAATACTTCACATCCCTCAATTCTATGTCAGGTGAAAAACCCACCGATCTCTTCTGTCAATAATTTCAGTGATCTAGCTCCCCGAACTCTCTCGACCAGATAATTCCTGACATTCACTATCCTCTGTGAGAAGGTTACAGTCCCCAACCATGCACTATAACCTATTTGTATGTTCTAAAGAGGTGAACACAGCAGCTCATGTAAGAGTCACAGACCCTGATATCAAGGCCGCAGTTGACTCAAGATGGTATAAAGAATCGTTGACTAAATTAAATTTAATAGGAATCATCCACAAATCTCTCCACTGGGGGGTCAGAGGAAGATGTTCATGGTTGGGGGACATCCATCCTTTCAGTCCCGGGACATCCCTACAGGAGATCCTCAGGGTAGCTTCCTCGACACAATCATCTTCAGCTGCATCAACAGTGTCCTTCCCCATCATTACAATCGAAATGGGGATGATCATTGAAGATCACACAATGTTCAGAACATTTTCCCCCCTCAGCTCCTGAAGCAGTCTGTGTCCATGTGCAGCAAGACCCAGAGAGCTATCCAGTTTGTGCCATTAAAGTATCGGTAACATTCCCGTAACAGCACGGCCAGACACTACACATTTCCACAGTTAAAAGACGAGTATCTCAAATGGGTTGCACACGAATATGAGTTAGCATTCAGCCCATCAAAACTACTGAACAGGAAGAGTCGCAGTACATTCAATACTCAAGCCTGTTAGAATACTCAGCACATCGAACTGTTAAAGCAGGAACTGGTGGAGCCCAAACAGTCTCTCGAAACTGTTAGACGTGACCAGGAAGAGGCCATTCAGTCTTGCAAAGGCTTATACAGGAACAGGAGGATATCACTGATGGTCCAATATGGCAAATCACAGGAGCAGATCATGATGTTCATCGTGGTTCCATTGTCTGTGGAACATGTGCTACTTTCACGTGGTTTGCTGGCAGTGAAGAGGGAAGCGAACTGTTTTCTGTCAAGTCTCAAGGAGACATCTTGCATCTCCGAAAAGACAGACCCACGTTCTCCGTGGGGGTCAGAAGCTGGTGGGAATAGTTAACTGTTTTAGATTGAAGGTATTGTGGCTGAGGTTGGGATTGTGGATAATATGATGTTCAGTGCAGGATCACACACCAAATGCACTGCATTAATATGTGGAGTTTTTATTCGAATTCTGGGTTTCCTGCTCTCTCATTGATATGGGGAGTGTGGGTCGTTGGGGGGGGGGGGGGGTAATGTTCTCAGAGCTACTAAAAGTATCTAGAATTTCATAAACTTAGTAAATAAAGAAGCCGTGGGATGTATCACCGTATCAGTGTCTGTTTCGAACATCATGTGAGATTGTCCATCCCCCTGAAGGTCTAATGCAATCCCATCTTGTTCTCTCACAGTGCGACAGATTAATCTTCACTCACTCCTCATGGTACCATCATCCCAGGGATTAGTTTGGTGGAACTCCTTTGCACTCTCTCTGTGGTAAGGGGATCATTCCTTATAAAGGAGAGAAAATCTGTGGACAATATCCCAAATACTGTCTCAACAACACTCTCAGGGATGATCATATTAATTACTTTCCCTCACTTCACTGTCTCCATTTCTAGCTTATGGCGTAAAATGCATCATTCTCTATATATTGCCACTGATGCGAAATTTACAACTTCCTTACATCTGTATGTCAGTGTCAATAAAACCAGCACCAGGGGTGACTATCGAGATGGACATCACTCCCGGGGACAGACGCAATGAGATGGAATACACCTAAAATAAGGAATAGTCGCCAACCTGATGGAAATGAGCAGTAGGATTATGGGAAACAGGAAGCTGAAGGGAGTTATCTTTAATTTTGTTCTTTTTCACGAGGCATATGAAGCCCTGGTCAGACCAGCATGTTATCCCTATCTTGAACTGAGTGGCTGGTCCAGCTGTTCCAGTGGACATTAAAGAGTAAACCACATTGCTGTGGGTTTGCAGTTACAAGGAGACCTGACCAAGGAAGGATAACCCATTTCCTTCTCTAAAGGCCATAGTGCAAGCATATGGGCTTCTGTTTATTACAAATAATGATGGTTTCTTGTAAATTCCATCAATTTGCTTCATGAGACATCAGCAGATTATTATTCTGTGCCTCTACATGAAGAGTCAATGAATTGGGCACCACGCACTATCTTCCTGTCTGACAGATTCTGTGGAGAGAACAAGTTAAACATCTCAAGTACAATTCTTTTCGCATGGACATGTGGTTAGAAGGTACTTGAAACAGATTAATCCAGATTTCATAGCGGCACGAATAAAGAGGTTTATTCAGAAATTGCACTGAGGCTGGCGATTAGACCGGGACATCACAATGATGGTGCTGGGCAGGATTGGTGAGTGGGCAGGATATAGAAATGTAGATCTGCGCAGGGCTAGAAGGATAATGGAGTTTGAGAACAGCCTGGTAGCTTCTCGTATATCAGTGAGCTATTTATAAATAGTAATTTGCTTGATAGAATTTATCACGAAAGGAATTTTTGACTGGAAGTGAAGACACTGACTTCCCCTTTTCCAAAATTTACCTAACATGAGCAGAAACACAGTTCAGCCCGGTTTATTAGACAAAGAGAATGACTTACTAGGAACACCAACTAAAGCGAGGATGGGACAGTAACCACCTTGAGTAATCCAAAGGATATCTTCGATCCGTGTTGCTAATGGTATCCAAGGCTGAGAAAGGTAGTAAAGGCCTTCGGATAAACTCCTGTTCATTGTTGGAACGTTCCAGTCAAATGTTCTCAGATTCTGATCTCTCCTTCCCCTCTCTCTGGAGCTGCTGATCCCTGTTAGTGCTGTCGGTGATGCTCATACTATGGGATATCACATCGAACCAGTCCTTAGGTGAAGAAGAGGCTAATCCTCTAGTGACACACTTAGGATCCACAGCGACTGACATTAATCACAGTCGCTGAACAAATAGCTCCAGTTGACCCATTTCAATTCAATAGAGTTATTATTAAATTTCAAAATAACGTATAAAAGTTACACATTCGGAGTGGGAGATGTGAGGGTGACTGAGGGAAGGAATGTTGGAGACGGTAGATTGATTGTATGTTATCATTCAATCTGAATTGGATATGGGAGTAATGACAGAGGATTGTCAGAACATAAATGCGTTTCTCTGTTTATAATTGGAAACATACAGTCTGCAACTAGTGATCAGTCATTACAATATAAATAAAACATTAAGACAATTTTTATAGTCGATAATCTGACAGGAAAATGTGCCTTCGACAACATGGGGTTATAATAGACAAACGGCATGGATATGTTAACAGTGAATTATCCCTGACAAATGCAATTCAGATTGTTACTCCAAGATCAGAGAGGGCAGGTGAGGGTCATGCTGTTGATTTATTAATGCCAATCAACTGTGATGAAGTGCCACTTACAGGGTTTCAATTACAATGTGATTACAGCATTGGGGAGGAGATAGAAAACATTCAGAATTGGGGGACATGGCAGCTGAGACGAGAGTGAGGGAACATGATGTTGCCAATTCATCCGTATTAGAACGCTCCTCTTTATAAATCATTTGAAGATCAGATGCAAGTGTAAGTGTACAATGAGGACTGAGGAGAGCAAATATTACGAAAGACCGTATGACTAGAAGACATAGGAGTAGAAACTTGGCCATTCAGCCCATCCAGTCTGCTCAAACATCAATCAAAGCTGATAAATTTCTCAAACCCATTCTCCCCATAACCCTTGATCCTCTTTACAATTGAGAACCTATCCTACGCAGGCTTAAATATATTCAATGACCTGGCCTCCACTGCCTTCTGTGGAAGTGAATTCCATAGACTCCCAATGCTCTGGCTGAAAAAGTTACTCGTTAACTCTGTTTTAAAAGGTCTTCGTGGTGGTCTATGTCTGCCTCGGATCCTCGTCTTTCCCACCAATAGACACAAGTTTCAAAACTCCACTCTGTCCAGGTCATTCAGTATTCTGTACGTTTGAATTAAATTCCCCCTTATCCTTCTAAACACCATTGTGTATCGACCCAGACCCTCAAACGTTCTTCCTATGTTAAGCTTTTCATTCCTGGGACCATTCCAGTGAACCTCCTCTGAACACGCTCCAGGACCAGTACATATCTGCTGAGACATAAAATCCAAAATTGCATACAATAATTGAAATGTGACCTGACCAGAGATTTCAGTGCCTTGTAAGTACATCCCCGCTTTTAACTTCAATTCCTCTCGAAATAAATCCCTTCATTGTTTTTGCCTTCCTAACTACTGACTCAACTTGCAAGTTTATCTTGAGTGACGCCTGTACTAGGATTCCCAAGTCTCTTTGCATTTCAGACTTCTGAATTTTCTCCCCATTTAGAAAATAGTCGATGCCTCTATTCTTAGTACCAAAGTGCATGACCTCAGACTAGTGCATGTTTTACTCCATCTCCCACTGCTTTGCCCGTCTCCTCACCTGTCCAAATCCTTGTGCAGCTTCTCTGTCTCCTCAGTGCTACCTTTCGCTCTACATATCTTTGAATATCCATTCCTCCGTTTGTCCTCCGTTCCATCATCTAGATCATTAATGTACAATGTAAAAGGTTGTCCCAACACTGAGTCTTGCAGAACACATTATATCACCAGCTGCCATCCTAAGAAGTACCATTTTATCCTACTACCTGCTTTTTGCCAAGCAGCCAAACTTCTATCCATGCTAGCACTTTGCCTCTGTCACCATGGGCCCTTACCTTAATCAATAGTCTTCAGTGTGGAACTCGTCAAAAGCCTTCGTGAGGCCCGGGCAATATCATTCATTGGCGCTCCTGGGTCTAGGCTGCTCGTAACTTTCTCAAAATGTTCGAGCAGAGGTGTCAGGTATGACCTCCTCTTGATGATACCATGCTGACTTTGCCTTATATTACTATACACCTCCAAATATTCAGAAATCTTATCCTTCCCGATCGGTTCCAGGAACTTACCCACGACTGAGGATAGGCTATTAGGTCTGTAATTTTCCGTCTTCTGCCTTATTCCCTTTTTAAACAGGGATTTTACATTACCGCTATTCCAGTCCTCTGGGACATTCCCTGATTCTAATGGTTCCGGAAAGGTCACCACTAACTCCTCCTCTTCCTCTGAGCTTTCTCCATTAGAGCTCTGTGGTGTAGTCCTTCTGATCCAGGTGATTTATCCATCATCAGCCATTTAGTTTTTCTATATTGTTTGCCTTGGCGATGGGTGACATACTGAGCTTTGCCCCTTCACATTCTTGAACTATTGGGAAATTATTCGTGTTCCCGGCTATTTCTTTGTTCGCCACTAATGTCTGTCCTGTGCCATTTTCCAGCAGTCCAATGTCTACTTTTGTCTTGCCTTTGCCCTTTTTATATCTAAAGAAAATCTTACAATTTTCCTTGATTTAACTTGCAAGCTTACCCTCATATTTAATCTCCTCCTTCCATACTTATTATTTTGTTGTCCTCTTGGTCTTTGGGAGCTTCCAAATCGTCTGGTTTTCCTCTGTCCTTCGTCACATTATATGCTTGTTCTTTTGCTATTATTCTGTCCCTGACTTCCTACACAAACACCGGTTGAAGGAACCGCACTCTGAAAGCTAGTGTGCGTCCAATTAAACCTGTTGGACTATAACCCGATGTTTTCTCTTTTTTTAACCTAGTCAGCCATGGTTGCTTCATCCTCCCCTGTACCATTCTTCTTTTTTCGCGGGAATAATCTCCGTTGTGTCTCCTGAATTACTCCCAGATACTCCTGCCATTCCTGTTCTACTGTTTTTCCTGCTAGACCCCATCAGTCAATTCTACCCAGCTCCTCCCTCATGCCTCTGTAGTTGACTTTATACAGCTGAAATACCATTACCTCTTATTCTATCTTCTCCCTCTCAAATTGCAGAATGAATTCAATCATATTATGATTACTGCTTCCTTCGTGTTCCTTCACTTTAAGTTCTCTTAAATAATCTGCCTCATTGCAGTACACTAAACCCAGTATTGCCTCTTCCTGAGTGGGCTCCACCACAAGCTGCTCCAAAAGCCCTATCGAAGATACTCCACAAATTCTTTTTCTTGTGAACCACTACCAACCTGATTTTCCCAGTTCCCCCATATATTGAAATCTCCCATGACTACTGTACTTTGCCTTTTCTATGCATCTTTCCTATCTCCTGGTATATATTGTGCCGCAGCTCCTGACTACTTTTTGGAATCCTGAACATAACGCCATCTATGTTTCTTTAATCAACCTTTCGGGATACTCAATTCGACCCACACTGATTTTGCACCATCTGACCCTACTTTGTGTCATTCAGTCAGAACGTTATACAGTCAGAGAGATGTACAGCATGGAAACAGATCCTTCTGTCCTACTCGTCCTTGCCGATCAGATTACCCAGCCTAATCTAGTTCCATTTGCCAGCAATTGGCCTATAACCGTCGTACCCCTCCTATTTACATGCCCATCCAGATGCCTTTTAAATATTGGAATGGGACTAGTGTCCATTACTTCCTCCCACAGTTGTTTCCATACACACACCACACTGTGCATGAAAAAACTTGCTCTTTTGGTCCCTTTTAAATCTTTCCCTTCTCAACCTAGACCCATGCCGTCCAGTTCTTCCCCCTCCCCACCCAGGGAACATACTTTGTCTATTTATCCCATGCATGCCCCTTGTGATTTTCTAAACCGCTATAAGGTCACTTCTCAGCCTCTGACATTCCAGGGCAAACAGCCCCAGCCTATTCAACTTTTCCATGTACCTCAAATAGTCGAATCCTTGTGAATCTTTTCTGATTGCTTTCAAGTTTCACAACATTCTTCCAATAGTAAGGAGACCAGGATTCTTACGATTGATTTATTTTTATTTTTACTTCTCCCACCAACCTATCTTTTCGATAGGATGCATATCCTTGAATATTGTCAATCGTGATCCCCTTTCAGCACGTCTCTACCAATTTCAATCTGCGCTACAAGCTCATTTACTTCATTTCTTATACGGCGTGCATTCAGATATAACACTCTCAGTCCTGTATTAACCGTGCCTCCTCTCAATTTCATTTGTCTGTCCAGTGTGCTTGAAGTTTAATTGTTTACATTTCCAATACACTCTGTCCTATCTGTGCCTGGGCTGGAGACTCTCCTGCATTCTGCACTCTTACCACCTCTTTGAATTCGAGTTTTCTAATTTCCCCATAACTGAAACTCCACCCAAACCTAAAAATTTGTTGGAAGATCGGACCGCAGCCCTAGTTATGTGATTTGTTAGTACTCTGGTCCCAGAATTGTTCAGATGAAGGCCATACCATCAGAACAGGTCCTTTCTTCCCCAGGAATACAATATGCTTATGCAACAGAAAATACAGGAACAAAATGACTTGTTGTGCATTCCAAAATATGGAAAGTACAAACAGATAAGATTGTTAAAATACACTCATGAGCTTGAGCTGTATAAATTGAAATGTGAATTACAAACCATTGAAGTGCTGCGCAAACGTTATCAATCATTATTTGGCCGACAGCTGAGATGTTGATTTCCCCTTTGTCAATGTTCCCCTTCACTGAGATTCTCTGGTCCAGTCCGACACACAGTTTTTCAGGGCTTATCAGTTCCTGCTGCTGTTTGCCCAATCTATTGAAGTTAATCCACCTTCTCCCTGGAACCAATCAATTTGTCTATTAGATTCCGTTTAACTGTCAGCAACCTATCTCTGTGATGTTATTGGAGATAAATGATCTGGGAAGATAGCCAATATCAGCACAGTGCTCACAGGGTATGGCACCAGACAAAGGCCTTCAGTCCAGCGTAATATCGAAATAAAATTTTCATCTTCTGTCTATTTTCCTCATGGTGCCTCCTGATCTATCCAGCTTCACTCTCTTCTAACACCCGTTTCTCCCACTCAGTCAGTCGCTCCACTTTCTATCCACTCTGCTGATCTCCATTCACATTCCTTCTTTCTGTTTCATTCTCTCTCTCTCTCTCTCTCTCGCTCTCTCTCTGTGTATTTCCAATGATTCTCTCTGCTTTCGGATAGTGCAGTTGGAGAGCTTGTGGATGCAGGATGGGCTAAATAGTCTCCGTCTGTGCCATATAAAATCTGAAGGTCTCTGACCCACAATAAAGACTTTCAGTTCCTGGAGAAACAAGCTGGTCCTGCGAAGGACACAGTACACAATCATCCATTATCTCTTCCTGTTTTCTGTCATGGAGTGTCCTATAAATATCTGTTCAAACAAAATAGACTGACATTCGAGCAGTTGGGAGGACATTCACCAGACGATAGCGAAATTAGGATTTAATAAACAGTTCCACCATGCAAAATGTGGATTTGCCTGATAGCAGCTCCTCCCAATTAACAGCCCCTCGCTTCCGCCTGATGCGGATTTGCCTTCCACCAATTTATTGACGACCTCAAGGTCCTGTCTTATTTTATGATCGTAGCTCTCTCAAACCTGAGGGCATTGTGATCACTGTTTCCAAAATGATTTTCTAGTGAATGGTCAGTCAACTGGACAGACGAGGTCCAGTATGGCCCCTCCTGTAGTTGGACAAGCCCCATACCGCTGCAAATAATTTTCTTGGATGCACTTAAGAAATTCTACCCCGTCTAAGCCTCTTGATCTAAGGGACTCCCAGTCAATATTGAGGATGTTAAAGTCACTCACGTTGGCAACTCTGTTTTTAATACACGTTTCCATAATCGGCCGACATATTTGTTCCTCAATCTCTCGGTAGCTGTTGTAGGGACTACAGTACAATCCTAATACATGCATCCATCATATCTTGAGCTCGCTTCATGTTGCCTCAGTAGATGAGTCCTCCAATACGTCCTAAGTACAGATGTAACAACCTCCCTGATTAGTAATGCAACTCCTCCGCCTCTTTTAGCTTCCCCTCTACCTAATCTAAAACAACAAAACCCTGGAAAGTTGAGCAGCCAGTCCTGTCTCTTTCTCAACCAAGTCCCTATAATGTTTGCAGCATGGCAGGGTCTTTACCCAGCATCCCCAGCGGGTGAGAAAGTGCCCAGTGTCGTTGTGTGCACAGACCTGCAAAGGGAGTATCCAGTGCCAGGCAATGGGGTGTGGGGAGCCCCAGGGGTGGCAAAGGAAAGGCTGCATGCAGTAACGATCGACGAGGGACTGAAAGAGATGGAATGAGAATCCAGGGACACTGCACTCAGACAGATGACCGGACAAGATTCCTAAACACCCAGGGGAAACCGCGAACCACGGCTGCTTTTACAAAAAAACTGTCACATTTACAGCATTTCTCCATCAAATAAAAGAAAAATTACGGTAGATTGTAAAAATCCGAAACAAATACAGAGACATACTGTGGAGAGAGAAAAGAGTTTATGCTCCCAGTGCAGACACGGGAAGAATGTACCAATTCCACACAGACAGTTGCCAGAGATTGGAATTGAACACGAATCCCGATCACTGTGAGGCAGCATTGCTGTTTCACTGAGCTGTTCAATTATGTATAATTGCGGGTAGTCTAGTTAGAGGCATAGATAATATTCTCTGTTGTGGTTCTGTTCGCCGAGCTGGGAATTTGTGTTGCAGCCGTTTCGTCCCCTGTCTAGGTGACATCCTCAGTGCTTGGGAGCCGCTTGTGAAGCGCTTCTGTGATCTTTCCTCCGGCATTGATAGTGGTTTGAATCTGCTGCTTCTGGTTGTCAGTTCCTGCTGTCCGCTGCAATGGCCGGTATATTGGATCCAGGTCGATGTGCTTATTGCCTGGATTGAGAGTCCTGAAGGTTGTGCTCCTACCTGGTGCATCGGTTTGGTATATGTCATCTGGGGTGCAGAAGAACTTGGAGTGGTAGGGGAATGAGTTAGGGGCCAGGATTCATGTAGGTACCAATGGCTGGACAAGCAAATGACAATGAGAAGAGGGACGGTAAATACAGAACTGAACTGTTATATCGGAATGCAATGACGAAATAATGCAAATAAGCGTGTGACCCATACACAAATTAGCATGTAAGACGTGGTGGACATCACAGTGACATCACTGCAAGAGGATCAGGAGTGGGAGCTGAATATTGAAGGGTATTTATCCTGTCGAAAGGATAGGCATATGGGCAGATAGACAGATTTGTCTCATTCGTAAGAAATGGAACTGAATCAATTAGAAGAAATGAAGTAATCTCAGATGGTGTAGAATCTGTGTCGGTAGAACTGGCAAATCAAAAAGCTGAAAAAATGCTGTTGCAGTTCTGTACAGGCCGCCAAACAGTAGTCAGGAGCTGGGGTGTACGATACACAGGAGATAGAAAGATCTGTAAAAAAGGCAACGTTACAGTGATCATGTGGGGTTTCATTATGCAGATGAACTGGGAATTCAGTTTGATAATGGTTTGCAGGAAAAGGAATTTGTGGAATGCCTATGATATGGCTTTTTGTAGCAGCTTGAGCAGGCAGATGAGATGAGGGGAGCTTTGGATGAAGGAAATCATAGGAGGCAGTGATCATAATATGATTGAACTTACTCTGCAATTTCAGATGGAGAAGTTAGAATCAGAGGTAATGGTATTACAGGTGAATAAAGGCAATTACAGAGGCATGAGAGAGGAGCTGGGTAGAATTAACTGGGATACAGGCCCAGAAGGAAAGACCGTGGACAAATAATGACAGGAGATTTTTGGAGTAATTCGGGATGCACCAGAGATTTATTCTGAGGAAAAAGAGGCATGATAGAGGGAGGATGAGGCAACCATAGCTGACTAGGGAAATCAGTGACAGCATAGAAGCAAATGAGAACGCATATAATGTGGCAAGTGGCTGTGGGAAACCAGAGAATTGGGAAGTTTGCAAAGACAAAACGGAGAGCAAACAGTATAAAATAAGGAGAGAGATTATTAAATATGGGGGTAAGCTAGCCACTAACATAAACGAAGTCTGTAAGAGCTTCTTTCAATATATAAAGTACAAAAGAGAGGCAAAAGTAAACATTGGACTGCTGGAAAATAATACTGGAGAGGTAGTAGTGGTGAACAAGAATAGGCCAAGGAACTGAAAAATTTGGTCACGGTGGAAGATACGAGTAATACTTTAACATTCTAGATAGTGAGGGGCCAGAGCTCAGTATGCTGGCCACCACCATGGAGAGCGTGCTAGAAAAAACTGAATGACCAGCAGGTGGTTAATTATCCTGGGCCGGATGGACTACATCCCAGAGATATAAGGAAGATAGCTGAAGAAGGTGTGGGGGGATAGTGGTGATCTTTCAGGAATCACTAGAGTAAGGAACGATCCCAGAGCACTGGACACCCACTAACATGACACCCCATTGTAACAAGGGAGTGAGGAAAAAGACAAAAAATATCCACAATTAATGGCGTAACTTCAGTCGTGGGTATTATCCCGGAATCCATTGTGAAGGATGAGATTTCTGAATACTTGGAAGTGTTTGGTAAAATAGGGCAAAATCACTTCATCAAGGGAAGGTCATGCGTGACAAATCTGTTGGAATTATTTTAAGAGGAAATGAGCAGGCTTGACCAAGCACAGCCACTGGATGTTATGCACCTGGATTTGAAGGAGGCCTTTGACAAGGTGTCACATAGGAGATGACTGGATATGATAAGGGCCGGTGGTGTTAGAGGTAAGGTAGCGGCATGAATGTCAGTTTGCCTGTCTGGCAGAAAGCAGACAGCGGGGATAAAATAGTCCTTCTCAGGATGGCAGTCGGTGACAAGTGGTGTTCTACAAGACTCATGTTGGAATCGTAACTTTTTACTTGTTACGTTAATAATCTAGATGATAGAACTGAGTGTACTCTGGCTAAGTTTGCAGACGATACATAGATAGGTAGATGGACTGGTTGTATTGAGGAGGTGGAGATGCTGAAGAAGGAGATTGGCAGATGCATTCCAACGTTGAAAAGTGAGTGGTCATGCACTTTGGCATGAAGAATAGAGGCATGGTCTATTTTTTAAATGAGGAGAAAGTTCAGAAATCTGAAGTGCAAAGGGAATTGAGAGTTCTAGTGCAGGGTTCTCTCAAGGTAAGCTTGCAGGTTGAGGCAGTCGTCAGGACGGCAATTGCATTTATTATTGATGGCATTTATTACGAGAGGAATTGAATATAAAACAGGTTGTATAAGTATCTGGTCAGACCGCATTTGGAGTATTGTGAGAATTTTTGAGTCCCATATTTCAGGAAGGATGTTGTGGCCCTGGAGCATGTGCAGAATATTTTCACGAGAATGGTCATAGGAATGAAAAGGTTATCGTATGAGGAATAGACAATAGGCAATAGGTGCAGGGGTAGGCCATTCAGCCCTTCGAGCCTGCACCGCCATTCAATATGATCATGGCTGATCATTCCTAATCAGTATCCTCTTCCTGCCTTATCTCCATAACCCTTGATTCCACTATCTTTGAGAGCTCTATCCAACTCTTTCTTAAATGAATCCAGAGACTGGGTCTCCACTGCCCTCTGGGGCAGAGCATTCCACACAGCCACCACTCTCTGGGTGAAGAAGTTTCTCCTCATCTCTGTCCTAAATGGTCTACCCCGTATTTTTAAGTTGGGTCCTCTGGTTCGGCACTCACCCATCAGCGGAAGCATGTTTCCTGCTGCCAGAGTGTCCAATCCTTTCATAATCTTATATGTCTCAATCGGATCCCCTCACAGTCTCCTAAACTCAAGGGTATACTACAAGCCCAATCGCTTCAGTCTTTCAGTGTCAGGTAATCCCGCCATTCCAGAATTGACCTCGTGAACCTACGCTGCACTCCCTCAAGAGCCAAAATGTCTTTCCTCAAATTTGGAGACCGGAACTGCACACAGTACTCCAGGTGTGGTCTCACCAGGGCCCTGTACAGCGGCAGAAGCACCTCTTTGCTTCTATACTCAATTCCTCTTGTTATGAAGGCCAGTATGCTATTAGCCTTCTTCACTACCTGCTGTACCTGCATGCTTGCCTTCATTGACTGGTGTACAAGAACACCCAGATCTCTCTGTACTGCCCCTTTACCTAACTTGATTCCATTGAGGTAGTAATTTGCCTTCCTGTTCTTGCAACCAAAGTGGATAACCATACATTTATCAACATTAAACTGCATCTGCCATGCATTTGCCTACTCACCCACCTTGTCCAGGTCACCCTGTAATCTCCTAACATCCTCATCACATTTCACCCTGCCACCCAGCTTTGTATCATCAGCAAATTTGCTAATGTTATTGCTGATACCATCTTCTATATCATTAACATATATTGTAAAAAGCTGCGGTCCCAGCACGGATCCCTGCTGTACCCCACTGGTCACTGTCTGCCATTCCGAAATGGAGCCGTTTATCACTACCCTTTGTTTCCTATCTGCCAACCAATTTTCAATCCAATCTAGTACTTTGCCCCCAATACCATGCGCCCTAATTTTACTCACTAACCTCCTGTGTGGGACTTTATCAAAAGCTTTCTGAAATTCCAGGTATACTACATCTACTGGATCTCCCTCGTCCATCTTCAGTGTTACATCCTCAAAAAATTCAAGAAGATTAGTCAGGCATGATTTTCCCATTCATAAATCCATGCTGACTCTGTCCTATCCTGTTACTACTATTCAGATGTGCCGTAATTTCATCCTTTATAATAGACTCCAGCATCTTTCCCACCACTGAGTCAGACTAACTGGTCTATAATTTCCTGGGCCCACAATGTTTGTGGGCTCTGGGTCTATCCTCGGTAAAGTTTAGAAGGATGAGACGAAATGTAATGGAAGCACAGAGTACTGAATTACCTAGACAGAGTTGATGTTGGTAAGATGTTTCCATTGAACGAGAGCTCGAGGGCAGAGACTTAGATGAAAGGGAACACCTTTTAGAAAAGTGATAAGGAGAAATGTATTTAACCAGAGAATGTCGAATCTTTAAAATTTATTGCCACAGAAGGCAATGGGGGCCAGGTCATTAAGTCTATTTGAGATGGCTTTAGATAGGTTCTTGATTATCCAGGGGATGAAAAATTACGAGGAGAAGGCTGGAGAATCGATTTGAGAAACCTATCAGCGATGATTGAATAATGGGCAGACTCAGCAGGCTAACTGGCCTAATTTCTGCTCCTGTGTTTTATAGACGTCTCTGAGTAGATGGATTCATGTACTTCATGAATGTCAGAAGCTGGTGGGAGTAGTTAACTGTTTTAGAATGAAGATATTGTGGCTGCTGTCAGTGTGGTGGATAATATGACATTCAGTGCAGGATCACACAACAACTGCACTATATTAATGTGGTGATAGTTTATTCAATACCTGGACCTCTCTGTCTCTCTCAGTCACCTTTGGGAGTGGAGGTTGGGGTGGTGGGCGTAACGTCCTCAGAGGCACTAAAATTATCCAGAATCATGCATCCTGAGTGAAACAGCAGACATGGAGTTTATCACCCTCTCATTATATGTTTAGAAAATAAGGAGTGATTGTCCTCCCCCCTCAGTGTTCAATGCAATCACCTCTTATTCTCTGAAAGCACCCCAGATCAAACTTTACCCATTCCTTATCCCAGAAATCAATCTGGTGGAACTCCTTTTCACACTTGCTGTGGTAAGGAGATCACTTCTGATAAAGGAGAGAAAATCTGTCCATAATGCCCCAAATACTGCCTCAACTACACTCTCAGGTTTGATCGCAATAAATCCTTTCCCTCACTTCGTTGGCTCCATTTCCTTCATGCGACAAAGGAAACCATTCATTTACAATCCTTTGCCACTGATGTGGAATGTAAAACACCCTTACATCTGTCGGTCAGCATCAATAAAGCCAGCACTCGAGGTGCCTATCGAGATGGATATCACTCTCGGGGAGAGACTCAATGACAAAGAATGCACCGAAAACAGTGAATGGTCACCTACATGAATGGAAATCAGCTGTTGGATTATGGGAAATAGGCAAAGGAAGGGATTTGCCTTCACTTTTGTTCTTCCCTCACGGGATGTGTGCAGCCCTGGTCAGGCCAGCATGTTATAGTGAACTTGAACTGAGTGGCTCGTTCAGCTGTTCCACAGGACAGTAAATAGTAAAACAAACTGCTGTGAATTTGCAGTTAAACACAGACCTGACCAAGGAAGTATGAAATCACTGACTTCTTAAATGTGCCTCAGGGAAGCCGATATCAACAGATTATTATTCTTTGCATCTAGATTATGAGCCAATCACGTGACCACCATACACTATTTTCCCATCTTTCATATTATGTATAGAGAACAAGTTAAACATCTCAAGTTAAATTACTTTGCAATGGACACGTGGTAAGAAGGGACTTGAAACATGTATCCAGAATTAACAAAGGCGCAAACAATGGTTTATTCAGGAGTTGCACTGCGGCTGACGAGAAGACTGGGACGTCTTAATGTTTGTTCTGGACAGGATTGGCATGTGGGGAGGATGTGGAGATGTAAAACTTTGCAGGAGAAAATGAATCAAGAAGGTTGAGAACAGTGTGTTCCATCTCCGCAAATTGGGGAGGTATTTGTCAATAATAAATTACTAGTTATTATTTCTAATGAATGAAATCTTTGATTGGAACTGAAAAAATTGACTTGCACCTTTCCAAAATTTACATATCATCAGTATCAATGCAGTTCAATCGACAGACTGAGTGACTTACCAGGAACACCAACTATAGCAAGAATAGGATAGTAACCAGCTTGAATAACCAGCACTACATCTTCAATCCGATATGCTAATGATATCCAAGGTTGGGAAAGCCAGTAAAGACCATAGAATAAACTCCTGCCCATTGTTGGAACATTGCAGTCTAATGTTCTCACAGACTGATCTCTCCTCCACCTCTCTCTGGCGCTGCTGATCCCTGTTACTGGTGTGGGTGATGCTCCCACTCATACTATGGGATAAAAACCTGAAAGCATTCCCTTATTGATAGAAGAGAGAAACTCTCTCGGGACGCTTAGGATCCATGGAGACTGACATAATCACAATCGCTGAACAAATTGCTCCAGTTAACCGATTTGAATCTGTTAACTGTTGAATCAATACTGTTTTATTAAAGTTCAAAATAACTTTGAACATTTGTGCATTCTGGATGTGATATGTGAGTGCGACTGAAGGAAGAAATGTTGAAGATGGCGATTGATTGTGTGTAATCATTCAGTCTGCCTTGGATATGGAAGTAATGGAAGAAATAGTGTTTAACGGAGCATTAACATGCTTCTCTGTCCATAAATAGAGAAATAAATCCTGTAACTACAGATCAGTCATTGCAATATCTGTAAAACATTGACAGAATATCCATGACCCGATGACAAAATGTGCCTAAGAAAACGTAGGTTATAACAAACAAATGGCAAGGATACGTTAACAGAGAATTGTATGTGACAAACATAATTCAGATTGTTATTCCAGAATGAGACAGGGCAGGTGTGGGTCATGTAGTTGATGGTATCCATGTTAACGAACTGTGATGAAGTGTCATTTAATGGACTTCAATTACATTGTGATTATGACATTGGGGAAAGACAGAAGACGGAGAGGACTGGGTGACATGGTTGTTTCGAGTTGGTGGTGGAACAGTGATGTTCTCCAGTCACCAGTATTGGAACGTTACTCTTGATAACTCATATGAAGAACAGATTCCAGGATACATTTACAATGAGGAACTGGCAGAGACAATATTAATAAAATGCATTCGTGCAATATAAAATCCAGAAACAAAATGATTTTCTGCACATAGCAATATATGCAAATTACAAAGAGATAAGGTTGTTAAAATTCACTCCTGATACTTTGCTTTTAATGCAATATAAAATCCAGAAACAAAATGATTTTCTGCACATAGCAATATATGCAAAGTACAAAGAGATAAGGTTGTTAAAATTCACTCCTGATACTTTGCTTTTAATGCAATATAAAATCCTGAAACAAAATGATTTTCTGCACATACCAATATAGGCAAAGTACAAAGAGATAAGGTTGTTAAAATGCACTCCTGATAATGTGCTTTTCATGCAATATAAAATCCAGAAACAAAATGATTTTCTGCACATAGCAATATATGCAAAGTACAAAGAGATAAGGCTGTTAAAATTCACTCCTGATACTTTGCTTTTAATGCAATATAAAATCCAGAAACAAAATGATTTTCTGCACATACCAATATAGGCAAAGTACAAAGAGATAAGGTTGTTAAAATGCACTCCTGATAATGTGCTTTTCATGCAATATAAAATCCAGAAACAAAATGATTTTCTGCACATACCAATAAATGCAAAGTATAAAGAGATAAGGTTGTTAAAATGCACTTCTGTTACTGTGCTTTTCATGCAATATAAAACTCAGAAACAAAATGATTTTCTGCTCATACCAATAAATGCAAAGTACAAAGAGATAAGGTTCTTAAAATGCATTACCTGATACTGTGCTTTTCATGCAATATAAAATCCAGAAAAAAAAATGATTTTCTGCTCATACCAATATATGCAAAGTACAAAGAGATAAGGTTGTTAAAATGCACTCCTGATACTGTGCTTTTCATGCAATATAAAACCCAGAAACAAAATGATATTCTGCACATACCAATATATGCAAAGTACAAAGAGATAAGGTTGTTAAAATGCACTCCTGATAATGTGCTTTTCATGCAATATAAAATCCAGAAAAAAAATGATTTTCTGCTCATACCAATATATGCAAAGTACAAAGAGATAAGGTTGTTAAAATGCACTCCTGATACTGTGCTTTTCATGCAATATAAAACCCAGAAACAAAATGATATTCTGCACATACCAATATATGCAAAGTACAAAGAGATAAGGTTGTTAAAATGCACTCCTGATACTGTGCTATATAAATTAAAATGTGGATTACAAAACTAGGTAAGTGTGTTCAAATTTTATCAACATTTGCTGTTAGCTGAGCTGGAACATTTTGTTGCAAACGTTTCGTCCCCTGTCTAGGTGACATCCTCAGTGATTGAGAGCCTCCTGTGAAGTGCTTCTGTGGTGTTTCCTCCGGCATTTATAGTGGCCTGTCCCTGCCGCTTCCGGTTGTCAGTTTCAGCTGTCCGCTGTAGTGGCCCGTATATTGGGTCCAGGTCTAAGTGTTTGTTGATGGAGTCTGTGGATGAGTGCCATGCTTCTAGGAACTCCCTGGCTGTTCTTTGTTTGGCTTGCCCTATAATGGTAGTGTTGTCCCAGTCAAATTCATGTTGCTTGTCGTCTGCGTGTGTGGCTACTAAGGATATCTGGTCGTGTCGTTTCGGGGCTGGTTGATGTTCGTGGATACGGATCGTTAGCTGTCTTCCTGTTTGTCCTATATAGTGTTTTGTGCAGTCCTTGCATGGGATTTTGTACACTACATTAGTTTTGCTCATGCTGGGTATCGGGTCCTTCGTTTTGGTGAGTTGTTGCCTGAGAGTGGCTGTTGGTTTGTGTGCTGTTATAAGTCCTAGTGGTCGCAGTACTCTGGCTGTCAGTTCTGCAATGCTCCAGATGTATGGTAGTGTGGCTAGACCTTTGGATGCGGCATGTCCTCGTTCTGTTGTCTTTCCCTTAGGCATCTGTTGATGAAATTGCGCGGATATCCGTTTTTTGCGAATACCTTGTATAGGTGTTGCTCTTCCTCTTTTTGCAGTTCTGGTGTGCTGCAGTGTGTTGTGGCCCTTTTGAATAGTGTCTTGATGCAACTTCGTTTGTGTGTATTGGGGTGGTTGCTTTCATAGTTCAGGACTTGGTCTGTGTGTGTGGCTTTCCTGTGTACCTTAGTGGTGAATTCTCCGTTTGGTGTTCTCTGTAACCTCACGTCGAGGAAAGGGAGTTGGTTGGCCTTTTCCCCCTCTCTCGTGAATCGGATTCCTGTGAGTGTGGAGTTGATGATCCGGTGTGTATTCTCTATTTCCGTGTTTTTAATGATTACAAAGGTGTCTTCCACGTGTCTGACCCAGAGCTTGGGTTGAATTTGTGGTAAGACTGTTTGTTCTAACCTTTGCATTACTGCTTCTGCTATGAGTCCCGAGATCGGTGAGCCCATGGGTGTTCCGTTGATTTGTCCGTATATCTGGTTGTTGAACGTGAAGTATGTTGTGAGGCACAAGTCCAGTAGTTTAAGTATGCCGTCTTTGTTGATGGGTTCAACGTCCTGTTGTCTGTTATGTCTGTTCAGCAGGTTGGCTATTGTTTCTCTGGCTAGGGCTTTGTCAATAGACGTGAACAGTGCCGTTACGTTGAATGAGACCATGGTTTCTTCCTTGTCTATGTGTATATTTCTGATGATGTCCAAGAATTCCTGTGTTGATTGTATAGAGTGTCTGGATCCGCTGATCAAGTGTTTCAGTTTCTGCTGCAGTTCTTTTGCCAGTTTGTGTGATGGTGTCCCTGGTAGTGCTACTATGGGTCTGAGTGGGATGTCTGGTTTGTGCACTTTAGGTAGTCCATAGAATCTGGGGGTGTTGTTGCTTTCAGGTTTCATTCTTTGAAGGTCCGACCTGGTTATCTGTCCGTTTTTTGTAGGTTCCTCAGTGTGTTGTTTATCCTATTGGTGAGCTGTGGGGTGCGGTCAAACTCCCTCTTTTGGTAGGTGTTGGTATCTGCAAGTAGTTGTTGTGCTTTTTGGATGTAGTCTGCTTTGTCCAGGATGACCGTCATTCTGCCTTTGTCTGCTGGTTGTATGATTATGTTCTTATCGTTTCTTAGTGATTTTAGTGCTTCCCTCTCCTTGGTGTTGAGGTTATGTGTTTCTCTTTTCCTTGTTATCAGGGGTACGATACTTTGTCTCACTGTTTGTTGTGTCTCTTCTGTCAGTCCATTGTTCCTGAGTGTGCATCCTAGTGCTGCTAGGAAGTCTGCTGTCTTGGTGTCCCTGTGTTTGTAGTTGAGTCTCTTGGCCAGTGTTTTTCTTTCCGTGTCTGTGAGCTGTCTGTGGGAAAGGTTTTTAACTCAGGTGTGTGTTGTGGTGTCCTCTTTGTTGTGTATTAGTTTGGCCATTTTTTCTTTTAGTGCCGTTTTTTGCGGTGTGTAGTCCTGTTCTGTCCTATGGTGACAGCCTGTTCTATGGTCCGGGTCCATTCCTGATTCGTGGTTTTTGAAATTAACGACTTTTGGCGCGCAATTTCTTGTCTGTATCCTTGAAGTCTGTTGTGAGCGTCTGTAATCATTACCTGGATCATCCTGAGTCCGTTCTGTCTGGATGTGTATCTGGTTTGTGGATTGTTGACTGGTGGTCTGTATCTGACACTTGGTGGAAGGATTCGATTCCTTCGGCATTCATGCAGGAACCGTAGTTGTTCGTATGTGGCGCTGAGGCGGTTAGCGGAGGATTCCCATTTCCTGGCTTGTCTTAGCGTCTCTCGCCCGTAGGTATTCAAAGTTTGTGAGAAGATTTGAAGCTCGGGTGCTCGTTGCTGTGATTCTGTTCGCCGAGCTGGACGTTTTTGTTGCAAACGTTTAGTCCCCTGTCCATGTGACATCCTCAGTGCTTGGGCGCCTCATGTGAAGACACTCTATACAATCAACACAGGAATTCTTGGACATCATTAGAAATATACACATAGACAAGGAAGAAACCATGGTCTCATTCAACGTAACGGCACTGTTCACGTCTATTGACAAAGCCCTAGCCAGAGAAACAATAGCCAACCTGCTGAACAGACATAACAGACAACAGGACGTTGAACCCATCAACAAAGACGGCATACTTAAACTACTGGTCTTGTGCCTCACCACACACTTCACATTCAACAACCAGATATACGAACAGATCAACGGAATACCCATGGGCTCACCGATCTCGGGACTCATAGCAGAAGCAGTAATGGAAAGGTTAGAACAAACAGTCTTACCACAAATTCAACCCAAGCTCTGGGTCAGATACGTTGATGACGCCTTTGTAATCATTAAAAAAACGGAAATAGAGAATACACACCGGATCATCAACTCCACACTCACAGGAATCCGATTCACGAGAGAGGAAGAAAAGGACAACTAACCCTCATTCCTAGACGTGAGGTTACAGAGAACACCAAACGGAGAATTCACCACGAAGGTACACAGGAAAGCCACACACACAGACCAAGTCCTGAACTATGAAAGCAACCACCCCAATACACACAAACGAAGTTGCATCAAGACACTATTCAAAAGGGCCACAACACACTGCAGCACACCAGAACTGCAAAAAGAGGAAGAGCAACACCTATACAAGGTATTCACAAAAAACGGATATCCGCGCAATTTCATCAACAGATGCCTAAGGAAAAGACAACGGAACGAGGACATGCCGCAACCCAAAGGACTAGCCACACTACCATACATCTGGAGCATTTCAGAACTGACAGCCAGACTACTGCGACCACTAGGACTTATAACAGCACACAAACCAACAGCCACTCTCAGACAACAACTCACCAAAACGAAGGACCCGATACCCAGCATGAGCAAAACTAATGTAGTGTACAAAATCCCATGCAAGGACTGCACAAAACACTATATAGGACAAACAGGAAGACAGCTAACGATCCGTATCCACGAACATCAACCAGCCCCGAAACGACACGACCAGATATCCTTAGTAGCCACACACGCAGACGACAAGCAACATGAATTTGACTGGGACAACACTACCATTATAGGGCAAGCCAAACAAAGAACAGCCAGGGAGTTCCTAGAAGCATGGCACTCATCCACAAACTCCATCAACAAACACATAGACCTGGACCAAATATACCGGCCACTACAGCGGACAGCTGAAACTGACAACCGGAAGCGGCAGGGACAGGCCACTATAAATGCCGGAGGAAACACCACAGAAGTGCTGCACAGGAGGCTCCCAAGCACTGAGGATGTCACCTAGACAGGGGACGAAACGTTTGCATCAAAAACTTTCAGCTCGGCGAACAGAACCACAGCATCAAGCACCCGAGCTATAAATCTTCTCACAAACTTTATCAATAGTTATTTCACCCACAGCTGTGGTGCTGATTTCCCCTCTGTCAGTGATCCTCCTCACTGTGATTCTCCGGCCTCTCAAACTGTGTAGTGTCTCACACAGTTTGGCGGGGGGTGGGGGTCATCATTTCCTGCTGCTCTTGGCACAGTCTATTTAAAAACTCTGCTTTCTGCATGGAACCAATCTATTGACCTAATGGGTTCTGTTTATCTGTCAGTAAATTCTGTGATATTATTGGAAATAAATACTCTGGGATGGCAGCCAGTATCAGCACAGTGCTCACATCATATGGTGTCCAGAGGAATTTCTAAATAAAACTTCTAATTACTGTCTGTGCATATTTATATACTCTAATGCGGTCTCCTGATCTATCTAACTTCACCATCATCTAACACCTTTTCCACTCTGCCAGTCACTCCTCTTTCTATCCTCTCTCAGTTTATCTCCTTTCACTTTCTTTCTCTCTGTTTATTTCTCTCACACATCATCTATCTCCACACAATCTCTCTATCTCAATTTGTTCAGTTGGAGTGCTTATGACTCCTCGATGAGCTGAATGGCCTCCATCTGTGCTCTAATAATTCGGAGGTTCTCTGAACCACGACAAATACTTTACGTGCCTGGACAGACACGCTGGTCTGGTGACACGTACAGTGCACAGTCAGCCATTCTTACTTCCTGGTATTTTCCGATGGGCATCTGCCTTGAAATGTCTGTTCAAACGAAACGGATTAAATGAAATTCAAGCAGTCGAGAGGACATTCATGACTGTGTATTTCAATCAGGATTTAATGAAGGATGAGATTACAGAATAACATAAGCAATTAATGAAAAACAGGGCAACACAAGAAATGGCAGTTGAGAACATCATGTGCTTCCAAGTAGGCTTGATGGTCTTACCGATAGATTATCAATCCAGACAATTAGCTCCTGTTCTTTGGACCCAAGTTCGAATCCCGCCACTGCAGATGGTGGAAATTCAGTTCAATATCCCTGGAATTATGAATCTACCTATGAGAATGAAATCATTGCCGATTTTCAGAAAAATCCTTCTGGATCACTAATATCCTTCAATGAAGGAATCTTCTATCCTCACCTGGTCTGGCTAACATGCAATTTCAGACCCACGGCAATGTCATTGACTCTCAATCGCCCCCGGAAATGGTCTAGTGAGTCATTCAGTTGTACCAATCGTTATAAAGTTTCAAAGAAATGAAACCGGCTGGACCACCTGGCATTAAACCCTGCACCGGAAAAATCAACAATAGAAACATCACTGTAGAACCTCCAAAGTCTTCCTTGCTATCATCTAATGGGTAGTGCCAAAACTGGAACAACTGCCTTACAGACTATTCAAGCAACAGCCCGACATAGTCATACTCACGGACTCATACCTGACAGAAATAACCCAGACACCACCATCGCCATCCCTGGATATGTCCTCCCCAAAAGGCAGGACTGATCCAGCAGAGGGGGCAGCTCAGTGAGGTACAGTTGATAGGTTGTTGCTCTGGGAGTCCCCAAAATTGACTCCAGAGCCAATGAAGTCCTATTGCTTCTTTTTAAACATGGAGAACGATGTCTCTTGCTGATTACCACGTAACGTAGTTCATCATATGAATCAGTACTCCTCTATGTTAAACAACACTTGGAGAAAGAACTGACTGTGACAAGGGCACAAAATGTATTCTGGCTGGGAGATTTCAAAGTCGACCACCAAGAATGGTTCGGCAGCAGTACTACTGATCAGGCTGGTCGGGTCCAAAAAGGACATAGCTACTAGATTGGGTCTGCAGCAGATGGTGAGGGAAAGAACAAGAGGGGAAAACAAAACATATATGACCTCATCCTTACCAATCTACCAACTGCGGATATATCTGTCCATGACAGTATCGGTAAAAGTCTCACGGTGACATTCAAAATAAACTCTTTTGTGTTATGTGGCACTATCACCATGCTAAATGGTACAGACTTCGAAGAGATCTAGCAACTCAAGACTGAGCGTCCATAAGACGCAGTGGACCACCAATAGAACCAGAACTGTACTCAAGCACTATCTATAATGTCACAGCCCAAAATATCCCCAACTCAACCATTACCATCAAGCCAGAGGATCAACTCTGGTTCAATGGAGAGTGCAGGGGGGCATGCCAGGAGCAGAACCAGGAATATACAAAGATAAAATGCTAATCTGCTGAAGCTTCCAAACAGAAATACTTGCGTGCCAAATAACATAAACAGCAAGGGACAGACAGAACTGAGCTATCCCACAACGAATGCATCAGATTTAAGCTCTGCAGTCTTCCTAATCCGATCGTGGATGGTGTTGGACGATGAAACAACAACTCTGGAGTCTCCACAAATATTCCCATCCTCAATGATGGAAGAGCCGAGCACATCAGTGCAAAAGATAAGGCTGAAGCTTTCGCAGAAATTTTCAGTCAGAAGTTTCGAGTGAATGGTCCATTTCGGCCTTCTCCCGTGGTCCCCATCATTACGGATAGCGGTCTTCAGCAAATCCGATTGACTGATGTCAAGAAACGATTGAAGGCACTGGATACTGCAAAGGTTATAACCCCTGATAACATGCCGGTAATAGTCCTGAAGACTTGTACTCCAGAAATTCCCGCTTCCCAAGGAAAACTGTTCCAGTACAGTTACAAACCGACAATGGGAAGAAAAAAAACTGCTCAAGTATGTTCTGTACATAAAACGCAGGACAAATTCAACCCGGCTCAATACCGCCTCATCAATGTACTCTCCATAATCAGTAAAGTGATGGAATTGTCATCAATCGTGTTATCAAGCAGCACCTGCTCAGCAATAACCTGCTCAGTGACGCCCCTTTTGGGTTTTGCCAGAGACACTCAGGTCCTGACCTAACCATAGCCTTGGTTCAAACATAGAAAAAGGAACTGAATTCCAGCCCTTGACATCAAGGCTGCATTCTGCCAAATGTGGCATCAAGGAACCCCATCAAAAAGAGTATCGCGGGCCAACACTTGTTATTGGAGTCATAACTGACTGATAGGAAAACGGTCATTGTTGTTGGAGGTCAGACATCTCTGTTCCAGAACATCTCTGCATTAGTCCTTCAGGATAATGTGGATGTAGGTTTGCTCCATGAACTGGAATGCTCATTTAAAGACGTTTCATCGCCATACTACGTAAAATCTTCAGTGGTCCTCCGGATGAAACCTAGGTCCAAACATCTTCAGTGGCTTCATCAATGACCTTCTCTCCATCATAAGGTCAGAATGGGGATAGTCGACGATGACTGCATAATGTTCAGCACCATTCGCAAATGCTCAGATACTGAAGCAGTCCATGCCTAAAGGCAACATGATCTGCAATGTCTCCAGACTTGGGCTCACAAGTGGCAAGTATCATACGCATCACACAAATGCCAGACAATGACCATCACCAGTAAGAAACAATGCAAACACTTGGTATTCAGTAGCATATTTGTCACGAAATTCCCTACCAAACCCCCACCTCATCATTACTCTTGGGGTTACCATTGACCAGAAATTCAACTGGACTCGCCACATAAATATAAGAATAGATCAGAGGCTAGGAATACTGCGTGAGTAATTCACCTCCAGACTTCCCAAAGCATGTTCACAATCTACAAGGCACAGTCAGGATTGAGATGGAATACTCCCCAGTTACCTTAATGACTGCAGCCACAACGACACTAAAGAAGGTTGACACCATCCAGGACAAAACAGCCCATTTGATTGGCATCACATCCACAAGCATTCACTCCCTTCACTACCAACGATCAGTAGCAGCAGTGTGTACTATCTAGAAGATGCACTTCAAAAATTCTTCAGAGATCCTCAGACAGTACCTTCCACTACTACGAGCACTTCCATCTAGAATGACAAAGGCAGCAGGCCAACTTCAAACTCCTCTACAAAACCAGCAAACATCCTGAGTTGGAAATATATCACAATTCTTTCACTGTTGCTGGGTCAAAACCCTGTAATTTCCTCCCTCATAGCATTGTGGGTCAATGCACTGCAGGTGGATATGCAGCGGTACAAGAAGGCAGCTCAGCACCACCTTCTCAAGGGGGCAACTAGGGAAGGACAAGAAATGGTGGGCCTATCCAGCGATTCTCATATCCAAAAAAAATTTAACAAGTTCCAGTTGAGCACTTTGATGGGACAGGTTGTCTGATTTGAACATAAACAGGAAAGCAGTGTTTCTGATGATAAACATTTTAGACCTTTCTGTTATTATAAAGGTGTTCAGTGTTCCATGACGTATTGTTGCTGAGCGCTGTGATAAATTGCACCTGTTTTATTAAATTCAACAATATCAGCGTAGCAGGATCGATCCTTCAAAGATACCAGTCTTAAAATGACAATCATCGAAGAGACAATGTACTCCTACCAGGTTAGACTCACAGATAGCAGCTTATATTCAACATATTACTGCGCTACTGGCTGGCAGTGAATTCTCCCACCGTCCATATTGTTGGGGTTACCATTGACCAGAAGGTGAAGTCAAATCAACGTACAGATACAAGGGTTACAAGAGCAGGTCTGAGACTTTCAACTCTGCACTGAATAATAGACTGTATGACCATAAGGGCATGAGATATGGCAATAGATTTAGGCCATTCCGCCTAACTCTTCACTGTGAAACTGTGCCAATTTGTCATAGTCTCAGCTGACTCCCTTTATCAAGGCTGTTTGTCACATTCTCAGGAGTTCCTGATTAAGGGCTCTTGCCCGGAACTTTTACTTTCCTGCTCCTTGGATGCTGCCTGACCTGTTGTGCTTTTCCAGCATGAATCTAATCTTGACATTCTGAGGATCTCCAGAGAAAGAATGTATGATTTTACAGAACAAAAGTAGTTTCCCTTTCACAAAACCATGCCACTCTGGGTTTAGCTTTTCTAACTGCCCTGCAATTCCTTCCTTACCAACAGGCTCTCGAAGTTTCCCAGCAATAATGGTTAGGCAAAATGGTTCCTGCTTTCTGTCTCATTCGTTTCTTGAAGACAGGCGCCACATTGGAGGGTCTCCAGTTTCGCTGGAACACTCCTGTAATCCAGAGTGTTATGGAATATTTCACACAGTGCCGCTAGTCACTCTGTGACCACTTATTTTAAAATTAACTATGAATTAGTGCTGACCTGCTATCCTTATTCTTATCTGTTAGTTTAAAACCGTGTTACTTTTGTTGCAGACAGTCAAGAAATTCCCTCCTATTCCCATTTTGTTTATACCATTTAAGTGCTTACAGTGTTTTCCCCATGAGGAATGATTTAAAATACTGGTGTAAGTTATTTGCCTGTTCCCTTTGGCCAGTTCCCTAGTTAGAGCCTCCATATGGCCTCAATATACTTTCCTGACTGTGCTTCTGCCTCAGCTCACAAACACATTTTAAGCTTTTTTTCTCCAGACGGAAAAGCTCGTGATGCTTGCTTTTATATTTCTTGCAAATTTATTACATCATATCTTTTCATACTTCTTCCTCGCTTTCTAGATTCATACGGTCATATTGTGCACATTTGGTCCAATTTGTCCATGCTGGCCAGATTTTCTAAACTAAACTAGTCTCATTTGCTTGCACTTGGCCCATATGCCTCTAAACGTTTCCCATTCATATGTTTGCCAACCGTCTTTGAAATATTGTAGCTGTACTTGCATCTACGACTGTTCCTTCCATACTTACATCACCCTCTGTGGAAGTAAAGTTGCCCCTTTGTCCCTTTCAAGTTTTCCCTCATTTACTTTAAAGCTATGCATCTATGTTTGAACTCCTCGATCCTGCAGAAAATACCTTGGCTATTCACCCGATCCATGCCTCCCATGACATTATAAACTTCGAGCATGTCACCCCTCAACCTCCTACACTCCATCTGATACTAACTTCGAGATAAAACGTTTAACAATAAGCACTTCAAATTTGAAAGAACTATAAAGATGACAGGTAAAGAAAACAGCCCAAACTTCATACTGTCAATTTTGCTCTATGTTACAAAACTAAGGCAGCATGAAACTCTTACGGGTGTCAATAAGAGGTCAAGCACCTGAATTCCTTAGTGTGAAGGAGGTGATGATCTATAGAGTGAAAACCTATCTCTTGATAGATCTATATAATATGGTCAACATTCTCTCTCCTGTTTTCTCTGTGACCTTGTGTGGTTGTGTTTTCTTTACCTTACACTGAGTTGGAGAGAACCCCTTTCCCCCATTCACATCTTAATTGAAACCCATTTTGCATCATCTTCTCGTTCACACCTGCTAATAGCCCGTTTATCTTATGCCATGCCCTCTTTTCCAAGTCATGCATCCCCCAACTCCGGCAAGGGTTTCAAAAGCCCAGTTTCCAACCTTTTTCACTTCTGAACAAGTCAGACGGACTTGTAAGGCTAACCCTGTTTCTCTGTCTCTGCAGATGCTGCCAGACCTGCTGGGTTTCTCCAGAAACGAATAGGCACAGCACAAATTTTCAATTAAGGAAATAGCGAAGGATACTGGAACTAAAAACACAAAAATTGCTGGAGAAACTGAGAGCTTCGTAAAAGGGTCACTGGACCCAGAAGATTAACTCTACATTCACTACAAAAGACGCCCGCAGACCTGCTTTGTTTCTTCAGCAATTCTTGAACAAATTCCAATTTGTGAAAGCTTCTCAAACGCCCTGTCCAACACGGAGCGTTGTACCCTGGGAACTGAACGATAATGCAAAGTGTACACATTCATTGGCTCTGAAACTGCATATGGCTGGCATCACTGACACCACAGAGCTCTTAATCATAGTCAGGGAGAAAACCAAAGAGAAACACATTCAATTCAACTGCAGAATATGACATTAAGATAAAGGAGAAGATTCGGATGAATATGTTAAAGAGTTTGAGTAATGTAACAAATTGGAAGCTTGACACCAAGGAGAGACCCTCAGCAGAATGAGAGTAGGAAAATGGAAATATTACCGCATCAGAAACCAGGTGATGTCACTGAGTTCACGGCTGATGGGTGAATGGGTCTTGATGTGAACTGGGGGGCAGTCAGTAGAATTGAATTGCAGATATTGCAGCTCAAACTGGACTATCACCTGATGCTGTTGACAACAGCAGCAATAGAAGCAGGATTGTATTCAAACATAATCTGGATCATTTTCCCCAGGATATTCCATCAGTCTACAATTACCACCAAGCCGAGTGATGGTTCGGTGATGTGTGGGTGAACATGCCAAGGTCAGGACCATGTGTACCTAAAGCTGAAGACAAACCATTAAAGCTACCGCACTTGCGTGGTTTCATTCCAAACAGCAGAACTAACATCTGATAGCGAGGACGAAATTATCCCAAGACCAACAGATCAGATCTAAGCTCTGCAGTCCTGTCACATCCAGACATAAATGTCAGTGTACTACTAAAAACTTATTGGAGGAAAGGATTCCAGAAATATACCCATTTAAGTAATGGAACAGCCCTGCACATTAATGAAAAAGACAAGTATCTGCACCATCCTCAGCCAGAGGTGTTGAATCGATGATCCACGTCACCCTCGTCATGATGCTACAGAATCACAGATGCCAGTCTTCAACGAATTCGATTCGCTGCACTTGACATGAAGAAACAGTTGGACACGTAGATACGACAAAGGCAATGGGCCCTGACACCATTCCCGCAATGGTACTGAAGACTTGTGCTGCACAACAAGCCGTGTTCCCCAGGGAAGCTTTTCCATTCTAGCTACACCTCTGACAACTCCCTGGCAATGTGGAAAATTACTCACACTATGCCCCGTCCCCTAATAGATTAATAATTACATTCTGACCATTTAACACTCCCTCAGTGTCTTGATAATCACATTGGTGAGAGTTCATTTTGACAGAGCTGTCAAGCAGTACAGAAATAACCCGCTCAGTATGATTTCCAATAGGTTCCTTTGTGGACATGGTGCTGTTGTGGAAATGTCACTGGATTACTAATCCAATACAGGATAATGCTCTGGGCAGCTGGTGGAAGTTAAAACAATTAATAAAATATCATGATCTAGAATCTGGTGATGGCAACTGTGACCTTGCATCCAATGTTGATTGTTAACATCGATCTCCTTCCCCAACGTACTTTCAGGAAGTGAATCTCCCGTGCTTTCCTGGTCTGGCCTAAAAATAACTCCAGACACAGCGCCATGTGATAAAGTCTTCAATGGTCCCTGAAACGGCCAAGCAAGACACTCAATTGTATCACACTGCTCCAAGGTCTTAAAGGATAAAACCAGACAGAATTCCCGGCACCAGCCTCGATATCAGAAAAGGGAACGGGAATCACAGTCCTGTTGACCCTGCAGAGTCCTCCTTCCTAACATTTGAGAGCTTGTGACAATATTTACAGAGCTTTCCCACAGGCTGCACGGAAAAATCGTGAAAGGAGTAGGCCATTCAACACATTGAGCCTTCCCCATTCTAGTTCATGGAGAAAATCACCTCAGTGCAGTTTTCCCAACACAGTGTTCATATCCATTAATGTGTTTAAACATTGTGAAATATAAAATAAGAACTGTTGTAGTCCCTTCAGTCCATCAATCTTGCTCCTCGATTCAATATACAAGCAGTTCTCTGATAACGCGGGTTTATTAAACGTGACTTGACTGCAGTGCGATTCGTGAATTGTGCACCTTATTTCTATAAAGTGAGCTCCCGCTCACTGTGACGCGACTCCTTGCCAGGCACCAGCTGAACAACAAAACCCAGCTTCAGGATCCTCTGTCTGCAAAATGCACCCTCTGAGTGTTCAGCTAAAACAGGAATGCAATCCGCTCTGCAAAGCCTTGAACCTGAGCCTGAAGCAGGGAAGTGTTCTCTCCAATTAGAAGGAACTTTATTTCAAACCAGGTGGAGAATCTTGAGGAGAAAGGGAATTCCATGTTGGCATCACGTGGTCAGTCAGGCCTGCGCGCTTTCTGGTGAAGAGTTTGGTGAAAGGTACAGGGATGTAGCCAGTGACTGCATTGTGGATGTGTTGTATTTACAGCATTATTTCATTACCATATATGATTTAAAGGTTTAATTAGACTGTGCTAGTGTGTGTGTTAGACGAAGTTTAATTTTGGTTTTGTTCTGATATTTTGCGGTTCGCCCATTATTCTCTTTTCCCCATAGACCACATTATTAATATTGCATGATTTTCTGCAACACAGTGATGCACAGGAACACACAGGAACCATGTTATTGGAGAGCAACCTGTAATGATATCGGATCCTCTATCTTCATAACATACCCTGCTCTCTCCCTAGCCCTTTCGTTCCCAGAAATCCATTTTTATATTCAGTGCCTTGGTTTCCACAGTCTGATCTGGGAGATATTTCCCCAGGTTCACCAGTCTCTGAGTGCAGACATTTATTCTCATCTCAATGCAGAGTGGTCTGTCTGTACCTAATACTGTGGCCCCTTGTTCTGATGTCCCAGCCAGGGCAATTGTCACCCCTGCTTCCAATCTGTCTTGTCCTGACAGAGTTTTATATATTTCACTGATATCTCCACTAATTTTCCTAAAGCCCATGGAATTCAGGCCCAGCCGCCCCAGATTCTCCTCCCACAGCAGCGATCAATCTGGTCATCTTCGCTGCTCTCCCTTAATGTCAGGTTTGTCCTTTATTAGGTAAGGAGACCAAAACTGTACATAATACTGCACAGTGTTCGAGATGAGGTCTCACCATTGCCCTGTACAGCTGCAGTAAAACGCCCTTACTCCTGCATTCAAATCCCCCTGAAATGAAGGTGAATACACGATTTATCTGCCTATCTGCATTCTGCTCCTGCAATATTGCTTTCAGTGGCTAGTGTACAGGGAGATTCAGATCATTTTTCAATATTACAGCTCCCCACTTGATGGGTCTGTGTACACTGGTCAGCGTGCCAATGCTATTACCAGTATTGATTTTATGAATCAGATCTCATTGCCCTACACTGACCTTGGAGGGCTGCACAGAAGAAACAAAAATGCAGCTTAAGTTCCTTTATAGATCAACGTTTTTCAACCAATCCCTTTTCAAATTATAGGCTCCAGTTCTGTTTTTCCTATCAAAGGTCACAATATCACATATCCTATGCCTCCCCTCCCCATTGCTCCTCATGTGCCACATATTTGCTCAGACACTCCACTTGTCTCAATCACCTTGGAGCATTTTGACATCCTGCTTACCCACTCACAATCTGATGTTGTTCAGTGCCATCTGCAAACTTGAAAATATTGTATTTGATCAACTCAATCAAATATATGATATGTATTGGGAATAGCTGGGGCCCAAACCCCGATCCTTGCTATATCCTCCAAGTCTTCCATTCAAAAAAATACATTGTTTTATTTCTACTCACTGCTTCCTACCAGCTCTTCCATTCTAAAACCATATTAGTCCCAGTCCTATAGGATTTGAATTTGCACAATAGGCTTTATCAAAAATGTGGCTGGCACGGTGGCACTGTAGTTAGCAGTGCTGCGTCACAGCGCTTGAGACCCGGGTTCAATTCCTGCCTCAGGCGACTGACTGTGTGGAGTTTGCACATTCTCCCCGTGTCTGTGTGGGTTTCCTCCGGGTACTCCGGTTTCCTCCCACAGTCCAAAGATGTGCAGGTTAGGTGAATTGTCCATGCTAAATTGTCCGTAGTATAAGGTTTGGGGTATGTGTGGGTTGCGCTTCGGCGGGTCGGTGTGGACTTGTTGGGCCGAAGGGCCTGTGTCCACACTGTAATGTAATCTAATCTTTCTGAAAATGCACATATTTCATTGATTGCTTCCCCATAATTATGCTAAAGGCACTTTCTCAAATTTGATTCCCATTTATTCAATCTCTGCTGACTTTGTGCTCATTACTTTCAGTTCCAATACTTCCTCTAAAACTGTTCAGTTGCTAATTTCATTCTATTCCCTTTTTCTAAACAGACTAATGTTCACTAGTTTTGATGGGAAGTTTTCTTTTTTGTTTCGTTTTCTTATGTGAAGACATAACTGAAGTATTTTGTCCACAGTTCTGTCTTTTCCCTGGCTTAATTCTCTGGTATCAGACTGTAAGATAGCTGCATCTTTCTTTCCCGTAATTTTGCCATTGACATATTTTCAGAAGATATTACAAGTTCAATCTTAAAACCATTGTTAAAACTCTTCAGAAACCCATCAATTCCTACCTTAAGCTACTCAATGATTGACCTTCCACAGCCATACAAACACAGAAGCAGAGACTTTGTCCCATCAACAGTATAGCACGGTCTACATTGGCCCCACTTTCCGACACAAGACCGTAGCCGTGAATCTTATGGCATTTCAAGTTCACAACCGTGTATTTTTTAATGTTGTGCCGAACATTTGTCCTAGTTTAAGCACCCATCCATGTACCTATCCAATTGCCGCTTAAAGGTCACCAAAGATTCTGACTGTACCACTCCCACAGGCAGCGCATTCCATGCCCGAACCACTCTAAAAGGGTAAAGAACCCACCCCTGACATCTCCCCTATACCTTCCACCCTTCACCTTAAATTTATGTCCCCTTGTACCACGCTGTTGTACCCGGGGAAAAAGTTTCTGACTGTCTACTCTATCTATTCATCTGATCATCTTATAAACCTCTATCAAGTCACCCCTTATCCTTCGCCGTTCCAACGAGAAAAGGCCTAGCACTCTCAACCTATCCTCGTACGACCTATTCTCCATTCCAGGCAACAGCCTGGTAAATCTTCTCTGCACCCTCTCCAAAGCTTCCACATCTTTCCTAAAGTGAGGGGACCAGAACTGCACACAGTACTCCAAATGTGGCCTAACCAAAGTCCTGTGCAGTTGCAACATCACTTCACGACTCTTGAATTCAATCCCTCTGCTAATGAACGCTAATACACCATAGGCCTTCTTACAAGCTCTATCCACCTGAGTGGCAACTTTCAAAGATCTATGAACATAGACCCCAAGATCCCTCTGTTCCTCCACCTCACTAAGAAGCCTACCGTTAACCCTGTATTCCGCATTCTTATTTGTCTTTCCAACATGGACAAAATCACACTTGGCAGGGATGAAAATCCATCTGCCACTCCTCAGCCCAGCTCTGCATCATATCTAAGTCTCTTTGCAGCCGACAACAGCCCTCCTCACTATCCACAACTGCACCAATCTTCGTATCATCTGCAAATTTACTGACCCACCCTTCGACTCCCTCTTCCAAGTCATTAGTAAAAATTACAAACAGCAGAGGACCCAGAACTGATCCCTGCGGAACTCCACTTGTAACTGGGCTCCAGACTGAATATTTGCCATCTACCACCACTCTCTGACTTCGACCGGTTAGCCAGTTTTCTATCCAATTGGCCAAATTTCCCTCTATCTCATGCCTCCTGACTTTCCGCATAAAACTGCTATGGGGAACCTTATCAAATGCCTTACTAAAAGCCATGTGTAGTACATCCACTGCTCTACCCTCATCCACATGCTTGTTCACCTCCTCAAAGAATTCAATAAGACTTGTAAGGCAAGACCTACCCTTCACAAATCGGTGCTGGCTGTCCCTAATCAAGCAGTGTCTTTCCAGATCCTCATAAATCCTATCCCTCAGTACCCTTTCCATTACTTTGCCTACCACCGAAGTAAGACTAACTGGCCTGTAATTCCCAGGGTTATCCCTATTCCCTTTTTTGAACAGGGGCACAACATTCGCCACTCTCCAGTCCCCTGGTACCACCCCCGTTGACAGTGAAGACGAAAAGATCATTGCCAACGGTACTGCAATTTCCTCTCTTGCTTCCCACATAATCCTAAGATATATCCCATCAGGCCCGGGGAACTTGTCTATCCACGTGTTGTTCAAAATGTCCAACACGTCTTCCTTCCTTACAAGTATCTCCTCTAGCTTACAGGTCCGTTTCACACTCTCCTCTTCAACAATACGGTCCTTCTCGTTCGTAAATACTGAAGAAAAGTACTCATTCAAGACCTCTACTATCTCTTCCGACTCAATACACAATATCCCACTATTGTCCTTGATCGGACCTTCCCTCGTTTTCGTTATTCTCATGTTTCTCAAATACGCATAAAATGCCTTTGTTTTATCCTTGATCCTATCCACCAAAGATTTTTCATGCCCTCTCTTAGCTCTCCTAATCCCTTTCTTCAGGTCCGTTCTGGCTATCCTGCATGCCTCCACTGCTCTGTCTGAACCCTATTTCCTCAACCTTACGTAAGCCTCCTTCTTCCCCTTTAAAAGACATTCAACCTCCCTCGTCAACCAAGGTTCCCTCACACGACCATTTCTTTCCTGCCTGACAGGTACATACATATCAAGGAAACGTCGTATCTGTTCCTTGAAAAAGTTCCACATTTCCACGGACATCCTTCCCTGACTGCCTATGCTCCCAACTTATGCTCCTCAGATCCTGTCTTACAACATCGTAATTACCCTTCCCCCAATTGTAAAACCTACCCTGTTGCACGCACCTATCTCTCTCCATAACCAAGGTGAAAGTCACAGAATTGTGGTCACCATCACCAAAATGTTGACCCACTAACAAGCACATCACTTGTCCCGGTTCATTACCGAATACCAAATCCAAAATGGCCTCCCCTCTGGTCGGACAGTCTACATACTGAGTTAGAAAAGCTTCCTGGACACACTGCGCAAACACTGCCCCATCCAATCTACTTGATCTAAAGAGCTTCCAATCAATATTTGGGAAGTTGAAATCGCCCATGACGACTACCCTGTGACTTCTGCACCTTTCCAAAATCTGTTTTCCAATCTGCTTCTCCACATCTCTGCTGCTATTGTGGGGTCTATAGTAAACACCCGACAAGGTGACTGCACCTTTCCTATTTCTGACTTCAGCCCATACTACCTCCAAAGGCAGATCCCCCTCAAACTGCCTTTCTGCAGCCGTTATACCATTTCTAATTAGCAACGCCACCACCCCCCTCCTTTTTTACCACCCTCCCTAATCTTACTGAAACATCTGTAACCAGGATCCTCCAACAATCATTCCTGTCCCTCTTCTATCCACGTTTCCGTGATGGCCACAACAACGTAGTCCCAGGTACTGATCCATGCCTTAAGTTCACCCACCTTATTTCTGATACTCCTTGCGTTGAAGTATACGCACTTGAACCCATCTCTGTTTCCGCAAGTATTCCCTGTCTGTGCTACCTTCTTGAAACCTCCCTACATTCTTGGACATCCTGACAAGCAGCTCGCCTACTTGCTGGACTACAAGTCCGGATCCCATCCCCCTGCCAAATTAGTTTAACACCCCCCCTCCGAAAAGTGCTAGCAAACCTACCCCCAGGATATTGGTGCCCTTCTGGTTCAGGTGCAACCCGTCCTGCTTGTACAGGTCCCACCTTCCCCAGAATGCAGTCCAATTGTCCAAGTACCTGAAGCCCTCCCTCCTACACCATCCTTGCAGCCACGTGTACAACTGACTCTCTCCCTATTCCTTGCCTCACTGTCACGTGGCACCGAACAACCCAGAGATGACGACTCTGTCTGTCCGAGCTTTTAGCTTCCAGCCTAACTCCCTGAGCTCTTGAATGACCTCCCCACCCCTGTTCCTACCTATGTCGTTGGTGCCAACGTGCACCACGACTTCTGGCTGCACACCCTCCTCCTTAAGGATTCTGAAGACACGGTCCGAGACGTCTCGGACCCTGGCACCTCGGAGGCAACAAAGCATCCGAGAGTCTCGCCCATGTCCACAGAACCGCCTGTCCATCCCTCTAACTAGAGAGTCTCCTATAACTAGCGCTCTCCACCTCTCCCCCTTTCCCTTCTGAGTCTCAGAGCCAGACCTCGCGCCACAGACCCGCTCACTGCAGCTTACCCCTGCTACCCCAACAGTATCCAAAGCGGTATACCTATTGTTTAGGGGAACGACCACAGGGGATCCCTGCACTGCCTGATTCCTCCCCTTCCCACCTCTAACTGTTACCCCGCTATCTCTGTTCTCTGGCGTAGCTATGTCCCTGTAGCTTCTGTCTATCACCCTCTCAGCCTCTAGAATAATCCTCAGTTCATCCAACTCCAGTTCCAGTTCCCTAACTCGTTCTGTGAGGAGCAGGATCTGACTGAATTTCCTGCAGATGAAGTCGGCAGGTGTATCGGTAGTCACCCCTACCTCGAACATCCTGCAGGAGGAACATTCCACTGCCTGCGCTGCCATTACTCTACACCTCGTCTCCGAAAACAAGAACACTGAGTAGTTACCATGACAATTCTTCTCTCAGGAAGTGCATTCCTGACCCCAGCACCCTCTGAGTGAAAAACAATCCTCAATTCCTCTCCACATCTCAAATCCTTCACTTTAAAATGTGCTCCATTGACCTTGGCCCTTTCACTAAAAGGAACAGCTGCTATCTATCCCTCCTCTCCATGTCACTCGTAATCATATCCTCCTGAATCTCGGCCCACTCAGCATTCTCTCCTCCAAACTAAAGAGCCCGAGCTTATCCAGCCTCTCTCCATAGCTAATATGCTCCATCCCAGCGAACATCCTGGTGAATCTCCTCTGAGCCCTCTCCACGACAATCATATTCTTCCTGTAATGTGGCTCCCAGAACTACAATCAGTATTCCATCTTGGCAAAAGCAAACATCCGCATAGCTCTTCTTATCTATGCCTTGATGAATAAAAGTTATGCCTACGGTCCCCTATGCTTTCTTAAATTGTGCATTAACCAGTTTAGTCACATTCAGGGATTTGTGGAGAAACACCCTCTGAGCTTCCTCGTGTGCTGCCATTCATTGAGTTCTCCCCTGTCCAGTTCCTTCTTCCAAAGTGCATCATTTCATACTCATCAGGGTTACACCCCATCTGCCATTGATCCACCCATCTGACCATTCCATCTGTATCTTCCTGTAACATAAGACCTTCCTCCTCACTGCCAACCACCCGGCCAATCTTTGTATCAAACACAAACTGAGTTGTCACACTACCGCCACCCCCGTCTATATTCACAGCTGCATCATTTATGAATACCACAAATAATCAGGTTAAAGATGACGCAACACTAGGTTATAGTCCAACAGGTTTATTCGGAGGCACTAGCTTCGAAGAGCTTCTTCTTCATCAGGTGGTTGTGCGCTTTGAAATCTCGTGCCTCTGAATAAACCTGCTGTACTATCACCTGGTGTTATGTGATTTTTAAGTTTGTCCACCCCAGTCCAACACCAACACCTCCATTTCACAAATAATAAGGGACACAGTACTGATCCCTGTGATACACCATTGGACACCGGTCTCAGTCACAGTAACAGCCTTCAACCACTACCCTCTGTCTCCTAACAGTAAGGTGATTTGGATGCAACTTTGCAAGTCACGAATGACTCCGACATGTTCCTTTGTTATTCTTTCCCGCTTGGCACACTTGCAGAACATCTGGGGATTCTCCCTAATCTTGCCCTACCAGCAGGTGTCTATGCCCCTGTTTTAGGCAGTTCTCACCAAGTGAAGAATTTCCTCATTATTACGGTCTTAAATAGTCTGTCCCTTAAACTGCAATTATTTGCCTTGAATGTGGAACTGGCAGCCAGGGAAACGTCCTGTTTATTTCCAACTTGGCATATGTTTTGTGAAGTTTCCAAGTTTCATTGTGACCCTCCTCTCATTCTTTCAAACTCTAAAGAACACAGGTCGAGTTTCCTCATCAGGCAATCTCGCCATCTGAGGGATTAATCTGGACAATGTCCATTGCACTTTTTTGTGGTTAGTATATTCTTTCTCAGATTGGGTCACCAACACTTTACACAATGGATGTAGGTTTGCTCGCTACATTTCCAGACGTTTCGTTATCTTACTAGGTAACATCTTCAGTGGACCTCATGCGAAACAATGCTTAAAATTCCTTCTTTCCATTTATATGTTTGGATTTATTTGTGTTGGTGATGCTATTTCCTGTGGCGAAGTCACTTCCTGTTCCTTTTCTCAGAGGGTGATTGATGGGCTCTAAAAACAAATAGCACATCGAGTTAGACATCTGTCAGAAATACAAATGGATTTTCTCCATTGTTACTGTTAATTCCTAAATATCCAATATCACATGCTGTATAATAGATTCCAGCAATTTCCAACTTGTAGATGTCAAGTTAATTGTTCGGCAGTTCTCCAAACTATGTCTTCTTCCCTTTTTCGATGCTTGGATTCCTTCCATTAATCTATAGTGCTTAGACCACGTTTGCTAACTTCCATTTATCCACAATGGCTTCCGGCCTCTGCAGAATGCACAGGAAAATGAAACACAGTCATCGACAGTGCAATTAATATTTCTATTGCCGATTTATGTCAGACATTTTAATATGAAGTACATTAGGTTTTCAGACGTGTCAATGCTCAATCCAGTTACATTCTCAAATACCACCTTGTTACTGATATAAGTTGACTTTATGTCTTCAGTTGCACAAACCCTACATGATCACTGGGTATTACTGGGTGATTTTGTGGATCTTCCTCCATGAAGACAGATGCAAAGTAACTGGCCATTCTTGGCCATTTCCCTGTTAGTCACAATAACCTCTCCTCTCCAGATTACCAATTTCCATATTTAACCTTGCGTTTACTTTGTTTCCTTTGAAATACACATTGTAGATTTTATGCAGTGTTTTTGTTCTTGTTTGTTAGCATTCATGTTGTTTTTGATTTCCTTATCAATTTCATGGCCCTTGTTTCTGGATCGTGAATTTCTGAGAATTCTCAGGTTTCCACAATGACTGAAATTCTTACGAAGCCACTTCCTATGATTAACACGTTTTCTAATTTGTTATGTTAAACAACATTGTGTCACTTTCCCTTTCTTTGGTGTTTATACCTGAAATAAATAGACGTATTGTTCAGACTTCGCATTATTCCTATAAATCTCCTGGTCCTGACCAGATATATTCAGGAACACTGCAGGAGGACAGAGAAGGAATTGCTGGAGTCCTGGCTGATATTGTTGCATCATAGCTGGCCAACAGGTGAGGTCCCGGCGGACTGGAGGGTTGCGAATGCTGTGCCCGTACTCAAGAAGGCCTACAAAGAAAACCTGGGAACTATGGACCACTAAAATCTGTAGTTGGTAACTTCCTTGAAAAGGTTCTGAGAGATAAGATATACGTGCATTAGGAAAGACAGGGTGTGATTCGGAGCAAGATTAGAGTGGTGCTAGAAAAGTACAGCAGAGCAAACAGCATCCAAGGAACAGGAAAATCAACATTTCGGGCAAAAAGTCTATCATCAAAGTCAGCACGGCTTTGTGCATCGGATACCATAGCTCACAAATTTGTTCGAATTCTTTGACGAAGTGACCAGCAACGTTGAGGAGGTCAGGGTGGTATGCGTAGTCTATATGGATTCAAGTAAGGCCTTCAATAAGCTTCCACACGGTGCGCTGCTCTGGAAGGTTAGATCGCATGAAATTGAGGAGGACCTGCCAAATTGGATACAAAATTGGCTTGATGGTAGGAAGCAAAGAGTAATAGTGGAAGGATGCTTGTCAGATTGGAGGCCTGGGACTAATGGAATGCATCGGGGCGATGATGGCACCACTATATATTACGTATATCTATAATTTAGATGAGAATTTACGTGCATGATTTGTAAGTTTGAAGGTGACAATAAAATAGGCGGTTACATTGAGAATGACAAAGGTTATCAGAAATTTCAGAACTTACAGCAGTACCTTGATCAGCTGGGGAAGTGGGCCGAGAAATGGTAAGTGGATTTTAATGCAGATCAGTGTAAGTTCTTGCATTTTAGAAACTCAAATCAATGTCGGAATTTTATGGTGAATTGCTGGGTCTTAAGGAATGTAGTGGAACAGAGGGACCTTGGAATTCAGCTGCATGGTTCTCTGAACGTTGATTCAGAGGTAGACAGGGCAATGAAGAAGACTTTTGGCACACTGGAATTCATCAGTCAGGGCACTCAGTAGCGAATTTGGGGAGCTATGTTGCAGAATACGGGGCACTGATGAGGCCATACTTATAGCGTTATGTTCAGTTTTGTTAACTTTGCTATAGGAATGATGTTATTAAACTGGAATGAATGCAGAAGAAATTTACAAGAATGTTGCCAACGACTCAAGGCTCTGAGTTTTAGGGAGAGTTTGGAAAAGCTAGGACATTTTACTTTTGCGTGTATGAGACTGGGGAGAGGACCTTATTGAAGGGTATAAGATCGTAACAGGCATGGATAGAGTGAATGCACTCAGCCTTTACTTCCCTGGATTGGACAATCACGGATTGGAGGGCATCAGTTTAAAGTCACAGGGGTGAGAATAAAAGGGAACCTGAGGAGCAACGTTTTTACACACAGGGTGATACGCATATGGAATAAGCTACCAGCAAAAGTAGTTAAGGTGGCTACATTCACAACATTTAAAATGCATTTTGACAAATGCAGGATAGGAAAGGATTAGAAGGATACGGGGCAATGGCTGGGAAATAGGGTTAGTGTGAATTGACATTTTGGTCGGAATAGATCAGTTTGAGCCAAAGGGCCTATAGGACTCTCTGACTCTAACAACCATTGCTTATCTCCCACTGAATGTTGTTTTGTATTTTCCCAATTCACTGGAACATACTTGACCCTCTCGGCTCCATGCTTCCATCATGTTTGACCAAAATGTACAAACATTCTATATTGCATGCAGATGCCGTGTAAAATACAACATATTAATGTCACTACTCCTCCAAAGCTGCTTCAGAGCAAGGGCATTGATTAGTCCTCCTTACCACACAACACCAAATCCGAAAAAACTTGATCTCTAGTTTGGTTCAATAGATAGTCTTCAACCCACCTGATATACTTTTAGGGAATTTATTTTTCACAGCATGAGCAGTCACTTAGTTAACGCAGTTGAGATGCAACTTGAGACCATTCAATAAGACTGCAGTATCCATGATATTTGCATGTCTAATTTTCAGAGTATATGACGCTCAGAATTTCTGCAATAGTTTTAGTTTCGATATATAATACACCAATGTTTGCTTCTCCTTGTTATTTGTAAGCTCCCCTTAAACTGAATCTGAGGGACATGGTCTGTGTTGGTGATAGACTTGGACAAGACATGTTGGAAGGGTCACCTTGACGCTATGATATAGGACAAGCGTCAATAACCTTCTCCGCTCTGTCAGCATAGGGGTCACCATTTTCTATCTGCTCTTTCACACTCCCTGTATACCTGTTATAGAACTGACCCCTGAACAAGGCTCACACTCTATTTCCAAATAAGGCTCAGGCATTTCCAAACTCACTGTTGAATTCAGCAACTTTCTTCCTTACTTTCTCTGTCACCTATGCAATATCCCCCACATTAATAATACTAAATTGATTTACAACTGACGATTGACTCATTCCGGACACCTCACCATTCCCCCCAGACCCACATCCACCAGCACTAACAGCAGGGTCACCCATTTCCACTCTCCCTCCCTCTCTCCCTTTCTCCTGTTCCAGGAGAAACTGTCTGGAATGGGGCATAAAGGGCCAAGCCGGGTGGTGCTGTGCCTGATATCTGTTCCCTCACACCCGCTTCGTCCGCCATGCGGGGAGGATCCTGGCATGAGCCGGACAGAAACAAGATGGCTCATGTGGAGCTTCTGAAACACCCACCTCCCATCAACTGAGTAAAGAGCAACATTCAGTTCTCACTTTAAACCCACTGTCAGTTCCAACGTCAGTCCATTCACTCTCAAACAAAAACAGATACCGCACTGCACAGAGATGCAGACACTGAAATGCACAGACGTATTGATAAACACCCCAACATACTAATATGCACAACACATATAAAGAGATAGGCATTCACACACATTGCAACTCACAGAGACATATACAGTTGCACACAAATAGACACAAACACAGATAGAAACACAGAGGCTGATGCATAGGTACACAGATGTAGACACACAAATACACAGAAAACAAGCACATGGACACACACACATACGGACACACACACACACACACACACACACACACACACACACACACACACACACACACACACACACACACACACACACACACACACACACATATATACATACACACAGAGAATCAAGCACTAGTGTCATTAAGACAGAAATCGGCACGTTTTTGGTTTATAAAGGGATCAAGGATTCTAGGGAGAAGGCAGGAGAATGAGTTTGGGGTACATACAAGAAATTATTGAATGGCATATCAGACTCGATGGGCAGAAAAGCCTCATTCTGCTCCTTTTTTCATGCTCATGTGGTGTTATGCTGTCAAATATTCACTTTCTGAGATTGCAGCAGAGGCTGGATTTGATACATATTTGACAGGAAAGAGTCAGTGGGAATGTGGGACAGGTTTGGAGGGCAGAATGGTTTATAGATATTCATAATTATTATATCCTTAAGTATGAAAAGAGGTGGTGATTGGATGTGAGGTTAGCACAGTTTTAATGTAATGGGTCCGACAATGATCTAAAGATGACCATTTAGTGCTGTGCGGTCTGTGGTATCCTCATCCTCAACGAATAGGGAAGACTCTGTTATTGAGGATATTCTAGGCTGAGCTCGACTGATCTTTGCAGGACAGGAGAGTCAATGTTTATCGGGAACAGACAGGAGAGGGATGATCAGACACAATTGGATCAGCCATGAGCATTCTGAATGTGTTTTTATCTCAATCCGCCCTCGATGTTGTTATAGAGATATACTGCTGCCCCTACCCCATGTGTGGTTCCCTCAATCCACCACTCGAAGCTGTTACAGAGACATACCGCTGTCCCTACCCAATGTGTCGTTCCCTCAATCCGTCTCATGGTGCTGTTACAGAGATATACTGCTGCCCCTACCCCATGTGTTGTTCCCTCAATCCACCATCGAGGCTGTTACAGAGATATACTGCTGCCCCGAACCCATGTGTTGTTCCTCCAATCCACCCCTCGATGCAGTTACAGGGTAGGGGATCACCCCAATCTGTCAGACAGGATCGTTACAATGAGAAATGGGGAGAGCATTCTGCCCCTCTAAGAAATTACACAGGAATATAGAATTAAGTAATTCAGATCGTTGAGTACATTACACAGCCCTGGACGAGGCCATTCAACCTGCCTGAACGGCTACACAGGAACAGGGAATATGTCGCTAGCAGAAAATAGAGAGTAGAGAGAAATGTTTACTTTCAGGTTGCAAAGCTCTAACTGATGGAGTGCCTCAGAGATCACTGTGGGGTCATCAATGACCAATACTCTGTATCAATGATCTGGAAGAAGGGGAGGGAATGGCTTGGAGCTCAATTAGCTTGTACACAAAGATGGTCATTCATTGTGTCGTCAAATTGAGATACTGAGTCTGCAATATGATTATACACAGGGAGGGTTAGTGCCCAAACCTTCAGTAGAAATAACATAAGGTAAATTGTCTATTTTGGCATGAAGGATAAAATAATGGTAATCAATTTAAATGGAGAGATATTGCAGAACTCTGTGATACAGGCGGTTTCCATGTTCCTGGGACATGAATCATGTGAAGTCAGTCTGCAGATGCAGCAAGTGATTTGGAAGGTAAGTGGAATGATGCTGTTTTTGACAAAAGGTTAAGGTTTAATTTAAGGAATGTTTTACTGCATCTGTACAGGGCATTGCTGAGACCACATCTGATGTCCTATGTGCAGTTTTGATCTCCTAACACTAAAATAAAAGGATATAATTATTTTTGAAATTTTCAAAGAGGTTTCCCTTTTCTCATTCCTGAGATGCCGGCCTTTGGTTATGGGGATAATCAGTTCCGTTATTAGCCTAGAAATAGTATTGAACCACCATGACTTTCAGAAAAGTGCATCAGCTGGATGCATATTATCCCTTGTCAGGGAGACTAAAGCTAGAGAATAAATTTGAAGAAAAAGATGTATTGATATCAATACACATACTATGAAGACACCGACCAATATTTACAAATTATACAGACACGTGTAAGCATGTCATCAAATTATAAATTGGGGACATTGTTTGAGATTGAATGGAATTGTGTACAACAAGAACAATGATGCCCCTGCATATAATCCATAATCAGGTTTTCCAGAGAATGTTCCAGGAGAGCACACGTGGTTCAGTTGGTGTTCAGTTGACATTATTGTATGTTTCAACAGAGAGAGGGAGAAAATGTTTCCTCGCCTGAGAAGCAACAGCCGATTGATCCCTTTCTCTTACTTTGTTCCACCAGATAGCGAAGTGTCAGTCTATAAAATCCCTGAGTTATCTTTGCCACTTGTGATGGATTCCTGGTGAGGATTCATTGGAAACTCTCATATGCCTGAAACAAAGGGAATTCAGCCAAATCCAACTGTTCCAGAAAGAAATCCCACAACCAGCAGCTTATTTGAACAGAATAACTTCAATGGCAGAATAACATTTGGAGTACTCTGTCATTTTACCATTTTATATGAGTTCAACGTTCTGTGTCTTACTTTTTTTTCTAGAAAATGACCTACTCTGAGACCGATATCATTGGCCACATCATTAAACTGGTTACATTTAAGACTGGTGTAACCAGTGGAGGAGTGGGACGGAAAAGGAAACAGTGGCCCTCCAACATTGGCTGGAAAACAAATGAGAAATTTACATTTATTCAAAGTTGTATTTGTTGACATTTGACAGAAAAGTGAATGTAGAAAATGGTATACAGACAGAAAAGTGCTGGGGAGACCACAATCACTTGACCCATAATCTTTGTTCATGGTGGAGCGGTGGCAAAGTGTCTAATGGCACACTCTTGCTGATCAGTCCTATATTCCTATGTTCCATCCAACCACTCACAGCTCCTGCAAGGAGCAGTTGGAGGCCACTTGCTCCAAATACCTGAACCACAGTAACACAGCATCTCATTCAGTCCCTCAAGACTGTCACACACACACGGTTTAGTGTGTGTTGGAAAATGCTATTTGGAAATCCAGACTGGGTTCGAAAGACGCCTCTGGTCTCTTTTCAGAGTGTCTCCTCTCTGCAACTTGTGCTTTATTTGTTGGTCATAATGCAGGCCCAGATTCACTGTGAATACCACCCCCATATCTCACCCAGAGATGACTCACAAAATACTTTGCTCTATCTGATTGCAACATTCAATAACAGAACGTTCAGGAACATTACAACCATCAACTTTGTAATTACAGAATATGAAGACGTAAGGAACCGGACCAGTTAATTCGGACGATCAAGCCATTGTCTACCATCATGGCTGATCTACTATTGGCATTAACCCCTTTTGAATGCCCAATTCTTCACATCCTTCAGCTGTCTGACAAGTCAAAATTCCATCTACCTCCTCCCTAAATACTTTCAGTGATGTAACTGACATAACTCGCTCGCCCAGATAATTCCTGACATTGTTTACCCGCTGTGAGAGGAAATCATTCCCTACACATACAGCGTCACCTAATTGATATGTTCAGTAGTTTCCACGGGCTTAAACAGGAACAGGCAGAGCACAATCAGACCCTTAAACCTGTTCCATAAGACCAGGAGGAGGCTATTCAGTCCCACGAGATAGTTATACAGAAACAGGAGGGCGTCATTGATCCTCTCACATGAAAAACCAATGAAACCGAGACTGCATTGGTAGGGGGCTCCATGGTGTTAATCATGGTTCCATTGTTTGTAGAACATGTGCTACCTTAAAATGGATTGCTGGCAGTGAGGAGGGAAACAAAATATTTTGTGTAAAGTCTCAAGGAGGCATCTTCTATCTCCAAGAAGACACTCCCATGTGCTCTATGTCGGTCAGAAACTGCTGGGAAGAGTTAACTCTTTTATAATGAAGATACTGTTGCGGCTGTCGGGATTATGGATAGCATGACGTTCATTGCAGGATCACGCACCAATTGAAATGCATTAACGTTGGGAAAGTTTTTTTTTCAAAAGTCTGAAACTCTCTCTCTCTCACTCTCTCTCTCTGAATCGAAATAGGGAGTGGGGGTGTTTGGGTGGAACGTTCTCAGAGGCTCTTAAACTATTGAGAATCATATAACCCGAGTGAAAATAAAGCCATGGAATTTATCACCGTAACAGTGTCTGTTTAGAACATCATAAGTGATTGTTCATCCCCCTTAATGTTCAATGCAATCACCTTATTCTCTCACTGAGCTTCACTCACTGTTCATGTTGCCATCATCCCAGGGATTAGTCTGGTGAGACTTGAGAGAAAGTCTAACCACAGTACCCGAAATGCTGCCTCAGCACACTCAGGGATGATCAAAATAATCCTTTTCTCTCACTTAGACATCGCCGTTTCCTTCCTGTGTTATAAAACGCCATTATTTCTCTATGCACTACGACGGACATGGAATTTATAAGTTCCTTATATCTGTACGTCAGCATCAATAAAGCCAGCAAAGGAGTTGCCTATGGAGATGTGCATCACACTCGTGCAGAATTTCAATGAGATCGAATACACTTAAACGATGTAATGATCACCTACCTGAATAGAAATGAGCTGTACAAATACGGGAAACAGGTAGAGGAAGGGAGCTATCTTTACTTTTGTTCTTCTCTCACAGGATGTATGCAGCCCTGGTCAGGGCAGCATGTTACGCCAATCTTAAACTGAATGGCTTGTTCAGTTGTTCCACAGGACAGCAAAGAGTAAAACACATTGCTGGGGGTTTGTGGTGTTATAATTCAGGATAAATTCTTCTGCTTAATTCAAACCAGCAACGCAGAAAAGATTTATCCAATGCAGTAATACGTGATAATTCTACAGTCTAAGAACGATTTAAAGTAAAAATTAACAACTTTATTTCTTAAAGTATTACAGAGAATAATAATCGAACGAATATTTACGACTTCTTCCTCTAACCTAACTTTGACCTTTCCCCCTCCACAATACGAGTCCGATTAGACTCCTAATTAAGATTTACAAAATAAAATTTCTTATCTCAAAACCAAGAAGCTTTCGGTTCTTCTCCATAGTCCTGTCTTCTTTTCTTCTGGGGGATTCTGCTTCACTAGTTACTAATCAATGAATATACTTTTAAAGGAGCTATTTTTCAGGCAGTCTTTGTATGCTGAGAACATTCTGTGAACTTCTCGCATATCAGTGAGTAATTTATAAATAGTAGTTTGATAGTTATAATTTATAAGGAAAGGATTTTTTGTTTGGAACTGAAGACATTTACTTGCACTTTCCAAAATTTACATATCATGAGCAGAAATTGAGTTCAACCCAGTTTAGTAGACAAATATAATGACTTACCAGGAACACCAATTATCGCAAGGATGGGGTAGTAGCCACCTTGAATAATCCAAAGGATATCCTGGATCCGTGATGCTAATGATATCCAAGGTCGAGAAAGCCAGTAAAGACCAGAGGAAAAACTCCTGTCCATTGTTGGAACATTCCAGTTTAGTGTTCTCAGATTCTGTTCCATTGTTGGAATATTCCAGTCTAATGTTCTCAGATTCTGATCCACTGTTGGAACATTCCAGCCTCATGTTCTCAGATTCTGATCTCTCCTCCCGCTCTCTCGCTCTCTCTCTCCAGCTGCTGACCCCTGTTAGTGCTGTCAGTGATGCTCCTACTCACACTATGTGATAGCACATTGAACAGAGCCCATTTATATTTCAACCATGGAAACTCTCCACTGCCATAATTAGGATCCACTGAGATTGATATTAATCACAGTCACTGAACAAATAGCTCCAGTTAACCCCATTGAATTCAATAATGATTTTATTAAAATTTAAAAGAATTTTAAAGTTTACACATTTGGCATGGGATATGTGTGGTGGGTGAACAGGAAGAAATATTTGAGATGGTAGATTGATTGAATGTAATCATTCAATTTGCCTTAGATATGGCAGTAATGTCAAAGGATTGTCAGAACTTAAACAACCTTCTCGGCTTATAAATCGAAACATATAGTCTGTAACTACTGATCAGTGATTATAATGTCAGTAACATATGTAGAGAACTTTCCTAGTCCATAATCTGACCGAAAATTTCTTATGACAACATGAGTGATAACAGACAAATGGCATGGATATGATAACAGAGAATATGATGTGACATGCAATTCAGATGGTTATTCAAGGATCAGAGAGGGCAGGTAAGGGTCATGCTGTTAATGTTATCAATGTCAATCAACTGTATTGAAGTAAATTTCACTGGATTTCATTTGCAGTGTGATTATGATATCGGGGCATGGCTGCTGAGACTGGAGGGAGGGAACATGATATTTCCCAGCCATCAGTATTGGAATTTTATTCTTCATAAATCATATGAAGATCAAATTCAAGGATACATCTCCAATGAGGAATGAGCAGAGCCAATATTAACCATACAACCAGAAGACATTGGAACAAAAATTTCGCCATTAGGCCCATTGAGCCTGCTCCGCCATTCCATGATGGCTGTTATGCTTCTCAACCCCATTCTCACACTTTCGACCTGTAACCCTTGATCCCCTTTACAGTCAAGAGCCCATCCGTCTCACTCCTTTTCCTCCGCTACATCGATGACTGTATCAGCGCTGCCTCGTGCTCGCACGAGGAGGTTGTACAGTTCATCCACTTTACCAACACCTTCCAGCCCAACCTCAAATTCACCTGGACCGTCTCAGACTCCTCCCTCCCCTTCCTAGACCTTTCCATTTCTATCTCGGGTGACCGAATTGGACAGTTACTATAAACCGACCGACTCCCACAGCTACCTAGACTACACCTCCTCCCACCCTGCCCCCTGTAAAAACGCCATCCCATATTCCCAATCCCTTCATCTCCGCCGCATCTGCTCACAGGAGGACCAGTTCCAAAACCGTACAACTCAGATGGCGTCCATCTTCAAGGACCTCAATTTCCCACCAGACGTAGTCGACGATGCCCTCCACCGCATCTTTTCCACTTCCCCCTCCTCCGCCCTTGAGCCCCGCCCCTCCAACCGCCACCAGGACAGAACCCCACTGGTCCTCACCTACCACCCCACCAAACTCCATGTACAACGTATCATCCACCGTCATTTCCGCCACCTCCAAAATGACCCCACCACCAGGGATATATTTCCCTCCCCTCCCCTATCAGCGTTCCGAAAAGACCACTCCCTCCGTGACTCCCTCGTCAGGTCCATACCCCCCACCAGGTGCCATTCAGGTGGCTATATCTTGTAAGAAAGCCTATGGTGTATTAGCGTTCTTTAGTAGAGGGATTGAATTGAAGAGTCGTGAAGTGATATTACAGCTGTACAGGTTAGGCCACATTTGGAGTACTGTGTGCAGTTCTGGTCACCTCACTTTAGGAAAGATGTGGAAGCTTTGGAGAGGGTGCAGAGAAGATTTACCAGGATATTGCCTGGAATGGACAATAGGTCGTACGAGGATAGGTTGAGAGTGCTAGGCCTTTTCTCGTTGGAACGGAGAAGGATGAGGGGTAACTTGATAGAGGTTTATACAATGATCGGGGAATAGATAGAGTAGACAATCATAAACTTTTTCCCCGGGTACAACAGAGTGTTGCAAGGGGACATAAATTTAAGGTGAAGGGTGGAAGGTATAGGGGAGATGTCAGGGGTAGGTTCTTTACCCAGAGAGTGGTGGTGGAATGGAATGCGCTGCCGGTGGAGTGGCAGAGTCAGAATCATTGGCGAACTTTAAGTGGCAATTGGATAGGTACATGGATGGGTGCTTAAGCTAGGACAAATGTTTGGCACAACATCGTGGGCCGAAGGGCCTGTTCTGTGCTGTATTGTTCTATGTTCTATGGTCTATGTTAACCCAATCTCCACTCCCGGCACCTTCCCTTGCAACTGCAAGAAATGCAAAACTTGCGCCCACACCTCCCCCCTTACTTCCCTCCAAGGCCCCACGGGACACTTCCATATCCGCTACAAATTCACCTGCACCTCCAAACACATCATCTATTGCATCTGCTGCACCCGATGTGCCTGCTCTATTTTGGGGATATACAGGCCGCCTACTTGTGAAACGTTTCGGAGAACACCTCTGGGACATCCGGACCAACCAACCCAACCATCCCGTAGCCCAACACTTTAACTCCCCCTCCCACTCCACCAAGGACATGCAGGTCCTTGGAATCCTCCATTGCCAGACCATGGCAACACGACGGTTGGAGGAAGAGCGCCTCATCTTCTGCCTGGTAACCCTCCAAACACAAGGGATGAAGTCAGATTTCTCCAGTTTCCACATTCCCCCTCCCCCCACCTTTTCTCAGTCAAATCCCTCGAACTCAGCACCGCCTTCCTCACCTGCAATCTTCTTCCAGACCTCTCCGCCCCCACCCAACTCCGGCCTATCACCCTCACCTTGACCTCCCTCCACCTATCGCAATTACAACGACCCTCCCCCAAGACCCTCCTCCCTGCATTTTATCTTAGCCTGCTGGACACACTTTCCTCATTCCTGTAAAAGGACTTATGCCCGAAACGTCGATTCTCCTGTTCCTTGGATGCTGCCTGACCTGCTGCGCTTTTCCAGCAACACATTTTCAGCTCTGATCTCCAGCATCTGCAGTCCTCACTTTCTCCACTCCAAAATATACTCAATGAGCTGGACTCGACAGCCCTCGACAGCCCTCTGTAGCAGTGAATTCCATAGATTCACCGCTGTCTGGCTGAAGAGGTTTCTCCTTATCTTTGTTCGAAAAGGTCTTCTCTTTCCACTGTCCCCTCGGGTACTAGTCTCTCCTACATTGGATACATCTTCCCAAAATCTCCGTCATTTAGTGTTCTGTAAGTTTCAATTAGACCTCGTATCATCCTTCTGAATTCTACCAAATGCAGACCCAGAGCCCTCAAATACTTTTTATATGTTAAGCTTTTATTTCCTGGCACCATTCTCGTGAATCTCTTTGGAAAACGCTCCAAGACCAGTACATCCTTCCTGAGATTTGGGACGCAAAACAGCGCACAATAATCCAAATGTGGCATGACCAAAGCCTTGTAGAGCCTTAGAAGTACATTCCTACTTTTATATATAAGCCTTCTTGAAATAAATACCAGCATTGTATTTGCCTGCCTAACTACTGACAAATTGGAAGTTTTCTATTCAAGACTAAATTCCCTAATCTTTTTGCCCTTCAGACCTATGAATTTGCTCGCTATTTCGAAAATAGTCCATGCCTCTGTTCATCCTGGCAAAATGCTTTCCCACACTTTCCCACATTGTACTGCCGCTTCTTTGCTCACTCTCCAAACCTGTGAAAGTCCTTCAGCAGGTGAATGTGAGGACCGCAGATGCTTGAGATCAGTGTCAAAAAGTGTGGTCATAGAGAAGCACAGCCTGTCAGGCAGCATCCGAGGATCAGGAGATTCGACGTTTCCGGCATAAAGCCTTCATCAGGAATGTGGGGTGGGCGGAAGGGGGCAGAGAGATAAATGGGGTGGGGGTGCTGGCGCTGGGAGGAAGGTAGCTTGGAAGGCGACAGCTAGATGAAGGTGGGTGATGATAGTGATATGTCAGAGTGGAAGGTGGATTTGATACTTGGGAAGTTAGATGGACAGGTAAAACAGTTCAAGAGGGCGGTGCTGAGTTGCATGGTTAGATCTGGGATCAGGTGAAGGGAGGGGAAATAAGGAAACAGGTGAAATTGTCCTTGATACCGTGTGTTTGGAGGGTCCCAAGGCAGAAGATGATGCATTCTTCCTCCAGAAGTCAGGTGGCTAGAATTTGGCAGTGGAGGAGGCCAAAAGCTTGCAGGACTTTGGCGGAGTGGGAGGGGGAGTTGAAGTATTCGGCCACAGGGAAGTGGGGTTGTTGGGTTTATGTGTCCAAGAGTGTTCCCTGAACCGGTCTGTAAGTTGACATCCTGTCTCGCCAATGTATAGGAGATAGGAGCAATGGACTGACTAGCAGAGGTGTTTGAATGCACAGGATGTTCTCTGTCTGATGTGGTAGGATCCTTTGGGGCCTTGGGTGGAGGTGAGGAGGGAGGTGTTGGCACAGGTTTCATATCTCTTGCAGTGTCAAGGGATGGTGTTGGGAGTGGAAGGTGGCTTGGTGGGTGCGTGTGGACCTAACGAGGGAGTTGTGACGGAATGGTCTCAGCAATATGATGATAGGGGTGGGGAGCGAAGTTTATCTCTGGTGTTGGGGTCTGACTGTTGGTGGCAGAAATGGCGGAGGATGATGCGTTGTATCCTGAGGTTGGTGGGATGGAAGGTGAACACCAGAGAGGTTCTAATTTGTTGTTGTTGGAAGGGAGGAGTGCAAGGGCGGAGGTGTGGGAAGTTGAGCAGATACACGAGAGCACCCTCCTGCAGCCGAACCACCTCTTCAATGCTACCTGTCCCTCTATCTTTCTTTGCACTGTTTGAAAGCTTAGCCAGAATGCCCTCAGTTCCTTCATATAGATAATGAATGCACAAAGTGAAAAGTTGTGGTTCCAACACTGAGTTTTGTGGAACATCACCTGTTACTGGTTGCCATCCTGAGAAAAGCACTTTTATCTCCACTCTATGCTTTCTCTAAGGCAGTCAAACTTCTATCCATGCTAGCACCTTGTCTCTAATACCATGGGCCCATATACCTTTCTCAATAGCCTCATGCATGGCACTTTGTCAAAAGATTCTTGAATGCAGAAGGATAACATCTGTTGGTTATCCTTGATACAATCTGCTCATTACTCCATCAATGTTTTCTAGCCGGTTTGGCAGGGCTGATCTCCCCTTGATGAAACCATGCTGACTGTCCTATTTTACCAAACACCTCCAAGGATCAGAAATCCCATCCTTCACGATGGATTCCAGGATGTAACCCACAACCAAGGTTAGGCTAATCAGTCTGCAGTTTTCCATCTTCTACCTAACTCCCTTATTAAATGTGGTGTCATGTTAGCAATTATACAGCCACTTTTCCGTTTCCTGATTTTAGTCATTCCTGAAAGATTTCCACTTACGCTTGCACGAATTCTTCAGTTATCTCCCTTACAAGGCTGGGGTGTAGTCCAACTGGTCCAGGTGAGCTATCCACATTCAGGCCATTCCGTTTTCTAACATGCTCTTCTTGACGATGACCACCATATTCAGCACTGCCCTCTCACTCTCTTCAATTCTTGAGAAATTACTCGTGTCTTCCACTGTGAAGGCTGATGCAAAGTTCCTCAGCCATTTCTTTGTTTCCCACTACTGTCTCTCCAGCATCATTTTCCAGTGGTCCATATTCACTTTTACCTCTCTTTTGCACTTTATATATCTAAAGAATCTCTTAAAGTTTCCTTTATTTTACTGGTTAGCTTACGCCCATATTTAATCTTCTCCCACCTTATTTATTTTTCCTTGCCTTCTGTTGGCCCCATTCTCCAGTTTCCCTTTGCCCTTCACATTGCTTGTGCTTTTACTTATATGAAATCCCTGACTTCCCTCGTCAGCCCTGGTTGCCTCATTCTCCCTGTACCATGCTTTTATTGCTCAGCATGTCTCTCTGCAGTGTCTCCTGAATTAATCTTGGAATTTCCTGCCATTACTGTTCCCCTGTCTTTCCTGCTAGACCCTTGTCCCGGTCAATTCTACCCAGCTTCTCCCTTGTGCCTCTCCAGTTGCCTTTATTCAGCTGAAATACTGTTAACTTTGATTCTACTTTCTCTCTCTCAAATTGCAGAATAAATTCAACCATGTTCTAATCACTGCTTCTGAAGTTTTCTTTCACCTTAAGCTCCCTTATCTTGCCTGCGTCATTAAATCCAGTGTCATCTGTTCCCGAGTGGGCTCCACCACATGATGCTCCAAAAAGCCATCCCATAGACATTCCTCAAATTCCTTTTCTTGCGATCCACTCCCAAAATGGGTTCCCATTCCACTTGCATATTGAAATCCCTCTGTGTTCACTGTAACTTTGTCTTTCCTACAGATCTTTTCTATCTCCTGGTGTATCTTGTACCCCAGCTCCTGACTACTCTTTGGAGGCCTGTTCAAGTCTCCAACTGTGATTGTCTTATCTTTGTGATTCCTCAATTCTACCCACGCAGATTCTGCACCATCTGACTTTACTTCCTTTCTTGCTGTTGATTTAATTTCATTTATTAATAACGTAAACCCACTCCCTCTGCTAACTGTCTTTTCAATAGGATATTAGTCCTTGAATATCCTTATCCCCTTGCAACCACTTCTCTGTGATGCACATCACGTCATACCTCCCAATTTCAATCTGTGCCACAAGTTCATTTACTCTATTCCTTATACTGCGTGCATTCAGATATAACCCCTTCAATCTTGTATTAACAGTTCCTCTTCTCATTTTCATTTGTTTGTCCAGTGTGCTTGAAGTCTGATTGCTTACACTTTCCATACACTCTGTCTTATTTGCGTCTGTGCTGGAGATTTTAATAACCTCTCCTGAGCTCTGTACATTTACCTCCTCTTATCTAATTAAACCCTATAACGGACCCCCCAACCCTGCCAACACACACACACACTCCTAATCAGTTTCGACCTCTGTCTACAGCCTTAGTTAGGATTCAATCGGATTGTGGTCGCAACACAAAATAAAGGTACAAAAAAATAAGCTTTTCTGTACCTACCAAAACATGAAAACTACAAACATGCAAGTTTGTTAAAATACACTTACGATGTGGAGTTATATGAATTGAAATGTGAATTTAAAAACCACAGCCGAGGTTTTCAACTTTTATCAGTCATTATTTGACCCACAGCTGAGATGCTGATCTCCCCCCTGTCAGTGATCCCCCTCACTGAGAATCTCTCGCCTGTCTCTCACACCGTGTCTGGAGGGACTACAAGTTCCTATTGGCCCAGAATATTTAAATTAATTCACCTTCTCCCTGGAATAATCTATTGTTCTTTTGGATCATGTTCAGCGTCAGCAACCCGGTTCTGTGAAATTATTGGAGATAAGTGATCTGGGATGACAGCATAGTGCTCACAGGGTACGGCACCAGACAAAGGGCCTGCAGTCTGAGGGAGTTTCTAAATGAAATTTCTGTGTATTTCTCCTCATGCTGTCTTCTGATATAACTTCAGACTCGTCTGACACCTCTTGCTCTCACTCACTCTGTGGCTCAGTTTTCTCTCCATTCCTTTTATCTCTCTTCACTTCCTTTTTTCTCTGTTAATTTTTCTCTCTCTCACGCACACACGCACAGACACACACATTCGGTTCTCTCTGTTGACAAATTGTGCTGTTGGAGAGATCTTCGGTGTACAATGGGCTAAATGGCCTCCTTCAGTGCGCTATCAATTCTGAAGTTCTCTGACCCACAATAAAGACTTCAGGTTCCTGGAGAGACAAGCTGATCCTGCGAAGGACACAGTGTAGAATCATCCTTTATCTCTTCCTGTTGCCTTATATGCAGCGGACTTGAAATATCAGTTCAAAAAAAGATAGAAATTCGAGCAGTTGGGAGAACGTTCACCAGATGATTTTGCTGTCAGGACTTAACAAGCAGTTCCCACATACAAATTTGGATTTACCTGATAGCAGCTCCTCCCAATTGACATGTCCTAGCTCTGTCTGATGCTGACGTAATTTGCCTTCCGCCAATTCAGTAGATTCCCACAAGGTCCTGACATATCCGTGTTCATAGCTATCTTAAATCTGAAGGAACTGTGCCCACTGTTTCTAAAATTATGTCCCACTGAAAGGTCAGTCACCTGGCCAGGCTCATTAGCTAATACGAGGTCCAGTATGGTTCTTCCTCTCGTTGGACTATCCATAAACTGCTGCAGTTAACAAATTCTGCCCCACCTAAGCCCCTTGCTCTCATGGACTTCCAATCATTATTGGGGATATTAAAGACACTCACTATGACCACTCTTTTTTTTTAATACACCTTTCCTTAATCGACATACATATCTGTTCTCAATCCCTCCGTGGCTGTTGGAGAGATTATAGTAACGCAGTGCTTGCATCCATCTTATTTTTGAGCTTGACCCATATTGCTGCACTGGATGGTCCCTCCTGTATGCCCTGTTCACGTGCAGATGTAGCATTCTCCCTGATCAGTAAAATAACTCGTCCACCTGTTTTAGCTTCTTCTCTATCTTGCCTAAACCAATTAAACCCTGGATACTTTGAACGGCCAGTCCTTTCCCTCTCTCAACCAAGTCTCTGTAAAGCCGCAACATCATAGACCCATGTATGGATTCAGGCTCCCAGTTCATCGTCCTTACCCATATTCTTGCATTGAAATTAATACACTTTAGCCAAACTCCATCCGATCCTGACCTGATATTTGGTTTGAGTAACCGTGAGGTACATTCTCCTTGTCTATTCTCAGGTAACAGGAGATTACAAAGTACTGTCAGTAATGCGGAAAATATTGTAAACAGACAATTTCAGTTTCCTCCCTTGTCCCTTTAATCTGTACATTGCATCCCACACTGTCCAATTCCAATAAATTGCTGGATAATTATTATGCTTCAAACAACCGTCTCCAGCCTCTCACTGCACATTCTTCAACTCGCTCTGGACCCATTGGATTGACAGTTTTCTGATCCCTCTCTCAACCAAATCTCTAATATTTGTATCATAGTTATATATACTCATCTGCCTTGCCTGTCACACTGCTCACATTAAAGTCAGCATACTTCAGACTTCCAGTCCCATTGTGTTCACTCCCCTCTGCCAGTTTGTTGCTGGTCTTAGTTGTTAGTCCACAACTGCTCTTCAGTCACTGTGAACTGGAAAATGGACAATTTAAGAAGGAAGAAAGGCAAAATACAGGGAATCATTGGGCAGTAGAGCCTGGCATCGGCCGTTATTAGGGATTTAGAGTGCACTGCTAGCAATGAGATTGCAGAGTACCTGGAGGTGCATGGTAAAATAGGGCCGAGTCAGCATGGCTTCATCAAGGAATGGTCCCACTGACAAGTCTGTCAGAATTCTTTCAGAAGATAATGAGCAGATTTGACAAAGGGAGGATGTGATCTGATTTGCTAATAGGGAGTGTGTTAAATTTGAATCTGTGTTAAATTGAATCATGTTAATTTATTGGTTGTAACTTGCATAAGCAGATGTACAAAAACAACTAAAATTTGTAAAGGAACAATTCAATAGTAGTTAAATAAAGTAAGGATGGAGGGTCGGGTGAAGTGTTGTTTCTACATGATGTGGGAGTGGTGGAGCCCACTGTGGTTCCCAGTGACCATGTCTGGAATAAATGTTGCATGCTAGAAGAACTCTGTCTCAGAGTCGATGAACTGGAGTTTGAGCTTCAAACATTGTGAGGCATCAGGGAGAGGGAGAGTTCCCTGGATGCTGTAATTCAAGAGACAGTTACACTCTTTAGATCAACTGACTCAAAGTCAGCCAGTGGATAGAAAGCGGAGGGTTTGGCTATGAGTGAGGCAGGTAGAGGGATCTAGGAGGTAGAGTTGCAGGAGCCTCAGCACCTGTCCATGTCTAACAGGTTCGAGAATCTTGTTCCCTGTGTGGATGAGAATGGAGACTGCAGGGAGGGTGAGCTGATTGGCCTCAGCACCGAGTTGAGGGAAACTTTCAACGGGACAAGAGAAGAGAAATATTATTGTAATTGGGGATAGTATAGTTAGACACTATTCTCTGTGATCGCGATTGTGAGTCCTGAAAGCTGCGTCACCTACTGGTGTTTGGGTAAGGGATACCTCATCTGGGCTGCAGAGGAACTTGGAGTGGGAGGGTAAAGATCCATTGGTCGTGGTCTGTGTAGGTACCAACGACAGAGATAAAACTAGGGCAGAGGGTCTGCTAAGGGATACGAAGATCTTAGAACTAAATTCGAAAACAGAACCAGAAAGGAAATAATCTCTGGATTACGGCCTGAACCATGAGCTAATTAGCACACGGTCAGCAGGAAAATGCGTGGCTCAAAGTTTGGTGCGGGAGAAATGGGTTTGTATCATGGGACATTGACACCAGTACTGGCGAAGGAGAGCACTGTGCTGATCGGACGGTCTTCATCTGAACCGTGTTGGGACCAGAGTCCTGGCAACTCACATAACTCGGGCTGCAGACCGGACTTTAAGCTAAGTGAAGGTGGGGTGGTGTCAGTTATAGAGAAAATTAGAAAACCCGAATTAAAGGAGGGGGTAAGACTGCAGAACTCAAGAAGAAGGCGTTTGGTACGCTTTCCTTTATTGGTCAGAGTACCGAGTACAGGAGTTGGGAGGTCATGTTGCAGCTGTACAGGACATTGGTTAGGCCACTGTCAGAATATTGCATGCAATTCTCGTCTCCTTCCTATTGGAATGATGTTGCGAAACTTGAAAGGGTTCAGAAAAGATTTACAAGGATGTTGCCAGGGTTGGAGAATTTGAGCTACAGGGAGAGGCTGAACAGGTTGGGGCTGTTTTTCCTGGAGCGCGGAGGCTGAGGGGTGACCTTATAGATGTTTACTAAATTATGAGGGGCATGGATAGGGTAAATATGCAAAGTCATTTTCCTGGGGTCGGGGAGTCCAGAACTAGAGAGCACAGGTTTTGGGTAAGAGGGTAAAGATATAAAAGAGACCTAAGGGACAACTTTTTCACGCAGAAGGTGGTATGTATATGAGTGAGCTGCCAGAGGAAGTGGTGGAGGCTGGTACAATTGCAACATTTCAGAGGCATTTGGATGGATATATGAATAGGAAGGGTTTGGAGGGATATGGACCGGGTGCTGGCAGGTGGGACGAGATTGGGTTGGGATAGCTGAACGGCATGGACGGGTTTGACCGAAGGTTCTGTTTCCATGCTGTATATCTCTATGATTCTATGACTCCAAGTTATTCAAATCTCCAGCACAGACGCAGCACCAGACACAGGGAGTATGGAAAGTGTGAGCAATCAAACTTCAAACACACAGGACAAACAAATGACAATGAGAAGAGGAATGGCTAAAACAGGGTTGAACTGTTATATCGGAATGCATGCAGTATAACGAATAAAGTAAAAATGTTTGCGACTCATACACAAATTGGCAGGTCGCCATCACGGAGACGTCGCTGCAAGAGGATCAGAATTGGCAGCTGAATATTCAAGGATATGCATCTTATCAAAAGATAGGCAGTTGGATAGAAGGGATGGGGCTGTCTTATTAGAAAGAAATGAAATTAAATCAATAATAAGAAATGAAGTAAAGTCAAGTGGTGTGGAATCTGTATCGGGAGACTTGAGGAATCAAAAAGGTTAAAAAATGTAGTTGGAGCTCTGTTCAGGCCTCCAAACAGTAGTCAGGAGCTGAGGTGCAAGATATACCAGGAGCTAGAAAGAAGTGTAGGAAAGACAAAGTTACAGTGATCATGTGGGATTACATTACGGAGGTGGGCTGGGAATTCAGGTTGGTAGTGGTTTGCAGGAAAAGAAATTTGTGGAATGTCGATGAGTTGGTTTTTGGAGCAGCTTGTGCAGGCATTTTAGTTCAGAGAGCTTAAGGAGAAGGAAATCATAGGAGGCAATGATCATAATATGATTGACTTTACTCTGAAATTTCATTGGCAAAGTTAGAATCAGAGGTAACGGTATTAGAGCTGAATAAAGGCAATTACAGAGGCATGAGAGAGGAGCTGGGTAGAATTGACTGGTAGAAGGGCCCAGCAGGAAAGACAGTGGAGCAGCAATGGCAGGAGATTTTTGGAGTAATTCAGGATGCAACAGAGATTTACCCCGAGTAAAAAGAGGCATGATACATGGAGAATGAGGTAACCGTGACTGACGAAGGAAGTCAGGTATCGCATAAAATCAAAAGAGAAAGGAAATAATGTGGCAAAGTGCAGTGGGAAACCAGAGGGTTGGGAAAATTACAAAGACAAAACAGAAGGCAAACAAAATAAAATAAGGAGGGAGATTATTAAATATCGGGGTAAGCGCGCCAGTAATATAAAGGAAGAAATGTAAGAGTTTCTTTTGATATATAAAGTACAAAAGAGAGTCAAAATATGGCATTGGATTGCTGGAAAATGACACTGGAGAGATAGTAGTGGGGACAAAGAAAATGGCTGAGGAATTGGATAATTGCTGTGCATAAATTTCATGGTGGAAGACACGAATAATATCTCAAACATTCAGGAGAGTGAGTGGCTAGAGCTGAGTATGGTGACCACCACCATGGAGAACATGCTAGGAAAAATCTGAATGGCTTAAAGTTAGTTAAATAACCTGAACCAGAGGGATTAAATGCCTGTGTTATAAGGGAGATAGCTGAAGAGTTAGTTGAGGTGATGGTGGTGATTTTTCAGGAATCACTCGAGAAAGGAACGATCTTAGAACATTGGAAACCCCCTAATGTGACATCTGTTTTTACCCAGGGAGTAAGGAAGAAAAGACAAAAACAAATGCTTAACCTTTGTCGTGGGTAAGATCCTGGGATCCCTTGTGAAGGATGAGATTTCTGAATACCTGGAAGTATTTGGCAAAATAGGGCAAAGTTAGCATGGTTCCATCAAGGGAAGGTCATGCCTGACAAATTTGTTGGAAATATTTGAAGCAAAAATGAGCAGGCTCGATCAAGTACAGCCAATGGATGTTATCCACCTGGACGTCACGAAGGCCTTTGGCAAGGTGTCACACAGGGGATTATTGATTATGATAAGGGTCCGTGGTGTTAGAGGCAAGGTAGAGGCGTGAATAGAAGCTTGCCTGTCTGACAGAAAGCAGAGAGTGGGGATAAAATGGTCCTTCTCAGGATGGCAGCAGGTGACAAGTGGTGGTCAGCAAGGCACAGTATTGGTACCATAACGTTTTACCTTATACGTTAACAACCTAGTTGATGGAACTGACGGCACTCTGGCTAAGTTTGCAGACGAAACTAAGATACGGAGAGGGTCAGGTCGGAGAGAGGAGGCATAGAGGCTGAAGAAGGAATTGGCCAGGTAAAGGGGTTGGCAGATGCAATCCAACGTCTGAAAGTGTGAGGTCATGCTCTTTAGCATGAAGAATAGAGGCATGGTCTATTTCCTAAATAGGGAGAAAATTCAGAAATCGGACGTGCAAAGGGACTTGGGAGTTCTAGTGCAGGGTTCTCTTAAGATAAGCTTGCAGGCTGAGGTAGTAGTTAGGAGGGCAATTGCAGTCATTATTGATGGCATTTATTACGAGAGAAATTGAATATAAGAACAGGCTGTATACAGCTTTGGTCAGACTACATTTGGAGTGTTGCGCGTACTGTTGAGCTCCATATCTCAGAAAGGATGTACTGTCCCTGGAGCATGTTCAGAAGATTTTCACGGGAATAATCATAGGAGTGAAAAAGTTTATTGTATGAGGAATGTTTGAGTCTTTGGGTCTATACATGATAAAGTTTATAAGGAAGAGAGGAAATGTAATTGAAACATACAGAATACTGAATGACCTGAACCGAATGGTTCATAATATGTTTCCATTGGTAGAAGAGACTAAGACGAAAGGACACAGCCTTAGCTTAAAGCGAACATCTTTTAGAACGTTGATAAGGAGACTTCTTTAACCAGCGAATGGTGAATCTTTGCAATTTATTGCCCGAGAAGGCTGTGGGGCCAAGTCATTGAATATATTTGAGACGGAGATAGTTTTTTTGATTATCCAGGGGATTAAGGATTACGGGCAGAAGGTCGGAGAATGGGTTTGAGAAACTTATCAGCGATGATTGAATGGTGGAGTAGACTCAATAGGCAAACTTGCCTTATTTCTGCTCCTATGTCTTATAGTCGTATGGTCTAAACCTTAAGGAGACACCTTACATCTCTGATGATATGGATTCATGCTCTTCATGAAGGTCAGAAGCTGTTGGAAATAGTTGACTGTTATAGAATGAAGGTATTGTGGCTGCTGCCGGGGTGGTGGATAATATGACATTCAGTGCAATATCACACACCAACTGCACAGTATTAATGTGGGGAGAGTTTATTCAAAAGGGACCTCTCTGTCTATCTCAATCGCCGTAGGGAGTGGGTGTTTTTGTGGGTAGGCGTAACATCCACAGAGGCACTTAAACTATCCAGCATCATGCATATTGAGTGAAATACAGTCATGGAACTTATCACATTCTCATTGTATGTTTAGAATATAAGGAGTGATTGTCCATCCCCCTCAAGGTTCAAAGCAATCACCTCTTATTATCTCACAGCGGGACAGATCAACCTTTACTCAATTCTCATGGTGCCATCATATCAGGGATTAATCCGGCGGAACCCCTGTTCATTCTCTCTGTGATAAGGAGATCGCTCCTTATAAAGGAGATAAAATCTGTGCACAATACCCCAAACACTGCCTCAACAACGCTCTCAGAGTTGATCACAATAATTCCTTCCCTCGCTTAGCTGGCTCCATTTCCTTCATGTGACACAGGAAACCATTCATTTACAATGCACTGCCACTGATGTGGAACTTAAAACATCCTTACATCTGTAGGTTAGCAACAATAAAGTCAGCACCAGAGGTGCCTATCGAGATAGACATCCCTCTTGGGGAGAGACTCAATCACAAAGAATACATCTAAAATAGTGAATGGCCACCTACCTGAAAGGAAGTCAGCTTCAGGAATATGGGATACACGCAGAGGGAGGGAATTATCTTTCCTTTTAATCTGCCCTCACGGGATGTGTGCAGCCCTGGTCAGGCCAGCATGTTATGCTGATCTTGAACTTCGGAGCTGGTTCAGCTGTTCTACAGGACAGTAAAGAGTAAAACACAGTGCTGTACGTTTGCCGTCACACGGAGACTTGATCAGGGAAGAATGACCCATTGCCTTCTTTAATGGGCATGAGGCAAGCCGATATCAACAGATTATTATTTTGTGGCTCTTGATTATGATTACACTGTCTTCCCATGTTTCCCATCTTTCCATATCTGTGAAGAGAACGTAAACATCTCAAGTGCAATTATTTTGCAATGGATACGTGGTAAAAAGGGACTTGAAACAGCTGTATGTGGAGATGAACAAAGGCACAAACGATGGTTTATCCAGGAGTTGTACTGAGGCTGAGGCGGAGACTGGGATGTCACGATGGTGGTACTGGACAGGATTGTTGAGTGGAGAGGATATGGAAATGTAAACTTGTGCAGGAGTAAAATAAATCAAGGAGAACAGTCTTTTTAATCCTCGCATATTGGTGCATAATTTGTAAATAATCATTTGCTAGTTATAATTTGTAAGGAATGGAACCTTTGATTGGAACTGAAAACATTGACTTGCACCTTTCCAAAGTTTACATATCATGACCATCAATTCAGTTCAGACCGTTTCACTAACCAATCTACCAACTGCAGTTGCATCTGTCCATGACAGCATCAGTAAAAGTGACCACCGCACTGTCGTCGAGGAGACAAAGTCTCACGGTCACATTGAGAATAAACTATATTATGTTGTGTGGCACTATCATCATGCTAAATGGCACAGACTTCAAACAGATCTAGCAACTCAAGACTGAGCATCCATAAGACGCTGTGGTCCATCAATATCAGAACAATACTCCAGCACAATCTGTAATGTCATGACACAGCATATAAACCACTCGATCATTACCATCAAGCCAGAGGATTAACCCTAGTGCAATAGAGAGTGAAACAATGGGAAAAAACTGCTCAAGTATTTTCTGTACATAAAACGCAGGACAAATTCAACCCAGCCAAATACCACCTCATTATTCTACTCCCCATCATCAATAAAGTGACGGAAGGATTCATTAATAGTGCTATCAAGCAGCACCAGCTCAGCAATAACCTGCTCAATGACGCCCAGTTTGGGTTATACCAGGGCCACTCAGCTCCTGACCTCATCACAGCTTTTGTTCAAACATAGACAAATGAACTGAATTCCAGCACTGGAAAATCAAGGCTGCATTCTTTCAAATGTGGCATCAAGGAACCCAAGCAAAAAAGGATATTGTGAGTAATTACTTCATTATTGGAGTTGTACCTGACAGATAGAAAAACGGTCATTGTTGTTGGAGGTCAGTCATCTCACTTCCAGAATATCTCTGCAGTAGTCCCTCAGGATAATGTGGACGTAGGTTTGCTCCATGAGCTGGAATGGTCATTTCCAGACGTTTCGTCACCATACTAGGTAACATCTTCAGTTGCCCTCTGGATGAAACCTAGATACAAACATCTTCTGTTGCTTCATCAATGGCCTTCTCTCCATCATAAGGTCATAATGGGGGTATTCGACGATGACTGCACAATATTCAGCACCATTCGCAAGTGATCAGGTACGGAAGCAGTCCATACCAAAATGCAACAAGGTCTGGACAATATCCAGGCTTGGGCTAATAAGTGACAAGTAACACTCGCACCACACAAATTCCAGACAATGACAATCAACAATAAGAAACAATATAACCACTTGGTATTCAGCAGCATATTTGTCACTTAAATTCCCCTCCCCACCACCCTATCAATACACTTGGGGTTACCATTGACCAGAAACTCAACTGGACTCGCCACATAAACGTAAGAGCAGATCAAAGGCTAGGAATACTGCGCGAGTAACTCACCTCCTGTCTTCCCAAAGCATGTTCACCATCTACAAGGCACAAGTCAGGAGTGAGATGGAATACTCCCCAATTGCCTGAATGAATGCAGCCACAACGACACTAAAGATGCTTGACACCATCCAGGACAAAACAGCCCAATTGATTGGCACCACAACCACAAGCATTCACTCCATTCACCACCAACGTTCAGTAGCAGCAGTGTGTACTATCTACAAGACAGCACTTTCCAATCCTACGAACACTTCTGTCTTGAATGACAAGGGCAGCAGGCTTTTGCGAACACCACCACCTTCAAACTCCCCTCCAAACCAGTCAACATCCTGAGTTGGAAATCTATAACCATTCTTTCACTGTTGCTGGGTCAAAACCCTAGAATTCCCTCCCTCGTAGCATTGTGGATCTACGCACAGCAGGTGGACTGCAGCGGTATAAGAAGGCAGCTCAGCACCACCTTCTCAAGGGGGCAACTAGGGACGGACAAGAAATGATGGGCCCATCCAGTGATTCCCATAACCAAAAAATAAGTTTAAAAAGTTCCAAGTTGAAAACCTCGATGTGATAGGTTGTCTAATTTGAACATGAACAGGAAAGCAGTGTTTCTGATACTGGACATTTTAGACCTTTCTGTTATTAGATGTGTGTTCAGTGTTCCATGACATATTGTTGCTAAGTGCTGTGATAAATTGCACCTGTTTTGTTAAATTCAACAACACTAGCGTAACAGGATCGATCCTTCAAAAATGCCAAACTGAAAATGACAATCATCGTCGAGACAATGTACTCCCGCCAGATGAGACTCACAGAGAGCAGCTTATATTCAACATATTACTGCGCTACTGACTGGCACTCAATTCTCCCACCGTCCGTATTACAGGGGTTACCATTGACCAGAAGGTGAAGTCAAATCAACAAGGGTTACAAGAGCAGGTCTGAGACTTTCAACTCTGCACTGAATAATAGACTGTATGACCATAATGACATGAGATATAGCAATAGATTTAGGCTATGCAGCCTATCTCTTCACTCTGAAACTGCGCCATTTTGTCTTAGTCTCTAAGACAAGTGGAAATATCTTCTTTTCTCTAACTGTATCAATCTTTGCAGTAGTCGGTCAGTTTCAATCAGATGCGCCCCCCCCCCCCCCTCTTCCAAATTCCATTGAGTCCAGACACAGAGTCCTCAATTGCCGCTCATATGACAAGCCATCATTCCCAGGATAAATCATGTCCAACACCCGTAGATCCTTCCCCAGAACAGCTCACAATAATCCAAATGCCATCTGACCATGGTCCATTACATTCTGATCAGTATGTCTCCGCTTTTGTATTCTCACTCTCTTGAAATGAATGCTAACATTGCATTTGCTTTCCTAACTGCCAACTGAACCTGCGCATTAACCGTAAGAGAGGGCGAGGACTCCAAACTGCTTTTGTGCTTCAGATTTCATGAAGCCTTTTAGAACATAGTGCCTGCCTGTATTCCGCCTACTGTAGTGCATAATCTCACATGTTTCCATATTGTGTTCCATCAGCCATGTATCTTCCCAGTGTCCTAAACTATCCAAATCTTTCTGCAGCCTCTCCACTTCCTCAATATCACCTGCCCATCCAATCATCATTGTATCATCTGCAAACCCAGCAAAACTGCCATCAGGTCAGATGGTTCACGTAAATGGCACCTCCTGACTACCTAAGGACTGTCCACCATTGAAAAGGCACAACGCTCAAGATGCTTGACTCCATTCAGGTTAAAGCAGTGGCTTGACTGGAATTACATCTGCAAAGTCTTCACTTCTTGCACCACTGGCACTGGCACCCTGCACAACATTTTATTATGAATTTACCATATTATGGTCATACAGAACTTGATGGCGCACGGTCCCAGTCTATTAATGGCAATCTGTCTCAATGCTGACTGTGTGGTGCTCACACCAACCAATGTCATTGTGTGTTGAAGACGAGAGCGGGAGGTGGGGGGGTGGTGATGTCGATCATAAATGACTGTGTGACTGTCACTGAGGGCTGGCACTTGCCTCGAAAGCCCCAGATGTACCTGTGTCTGTTGTCACCGCTGCAGGCATGGTCAGTCTTTCAGTGAGTCAAATCCAAGAAAGTGATGGGCCTGGAGAGTGTTCCTGGCTGAGCACTCAGATCCTGTTTGTACCAACTAGCAAAGGTATTCGCATACAACTTCAGCCTCTCCCTCCAGAAGCCGAAGTCCCAATCTGATTCAAGAAGGCCATCATCATCCACGTAAGTGAGAAAGCACATGGAACGTGTCCTTATAGACGATGAAGTGCTTTGAGAGGCTGGTTATGGCCTACAACCAACTCCAGTCTCCCAGCCTGACCTGCTGCCGACTGATGTAACGGGTTCACAACAGAGGCCATACCCGAGTCTGCACGCATTCCTGGAACATCTGGACAACAAGGACACCTACACTAGACTCCTGCTCATTGAGTAAAGCTCCATCTTCAAAGTCATTATCCCTTACAGACTAATCACAAAACTCTGCGACCTTGGTCTCGGTTCGATCCTCTGCAACTGGCTCCTCAGGCTTTTGAACCACAATCGAGAAGATCGGTAAAAACACCTCCTCCACAATAACAATCACCACTAAAACTGCTGAAGGATGTGTTCTCAACGCACGACAATACTCCCTGTACACCCACGGCTGTACCCTCAGCCCCCCACTGTCCTCCATGCACACCCACGTCTGTGCCCTCAGCCCTTTATTGTATTCCATGTACACCCACGTCTGTGCCCTCAGCCCCTTGCGGTACTCCAGCTACACCCACGGCTGTGTCCTCAGCCCCTTAGTGTGTTCCCTGTACACCCACGGCTGTGTCCTCAGCCAACCAATGTACTCCCTGCACACCACGGCTGTGCCCTCAGCTAACCACTGTTCTCTCTGTACTCCCACGGTTGTTTCCTCAGCCCCCTAATGTCCTCCCTGTACAACCACGGCTGTGTCCTCAGCCCCCTACGTACTCCCTGTACAGCCACGGCAGAGTTTCCAAATTCCAAACAACGCCAGCTGCAAGTTCGATGATGACATCACTATAGCAGTACGGATATTAAACAGCAACGCGTCAGAATGTAGAAAGGCGATAGAGAGCTTGGTGGTATGATCTGTTGATAATGACCTCTCTCTCTAATCCGGTAAATGTAAAGGACTGATCACTGACTTTAAGAAGAAAGGAGGGGAACATACCCCATCTACATCAACCGTTTGAGGGAATGCAGAGCATCAAGTGCCTCGGAGTGATGATAACTCACAACCTGTCCTGAACTTCTCACATAGGTCCGATTGTCGGGAAGGTTCAACAATGCCTCTCCTTCCTGAGGTGATACAGGAAATTCAGCATGCGCTGCATCTACAGATGCACCATTGAGAGCGTATTGTCCCGGTGCATAACATCCTGGTACGGCAACCGCTCTACTCAGGACCATGAGAAATTACACAAGGTTGGGTGCACAGCTCTGACCAACACGGACTCTAACATCCCAACCATCGATTCCATTTACATGGCTCGTTGTCGCAGAAAGGCTGCCGACATCTAGCCCAGATTTCTGAGGGAAGGGAGACAGGAAATAGCTGGGACATTAACAGATATGTTTGGAGCATCCTTAAACACGGCTGATGCCCCGGAAGACTGGACAATTGTTAATCCCCTTGTTTAAGAAAGGTAGTAGGGATAATCCAGTCAATTATGGACCGGTGAGACTGATGTCAGGGGTAGGGAATCTGCTAGAGAAGATACTGAGTGATAGGATCTACTCTCATTTGGATGAAAATAGTCTTATCAGTGATAGTCAACATAGTTTTGTGCAGGGAAGGTCATGTCTTAGCAACTCAATAGAATTCTTTGAGGAGGTACAAAGTTGATTGATGAGGGACAAACTGCAGGTGTAATGTACATGGACTTCAGGAAGGCGTTTGGTATGTTTCCCCACGGTCGGGCTATGGAGAAATTGAAGTCACATGGTGCGCTAGCTACGTGGATAAAGAACTGGCTGGGCAACATAAGATAGAAAATAGTAGTGGGAGGGAGTTTCTCAAAATGGTGAACTGTGACCAGTGGTTCCATTTAAGATGTTTCTGGAAAGATACATGAATGAGAAGAGAGCTAATGGATACAGATCCTTAGAAAATAGGCGACAGGTTTAGATAGAAGATTTGGATCGGCGCAGGCTTGGACCATCGAATGGCCTGTTTCTGTCCTAGAATGTTTTGTTCTAACATTATCAAAGACCAATCACACCCCAGTAATGGTCTCCCACAACCTCTTCCATCAGGCTAAAAGAAATGGAAGCTTGAAAACACAGAGCAGCTGGTTAATTAAAAGTTGCTTCCTGACTGTTATTTGGCTGATGAATATACTCTCTATTCAGCACCTCAAGATTGCCCTGTCATTTAATACGAACATGGCTGATCTGCTCCAGGTCTAACTCCACTTTCTTGCCGACTCCTTGTATCCCTCCACACCTCTCTGGGTTAGGGAATTTCAGACATTAACTACCTTCTGAGACAAGACATCACTTTGCATCTCAGATAGAAATCAATGTTCCATATTCGTTTTCTATGTCCTTGAGTTCGAGACTCCACTCAGGAATGGCAACAACTTCTCAAAATCTACCTTCTCAAGTTCCTTCTATGTCTTGTATGTTTCAGCAGTATCACTCCACGTTCATTTAAACCCCAATGATTAATCGCCTCACCATTTTAGAGATTCTCAATAACACAACCCTTTCATCCCTGGAAGCCGGCTAATGAACCAACGCAGTTACTTGCTGCATCAGCATGCTGACTTTATGTTTCATACACAGGAACATTCCAATCCCTTTGTACTGTTCTTTTTCTGGAAGTCCTCTCCATTAAATAACAGCCTGCCTTTTGATTCTCAGTGTCATCCTCAAACTCGGAAGTATATTGCACTCAACTCCCTACTTCAAACTATCAGTATAGAGTGTAAATAACTATGCCATCGGACTGATAGCTGTGGTCCTCCAGCAGATACACCTTTATCATGAATATCCATTAATCCTGACTCTCCGATTTCTATATGTTAAGCAATCATCATCCCATGTTAATACATTCCCCATCATCCGACGAGCTTCTGTCTTGTGTAAGAACGTTTATTTTGTAATACCTTGTGGAAAAACTCTGGAAAGCTTGGTGTCTACCAGATCCCCTTTATCAAGTCCGCTTGTTACATTTTCAGGCATCTCCAGAAGTACTTTGCATGATTCTACAGGGCAAAATATAACTTCCCTTTCACAAAACCACTCTGAACCTGCGTGAAGCTTTTCTAAATGTCTATGCTGGTCAGGTTTTCCAAATTAAGCTCGTTCCATCTGCTTTCATTTGGCCCATATGCCTCTAAATGTTTCCAATCCAAATGAGTTTTAAATGTTTTCGCTGTACATGCATCTACTACTCTTCGTCTGACAGCTCATTCCAAACCCACACCACCCTCTGTGTAAAAACACAGCCCCTGCGTCCCTTGTAAATTTTCCCTCTTTCATCTTAAACCTATGCCTTCTAGGGCAGAACTCCCCCATCCTGTGGAAAAGACCTTGGCTATTCACCCTATCCATACCTCTCATGATTTTAGAAACTTCCGTAATGTCATCTCTCATCCTCCTACACTCCATCCAATACTAACTTCAAGAACAAACATTTAAAGATAAATACTGCAAATTTGAAACTATACTAAACAACACAGATAAACAATACTCAGACTAAACTTCTTACTGTGACTTGTTTTTTCCTCCCTATTACATTACTAAGGCAGCATGAAACGCTTACTAGTGCCAATAAGAAGTCAAGCACCTGATATCCTTTGTCTGAAGGTGGTGATGATCACGACAGTGAAAACGTATTTCTGGTCAGATCTTTAGAATGTCACATAGTCAACCTTCTCCCTCCCTTGACCTTGTGTGATTGTGTCTCCTTTATCTTACACTCAATACAGAGAACCCCTTTCTCCATTCACACTTTATTTTAAACCCATTTTATATCATCTTCTCGTTCACCACTGCTAAAAGCCGGTTTATCTTTGCCACGCCCTCTTTTCCCTGTCACCTATCTCCCACCTCTGGCAAGGTATTAAAAAGCAAAGTTTCCAATGCTTTTCAGTTGTGAAGAAGTGTCACACTGGGCTTGAAATGCTAACTTTGTTCCCCTGTCTCTGCAGATGCTGACAGACCTGCTGAGTTTCTCCAGAAATTAATAGGCACAGAACAAATTTTCAGAAAACAAATAACTATAGATACTGGTAATAAAAATACCAAAATTGCTTGAGAAACTGGGAGCTTTGCAGAGGGTCACTGGACCTGAAAGTTTAACACTGCATTCATTCCAGTTGATGCTGCAACATCTTCAGCAATTTCTTAAGCAATTTCTGTTTTTGACAATTTCCAAAGAAGTATGTCAAAGATGCTCAAGCATCCTGTCCAACACGGAGTGCCGTATACTGGGAACTGAACAATAACGCATGGTGCGCAAGTTCCTTGACTCTGAATCTACATGAGTCTGGCATCACTGACACTACAGAGCTCTTAATCATGGTCAGGGAGAAAAACAGAGGGAAACACATTCACTTCAAATACGGAAGGTGACATTGTGGAAGAGAAAAGATTTAGATAATTACTTTAAATTGATTGAGTTGAAGTAACAAATTAGAGGCGTGACACCAGGGAGAGGCCCTCAGCAGAATGAGATAATGAAAATGCACGTGTTACCGCATCAGAAACCAGGTTAGGTACAGAATAGAGGGCTGATGGGTGAATGGGTCTCGGTTTGAACTGGGGGACAGTCAGTAGAATTGAATTGTAGATATTGCAACTCAAACTGGGTTATCATTTGATGTTGTAGACCACAGCAGCGGCAGAAACAGAATTGTAATCAACGACAATCTGTAACATTTTCCGACGATAATTCATCAGTCCACCATTACCATCAAGCCGATCCATGGTTCAGTGAGGAGTGTGTGTGAACATGCCAGGGTCGGAATCACGTGCACCTAAACCTGTTGACAACCTATTAAAGCTACTACACTTAACTGGTTAAATTCCGACCAGCAGAACTCATGTCTGATAAGAGGGTAAATGATCCCAAGACTAACAGATCAGATCTAAGCTCTGTCGTCCTGCAAATCCAAACATAAATGTCGATGGACTATTAAACAATTTACTGGATTTGAGGACTCCACACATATCCTCATCCTAAATATCGGAACAGCCCTGTACGTCAGTGAAAAAAGCCAGGGATGTGGTGTCTGCACTATCCTCAGCCAGACGTGTTGAGTGGATGATCCACCTCACACTCATCATGGTTCGCACAGAATCACAGATGGCAGTGTTCAAACAATTCGATTCACTGTACGGTCATGAGGAAACAGTTGAACACTATAGATACGACAAAGGCAATGGGCCCTGACCCCATTCCTGCAATAGGACTGAAGACTTGTGCTGCACAGCAAGCCGTGCCCATGGGGAAGACGTTTCATTCCAGCTCCAACTCTGACATCTTCCTGGCATGAGGAAAATTACTCAACAATGTCCAGTCCCTGAATTGGAGAATAATTACCATCTGACCAATTACCACACCCTCAGTCCCAACTCGACAGTCAAATTGTTGAGAATACTTTTCGATAGAGCTGTCAAGTAGCACAAAATAATCAGGTCAGTGTGGTTTCTGATAGGTCCCCATGTGGAGATGGTTCTGCAGTGGACATATCATTGGATTACGAATCCAGAGCAGGCTAATGCTCTGGCAGCTGGTGGAAGTTAAAAATAATCAATAAAATGTCGAGACCTCAAATCTGGTGTCAGTAACAGTGTCCAATGCTGGTTGTAAACATCGATCTCGTTCCCCAATGTACTTTCAGGAAGTGAATCTCCCGTGCTTTCTTGATCTGTGCGTCTGGTGTCACTTTTAGGCTTGACCAAGAAAGCACGGCAGATTCACTTCCTGAAAGTATATTGGTAAAGGAGATCGATGTTTACAATCAACATTGGACACAAGATCACTGTTACTGACACCAGATTTTAGGTCTCGAAATTTTATTAATTATTTTTAACTTCTACCAGCTGCCAGAGCATTGGCCTGGTCTGGATTCGTAATCCAATGATATGTCCACTGCAGCACCATCTCCGCATGGGGCCCTATCAGAAACCACACTGACCTGATTATTTCGGTGCTACTTGACAGTTCTATCGAAAAGTATTCTCAACAATTTGACTGTCGAGTTGGGACTGAGGGTGTGGTAATTGGTCAGATTGTAATTATTCTCCTATTCAGGGACTGGACATTGTTGAGTAATTTTCCTCATTGCCAGGGAGATGTCAGAGTTGGAGCTGGAATGAAACGTCTTCCCCATGGGCACGGCTTGCTGTGCAGCACAAGTCTTCAGTCCTATTGCAGGAATGGGGTCAGGGCCCATTGCCTTTGTCGTATCTATAGTGTTCAGCTGTTTCCTCATGACCGTACAGTGAATCGAATTGCTTGAAGACTGGCATCTGTGAGTCTGTGGGAACCATGATGAGTGTGAGTTGGATCATCCACTCATCACGTCTGGCTCAGGATAGTGCAGACACCATATCCTTGACTTTTTTCACTGACGTACAAAGCTGTTCCGATATTTAGGATGAGGATATTTGTGGAGTCCTCTCCTCCAGTAAATTGTTTAATAGTCCATCGACATTTATGTTTGGATTTGCAGGACGACAGAGCTTAGCTCTGATCTGTTAGTCTTAGGATCTTTTCCCCTCTCCATCAGACATTAGTTCTGCTGGTCTGAATTTAACTAGTTGAGTGTGGGAGCTTTAATGGGTTGTCAACAGGTTTAGGTGCACGTGATTCCGACCCTGGCATGTTCACCCACACTCATCACTGAACCATGGATCGGCTTGATGGTAATGGTAGACTGATGAATTATCGTCGGGGAAATGTTACAGATTGTCGTTGAATACAATTCTGTTTCTGCCGCTGCTGTGGTCTACAGCGTCAAATGATAACCCAGTTTGAATTGCAATATCTACAATTCAATTCTACTGACTGTCCCCCAGTTCACACCGAGACCCATTCACCCATCAGCCCTCTATTCTGTACCTAACCTGGTTTCTGATGCGGTGACACGTGCATTTTCATTATCTCATTCTGCTGAGGGCCTCTCCCTGGTGTCACGCCTCTAATTTGTTACTTCAACTCAATCAATTTAAAGTAATAATCTAAATCGTTTCTCTTCCACAACGTCAACTTCTGCATTTGAAGTGAATGTGTTTCCCTCTGGTTTTCTCCCTGACCATGATTAAGAGCTCTGCAGTGTCAGTGATGCCAGACTCATGTAGATTCAGAGTCAGGGAACTTGCGCACCATGCGTTATTGTTCAGTTCCCAGTATACGGCACTCCATGTTGGACAGGATGTTTGAGCATCTTTGACATACTTAATTGGAAATTGTCCAAAAACAGAAATTGCTTAAGAAATTGCTGAAGATGTTGCAGCAAAGCTCCCAGTTTCTCAAGCAATTTTGGTATTTTTATTACCAGTATCCATAGTTATTTGTTTTGTGAAAATTTGTTCTGTGCCTGTTCACTTCTGGAGAAACTCAGCAGGTCTGTCAGCATCTGCAGAGACAGGGAAACAGAGTTAGCATTTCAAGCCCAGTGTGACACTTCTTCACAACTGAAAAGCATTGGAAACTTGGCTTCTTAGCACCTTGCCAGAGGTGGGAGATCGGTGGCAGGGAAACGGGGCGTGGCAAAGATAAACCGGCTTTTAGCAGTGGTGAACGAGAAGATGATATAAAATGGGTTTAAATTAAGGTGTGAATCGGGAAAGGGGTTCTCTCTATTGAGTGCAAGATAAAGAAGACACAATCACACAAGGTCATATGGAGGCTAGGAGGGAGAATGTTGACTATGTGGCATTATGAAGACCTGGCCATAAATACGTTTTCACTGTCGAGATCATCACGTCCTTTAGACAAAGGATATCAGGTGCTTGCCTTCTTCCTGGCACTAGTAAGCGTTTCATGCTGCCTTAGTATTGTAATAGGGAGAAAAAACAAATCACAGTATGAAGTTTGGGCGAAGTATTGTTTCCCTGTCATGTTTACTATAGTTTCAAATTTGTAGTATTTATCTTTAAATGCTTGTTCTTTAAGTTAGTATTGGATGGAGTTATACGGTTGAGGGATAACATTATATAAGTGTCTAAAATTATGAGAGACATGGATAGGGTGAATAGCCAAGATCTTTTCCACAGGATGGGGGAGTTCATCCATAGAAGGCATAGGTTTAAGATGAAAGAGGGAAAATTTACAAGGGACGCAGGGGCAACGTTTTTTCACAGAGAGTGGTGTGGGTATGGAATAAGCTGCCAGAGGAAAAGTGGTAGATCCATGTACAGCTGCAACATTTAAAACTCATTTGGACAAACATATGAATGGGAATCATTCCGAGGCATATGGGTCAAATGAAAGCAGATGGAACGAGCTTAATTTGGAAAAATTGATCAGCATAGACATTTAGAAAAGCTTCACGCAGAATCAGTGTGGGTCTGTGAAAGTGAAATTATACTTTGCCCTGTAGAATCATGCAAAGTATTTCTGGAGATGCCTGAGAATGTAACAAGCGGACTTGATAAAGGGGATCTGGTAGACACCAAGCTTTCTAGAGTTTTTCCATGAGGTATTACAAAATTAAAGTTCTTACACAAGACAGAAGCCCGTAGGATGATGAGGAATGTATTAACATGGGATGATGATTGATTAACACATAGAAATCGGAGAGTCAGGATAAATGAATCTTCATGATAAAGGTGGGTCTGCTGGAGGACCACATCAGTCCGATGGCATCAGTTATTTACATTTTATACTGATAGTTTGAAGGAGAGAGTTGAGTTAAATATACATCCGAGTTTGAGTATGACACTGAGAATCAAAAGCAGGCTGTTATTTAATGGAGAGGACTTCCAGAAAAAGAACAGTACAAAGGGATTGGAGTGTTCCTGTGTATGAAACATAACCTCAGCATAGTGATGCAGCAAGTAACGAGGTTGGTTCATTAGCCGGCTTCCAGGGATGAAAGGGTTGTGTTATTGAGAATCTCTAAAATGATGAGGCGACTATTCATTGTGGTTTAAATGAATGAGGACTGATACTGCTGAAATATACAAGACATAGAAGGAACTTGAGAAGGTAGATGTTGAGACGTTGTTACCATTTCTGAGTGGAGTCTTGAGCTCGAGGGCATAGACACAGAATATGGAATATCGATTTCTATCTGAGATGCAAAGTGATGTCTTCTGTCAGACGGTAGTGAATGTCTGGAATTCCCTAACCCAGAGAGGTGTGGAGGGATACAAGGAGTCGGCAAGAAAGTGGAGTTAGACCTGGAGTAGATCAGCCATGTTCGGATTAAATGACAGGGCAATCTTGAGGGGCCGAATTGCCTACTCTTGTTCCTATTTATTAATTTCACATGTTGTGCTTTTGAAAAAGTTACTGGTTATTTTCCCGGAAGTTGTGTTGTGTAATGCTGCATTCGGTTGAGCAGAGGATTTGAGTTAACGCTGGGTGGGGCATGGGGGCTGTATTCACAGTAAATCTGGGTGTGTAACACGACCCACATCTGGAGCAGACGTTGCAGAGAGGGGAAGCCTGGAAACAGTGATTGGGGGTGAGTGTCACTTCCTGACCAAGTCTGGATTTTACAAGTACATTGCCAAAACTGCACCCAACCATCGGAGTGGCCTTGATCTGCCCCTGTGTAGCAGGTCCGAAGGGCTGAAAGGAACATCAGAACATAGGGCTGAGGGACACGAGTGGGCCATTCGGCCCGTTGACACTACTCCACCAGTAAATAAAGTCGTGGCTCATCTCATAGTGGTCCCAGCTGCACTTTTCTCTCCATGAAATATAGTGCCTTCGGCCCATCACTATGTAGGGAGTTCTCTGATAACGCTTGTGTATTAAGTATGATTTGACTGCAATGCGATTCGTGAACCGTTTTCTACAAAGTGAACTATCATTCCTGCTTCCAATCTGTCACAGCCTGTCAGAGTTTTATATATCTCACTGATCTCCACACATTTTCCTAAAGCCCATGGAATACGGGCCCAGTCATCCCAAACCCTGCTCCCACAACTAATCTGTCATCCCAGAGATCAGTGTGGTCGTCCTTCACTGCACTCCCTCAATGTCAGATTGGCTCTTTATTAGGTAAGGACACCAAAACTGCATAATGTTCGAGATGGAGTCCCACCAAGGCCCTGTACAGTTGCAATAAATGACCCTTACTCCTGTATTCTAAATCCCCCTGAAATGAAGGTGAATAAACCATTTATCTTCCTATCTGCTTTCAGCTCCTGCAGTATTGCTTTCAGTAACTGGTGTACAGGGAGATCCAGATTCTTTTCACTGTTACACCTCCCTACTTGCTGGGTCTATTACACTGCATACAGCGTGCCAATGCAATTCCCAGCATTGACGTCCGTGTTCAGAACTCACTGCCCTACATGGACTCGGAAGGCTGCGCAGAAATAAACAAAAATGCAGTTTAAGTTCATTTATAGATCAACATTTTTCAACAATCCCTTTCCAAATGATAGGCTGCCATTCAATTGATCAAAGTACACAACATCACATCTCCCCCGATTGCTCTCCATCTGCCAGGTATTTGCCCAGTCACTCCACTTGTCTCAATCACCTTGGAGCCTTTTTTACATCCTCCTCACCCACTCACAATCCAACATCGTTTAATGCCATCAGCAGACTTGGGAACATTGCAATTGAGCCCCTCAACCAAATATATGATGTGTATTAGGAATAGCTAGATGCCAAATCTCGATACTTGTTATATCCTCCAAGCCTTCCATTCAAAAAACATGATTTTGTTCCTTCTCACTGTTTCCTGCCAGCTCTCCCATTCTTAAACCATGGCCATATATTAGCCACAGTCCCATTCGAATTTGCACAAAATGCTTGGGGCTTTATCAAAAATCTTTCTCATTTTCCGATTGTATTGCGTTGATTCCTTCTCCATAATTTTGCTAAAAGCCACTTTCTCAAATATGATTTATATTTCATAAACCTCTGTTGACTTTGCCTATGCCCATTAATTTCAGTCCAATACTTTCTCTAAAACTTTGTAGTTGCTAATTTCATTCTATTCCTTTGTTCTCACCAGACTAAAGTTTCATTGCATAGCGAGGAAATTTTATTTTTGTTTTTTTTTCTTCTGTGAAGGCATAGCTGAAGTACTTGCTCGATAGTTCTGCTATTTCCCGGTCCTCAATTATCTGGTATCAGACCGTAAGAAAGTTGCACCTTTTACTTTTAATTTTGCCATTGACGTATTTTTAGAAGATATTACAAGTTCACTCATATACACTTTGATAAGATATTCTTCAGAAACCCATCAATTCCTATCTTAAGCTACTGAATGAGTGACCTTCCACAGCCATACAATCACAGAAGCACAGACCTCTGTACAATCAGAAATACGGCACGGTCTACATTAGCCCCACTTTTCAACACAAAACCCGTCGCTATGAATCTTTTGAGGTTACCATGACAATTCCACTCTCATGAAGTGCATCCCAGACCCCAACACACTTTTGGTGAAAAACAGTCCTCAAATCCTCACTAAGCCTCAAACCCTTCACTTTAAAAGTGTGTCCCTTTGATTAAAAGGACCAGCTGCTGGCTATCCACTCCGTCCATGTCCCTCGTAATCTTATCCTCCTGATTCACGTCCCCCTTAGCCTTCTCTACTCTAAACTAAACACCCCGAGCTTATCCAGCCTTTCTCCATAGCTGATATTGTCCATCCAAGGGAACATCCTGGTGAATCTCCTCTGCACCCCCTCCAGTGCAATCACAACCTTCCTGTAATGTAGCTCCCAGAACTACACACAGTATTCCATCTTAGCTAACAAAAGTTCTGCATGGCACTTATAATCTATGCTTCGATGTGTGCAGGCTGTGTTTACGCTCCCGCACGCTTTCTCAAATTGTGTGTTAGGAATGTGTGAAGAAGCACCCTCTGAGCTTCCGAGTGTGCTGCCATTCATTGAGTCCTCCCCTGCCTGGTTCCTTCTTCCAATGTGCATGACCTCATGTTTATCAGGGTTACATTCCACCCGCCATTGATGTGACCATCTGACCATTCCACCTGTATCTTCCTGTAACATAAGGCCTTCCTCCTCACTGCCAACTACCCGGCCAATCTTTCTATCAAACACAAACTTACTTATGACACCCCGCCCCCCCCGCCCCCACCACCCCTCGTCCATATTCACACCTGCATCCTTTATGTTGAAGTTTAAAATCAGGAAACATCAGCTTATAGTCCAACAGGTTTATTTGGAGGCACGAGCTTTCGAAGCGCTGCGTCTTCACCAGGTGGTTGTGCGCTTTGATGAAGGGCTTCGAAAGCTGGTGCCACCGAATAAACCTTTTGGAGTATAACCTGGTGTTATGCAATTTTTAGCTTTGTCCACCCCAGTCCAACACGAACACTTCTGAATCACAAATATTAAGAGACACAGCACTGATCCCCGTGGTACACCATTGGACACGAGCCTCCAATCGCACAAAGAAACTTCTACCACCACCGTCTGTCTCCTACCACTAAGTTGATTTGGTTGCAACTTGGCAAGTCACCAATGAGTCCTACCTGTTCCCTGGTTATTCTATTCCACTGGACACACTTGGAGAATATCTGGAGATTCTCACTAATCTTGCCAGCCAGTAGGTTTCCATGCCCCTGTGTTAGTTAGTCCCCTCCAGGTGAAGAATTTTCTCCTTATTGCAGTCTTAACTGGCCTGTCCCAGATCCTACTCTTATTTGCCTTGACTGTGGAATAGACAGCGAGGGAAACGTTTTGTTAATTTCCAACCTGTCAAATGTTTTGTGAATTTTCTAAATTTCACTGTGACCCACCTCTCATTCCTTGAAACTCTTGAGAACACAGACCGAGTTCCCTCATCAGGCAATCTCACCACCTGAGGGATTAATCAGGAGAATGTCCATTGAACTTCCTCTGTGGTCAGTATATTCTTTCTGAGATTCGGTCACCAAAACTGTACACAATACTCCAGATACAGTCCCATCAACACGCTGTGAAACTGCTTCAACATGACTTTACATCAATGTTCTGACTCTCTTATGTGAAGGCGAACCAAACTTTAACTTTCCAATTACATATATTCCAATTACCCTTCACATTCATTGCATTTACGAACTCACTGAGATCTTTTCGAAACCCTTCCGAAAATCCAATATATGCCACTTCTACTGGTTCCACATTATTTATGCTGTCAGGAACAACTTCGAACAATTCCGAAGTTTATCAAGTATGATTTATCTATCAGAAATCCATGCTGATTCTCTCCATTGTTGCTGTTAATTTCTAAATAGCAAAAATGTCATCCTGTGTAATAGATTCCAACAGTTTCCCTACAAATGTCAAGTTAACTGTCAGTTCTCCACACTATGTCTTTTTCCCTTTATCTGTTTGGATCCCTTCCATTCATCTATAGTGCTTGATTCACGTTTATCCACAATAGTTTCCGGTCTCTGCAGAATGTACAGGAAAACAAAACACCGTCATCGACAGTGCAATTAATACTACTATTTGTGATTTATTTCCGACATTTTGATAGGAAGTACATCTGTTTCGTCAGACTTAGCAATGCTCAATCCAGCTCCATGTTCAAGTACTACCTTGTTACTGATATGAATTGACTATGTCTTTAGCTGCAGGAGTCCGATATGATCACTTGGTATTACTGGGCGATTTTCGGAATCTTGCTCCATGAAGACAGATGCAAAGTAACTGGTTGTTTTCTTGGTCATTTCCCTGTTCTCCACAATGACCTCTCCTCTCCCGATTACAAATTTCCACATTTGACCTTGCTTTTATTTTGTTTCCTTTGAAATATAGATCGTAGACTGATGCAGTCTTTGTGTTCCTGTTTGTTAGCAGGTATGTTCTCTATTTGATTTCCTTCTCGCTTTCATGACCTTCCTTTTTTGTATAGTTAATTTCTGAGAATTCTCAGGTTTCCACAATAGTTGGAATTCTTCTGAAGTCACTTCCTACGATTAACATATTTTCTATTTTGTTATGTAACCATCATTGAGTCACTTTCTCACTCTTTGGTTTTTGTACCTGAAATCAATAGACGTATGTTTCAGACTTTGCAGTATTTCTAAAAACTCCTGGTCCTGACCAGTTATATTCAGGAATACCGCAGGAGGATAGGAGGATAGAGAAGAAATTGCAGGAGCACTGCTTGGTTCTTTTCTATCATCGCTGGTCAACACGTGAAGTCCTGGACGACTGGAGCGTAGCGAATGTTGAGCCCATGTTCAAGAAATGCTACAAATATAAACCTGGGAACTAAAGACCAGGAATCCATAAATATAGTGGGTAGGTTACTTTAGAAGATTTGGAGAGATTGGATATACATGCATTTGGAAAGACAAGGTGTGGTTCGGAGTAAAATTAGAAATGTGCTGGAAAAGCAGAGCAGGTCAGGCAGCATCCGAGGAACTGGAAAATTGATGTTTCGGGCAAAAGCCCTTCAGTAAATTCAGCACAGGAGCTTGTGCAAGGCAGGTCATGACTCACAATTTTGTTGGACTTCTTTGCTAAAGTGATCAGCAACGTTGAGGAGTTCCGGGTGGTATACGTAGTCTAGATGGATTCCAGTAAGGCCTTCAATAAGGTTCCACTTGATACGCCGCTCTGGAAAGTTAGATCGCATGGAATTGAGGGGGAGGTGGTTAATTAGGTACAAAATTGCCTTGATGGTAGGATGCAGAGATTAATACTGGAAACATGCTGGTCAGACTGGAGGCCTGTGAATAGTGGAATGCCTCAGGGGTTGGTGCTGGGACCACTACATACTACTATATCTATGATTTACATGAGAATGTACAGGCCTGATTTGTAAGTTTGAAGATGGCACTAAAACAGGCGGCATCATTGAGAGTGAGGAAGAGTATCAGAAATTTCAGAAATTACAGCAGTATCTTGATCAGCTGGGGGAGTAGGCTGAGAATGGCAAATGGATTTTATTATAGATCAATGTAAGTTCTTCTTTTTAGAAAGTCAAATCTGGAGTTTCATGGTGGATGTTGGGTCCTAAGGACTGTAGTGGAATAGAGGGACCTGGGAATCCAGGTGCATGGTTCTCTGAAAGTTGATTCAGAGGTAGACAGGGTAGTGAAGAAAGCTTTAGCATCCTGACCTTCATCTGTGTATATCACTGAGTATCGAAATTAGGGAGTTGTGTTGCAGTTATACAGGATGGTGGTGAGGCCATATTGGTAGTGTTATGTTCAGTTTTGTTCGCTTTGTTATAGGAAGGATGTTATTAAACTGGAAAGAGTGCATAAAAAATTACAAGGATGTTGCCAAGGTCTCAATGGTCTGAGTTATAGAAAGAGGTTGTCCAAGCTAGGAATTTTTTTACTTTTGTCTGCATGAGACTGAGGGAGGATCATATTGAAGTTTATAAGATCATGTCAGGCACGGATAGAGTGAATGCACCCAGTCTTTTTTTCCCAGGGTTGGGCAATCACAGACTAGAGGTCACCAGAAACGTTCAGGGGGACAGAATAAAAGGGAACCTGAGGAACAATTTTTTAACACAGGGGCTGGTACACACATGGAATGAGAAGTGGTTGAAGCGGATACATTAACAACATTTAAAAGGCATTTGAACAAATACATGGATAGTAAAGGATTAGAAGGATACGGGGCAATGGCAGAGAAATGGGGTGAGCGTGGATGGGCATTTTGGTAGGAATGGACCAGTTTGGGCTAATAGGCCTGTCTCCGTGCTATCGGACTCTATGACTCTAACAACCATTGCTTGTCCCCCACTGAATGGTATATTGTACTTTCCAAATTCACTGACAATATCTTGACACTTTAACCTCCAGTCTTCCATGGTGTTTTACTAAAATATTCAAGCATTCTATATTGTATGCTGACACCTTGTAAAATGCACCTTTTCAATGCCATTATTGCTTAAAAGCTGCTTCAGACCAAGGTTAATAATTCGTCCTTCTGACCACACAACCTCAAATCCGAAATAACCTGCTCTCTACTTTGCTTCACAACATACTCTTCAACTCACCTCAGCTACACTTACGAAACGTATTTTTCACAGCTTCAGCAGTCACTTAGTTAACGCAGTTCAGATACAACTTGAGACCATTCAATAAGACTTCGGTATCCACAATTCTTGCCTAACTAATTTCCAGAGCATATAATGCTCAGATTTTCGGCTACTGTTTTGGTTTCGATATATAACACACTAATATTTGCTTTTCCTTCCTACCTGTAAACTCTACCTAAACTGATTCTGTGGAACCTTAGGGACAGGTCTGTGTTGTTATTAGTGATAGACCTGGTCAAGACATTCAGGGAGGCTCACCCCGACGCTGAGATAATCAGAAGAAATGTCCCACAATACTGGGCAAGCAACAATATCCTCCTCGCTCTGTTAGGATAAGAGTTGCCATATGCTCTCTGCTCCCTCACACTCACTGTATATCTGTTATAGCACCTAACCCCGAACAAGGTTCACGCTTTGTCTCCAAATAAGGCTCAGGCACTACCACTCTCACTATTGAATTCAGCAACTAATAATACTATATGGATTCAAAACTGTCGACTGACTCATTTCAGACACCTCATAACTCACCACCACACCCCCACCTACACCAGCAGGGCCACCCATTCCCACTCTCCCTCCATCCCTTTCTCCCATTCCAGGAGAAACAGCCTGGAATAGGATAGAAAGGTCCAAGCCGGGTAGTGGAGTGCCCGATATCCGTTCTTTCACTCCCCTCCCCCCGCCATGTGGGAGGACTCTTAAAGAGCTGGAGAGGACCAGGACGCCTCGTGTGGAGAATCTAAAACAGCCACGTCCTACTGACCAGTTACGGAGCAATGTTCAGTGAAAGACAATTCTCAGTTTAACCCCATTGGCAGTTCCAACAACAGTCCTTTCACTTGCAAAAAAAAACAGATAACTCACTGCACAGAGACGCAGACACGGAAATACACAGACGAGCACACACAATGCTTACAAGGAGATAGGTATACATACACGTATAAATACACAAATACATATACAGTCACATACAAATCTACATAAATACAGATAGAAACACAGGCTGAAACACAGACAGACAGATGTAGACACGCAAACACACAGATAACAAACACATGGACACACGCAAGCAAATACACACATACAGACAGACACAAGCAGAGGCACAGACACACACAGACACACACACAAACACTTACTCACATACAGATACACAAAGGCACAGACACTAGTGTCATTCAGACACAAATCGATATGTTTTTGATTTGTAAGGGGATCAAAGATTCTAGAGAAAAGGCAGAAGAATGAGGTCGAGGTACATTTAAGAAATTATTGAACGGAATTTCGGACTCGATAGGCTGAATGGTCTCAATCTGCTCATTTCCTTAATGCTCCTGCGGTATTATGCTATCAGGCATTCTCTTCCTGAGACAGCAGCAGGGACTGGGTGTGATAGATATTTGATTGGAAAGGGACAGTGGGAATGTGGGATAGGTTTGGAGTCCGAAATGGTTTATTTTTATCCGAATTATTCTGTCCTTATGTCTGAAAAGAGGTGGTGATTTGATGTTCAGTTAACACAGTTTTAAAATAACACTTGTCCCACAATGAAATAAGGACGTCCCTTTCAGTTTAGTGTTGTGCTACCTGTGGTGTCCTCATCCTCAGGGAGCAGTGAAGACTCGGTTATAGAAGATATTCCAGGCTCAGATCTTTACTGGACGGAAGAGTCAGTGTTTATTGGGAACAGACAGGAAATGGATGGTCAGGCACACTCGGATCAGCCATGAGCATTCTGAATGGTGCAGCCGAATGGGCAACTTCTGCCCCTACCCCATGTGTTCCCTCAATCCACCCGTCGAGGCTGTTACAGAGATATACTGCTGCCCCTACCCCGTGTGTTGTTCCATCAGTCCACCCCTTGACGCCGTTCGAGGGTTGGGGACCACTCCATTCAGTCAGACAGGATCGTTACAATGAGACAGGAGGAGACCAATCCGTCCCTCTAAGGATTTACACAGGAATATAGAATGAAGTAATTCAGCTCATTCAGTACACTACACAGTCTAGGAGAAGGCCATTCAACCCACCTGAGCCGCGACAAAGGAACTGGGAAGCTGTCGCTAACAGGAAATCCAGAGTAGAGATAAATGTTTATTTTCAGGCTGCAAAGCTGTAACTGATGGAGAGCCTCAGAGATCACTGTGGGGTCATCAATGATCAACAATATGTATCAAAGATCTGGAGGAAAGGAAGAAATGTCTTGGAGCTCAATTAGCTCATACACCAAGATGGCCATTCAATGTGTCGTCAAATGGAGGTAGTGAGTCTGCAATGTGATTCTGGCAGGGAACGTTAGTGAGCAAACCTTCAGCAGAAATAACATAAGGAAAGTTGTCTATTTTGGCATGAAGGATATAACAATTATAAACAGTTTAAACGGAGAGAGATTGCAGAACTCTGTGATTCGGGCGGTTTCCATGTTCCTGGGACATGAATCATATGAAGTCAGATGCAGCAAGTGATTTGGAAGGTAAGTGGAATGATGCTGTTTTTGTCAAAAGGTATCAGGTTTAATTGCAGGAATGTTTTACTGCATCTGTACTGGGCATTGCTGAGACCACACCTGATGCACTGTGTGCAGGATTGATCCACTAAACTAAAACAAAAAGATATAATTATTTTCGAAGATTTTCAAATTCCTGGAATTTACTCATTCCTGGAATGCACGTCTTTTGTTATGGGGGATTAGCTGTTTTGAACTTAGCTGCGAAATAATATTGAACCAGCCATGACTTTCTGAGAAGTGTATCAGCTGGATGCATATTATCTCCTGTCAGGGAGACTAAAGCTAGAGAAAAAACTTTATGGAAAAGATGCATTGACATTAACACACATAGTATGAAGACACCTACCAATATTTACAAATTACACAGACACATATAAGCATGTCATCAAATTATAAAGTGGGGACTTTTTTTGAGATTGGAAGGAATTGTGTACAAGAGCAATGACGCACCTGCAAACAATCCATAATCAGGTTTTCCAGAGAATGTTCCAGGAGATCGCACATGGTCCAGTTTGGTGTTCAGTTGTCAAAATTGTATGTTGCAACACAGTGAGGGAGAAAAATGTTCCCTGTCTGAGAAGCAGCAACCGATTAATCCCTCTCTCTTACTTTGTTCCGCCAGATATCAAAGTGTGAGACCGTAAAATCCTCGCGTCATCTTTACCACTTCTGAAGGATTCCTGGTGAGGATTCATTGGAATCTCTCCACTGCCTGAAACGAACGGAATTCAGCCAAGTCCCACTGTTCCAGAAAGAAATCCCACTACCAGTAGTTTGTGTGAACAGAATAACTTCAAAGAAAGAATAATATTTGGGCCACTCTATCATTTTACCATTTGTTTTGAGTTCAAATTTCTGTGTCTCACATTTTTCTAGAAAATGGCCTTGTCTGAGACCTAAATCATTGGCCATAGCACTCAACTGGCTGCATTTAAGATGGGTGTAACCAGTGGAGGAGTGGGACTGGAAAAGGACAGAGTGACCCTCCAATATTTGTTGGAACACCAATGAGAAATGCTCAAAGGGCTGTTCAAGTGGAAATTCCCTTCCCCAGAGGACTTTGGTGCCTGGATGTTTGCATTTATTCAAATTTGTTTTTGTTATGTAGTAAAATGGTATACAGACAGAAACGTGCTGCTGTGACCAAAAGCACATGGAGCGGTGACAAAAGTATCTAATAGACCACTCCTGCTGCTCAGTCCTGTGTTGCCATGTTCTATTCAACCCCCCACAACTCCTGCAAGGAACAGATGGAGGCCACCTGCTCCAAATACCTGGTCAACAGGAACACAAGATCTCATCAGTCCCTCAAGACTGTCACACATGGTTTGGTGTCCGTTGGAAAATATTAGTTGGTTCGAAAGACGCGTCTGATCTCTTTACAGAGTGTTTCCTCTCTGCAACTTGTGGTTCATTTGTTGATGATATTATAGACCCAGGTTCATCGTGATTACAGACCCCATACCTCAACCAGAGATGACTCACAAAATACTTTACTCTGATTGCAACGTTCAATAAAAGAACATTCAGGAAAATTACAGCCATTAACTTTGCAATTACTGAATATGAGGACAAAATGAACATGATCAGGTAATTCGGATGATCAAGCCACTGCATAACATCATGGCTGATCTACTGTTGACAGTAACTCCTCTTTAATGTCCAATTCTTCACCCCTTAGCTCTTTGACAGGTCAAAAATCCATCTACCTCCTCTTTAAATGGTGATATAAAGATATAGTGATTTCATTGATATAGCTCCCCTAGCTCTCTAGCCCAGATAATTCCTGACAGTGATTACCTTCTGTGGGAGGAAAGCACTCCCTACACATACACTGTCATCTATTGATATGAACAAGAGGCGAATACGGGCTCAGGAAAGAACGAATGGCTTTGATACCAAAGCAGTATTTGACTGAGGATGGCATCGGGACCACCTACTTATTTGAGCTAAATAAGGTGTAACCTTCCCACTGGACGAGGTCTTTCAGAACACAAATAATGAGGTTTGAGGTGAGTCGCCAACAATCCAACAATGTTCAGAACATTTTGTCCCACATCAGCTCGTGAACCATTCTGTGTCCATGTGCAGCAAGACCAGGACAGCATTCCGGTTTGTGCTTATAAAGAGTCGGTAACATTTATGTAACAGCACGGCCAGACACTGCGCATTTCCACAGTTAAAAGAGGAGGTCAGCATCTTAAGCTGGTTGCACACGGGTATGAACTAGCATTCAGGAACAGGAAGAGTGACGCACATTCAATACTCCTGCCTGTTACACAGGAAGAAGAGTGGTCTGTTCAGTGCATCGAGCTGTTAAACAGGAGCAGGCAGAACCCAATCAGACCCTTAAACATGTTCCATGAGACCAGGAGGAGGCTATTCATCCCCACGAGACAGTTATACAGGAACAAGAGGGGATCATTGATATTCTAACATGACAAACCAATGAAACCGAGACTGCACTGATCCAGGACTCCATGATGTTAATCATGGTTCCATTGTTTGTAGAACGTGTGCTACTTTAACATAGTTTGCTGGTAATGAGGAGGGAAGCCAAATGATTTGTGCCAAGTTTCAAGGAGGCATTTTCCATCGCCGAGAAGACACATCCATGTTCTTCATGGAGGTCAGAATCTGGTGGGAATAGTTAACTGTTTTAGCATGAAGGTATTGTGGCTGCTGCAGGGATTGTGGATAACGAGACTTTCAGTGCAGGACCATACACTAAATGCACTGTATTAATTTGGGGAGAGTTTATTCAAAGACTGGCCCTCTGTCTCTCTCATGCGACACGGGGATTGGGTGTGGAGTGAGGGGAATATTCTCAGAGGCTCTTAAACTATCGACAATCATGCAACCCGAGTAAAAAAGAAGCCATGGAAGTATTCACCGTATCAATGTCTATTTAGAACATTGTGAGTGACTGTCCCTCCCCCTCAAGTTTCAATGCAATCGCCTCTCATTGTCTCACAACGCCAGAAATTAATCTTCACTCTCTCCTCATGGTACCATAATCCCAGGGATTAGTCTGTTGAAACTCCATTGCACTCTCTCTGTGGCAAGGTGATCATTCCTTATAAAGGAGAGAAAAACTGTCCACAATATCTGAAATACTGCCTCAACAACACTCTCAGCGATGATCACAATAACTGTTTTTCCTCTTAGACATCTCCACTTCTTAACTGTGGCGTAAAAAGACTTTCATTCTCTCTACTATGCTGGAAAGAGTTAACGCTTTTCTAATGAATGTATTGTTGCTGCTGTCGGGATGATGGATAACATGACGTTCATTGCAGGATCACGCACCAATTGAACTGTATTAATGTTGGGAGAGTTCATTCAAAAGCCTGAACCTCTCTCTCTCTCTCTCTCTATCTCTCTCTCTCTTGCCACACACCCCCACCACCCCCACCTTCTCCTCTCTTTCTCTCTCTGTCTCAATTGAAATAGGGAGTGTGGGTGATTGGGTGGAACGTTATCTGAGGCTCTTAAACTATCGAGAATCATGTAATTTGAGTGGGAAAAAAGCCATGGAACTTATCACCGTATCAGTGCCTGTTTAGAACATCATGAGTGATTGTCCATCCCCTTTAAGGTTCAATACAATCACATCTTATTCTCTCACTGAGCTTCACTGACTGCTCATGGCACCATCATCCCCGGAGATTAGGCTGGTGAAACTTGAAAGAAGCCTATCCACAGTATCCCAAAATACTGCCTCAACAACACTCTCAGGGATTGTCAAAAAACACATTTTCTCTCACTTCGACATCGCCATTTCTTTCCTGTGCCACAAAAAGCCATTCCTTATCTATGCACTATGACTGACATGGAATTTTTACGTCCCTTACATCTGTACGTCAGCATCAATAAAGCCAGAACCAGAGAAACCTATGGAGATGTGCATCACTCTCGGGGAGAATTTCAATGAGATTGAATACACCTAAAATAGGGGATGATCACGTACCTGAATGGAAATGAGATGTAGCAATACAGAAAACAGGCAGAGAAAGGGAGCTATCTTTACTTTTTCTTTTCTTTTTGGGGACTCTGCTTCACCAGTTACTAATAAATAAAGGTACCTTTGGAGAGCTATTTTTAAGGCAGTCTTTGCATGCTGGTAGCTTGGCAATTTTCCTCTCAACTATTCAATTTCCCGTGGTCTTGTACCTCCGAACTATTGGATTGTATCATTGGCTGTTAAGATTATCAATATAATAAATTGAAACTTCATTGGAGGTGGGTATTTTGGGGTTTAATTTAAAATGTTTTGCTGAATTTGTTTCGAGATAATGAGCTAATCAGGTTGTTCGACCAAATGTTACATTATATCTATTTTTCAGAACTCTTGGTGCTGTCAGGTTGTTATTGTTGGCTTCTAATTCTCTCAAAGGTACAGTACCCCCAGGTGTTCATCACAGAAGTCACACAGAAACCTGACCTGGTAACCATGACACACTGACTTCCCTAAAGGACTTGAGGCAAGCAGATTGGTTTTTATAACAAATGATAATGGTTGCTTTTAAACTCTCCAATTTCCTTCAAGAGACATCAACAGACCATTATTCTGTGGCTCTAGATTATGAGTCAATGGCTTGAACACTATAAACTGTCTTCCCTTATGTGCAGAGAACAAGTTAAACATTCTCAAGAGCAATTATTTAGTGACGGACATGGTTATAAGGAACGTGAAACTGTTGCATCCGGATTGAACAAAGACACAAATGGTTTATTCAGATTTTGCACTGAGACTGAAGACGAGACTGGGATACTATGATCGTGATATTGGACAGGATTAGTGAGTGGGGAGGACATGGGATTGTAAATCTGTGAAGGACAAAATGGATTATGGAGTTTGAGAAGAGTCTGGTTCCTTGTCGCATATCAGTGAGTAATTTATAAATATTAGTTTGATAGTTATAACATATAAGGAAATGAATTTTTGTTTGGAACTGAAGATATTGACTTGCACTTTCCAAAATGTACATACCATAAGCAGAAATTCAGTTCAACCCGGTTTAGTAAACAAATATAATGACTTACGAGGAAGACCAACTATCGCGAGGATAGGATAGTAACCACCTTGGATAATCCAAAGGACATCCTGAATCCGATATGCTAATGATTACCAAAGCTGACAAAGTCATGAAAGACCCCCAGATAATCTCCTGCCCATTGTTGGACCATTCCAGTCTAATATGCTCAGATTCTGATCCATTATTGGAACATTCCCGTCTAATGTTCCCAGATTTCCATCTCTCCTGCCCTTCTCTCTGAAGCTGCTAATCCCTCTTATTGCTGTTGGACATGCTCCAGCTCATGGGAGCTATGGGATAAAACACTGAAAGCATTCCCTTATTGATAGAAGAGAGAAAATCCCTAGGGATGCATACGATCCATGGAGACTGACATAATTACAGTTGCTGAACAAATAGTTCCAGTTAACCCCTTTGCAATCAATGCTACTTTATTAAAATTCAAAATAACTTTGAACATTTATGCATTCTGGGTGTGATATGCGAGTGTGACTGAAGGAAGGGATGTTGAAGATGGCAGATTGATTCTGTGTAATCATTCAGTCAGCCTTGCATATGGAAGTAATGCCAGAAGTTTAACGGAACATAAACATGCTTCTCTGTTCATAAATACAGAAATAAATCTCGTAACTACTGATCAGTCATTGCAATATCTGTAAAACATTGAGAAAACATCTATCGTCCATGATGTGACAGCAAAATGTGCCCAAAAAAAGCCCTGGGTTACAAAAAACAAACGGCATGGATACATTAACAGAGAATTGCACATGGCCAACACAGTTCAGATTGTTATTCCAGGATCAGAGAGGGCAGCTGTGGATCATGCTGTTGATGTTATCGATGTTAAGGAACTGTCATGAAGTGTCACTTAGTGGGCTTCGATTTCATTGTGATTATGATCTTGGGAAAAAGACAGAAGATGGAGAGGACTGGGGGACATAGCTGATTAGACTGGATGGAGGGACAGTGATGTTCCCCATTTACCAGAATTCGAATGTTACTCTGTATAACTCATATGAAGAACAGATTCAAAAATACATCTACAATGAGGAATTAGCAGGGACAATATTAATGAAATGCGTTTATGCAATAAAAAATACAGGAACAAAATGATTTTCTGCACACACCAATATATGCAAAGTACATAGAGATAAGGTTGTTTAAATACACTCCTGATATTGAGCTATATAAATGGAAATGTGAATTATATAACTAGGAAAGTGGTATGCAAACTTTATCAATCATTATTTGACCCAAAGCTAAGATTGTGATTTCACCTCTGTCAGTGAATCCTCTCACTGAGATTCTCTGGCCTAGTCTCTCATACAGTATCGGTGTGGGCGGGGGGAAGAGGGGGGTCGTGGAGGTGGGGTTGTGGTTATCATTTCCTGCTGCTCTTGGCACAGTCTATTTAAAAACTCGGCTTTATTCATGGAACCAATCTATTGGCCTAATGGGTTCTGTTTATCTGTCAGTAACCCAGCTCTGTGATATTGTGGGAAATAAATAATTTGGGATGACAGCCAGTATCAGCACAGTGCTCACAGTGTATGGTGCCCAGACAAGCGGCTTGCCGTCCAGAGGAATTTATAAATAAAGCTTCTAACCTCTGTCTTTTCATATTTATCTATCGTAATGCAGTCTTCCGATCTATCTGACTACACCCTCATCTAACACCTCTTCCTCTCGCACTCAGTCAGTCACTCCCCTTTCTATCCTCTCTCCGTTTATCTCCCTTCACTTGCTTTCTCTCTGTTTATTTCTCTCTCACACAATCTCTCCTCACACACTCTCTGCATCTCCAATTGTGCAGTTGGAGAGATTGTGACTCTACGATGGGCTGAATGGCCTCCATCCATGCCATAATAATTGAGATTCTCTGACCCACAATAAATACTTCCTGGACAGACCTGCTGGTCCGGTGACAGGTACAGTGCACAATCACCCATTATCTTTTCCTGCTCTTCTCTGGGGTACGGCTGCCTTGAAATGTCTGTTCAAACAAAACAGACTGAATGAAATCCGAGCAGTCGAGAAGACGTTCATGAATGTGTATTTAAATCGGGATTTAATGAAGGATGAGATTCCAAAATAACATAAGCAATGAATGAAAAACAGGGTAACACAGAAATGGCAGCTGAGTACAACATGTGGTTCCAAGTAGGTCTCATGGTATTACCAATAGATTATCAATCCAGAAATCTCAATCGCCCCCTGAAATCGTCTAATGAGTCATTCAGTTGTACCAATCGCTACAAGGTTACAAACAAATGAAACCGGATGGACCACCTGGCATCGAAATGTGCACCGGAAAAGTCATCATTCGAAACATCACTGTAAATCCTGCAAAGTCTTCCTTACTAACATCTGAGGTCTAGTGCCAACATTGGAACAACTACCTTACAGACTCGTCAAGCAACAGCCTGACATAGCCACACTCACGGAATCATACTTACAGAAATCACAGAAATTAAACATGGACAAAGGAGTCTCTTACTGATTACCACGTAACGTCGTTCCTCAGCTGAATCAGTCCTCCTCCATGTTAAACAACACTTGGAGAAAGCATTGATTGTGGCAAGGGCACAAAGTGTATTCTGGCTGGGGGATTTCAAAGTCGACTGTCAAGAGTGGTTTGGCAGCAATACTACTGATCATGCTGGTCGGCTCCTAAGGACATAGCTACTAGATTGGGTCTGCAGAAGGTGGTGACGGAATGAACGAGAGGGTAAAAAAGCATACCTGACCTCATCCTTACCAATCTACCAACTGCAGTTGTTTTTGTCCATGACAGTATCGGTAACACTGTCCTTGTGGAGACGAAGTCTATTGTATCCATAAACTCTATTGTGTTGTGTGGCACTATCATCGATCTAAATGGCACAGACTTTTAGAAGATCAAGCAACTCAAGACTGTCCGTCCATAAGACACTGTGGACCATTAATAGCAGCAGAACTATACTCCAACACAATCTGTAACGTCACAGCCCAGCATGTCCCCCACTCAATCATTACCATCAATCCAGAGGATTAACCCTGGTTCAATGGAGAATGCAGAAGGGCATGCCAGGAGCAGAACCAGGAATATATAAAGATAAAATGTTCATCTGCTGAAGCTTCCAAACAGAAATACTTGCGTGCCAGATAGCATAAACAGCAAGGGACAAACAGAGCTTAGCGATCACAGAACCAATACATCTAAATTAAGCTCTTCAGTCCTGCTAATCCGATCGTAAATGGTGGCGGACGATTAAACAACTCACCGGAGTAGGAGTCTCCACAAATATCCTCAAGCTCAATGATGGAAGAGCCCAGCACATCAGTGCAAAATATAAGGCTGAAGCTTTCGTTGCAATCTTCAGTCAGAAGTTTTGAGTGGATGATCCATTTCGGAAATATTGATGGAATACTGGCTGACACTGAATCTTCCCACAGGGGTTACCATTGAACAGAACGTGAAGTCAAATCAACATACAAATACAAGGGTTACAAGAGCAGGTCAGAGACGTACAAGTCTATACTGAATAATATAACCTATGACCTAAACGGCATGAGATATAGCAATAGATTTAGGCCATTCAGCCCATTCCTTCACTCTGATACTGTGCCATTTTGTCATTGTCGCTATTAAAAGTGGAAATATCTTCTACACACTGACTGTATCAATCTTTGCAGTAATCCATTAGTTTCAATCAGACCGCCTCCCCACCCCCCACAAGTCTTCTAAATTCCATCGAGTACACACACTGCCGCTCATATGACAAGTCGTCATCCCCAGGATGGATCACTCCAACACCAGCAGATCTTTCTCCAGAGATAGTGTCCACAACAGCTCACAATTGGCCAAATGCTGTATGTCCATAGCCCATTACATTCTCAGCAGTATGTCTCCCGTCTTGCATTCTTGCTGTCTTAAAATGAATGCGAGCATTGCTTTTGCTTTCCTAACTGCCAACTGAACATGCACGTTAAACATAACAGAGGACGAGTGCTTCATAATCCCTTTGGACTTCAGATTTTATGGATCCTATTAGAACATAGTGTCTCCTCTATTCCGCCTACCAAAATGCATATTCTCACACTTCCCATATTGTGTTCCATCAGCCACGTGTTTTCCCACAGTCTTAAACTGTTCAAGCCTTTCTGCAGCTTCCCCACGTCCTCAATATCATCTGCACACTTAGCAAAACTGCCCTCAAGTCCTTTGTTCAGTTTGTCCATATATAATACATTTCCTGGCTCCCCAAGGACCGTCCACCATCTACAAGGCACAACAGTCAAGGTGCTTGACTCCATTCAGGTTGAAGCAATGGCTTGATTTGAATTACACCTGTAAAGCCTTCACTCCCTGCACCACTGACTCTCAGTAGAAGCACACCCTACCCGCTTTTGTTGTGAGTTTACGTCATTATGGCGCACAATCCCAGTCTATTCATGTCACTCTGTCTCAATACTAACTGAGTGGTGCTCACACCAACCATGTCACTGTGTATTGATGACGTTGGAGGGAGATCGGCAAGAGGATGTCTATGATGAATAACTGTGTGACTGCCAGGCTGAAATCTGCCCCGACAGCCTCGGATGTGCTTGTGCCCGCTGTCACCGCTGCAGGCAAGATCAGTCTTCCTGCAGGTCAAATCAAGGAAAGCGCTGGGCCTGGATAGTGTTCCCGGCTGAGCTCTCAGACCCTGGGAGGACCAACTGACAGACGTATTCACATACAATTTCAGCCTTTCCCTCCCACAAGCTGAAGTCCCAACCTGCTTCAGGAAAACCAACATCCACCTTGTAAGTGAGAAAGCTCATGCATTAATGACTGAATGATTACCGCCCAATGGCTCTAACCTCAATAAGCATGAAGTGATTTGAAAGGCTGGTAATGGCCCACATCACCTCCAATCTCCCAGCCTGACTTGATCCCCTATAATATGCCAACTGATGTAACGGGTCCACAACAGATGACATATCGCAAGCCCTGCACTCATCCCTAGGACATCTGGACAATAAAGACACCTACACCAGACTCCTGCTCATTGGCGACAGCTCCACCTTAAACATCATTATCCCCTCCAGACTGATCTCAAAATCCCGTGACCTTAGTCGCGGCTCCATCCTCTGCAACTGGATGCCCCGGTTTCTGACCCACAGACCATAATTAATGAAGATAGGTATCTGCACCTCCGCCACAATAACACTCAACACTGGAGCTCCTGGAGGTTGTGCCCTCAGCCCCCTACTGTACTCCCTGTACACACACGGTTGTGTCCCTCAGCCCCCTACTGTACTCCCTGTACACACAGGGCTGTGTCCTCAGCCCCCTACTGCACTCGCGGTACACACACGGTTGTGTCCCTTAGCCCCCTACTGTACTCCCTGTACACACACAGCTGTGTCTTCAGCCCCCTACTACACTCCCAGTACACACGTGGATGTGTCCTGAGTCCCCTACTGTACTCCGGTACACACACAGCTGTGTCCTCAGTCCCCCACTTTACTCCGGTACACACATGGCTGTGTCCTCAGCCCCCTACTGTACTCCCTGTACACACACGACTGTGTCCTCAGTCCCCTACTGTATTCTGGTACACACACGGCTGTGTCCTCAGCCCCCTACTGTATTCCGGTACACACGTGGCTGTGTTGCCAAATTTCAAACAATGCCAACTGTAAGTTTGCTGATGACATCACCAAAGCAAGAGGGATATCAAACAACGATGAGTCTGAACACAGAAAGGAGATAGTGGGTTTGGTGGCATGGTGGAATGATAATAAACTCCCTCTCAAATTCGCCAGAAGTAAAGAACTGATCATTGACTTTAGAACGAAAGGAGGGGAACAAGACCCGAAATACATCAACGGTCGAGACAGTGCAGAGCGTCAAGTCCCTCGGAGTGATGATAACTGGCAACCGACCCTGGACTTCTCACATAGGTTTGACAGTCAAGATGGTTCAAAAACGTCTCTCCTTCCTCACGTGGCTCAGGATATTTAGCATGTACTATTTCTACAGTTGCACTATTGTGAACGCACTGTCCGGGTGCGTAATGGCCTGATACGCCCACACTCTGCCCAGGACCATCAGAAACTACAGAAGATTGTGTTCACAGCCCAGACAATGACGGACTCCAATCTCCCAACCATTGACTCTATTTACACGGCTCGTTGCCACAGAAAGGCTGCCAACATCTATTCAAGATTACTGAGGGAAGGGAGAGAGGAAATAGCTAGGGCCTTGACAGATATCTTTGTACCATCCTTGAACACCACTGACTTCCCGGCCGACTGGAAAGTTGCTAATCCCTTTGTTTAAGAAGGGTAGCATGAATAACCCAGTTAATTATAAACCATTGAGCCTGACGTTTGGGGTAGGGAAGCTGCGAGAGAAGATACTGAGGGATCGGATCTATTCTCATTTGGATGAAAATGGTATTATCAGTGAGAGGCAACATGGTTTGTGCAGGGAAGGTCATGTCTTACCAATTTAATAGAATTATTTGAGAAAGTGACAAAGTTGATTGATGAGGGAGGGGCTGTAAATGTCATGTACATGAACTTCAGGAAGACGTTTGCTAAGATTTCTCATGGTCGAGTTATGGGGAAAGTGAAGTCACATGGTGTCCAGGGTGTGCTAGCTACATGGATAAATAACTGGCTTGGCAACAGGGGACAGAACGTAGTAGGGGAAGCGACTTTCTCAAAATGGAGAACCAGTGGTGCTCCATTTAAGATGCTTCGGGAATATACATGAATGGGCAGGGAGCATAGGGATACAGACCTTTAGAAAATAGGAGACAGGTTGAGATGGAGGATTTGGATCGGCGCGGGCTTGGACCGCCGAATGGCCTGTTCCTGTACTGGAATGTTCTTTGTTCTAACATTACCAAAGCCCTATCATATACCTGTAAAGATCTCCCACAACCTCTTCCATCAGGCTAAAAGATACAGACGCTTGAACACACAGAGCAGTAAGTTCAGAAACAGCTCCTTCCTAGCTGTTATTAAACTGATGAATGGACTCTCTCATCTCAGATAATGCTGATTTTGTTCATATTGATCTTGCTTAGAGCACGCCCTGTGCAGCGTAACCTATGTGCCTCTCAGACATGTTTTACAGCCATCGATCAGTACATCCATTCTTACCATGAACTTCCTGGACATCTTGGCACAGGACTAAATAAATTCTCCCCTCCCTGTCCCCAGTTCCCACTAGTGCTCACGCCCAAGTCTCTCCAGTCCTCACCCCCAGCTCCTCCCATTTTCCCCCAGCTCCCCTTGACCCTATCCCCAGCTCCCTGTGACATTTGTCTCTCACTGTTTCTCTCACACTGCCTATTTCCCTGTGTTTTCCTTTTCCCTGTCTTCTGTTTCTGTTTGTTTTCTTGTTTTGTCTCCTTTCTCTCTTTGACTGACTGTCCATCTGTTTCTCTCGCTGTGTTCTCTCTCTCCTTCCCTTTGTTTCTGTCTCTTTCTCCTTCGTTGTGATGGTGATGGCGTCTCTATTAGTTTGAAGCAGCTGATGGCTCATTGGTTCGATGTTGGCAATACAATACACTCAACAAGGTTTTGGTATAGAGGACATAATTTAAAATTATCAGTTAAATTTCAATTGTTTTCAAAACAGCAACCAGAACGTGGGTATCCATTTAACAGCCAATTGTTACATCTAATTATTTTGAGACCGCTCGTCTCCCAGTGCTCTGTATACTGGCAACTCAAAGCATTCTATTCGGGTGCACAATGACCTGACATGATAACTGCTCTGCCTAGGACCATAAGAAAATACAGACGGCTGTGTGCACAGTCCAGACCATCACAGAAGACAACCTTTAGTCCATTTATACTTGTCATTGACGCAAAAAGGCTGGCAACATCAAAGATCTCTCCCAAACCAGTAATGATCTCCTTCAACCTCTTCCAACAGGGAGGAGACACAGAGGCTTGAAAACATGGACCAGCATGTTCAGGAACACTTCCTTCCCTACCATTATTAGACTGACAAATTGACATCTCTCACTTTTCAAATAACATTAATCTTGCTAATGTCGATCTTACTTTGCACGCCTCCTATGAAGCTGCAACCTTGTATGCCTCACTCTGTCCAAAGACCCTGTGATCTCTGTTTTCTTGGTTAGGGTCATGTGCCTGCACTACAATAAAAACAAACCTTTCGATTGTACATTTGACTAAAATAAACGAAACCAAATCAGATCAAACACGTGGACTGCAGGGGCTCAAGGTCTTCTCATGGGCAACTGGAAAAATGAACGAATGCTGCCCCAGTCAGAGATACCCATATCCCGTTAATGAATATAGAAGATGACCACACTCATGGAGGACAGACAGAGGGAATCAAATCGCTTTAAACATGATCTTAGATATATCCAGTTTTCCCTCACTATTTGTAATTAGAGTATTCCTACAAAACCATTCACAAGCGGATATGGTGTAAAGTGCAGTAGCACTGATTTATATGGGAAAATTTTCGGCTTTCTTCGGAAAAGTGAAAATCCTGTTCGGATTTCTTTTGGTTAGCGAAACAATGTCCTCATGTAAGTCATTCAGAAAGGGAAGTGGCGAAAAATGAACTTTTGAAAAGTGGGGGATACCTGTATTTACATGGGCATGATATTCAGGAAGATGGGAAAGGCGAAAAATGAATGAGGGGAATCTCACATTTTATTTCCAGCCCCGCTGATCATCATTCTCTTTGTTTGCTCTTTTTCTTCTTTATCTTTCTTTCTCTATTGATTCCTCCTCCGCTTCAAAGCAGACTTCCCTGTCAACGGTATTAATCAAACTCCTTTCCAGCTGCTTTCAGTTCAGGAAAGTTCCCCAGCACTTTCAGTTCATTTCTTTGCATTTCTTTCTATAATTTCAGATTTTCAGCTACTTCCTTTATTTGATTTCACCTTCAATTTTGTTAATTCGTGGGATGTTGGCATTCGTGGGAAGGGCAGCATTCGGTTACCATCACTAATTGCTCTGATTATGAGGCCATTCCACAAGCCAATATAAAGTAAAGCACATTGTCATGGGTCTCAAGTCACAATTAACCCAGACTGGGTAATAACATTAGATTTCTTTACGGACGGTGATCAGTGAAAGATGAAGGTTTTCGACAAAATGTTGCTTTTGTTTGTTTTTCTTGAAATTCACTTTTATTCTAAATCTTATCATTTTTATTTAAGTTCTGTCATCAGCTGTGGTGGACTTGAAACACTATTTTTCGTTTAATGAGCTTAGTTTCTGAATTAGATCCAGCGAAATTCCTACATTCATAAATTGTCCTAATCATGAAGTAACTTCCGAGGCAAGAACAATTTTATGATTGAAATATTTCTAATCGGAAAAGTGGTCAGAAGAGAGCTTGAAACATTAAGTCTGAATTTTACCAACGTGCAGCCAATGGTTTGTTCAGCAACAATACTGACACAGAGATGAAGATTGTGGATATGAGGAGCTGGGATGGACAGGTTGGGTGACAGAGAGAACAAGAGACATAAATCAGACATAGAATATAAAGTTCCTATGTGTGGAAACAGGCCCCTTCAGTCCAACAAATCCACACTGACCCTCCAAAGCGTAACCCACCTAAACATGTTCCTCCTATATTTACCCCTGACTAATGCACCTAACCTAAACATCCCTGAACATTTTCGGCAATTTAGCATGGCCAATTCACTTAACCTGCACATCTTTGGATTTTGGGAGGAAACCGGAGTACCTAGACGAAACCCACGCAGACAATGTGCAAAATCCATACAGGCAGTCAGCCAAGGCTGAAATCAAACCTGTGTCCGCAGCGCTCGAAGGCTGGAGTGCTAGCCACTGAGGCGCCGTTCTGTCCTGGGTGACGTGTGTCTGGAATGCATTGCCTCGGCTGGTGATTGATCAGTGGTGCCTGTCCTCGGATGCTGCCTGAATTGCTGTGCTCTTCCAGCACCACTGATCCAGAATCTGGTTTCCAGCATCTGCAGTCATTGTTTTTACCTGGTGATTGATCAGGTAATCTCACAAACATTTCAAAAAGCCTTTGGATATGCACTTGGTGGTGCAGGCTCGCATTTTCATTCAATTATGCTATGTGGTATCAGCCACGAACACTCAGATATATTCTGAAGCAATAGTTAATGACAGTTCCTGGTTTGTTTCATTGACTGTACTCAGTAAGTGAGCCTTCTGTGAAGTGCTAGTGTTATCTCCCACTTTCTATTTAAGTGTTTCGGTTTCCTCGAGTTGATAATGTAATTTCCTGAGTCGACGATGTAATTTCCGGCCGTGTTCCTCAGAGGGTGGTAAATGGAGTCAAAATTGATGTATTTTGGTGATGGAGTTCCAGTTGGAATGCCATGTTTCTAGGAATTCTTGTGTTTGTTTTTGTTTGGCCTGTCCTAGAATGAATATACAGACTTAGTCAAAGTGGCGTACTTCCTCATCAGTACATAAGAAATTAGTGTTTGAGTCATGTACTTTGTGGCTAGTTGATGTTCATATATTCTGGTGACTAGTTTTCTGCTTGTTTTTCCGTTGTAGAGTTTGTTATAGTTCTTGCAAGGCTTATTGTTCCAGGAGCAGAACAGACAGAGATGTTAATTTATTGCGGTGGTCAAAAGTATGAAAAACGTTGCAAAGTAGAAAAAGAATACTCTATTAGTTGGCATTACAGCATCAAGGAATTCTAATTTCAAGGTTGTCAACAAAAGAGCTAGGAGGGCAATAAGGAAAAACGTCTTTATTTAGAGAGTTGTTAAGAATTGGAATTGACATGACTGGGAAAGTTGTGGATGAAGATTCAAAAGAGAACTGGATATATATTTGGAAATTATGAATTTAACGGGCAACAGCGAAAGGGCTGGCAAATGGGATGTGCTTGGGAGACATTTTTGGAACTGATGCATACATAATGGCCAATGCCCTCCTTCTGTACTTTAATGGTTTTTACTCTATCATGTGCCAGCTGTGAATAAAAGTCAGTATCCGATTATTTCACTGTGTAAATGCTGGCAAATATGTGATTATTTAGTGCAGCATAAGCATTTGAAATGCAAGTATTGCAAGGTCAGCTTCATTATGAAGTCTAATTATTACTCAGAACATGAATATTTTACATATTGTATTCTAATTACTAAAACAAATACATCATTGCTTTGTCACAAAACTCTTTGGAAAGCTTTGACTTTTCACTGACACGATATTATGTTCGTGGGTTTTTTTTTCTCAGTCCAAATTTCATATTAAACACCATTCATTCTAAAAAAATGCAGGTTTTCAAATTATTGTTCATGAAAATTTGATAACACAAATAATTTATTTAGTTTAATATTCACAGTCCATGTTGAATCATTACCATTTTTAAATTGCTGGCAAATAGCTGAAGATCATACATTTCAGTGAGAAATTAAACTGGTTGTTAATATATAAATGTATAAGAACGTTAATTCTATTTGTATGTACAATCGTTTGCTCACTCTGAACATGTAATCATTCAGAAGCCAACCATTAAAAAAATTGGAGTAGCAAAACATTGCTTTTAATTCTGACATTGAATATCTAATTCTGATCAGCACACGAGTTATGTTCTTTCTTCGATAAAATAAAATGTACATGCTTTATTTCTGTGTTTGAAAATCTTGACAGGAGTTTATGTTTATGTTCCATAAATATAGAATCAACATAATTAATGTAGGAGATTATGGTTCAGTTGAATGATTATCATTCACATCTGATTTTTGCCCAATTCATGAAATATAGCAAACATCCGATTATTGTTCGGGTCAGTAAATTCAACACCTTGCAATGAGCTATGCTGAAACTTGCTTCCAATTTATCTGAAATCATTTACAGTGCTATTGGACCTCACAGCTGCCTGTGATACAGAGAGACTCAGTGGCCTGTTCCAAAATCTGTGCATTGAGCTTCGAACCTGGTTCAGGACAGTCAGTCAAACATTACTTCAAAACAAATAATTTGAAATCCACCTTGGGCAGGGGGAGAACCCGCCAAGAGACTATCACTGGTCTTAGTGTAAGTTCAAATGTTGTCCAGGTTAAATACTAATGGCTGACCAGCAACCAATCTTTAAAATTCAACTTCAGTCAGAGCCTGTCCAGGAGAGCAGACGTTTTGACATGGAGAGCCAGAATTACACAATACAAGTTACCTATGGTGATGAAACCTGACCTGCCTCCCAGACTCCATACATCTGCACTCCGGATCAGACATGGGTGAAGACGTTAACAAGTTGACAATCTATTGCAGTGTCTTGTGTCTCACAGAGAAACCTCTAAATCCATATCTAATAAATGTCACCTTCACATTCTCCAGTATCAAAAGAAAATCAAATCTCTGTGAATGGTCAGAGATGACTACATGGATCACACAGTAGAATGTATGTGAAGTAACCAGCAGCAAACGGCAATCCACAAATCACATTAATAACTGAACTTGGCGGATTCTGTCTGGTCTAAGTAAACACACATATTATACTGACTTTCACGTGACTGTAACAATGCACACCATAACTGGAGGTTTTGGCCTTACAATCCTCCAAAGCTTCCTGATCTCACTCACATCACTCCCTCACACACTGAACAATTGATGAGAATCCACAAGCTGGCTGAAACTGGAAACATAGAACAGTGCAGCACAGTGCAGGTCCTTCGGCTCTTGACGTTCTGTCGACCTTTTAGTCTACTCTAAGATCAGACTAACCTACATACCTTTCGTTATGCTATCATTCATGTGCCTATCCAATTAAATAGCCCTAATATCGCTTACTCTACTACAACTGCTGGCTGTTCATTGCACACACCCACCACTCTCTGTGTAAAGAAACTACCTCTGACATCTCCCCTAAACCTTTTTCCAATTACCTTAAAATTATACCCCGTCGAGAGCCATTTCCACCTTGGGAGAAATTCTCTGGCTATCCATTCTATCTATACCTCTCATCATCTTGAACACCCCTGTCAAGTCACTTTCCATTCTTCTTCGTTCCAAAGAGGAAAACACCATAGCTCCCTCAAATTATCTTTGTAAGACATGCCCTCCAGTGCAGGCAGCATCTTGATAAATCTCCTCAGCACCCTCACCAAAGTTTCCACATCTTTCCTATAACGAGGCAACCAGAACTGATCACAATATTCTAAGTGTGGTCTCACCAGGGCTCCATAGAGTTGCAGCATAACCTCACAGCTCTTAAAATCAATCCCTCAGCTAATGAGCACATCACACACCTTCCTAACAACCTTATAAACCTGGGTAGCAACTTTGTGGGAGCGATGCCATGGACCATTAGATCCCCCTGTTCCTCCACAATGTAAGAATCCTGCCTTTAACCCTGTATTCTGCATTCGACTTTCCAAAATGAATCGTATCCCATTTTTCCATATTGAACACGATCTGCCACTTAGCAGCCGAGTCCTGCATACTGTCAATGTCCTGTTGCAAACCAGAACAGACCTCCACACTATCCACAATTCCACCAACCTGTGTTACATCATCAAACTTACGAAAATACCCTTCCACTTCGTCATCCAAGTAATTTATCAAAATCACAAACAGCAGAGGTCCCAGAACCGATCTTTATGGAACACGACTGCTCACCTAGTTCCACACTGAATACTTCCCACTTAGCACCACCCTCTGTCTTCTATGGGCTAGCCAATTCTGTATCCAGACAGATAGATCTCCCTGTATACCATGCCTCGTTACTTTCTGAATGAAACTACCACGATCCCATCCTCAAAGAATCCAGTAAGTGTTGTGAGGTATGACCTGCCCCTCACAAAGCCATGCTGACAATTTCTTATCAAACTATGATTTTTCAGAATCCTTTCCAATATTTTGCCCAATGCTTATATAAGACTGACTGGTCTGTCATTCTAAGGACAATACTTATTTCCTTGCATGAACAAGGGAGTAACATTTGCCACCCTCCAATCATGCGACGCTACTCCATTGGAGAGTGAAGACGCAAAGAAAATCGCTAAATGCACAGAAATCTCTTGCCTGTCTTCCTGTAGTAACCTAGGGCGTTTCCCTTCTGGCCTAGGGAATTATCTATCATTGCGTTTGTACTTCAGTCAGTCTGTATTTCACCTCAACTTGTTTACTCCCTGTCCAGCCAACTGATTGACTGCTTTCCATTTCAGGGCTCTATACAGTGCTGCCTTCCTGAACAAGTATGGTTCCAAATATCCTGTGTATTATGGAACGGGAAACATGGGAATGGCAGATGCCCAAAGCTTTGGCTCTGTTACTCCTCTGTTACTCCTCTGTTACTCCTAACTGGCTGTGCTTTTCCAGCGCCACAATTTTCGTCCCTGATCACCAGGATCTGCAGTCCTCATTTTCTCCATTACTGAGGGCCGCCCCTCTGCACATTGAGCAGGGAAATAATCAGCAGAAAATCGTTGTATCTGGATCTGACTGTTCAGTTCTGGAAAGTTGCATTTGATGAACACATTTACTAAAAACGAAATTAAAATTCAACAAATATTCATTCATTCCCAGAGTTGCAGTTTTGGTTCATGAATTGGACAGGTCGATAACGAACAGTGAATGACTGAAGAACTCCGGGATACAGAGTATTCCAGGTGATATATTCCAGGTTGCTGGTAATATTATCAGGCAGACAGATATGATAAGGAAACGAGGTGGCATGTGGAAGTGTGACATTTTTGCCATTTCTGAGATGTGTTTGAGGGAGGTCAGGGCTGACAACTCAATATTCTGTGGTACCAGAACTACAGTCAGGGCAGGAGAGGGGGTAAAAGAGGAGGTGACGTTGCCTTATTAATTATGGAGTCAGTTACTGGCGTAAGAAGGGACGATATCTTGAAAGGATCTTGTAAAGAGGCTTGGTGGTTAGAGCTCAGGATCAAAACCATGACAGAAACACTGCTAGGGACATATTATTAGAACCCCAGATAAAGGAAAGTAAGGGAGCAGGTATATAACCAAGATATTGAAGTGTGTAAAAACAATAATAGGATCATTATATTCAGACATGTCAATTCCAAATATTCATTAGGTCAGTGATAACTTTTTGAAGCGTGGGCAGGTGTTTTGAAATTTATTCCAGAGAGCTTCTTATATTAACATAGAGCAGATACAACAATGAGCAGTGCAGTGCTGGGCCTCACTGTGGGGACGAAGCTAGTCAGTTGTTCCAGGCAGAAGTGGGAGAGCATTATAGGACCAGTGACCGTGACATCACACATTTTGACTTTGCTGAGGAAAAGACCCAAAAAATGTTAGAAAAATAAAAGCTTATTGCATTGGGGAGACAGATTTTATGGAAAAAAATGACAGGATCTGGCCAAAGTGCATTTGCGTCTGGGTGAAACTGTAGCAGAACAAGGTGGGGTGGAGGTTGAGGGATCATTTGATTAAAATTGAATTGATGACAGTGTCGGCCCAGCATGTTACACCGATGATAAAATTTAGGAAAACAAGCCCAGAAAACCTCAGGTGTCGACACAAATCCCGAACAGGATGAAAAAGGAAAGACAAGCTTAAAGCAGGTACCAAGTGAGCAGGTCAATGCAAGTCCTAAAAGAATATGGAAAGTGTAAGACTAAATTTAAAAACTCAGTGGAAGAGCAGAAGGAGGGGTGATAAAACATTAGCGGGTAAGATTAGCAAGAATCCAAAGTCACTTTTTTTGGTTTATTAAGGGGAAGAGGATAACGCGGGGAAAAAAATGGGAGTATTAGCGAGAGATTATGTTAAACACATCCTACGAATCGGTCTTCAGTTTGGAGGAACTAAGATAGAATTGGAAGTTTATGCAAGATAGAGTGGACAAATCACCAGATTAAAGACCACCAAGTCTCACATTAGTGAGAGGGAAACGATTGTAGAAAATTCGGAGGACTGTTGAGGCTGGATCATTAAATATCTTCAAGGCTGAGACAGACAGATTTTTATACAAGTGTTACAGGGAAATCACAGGAAAGTGGAATAGGGGATTAACAAAATAAATATAACCTAATCGAAGGAAAAGCAGACTCAGTGAGCGGACAGACATATTGTTGCCCCTGTGTCTAATGGTGTTCTTTTCCAATAGCCCTGTATTCACAAGAACATCAACCTCTCTCACTATGGAGTGAGACACAGTTTGGAATGCAAACGAGGGATTCAAGGAATTCCTAAACGCGATACTAACAGATAGAAAGTACGAGAGGACTGCAATAACACGGATTGCCTGTCGGGGTGAGGATTTGCATCGACACAGTCACCACTACCAGAAGGAAGACCTCAGCAAGACACCTTCCAAGTCCAAGCAGAGACCTGCATTGGAGAGCACGTAGTCAGGGGCCAGGTGTCAAGGAGAGCTGAAGGGCTAAACACTACATCTCTGTCGTGTCTCCTTCCTTCCCTGATCAAAATTAAATGTGGAGGAGTAGAGAGACACGCCGTTGTAGCAGAGGAGGCAGGAAGGCTTTCAAACGAGAGGCTCCAGACAGCTCCAGTTCAGCAAAATGTACATGGAAACTCAAATAAAGTTCTTTTAACTTTATTGTTACAGCAGTCGAGATGGCATTTAGGGCAGTCGCACTCTCCTCTTGTGGGATGTGGCAGCTCAGGGAGATTTCCACCGGCCCTGATGGCTACACGTGTGGGCATTGCACCCAGCTTCAGCTCCTGGGAGACCGTGCTAGGGAGCTGAAGCTGGGCATCACGTTGGCTCAGTAGTTAGCCCTGCTGCCTCAGCACCAGGGACCAGGGTTCTGTGTAGAGTTTGCACATTCTCGCCGTGTCTGCATCGGCTTCCTCTGGGTGCTGCGGTTTCCGCCCACAGTCCAAAGATGTGCAGGTTAGGTGCAAGGTCATGCTAAATTACCTGCAATGTTGCGTGTAGGGGAGTGAGTCGAGTTGGGCTGCTCTTCAGTGGGTCGGGACGGACTTGTTGGGTCAAAGGGCCTGTTTACACACTGTAGTAATCTAATCTAGAATGCACTCAGGGTAATCCGAGATACTCACCGAGATAATGACTGTAATATTTCAGTCCAACGTTCATCGCCCTGAGTTTTCCTGTCAGTCCTGTTGTATTTAATAAACACAATTTAATCCAACAGGCGTTCCTTGCTTCCTGTCATGTACCAGGCAGAGAGTAGATGGGCAAACACCAGGAATGGCAAAGGGAGTGCAGGAATCCATTGTAGCCATTCCCCTCGAAAACAAGTAGACCATTTTGGATTGTTGGGAGCTATGACCGTTCAGGGGAAAGCAGCAGTAGCCAGTTGGTGGTACTACCCCTGGCTCTGGGGGACAGCGGGAAAGGGTAAAGGTAAACAGGGCGTTAAATATAGGAGGGTCGATTGTTCGTGGGAAAGATCAGAGATTCTGTGATCACAAACGGGAATCCAGGATGGTGCGTTACTTCCCAGGTGCTGGGGTCCAGCATGTCTCCAAGTGGGAGGGGGAGGGGTAGCAGTCGGAAATCATTGTGCATGTTGGCACAAATGATACCCGTAGAAATAGGGACCAAGTCCTGCAGCGTGATTACAGAGAGCTAGGAGAAATTATTTTTTTTTAAAAAAGCCTTGACAGTGATAATCTCCTGAGAGGAAGATTACCGTCTGAGACATGCACTGGAGGGGACACCAATATTTTGCCGGCCAGTTTTGCCAGGGTTACAAGGAAGGGTTTAAACTAGATTGGCAGGTGGTGGTATCCTCAAGAGCAAGGAGGAAAGTGGAAGGAGATACAGTAATCAGAAATTGTAAGGTTAGGCAGGGAAATGACAGAGAGAAAGTACTGCCTTTTGGATAAAATTGCATCTGTTTCAATGCAAGAGTGCTGACAGGTAAGGCCGATGAAATCAGGGCGTGGATAGGTACGTGGGACTGGGATATTATAGCCATTACAGAAACATGGCAAAGAGTTGGATAGGATTGACAGCTTAATGTGCTCGGGAACAGATGCTTTCGGCGAGACAGAGATGGTGGAAGGAGGTGAGGGGGAGTTGCATTTCTGATTAAGAGGAGAACTACATCATTAATCAGAGATAAAATAACTGATGGATCACCCAGTGAGGCTTTGTGGGTGCAGTTTAGAAATAGGAAGGGAATGGAGAGGTGATTGGGGTTGTAATATAGGCCCCCAAATAGTAAACAGGAATGAGAGTAACAAATATGCAGGGAAGAAAGGGAGACCTGCAGGAGCAATAGGGTTATCATAATAGGGGATTTTTTTTCTAATACAGACTGGAGCAGCCAGAGTGCTAAGTGATTTGATGAGGGAGAATCTGTTAAATGTGTCAGGAAAGTTTCCTCAAGCAGGGGCAAAATTCGAAATTTTCTTAGTAAATTTTCTTAGTAAACTGGTGACTGAGTTAATAGTGGGGGAGCACTTTGGGACCACTAACCATAGTTCTTTTAATTTTCAAATAACTATGGATAAGAACAAAACTGGTCCTCAGGTTCATGTTCGAACTTGGGGCGTGGCTCAGGTACAGGCAGCTGGGATCAATGAAATCCCTGGAGATATATGAGAGATACAGGAGTTTACTGAAGAAGGAAATCAGTAGGGTGAAAAGGGGCAAGAAAGAGCCTTGGCTGAGAAAATTAGGATGAATCCAAAAAGGTACTTTAAATATATTAAAAGAAAAAAAACAATAACCTCAAAGACCAATTTGGACAAGTATGTGTGGAACTATCAGAGTGGATTGAAGTCCTCAACGAATATTTCTACTCTATATTAACCATGGAGAAAGACATGATGAATTGAGAACTTGAGGAAGTTAGTCGTGATATTTTAGGGACAATCCATATCATAGTAGAGGAGATTTTGGACGTACTGGAATGTTTGAAAGTTGATAAATCTCATGATCCTTACCAATATATCCAAGAACACCTCAAGGGTCTCCAGAAGAATTTGCGGAGACCCTGGCTTATAATGTTGATCATCATTAAAGTAATGTCGCAGAAGACTGGAGGATAGAAAATATTGTGCCCTTATTCAAGAAGAACTGAACAAAAGAAAGCCTTGGAACTACAGGTCAGTAGGTAAGTTACTTGAGAAGGTTCTGAGGGACAAGATGTACATGCATTTAGAAAGACAGGCTTTGATTAGGAATAGTAAGTGTGGCTTTATGCAAGGAAGTTTATGCCTGACAATTTTCTTAAAGTAATTGGATAATGTGACCAGGAATATTGACTTGGATGGGGCAGTAGATGTCGAAACATGTGGTGTTGGATAAGCACAGCAGGTCAGGCAGCACTCGAGGGGCAGGAGAATCTGTTTCGGAAATAGGCCTTTCATCAGGAACGTCCAAAACATCGATTCTCCTGTTCCTCTGATGCTGCCTGAACTGCCGTGTTTTTCCAGTGCCACACTTTTCGACACTGATCTCCAGCATCTGCCGTGCTCACTTTCTCCAAGGGCGGTAGGTTTAGTCAATATGGATTTCAGTTACAGCACAACAGAATGAGGCTTTCTAGCCCCTGGAGCCTGATATGCAATTACTGGAGGAGGCCAATAAGTCCCTAGGGCCTATAAAACTGTAACCAGATCATGCAGCACCAGAATCCAGTTGCACAGCAACAGGATCAGTGTATTCAGCTACTTGAAGTCAGTAACACGGGAAAAGGAAGAGGCCACAAAGTGACTGGACTATGGGGTATACTGGAATAAAACCAGGCCATGTAGCCCCTCAGACCTGCCCTTCTATTCAGTAAGTCAGGGCTGATCTGTACTCGGCCGCAATTTCTCTTTCATGCCCAATTCTTTGAAGCCCTCGACTTTCAGTCGGCTCAAAATCCATTGACACCCACTCTCACACCCCAAACATTTCAGTGATGTAGCCTCCCCTAACTGCCTGGTTCCAACCGTCACTACCCCCGGAGAGAAGGAAACATTCCCCACACATATACCTTGGCTTATTGACATGGATAGAAGATATGAACACATCGTAAAGTGACTGGCCCTGATATCACGGCAGTATTTGATTCAGCAAGATGTCAAGGAGACTGAACAAAATCGATCTTGATGGGAATCAGTTATAAACTCCCCACTGGTTGGATCTTTAAGAACACAATGGGGCTGGTGGACATCAATCCTCCCAGTCCCTGGATATCTCTGTGGGAAATCCTCAGGGGAGCTTCGTTGGCACAAACATCTTCAGCTGCTTCATCAATGTCTTTCTCTCTGTCATACGATCAGAGGTGGAGATGTTCTTTGAAGATTATACAATGTTCAGAACAATGAGGCACCTCCTAAGGTACTAAAGTATCAAATCTGAACAACATTCAAGCTTGTGCTGTTAATGTATAGATAACATTAATCAAAAGCACTGCTGGCCACTAAACGTTCCCACGGTTTAAAGAAAGAGGAACCTCTTCAGCAACTCTAGCTAGTTTCACAATAATATAAGAAAGCTATTCAGCCCATCAGATCTATTGGATAACAAGAGGTGCAATGCATTCACTCACTCCTGCCTATTACACAAGAAGACAATTTAAAATAAAAGCAGGTGTTGGAATCCAAAATACACACGCAGGAAGCTGGAAGAACAGAATAAGCAAGGCAACATCAAGACGTTGAGAAGTGAACCCTTCGGATAGAACCCTTCGTCAAGACTGTGGATGGGAGTAAGGGGGTCTATAGATAAAGTGGCGGGTGAGGGAGGAACAGGCAGAGTGGCGAGGTGGGGGATAAGTGAACACAGATAAAGGGTATCAGCGAGTTGTTGATGGGAGTGCTGAATCCAGTTGGGAGCTGGTCAAAAGGTTGCTCAGAGGAATGGAAGGGAGGGGAGGGCTTGGGAAGGGAGTCGGGGGATTGGAAGGGTGGTTATTTGAAATTGGAGAATTCAATGTTGAGTCCCCGGGGTGTAGGCTGCACAGGTGACAGATGAGATCTTGTTCCTCCAGATTATGGTTTGGTTCATTGTGGCAATGAAGGAGGCCAAGGATGGCCATGTCGGAAAGGGATTGGGAAAGAGAATTGAAATAGAAAGTGACTGGGATGTCTTCCATTCCACCTAACGACTCTACCTTTCAGCTCCCAACCGGATTCATCACTCCCATCGCCCAACCAGGTTGTACCCACCACTTGTGTCCACATAGCCGTAACTCACCATCCCCCGATCTCCCCACCCCAACCCCTCCCTTCCCTCTTTATCTGCAGCTGTTCCTACCCCCAACCCAGTTCTGAAGGACAGTTATACCTGAAATGTTGATTTTCCCAGCTCATGATGCTGCCCGGCTTGCTGTGTTCTTCCAGCCTTCCATTTGTCTCCGATAACTCAGGAAGATAGAGTTTAGTTAGCACAACGTGCTGGTAGCCAGAAACCATGGGTTGCCCATTGCAGTCCTTGAACCTCTGCCCTCGAGCCAGGAGGAAGACATTCAGTCCCTCGAGACACTGACACATGAACAGAAGAGGCCATTCAGCCACTCCAAACTGTTACACTGAAATAGCAGGATGTCATTGTTGCTGCAGCACGACAAACCAATGAGGCACAGACTGCACAGACAGACTGCTCCATATTGTTCCTCCTGACTCCATTGCTAACGGTGCACACGTGTTATGTTAACGTGGTTTGCCGATCATGAGGATGGAAAGTGATTGGTTTGTACCAAGTCCCAAGGAGGCACCTTCCATCTCCGAGATATTACGGACTAGGCTAGAACACTCAAAACATTTTTAAGCAGGCAGCCCAGCGCATACCTTTGCAATTTGTTTCGGTAAGTGTACAATGAAAATTAGCCGGAGTAATTTAGCTAGGTTGACTACTAGATTTTAAAACACACGAAAACTTTATTCATAAAATTACACAATGAAACACAAAGAACAGAATAAAGAATCACGACAGAATTCAACCGATTCAGCTAGACTTAATTATGCTGTTCCGAGCATCCACAACTGTCCCAATAAGCAAACTCCCAATAAAAATCAGTATAAATGGAACACAAACTTACAGGTTGAAGTTGAAGGTCAGAAAAGAGAGAGAGTTTCCACACAGCTCCCAGTTGAACTTCGCAGTTCAAGACTCAACTGAAAACTGTTCAACTCAGCGAGTTCAGCTAAAATAGCTCGCCACTCTCCGTTCATTATACTGGTCACTTATAAAGCATGACCACTTTGGCCTGAAGTCTCATCTGTTTCCATATAAACAAAAGGCCTCTGAAAGTCCTTTTCATCTCTGTACCAAACCAGACTGATCGGAGCTTGGCCCCGTTTTATTATGCCTCTGAAAAAAACTAAGGGCAGAGTCTCCTTGAGCTAAGGAACAGCTTTTAGACAAAAAAGTGACTTGCTTTGTGACATGTCTCCCCCCGCCTTAAAAAAAGAACCATCAGTGCTAAAAGGTGGCTGCATTTTTAACTCTTCAAACCCAGTTAGTAGTCTCAAAACTGACAGATACACTATATTAATTGTAAATATTCAAACGTGCACAAACCCATGCAAATTCAGGCCGCGGTATACCCAGCACCGAACAGCTCCGTATCTCATTCGAGTCTCAATAACTCATCAGCTTTCACGTTTTCACGACCTGCCACATGCACAGTTGTCAGATTGAATGGCTGCAACAATAAGCTCCATGTAAACAGTCTGACATTTTTGTCCTTAATTTTTTCCACAAATGTTAATGTGTTGTGATCAGTGTATGCGATTGCCTCAGATGCATTGCTGGTAATATAAACACAGTTATGATGTAATGCCAACACCAAGTCTAAAGTCTTTTTCTCCACCATTGAACATTTCTGTTGATGAACGTTCGACTTCCCAGAAAAAAATACCCGATGGGTCTTTCTATTCCCTCATCATACTCCTGCAGGAACACCAGATCGACACCTACATCACTGGCAGCGATAGCCACATTGAAATGCTTCGTATAATACAGTGTAGCTAATACTGGGGGCAGTGTTAACACAGTTTTTAGGCAGTAAAATGCCTCTTGACAGTCCTCTGTCCACTGAGAGTTCTTGCCCTTGACAATTCGGTGAGTGGAGCAGCCACACTGCTCAAAGTTTAGCACAAACCTTCAGTAAAATCCAGTCAATCCCAGGAACCGTAGTATTGCATATTTCTTTTTGTCGACCGTGCAGAACATTCCCGAACTACTTTCGTTTTTGTATCTCATGGGGCCATTGGTCCATGTCCAATAACGTGACCCAGGAACGTGACTTGGGCTTTCTCAAATTCACTTTTAGCAAGGTTTACCACAAAGCCTGCCTTCTGAAGTCGATCAAACAAGTCCGATAAATGCTGTAAATGTTCCTTTCATGAGTGACTAAAAACCACCAGGTCATCAATGTACACCACATAGTTGGGTAATCCGGCAATGACCTTATTATCAGTCTCTGAAATGTGACTGGATCGTTTTACATACCAAATGCGACAACTTTGAACTGATATAGTCCAATTGGCGTTATCAAAGCCGAAATTGCCATTGCTCTCTCTGACAGAGGTCCTTGCCAGTAGCCTCTGAACAAGTCCAGCTTAGAAATGTAATTAGCTTCTCCCACCTTTCCGACACAGATCTTCAAACATGGAATTGGATATGCATCAGTCTTTGTAATGAAGTTGACTTTGTGATAGTCCACACATGTCCGCTGGGGAACATCTGGCTTTGGCACCATGGCTATACATGAGCTCCAATCACTGTAACTCACTTCGATTATGCCATCTTGGAGCGTGTGCTCTATCTCCTTCTGAATCTGTACCAACATTAGAGGGTAATGCCTTTCAGGATGTTGCTTAATCGGAACAATATCTCCGGTGTCTTCATCATGCACAATTATGTTCGTACTTCCCAGTTTATTTCCGCAAATCTCTCCACGATATCATAATAACTCTTTCAGGTCACTATGTTTTTCTTGTGGAAGGTAAATCAGTAATTTATCCCAATTTTTGACAACTTACTCATTGTTCAATTTGATATAGGAATGTCCATTTCAGAATCCTCTGAATATCAGGAAAGTTAAAGTCCCCCATAAAAAACACCCTATTACTTCCACTCTTTTCCTGAATCATCCTTGCAATCCTTTCTTCTACATTTCTAGGACTATTAGGAGGCCTGTAAAAAACGCCTAACAGGGTGACCTCACCTTTCCTATTCCTAACCTCAACCAAACTGCCTCAGATGGCGAGTCTTCATCCATCATCCTTTCCACCGCTGTAATAATATCTTTGACAAGCAATGCCACACCTCCCCCTCTTTTACCCCCACCTCTGACCCTACTAAAACATTTAAACCCTGGAACCTGCAACAGCCAATCCTGTCCCTGTTCTACCCAGGTCTCTGTAATAGCCACAACATCGAAATCCCAGGTACCAACCCACGCTGCTGGTTCACCTACCTTATTTCGTATACTTCTTGCATTGAAGTATACACACTTCACGCCACGTTCCTGTTTACAGGCACCCTCCTTTGAGAATGATGCCATGTTCCTAACCTCCCTACACTCCAGGTCCTGCACCCTAAAGCTACAGGCTAGGTTCCCATGCCCCTGCATGGGACACACTCTGACACACTTGACACACTCTGTGAGATTTCACCCTGTCTCGAGTCCGTACCAAATAGTTCATCTCATTCAATTTCTTTCCAATTTGATAAGGTACACTAAAACTTGCTTCTAAAGGCTCAACTATTACTGGAAGTAACACCAATACCTTATTCCCAATTGCAAAATTGCGAATTTGTGATTTATGATCCACTTTCTATTTCATTGTATGCTGCGATACTTTTAAATGCTGTCGAACCAATTGAATCGTTCCCTAAAATTTGACACATCGTCCAAATGGGTGGTCTCTGAATTCTGACTTATTAATTTCACCTTAACCAATGGTAATGGTCTTTTTACTTCATGCCCACAAATTTATTCAAATAGTCTGAATTTGGTCGATTCATTCCGTGTGTCTCTGATCATAAATATTTCAAAAGGAATTTCCTTATCGCAACTGGATTATCCTGACCATAAACCCTCAACATGGTCTTCGCTGTTTGATGCCATCTCGCTCATGTTCACTGTGATTCCGAATACTACGTAGTAGATTTGAATTCCTTTATTCCAAAGTTATCCATCACCTGCTTGAATAGTTAGAATGTGAGGTTTGATCTGTCTGGATCTCTATTGGTAGTCCGTACCTAGTTAAAAAATAAGTATCTTTTTCTACAACTCTTTTAGCTGTGATGCTGCATAATGGGTCTGCCTCGGGAAATCTAGTCGACACATCCATCATTGTTAATAAATGCTTATTCCCAGTTCTTGTTTCAGATAGGCGACCGACACAATCTATCAACACTCTTGTGAAAGGTTCCTCAAATGCTGGAATAGGTATTAAAGTTGCATGTTTTATTACTGCCTGTGTGACATGTTTGAGATGTCTGGCAATATTTAACGACATCTTTGTGTAGTCCAGGCTAGTGAAAATATCTTTGTATTTCACCTGTAATGTCCTCACCCCGAAATGATCTCCAAGTGGTAGCTCATGTGCCACTCGCAGCACCTCCTTTCTACACCCAACAGGCAAAACAATTTGATGAATTTCTGTCCACGTCTGATCTGCTTCAGTGTGTGCTGATCTCCATATCCGCATTAAGACATCATTTGTTAAGTAATAACACACAGGAATACATTCATTCTCTTTCTTGCTAATTTTTTTTATATAACTTTTGTAACTCCTCATCTTTCTGCTGTAATTCAATCAGCTTAGCAGAGCTAAAAATACGTTCATGTTTTCCAACTTGCTCCTTCTCTGTTCCACTTATCTGATCAAAAAGAAACTATCGGATAACTCTACGTCAGCTTCCTTATCTGTGCTTTTTTCCTGCTTAAACTTGTGCATCTGTGATCTTCTGGTCACGCAATCAGGGGAAATTCCTGGATAAACATTCTCCAGGTCTTCAGTTGCCTGCATCTCTACTAGTTTTTCAACTAGAGCAGGCAGCATGCCTACCAGTGAATCAGCTATATTATTTGCAAGGACAAATTTTATTCCTGGAGCTGAGAGTTAGAGGTCCAGTACTCCTACCACACATTCTCCACTCTTTTCTGGACTCTCTCGTCTCACTTTACATAACTGAGCATTTTTTTCCTCACTATGGATTCCTGTTACCAGCACATTTTCTGGTAATAGTCTCTCAAGAGTGCATAAAGCCTCACCCCTCAGCATTACAGACTGAAAAGATCCTGTGTCAATTAATATTGGAACCTCCTTACCAATTACTCCTGGCCTATGTGAATAAATTTTGCCCTTTCATGCAAGTTTTTTTAATGCAGATTTGGCACGTCCACTTATCATCTTGTACACTCTGAGGCAGTTGCCTACCTTCCCTTATGTATTTTGTTACGAGTCTAACAAAACTTCGAGGCTTGTCTAGTTATCCTACATCTGGTTTTCTCCCAGCCCACCAACACTGTGATTTTGTGTGGCCCAGTTTATTACAATTAAAACACCATAGTCTTTTAACTTCTTTGTTCCCCCCCCCCCCGCCCCACCCCAAAAGGTTTTCTTTATTACTGTGGTAAATTATCCTTATGATCTACGCTGTGATCTACCTTTCCCTTTACAAGTGAGGAAATCTCTTTGCTCCAATTTCTGTCCCTCAGAGACCAGAAATAGTTCTGGAAGCCAAATCAAGTTTATGGACCAGTTCATCATCATCAGCCATTTCAGTAGCTAACCTTGCTGCTTACGCTCTCTGCTCTTCCACCTGAGTGTGCATTACTTCAGGCAGTGAATTCTTGAATTTCTCGATGTACTAAACTCTCTAAGGGCATGAGAGTTTTGCTTGTATTTTAAAGCTCTTATTCAACTATTGAAATTAGTCTGTTTGATCCTTACAAACTCAGTGTCGGTTTGATCAGGATCCCTCATTAGATTCCTGAAAGGTTGCCTCAGCAGATAAAATGTTTTTTTTAACCTCTTCAGACTCCCCAGATACCTCCTGTGACAGGGATGTGAATACCTCACCAGTCCTACCTACAAGTTTCGTTTTGATCAACAAAACCCACATTGCCTCTGGCCACTGCATTTGTTCAGCCAACTTTTCAAATGAGATGAAAAGGGCATCACATTCTTCTCATCAAACTGAGGCAACGCTTGAACATACTCAAACAAATTCTCACTCGGCTTCTGACTACCAGGGGCTTGCTCATTCTCACTCTTTTCCTAACTAAGCGCACTCTCAGCCGTTATCTCCAGCCTTTTACACTGATTTTCCTTTTTAAGTGTCAGTTTTTGCTATTCAAAAGCTCTCTCTTTCTCATTCCCCTGTTGTCATTTTTTCTTTTTACTCTCTGTTCTGCTGCACTCTTCTCCCCCCCCCCCCCCCCCCCCCCCCAAATTCTGCATTTTATCGAAAGTCAAATGTTTCATTTTGGCCGCCCATTCCTTACCTCTCAACGTTAACTCGAGATGTTTCATTTGCAACTGAATTCTTGCCATCTCTGATTCTGATGGTTTCTCCAGTAAGTTTAATTGACGAGCTACTGCTGTAATTATCTCTCCTTTCCTCACAGAAGCAGTCAGTTCCAATTCCAGCTTCTCCGTTAATTCTTGCAACTTGGTCTTATTCACTTTTCGTAAAATTTCCAAAGTCACTGCATGCACATCCAGGAAACGTTTGGCGACTGAAATAGCCATTACTATTCTAAGCTTTGTCAACCCAATCAAACTAATACCCGAAATAAAGACACTAGCATCTCCCACTCGCTGTTACAAATCCAGCAATAAGCCCCCAGTCTGTTATGGACGAGGTCAGACCACTCAAAACATTCTTAAGCAAGCAGCCCAGAGCATAACTTTGCAGTTTGTTTTGGTAATTAGCCAATGAAAATTAACCGGAGTAATTTAGCTAGGGTGACGACTAGATTTTAAATCAGACAAAAACGTTATTCACAAAATTACACAATGAAACACACAGAACAGAATAAAGAACCCCTACAGAATTCAACCTATCCAGCTAGACTTAAATATGCTATTCCAAATACACACAATAGTCCCCATAATCAAACTTCCTTAAGAAAATGTTATAATGGAACGCATGTTTCCAGGTTGAAGCTGAAGGGCAGAAGAGAGAGAGCGTTTCCACACAGCTCCCAGTTGAACTTCCCAGTTGAAGACTCAACTGAAAACTGCTCAGCTCAGTTCAACTCAGCTAGGTCAGCTAAAAGAGCTGACAACTCCTCGTTCATTATCCAGGTCACTCGTAAAGCATGACGACTTTGGCCTGTAGTTTCAACTGTTTACATATAAATAAAAATAAATAAAAGGCCTCTGAAAATCCCTTTCGAGTCTGTACCAAACCAGACTGATCGTAGCCTGGCTCCGTTTTATTGATGCTCTGAAAAACATCAAGGACAGAGTCTACTTGAGCCAATGAACAGCTTTTAGCAAAAAAGAAGGATTGGTTTGTGACAGAGAAGACAGGCTAGTGTTCTGTATGGAGGTCAGAAGCTGGTGGGAATGGCTAATACTTTCAGAGTGTGGCTGATGACAGATTTGTGAACAACATGATGTTCAATGCAGGGTCACACACCAATTGGACATCAAGACGGTGAGAGTTCATTCGGAACCTGGAGCTCTCTCTCAACCAACATGTGGGCTCCATAGAGATCTGTAAACTATCATTGAGTCATAGAATCCTATGGCACTGAGACAGGCCCATTAGCACAAACCGGTTCATGCTAATCAAAATGTCCGTCCATGCTAAGCCCATTACTTCGCGTTTGGTCCATATCCTTCTAAATCTTTCCTATCTATATATTTGTCCAAATGTGAAGACACATATCATGGAAAACATGTTATATCTAATGCTATCCGTGTTTTGTTTTGGAAATAATGAGTGTTGATTCATAACACTCCAGTATTAATGCAATCACTTTTTATTCTTTTTGTGTGTTTACAGATTAAACACTCATTTCCTTCACACCGTCCTCATGGTACCATCACCGCAGGGATTAGTCTGGTGAAAATCTATCACACCGTCTCTCTGTACCAAGGAGATGATTGATTATAAATGAAAGAAAATACTGTCTCAAGTACACTCCACACCTGCAGGACGGTGTCTTCACTCTTACACTTTAATCATTTTGTAATGAACGTGCCTACTCATTTATTGTGTTGATTACTTGCTGAGTCATAAAGGCATAGAGATGTACAGCATGGAAGCAGATCCTTCGGTCCGACCCGTCCACGCCGACCTGATATCCCAACCCAATCCAGTCCCACCTGCCAGTACCCGACTGCTCTGTATGGATTCTGTTAGTGCCTCATGATCAAGGACATTCAGCTTCTTTTCACCAAGAGGACTTCCCATCATCTCGCCTTCTCATAAATACAAAATCAGAAGGATGGCATTTTGTGCCAATCACTTATTTGCCTTATGAAGCAAAGTCAAACCAACAACAACATCACTGTTGCCATTGGCGTTGATTGGAGATACTGAGGAGGCGATGATCCAGCTGTATTATCTCCGAATATTAATCCAGGGAATCAGGTAATGACCCAGACACCGGATCCGAATCCCACAATGGCAAATGTTGGAAATTGAATTCAATAAAATATCAGGAATTAAGAATCAAATGAAACAATGAAACCATTGTTGATTTTCCTACCTGGCAAGCTCATGCCCTTCAGGAAAGGAAATCTACCATTTTCAGCTGGTCGGGCTTACATGTAACTCCAGACCCACAGCAATGTGGTTAACTCTCAGTTGCAGTTTGAAATAGCCAAGCCATCCACTCAGTTATATCAGTCACTTCAAAGCCTCAAAGAAAAGAAACCGCATGGACCTCAGCACTGAATACGAACAGCCCACAGACTATAGTGGGTCAGGAAGGCAGCTCACCAAAACCTTCTCAATGACAATGAGGAAAGGGAATTAAATACTGGCCCAGCATCCCATTAATGAATAAAGGAAGATGATCCCACTCAGGGAAGAGAGAAAAACAGACATAAATAACTTTAAACAGGGACTTTAACATATACCTTACATGGTGATGATTATCAGTAATATGGGAACAGGAGCAACATAAGCAAGGTTTAATTTAATTTTTTATTTCCATCCCAGCTGATCATCAACAATTCCTTTGTTTGCTTCTTTCTCTCTATCTCTCTTTCTCCATCTATTCAACTCAGTCCTTCTCCCCTTCATAACAGATGTTGGGTGTCACCAACATCAATCACATTATTTCCCAACTGTGTTCAGTTCTGATGTATGGTAATTAGACTCGAATTGCCTTTTCTATTTTTCTCTCGACCCGAGGGGGCTGCCAAATCTGCTCAGTTTGTCTGGCACTTTCTCGTTCTTTATTGTTTCTGATCTGTTGCATCATTCTTTGCTTTATTTAACCTTTCATTTTGTTATTACTTGGAATGTATGCATTGTTGACAGGGGCAGCATTTATTGACCAAACCAAGTGTCATTTACTGCGAGGTCATTCTTTCAGGCAGTACAGAACCAAGCAATCTTAAGCCAGACCAGATAATAACACAAGATCTATTTACCAAAGGACATCAGTGAAATAGATAAACGTATGGACAAAATGCTGGAAATGTTATGGTTGTTATTTCCAATTCCTGTCTTTTGAATCTAGATTGACTACCGAATCGTGTCATTATTTTCCAAGTGTCTAGTTATCACATTCCTCACAAAAGGTTCCAATATTTTTCTCGCAGCTTACATCAAGCTAACCATTGTTTAGTTTGCTGTTTGCTCTCTCCGTCCTGTTTTAAATATTTAAGTTTACAATCGCTGCTTTCCAGTCTGGAGGAACCTTTCCAGAATCTAACCAGCTTTGAAGAATAATCAGCAATTCTTTCACTAGCTCTACTGCCACCTCCTCAATACTCTGGGACGTAGCCCATCAGATGCAGCAATATACCAACCTTAAATTCAATGAGATTTTGAAAGACGTACCTTTTATTAATTCTAATTTCCTGCTGTTCCACATTTTCACCAGTCACTCTGTTCCCTTGTATTTCTAGAAGTTTCGTTCTGTACCTTCCTCAGGGAAATGGACACAACATATTGTTCTCAGCGGAGAGATGGTTTCTGTCAGCCAGTGAATATATCGGAGGACTGCACTCCGGTGGTGATGGATATGTTACTCACTCCTGCCTGGAAATTTCCAGAATTAATCCAGTTTAATTCATGATGAGCATCAGCACAGTCCTGTCACTGGTGTGTGAGGCTGCCCAGTATACTGAAGGAGGGGACACAGCTCAGTGACCACCTCTATTTTGAAACAAACTGGTTTCATTCCTTACACCTGGTCCAGCTTAGACAAATGTCCCGGGAAATCCCAGGAGAGATAATGTACTGTCCTGCACCTCCCCATTTAGAGAGCTTCCTTTCTGCAGAGCCTCATCTCCATTTGTTTACCATGGACCCAGACACTCTGTGAATGCAGTGTATAGAGTGGGGTCACCAGACCCAGCAGCTGACAAGACAAACTCGAGATAAGCATCCACAGAAACTCCACTGATTTTCCAATGACAGGAACAAGTCAATTCCCCACATGGAACGTGCACGGGTTCAGTGTTGTAAATTATTTCCACTCCTGAGTTTCTCTTCCTGGCTGAGAAAGCCGTTGCATCTGTGCACACTCCCACAGTGACTGTTTCTCTCTCCAAAGAATCAGTTGACAATGTAACATTACCTTTCCCTATATCTCAGCAACTATAAGGGCAGCAACAATATTGCTAATGGATTTGATCATCACACTCAGAGAAGAGGGATACAGGGAACCTAACTCACTTTAGACAGGGACAAATATAAATGGACGCGAAATTCAGGAATATGGGAAAATTGGGAAATGTGAGGATAACTTGCCATTTTGTTTTACTGTCAGTTCATCATCAGCAACCCCTTTGCTCACTTTTCATTTCATTTCCTCTCTTTTTCTTGCCATTTCTCCATCCATTCATTTTAAACCTGGGCCCCACCTCTCTCTCCAACCCAACCATCCAAGATACCATGATAAATAATATTATTTCCCAGTTTGCTTTCAGTTGTGAAACAGGGTCACTGGACTCAAACCGTTATCTGCATTTCTCCTGATAGACGCTGCCAGACCTGCGAGATTCTCCAACACTTTTAGACGCTGGAGAATTTTATTTTCAATCTCTAGCACCCACCATTCCTTGGTTTATTTCACCTTTCATGCTGTTGTTTCTCTGGATGCCAGCATCACTGGCAAGGGCAGCATTTGTTGTCCATCACTAATTATCCTTGACTACGCGGCCATTTGTCAAGACAAAATGGAGCCAACAATGTTGTTGTAGGTCTGAAGTCACACTGAGTTCACACTGGGTAATAATGTTAAGCTTCTTTATCAAAGACTATCAGTGAAATAATAAAAATAAATCTGAACGGTTTCTGGTATCCATGAGTGAAATTAGCTTTCATTCCAATTTTTGTCATTCGAATTTAAGCTCTGTCATCGGCTGTGGTAGGATTTTAAACACTGCCTTGGAGTCACAGCCCATGCCTCTGAATTACCCATCTAGTTAGATGATCACTCTGATACAGAGTCCTCATTGTCTAGTCCGTATTCCCTAGTTCCTACCAGAGAGGGATGGCGGTTAAATTGGTTTAACTACCAACAATCAAAAGGATTTTGGGGAAAAAAGCGAAAGGGAGATTGAGAGATAATTTCCAGTAAGATCACAGGTTTCAGAATGCTGAAATGAGGACATTTCGACAGCATCCTGCAACATGAGCCAGTATTCCTAGGAATGATAGTTGAAGGGGATATTGGCGTCAACAAAGATGAGGGAGAGTTTTAGATGAACATTTGTTCTGCAACTTTGTAACTGGGTGTGGGGTCAGCAGAGTCATCGACTCATTGGGCTGAATCTAACAATAGTTTGTCTCAGTGACATTTTCATTGAGTGTGACAGAGGGATTGTATGTACGAGACTGAACTCGTTTCATGGTGCTATCTTATCGAACTCACCTCATTAACTACCCACTCAATCTCATAGTGTTCCTCGCATTCAATGCCACCCCGATTCTCCAACCCAACATGGCTGGAGGGACTCACCATCGCACTGATGTCCCTGGCTATTCTATGATCACTGACACTGATGCCATCTTTCAAAGGCCAATGGGCACACTGTTGTAATTCCTCAGTTTGGAGCCACCCTGCATAGTTGACCCCGAGCATGGCAGATAAGGGGAACTAACACCACGACTTTTCAACAGGGGCCCAGAGGTCCTTGTGGATGGGCTAGAACAGGGGGTCCATTCTCTTCCCAAAGGAGGCCTGAGCATTGTCTGAGCTCACCACCCAGCTCAGTGCAGTATCCGCGGTCTCTCTCTCTCTCTCTCTCACACACACACACACACACACACACACACACACACACACACACACACACACACACACACACACACACACACACACACACACACACACACACACACACACACACACACACACACACACACACACACACACACACACACACACACACACTTTGAATATGGAAAATTCCAGATAGTGTTCCAAAGAATTCTCATTTTCAGGTACAGGAACATTCAGTCATTCAGCCCCGCGAGAACCTGCAAAAATATGCACTTATTTTATATCCAATCACAATTAGTAAGTCTGGCTATTTCACTTTGTCTCACTTTATTGTATTCAGCCAAACACTGCTTCTAAACACTTGTCCCGTTACGAAAGACAATTCTGAGCAGAGACTTTTTATCCTCAACTGTTATCTGGACTGTTATCTGAACTGTACCATTTTCCATATTATGAAAGTTTCTCTTGCCCTTTGCCTGTCCTTGTTTCTGTCTGTAACAGTTACACTGTCTCCCACTCAGTTGGCTGGACGGCTGGTCTGTGATGCAGAGGGAGGCCAGCAGTGCAGGTTCAATTCCCCACACTGACAGGGGTTACCATGAAGGGGACGTTCTCTCAACAATGGCCAATCGAGCATGGCCAATCCACTAAAAGCTGCACATCTTTGTACTCTGGGAGGAAACTGGAGCATTGGGAGGGAACCCACAGAGATACGTGGAGAATGTTCAAACTCACCTGAGGTTGGAATTGAACCCAGCTCCTTGGTGATATGTGGCCACAGTGCTAACCACATATCCATCATACTCCTCAGTTAGTTCTGTTAATTACTTGTAGCTAACTGAAGAAATCCAACTGGCTTTTTCTGATAACTGAACCTGACCCAGTATTAGACCTTTATCATCGGCCATATCGCCAACCTGGTTACATTCAAAGTTTGTTGTGAGCAGTGGAGGAGTGGGACTAGAAATGGAAACAGTGACACCCTCCAACCTCAGTCAGAACTGGAGTGAAGAGAAATTCACAAAATGGGAATTCATTCAAGTGGGAATTCTCTCACCCAGAAGATTGGGAGGGCTGAATCTTCATATTATATCGAGGCTCACTTTGTCTGATTTTCCAGAGACAGATGAATCAGGGATCATTGTGAAATCAGAGAAAAGTGCAGCTGGGAACACATTGAGATGAGCCATAACCTTATTGACTGGTGGAATATTGTCGAAGTGCCGAATGGCCCAGTCGTGTCCGTCAGCCCTATGTTCTGATGTTCCATTCAGCCCTTCTGTCCTGCTGTGCAGGAGCAGATTGAGGCCACTCTGATGGTTTGGTGTAGTTTGGGAAATGTATTAGAAAATCCAGGCTGTGTCAGACAGTGACCCCCCTCCCCCACTTCCCCTTTTCAGGCTTCTCCTCTCTGTAACTTCTGCTCCTGATGTACGTCATGTTAAAGGCCCAGATTCGCATTGAATACAGCCCCCATGTCCCATACAAGGTCAACCTAGACAAATCCTCTACTGTCTCTGAATGCAACATTTTACATTATGACTTCCAGGAAAATAATCAATTATTTTCCAAAAACATAAATAAGAACGTAAGAAATAGGAACCTGCGCTGTCATTTAAGAAGAGCATAGCTCATCTACTCCACGGCTCAACTCCACTTTCCTGCTAACCCCTTGCATCTTTCAACTCGCTGAAATGTCACAAACCAATCCAACCGTCTGTAAATACAATCACTGACCAAACATCCCCAACTCTCGGGGTTAGGAAATTCCAGTCATTTACTACCTTCTGAAAGAAGACATTTCTTTACATCTCAGTTTGAAATCGATATTTCTTACTCTGTATCTACATCTCTGAGTTCGAGACTCTGCCTTGGTGTGGAATCACATTCTCAATGCCGACCTTGTCAAGCCCCCTCTGTATCTTGTCCGTTTTAGTAATGACACCCTCATTCATTTAAACCACAATGAATAATTGCCTCAGCATTTTTGATGTATTCAATAATTCAATCCTTTCATCCCAGGAACCAGTCTAATGAACCAACATTTCTGCATAAACATGCTGACGTTATGTTTCCGACACAGAAACACACCACTCCGTTGTACTGCTCCTTTTTTGGGAGTTCACTCCATTCAATAACAGCTGCCTTATGGTTGTCAGTGTCGTCCTCAAACTCGAATATATATTGCACTCAGCTCCCGGCGTCAGGAGCTGAGTGCAGATCTTGTAAGCAGCTCTTGCCATCGGACTGATATTTGTGGTACTCCAGTAGATACATCTTTTTCATGAAGATCGATGAGTCCTGACTCTCCGATTTGTAAGTGTTTACCAAGTGTCATCCCATGCTCATGCATTATCCATCATACTATGAGCTTCTGTCTTGCGTAAGAACACTTATTTAGTTATATCTTGTGGAAAATCTCTGGAAAGCCTCATGTCTACCAGTCCCCCTTTATCAAGGCCATTAGTTACATTTTCATGGATTTCCAGAAAAAGTTTGCATGATTTTATAGGCAAAATGTAGTTTGCCTTTAATAAGACCATGCTGACTCTGTGAAGCTTTTCTAAATGCTCTGCAGTCCCTTCCTTAATAACAGACTCTCACAGATTCCCAGCAATAATGGTGAGGCTAAGCGGGTCCTGCTTTCAGTCTCGCTCGTTTCTTGAAGACAGGTGCCACATTGGAGGGTCTCAAGATTCACTGGGTCACTCCTTTAATCCAGAATTATGGAGTATTTCACACAGTACCACCAGCTACTCTGTGACCACTTATTTTAAAACCAGCTCTGAATTGTTGATGACCTGTTTACCCTTGGTCTTATCTGTTTGAGAAATGCTTTATTCCTTCTGTTAGAGACAGTTCAAGATCTTCCCTCCTATTACATTTCGTTTATACCATTGAAATATTTACAGCACCTTTATCTGTGAGGGACGATGTAAAATATTGGTGCAAATTATCTGTCTGTTCCCTGTATCCAGTTCTCCAGTCACACCCACCAAATGTCCTCAATAAACTTACCTGACTTTCTTCATATCAAAGATCACACACACCTCTTGAACTCTTCTTACATGCATGTAAAAGCTCGTGCTGCTTGTTTTTATATTTCTTGCCAATTTGCTTACATCACATCTTTTTTCCCTTTTCTTCGCATTCTATATTCATACAGTCATATCGCATACAAACACAATCTTTGGTCCAACTTGTCCATGCAGGCCACGTTATCCAAACTAACTATTCCCATTTGCTTGCATTTGGCACATATGCCTCTAAACGGTTCACATTCATATGTTTGTCCAAATATCTTTCAAATGTTGGAGCTGTACTTGCATCTGCCAGGCTTCCTCTGGCAGCTCATTCCATAAACGCATCACCCTCTGTGTATAAAAAAAGTTCTCTCTTCCTCCCATTTAAAATTTCCCTCTTCCAACATAAACCTATGGCTCTATGATTTAATTTTCCTATCCTGTGGAAAAGACCTTGGCTTTTCCCCCTGTCCATGCCTCCCCTGATTTTATAAATTTCTATAATGTCACCCCTCAATCTCCTACACTCCATCTGATACTAACTTCAAGAACAAACATTTAAAGATCAGCACTGTAAATTTGAAACAATATTAAACGTGACAGGTAAACAGCACTCAGCCCAAACTTCATACTGTTAGTTGTTTTCTTCGTTATATTACAATAATAAGGCAGCATGAAAATCTTACTAGTGCCAATAAGCCGTCAAGCACCTGAATTCCTTTGTCTGATGGCGGTGATGATCTCTACAGTGAAAATGTACCCCTGGCCAGATCTATATAATTCCACATGTTCAACATTCTCCCTCCTGGCCTCCGTATGAACTTATGTGGTTGTGTCTTCTTTATCTTGCACTCAATAGAGAGAACCCCTTTTCCCCATTCACATCTTAATTTAAATTCATTTTGCATCATCTTCTCGTTCATCACTGCTAAAAGCCTGATTATCTGTTGTCACATCCTCTTTTCCCTGTCACCTACCCCTCACCTCTGGCAAGTGACTAAAATGCCCAGTCTCCAATCATTTTCTGTTCTGAAGAAGTGTCACACTGGTCTTGAAACGCTAGCTCTGTTTCTCTGTCTCTGCAGATGCTGGCAGACCTGCTGAGTTTCTCCAGAAATGAATTGGCACAGCACAAATTTTCAATTTAACAAATAACTACGGATACTGGAAATGAAAATGCATAAATTGCTGTAGAAACTGGGAGCTTTTTCGAAGGGTCACTGGACCCGAAAGGTGAACTCAGCTTTCACTCCACAAGATGCAGCGAGACCTGGTTAGTTTCTTCAGCAATTTCTGTTTTTGAACATTTTCCAAAGACGTGTGTCGAATCTGCTCAAACAACCTGTCCAGCACAGAGCGCTGTCCATTGGGAAGGGAACAAAAACGCAAAATGCACAAGTTCATTGCCTCTGAAACAACATAGCTGACACGACAGAGGTCTTAATCATGGTCAGAGAGAAAAACAGAGGAAAAAAACATTCACGTCAAACACAGCAGATGGTATTACGGGAAAGACAATGATTCAGATTAATATTTTAAAGTATCTGAGTAATGTAACAAATTGGAGGCGTGACATCAGGGCGAGACCCTCAGCAGAATGTGACTATGAAACTGGATGTGTTCGCACGTCAGAAACCAGGTTAGGTCACTGAATACAGGGCTGATGGGTGAATGGGTCTCGGTGTGAACTGGGGGAAAGTCAGTAGAATTGATTTGCAGATATTGCACCTCACACTGGGTTATCATGTGATGCTGTAGATCACAGCAGCAGCTGCAGCAGAATTGCATTCAATCACAATCCATAACTTTTCCCCCAGGATAATCCATCTCTCTACCATTATCATCAAGCCGAGTGATGGATCAGTGCCGGGTTTGGGTGTACATGCCAGAGTCAGAAACATGTGTATCTAAACCTGATGACAATCCATTAAAGCTACCGCACTTGCTTGTTACATTACAAACAGCAGAACTACCATCTGGTGGAGAGGGGGAAATGATCCCAAGACAAACAGATAAGATCGAAACTCTGCAGTCAAGCCACATCCAGTCATCAATGTCGATGGATTAATAAGCAACTTACAGGAGGAGAGGGCTCCACAAATATCCCCAGCTCTGTACATCAGTGTAAAAGACAAGGATGTAATATCTGCACCATCCTCAGCCAGAAGTGTTGAATCGATAATCCACCTGACCCTCCTCATGATGCCCACAGAATCCCAGATGCCAGTCCTCAACCAATTCGATTTGCTGCACATGACATGAAGAAACAGCTGAACAGATATGACAAAAGCAATGGGCCCTGACACCATTCCTGCAATAGGACTGAAGATTGTGCTGCACAACAAGCTGTGTCGCTGGGGAAGCAGTTTCATTCCAGCTCCAACTCTGACATCTGCCTGCCACGTGGAAAGTTCCTCAACTATATCCAGTCCCATAACAAGGGAATAACTACAGTCTGACCATTTACCACGCCCTCAGTCCCGTCGCGATAGTCGCATTGGTGGGAGTTCTTTTTGACAGAGCTGTCAAGCAGCACAGAAATAATGTGCTCAGTGTGGTTTCCGATAGGTCCCCATGTGTGGATGGTGCTGTTGTGCAAATGTCACTGGATTACTGATCCAGATCAGGATAATGCTCTGGCAGCTGGTGGAAGTTGAAAACAATTAACAAAATATCGAGACATAAAATCTGGTGCCAGTAATATTGACCTTGAATCTAATGTCCATTGTAAACATCTGTCCCTTCCCCAATGTACTTTAAGGAAGTGAATCTCCCGTGCTTCCTGGTCTGGCCTACAAGTATCTCCAGACACACAGACATGTGATAAACTCTACAATGGTCTCTGAAACGGCCAAGCAAGACACTCAATTGTATCAAATTACTGAGAGTTCTTAAAGGATAAAACTAGACAGAACACTGGCAACGGGCTTTGGAGAAGGGAACGGGAAACACAGTCCTTTCAACCAGACAGATGCCGCCTTCCTAATGTTTATGAGCTTGTGACAACAATGACAGAGCTTTCCCGCACACTGCACAGAAACATCAGGAAGGGAGCAAGGCATTAGACACTTTGAGCTTCCCCTGTTCTAGCTCATGGACACAAGTTCACTTTTATAACCCTAGTTAATACATTCTTCAGAAACTCAGCAATTTCTGTCTTATGCTGCTCAATAATTGACCGTCCAACCCATACAATCACATAAGCACTGATTCTGCACTGTCATAAATACAGCACGACTACATTAGTCCCACTTTCCGATACGAGGCACATAGCCATGTATGCTATGGCACTTCAAGGGCATGACCATGTATTTATTAACGGCTGTGTGGTTATCTGTGCCAACTGCTCTCTCAGGAAGTGCATTCCTGACCCCAACAGCCTCTGGATGAAAACCAATCCTCAAATCCTCATTAAACATCAAACCCTTCACTTTAAAATGGCACTCCCTTGTTCATCGCCCTTTGACGGAAAGGAACAGCTGCTGTCTATCCATCCTGTCCATGCCCCTGATAATCTTCTCCTTCTGAAGCACGTCCCTCTCAGCCTTCTCTGCTTAAAAGTAAACTCGAGTTGATCTACTCCAACCAAGGGAGCATCCTAGTGAATCTCCACTGCACCCTCTCCAGTGCAATCACACACTTCTTGTAATGTGGCTCCCAGAATTGTACATAGTATTCCATTTGTCCGAACCAAAGTTCCATATAGCTCTTATAATCTGTGTCTCCATGAATAAAGGCTATGTTTATGGACGCTATGCTTTGTCAACTTGTGCATGAACCTGTTTAATCACATTCAGGGATATGTGGAGAAGCACCCTCTGAGCTTCCTACTGTGCTGCTATTCATTGAGTCCTTCCCTGTCTGGTTCCTTCTTCCAAAGTACATCACCTCATATTTATCAGGGTTACATTCCATCAGCCATTGATCCACCTATTTGATCATTCCATCTGTACCTTCCTGTAATATAAGGCCTTCCTCCTCACTGCCAACCAACCAGCCAAACTTTGTTTCAAACGCAAAATGATTTATCACTCACCCCAACACATCCATATTCACAGCTGCATCATTTATGAATACTGCAAATAATAAGGTTGAAAATCACACAACATCATGTTATAATCCAACAGTTTTATTCGGACGCACGAGCTTTCGCAGCGCTGCTTCTTCATCACGTGATTATGCTCTTTGAAAGTTCTTGCCTCCAAATAAACTGTTGGACTTTCACCTGCAATTTTTAAATTTTACCCAAGCCAGTCCAGCACTGGCATCTCAGAATCACAAATAATATGGGACACAGCACTGATCCCTGTGGTACACAATTGGATACGAGTCTCCAGACAAACAAACAGACTTCAACCAGCAGACCTTCTGTCTCCTACCACTAAGTTGATGTGGATGCAACTTGGCAAGTCACTAATGAATCCTACCTGTTCCCTGGCTATTCTGTTCCACTTGATGTACCTGTAGAATATCTGGGGATTCTCTCTAATCTTGTCCTGCCAGCAGGTTTCCATGTCGCTGTGTTAGTCAGTCCCCTTCAAATGAAGAATTGCCTTCTTATTGCAGTCTGAAATGGTCTATCATTTACCTGCCATTATTTGCTGTAAATGTAGAGTAGACAACCAGAGAAAAATCCTGTTGATTTCCAGCTTGTCATTTGTTTAGTGACTTTTCTAAATTTCACTATGATCACCTCTCATTCTTCGAAACTCTAAAGAACACAGGCCGAGTTTCCACGTCAAGCAATCTCGCCATCTGAGGAATTAATCTGGAAAATGTCCATTGCACATCCTCCGTGGTCAGTATATTCTTTCTTAGATTGGGTCAATACTCTATGCACAGTCTCATTAGCAAGCTGTGAAACTGCTTCAACATGACCTTCCAACTATGTTCTGATTCTCGTAAATGAAGGCGAACCGGACTTTAACTTTCCACTTCTATATATCCCTCCAATTACCATTCACATTACTTTATTTAGGAATTCACTGCATGAGTTCTTATAAAATGCCTTCTGAAAATCGAAATATGCCATTTCTATGTTGCAATAAACAAGTTCATATCATTCTGAAGTTTTTCAAGTATGAAGACTCTGTCAGACTCTATCAGTGTATACTGATTCTCTCCAATGTTGCTGTTAATTTCTAAATATCCAATATCTGATCCTATATAATAAATTTCATTAGTTTCCCTACCGATGTTAAGTTAATTGGTTTGCAGTTCTCCACACTATCTTTTCTTCCCTTTGCAGATGCTTGAATCCCTCCCATTCATCTAAAATGCTTGGAACACATTGACTAACTTCCAGCCTCTGCAGAATGTACAGGAAAATAAAACAGTCATCGACGCACAATTAATGCGTCTATTGCTGATTTATTTCTAGTATTTTGATACGAAGTACAACTGGCTCATCAGACTTAGCAATGCCCAATCCAGCTACAACACTACTATGCCAGCCTTCAACTGCTACCCTGTTACTGATATGAATTGACTTTATGTCTTTAGTTCCACAGGTTCCATGTGATCACTTGGTATTTCTCAGCGATTTTCTGGATCTTCTTCCGTTATGACAGATGCAAAGTAACTGGTTACTTTCTTAGCCATTTCCCTGTTCTCCACAATAACCTCTCCTCTCCCGATTATAAAATTCCACATTTGACCTCGCTTTTATTTTGTTTTCTTTGCAATACAGATTGTAGGTTTATGCAGTCTTCGTGTTCTTCTTTCACAGAATCATTAAAAGTCCACAGTGTGGAAAAGGCCCTTGGGCCCAACAGGTCCACCCCGCCTCTCCGAAGTGTAACCACTCAGACCCACTCCCCTCTGATTCTACACTTTGCGATGTATGCACCTAATCTACACATCCCTGAACACTTTTGGAAAATAAGCATTTCCAATTCAGCTAACCTGTAAATCTTTGGACTGGGGGAGGAAACCGGAGCACCCGGAGGAAACTCACGCAGACACGGGGAGAATATGCAAACTCCACACAAACAAATTTCTGAGAATTCTCCGGTTTCCACAATGTCTAGAATTCTTCTGAGCTCACTTCCTATGGTTAATATAATCTTTAATTTATTATGTTAACCTTCATTCAGTCACTTGCCCTTTCTTCGGTGATTCTACCTGAAAGAAACTGACATATTTTTCAGACATTGCCGTATTTCTGTAGATCTCCTGGTCCTGATCAGGTGTATCCAAGAACACAGCAAGAGGCGAGAGAAGATATTGCGGGGGCCCTGGCTGATCTTTTTGCATCATCACTTCCATGGGGGAGGTCCCGGAAGACTGGAGGGTAGTGAATATTGTGCCCTTGCTCAAGTAGTATTTGTGAAGAAGAATCTGTGAACTAGAGATCAGTTAGCTTAACAATTGTGACATGTAAGTTCCTTGAGAAGGTTCTGAGAGATAACATATACATGCATTTGAAAAGACAAGGTTTCATAAGGAGCAGTCAGCACTGCTTTGTGCATAGGATATCATAGCTCACAATTCTTTAGCGTTCTTTTGAGGAAGTGACCTGGAATGTTGATGAGAGTATGGTGGTAGACGTAGTCTATTTCGGTTTCAGAAAGGTCTTTGATAAGGTTCCACGTGATAGGCTGCTCTGAAAGGTTCGATAGCATGGAATCCAGGGGGATCTGGCAAATTGGATACTCAATTTCCTTGATGGTAGAAAGCAGAGGCTAATACTGGAAGGATGCTTGTTGGACTTGAGGCCTGTGATGAGTGGAGTGTCTCAGGGGTCGGTGCTGGGCCTATTACTGTTTGCTATCTATATCAAAGATTTGGATGAGAATGTAGAAGGTATGATTGGTAATTAGGCTGATGACAATAAAATAGGCAGTACTGTGAACAGTGAGAAAGGTTATCAGAAATTGCAGCAGGACAATTTTTCAGCTGGGGAAGTGGGCCGAGAAATGGCCAATGGAGATTAATATAGATATGTGTGGGCTGTTGCATTTTGTAAAGTCAAATCCAGATCGGAGTTTCGTGGTGAATATTAGACCCTGAAGGAGTGTAGTGGAACGAGGGACCATGGAGTTCAGGTCCGTGGTTCTTTGAAAGTAGTTGCACGTAGACAGAGCAGTGAAAAAGGATTTGGCACACTGACCTTCATCAGTCAGGGCACTGAGTATAGATGTTAGTGAGTTATATTGCAGTTGGACAGGACGTTGGTGAGGCATGCACTTGGAGTATTGTGTTCGGTTGAGTTTACTTTGCCATAGGAAGGATGTGATTAAACTGGAAAGAAGACAGAAGAAATGTACACGGATGTTGCCAGTACTCAATGCGCTGAGTTGTAGGGAGAGGTTGGACCGACCAGAACATTTTCCTTTGACTTTAAGAAACTGAGGGGGAATCGTATAGAATTGTATAAGAACATGAGATGCGTGGATAAGGTGAATGCACTAATTCTTTTTCCCAATTTTGGGAATCAATGACTAGAGGACATCAGGTTAGAGGTGAAAGAATAAAAAGGATCCTGAGCGCCAACTTTTTAACGCAGAGGTTGGTGCCCATATGGAATGAGCAGACAGCAGTTTGGTTGGGGCACGTATATTAACAACATTCAAAAGGCTTTTAGACAAATACGCGGGTAGGGAAGGTTTAGAAGAATAAGGGGCAAGGGCAGGGAAATGGAATTAGCGGGATGGACATTTTGGTCGGCATGGACCACTTTGGTCCAAAGGGCTGGTACCCATGCTGCAGGGCTCCATGAGTCTATGACTCTAACAACCTTTGCGTGTCTACCACTTCATGTACAAACATTCTATATTGTATGCAGGTGCAGTGTAAAATACAACATATTAACGTCTCTAAGTTCTCTGAGCAAGGTTAATAATGAGTCCTTCTGACCACACAATACCAAATCTAAAAAAACCTGCTCTCTTGTTTGAATTACAACATACTCTTCAACCAACCTGTTATACGCTTATGGAATTTATTTTTCACAACATTAGCAGTCACTTAGTTAACGCAGTTTAGATGCAATTTGAGATCATGCAGCACCCACAATATTTGCATCTCTAATTTCCAGAGCATAAAATGCACAGAATTTGCAGGAGACCATTGGTTTAGATACATAATACACCAATGCTTGCTTCTCCTTCCTATTTGTAAGATCGATCCAAACGGATTCTGTGGAATCTGAGGGACAGGGTCTGTGGCGTTATTACTGATAGACTTGGAAAAGACATTCGGGGAGGGTCACCTCGACTCTGACATGATCTGAAGAAATGACCAGCATCACAGGAAAAGCATCGATATCCTCCCCACTCTGTCAGGTTAACTGTCACCGTACTCTCTCTGCGCCCTCACACTCACTACCTGTTATAGCACCTACCCCCTAACAAGGCTCACACTCTATCTCCAAATAAGGCTCACACACTACCACTCTCACTATTGAATTCAGTACCTTCCACACACACCCCTCCCACCCCGCGCGCTCGCTCTCCCTTCACTATACTCCCAACACTAATAACCCTGCATGGATACAACACTGTGGACTGACTCCCTCCGGACCTCACCATTCCCCCTCCCCCTCCACCTACACCAGCACTAACAGCAGGGCCACTCACTCCCACCATCACTCCCTCCCCCCCTTTCTCCCATTCCAGGAGAAACGGACTGTAATAGGAGATAAAGGGCTAAGACAGATGGTGGAGTGCCCGATATCTGATCCCTCCTCCATTCCCCCCCCCCCCGCCCCGCCATGTGGGGAGGACCCTGGTATGAGCCGGAGTGGACCGGGACGTGTCATCTGGAGATTCCGTGACATTCATGTCCCTCCAACTGAGTAAAAAAAACAATGTTCAGTGAAGGGCAATTCGCACTTTAACCATTCTGTCTGTTCTCACAATTTTCTCCCTCCCAAAACAACAAATATCTCATTGCAGAGAGATGCAGACACAAAAATATACAGAGACATATGTAAACACGCTAATATACTGACACTCACAGTACTTACATGGAGATAGAACCGCACACGTGTAGTGGCATACGGAGACATAGACAGTCGCACACAAATAGACACAAGCACAAGTAAAACGCACAGTCTAATTTGCAGATGAACCGATGTCAGCACATAAATGCACAAACACACAGACACATGAACAAACACACACAAGTGCACATACGGACCCACAGAGACACAGACACTAGTGCTTATAAGATAGAGATAGATAGGTTTTTGTTGAATAAGCATGTCAAGAGTAACAGAGAGTAATCAGGAGAATGATGTTGAGAAATCTCTAAATCAGTATTAAATGGCATTCAGAGTCGATGGACCGAATGTCCTAATTCTGCGTTTTTAATGCTCATGTGGTGTCATGCTATCAGTTGTTCTCTTCTTGGGACAGGAGCAGAGAATGAGTTTAATACATATTTGATTGAAAAGAATCAGTTGTACTATTGGACAGGTTAAGAGGGCTGAATGGCTTATGTCTATACCTAATTATTCTGTCCTTGTGTTTCAAAAGACGTGGTGCTTTAATGTTAGGTTAACACAGATTAAAATAACAGGTCCCACACTGAAATAAGGTCGCCCCTTTCACTTTCGTGTTATACTATCTGTAGGGTCCTCATCCTCAGGAAGCAGTGAAGACTCAGTTTTTGAAGATATTCAAGGCTGAGCTCGACTGATCTTTGCTGGACAGGACAGTCAATATTTATTGGGAACAGACAGGAGACAAATGGTCAAACAAATCGGATCAGTCATGAGCATTCTGACTAGTGGCGCCGAATGACCAACTGCTGCCCCTACCCCATGTGTTGCTCCCTCAATCCACCCTCGAGGCTGTTACAGAGAGATGCTGCTGTCCCTACGCCATGTGTTGCTCTCGTAATTCACGGCCAATGCTGTTACAAAGATATACTGCTGGCCCTACCCCATGTGTCGTTCCCTCAAGCCACCCTCGATGCTGTTACAGGGATATACTGCTGCCACTGCCCTATGTATTGTGCCCTCCATCCACCCCTCGACACTGTGACAGAGATAGGGGGCCTTCTCATTCAGCCAGTCATTATCGTTACCATGAGACTGGAGGAGACCATTCTGCCTATTTAACGAGTTACAGAGGAAAATAGAACTAATCATTTTAGCTCATTGAGTACATTTTACTGCACAGGAGGCCATTTAAACTGCGTGAGCTGCTACACAGGAAGCTGTTGCTAACAGGAAATAGAGTAGGGATAAATGCTTATTTTCACATGACAAAGCTATAACAGGTGGAGTGCCTCAGAAATCACTTTGGGATCATCAACGATCAATATCTGTATCAAAGATCTGGTGGAAGGGACTGGATATATTAGAGCCTAATTAGTTTAAACATCAAGCTGGTTATCCAGTATGTCATCAAATGGAGGTCGTGTGTCATCACTGTGATATAGGCAAAGGGAGGTTAGTGAGCAAACCTTATCCAGATATAGCAAAATGTGAGTTGTCTATTTTGGATGGAAGTATAAAACAATGGTTAACAATTTAAGTGGAGAGAGATTGCAGAACTCTGTGATACAGACGGTATTCATGATCCTGGTACACGAATCATATGTAGTTAGTCTGCACTTGCTGTAAGTGATTTGAAAGCTAAATGGAATAATTGTATTTCTGGCAAAGGGTACCAGGTTTAATCAGGAATGTTTTACTGCATCTGTACCGGTAAAAGTGAGAAGTACAGATGCTGGAGTTCAGAGTCGAACAGTGTGAGGCTTGAAAAGCACAGACAATCAGGCAGCATCCGAGGAGCAGGAAAATTGGCGTCACGGGTATAAGTCCTTCATCAGGAATATGCCTGTAACATCGAGACTCCTGTTCGTTGGGTGTGCCTGACCTGTTGTGGTTTTCCAGCTTCACATTCTACGAGTCTACATCTGTAGAGGGCATTGCTAAGACCACATCTGGCACATTATGTGCAGTTTTGATCCCTTAACCTAAAAACAAAGTTTTAGAAGCTTATCAACGATGTTTTTTTCACACTTTCCTGGAATGAAGGCCTTTTGTTCTGAAACATTATTAGTTTGGGACTTAGATGAGAAATCCTTTTGAAGCATATACAACTTTGAGAAAAGTCAGCTGGATGCATATTTTTTCTTCTCAGGGAGACAAAAACTATCGAATACATATTAAGAATAAAGTGTACTATTTTAGCACAGTTATTATAAAGACATCAAACGATTTTTAAAAGTTAAGCATATACATACAAATGATCGCTGGGACCAAGTCCAGCGAGGGAAGGGATCCAGTTGGATCGGTGCAGCGATCAAGTGTATTTAGTGCAGGGATCCAGTACAATGACTGGGGAGATCTAGCTCAATTATCACTGAGATCAAGTAGAGCGAGTGAATGGATCCAGTCGGACCAGCGCAGTGATCCAGTGGATTTAGCGCTGGGATTCAGTAGGATGACTGGAGGTATCGAGTTCAATGATCACTGGGATCAAGTCCAGCGAGGGAAGGGATCCAGTTGGACCGGTGCAGTGATCAAGTGGATCTAGCACTGGGGATCTAGTATGATGACTGGGGGGATCGAGTTCGATGATCGCTGGGATCAAGTCCAGCTTCCTCATTTCCGCTCCCCCCAATATGACCCCACCCAATCTTTATAATATGGCATTTCCATGACTGATGCGCCGAGCCTGCACATCCCTGGACATTATGGGTAATTTAGCGTGGCCAATCCACCTAACCTGTGCATCTTGGGACTGTGGGAGGAAATTGGAGACTGTAATTGAACACGAATCTCTGGCACTGTGAGGCAGCATTGCCAACCACTGACCTACCCAGTGTGGGCAACACAACTTGCCTGCATATTTCAGCGCTTGAAAAGTGACATTTGAGCAGGGAGGTTCCATAAGACCCAGACCTGTCAATGAGTGACAAGAGAAGGGCATTGAGATCTTGAAAGGCTTGGTCAGGAACAGGAGCAGGACATGCACGCCATCGAGACTATAGTGTATGAACACCAAGAGGACATTCAGCCCAGCGAGTGTATAAATCAGGAACAGAATGTGCCCAATCAGCTCCTCATGTCTCTTTCACAGCAATTAGCACAGATCTTTTACAGCCTTGCGCCTGTTACACAGGTATTGTGAATGGATATTTTGAGGTTATAGAAAGCAAAGAAATTATAATAACCAAATTCATTAGGGAATGAAAAGTTGTAAGAAATCTATTGGTATTGAAGACAAATTGTTAGAGTCCATTATGAAGGAATTAATAACAAGAAATTTTCAAAGTCAAGCCAGAATCCAGGACAGCTGAAAATGTCTTGCTGGAAAACCGCAGCAGGTCAGGCAGCATCCAGGGAACAGGAGAATCGACGTTTCGGGCATAAGCCCTTCTTCAGCTTATGCCCGAAACGTCGATTTTTCCTGTTCCCTGGATGCTGCCTGACCTGCTGCGCTTTTCCAGCAACACATTTTCAGCTCTGATCTCCAGCATCTGCAGTCCTCACTTTCTCCCAGAATCCAGCACAGTCAACATAGTTTTATGAAGAATAAATCATGTTTGAATGATTTGACTAGCTTTCTTAAAAATGTGACAAACAAATAACAAACAAAATTTACAACCCAGGAACAGGCCCTTCGGCCTTCCAAGCCTGAGCAGGTCCAAATGTACTGTCTAAACCTATTGGCCAATTCCTAAGATTCTGTATCCCTCTGCTCCCCACCTACTCATGCATCTGTCCAGACGCATCTTAAATGAATCTACCGTGCCTGCCTCTCCCACCTCTGCTGGCAACGCCCACCACCCGCTGTATGAAGTACCTGCTGCGTGTATCCCCCTTAAACGTTCCACCTCTCACCATGAAAGCTTGACCTGTCGTTATTGAATCCTTCGCCCTGGGAAAAAGAGCTTGTCTCTATCCACCCAGTCTATACCCTTCATGATTTTGTAAACCTCAATCCAGTTAAAATACAATCAAACAGATGAACAATTTGAGATAGCTTCTCAATTGGAACACTTACGCAAACAAGAGATACAGTGCCTTCTACTAATTAACTGTGCTAATACTGTCCCATAAACATGTTCCTTGACACAAAGGTACATTCAAACACAGATTCTTAACTGCAGTTCTCCAATCCAGGAAGAAGCATCTTCAAGAGAGGTTTCAGAGAGAGAGGCAGCTCGGGATCATGTATTGAAGCTTCCAACCCGCCTGGGACACCGAGCAGCTTCTGAAAGCTGCAGCTGAAATCAAAATGAGAAGATCTGGTCTGGGAGAGCTGGACACTGCCCGACATTTGTTACCACTGTTTTAATAAAACCTAAAGGCCTCGTCAGTTAGTTACTTCAGCCGTTTTCAGTAGGCAGTTAGGCATCTCTGCCCTCAGACTTCTCTTCAAAAAAAAGAGAAAATAACATTTTCAAAATGACAGCATTGTCACATCTGCTCCTTTGACAAAACGAACCGTTAATACACAACAGCAGCTTCTTTTTAAACCCATTATTCTTACTCTATTAGTGGACCACAATACATATATACGACATTGACAGTAAGTATGCAAACATTCACAACTCCATTCTATTTCAGTCTGTATACTCCTGCTGCAGAACGCCTGTCTTTCTTCATTCAAGTCTCGACAACTTGTCAGCAAGTACAGTTTCTTGTCCTGTCACCTGTATAACTTCCAAATCGAATGGCAGCAATAAAAACCTATATCTGAACAGACCAGATGTTTTCTCCCTAAACTTCTCCAAAGACGTTTAGGTGTTATGATCGTATATCATACGGTGGGTGGCACGGTGGCACAGTGGTTAGCACTGCTGCCTCGCAGCGCTAGAGACCCGGGTTCAATTCCCGACTCAGGCGACTGACTGTGTGGAGTTTGCACGTTCTCCCCGTGTCTGCGTGGGTTTCCTCCGGGGGCTCCGGTTTCCTCCCACAGTCCAAAGATGTGCAAGTCAGGTGAATTGGCCATGCTAAATTGCCCGTAGTGTTAGGGAAAGGGGTAAATGTAGGGGTATGGGTGGGTTACGCTTCGGCGGGTCGGTGTGGACTTGTTGGGCCGAAGGGCCTGTTTCCACACTGTAAGTAATCTAATCTATATAGATTTGTCTTGGGCACATTATTTGCAAGTTAAATGCTGAAATGTTGTGACACCAACACCAAGCTCAAAGTCTCCTTCCCAGTTGTGAAATACTTCTGTTGATGGTTTCACCGGACACACCAACCACACATGACATAATGGAACAATTTGCATTTCTCCAATAGTTCTTCTGAATGACATGTCTCCTCATTTCTCAGCATCAAGAAATTACATGCCTCTGCACCTCTTAATGTTGTAACGACGTTTCCTGCTACTCCTGGCCTATGGCAGTCAATCTTACTCTCACAGGTGTATATTTTAAGAAGTTCTCATACATTCTTCTCAATCCATCATGGTATCCAAACTTTGATTTATGGACGAACTCATAATCATCAGCCATTTCTGCTTCTAATCTTGCCATTGTAACTCTCTACTCTTCTGCACGACTTCTCACTATTGCAGGAAGTGAATTTTTGAACTCGTTCGAAAAAAGAACCTTTCTAAGAGTGTCATAGGTTTGCTCAGCTTTTTTATACCCTTACCCACCTTTCAAAATTACTTTGATTCTTTCAAACTCAATTTGCGTTTAAATCAGGGACCCTTTTTTAGATTCCTGAAACATTGTCTGTCGGCTTCTGCCACAAGCTCATATGCTTTCTTCACCTTATACTCCCCAGATACCTCCTCCGATAGGGATACAAACAGCCTGACATACACCCAATTGTCCATGGAGCACCATATGGGACACGCCGGGAAGTGAACAACAGCCTGACACACACCATTTCATCGTCTCTGAGCTTCACCATGCCAGCAGTCGATACGCTAGGGAGCCAGAAACCAATGTCACGGACAGGTACAGAAGGACAGAGAGATGCACATTAAAGACAGAAACAGATAGTTAATTACCTGAGAACCTGTTGTGGAAATATGGGGAAAAAGACAGAGCAGTGGGACTAACTGGAGGAGTGAATCCTTCGAAAGCAAAATTACAAGAATGAGAACATTGAATAATGGTATTTTCAGGTGAATTGAAATGGTTTGTTCAATCAAATTCTGAAATTGCTTCACAGAACAATTCAAATAACGTACGCTGGGACAAGATGACAGCCCAGCATGGAGAGCTGTGCACGCTATGCTAGTGTATTGTTCAGTAAACTGCACTATCTGCCCAGCATGAGGAGTATTGCAAAACTTTATTATCATATGGGAATGATACACACAACAGATGACTGTCTAAAAGGAGAGGATTTCCATCTCCATTGGACCAGTATAAGTGAAGGTGTATGTGTGCATGTGCGCGAGCATGCATGTGTTTGTGTCTGTGTGTGTGTGTCATGCACGTGTGTGTGTGCGCGCGCGCGCGCGGGTGCGTGTGTGTGATGCATTTGTTGAATGCAAAAATCATTGCATGAGAGAAAATACACATGAAGGAAAACAGATTAAATATGAACCACTGGCAGGGATTTGGATAAACGACACAGAGAGACTGAGGGAGGTTTCAAGAACAGATGAGTTAAAGTGCTTAAGAATAGTAAAATAAAGACATTGCCAGACACAATAGCGATACAGATCAGCAATGTCAGATGGATGGAATTTTGGTGTGAGTTCGAATCAGATTTGTTTCTGCAGGTTTTAACCTGAGAGAGTCAGCAGCAGATTGTTGTCATCATTAAGTCTGTATTTCACAGTTCGAGATTCAAACAGCACATGACTTAAGACAGTGAAGTACTTTCGGGAGCAGTGTGTAGTTAAATTTAATAATGGTCAGGACATGGTGTCAGGAATCAGCTCATGGCTAAAGGGTTCACCAAAGTTGTGATTCGTCTGTTTCAAACACAACCTGCATGTTTCACCTACACGCACCAATCCACACCGCCCCCCACCTCCCACACTCCAAAACTCTCACCACCATGATTTGGAATTATACTGCTGTTGCTTCAGAATCTTTGGGTCAAATTTCTGGAATTCACTCCCTACTGGCATTGTGGGTAAACCCACAGCAGGTGGACTGCAGCCATTCAAGAAGGCAGCTCACCACCTTTTCAAGGGCAAATAGGAATGGGCTATTAATGCTGTGCAGCCAGCGATGCCCAAGACCCAGAAATGAATGAAGAAAGATATTGGCCAGGGATGGGATGGAGCCCCAGGAAGAAAATTGAGTTTGTAAATATAATAGACGACAATGACCTCCACACTCCCAATATTTAAATAACAAGGGCAGAGAGACAATGGTTCATATCTGCAACTGAGTCGGTCAACATAGAGACCCATGAGTAATACAGCCAGATGCAAAGAGGGAGACAGGAATTGAACTGGATTCAAAGTCTCACCAGGAACAGTATTGGGGGCAAGAAGTGTATACTACACGAAAGAACACAAATGCAGTCGTAACTGGTTTATACAAAAAGTATCTGGACAGTGAGACTTACCAGGTACACCAACGATAGACAGGAGAGGATAATAAATAGATTGAATAATGCGAAGTGCACAATAGATCCGCCATGATAATGACAACCGACCATAATACATAGAAAGATACCAAATATAAAGGGATAAACTCCTGTCCATTGTTGGAACATTCCAGTCTAATGTTCTCAGATTCTGATCCATTGTTGGAACATTCCAGTCAAATATTCTCCTATTCTGATCCATTGTTGGAACATTCCAATCTAATATTCTCAGATTCTGATCTCTCCTCGCTTCTGTCTGGAGCTGCTGATCCCTGTTAGTGCTGTTGGTGATTCTCCCGCTCATGCTATGGCATAACACATTGAACGGCACCCATTTATGATTAAAAGATGGGAACTCTCCACTGGGGTATTTAGAACCCATGGAGACTGACATTAATCACAATCACTGAACAAACAGGCTCAGTTAACCTCTTCCTTACATCACATCTCATATCACAATAAAAGGGAATAATATTTACTCATTCTGGATGGAATTGATGAGGGTTACTGGATGGACTATGAATCGTACATTTAAAAAATATTTGTCCTTGATTGTACGGGTACTGTAAGAGCACTGCAGGTTTGTTCATGTCCCACTCTGTCTATAAAAGGAGACAGGGTTTAAATGTCAGACGAGCTGCAGAAGATGTCTGGTGAGGAAATTTCTGGATACACTAACTCAAGTGTGTAGTTAAATTTAATAATGGTCAGGACATGGTGTCAGGAATCAGCTCATGGCTAAAGGGTTCACCAAAGTTGTGATTCGTCTGTTTCAAACACAACCTGCATGTTTCACCTACACGCACCAATCCACACCGCCCCCCACCTCCCACACTCCAAAACTCTCACCACCATGATTTGGAATTATACTGCTGTTGCTTCAGAATCTTTGGGTCAAATTTCTGGAATTCACTCCCTACTGGCATTGTGGGTAAACCCACAGCAGGTGGACTGCAGCCATTCAAGAAGGCAGCTCACCACCTTTTCAAGGGCAAATAGGAATGGGCTATTAATGCTGTGCAGCCAGCGATGCCCAAGACCCAGAAATGAATGAAGAAAGATATTGGCCAGGGATGGGATGGAGCCCCAGGAAGAAAATGGAGTTTGTAAATATAATAGACGACAATGACCTCCACACTCCCAATATTTAAATAACAAGGGCAGAGAGACAATGGTTCATATCTGCAACTGAGTCGGTCAACATAGAGACCCATGAGTAATACAGCCAGATGCAAAGAGGGAGACAGGAATTGAACTGGATTCAAAGTCTCACCAGGAACAGTATTGGGGGCAAGAAGTGTATACTACACGAAAGAACACAAATGCAGTCGTAACTGGTTTATACAAAAAGTATCTGGACAGTGAGACTTACCAGGTACACCAACGATAGACAGGAGAGGATAATAAATAGATTGAATAATGCGAAGTGCACAATAGATCCGCCATGATAATGACAACCGACCATAATACATAGAAAGATACCAAATATAAAGGGATAAACTCCTGTCCATTGTTGGAACATTCCAGTCTAATGTTCTCAGATTCTGATCCATTGTTGGAACATTCCAGTCAAATATTCTCCTATTCTGATCCATTGTTGGAACATTCCAATCTAATATTCTCAGATTCTGATCTCTCCTCGCTTCTGTCTGGAGCTGCTGATCCCTGTTAGTGCTGTTGGTGATTCTCCCGCTCATGCTATGGCATAACACATTGAACGGCACCCATTTATGATTAAAAGATGGGAACTCTCCACTGGGGTATTTAGAACCCATGGAGACTGACATTAATCACAATCACTGAACAAACAGGCTCAGTTAACCTCTTCCTTACATCACATCTCATATCACAATAAAAGGGAATAATATTTACTCATTCTGGATGGAATTGATGAGGGTTACTGGATGGACTATGAATCGTACATTTAAAAAATATTTGTCCTTGATTGTACGGGTACTGTAAGAGCACTGCAGGTTTGTTCATGTCCCACTCTGTCTATAAAAGGAGACAGGGTTTAAATGTCAGACGAGCTGCAGAAGATGTCTGGTGAGGAAATTTCTGGATACACTAACTCAAGTGTGTAGTTAAATTTAATAATGGTCAGGACATGGTGTCAGGAATCAGCTCATGGCTAAAGGGTTCACCAAAGTTGTGATTCGTCTGTTTCAAACACAACCTGCATGTTTCACCTACACGCACCAATCCACACCGCCCCCCACCTCCCACACTCCAAAACTCTCACCACCATGATTTGGAATTATACTGCTGTTGCTTCAGAATCTTTGGGTCAAATTTCTGGAATTCACTCCCTACTGGCATTGTGGGTAAACCCACAGCAGGTGGACTGCAGCCATTCAAGAAGGCAGCTCACCACCTTTTCAAGGGCAAATAGGAATGGGCTATTAATGCTGTGCAGCCAGCGATGCCCAAGACCCAGAAATGAATGAAGAAAGATATTGGCCAGGGATGGGATGGAGCCCCAGGAAGAAAATGGAGTTTGTAAATATAATAGACGACAATGACCTCCACACTCCCAATATTTAAATAACAAGGGCAGAGAGACAATGGTTCATATCTGCAACTGAGTCGGTCAACATAGAGACCCATGAGTAATACAGCCAGATGCAAAGAGGGAGACAGGAATTGAACTGGATTCAAAGTCTCACCAGGAACAGTATTGGGGGCAAGAAGTGTATACTACACGAAAGAACACAAATGCAGTCGTAACTGGTTTATACAAAAAGTATCTGGACAGTGAGACTTACCAGGTACACCAACGATAGACAGGAGAGGATAATAAATAGATTGAATAATGCGAAGTGCACAATAGATCCGCCATGATAATGACAACCGACCATAATACATAGAAAGATACCAAATATAAAGGGATAAACTCCTGTCCATTGTTGGAACATTCCAGTCTAATGTTCTCAGATTCTGATCCATTGTTGGAACATTCCAGTCAAATATTCTCCTATTCTGATCCATTGTTGGAACATTCCAATCTAATATTCTCAGATTCTGATCTCTCCTCGCTTCTGTCTGGAGCTGCTGATCCCTGTTAGTGCTGTTGGTGATTCTCCCGCTCATGCTATGGCATAACACATTGAACGGCACCCATTTATGATTAAAAGATGGGAACTCTCCACTGGGGTATTTAGAACCCATGGAGACTGACATTAATCACAATCACTGAACAAGCAGGCTCAGTTAACCTCTTCCTTACATCACATCTCATATCACAATAAAAGGGAATAATATTTACTCATTCTGGATGGAATTGATGAGGGTTACTGGATGGACTATGAATCGTACATTTAAAAAATATTTGTCCTTGATTGTACGGGTACTGTAAGAGCACTGCAGGTTTGTTCATGTCCCACTCTGTCTATAAAAGGAGACAGGGTTTAAATGTCAGACGAGCTGCAGAAGATGTCTGGTGAGGAAATTTCTGGATACACTAACTCAAGGGAGAAAGTGAGGATTGCAGATGCTGAAGATCAGAGTCGGGAATGTGGTGCTGGAAAACCACAGCCAGTCAGGCAGCATCCGAGGAGCAGGAGAATCAACATTTTGTGTGTAAACCCTTCATTAGGAAAGCGGCTTGAGGCCCAAGGGTGTAAAGAGATAAATGGGATGGGGTGGGGTTGGTGGGAAGGAAGCTGAGAATGTGAGAGGTAGATGAATGTGGTATGTCGGAGAGGAGGGTGGAAGGGATAGGTGGGAAGGATAATGGACGGATAGGACACATCAACAGGGCCGTGCTGAGTTGGAAAGTTAGATTTGAGATAAGGTGGGGGTCGGGAAATGAGAAAACTGGTGAAATCATCATTGATCCCATGTGGTTTCAGGGTCCCAGGGCGGAAGATGAATCTTTCTTCCTCCAGGCATCGGGTGGTGAAGGAGTGGAGGTGGAGAAAGCCCAGGACGTGCTTGTCCATGGCGGAGTGGGAGGGGGAGTTAAAGTGTTCAGCTACGGTGCAGTTTGATTGGTTGGTGCGGGTGTCCCACAGATGTTATCTGGAGTGTTCCGTAAGTTGGTGTCTTGTCTCCCCAGTGTAGACGAGTTAACATCGGGAGCAACGGATACAGTGGATGTCACTTGTGGAAGTGCAGGTAAAAACCCAATTGACGTGGAAATTTCCTTTGGGATATTGGACGGAGGTGAGGGGGAGGTGAAGATGCAGCTTTTACAACTCTTGCGGTGGCAGGGTAAGGTGCCAAGATGGGAGGGTGAGTTGGTGGGTGGCATGGACCTGATAAGGGAGTCGAACCGGGAATGTTCTTTATGGAGCACAGGGAGGGTGGGGAGGGAAATATAACACTGGTGGTGGGGTCTGTTTGTAGGTGGCCCAGATGGGGGTCGATGATGCATTGCATCTAGTGGTTTGGTAGGGAGGAAGATGAGGACCAGGGTGTTCTTTCCCTGTTGCGTTTGTAAGGGTGGGATTCAAGGGCGGAGGTGCAGGAAGTGGATAAGATGCGCTGGAGGGCATCGTCGACCACGTGGGAGGGAAAATTGCGATCTTTGAAGAAGGATATCATTTGGGATATACACTGGGTTCAGAGTGTGGTACTGGAAAAGGCCAGCAAGGCTGGCAGCATCCGAGATCGCTTTTGCCTGAAACATCGATTTTCCTGCTCCTCGGATACTGCCTGACCTGCTGTGCTTTTCCAGCACCACATTATCGACACTAACCTTCAGTACCTGCAATACTCACTTTCGCCAACACACTAGGTTCAGCGACTTCCATAATAATGCCTTGAATTCAGTTCTCCCTGCTTTAGAAAATATGTTGCTAAATTTGAAAGAGTGCAGAAAACTTTTACAAGTATGTTGCTGGTGTTAGGAGTGGGTGATGTTGAGCTACACGGAGAGTACGAATAGGTTGGAGCTATATTCCCTGGAGTGTTGAGTCTGAGGAGTGACCTTACTAAGGTTTATCGCAGTGAATCCCAATTCTCCAGGGAGAGCAACGTCAAAGGCCAGTGGAATAGAAGTTTTACTCACATTTGAAATGGACAATACCACATGGGGAAACACGTTACTGAACGATGGAGATAGATTGAAGAATGGGACTGGCCGGTGGAGTCAGAATTTGGAGGGTCCAACCACAAGAATGAGAACAAAACTAAAAGCATTGCCATATCAGTTGAAGTCATCAGTTCTATCACATTCTCAATCCACCTCAGAGAACCAGCCCAGACACCATAAACCCAGAGAAAATATCTGTTCAGCATGGAGCACTATGCAGACCATGCTCGTGTATTGCTGAACACAACACGGCAATCGGTCCAGAGTAGAACACTGTGCAGACCTCTGAAGTGATTGATCTATAAACCCAGATGAGATATGTGTTCAGTATGATATACTGTGCAGACCGGACTGGTGTACTGTACAATAAAATCCCTAATCTACACAGAGTGGAAAGTTATGCAGATCACAGCAGTGTATTGATCTATAAGCCTAGATGAGACATGCGACCAGGGTGTGGAACTGTGTCCACCACCCCAGTACGTTTCTCAGTAACACTGCATGAGATCACTCACCAGCGTACAGTATCCTGTAACATTAGCCAGTGCTTCCAGGAATGATTGGTGAATGGGATATTGGTGTGAGTTCAGGAGAATTTTGGATTAAAATTTGTTCTGCAGCATTGTAACTGGGAGTAGGATCAGCACAGACTCCGACCCATTGGGCTGAATCTAACAATAATTTGTCTCAGTGCCATGTTCGTTGAACGTGATAGAGGGATCGTCAACACGAGGCTGAGCTAGTTTCCTAGTGCTATGGTATCGAACTCACCTCATTAACAACCATCCCCTCCCCATGGTGTCCCTCTCATTCAATGCCAGACTGATTCTAACACCCATCATGGCTGGAGGTACTCACCATCGCTCGGATACCCTTGGATATTCCGTGATCCCTGGCACTGTGGCCAGCTTTAAAAGGCCAAACGGGCACATTTTTGAGCTTTCTCTCTTAGGAACTGCCCTGCAATGTTTACCCCGCGCATGGCAGATAAGAGGCAATTACACCACAGTTTGTCGGCAGGGGCACGGAGGTCCTGGCGGATGGGCTAGTACAGAGGGGGAACATTCTCTTCCCAGAGGGGGGCCACATCACCAGACCCAACGAGCATGATCTGAGCTCACCGCCCAGCTCATTGCAGTATCTGCGGTCTGAAGAAATGTCCAGCAATACAGGACAAGCATCAATAACCTTCCCCGTTCTGATGAAGGGCCTATGCCTACAATGCTACAAGGATAAGGGTCACCGTATTCTCTCTGCTCCCTCACTTTCACTGTATATCTGTTATAGCACCTACCCCATAACAAGGCTCATCCTCCAACATTCTCACTGCTGCATGTAGCATCTTCCCCCTCTCTCTCTGTTTCTCTCACCTCCACTATACCCCCCCACGCTAACAACATTGCAGGGATACAACACTGTGGACAGACGCCCCTCCAAAAACCTCTTCATTCCCCCCTCACACCTACACCAGCACGAACAGCAGGACCTCCCATAGCAACCTCCCTCCCTCCCTCCCTCCCTCCCACCCATTCCAGGAGAAACAGCCTGGAATAGGACAGAAAGGGCCAAGCCTGGTGGTGGAGTGCCCGATAGCCGTTCCCTCACTGGCCATGTGGGGAGGACCCTGGTACGAGCCGGAGAAGACCGGGACGCCTCGTGTGGAGATTCTGAAATCCCACGTCCCACCGACCGAGTAAGGAGCAATGTTCAGTGAAGGGAAGTTCTCAAGTTAAATCCATTGGTAGTTCCGTTTCCCCCTGGCCCAACTTAGAAGCCGTGACCCTGATGGCATCTCCCTTTTGTATTGAGCTGCTACAAATGGAATCCCCGCGGTGGGCAAGAGGGTGGGCTCACAACACATCGTCACCACCACCTCCCAGGAAGGGAGCACGGAGACTCCGTCCTACACCTCCCCCTGTAAACAGCTCAGATACTGAAACTAATCTGTGATAGTTACTGCTCTCCCCACTTGTCCTGACGTCTTCAATAATCTGTGCTCATACACACCAAGGTCCCTCTGCTCCTGCACCCACTTTATAAAAGCACAGCATGTTTTCCTTCCAAACTGCATCACCTCACACTGTCTTGCATTGATCGCCGTATGAAATATACCTGAACTCTACACCAAGTTGGCGTTGTCCTGTTGCTGTTGCACTCCATCCTCCACACACTTCACAATTCTTCCAGGTTTGCTGACATCAATAAGCATCCAAGTTGTCATAGTGTCACACACCAGTCAAAATAACTGAAAGAGAATGTGGTGCTGCAAAAGCACAGCAAGTCAGAAAGTAAGGACAGCAGATGCTGGAGATCAAAGCGGAGAGTTGGTGCTGGAAAAGCACAGTAAGTCAGGCCAGAATCCGGATTTTTGACAGGGCTGATGAAGGGCCTATGCCTACAATGCTAATTCTCCTTGTCTTCGGATGATGCCTGACCTGCTGTGCTTTTCCAGCACCACAATCTCGGTTTTGATCTCCAGCATCTGCAGTCCTTACTATCCCCTACAGAACAATTGAAATACTGACAGATTCACTGATGTGATCAAGGTGTACACTGATACTAAAGGAGCGTCAGACATAACAACACACATCCCAAAGAGCCATTTAAGAAAACTGACATGCTGCAAACAGAGAAATAGAAATAATATTGTACACTATACAGAGTGGGTGAAATAGTGAGAATTTGCCACAGAGAAAGAGAAATACCGATTGACTCCCATGTTTGTCTCATGTCAGTGTATCTCTGTGTGTGTATTTATTCATATGTCTGCATCTTCGTGCATGTAATAGTGCATGTAATTGTGTGTATTAGTGTGTGTGCGTGTACCTCTGTGTGGGAATGGTCTGGTGGTCCCTGTGTTGGTTAAAGTGATGGAATTCCACACTCTGCTGGCCTTTCCACTCCATTGCACAGACAATGGCGGAGGGTGAAAACCATCTGGAAGGAGGGAGGGCAGCAGGTCACAGCATCATACAAACTGACACCAACATCAACAGTACACACACAGACACACAGACTCTCTCTCTCTCTCTCTCTCTAGACTGGTGTGGAGAGGATTTCAATTGTACCGAGGATCATATGGAGAAATGTCGTGCTCCACAGCATTTGTCTTCAGACGTCTATAAGTGAACCATTGTGGAAGAAGATGAGATCATTTGATAGCATGCTCTGCACGTTCTGCTACTTGCATTTTATTTGCTCGACACTCTGACAAATGATAAGTGCGAAAGCATTTTTAATGACCCAATGGTGCCAGCAGGTCAATGCTAGACATGTCCACCTCCTTCTCTAATATCTCAGAGACAGCATTGCAAGGGATCAGACAAACTCCTCTCTGTTGCCAAGGCTATTCTTTGAAGCATGAATGTGGGTGATTCACAGTTATTGATGCATTCTCAAGCAAACGATGAGTTCTCTACTTCCCCCTGTAGTTCAAAGATGTGCGGATTAAATAGATTGGCCACGCTAAGTGGTCCATAATGCTTACGGATGTGCAGTTTAGATGGATTAGCCATGTGAAACGCAGGGTTAAAGGGATGGGAATGATTGTGGGACTCTCTATGGCTGGTCAGTGTGAACTAGATGGAATGAATTCCAAACTAAATGGATTCTATGAAGCCTACTGTTTGCACAGTGGAGTTGGTGAACCAGCAGAGGATTATTAGATTAGATTACTTACAGTGTGGAAACAGGCCCTTCGCCCCAACAAGTCCACACCGACCCGCCAAAGCGTATACCACCCAGACCCATACTCCTACATTTACCCCTTCACCTAACACTACGGGCAATTTAGCATGGTCAATTCACCTAACCTGCACATTTTTGGACTGTGGGAGGAAACCGGAGCACCCGGAGGAAACCCACGCAGACAAGGGGAGAATGTGCAAACTCCACACAGACAGTCACCTGAGGCGGGAGTTGAACCCGGGTCTCTGGCGCTGTGAGGCAGCAGTGCTAACCACTGTGCACAGTGGTTAGCACTGCTGCCTCGCAGCGCCAGAGACCCGGGTTCAATTCCCGCCTCAGGCGACTGACTGTATGGAGTTTGCACATTCTCCCCGTGTCTGCGTGGGTTTCCTCCGGGTGCTTCGGTTTCCTCCCCCAACACAAAGATGTGCAGGTCAGGTGAATTGGCCATGCTAAATTGCCCGTAGTGTTAGGTAAGGGGTAAATGTAGAGGTATGGGTGGGTTGCGCTTCGGCGGGGCGGTGTGGACGTGTTGGGCCGAAGGGCTTGTTTCCACACTGTAAATAATCTAATCTAATCTAATCTAATCAGATTATATTACATCATTTTAAACATACGAAGAAACAAGGTGTTATTCCCCATTTCAATTAATCGCCTGTCCCCAAAACAAGAGAGATCCCATTACACAGTCTTTGAAATAGAGTTGGGTAAACTTTTGATTAATAAGTGAATCAAGGGTAATTGGGAGGAGTGAGGAGTATGAGGTTGAGAAACAAACCGGACATGATCAAGCAGCAGAGCAGATTCGATTAAGCTAATTCTGTTCGTGTTTCTTATGATCCTTTGATATCTGGAAATGGCTTTGTGAGGGTGCTGTGCAGGCTGGCTTTGATAGAAATTTAACCAAAATATAGTCAGTGGTAATATGGGGCATGTTTGGCACATTTTGCACATTCTCCCCGTTTCTGCGTGGGTTTCCTCGGGGTGCTCCGGTTTCTCCCACAGTCCAAAGATGTGGATGTCAGGTGAATTGGCCATGTTAAATTGCCCATAGTGTTAGGTGTATTAGTCAGAGGGAATGGCTCTGGGTGGATTACTCTTCAGAAGGTCAGTATGGACTGGCTGGGCCAAGGGGCCTGTTTCCACACTGTAGGGAATCTAACTTACTCTAATTGAATCTAATCTGATCAAATATATTATAAAATAAGTGCCTTCTAATTAAGACTGAGTTAAGGATAATTTTTTCTCCTTGTCGATTTTCACATTCCCAGGGAACAGTGAAGACTGGGTTACTGAAGGTATTCAAGGCTGAGCTGTACTGACCATTGCTAGACAACAGAGTCAGTGTTTATTGGGAACAAACAGGAAAAGGATGCTCAGACACAATCATATCAGCCAAGAGCATTCTCAATGTTGCAGCAGGCCTGAGGGGGCGATTGGCCAACTGATGATCCTAGCTCCTGTGTTGTTCTCTCAATCCACTCCTCAATGCTGTTACAGAGGGAGAGAAAGACCACATTCAGCCAGTAAGGCAATAAGACAGCGGGAGACCATTCTGACCGTCTAAGGAGTTAGACAGAAACGAGGTGATGGTATTCAGCCCTCCAGTACACACTACACACCACAGGACGAGGCCATTCAAACTGCCTTCGGTGCTGAGCATTCACAGCAGCCTCTTGAATATAGCAGGAAGTAGTGCTTCGAGATTAGTATTGGTTTGTAGGTTGTAGAACTGATATATATTAATCTCTGAGGTACACCACTAGTTACAGTTATTTGGATGACCCGATGGATTGAAGCTATATGAGCTAATTTATCAAGATAGTCATTCAATGCTTTGTCAAGTGGACGCAGGGAGTCAGCAATGGGATACAGACAGGGGTGGTTTAGTGCGAAAATCTTCAGCAGAAACTGTTTAATGTGGATTATGAGAGTGGGTGTTTTAGAAGAAGGATATAAAATCAGTAACTGTTTAAATGGTGAGAGATTTCAGAACTTAGTGACACACAAGGGATTTGTGAGTACTGTTGTATGAATCATGTGAAGTTAGTCACCATGTGTAGCAAATGATTAGGAAAGTAAATGGAATGATGCTGCTAAGGGTATCGGGTTTAATCGTAGGAATGTTTTACTGCATTAGTATAGGGCATCGCTGAGATCACGCCTGATGCAATGTAAAATGTTTTGAATCCTAAACTAACAAAAAGAAAGATTCAAACTGAGGAAGGACACCATTCAGACCCAAAATGTTAACTTTGATTTCTCTTCACAGAAGTTGCCATATCTGCTGAGATTTTCCAGGAAATTCTGATTTCGTTCCTGATTTACAACAGGGATTTGTGTGTAGAATTTTATATTGATTTTCAGGTTGAAAAACTGAAACCAGTAGAATGCTCCAGGAATCGGTTTATATCTGTTATCCAACGTGCTTTTGGTTTCTGAAAAAAAAAGATTCATTACATTTAGGAACTTCCAAAGATACTTCACATTATTGTTTCTGAGTTGAAGGCTTTGTATTATGAAAGATATGCATTTTAGGTCTCAGTGTAAATGTTCTTGCTATTGTACTAAACAAGATCTTGAAAACCGTGCATTAGGTGAATACCTGATGGACATTTCCTCTTGTTTGGGAGACTAAAACTAGGGAATTCATTTTAAGAATAAGTATGCACTTTGACACAGATATTGGAAAGTCATTAACCCTTTTTTACAAAAGGTAAAAGAATCATAGTCACAGAATCGAACATCATAGAACCACACCTTTTGTTCAACAAATACTACCAGCCTGAGTTTGGCCCATATCCCTCCAAACCTTTCCTATTTTTGTACCAACCCAAACATCTTTTAAATGTTGTAACTGTACCTGCACCCGCCACTTCCTTTGAAAGTGCATTACACACACTAATATTTCTATGTAAGAACAAATTTCCCCACATGTACTTTTGAAATCTTTCTCTTCTCACTTTAAAATATTCTCGCTGGTTTTGAATTCCTCCATCCGAAGGAACAGAAACATGCCATTCACCTGAGCAATATCCCTCATGATTTTATAATGTAACCCTTGTATTTTCTGCCCTCCAAGGAAATAAGATCCAATCCAATCTCTCCTTATACCCCAATCCCTTCGTTCTTAGTAACATTCCGGTAAATATATTTTAACTCTAACAAGCTTAATAATACCCTTCCCCTGACTGAGTGATCAGAACTGGACCCAGTACTCCAAAAGAGGCCTTATCAATGTTTTGTACAACCTCAATATGAAATAACGACATCTATTGCGAAACGTCTGAGAGACGAAGGCAAACTTGTCAAATGCCTTCTAAAATACTTTTTCCACGTGTGATACAAAGTTCAAAGAATTATGTACCAAAATCCCTCGATCTCTATGGCCTGCAGTACTACCTTGGACCATATAATTATTTGTTTTACGTCATGCACTTGTTTATTTTACCAAAATGCAGTACCTCACATTTAGTTTATCTAATCTCCATCTGTCACTCCTCAATCCATTGACCTAATTGCACAATATATCTTTGCAATCGCAGACAATTGTCTCACTGCCCAATATAACAGCAATTTTAGTGTCATCTGTAAATGTACCAACCATGCTTTCGATCTTATCATCCTAACCTTTCACATCAATGACAAACAAAAGTCCATCCAGTACTGATCCCCGTGGAACACTGCATGTTCTAAGCTTCCAGGTGAAAGTAAAATCCTCTATTCTGTCTCCTTCTGTAAAACCGAATTTACATCCAGTTGTCAAGCTTACCCGCAATCCCATGTGCTCTAACTTTATTAATTGGTATTCCAAGCAGAACCTTATCAAAGGCTTTGCTAATGTTCATTTAAACAACATCTACCATTCTGCTACAATCAATCTTTCTGTTTACTTCATTTAAAACAAATTAAAATCATGTTTTTAAGACATGATTCCTCTCATACAAAATCTTTCTGACCAACACAAATCACCCCTTCTCTCTCCATGCATGTAAATCTTATCTTTCAGAATCTCTTCCAACAACTTACTCATCACCAATGTCAGACACAGTCTATCATTTCCATGCTTTTCCTTCCGGCCTTTCTAAAGGCGCAGCATTAGCCATCCTCCAGCCCTCCAGTACTTCACGTGTGTATAAATGATTCAACTATATCTGCTGGGTTCCCATAGTTTAAAAGAACAAAGAGCAAAGAAAAATAACGATGAATATTACAGTACAGGAACAGGCCCTTCATCCCTTTAAGCCTGTGCCGATCCAGTTCTTCTATCAAAGCATATTTTCTAAGGATCTGTATTCCTTTGCTCCCTGCCCGTTCATATATTTGTCTAGATAGATCTAAATGGTGTTATTGTGTCCACCACTAACACCACTTCTGGCAACGCGATCCAGGCACCCCCACCCTCTGCATAATGAATTTGCCACATGTACCTCCCATCAACATATCCAATCTCACGTTGAACTCGTGGCCCCTAGAAATTCAGTACGCCACTCTGGGGAAAAAAAATCTTCTTGCTATCCACCCTATCTATACTTCTCATGATTTTGTAGACCTCATTCAGATTCCCCCTCCCCGGCCTCTGTGTTTCTAATGAAAATAATCCTAATCTACTCAACTTCTCTTCATAGCTTGCACCCTCCATATCAGGTAATATCTTAGTGAACCTCTTCTGTACTCTCTCCAACTCAACCACATCGTTTTGGTAACGTGGGCGACCAGATATGTACCAGATATAATGCTGAACCATAGTCTTATTGAACTGTAACATGACCTGCCAAATCCTGTACTCAATACCTAGCTCGATGAAGGAAATCATTTCATATGTTTTCTTGACAAATCTATTAACCTGCATTGCCACTTTCAGGGATCAAAGGATTGAACACCCAGAGATCTCTCTGGACATTAATTTTCGTCTGGACATTTCAACTTACTGTATAATTCGCAATTGAATTGGATCTTCCAAAAAGCATGACCTCGCATTTGACATGATTGAACTCCATTTGCGACTTCTCAGCCCAACTCTCGAACCTACGTATCTTTCCTTCCACAATGCCCTGGCATACACATTATCCAGTCCTGGAAATTGATCATTCCTTATGGTTTCTCAGACCTTGCATGCACAACAAAACCCAAATCTCTCTGCGCTGGTCTTTTGTTTTCACAATCTTTCTCCATATAAATAATCATTAGCTTTTTTATTATTCCTTCTGAAGTGCTTGACCACACACTTTATTAAAATGAACTCTATCTTCCAATTACACAGTGCAGATTTCTTACATCCTAATCACACCATGCACTCCAACCTATCTTTACCATCATCAAATATGCATTGATTGCATTCTACACCTCCCGCCCCCCAACAAAAACAACTTTACTACAGAGAGTAAGCAACTGGGAGTCCAAAGGCTGACATTTGTGGCACTCCACTTATTATGTCTCTCTGAACTCACACAGACATGTTCATCAAGACTCACTCCTTTGTGTCTTCACAAATATTCAATCTCTGAACAATAACCGACAAGTTCCTACCTTGTGCAATATACGCTTTAGATGGTACTTTGCAAAATGCTTACCGAATCCAGGAAACAGACCACTAGGTTTTGGTGGATAGTTTATCCGTAATCATTTCCTTTATAAAAGGGGTTGTCCTGAAGATAAGGCCTGCGATCCTTTGGGATATTCTCTGTCGAAAAAGTGTCACAACTAATATAAAATAGTTGTTTGAGTTATTTGAGAGTTTCCGTTTTTCCTGTGTGGAATTTCCTGATGTCATCTTCCAATTGTTCCAAAAAAGGTTTTAGCTTTTTTTTTATTATTATTTTTATTTCCATATACAGCCTCGTGCTGTTTTTGTTCATACTTTGCAACAATTGACCTTCCTAAATCAATTGTCTCCAACTTTATTCGCTTTACGTCTTTCAGCTTGTGGGCTCTAAAAATATAGTCCCAAACCTCTGGTCTACCAGCAGTTTTCATCATTGTGCTCCTTTGTTTTCATTGGGTACACACCCTGACTATTTTTGCTAATCATGCAAAGTTTACCATCTCATCAATTCCTTTTTGATGTTTTTTAAATTTGTTCAGGGAATTAGGGAATCATTGGCTAGGTCAGCATTAGTTGCCGATCCCTAATTGCACAGAGGGCAGTTATGAGACAACTACATTGCTATGTGACTTGAGTCACATGTAGGTCAGATTAGGTAAGGATGGCAGATTCCTTCCCTAAAGGACTTCAGTGATCCAGAGAGGTTTGCCCAACAATTGACAATGGATTTATGGTCATCATGAGATTCTTAATTCGAGATTGTTTTTACTGAAATAAACCTTCGGCATCTGCCGTGGCAGGATTTGAACTCGGGTCCCAGAACGTTATCGGGGTCTATGGATTAACAATCGAGAGATAACACTACAAGACCATCGTCTCCCCGTCATGTTTGATCATTGTGAAATGTTAATTTAAATATCTGTCAACGTTATCAACTGAAATTCCTTTCAATCTATTTTCCAGCTCATTGTTAGCAACAAGTGCTTAAGCTGTTGATTATAACATAAGAACTGGAAGCAGGAGTAGGCCGTCCAGCCCTTCAACCCTGCTCCATCATTCAATAAGATTATGGCTGATCTTTTTGTGGACTCAGCTCCACTTAGTCAACCTCTCACTGTATCCGTTATTTTCTTCCAGTTTAGAAAAAATATACCTTACTTTAAAACAGTTTCCTGAATAGCGTCAATTACTTCACTGGGCAAAGAATTCCACAGATTAACAACCCTCTGGATGAAGACATTCTTTCTCAATTCAGTCCTAAATCTGCTTCCTCTTGTCTTGCAGCTGTGCCCTCTGATCCTAGCTTCACATGTCTGTGAAAACATACAGTTTATTTCTATCTGATCCATTCCCTTCATTATTTTATATGTTTCTATAAGATTCCCCCCTCATTGTTCTGAATTCGAACTAATATAATCCCAATCTACTCAGTCTCTCCTCATAAATCAACCCTTCTCAACGTCGGAAACAACCTCCTCTGCACCTCCTCCAGTGCCTGTACATCCTTTCTCAAGTACGGAGACAAAATCTGCACACAGTACTGCAGATGTGATCTCACCAGCACCTTGTACAGCTGCAACATTACCTCTCTGCTTTTAAACTCAACCTCTTCAGCAATGAAGGAGAAAATTACATTTGCCTTCCTAACCACTTCTTGTACCTGCAGACCAAAAGTCTGTAATTCATGCCTGATTCTTCTCAAACCTCCAAGGGGTTTTCCCATGTGGATTCAACTATGATCAGCTGACGATGACTAACATGGAGTTTCAATGGATTGACAGATAATAATTGGGAAAGTAATGAGTCAAAGTTGCTGATATCCCTGTCTAACAGGGAGCTTCACGTGTGACGCATTGGGAAGTGAATGAAAATACAAGCAATGACACAGTACCATCAACTGTACAGGGGCTCAAATCATGGTCAAGGAGGGAAACAGAGAGAAAAACATTCATTTTAAGCACAATTCTGGAAGGGAAAACAAATTTGAGGGATCTATGAGAAATGACTTGAGGAATGGTACTAATTGGAGATGTGATGCCAGAGAGAGACACTGATAAGAATGAGAACTTTAAAATGAGATATTACCATACCAGAAGCCACTGTAGGTCAACGATTATAGGGGTGATAAGTGAATTAGATTCCGTGTGAGTTGATGGACAAGCAGCAGAGTTGAGGATAAACTGAGGTTCATGGAGAGTATGAAGTGAGACGCCAATGAGACGATTATTAGAATAGTTGTGACTGGAGCAGACGGAGACATGGATGAAGTTTTCAGATTCAAAGTGTCTAAGGCAGGGATGCGTATCGAGGCTGCAGTAGAGCTGGGAAATGGGGAAAGTTTTGTTGACAGATAGGAAAATTAGGAAAAAACTCAATTCAGTTTAAAATAGAATGCTGAGATTGTACACAAACTTGTTCAGGCTCAGGTAAAAGCTGGGAGAGGAATAGTCAGTACATGTGGGAGATCACAGCAGAGTTTGATGATATGGGCTCCTGTCTTATAACAGAACAGTCAGTATTGATTAATGCAGGAATGATCTATGGAGCAGAAGGTAGAAATAGAAATGAATTTATAAAAAATAGAGCATGTCACTAATTCTATCATTGATATGATACTTAGAATAAGTACTTGACAAATTAAACACTGTTACAGCCTCCAAAAGATTGATCACCAAAACAAAAGCATGGCCTGTGTAAGATATAGAGCACAGCTCCCTCATTGTCTGTGTGCAGAGATGGGGGTGGGAGTGAGTGGTATTGAACATTTCAGTAAGGATGCTGGACTACAGTTATGCGGGAATTCGTGAGTTTCCCTCTTGAATCCTATTTGCAGACTTTGTCAGTCGTTTTTGTAAGTATGCAAATACCTTGTATGCTGCAAGACGAAGGTTACTCAATTGAAACTTTAGATATTCAGGCTATCTTTTGTAAAAAGGTGATAAGCTGGCCTTGTTTACATGAGTGTGCTCAGGAGAGAGGAATGAATTTATAAATTACTGTATAATATTCACAATGTGCATATGAAAATGAGGATGTAAATTATTGGTGGCTCCACCTACAGTTTTAACATTGCTATTTATATTTTGATATCATAGATGAGTTGTGTACGATTTTTAAAACACTATGTCAAAGAATGTACAAACGGAGGCAGCCGAACTGGGAGCATATCATTCAGCTCCTTGTGCTTACCCTGATTGAATAAGGTCACGCTGAGCTGATTATAGCATTGAACATGCATTCCCAACTAATCTGCAAATCTGTTCAACCCTTTCCTGACCTAGAACCTATCTACTTCTGCCTTAAAAGGTGTTTAGGGTCTCTGCTTCCACTAAATTTTCAGCTAGAGAAATCCAAAATAAAACCACCTGCAGAAAGGAAAGTTAATTGCTGTTTGGAATGGGTGATCCCTCATGTTTAACAAATGAACTATAACTTTGCATGTTATACGTAAGTTGAAGCATTCTATCCACAGCTAATCTGCCAGGATCCAATAGAATGTTTATCAGACCTTAAGCTAACATAGTCGATTCAACAAATCAAGTCTGCTCCACAATTCATTACCATCATGGCTGATTGATGATCCTCAAATCCGCCTTCTTGCCTTATCCCCATAGCTCTTGATTCCCTCACTGCTTAGAAATCTGTCCACCACCTGCTTTGATTAGACTTAGCGGTAGGGTTTCAACAGGCCTATCATTCAGTAACCCTCTGAGAGAGAAGGCACTCCTCACCTCCCTCATAAAGATATGCTCTCTTTGACTGAGGCTGTACCCTCTGGTCCTGGACTCTCCCACAAATTGAGACAACCTTGTCGGCAATGAGCCTGTCAAGCCTACTGACAATCTGTTTTTGTTTTCATCGAGATCTCCTCTCATTCTTCCAAACTCCAATGAGTTTTTCACTAAGCTACTTAAGCTCACTCCATAAGAAAATACCTCAATTCTCAGGATTAATTCTGTGGAGCTTCTCCCATCTGCTACCAATATGTCTGTTGTCTCCTCTACATATTTCCTTAGAAAATTAGAGCAGAACCGTTCACATTTTTGCACGTTCAGTCTGCATAGAAACGTGTACATGTTTAGAATGATATTTATGCACCACCACATTTGAAATAATTGCTAATAGTGCATTCGAATTTCCTATAATTGCTGAATTGCATGCCAACTTTTTAACTGTCAAGCCGACCGCCTGAAATTCCTGAGTCTTTTCTCTTGTAAATTAGATTCACTCTTCTATTTTACCTGACAAGTTAATCAGTACAAGCTTTACAACGCTATATGTCAGATGCCAACTTTTTGTGCACTCACCTTAGATAGAATAGATAGATAGATAGAAGAATACAGCGCAGTACAGGCCCTTCGGCCCTCGATGTTGCGTCGATCCAAGCCCACCTAACCTACACTAACCCACTATCCTCCATATGCCTATCCAATGCCCGCTTAAATGCCCATAATGAGGGAGAGTCCACCACTGCTACTGGCAGGGCATTCCATGAACTCACGACTCGCTGAGTAAAGAACCTACCCCTAACATCTGTCCTATACCTACCCCCCCCCCTTAATTTAAAGCTATGCCCCCTTGTAATAGCTGACTCCATACGTGGAAAAAGATTCTCACTGTCGACCCTATCTAAACCCCTAATCATCTTATACACCTCTATCAAGTCACCCCTAAACCTTCTTTTCTCCAATGAAAACAACCCCAAGTGCCTCAGCCTTTCCTCATACGATCTTTCTACCATACCAGGCAACATCCTGGTAAACCTCCTCTGCACCCGTTCCAGTGCCTCCACATCCTTCCTATAGTATGGCGACCAAAACTGCACACAATACTCCAGATGTGGCCGCACCAGAGTCCGATACAACTGCAACATGACCTCAGTTGTATAGGACTCTGGTGCGGCCACATCTGGAGTATTGTGTGCAATTTTTTTTTCTATCTCATGATAAACTCCTTGCATCATCCTCACCACTTGCCTTCCCCACTTCTGTTTGTGTTACTCACAAATATGGAGGTAGTACTTTCATTTCTATCACCCAACTCATTGTGCGGTTAGTAATTCCGGCCCCAGCACTGATCCCTCTGGCACTGCACTGGTGAAAGCTCATTACCCCAAAAATAGTTCCGAGATGCTTCTCTTTCAGCGGATCGGCTCTGCAGACATGTTATACTCAATTAAACTATCAAGTGAGAGCAGGAATTAAACCCATGATATTAGTATCGTTCTGTTTGATAGACTAGCTATCTCGGCAACAGAATTTGCCAACACCCAGTGCCTGATACAACTGAAACATTAACATCTACATTTATATTCAATGTTGCTCACAATAACTGATACAATTCTGTGACGTTGCCTCGTTACTTATTGTACCTGCATAAAACGTTTTGCAAATAAAGCAGAAGTGCACCCAGCAGATTGCATTGCTTTATATAACTCTGTCATCGCTCATCTTATTTTCCTTCTTCTATTGGACGATTTCGCAATTCCTCATCTCAGACATTTGCTTCATCTTGTTCATCTGACCTCCTCATTACGTTTGTCAAACCATACAAATGTAATGGAGATGGATTATTTGCATAAATTTAAGAGTGGGGGTGCATGTATTCATATTCCCGTTAAGAAGGGGATTAAGCATTTTTGAGGGTAGAGGAGAATGTTGGATACAAATCGGAAAGGAGTCAGTCATGATCTTGTTGAATGTCAGAACGCGAGTGGCCAAACAGCCTACATCAGCTTCTAGTTTCTATGCATATTCCTGTACAATTACTTTCCAGATGACCTCATTTTCATCAATATTACCTAGAACATGACAGTACAGTTTAGGCCCTTCGGCCTTCGATGATGTGCCGACCCACAGAGCCAACTTCAAAAAAACCATCTAACCTATACAGATTAAAAATGACAGGTAAACAACACACAGCCCAAACCTCATACTATCATTTGTTTTTCTCCATGTTACAATACCAAGGCAGCAGGAAACTCTTACTAGTGCCAAAAAGGCATCAAACACCTGAATTCCTTTTCTAAAGTGGGTTATGATCTCGACAGTGAAAACGTATCTCTGGCCAGATCTTTGTAATGAAGGGAATTCTTATACCACACGGTAAGAATGCAGTTACCTTTAGCAGAGTGAAATGTAGACTGAGTATACTTTTTGAAATTTGGATCACTGTGTGAATTCAGGGCAAAGGGGGAGAGGTGTTTTCAATAAGGTTTACTCCAAGAAGGAAATTTTCCAGAATGAGATGTGAGTGGAAGTTGTAAAACAGCGTGAATGGAGAGGCCGAGCCACACTGAGACCAGAGGAAAACTGGCAGCACAAAATGCAGCCTGAGGCTAGTGCAGGGAAGGTAGGCTGGATCAAAGAGCTTAAGGTGATGTGGGTAGGGACAATAATGTGATAGAATATGCTTTGTAATTGGAGAGGGGGAACCTGGAATCAGGAAGGTGACATGAGCAGGGAAGAGGATGGAACAGCAATGGCAGGGGTTTCTGGGATAATTCAGGAAGCACAGCTGAAATTTATGCCTAGCATCTGCCAGTAGTCCCTGAAATAAACATCCGAAGTCTGGCCCGATATCAATGCTCATCAATTTGTGATTGAATAGTATCCTTGAGAGCTTTAGTCAACCATAGGTGGTTCAACTCTTTAGCAAGTCCTTCTTTTTGAGTAGAAACAAATAATTGCTGAGCATAATGGGATATCTGCTTGAACGTCTGCCCATGTATACCCACTGACCTTCCTCTGGGTTTCTATCCACATCACGCTTCTGACCAGATGTGAGTCAGAACTCCTCCATCTAATGTCTGGTTCTTTTCAATTCTTCAGAGGGAACTTCTGCATGTGGCTGAACACATGATCAGCGGATGGTGACTCCTTTCTCCCAGTTTCTCCATCTCTGATGATTCCGATTGATGATGCCACATTCCAATGATCTGCCTCTGACATGAGCGTTTTTCCTTCAAACCAGGAATCCCCTAACTACAGTGGAAAGGGCCTTATGCTGTGACTGACCTATCTCCCACATTGCCGCCCCCACTGCACTCTCATTCACTTGTACTGTTTCAAATCAGTCTCCACACAGTTGGAGGCCGGCACGGTGGTTCAGTGGTTAGCACTGCTGCCTCAGAGCACCAGGTACCCGGGTTCATTTAGAGCCTCGGATGACTGTGTGGAGTTTGCACGTTCTCCCTGTGTCTGCGTGGGTTTCCTCCGGGTGCTCCGTTTTCCTCCCACAGTCCAAAGATGTGCACGGCAGGTGAATTGGCCATACTAAATTGCCCATAGTGTTAGATCCATTAGAGCGAAATGGGTCTGGGTGGATTACTCTTCAGAGGATCGGTATGGACTTATTGGGCTGAATCTAATCTAATGTAAACATCCTGTCATTGCTGCTCACAGTGCAGTATCCTTCACACCGGGGAGACAAAACAGAAACTGCTTTGAGGAACACTCCCACTCTCTCTGTAGGAATAACGCTGACCCTCTCATTGCTTCCCATTTCCATAACCTACATTGCTCTCATGCTAACATTTCGGTGCTGAGCTGCTGCAATGTACTGCAAAGAACAAAGTACTATCTAAATGGTGGAAACTGTAAAAAGCTGCACAACAAAGGGTCCAGGCGTAATTGTTCAAGAAACACAGAAAGCTACCACACAGTTACAACAGGGAATCACGAAGGGGAATGGAATGTTTTGTTTCAAAGGTTTTCAGTATGAGAGTTTGGAGTAAATACCTGAGAGTAACATGTGGAAGTACTGGTAAGACCACCATATCTGCAGTAATGAGAGCAGTTTTGGTCCCTTTAGATAAGGAAATGTGTCACTTTATTGGAGGCATTTCAGGGAAGATTCAATGAGATGATCCCTGGTTTGGAGGGATTATCTTTTAAATAAAGGCTGAAAAGGTTGGGACTCTACTCACTGGATTTTGGAGAAAGAGAGGTGGTCTCATTGAGACAGATGGGATTCTTAAGGGGTTTGACAGGATAAATACCGAGGATGTGTCTGAGGGTAAATACTGAGAGGGGAGTCTGAAACCAGATTCTGAGTCACGGAATCAAGGGTTCTGTTTTGGATTCAAGTTTAAGGCGACACAGACGCGGGTAAGGGGTTTCAGTGGCAATGGAGCTGGGGTGAGGTGGAGAAAAGCAACATTTAAGAGATTGGAATTCCTGCTGTTGTGATTGTGTGGATATCTGATCAGAAGGTCACCTTGGGGTCAGATATAACAGCAATATTGTGAAGAGTGTTGTTCTGCCTCAGAGAGTTCCCAGTTGGAGGGAGGGGCTCAGCAGAAAGGTAAAGGTAAGGCAATGGGTTTAACCGTGACAATGTTTCATTGGAGGAAACTGCAGCTAATCGAGTAGTGGGCATGTGATAAGCAGTTTGATAACTGAGTAACAGTGGAGTAATGGAGAGGGATGATGTGGAGGGAGAGCTGGGCATCGTCAGTGTACATGTCAAACCTAACACAGTGTTTTTGGATGATATCACCTCCTGGCACTATGTACGTGAGATACAGGAGAGACCAAGGATAGATCGTTGAGGGACACCAAATGCAAAGAATTCAGAAAGGAAAGGGAGAGTGGAGATGGAGCAGAATTTTCCAACAACGGTGAGGTCAAATATTAATTTTTCACAGAATGGGAGAGAAGGACATAACCAGAAAAGACCAACAGACAGAACAAGGAACAATATCTATGAATTGGCGAGGGGGAGTGATGAGGCGGCAGCGGAGGAGAGAGAGTTAGAAAGTGAGTTTAGTGAGATTAGGGTAAAGGGTCAAGGTGAGCTCTGATAAGGCTTGACAAGAGACTGGAGAAGGATGTAGGTTTAGGACAAAAACCAGGAACACCATGTGAGGCAGTTTGGCTCAGTGGGCGAGTGGGAGGGAGGGAAGCAGCAGATCGGATTATCGCAGTCTTCGTGACAGAGAAACTCCATGTGCTCCTCACTCGTTGTTGGAGGGGAGGATGGAGGAGACAGGATGGTGGACAGTGTTTCACAAAGAAACAAAACCATGGTTAGTGATATTTAAAAAGGGTGAACAAACCTGATGTATTTAGCTTTTGTCCAGAATATTAAAAAAAAAGACTGAAGTCCTGGTTCGAATCCCATCTTGGCAGATGGTGGAATCTGAATTCAAGAAAAAAAAGTATTAGGAATCTCCTGATCTCCATGAAACCATTGTCAATGGCGAGACAAATCCTGCCAACCTGACAGCGGCCCAGCCAGCTACTCACTGTATTAATCACTCCAAAGTCTCAACAAAGGAATGAAACTGGATGGACCAGTTGGCAAGTAACAAGGCACACAGAATCAGCCCTCTCAATGCTGTAACGTCCCACTCACAAACATATGGTTTTTGGTGCCAAAATGTGGAGAGCTGTCTCACAGACCAATCAAGGAAGAGCCTGACATACTCATACTCACAGAATCATCCCTTACAAACAATGACCAGACACCACCATCACCAACCCTAGATATCGAGAGTGTGGTGCTGGAAAAGCACAACAGTCAGGCAGCATCCGAGGAGCAGGAGAATCGACGTTTCGAGCCTATGCCCTTCATCACCCTGACCTGCTGAGCTTTTCCTGCACCAGACTCTTGACTCTGATCTCCAGCCTCTGCAGTCTTCACTTTCTCCTGAAATCTCTGGATATGTCCTGTCCCACCAGCAGGACAGACCAGGCAGAGGTGGTGGCACAGTGGCGTACAGACAGGGAGGATTTGCCCTGGGAGTATACAGCATTGGCTCGGAGACCAGGAAGTCTCATGGCTCCTGCTGATGACCACGTACCGTCCTCCCTTGGCTGATGGATCAGTTCTCCTTCATGTTGAACAACATTTGGAGGAAGTACTGAGGAAGTAAAATGGTGTCAAACATACTCTGGGTACAGGATTTCAATGTCCACAATCGAGACTAGTTCTGCAACAGAATTACTGACTGAGCTGGTCAGGTCCGAAAGGATATAGCTGTTCAACTGAGTCTGCAGCAGGTGGTGAGGGAACCAACAAGAGTGTAAAACATACTTGATCTCATTGTTATGAATTGAGCAGCGGCAGATACATCTGGCCATGACAGTATCAGTAAGAGCGACCATCACACATTCCTTTCGGAGACAAAGTCTTGCCTTAAAGTTGAGAAAAACCTCCATTGTGTTGAGTGACACTATCACCGTTCTAAATGGGACAGACTTCGAAGAGATGTAGGATCTCAAACTGGGTATCTCTGAGGCACTATGGGACATCAACAGCAGCAGAACTGTACTCCAGCACAATCTGTAATCTCATGGGTTTGTAAATCCTGCTCTCACCCATCATAATGGACAGGAAAGGAGGGCATGCCATGAGCAGCACCAGGCAGACCTAAAAATCAAGTGCCAACCTGGTGAAGCTATCAAACAGAACTACCTGCATATCAAACAGCATCAGCAGCAAGCAACAGAGCGAAGTGATCCTACATCCAATGGAACAGATCGGAGCTCTGCAGTTCTGCCACACCCAGTTGTGAACGGTGATGGACAATTAAACAACTCACTGGAGGAAGCATCACATAAATCCCACCCTTACTGATGGAGGGGCCTCACACACCCATGCACCAGATAAGATGACAGCATTTGCAGCAATCTTCAGCCAGAAGTGCAAAGTGGGATGATCGATCTCAGCCTTCTCCAGTGGTTTCTAACATCACAGATGTGAGTTTTAAGCCAGATCGATTCAGTTTGAACAACATCAAGAAATGGTTAAGTAGTGCAAAGGCTACGGGCCCTGCCAACATTCTGGCAATAATACCGATGGCTTGTGCTCCAGAATTTGCCACCCACCAAGTCACGTACCGCTCAAGCACTGGCATCGACCGACAATGTGGAACATTGCCCAGGCATGTTCAACACAACAACACAGGGCAATCCAACCCAGGCAATTTCCCTCTATCAGTCCACACTCGATCAGCAGTAAAGTGATGGAAGATGTCATCAACAGGGCTACCAAGCAGCAGCTGCTCAGCAACAGCCAGCTCAGCGACACTCATTTTAGGCTCCATCAGGGCCACTCAGCATTTGCATTGTGTTACCGCCCTGATTCACAATCTGGCAAACAGCTGAATCCCAGAGGTGAGGTGAGTGTGATAACTCAGTCCCACGCCAAGACCACTATTTCTAGCTGATTTCACCCTTGTCTCAGCTCATACTTTCATTTTCCAAACACACTCAGGGCCAGCTTCCCACATTCAACCTCCCTGTAATCTCAAAAAAGTCTAAATCTCTGCTTGTTGATTCATCAAAAGGCTCCTAACTAAAATGAACAACATGCAGCCATAGAGATGTACAGCAAGTAAACAGACCCTTCGGTCCAACCCGTCCATCCCGACCAGATATCCCAACCCAATCTAGTCTCACCTGCCAGCACCTGGCCAATATCCCTCAATTTAAAATTCTCACACTTGATTTAATTCCTGGCTGTGATAATCCCTAGCTCCCTGCACCACACACACTTTGAGACCTCGACAACCCATTTTCTTCGAGACTCCCAACCATTTGTTAATGCATTACTTCACCTGTGTGGCTGTTTCTACAGTTGCTGAAACAGCATGGTCTTAAACTCGGAACCAAAACCTCACAGATCTGCTTTCCACCTTTAAGACATCCCTCAAAACCTGCTTTTTGGCAATGCTTTTGGTCACCTGACCTAATATCTCCATCTCTGGCCATATGTTTAAAGTTCTCAATAGTATTTTTGTGAAATTATAAGCATGATAATAAAAATACAAACTGTTGTTGATTTGGACATTATTTTCAAATCATCACTGTTGCTGAATGAATAATCTATAATGCCACTTACCCAACCACATTGTAGAAGCACCTTCACCATTCAAACTGCAGCTGTACAAGAAAGTCAAACATCACCCTCTCCACAAGCAACAGGGCTTTGGCATTAATCACTGGTATCTGTGGAAGGAGAAACACAGTTGATGTTTCTGGGAGTGCAAAATGGATTACAGGGAATGAAAATGGTGCAGAATTTGATAGTTAGAAATGGGAGGAAAATACACTTGCTTGTTGGAAAAAAGAATTCTTGACTGTCAAAAATATTCAATATTTAAAAGTAATCTGATAATAGAGCAGCACATGGTCAGCGGCTGGGCCGCAGTGAAAACGCGTTTACAAAGGGTCGAGAAAAGTCATAATACAGTAGTAAACAGGCCAAAAATACACCCATGGTTCGAGACTGAGGAAGCTAGATATTGACAAAGTGGCCATGAGGGAGCCCAGGGGTGAATCAGAGCAGTATTGGCTGCTATGATCCCAATGACTCGATACAAGAGAAAGGCTGCACATGAGCCTGGCTGCACCTTGCCCCCTACAAAGATGGCGGCTCTGCACGTGTACAGTGAGTAGTTGTCCCGAATAAAAATGGCAGCGCTCACTCAGGCCTGCAACCGTGCTGAAGCAATTCCCCGTTTACTGCAAAAATGGGACATTCAAATTTGTGTTTTCCGATGTGCACAATTTGTTTGTAAAACCTCTCCACTCATAGCAACACAGTTTTTCTCCCGTTTCCCTCTTTATTTCTTTCCTTACCGTATCCTTTCTCTCCATATCTTCCCGAACATTCATTACAGCGACTCTGGGCCGTGCGCGGGGGTGATCACATGGTTTAGTTTAGTTCCGCCCTTCATTCACTTTGATTGGTTGGAGGACCAACCTCACGCTCGTTCCTCCAGCTCCGCCCACTGTCCTTTCATTGGTCCGGTGCTGACATCAATTACTCGGAGTCACTTTGCTGGCGAGAACATGCGTAGCTCGTCCTGCTTTAGCTGATATGTTGGGTAATGTGATGGGAGAGTTTACTGAGGGTAAGAATTCCCTTTGTGTGAGCTCTGCAGTAGATTTCCTTTATTCATGGAGGGAATTGCCTTCCTACTCATGACTGCATAGTTGTGATTGTTGAATCAATGCCATCTGAACCAGTTAATAAACTCCCCATTTTCACATCTGAGATCTTTAGCACATTGTATCACGCTCTTCTTTGGAAACAAAAAAAGCATGAAATGCAGCCTCAAGGAATCGGAGCAGGAGAAGGGCATTCATTCCCTTCAGCTTGTTCCCCCATTCTATCAGATCATGGCTGGGCCAACCCAGACCTCAACAGCTCTTTTATGCTTGATCCGCATAGCCCTCAACTGCACAATATTTCAAAAAATCTATCTGCCCTCTTTTAAAATAATTTGATATAGAATCACAGATTCCCTACTGTGTAGAAACAGGCCCTTCAGCCCAACAAGCCAGAACAACCCTCCGAAGAGTAACCCAACTATTCCCCTCCCACATTTAACTTTCACAATTGTTTGGGTGAGAAAATTCTAGCCATTCACTGAGAGAAAAAAATCTTTACTTTTACTAAAATGAATGTTCCCTTATGTAATGTCCCCTGGTTTGAGACTTCACTGGTGCTAGAAGATCTAGTCAACATCGACCCTGTCAAGTTCCTCAGAATCTTGTTTCCAGAAGATGTTATCTATTCTTGATAGGTCAACCCTTTCGTCCTCAAAGCAGCTAAGTGAATCTTTTTTGAATGGTCTCCAATGTTAGTTTATCCTTTATTAAATATGGGAGCTAACATTGTATACAGTACTCCAAGTGAGGACTCAGCAACAGCCAGTGTGGTTAACCAATCCTCAGTCCATGCTCATACATTACGCCGATACCATGAGTTCCTAAATTGTGCAATTAACTTTTATGTAGCACCTTATCAGTTACATTTTTAAAATACAAATACAGAACATCATTGGATTGCCCTTTATCAGCACTGCTTGTTATCTCCTCAATGTACTGTCGTAAATTTGTCAAATATAGTTTCTCTTTCACAAAACCCAGTCTACCATGTTTAATGAGAAGGTTTTCTAAAGGTCCTGCAATTTATTTCTTTAATATTCGAATCTGTAGATTCTTTCAGTAGATTTGCTAAGTATGATTCCCCTCTCTTAAATCCATGCGGACTCTGTCCAATCCTGTCACTGTTCAGTAAGAAACTTGACTGTACTGCAATATAGTTAGTAAATGTATCTGTATTAATTTTAAAAATCGATTACTTATAAATGCTGGACCCATGCAATAATCAATGAATTAGTGACTCTGAATTTGGGTTATAATGTTTTTTTTTTGTTAATTCCTTTTCATACTGTGTTATGCAGACAGCACCAAGTGATCACTCTTAATTGTGAGTAACTTTGAAAATAATATATTTTAAAAATGACATCCCAAAATGCTGCCTCATTATTGTGCAAGGAGGATTTTGCATTCAATAGTTTGCAGATAAAATTGAACAGATTTTTGCTGCAATTTGGCCAGACTGCAGGTTACACCAAAGTGGCAACTCTGTTGTCAAATTCTTACTTGACACTGCCCAAGGTGATACTGATGGGAATTCACTTTGCCATTCTTGTTCACCAGCTTTATTTCCAGGTTTAATCGTATAATCATTCTAGAGCTTGTAATTTTAGACAACTTCTCTTTTAGGTACATATGTAAATATCATACTGAAATGTTGCGCTGAATGGTACCAAATCTGAAATTAGTCTCTAATCTGATAGTAACATGCTCTGACCCTTCTACATATGTATTGGCATAAGTCTATGCCAGTTATTTTTCGGAAGCCTGTGATTCCTGATGAAGGGCCTATGCCCGAAACATCAACTCTCCTGCTTCTCGGATGCTGCCTGACTTGCTGTGCTTTTCCAGCATGACACTTTTCGACTCTGATGTCCAGCTCCTTTGGTCATCACTTTCTCCTTTGATCAACAAAATTTATTCTTGGTTTAATCTTCTCAAAGTGCAATATGAACCAATTCATGAAATTCAGATAGCTCACATTTCCCTTAACTATGTGAAGGCTAAGACATTACTAAATTATTGTCAGTAATTGAAACCGTGCTGACAAACTTGTGCAGTGTCGGTGCTTCAGCTTGAGAGTGTTCCCAGATATCACGCAGCTGCAGTATTTTGTTTTGCACTCAGCTATATGTTGTTCTCACTTGTTTCTTTGTGAAAGATTACAAAATTAACTTGAATGAATGAACTTATGATTTCTTTAACCAATGTTGGGAGAAAAAAATGTCAGTATTTCAAGTGCTGATAAAGTAAAATAAACTGATAATCAGTAGAAAGGGTTTAAGATGGATATGGAACAAATGCTGGCAAATGGGACTAGATTAATTTTGGATATCTGGTCAGCATGGGCAAGTTGGACTGAAGGGTCTGATTTTGTGTTGTACAACTGTGACTTCATTTTCTCAATTATTCAAGAAGTTGAATACTTCGAGGAGGAAAAGGAGAATTTATGCAGAGATTGCACTTGAAATGATGATTGAGGTTTATCAAACTCACATTGTTTCATGACCCTTTCCTCTGGGTTCTTCAATGAACAAACTTGTTTTATTATCTGAATAACTATGTATGATGTAATTTGTTTCGCACAAAATATTTCGTTCGGATCTAGTGAACTATTATGAAGTGTTCATGTTTAAATTTAGGCAGCGTGATTGTTAAGCAAGAAAAGGTTGGCGTTTTACTCCCACTGAATCATTGCTCTATAAACGGTAACAAGCTTTTTATCTTTTCTGGGCACTGAATATATGGAAGTCAATGCTGAAGGAAAAAATCCTCGTCGGTAATGTTCCCACATATGTGGAGTAATTGCTTCTGGTCACTCTTCAGGCGATAGAGGCGAGGAAAGAAATGAGTTGGCCAAAGTTAGCAACATCATTTGGATGGACTATGCTCATTGGGGAAACTTGCAGATTTGTAGAAAGAACACGTGTTTCAGAGTGTATGCAATAAACCTGTACATTGTTATTTTTTCACAGAGCCTGGGACCCGACTGGAGCAGCAATGAAGCTCGTATTGTTTTTTTTTAAATTTCCGAGCTTGCCAAATTATTGTTGGTAAATGCAGGTGACTTTATCAAAGCACATTTCACACTCCCCAGCCACGAATTTGATCCCAATTCTGTCAGTCCATCCATTCCTATGGATAAGAGGTATTTTAAATGTGAGCACTCCATTTAACTGTTTGAATTTAATACTTCAGTGGTTACGTCCTCTTGGATTCTTAATTTCAAATTACTCAATGTGATTTTTTGCCCCCCCCCCCTGAATTTGCCAAGCACTGGGCAGTTCTGGAATATTCCAAATATTTACAATAGATGCATTCACACTATTGAAGGCAACCTGGCAGATTTGAATACCATTCAGGTAGTCAACAACAATACATAAGTAACTTTATGAATTGCTTACTGTACACCAACAACGCAAGCCAACTAATGGTGAAACCACAGATTGTTTCCCATGCATTCCCAAATCTAAACAGTGCATTCCAGATATGCGCACTATCACTATCCGGGAGCAGTCTCCCAAAGTGCTCCCAGAATTTGGAAAGCGCATCAACTGCCCTCCAAAGCTAAATTTGCTGCCTCAGGCTTCACTCTTATTGCATACAATGACATTTATTGTCCAGTTCTATAAAGTGACAAATGATTTTACAAACAATTCATAAAATACTTTAAATCCTGAAGAAATGTGATGTCAGCCCTTTGTAGAAGTGAATGGAAAGTGTGATGTTTGCTTGACCTTTGGCTCTATGTATCAGACCGAACTGAATCTTTCGCAAGATGTGGGATGTTTCCCACACACATTGCTTTTTTAAACAAAGACTCTGCTCTGAGATTTAAATGTTTAATCAGATTTAATAAAAATCCTTCCAAAAATTGAGTTTGACTTCAGCTCCTTTAAAGAGATATGCTCTTGGCCTTCAATTTTGTGACATGTGATCATTCTTTGGTAAAGGTGGCTGTGTGCAACGCTGCAGGATGTTGTGCTGAAGTGCCTCATTGGGTGGATGAGCTTTATTACTGGTGTAATTTGGCGAATTTTGAGATGGAATATTATTTTGAGGTAAATCTCATTTTTAATCTGAGACGGGCTTGTGTAACTCAAGTGTGGAAACTATGCTCATGTTTGCAATGAACCTTTGGAGATTAGTATTTTCCGATCTGTTTTGTAAATAAAGTTCACTATAGAAAGCTCAGTGCTGGAGAACCGCAGGTCCAGCTGCCCCTCTGAGGGGGAAAAAAACATTGTAAGCTCCAAGTCTCATGACCATTTGTCCGTTCAGACGAAGAGTCACTGAAATTGAAATGTAACATTATTTTTCTCTTCACCGATGCCCTCAAAACTGCTGAGTTTCTCAGCACTTTGTTTCTGCGGTTCAGATCTCTAGCACCTGCAGTTTATTGTTTTGTTATCGATCCTATGATTTGACTTGAGGAGCGAGAGGCAGCAACTGTAATCAACTAGAATAAACCTGCCCAAACACGGAAAAAAAAACACAGTTCTTTATACTTTGCAAAACACGACTGTAAATAAGAAATGCAATTAAGCTAAGTGCAAGAAGGTATACCACCGGCCTTGTCACAAACTTGCTACTCATCTTTGAGGACCAATCTGTCAGAAATGTGTTTGCTCGCTTCCTTTGAGATCACAGTCCACAAATGTCCCAGTTCCAATTCCTGGACCGGGCCCAGTTACCACATTGCAGTGGGGTGGGGAGCTTTTGTCAGCCTGAAGTTTTTGTTAATAACAACATTGCAAGTTGAAGTTGACGGTTTTGACGAATATTGCGTCATGAAACTTGGAGGAAATCCTTCCGAATGTATTGATTAACTGGACTGAGCCTGTTTACATGCAGCCCTGTTAGTAGTGCTGTCATATTCTAAGTTAATAATCACACAACACCAGCTTATAGTCCATCAGGTTTATTTGGAAGCGCACTAGCTTTCGGAGCACCGCTCCTTCATCAGGTGATTGTGGAGGGCACAATTCTAAGGCACAGAATTTATAGCAAAAATTTAGTGTGATGTAACTGAAATTATCCATTGAAAAATACCTTGATTGTTTGTTGAGTCTTTCATGTGTTCGAATACCATGATAGTTTCACTTCTTTCATGTGTAAATCACAAAACCTTTTTTAAAAGTTGCATTCCTAACAGTGGCCCATCAAATCACTCATTGTATTAATCACTGCACAGTCTCAACAAAGGAATGAAACTGGATGGACCACATTACATCTAACAATGCACTGGAAAATACAACAACACAATCAGCCCTCTTGACCCTGCAACTTCTGTCTCACTGTGGGCCAAAAACAACAGCAGCAGAACTGTACTCCAGCCCAATCTGAAATCTCATGGCCTGGTATATTCCCTATTCAACCATTAACATCAAGCCAGGGGATCAACCAGAGTTCAATGGAGAGTTCCGCAGGGCATGCCAGGAGCAATAGCAGGCATACCTAAAAATGTGGTGCCAGCCTGGTGAAGCTACCCAACCTGCATGCCAAACAGTGCAAGCAACACCAAATAGAACTATGTGATCCAACAACCAATGGATCAGATCTGAACTCTGCAGTTCTGCCACACCTAGTCAGGAATGGTGATGGACAATTAAACAACTCACTGCAGGAAGCATCACAGATATCCCCACACTTACTGATGGGGGGGTCTCACACATCCATGCAACAGACAAGACAACAACATTTGCAGCAATCTTCAGCCAGCAGTGCCAAGTGGATGAGCCACAGACGTGAATCAACTTGGTTGAAAACTTATTTCAAATCAGATCAAGAAATGGAGAAGTAGTGGAAAGGCTGTCAGCCCTACCAACATTGTGGCAATAATACTGATGGCTGTGCTCCAGAACTTACTGCCCAAGACAAGTCCAGCACTGGCACCTACTGACATTGTGGAACATTTCCCAGGGATGTTCAACACAAAAACGCAGGACAGAGCCAACCCAGCCAATTTCCCTCCATCAGTCGACACTCGCTCAGCAGTGAAATGATGGAAGGTGTCATCAACAGTGCTGTCACACAGCTGCTCAGCAATAACCTTCTGTGACACCCAGTTTGGGTTCTGCCAGGGCCACTCAGTTCCTGATCTTGTTGTAGACTTGATTCACAAACTGACAAACAGCTGAATTCCAGAGGTGAGGTGAGGGTGATAGCCCAGTCCCACTCCAAGACCACTATTTCGACTTCAGTGATATCACCTGAACTCACCACAGTCTCAGCTCATTTACTGAAACTCTCATTCATTTTGTTAACTCTAGATTTCATTATCTAAACCCACTCCTGGCCAGCATCCCACAATCACCCTCCCTATAATCTCCAGAATATTGAAAACTCTACCGCCCAAGTGCTCACTTGTACCAGAACTTGCTGATCCATCAAAAGGCTCCCATTTATAAGCAACAATAATTTACTTTCACACTCTTGACTTAATTCCTGGCTGTAATCATTCCTATCTTCCTGCACCGCACACCATTTCATATCTCAATAACTCATTTTAGTTTAGACTCCCAATGATGTGTTTATTTTTGAGTTCAGCTGTGTGACTGTTTCTATATCTTCCAAGGCAACATGGTCTGGAATTCCCATCCTCTAAGATCTGCTTTCTTCCTTTAAGGCTAACCTGAAAAATTGCTAATTTGGCAATGGACATAATATTCTCCAGTTGTGTCCTTATGTCAAAAGTTCTCAATTTTTTTTGAAATTAAAAACATGTTGATTTGTACAGATATCTTCTACTTTTCACTATCGCTGAGTGAATAATCTGTAATGTCTCTTACCCAACCATGCTGTGGAAGCGCCTTCACCATTCAAACTGCAGCTGTACAAGGAAGTCAAACATCACCCTCTCCACAGGCAACAGGGCTTTGGCAATGATCACTGTTATCTGTGGGAGGAGAAATACACATGATGTTTCAGGGAATGCAATATGAATTATAGGGAATGAAAATGGTGCAGAATTTGACTGTCAGAAATGGAAGAAAAATCCACTCACTATTGAAAAAAAGAATTCTTGACTGTCAAAGATATTGTGGAAAAAATAACCTGATAATGGTCAGGAGTCAGGCAGCAGTGGACAATCCATTTACAAAAAGATCTGTGAACGTAGTAGTAAATAATAAACATGGCAAAAATACACATGTGAGACTGAGGAAGCTAGGTAACGAACAAGTGGACATCAAGGAGCCTAGAGTTGAATCAGAGCAGTGTTCACTTTTATGATCCCACGGCCAGAGATGTCTAGCACAAAAACAGTCTCTTCAGTCCAACCCATCTATGCAAATCAGATATTCTAACCTAAACTATTCCCATTTGCCAGCACTTGACCGACATCCCTCTGAACCCTTCCTATTCAAATGCCTTTTAAATGTTACAATTTTGGTTGCCCTTTAGGCTCCTCTTGAATTTTCTCCTCTCACCCTAAACCTATATTCTCTAGTTCTGGGCTCCACTACCCCAGGGTAAACACCTTGTCTATTTACGCTATCCATGCCCCTCACGATTTTATAAAACTCTTCAACATCACACCTCAGCCTATGACATTCCAAGGAAAATGGCCCCAGCCTATTATGCCTCTCCCTGCAACTCAAATCCTCCAACCCTGGCAACATCCTTAAAAAATCAATTCTCAAACCTTCCATGTTTCAGTGCCTCATTCTGATAAGAGGGAGACCAGAATTGCACACAATATTCCAAAAGTGGTCTAACCAATGTCCTGTACAGCTCCTTTACTCAATACTCTGACCAACGAAGGGAAGAATCCCAAACAATTTCTTCACTATCCTATCTACCTGTGACTCTACTTTCAAGGAACTATGAACATGCACTCCAAGGTCTCTTTGTTCAGCAAGACTCTCCAAGACCTTACAATTCAGTGTGAGTCCTGCTCTGATTTGCTTTTCTAAAATGCAGCACCTCACATTTATCTAAATTAAACCCTAACTGCCACTCCGCAGCCCATTGGCCCATCTGATCAATATCCCATTGTATTCTGAGACAACCTTTATCACTGTCCACAACACCTCCAATTTTGGTGTCATCTGCAAACTTACGAACCGTACCGGCTCTGTTCACATCCAAATCATTTAAATGGATGAAGAAACAAATCCAGAAGAAAAAAAATCAATTTATCTGGGTTTGAATGTCCTCTGGGTAAATGCTACCCTATGACTCTCTACCAGGGAGGGCTGCACTTACACACCTCTGAACTTTGCCCCCGACAAAGCTGGCGGCCGCGCTCGTGTCCAGTGAATCTTTGCCCCGAATAAAGATGGCGGCAATCACATGATCAGGTTATTTTCCAGTTTACTGCAAAAACGGGACTGTAAGTTTCAAATTTGTATTTTCCAATGTGCATCAAATGTTTGTAAAACCTCTCAGCCCATACCAACACCATTTCCGTCCAACTTCCTGCTGTTTATTTCTTTCCTTACCAACAGCTCTCCATCCACACGTCCTGATATCCGCGCCCACAGTGAGGATGATCACGTGGTATAGTCTAGTCCCATCCCTCATTTACTCTCATTGGTCGGAGGACCAAATGTCCCCCCAGGTCCTCCAGCTGTGCCCCTGCCTTTCCATTGGTCTTCCGCTGACATCAACCACCAGGGGCCCATTGTTGGATGGAGCATGCGCACTGCTTCGTGGCTTTTGTTGCTGTTTATCAGTTACAAGAGTGAAACACAAAGTTAAAAATCACACAACCACCTGATGCAGAAGCTGGAAAGCGAGTGCTTCCAAATAAACCTGTTGGACTATAACCTGGTGTTCTGTGAATTTTAATTTTGTCCATCCTAATCCAACACCAGCACCTGAAAGTCAAGAGTGCGGGAGGAATGTAAAATATAACAACAAAAGAACTAGGAACAGGAGAAGGCCGTCCTGCCCTTTGAGCTTGCTCTGCCATTCATTAAGATCATGGCTGATCATTTCGTGGACACAGAACCATTGACCAACATTCTCACCATATCCCTTAATTAATTAGTTATTTCTTTTTAAAAAAAGTTACCTTAGCTTTAAAACGTTCACTGAACTAGCATCAACTACTTCCCTGGGCAATGAATTCCATAGAGGTCAAGAAGTTCCTTCTCAATTCAGTCCTAAATTTGCTGCCTCTAATCTTGAGGTGATGCCCTCTTGTCCTGGCTTCATCTGCCAGTGGAAACATTCTCTCTACTTCTGTTTTATCCATTCCATTCATTATTTTTTTTTTTTTTTTAACTGAATGATTTTTATTAAATCTCAATACACAAAATTGAATGTACAAAAAGTACAGTTGATTCAAATTACAAAAGTTCACAAATATTTATGGAGAAAATTCAGTCATATTCAGCTTCTCAATCTTAAGAATTGATATGCTTGTCAGAATCAATGCAAGGTGCATCATTTTCACTCCGCTCGCGATGTGGAGTCTCTTTCAGTCTCAAAAAGCCAGAGTCTCCAGTCTCTATTCATTATTTTATATGTTTCCCATTCTTCTGATTTCCAATGAATATACTCCCAATCTACTCAGTCTCTGTGAAGCCAACCCCCTCAACTCCGGAATCAACCGAGTTAACCTCCTCTGCACCCCCTCTAGTGCCGGTACATCCTTGACCAAATAAGGAGACAGAAAATGCATGCAGTACTCCAGGTGTGGCCTCACCAGCACCCAATACAGCTGGAACATAGACTCTGCTTTTAAACACAATCCCTTCAGCAATGAAGGCCAAAATTCCATTTGCTTTCTGAATTGATTGTTGTACCTGGTGACCAACCTTCATGCAGAAGGTTACTCAGGTGACCCCTGCATAGCAAATGATGCAACTTTTTAAAATTCAAGTAATAATCTATTTTTTATGTTACTCCAACCAAACAGTAGGACTTTACATTTATGAACATTCTATTCCAAATGCCCACTCACTCAATATATTTATGTTCCTCTGCAAAGTTTCACAGTCCTCCGCACGCTTTGTTCTGCTACTCATCTCAGTGTCATATGCAAACTTTGACACCCTACATGTGGTCTCCAACTTCAAATCATTTGTATCAATTCTAAATAATCGCAGTCCCAACAGTCATCCCTGAGGCACACTATTAGTCACTGATTGCCAGCCAGAATAGTACTCATTTATCTCCACACTTTGCTTCCTGTTAGTTAACCAATCTTCTATCCATGCTAATACTCTACTCTTAATGCCATGCATCTTTATATTATGCAACAGCCTCTTGCACAGGTCCTTGAAGGCCTTTTGGAAATCCGGGTACACTGCATCCACTGGGTCCCCGTTGTCCACCTTGCTCGAAATGTCTTCATAGAATTCTAAAGGATTTCTGAAGCATGACCTGCCCTACATGAACCCATGCTCTGTCTGTCCAATGGGACAATTTCTATCGGGATTCCTTGCTATTTCTTCCTTGATAATAGGCCCAAGCATCTTTCCCACTACAGAGAATAAGCTAACTTGTGTATAATTCCCCACCTTTTGTCCACCTTTTTAAAAAAGTGGCGTCACTTTTGCTGCTTTCCAATCTGCTGGGACTGCCACAGAGTCTAGTGAACTTTGAAAAATTACTGCCAGTGCATTTGCTATTTCTCCTGGCATCTCCTTTAGTACCCTGGGATGCATTACATCAAGGTCAGAAGACTTTTCTGTCATTAGCTCAGTTACCTCCAACAGTCAACACTAGCTGTTCCGTAATAATGATCGTTTCCAAATCCTCACCTATCATTGTCTCTTTGCTAATTATTGGCAAGATATTAGTTTCCTCCACTATGATATCCCATAATTAAATGGTCCTTCTCATTTTCCAACGGACCAACATTTACTTTAGCCACTCTTTTCTCATTCAATATAAAATTTTGGTATCTGTCTTTATAGTCTGTGTTGGTTTATTTTTCTCATGTTCTATCTTACGTTTCTTTATAGCTCTTCTGTGGCTTTCTGTTGATCTTTAACGTTTTCCCAGTTCTAGTTTCAGGCTGTTTTTGGCCACTTTGCATGCCTTCTCTTTCAATTTGATTGCTTTCCTTAGTTACCCATCGCAGAGTGTGCCTTTTCTTACAGTCCTTCCTTTTCACTGGAATATACCCTTGCTGAGCACTTTGCAAAGTGCCTTTGAAAATCTTCCACTGCTCAACAACTGTCCCACCATAAAATCTTTTTTTCCAGTCTACTTTATCCAGGTTCTCCCTCATTCTATTGTAGTTCCCTGTGTTCAAGCACAGGTCCCAGGTATTAGATCTTATCTTCACATTCTCCATATATATTCTAAATTCAACCATACAGTGATCACTTCTTCCAAGAGGATCCCTAACTCTGAGGTCATTAATTATTCCTGTCTCATTGCACAGGGCCAGATGCTGGATAGATTACTCCCTTGTCAGTTCCATTTCATACTGTTCAAGAAAACTATCATGGATACACTAAATAAACTCAAGGCTACCCTGACTGAGCTGGTTCGATCAATCTACATGAAGATTAAAATCACCCATGATAATAGCTGTACCATTTCTGCAGGCAATAGATATTTCTTTGTTTATTGCCCATCCCAATGTGATGTTATTATTTGGTGGCCTGCACACTACACCTGTCAGTGACTTTCTTGTTAGAATTTTGAAATCATCATTCCTGTTTCTCCTAATGTACAGCAATAACAACAACTACTTGCATTGTATGGAATCTTTCAGAATGGCAAATCTCCTAAGGTGCTTCATGGATGATCAAAACATTGATTAAAGAGAATGATTTTAAAATACATCTTAAAGGAGGATAGAGAAGGTTAGGGGGGGTATTCCACAGACTTCTGCCCTTGACAGCACCATTCGTGGAGTGATGCAGGTGGGGGTGGGTTGGAAAGGGAACATGCAAAGGGGAAATGGAGGAACACAGGCAGTGCATAAGGTCTTAAGGACAGAGGAGGTTCCAGACTGAGTCTGTCTGTCAGAGAGTATGGCTGCCTCATGGAGTTTGAAGCTCTGCAATGGGTCCATGCATGTCACATTCGTCGAGGAGAGTATAACGGTGGCTGAGAGAACTTTTGATGAGGACAAGTCTCCTGAGGTAGTGTGGGCTGAGGTTGGAAACAGAAGAGGAGAAGTCACACTGCTTGGAGTTTTTTTTTATATAGGCCTCCGCAGAGTTCCAGGGAGGTGGAAGAGAGGATTAGCAAAATTTTTCTGGATAGGAGTGAAAGTAACAGGGTGGTCATTATGGGGGACTTTAACTTCCCCAAAATTGGCTGGAAATGCTATAACTCTAATACGTTGGATGAATCGGTTTTTATCCAATGTGTACAGGAGGGTTTCCTGACACAGTATGTTGAAGGGCCGACAAGAGGGGAGGCCACATTGGATCTGGTCCTTGGTAATGAACCAGACTAGGTGTTTGATTTAGTTGTAGGTGAGTACTTTGGAAAGAGTGACCATAATTCAGTTAAGTTTAGTTTAGCGACGGAAATGAATAAGTACATGCCACAGGTCAAGAGTTATTGATGGGGCAAGGGCAATTATAATGCTATTAGGAAAGAATTAGATGCACAGAATGGGGTAGCAAAATGCAGGGGATGCAGACAATGGAAGTGTGGAGCTGGTTTAAGGAACAGATATTGCGTGTCCTTGATAGGTATGTCCCTGTCAGGCAGGAGGAAGTGATAAGGTAAGGGAACCTTGGTTTACTGCGGAAACTGCATTTCTTGTTATGAAGAAGAAGGAGGCTTAGGTGTTGATGAGGCAAGATGGTTCAGATGAGGCGATGGAGAATTACAGATCAGCTAAGAAGGATTTAAAGAGAGAGTTAAAAAGAGCAAAGAGAAGACACGAGCAGTCTTTAACAAATAGAATAAAGGAGAAACCTAAAGCTTTCTATGGGTATGTGAGAATAAAAAGATGATTAGGGTAGGAATAGGGCCAATCACAGACAGAATGGGAAGATGAGTGTTGACCCTGTGGAGATCGGAGAGATGCTAAATGAACATTTCTCATCGGTGTTCACTCAGGAAAAGGAGAATATTGTAGAGGAAGAGAATGAGGTATGAGATATTAGACTAGAAATTATCAAGGTTAGTTACGAACAGGTGTTATCAAGGCTGGAAGGAGTGAAAATAGACAAGTCCCCTGGGCTGGATGGGATTTATCCGAGGATTCTCTGGGAAGCTAGGGAGAAGGTAGCATAGCCTTTGGCTTGGATATTTGAGTTGAGATTGTCTGCAGATTTGATACCAGAGCACTGGAAGATTGCAAATGTTATGCCCTTGTTCAAGAAGGGCAGTAGATATGACCCAGGTAATTATAGACCAGTGAGCCTTACTTCTGTTGATGGAAGAGTTTAGGAAAGGATTATAAGAGATAAGATTTATAATCATCTGGCAAACATCAATTTGATTTCAGATAGTCAACTTGGTTTTGTCAAGGGCAGGTCATGTCTCACAAACCTCATTGAGTTTTTTGAGAAGGTCACCAAGTTTGTAGATGAGGGTAGGGCATTTGACGTGGTCCACATGGACCAAAGTAAAGCCTTTGACAAGGTTCCACTTGGTAGGCTGTTAGAGAAAATGCAGAGGCATAGAATTGAGGGTGAATTAACAGTTTGGATTAGAAACTTGCTTTCTGAAAGAAGGCAGTGAGTGGTGGTTGATGGAAAATATTCAGCCTGGAGTCCAGTTACTAGTCACGTGCCACCAGGATCTGTTTTGGGACCACGGCAGGTATAGGTGAATGGATTAGGAAATTTGCAGATGACATTAAAGTCAGTGTAATAGTGGACAGTGTGGAAGAATGTTAAAGGTTGCAAGGGGATTTGGATAAACTGCAGAACTGGGCTGAGAGGTGGCAAATAGAGTTCAATGCAACTAAATGTGAGGTGACGCACTTTGAGAAGAATAACAGGAAGGCTGAATACTGGGTCAATGGAAAGATTCTTGGTAGTGTGGTGTGCAGAGGGATGTTTGAGTCCATGTACATAGATCCCTGAAAGTTGCCACCCAGGTTGATAGTGCTGTTAAGAAGGCAAACGGTGTGTTAGGTTTCATTCATGGAGGGATTGAGTTCCGAAGTTGAAATACCGTACTGCAACTATACAAAACGCTGGTGCAGCCACACTTGGAATATTGTGTTCAGTTCTGGTGCCCATATTTCCAGAAGGATCTGGAAACATTGGAAAAGGTGCAGAGGAGATTTACCAGAACGTTGCCTGGTCTGGAGAGAAGGTCTTGTGAGGAAAGGCTGAGAGACTTGAAACTCTTCTCATTGGCAAGAATAAGGCTAGAGGGGATTTGATAGAGACATACAAGATGATCAGAGGATTAGAAATATAGACAATGGAAGTATTTTTCCTAGGATGATGATGTCAGCGTGGGAGGAATGGGGGTGGAACCCTGCTCATGACTCCACCTCCATTTCCCCACTCCAGTTACAGGCTCCGCCCCCACTCCCAGCTCCACACCCACACGAGATCCCAGCTCCCAGCCCTGCCGAGTTTTCACCATCCCTCCAGACCTTCCCCTCACTGAGGACGAATGATCAGTTCTCAGCAAAGGCCTCACCTTCATCCCCCTCCATTCACATCAATGAATTTAATACACGCTGTGACGTCGAACAATTCTTCCGTTGCCTCCATCTCCGAGCTTACTTTCACAATCAGGATTCCTGCCCACCTTCCGAGGACCCCTTCGCCCACCTCCAACACACTGCATCCACCTGGACACCCTGCGCTGGCCTATTACCTGCCCTCGACCTTTTCATTTCCAACTGCCGATGGGACATTAACCGCCTCAACCTGTCTACCCCCTCTCCCACTCCAATCTCTCACCCTCACAAAGCGCAGCCCTCCAATCCCTCTGCTCCAATCCCAACCTCACCATTTCACCAGCAGATAAAGGGGGCGCAGTGGTAGTCTGGCGCACTGACCTCTACACCGCTGAAGCCAAACGCCAACTCGAGGACACCTCTTCCTACTGCCCCCTCGACCATGAACCCACCCCCCCATCATCAAACCATCACCTCCCAGACCATACAGAACCTCATCACCTCAGGAGATCTCCACCCACAGCTTCCAACCTCATAGTCCGGGAAACCCGCACTGCCCGGTTCTACCTCCTTCCCAAGATCCACAAGCCTGACCACCCTGGCCGACCCATTGTCTCAGCATGCTCCTGCCCCACTGAACTCATCTCTACCTACCACGACACTGTCCTATCCCCCCAGTCCAGGAAACCCCCACATACGTTCGAGACACCACCCACGCCCTCCACCTCCTCCAATACATCCGTTCCCCCGGCCCCCAATGCCTCATCTTCACTATGGATATCCAATCCCTCTACACCTCCATCCGCCATGACCAGGGCCTCCAAGCCCTCCGTTTTTTCCTTTCCTGATGTCCCCAACAGTACTCTTCCACCAACACACTCATTTGTTTGGCTGAACTGGTCCTCGCTCTTAACAATTTCTCCTTCGAATCCTCCATTTCCTCCAGACCAAAGGGGTAGCTATGGGAACACGTATGGGCCCCAGCTATGCCTGTCTCTTTGTTGGCTACGTAGAACAGTCGATCTTGCGTAGTTATACTGGCACCACTCTCCACCTCTTCCTCCGCTACATTGATGACTGCATTGGCGCCACCTCGTGCTCCTGCGAGGAGGTTGAGCAATTCATCAACTTCACCAAAACATTCCACCCTGACCTTAAATTTATCTGGACCATCTCTGACACCACCCTCCCCTTCCTGGACCTCTCCATCTCCATTAATGACGACCGACTTGACACTGACATATTTTACAAACCCATCGACTCCCACAGCTACCTGGATAACACCTCTTCCCACCCTACCTCTTGCAAAAATGCCATCCCGTATTCCCAATTCCTCCGCCTCCGCCGTATCTGCTCCCAGGAGGATCAGTTCCACCACAGAACACACCAGATCGCCTCCTTCTTTAGAGACCGCAATTTCCCTTCCAACATGGTTAAAGATGCCCTCTAATGCGTCTTGTCCACATCCCGCACCTCCGCCCTCAGACTCCACCCCTCCAACCATAACAAGGACAGAACGCCACTGGTGCTCACCTTCCACCCCACTAACCTTCGCATAAACCAAATCATCTGCCGACATTTCCGCCACCTCCAAACAGACCCCACCACCAGGGATATATTTCCCTCCCCACCCCTTTCTTTCTTCCGCAAAGACCGTTCCCTCTGTGACTACCTGATCAGGTCCACGCCCCCCACAACCCACCCTCCCAACCTGGCACCTTCCCCTGCCACCACAGGAATTGCAAAACCTGCGCCCACACCTCCTCCCTCACCTTTGTCCAAGGCCCTAAAGGAGCCTTCCATCAAAGTTTTACCTGCACATCCACTAATATCATTTACTGTATCCGTTGCTCCCGATGCGGTCTCCTCTACATTGGGGAGACTGGACTCCTCCTAGCAGAGCGCTTTAGGGAACATCTCCGGGACACCAGCACCAATCAACCCCACCGCCCTGTGGCCCAACATTGCAACTCTCCCTCCCACTCTGCCGAGGACATGGAGGCCCTGGGCCACCTTCACCGCTGCTCCTTCACCACCAGACGCCTGGAGGAAGAACGCCTCATCTTCCGCCATGCAATACTTCAACCCCAGGGCATCAATGTGGACTTCAACAGTTTCCTCATTTCCCCTTCCCCCACTCATCCCAGTTCCAAACTTCCAGCTCAGCACTGTCCCCTGTGACTTGTCCTACCTGCCTATCTTCTTTTCCACCTATCCACTCCATCCTCCGACTGCCCCCGACCTATCACCTTCATCCCCACCCCCACTCTTCTCTAGCTTATCTCTCCATGCTTCAGGCTCTCTGACTTTATTCCTGATGAAGGGCTTTTGCCCGAAACGTCGATTTTACTACTCCTTGGACTCTTCCAGCACCACTAATCCAGAATCTGTACCCCATCACATGACTGTGCCCCACAATCGTGTTATCTGGCTGTGCACAAGGAGGAGTGGCATAGTCTGTACTGGGATGCCCTTGGGCCCTGAAACACATGGTAAAGGCTAAAATCACCAGAGCATTGAGAGCCCCACCACATTGTTTGCATGTTCTATTGTTTTTACTCTGTTCCTGCCTTCTCTTGTTTTTTCTTAATAAAGTTGTTGTTATACACACCTGAACAAGCTGTGAAATAAACTCAGGCCTCTCGATCCAAGATTCGGGATATTTTCACCACATCACAAGGCATCAACTCCAACTTCCCTTGTCCCTTAGCCTGCTGAGTCGCGCCAGAATCAACTCCGCAATTGGGAGGAAGGGGCAGAACAGGAGGACCGAGCAGCGGCCGGTCGTCTCACTAGAGTGAGTGAGGACCTGGGCCAAAGCATTCTCGGGGAGTGAACGCTTCAGGATTGGTCAGAAAGCAAACTATTTTGCAGGATTGATCATTCTCACGACATAGTGGAGCATTAAACCTCTCCCATGAATCAATGTGAGATTTTTAAGAAATAGTTGAGATGTAAATCTGATAACGTACATTAGGGAGATTTAAACAATCCTTCGATAAACACATGGGTGATTTTGCAATAGTGTAGGGGACGAGCTGAGAATAATTCACAGGTCGGCGTGAATAATTCACAGAGAGAAAGTGAGGGCTGCAGATGCTGGAGATCAGAGCTGAAAATGTGTTGCTGGAAAAGTGCAGCAGGTCAGGCAGCATCCAAGGAACAGGAGAATCGACGTTTCGGGCATAAGCCCTTCTTCAGGAATAATTCACAGGTCGGTTTACACAACTCGAGTAAGAAACTTATTTTCAAACTCCCAGAACGATCGGTAAATTACATACCTGGCTAGTATGGTTAAGTTGGACCGAATAATCTATTTGCATAGTAATCAGCTCAATGACTATAACTCGACAGAGCAATTGTTAATGACTAATATTTCACCCATGATCCTGTGCAAACATGAATATTCTCTATAAACTCACCGGTAATCTCAGACGCACGCGTAGTTTGGTTTCTATGTAGAGCATGCGCAGTGTCACATTGATCAGGACACAGAGAGAGAGACATGGAGCTGCTTTCTCTGCCAGCGGCTGCGATCGGCTTCAGAAAGCGGCACTCGGGTCGGTGTGTGGGAGCCTCGCTGGAGAAAGGAGCGGAGAGATTTCACAAGTCCTGGATACAGGTGAAAAATAACTCGATAAAGACCCTCCAGGTCCGGGTAAGGAGGCGGCGGTCTCTGATCAGAGAAGCGGCCACGGTCACGGCCGCCATTTGTTTGAGGGAAGAGGGAGCGCTCAGGGCCGCCATCTTGAGAAGGTCAAGGTGCAGGAGGGCGGGGCTCTCGGGGTCTGTAGAACAATCAGAGGAAAGGGAAGACCCATTGTTACTGATTAATCCCACGGAGACAGCGTCACTGGGCGGTCCCGCAGGAATATCCTCTCTCAGTCCTGCTGGGATGGTTCACCCAGTCAGAACCAGCAGCTCTCCTCCTCTCTCAGCTCCCCTTCTGTCCTTCCTGCAGCATCTGTCCCCTGGAACATTGAGCTGCCTGTCCAGTCCCTCCCTCAGCTGTGTTTCTGTAATACTTGTGATATCCCAGTCCCATCTTAGGTTACTTCACTAAAGACAGGAATGCACCCGATGGGTTTTTCTTAACATCAGCAATTGTTTAATACTCACTTACAGGTTTTTAATTACATCGTTTTTGAATCATTTACTTCACATTGAATCATTTGCAATGGTGGGATTTGGACCTGTGTCCAGAGAACACTTGCTGAGTTTCTGGATAAATTGTCACACAATAATGCCACTAGGCCATCACTTCGTCTGCTCACAGTTTATATATCCCAGTGCAACATGAATCAAAACCCTTTCTTCCTGCACAATTGTTTGACCCGGCACCCTGTTGATGTGACTCAGTACCTCTCCATGTGGTATCCCTGACTGTGTGGGTCTAATTGCTGCCTCTGTCAGCGTCTCTCACTCTTGAAGCTACTCCAGATCATGAGCCAACAGAATTCTCCACTCCAGAGAGATGAGGCAGCACAGGTCAGGAATGGAGACTGGGATTTTCCAGATCTCTGTGGGCTCAGTGCCATTCTATATGTGTAACCCTCAAAGCATTAGTCTAATTTCCCATTCTGCCTATTTCTGTGTCTTCTACAGATTCTCATGGAGTTCCTGACTCAATAGACTTGCCAACTGCTGGTTGCGACGATGGTTGGTCAGCCAGAAAGACAAAGTCAGGGAGGTCGGGAGTCTTCAATAAATCCTGCTGCCAGGTAAGATCATTCCAGTGCACACAGCAGAAAGTAATAAGGGGGATCCAAACATCAGCTAACAAGACATGACATAGAGAAAGTGCTGGAGGGGGAGCATAGTACAGACACACCCCAGGCTCAATCACCACGCCTGCTGCAAGTTTTGTTGTAATGAGACAGCGTCGGGAGTTGTCAGTTATCAGTCCATGCCTGTGCTTTATTAGGGAGCATCAGAACAACTGAGGGGAAAGCAGGCCTCCCACGAGAGGGTGGTAATGCTGCCTGGGATCTTTCTGTTCCCTATTCCCTCTCCAACACTGTATCTATGGTTTGTATTGAGGACCAGTGTATTCAATCATTCTAATTCCTATAACAGTTCCTATCTCTGTCATCTCCTCCCCTCTCACCAATTATTTCACGTATTTGAAACCTCCAATCCAGATGACCATCCGTATCGCTGTAACTTGCTTCAGTCTCTACAACATGCCTTGTCTCGATAGTCTCCTCCTCCAATAACTGGAGACATAGGGTCTGTTTCTGTGCGGCATGACTCTTCGGCCGAGGTTTCCTAAATGGAATGAGTCGAGTTTGCCTGTGTTTGGCTCATATCCCTTCAAACCTTCTCCTCTCCATGTACCTGCCCGAGTGTCTTTTCCATGTTGTAATTGTACTTGTTTTTCCATTTCCTCTGGCAGTCTATTCCCTCTATGTACCATCCTCTGTGGATCATGTTGCCCCTTAGCTCCCTCTTTAAATCCTTGCTCTCTCGCCTCACGTTTATGCCTCTAGCTTTGGACTCACCTACCCTTGGCAATTCACCTTACTTAGACACTACATAGTTGCATAAACCTTTATCAGGTCACCCCGTGGCCTCCTCTGCCCAGGATAAATATTAACGACAGTGTTACCAATATCTCCAACTCATGTACTCAATGCTCTGACCAATGAAGACAAGTGTGCCAATTGCCGCTTTCAACACCCTGTCACCCTGTGATGCCAGTCCAAGGAATAATGTAACTGCACCCCTTGGTCTCTCTTTCTACAACACTGTCCAGGGCCCAACCATTACCCGTGTTAGTCCTCCCTGATTTGTCTGAACTAAATCCAACACCTAAATTAAACTCCATCTTTCATTCCTTGGCCCACTGGCCCAGTTGATTAACATCTTCTTCAATAACTATATTCCCTGCCCACTCTTCCACTAATCTTGGTATCGATAACCATACTAACAGGGACTCCTATATTTTCACTCAAATTGTTAATGTAAATGGTGCACAACAATGGTCCCAGCACCAATCCTTACAGCACACTGCTGGTCAGAGGCCTCCAATCTGAACAACAACCCTCTCCCACCACCCTCTGTCTCCCACTGTCATCCCATTTTGTATCTAGTTGGCTAGCGCTCCCTGATCCCTTGTGATCTACCTTTACGATCTACCCTTACTAACCAATGTATCATGATACACCCTGAACAAGGGTTTGCTGAAGCCAGAAACAACGTCTGTTGCTCTGCCTTCGTCTATCTTTTTGGTCACCTCTTGACCAAACTCCAGTCAAGTTTGTGGGACATGTTTTCCCATGCACAAAGCCATGCTGGCTGTCCGTAATCAGGCCTTATCTTTCCAAATGCATGTAAGGCCTACCTCTCAGGATGCCCTCCAACAACTGACCCACCCTGATGTCTCGCTCATCAGTCTGTAGTTCCCTGGCTTTCTCTTGCAGCCTTTCTTAATTAATGACACAACATTATAATCATAGTCAGAAAGTCATACCGCACTGTTCAGTTAACGCTAACCGTACTCTAAAACGGACCTCATCCCACCTGCCTGTTCCTGGATCATATCCCTTCAAACCTTTCCTATTCCTGTACTAATCCAAATGTCTTTTAAACATTGTAATTGTCCCCACATTCACCCCTTCCTTGGGAAGTTCATTCCACACACAACCCACTCTCTGTGTAACAATGTGCCTCTCATGTCTTTTTTTTAATATGTCTCTCCTCTCAACTTAAAAATGTAGTGCCTTGTCTTGAAACTCCCCTGTCCATGGGAAAAGACAACTCCCATTAACTCTATCTCTCCCCCTCATGATTTTATAAACTTCTATGAGGTCATCTGTCAACATTCAGGTTTCAGTGAAAAATACCAACCTATTCAGCCTTTCTTTATACTGAAGCCTTTCGTCCCCAGCCACATGCCAGCAAATCTCCTCCCAACCCTTTCCAGCTTAATAATATCCTTCCTATAACTGGTCGACCAGAACTGGACACAGTATTCCAGAAGAGGTCTCACCAATGGCCTGTACAATCTCAGTATGACTTCCCAACTCCTATATCCAAAGGACTGAGCAATGAAAGCAAGTGTGGCAAGCCCCTTTTTTTTAAACTATCCTGTCTCTCCATGTTGCAAACTTCAAAGAATTATGTAGCTGAACCCTGAGGTCCCTCTGTTCTACAACACCACTGAAGGTCTTGCCATTAATTGTATAAGTTCTGCACGTGTTTGTTGTTCCAAATGTATTACCTCGCATTTATTCAGATTGAACTCCATCTACAGTTTTTCAGCCATTCACACATTTCATCAGGATCCCTTTGTAATCTCAGAAAACCTTCTTCACTGTCCACAATGCCACCCTCCAGTCTAACAGCCTATCACACGTAGGTCTCTATGGTACACGTATGTCTGCGAGGGGCCCTACAATTTCTTCACCAGCTTCCCACAATGTCCTGAGGTACATTTGATCAGGTCCTGGGGATTTATCTACCTTTGTGTTTTAAAACCTCCAGCACCTCCTTTTCTATAATGTGGACCCATTTCAAGACATTGAGTCATAGAGATGTACAGCACAGAAACAGGCCCTTCGGACTAACTCCTGCATGACGTTTCTCGTCACAGTTGCCACAATTTTGCCAATATCCCTCTAAACCTTTGCTATTTATATACCCATCCAGATGCCTTTTAAATGTATTTCTATCAGCCTCCACTATTTGCTCTGGCAGCTTATTCCATCCACTCTGCGGGAGCCAGTTGTCCCTTAGATCCCTCTGAAAAGTTTCCCTCGCCTGGGGAAATGATCTTGTCTATTGACCCTGTCGATGACCATCATGATTATAAACACCTTTTATCGGTTAACTCCTCAGCTTCCCATGTTCAAGTGAAAACAGCCCCAGTCTATTCAGGCTTTTCCCTGAAGCGCAAACCCTCCAACCCTGGCAACATCTTTGGTCATTTCTTCTGAACCCTTTCATGTTCCGCACATCCTTCCGATGGCATTGAGACCAGAATTGCACACAGTATTCCAATACTGGTCAGGACAAACACTGTTTAGTTCCCTGAGCGCCCCAGTCTTTATCCACAGTAAGTTCCAAAGTGAAATATTTGTTTCGGATCTTATAGTTTCACACATCGTTGGCTGCATTGATCATTAAAGATACCGGTTTTGTCCCGAGCTCTTCTTTTGCTCTTCATACACATGTAGAGTCTCTTTGGATTCTCCTTAACATTCTCTGCCAAAGCTATCTCCTGTCACCTTTTTACATTCCTGATTTCCATCCTAAGCGTATTTCTACAGCCCCGATGTTCCTGAAGGGATTCCCTTGAGTCAGCCAGTTATATCGACATGTGCCCCCTTTGTTTCTTGACCACAGCCTCAACTCAGCCAGTGTTTCCGAATTCAGTCAGCATTGAGCTGCACACCAACAGGAACACGCTGGCGCTGAACGCTCCTTTTATCTCGGTTTTAAAATATTCCTACTTGCCAGACTTCCCTTTATCTACAAATAGCCTCCCCAGATCTACTTAAAAAATTCATGTCTAATACTATCTTGCTCCATTGAATACATTTAACTTGTGGATCAGGCCTGTCCTTTTGCATCGCTATTTTCAAACTAATGCAATTGTGGTAACTTTCCAAAGTGCTCCCCCACTAACACCTCAGTCCCGTTCCCTACCTTGTTTCCCAAGGGGAGGTCAGGTTTAGCCCCATTCTCCAGTTGGGCCACTTACATAATGACTGGGAGTTTTCGGAACACACTTAACAAATTCCTTCCATCCAAATGCTTAACTTAGTAGCAATCCCAGTCCAGGTTTGGAATGGTTAAGATCCCCTATCATTACAACCCTATTATTCTAAGAGATATCTGAAATCTCCTGACATATTTGCTCCTTTATCTCCCATTGCCTATCACTGTAGTCCGACCGTAGAAGACTAATGGCCTATTTTTATTTCTCAGTTCCACTAATATCGCTTAACTGGGCGATCCTACATGCATACTCCCTCTAGGTACTGCTGGGATGTTTCACCCAGTCAAAACCACCAGCTCTCCTCCTGTTTTGCCTCCTGTTCTATCCTTCCTGTAGCATCTGTCTCCGGAACATTGAGCTGCTGGTCCTGTTGCTCCCTCAGCTGTGTTTCTGTAATACCTATAGTATCCCAATCCCATGTTCCCATCCATGCTCTGGGTTCATCTGCCCTATCTGTCTGGCTCTTTGCATTGAAATAACTGCAGTTTAATCCACCAGTTTTCCCTCATTGTCTGCTATGTTCTTGCCTGCCTTGTCTACTTATATTGCTCTCTTGAACATTTGTACCAGCCTCAACTTTCTTTCTGGCCTTACGACTCTTTGGGGTCACACAGCCCTGCCAGACGAATTTAAATCCTGTTGAGCAGCTCCAGTAAAGTTCCCCATCAGGATGTGGGTCCCCCTCCTGCTCCCAGTTCAGGTGTATTCCCCACCCTGTCTACCTGTGCTGACACCTTCAGACATACAGGGACTTGCCCACCAAGGTCCCTGTGTTCCTCAGTACCCCAGGAGAACCTACCATTCATGATGTATATCATTCATTTATTAGACTTGCCACAGTGCATTACCTCACAGTGATCAGAAGGGAACTCTGTCTGACATTACTCTGCTCAGTTTATCATCTGATCGATATCACACTGCAGCCTGAGACCACCCCCCTCACTGTGGACAACACCCTCACCTTCCATGTCATCTGCAAACCTACTAATGTTACCTTCTGCTTTCACATCTGAGTGATTAATGTCCATCATGAACAGCAATGGCTCCTGCACAGATCCCTGTGGTACACCCGCCGGGCAAAGGCTTCAATCACAAAACCAACCCTCCACCAATTGTGGAGCCAACTTACCAACTTACCTTGGATCCCATGGGATCTTCCCTTTTGGACCAGCCTTCTGTGTGGGACCTTGTCAAAGACCTTAATGAACTCCATATAAACCACATCATCTGCACTGCCCTCATCAAAATCAGAGGACAGTCGTCTAGCAAATCCATACAGACAATCCCTAATGAAATTGCGGGGGTATCTATTTTTGGCGAATACATTGTATAGGTATTCTTCTTCCTCTTTTTGCAGTTCTGGTGTACTGCTGTGTGTTGTGGCCCTTTTGAATAGTGTCTTGATGCAACTTCTTTTGTGTGTTGGGGTGGTTGCTTTCGTAGTTCAGGACTTGGTCTATGTGTGTGGCTTTCCTATATACCTTTGTGGTGAATTATCCGTTCGGTGTTCTTTGTACCGTCACGTCGAGGAATGGGAGATGGTTGTCCTTTTCTTCCTCTCTCGTGAATCGGATTCCTTTGAGTGTGGCGTTGATGATCCGGCGTGTGTTCTCTATTTCTGTGTTTTTAACGATTACAAAAAGGTGTCATCCACATATCTGACCCTTAGATTCGGTTGAATTTGTGGTAAGACTGTTTGTTCTAACATTTGCATTACTGCTTCTGCTATGAGTCCAGAGATCGGTGAGCCATGGGTGTTCCGTTGTGCAAGTTTGTGCACTTTAGGTAGTCCATAGAATCTGGGGGTGTTGTTGCTTTCAGTTTTCATTCTTTGTAGGTCAGACCTGGTTATCTGTCCGTTTTTTGTAGATTCCTCATTGTATTATTTATCCTATTGGTGAGCTGTGGATATTAGGTTAATTGACCATGCTAAATTGCCCATAGTGCCCAGGGATGTGTCGGTTAGGGGCGTTAATCAGGAGTAAATGTAGGATAGTTGGGAAATGGGTCTGGGTGGGTTACTCTTCGAAGGGTCAGTGTGGATGCGCTGGATCAAAGGGCCTGTTTCCACACTGTAGCGATTCTGTGAACGCTATGAATAACAGGGACAGACAGACAGACAGAGTGGAGGAGGAGGGAGACTTTGATTCCAATTTCAATCTATTTACTTCAAAAACAGCATTGCACAGCAATGCAGACAGAGGTACACACAAACTGAGCTACTGACACTAACACACGTAACGCATGCCCAAAGTGATACGCACATAGATATGGACATTTACACACAAACACACGAACATAACCCCTCATACAGGCACACACCGCCCTTAATACAGAGATATATACTTTTTTGTATTAATAAGTTATCGATGGTCAGTCAGAGAAGGCAGGAGAATGGGATTCAGAATTGTTTTAGCCGCGATCAAATGCCATGGCAGACAAGATGGGCTGGATTATCTAATTCTGCTGCAGGGTTCATTGCTCATTTGATCTTGTGGTGCCTGGGATTGTATTTCCACGAGGCCAGTGGAGGTTGAATTGGCTAAGTATTTGATTTAGGCGAGTTTACGGGAATGTGGACAGGTTTGAGGGGTTGAGTGGTTGATATCTGTTTGTATTGTCGTCTCCTTATATATCAAAAGAGTGGTGATTGGTTTGAGGCGAACACATTTTTAGAATAAGGGCATTCCCATTTCTGACTGAGACAGGGACGTTTGATTCTCTTTCGGGTTGTGTGATCTGTGGTGTTCTCGTGCCCAAGGAGCAGTGAAGACAGGGTTACTGAAAACACTCAAGGCTGAGTTCCATAGATCATTGATGAACAAGAGAATCCATGTTCATTAGGAACAGACAGGAAAGTGATGTTTAGTTACAATCACATCAACAATGCACATTCTGAATGGTGTAGCAGGTGTGAGGGGCTGAATGGCAAGCTGTTGGTTCTAACCATCTGTTGTTCTCTCAAGCACTCCATAATGTTACAGGGGTAAAGAAAGGCCTCATTCCGTCAGTCAGTATGATTATAATGAGACAGGAGGAGACCATTCTGCCCTCTAAGGATTGATGCAGGAATAGATTGAAGTCATTCAGCCCGCTAAGTACATTACATGTAAGATGAGGCCATCCAACCTTTCCAGCCTTCTGCCCAGCAACAAGGGAAACCCGGTTAACTATCTGGAAATAAACATTCGGGATAGATGATTATTTTCAGGTTGTAAAGTTGTAACTTGGTGGAGTGTCTCAGGAATCAGAGTGAGATTATCAACTATTTACAATCTATGCCAATGACTTGGAAGGGAGAACTGATTGGCTTGGAGCTCAATTAGCTCATTCACCAAGATAGTCATTTAACTGGACATTAAGACTCTGCAATGGGATACAGACAAGGGAAGTTAGTGAGCAAATGTTTGGCATAAAACAGTATAATGTGGGTTAAGGGAATTCAATGTTGTGCTGAAAAGATAAAATAACAGTAATTTACTTAAATGGAGAAACATCGATGAACTCATTAGTACAGAGGGATTTGGACATCCTGGTACATGAGCCACATAAAGCCACATAAGTCAGCAGATTCAGCAAGCGCTTAGAATAGTGTAGCGAATAATGCTGTTTCATGAAAAGGCTATTGGGTATAATCATCGGGATGTTTTATTGCATGTGGACAAGACACTGCTGATACTACATTGGATATATTGCGTGTAGTAATGAAACCCTAAACTGAAAGAAAAATATGCAATTGTTTTAGAAGCTTTTTACAGATGTTTCACTTTACTCTTTGCTAGCATGAAGGCCAAATGGAATTATAATTTCATACAGCACGGAAACAGATCCTTCAGTCCAGCTCATCTGCACCAACAAGATATTCTAATCTGATGTAGTACCATTTGCCAACATTAGACCCATAGTGCTATAAATCCTTCTTATTCATACACCATTCATTGCCTCTTGAATGTTGTTATTTAACCAGTCTCCAGCATTTTCGCTGCCAGCTCATACCACACACACACTACCCTCTGCATAAAAATGTTACCCTTCAGGTATCTTTTACAATTTTGCCCTTCCCACCTTAAATCTGTACCCTCTGGTTTGGGCTCCTTCGGCCTTGGAAAATAACCTTGGCTGTTCCCCGTCTCCATGCCCCTCATGGCCTCAACAAGGTCAGAGCAGTTCATGACTGAGAATGAGAGTTGTTCATACTGAACCATATAAGACCATGAAGAGAGTTTATTGGGGCGTAGCTAATGGATGAGAGAATAAAATTAAGGATTCAGTTTTAGAAAACAACATACTAATTTTAATACATTTACTATGAAGACATAAATTTATTGTACAAAAATTATGCAGACACATATACACATGCCTTCAAATTATAAATTACAAATCATTTCAAAATGGAGCAGATAACAGTCATGCAATCAGGAAAAAGTTCAACCAGACCTGATATAGACCAGGTTGGTGTTCCCGTCACATTATTGCATGTTTCAGATCAGAGACGGAGAAAATTTAACCTGTCGTAGAAGCAAAAAGCCATTGCTCTATCTCTACTTGTACTTGGCTACAGCAACACATGAAAGCTGAAATCCAATCAGCCATCTTTAGCACTTTTTGAGGGTTACTGCTGAGGATTCATTGGGATCTCTCAACTGACTGCAGCAAAGGGAATTCAACCAAATCCAACTGTTCCAGGAGAAATGCCAGTGCTAGCAGCTTCTATGAGGCAGAATAACTTCAGAGGCAGAATCACAATTGAAACATTTTCAATTTTGCTTTTGTCATGAAATTAACTGTTATTTGGACAAAGCTCTTCCGAACTAATATTCTGCAGAATTTCATTTTTTTTTGTTCTGCCTTCAGACGTGTGTGTGTATGTGTCTGTGTCTGTGTGCATGTGTGTGTGTCTTTGTGTGCATGTTTCTCTGTCTCAGATTTATGCAATATAAATGTTGATGTATATATCGTCATTGTCCAAATTGTATATCATTTATGTATCCATCGTAATTCGAGTAACGTTGCTTTGGTTTTAGATTAGATGTTTTTAAAAATTGAGGAAACCTATCTGACTTGTTTCTAACGCTGAACCTGACACAGTCTGAGACGGATATCATTTACAATATCACACACTTAGTTACACTGGAATTTGTCGTGACGTCTGGAGGACTGGGACTAGAAACAGAAACAATGACTCTCTAACCTTGGTAGGAATAGGGATAAGGAGGAATTCTCAAAAGGCTATTTGAGTGAGAATTCTCTGTCCCACAGGTTTGTGGTACCTGTGTTCTTGCATTTACTCAAAGATGTGTTAGTTAAATATTTGACAGGAAAGTGACTCAACGGTAATGATTTGCGGTTGGGAACGTGGGACTGGAACCGCAATCTGATCAGTCACAAACTTAGTTCCTGCTGGGGCAGGGACCCACACCTGTTTCTCAGTTCGACTTTGCCCCATTCCGTTCAGCCCCTCAATCTGCTACTCAAGAGCAGTTGGAGACCACTTGCTCCTACTACGTGGTGCACAGAAACCGATGTGACCATTCAGTCCCTGAATACAGTCAGACATGATTTGGTGTGGATTGGAAAATGCTCTTGCGAAAAGAGTGGGTGTTACTGTGGAACAGTCCCCTCATCTCTCTTTACAGAAGTTCTCCTGGTTCCATTTATTGTCCATGTTGTAGACCTAGATTCAAAGTGAATAATGCCCCCATACTGTACCCAGATAGTGATCACATAATCCTCTGGTCTCTTTGATTACAACATTCCTTCACAGGACGTCCAGAAAAATAATAACGATGAAACTTCTAATAACAGAATGCAAGAACAAAAGAAGCAGGATAGGTCATTCTGCTCCTAAAGCCTGCCGTTCCCTTTAATAGGGTCATGGCTGATCTGCTCTCGGCCAAGCTCCCGCAATGCCTGACGTGTCAAACATCCATCCATCCCTGTCTTTCAAGTATCTCAGTAGTCTATCTACCCTACCTCTCTGGAATAGGGACGTGCCGCAATGGCAAAATGGATATGTCCCCCATTCCTGTCTGACAAGTTCCAGAATCAAAATGGTTGATGGACATTTTGAGTACAGTCCTGTCGCTAGTGTGAGACTGCACAGCTCTGTGATCTACTCATTGTTGAAATAAACTGGCTTCGCTCTTTGCACCTGGGAAAGGTATACCATTGGGAAATATTTGTAGAAATCTCAGTAAGGACAGTGCAATGCCCTGCTCCTCCCTATGTAGTCTCTGCAGACGCAGATACACTGTAAAATCTATCCCCATACCTTGCACAGAGTAGGAACACCAGGTTCTCTAGTCTCCCTGAATGTATGCAGCAGCTGACAACAAAAATCCAAGAAAGCCATCCAGAGAACCTACACTGACTTTCGAATGTCAGGAGCAAGTCAATACTTACATATATGGCACACCCACTCACTGTATAAAATGCTTACCTCTCCTCTGTTTCTATTCCTGGCAGGTTATGTGTTTGTGTTTTCTTTGTTATCAGGGGTACGATACTTTGCCTCATTGTTTGTTGTGTCTCTTCTGTCAGTCCATTGTTCCTGAGTGTGCCTTCTAGTGCTGCTAGGAAGTCTGCTGTCTTGGCGTCCCTGTGGTTGTAGTTGAGTCCCTTGGTAGCCACACACGCAGACGACAAGCAACATGAATTCGACTGGGACAACACTACCATTATAGGGCAAGCCAAACAAAGAACAGCCAGAGAATTCCTAGAAGCATTGTACTCATCCACAAACTCCATCAACAAACACATCGACCTGTACCCAATATAACGGCCATTACAGCGGACAGCTGAAACTGACAACCGGATGCGGCAGGGACAGACCACTATAAACACCGGAGGAAACAGCACAGAAGCGCTTCACAGGAGGCTCCCAAGCACTGAGGATGTCACCTAGACAGGGGACGAAACGTTTGCAACAAAGATTTCCAGCTCAGCGAACAGAACCACAACAACGAGCACCCGAGCTACAAATCTTCTCCCAAACTTTGAACAGCTACGGGCGAGAGACACTACGACAAGCCAGAAAATGGGAATCCTGCGCTAACCGCCTAAGCGCCACATACGAACAACTCCGGTTCCTGCACGAATGCCGAAATAATCGAATCCTTCCATGATGTGTCAGATACAGACCACCAGTCAACAATCCACAAGCCAGAGACACAGCCAGAGAGAACGGACTCAGGATGATCCAGGTGATGATTACAGGCGCGCACAACAGGCTTCACAGATACAGACAAGAAATTGCATGCCAAAAGTCGTTAATTTCAAAAACCACGAATCAGGAATGGACCCGGACCATAGAACGGGCTGTCACTATAGGACAGAACAGGACCACACACCGCAAAAAAACGGCACTAAAAGAAAAAATGGCCAAACTAACACACAACAAAGAGGACACCACAACACACACCTGGGTTAGAAATCTCTCCCACAGACAGCTCACAGACACGGAAAGAACAATACTGGCCAAGGGACTTAACTACAACCACAGGGACGCCAAGACAGCAGACTTCCTAGCAGCACTAGAATGCACACTCAGGAACAATGGACTGACAGAAGAGACACAACAAACGGTGAGGCAAAGTATCGTACCCCTGATAATAAGGAAAAGACAAACACATAACCTCAACACCAAGGAGAGGGAAGCACTAAAATCACTAAGAAACGATAAGAACATAATCATATTACCAGCAATCAAAGGCAGAATGACGGTCATCCTGGACAAAGCAGAGTGCACCCAAAAAGAACAACAATTACTTGCAGATACCAACACGTACCAAAAGAGGGAGTTTGACCCCACCCCACAGCTCACCAATAGGATAAATAACACACTGAGGAATCTACAAAAAAAAAGGACAGATAACCAGGTCTGACCTACAAAGAATGAAACCTGAAAGCAACAACACCCCCAGATTCTATGGACTACCTAAAGTGCACAAACCAGACATCCCACTCAGACCCATAGTATCACTACCAGGGACACCATCACACAAACTGGCTAAAGAACTACAGCAGAAACTGAAACACCTGATCAGCGGATCCAGGCACTCTATACAGTCAGCACAGGAATTCTTGGACATCATCAGAAATACACACATAGACAAGGAAGAAACTTTGGTCTCATTCGATGTAACGGCACTGTTCACCTCTATTGACAAAATCCTAGCCAGAGAAACAATAGCCAACCTGCTGGACATACAGAACAGACAACAGGACGTTGAACCTATCAACAAAGACGGCATACTTAAACTACTGGACTTGTGCCTCACAACACACTTCACATTCAACAACCAGATATACAAACAAATCAACGGAACACCCATGGGCTCACCGATCTCTGGACTCATAGCAGAAGCAGTAATGCAAAGGTTATAACAAACAGTCTTACCACAAATTCAACCCAAACTCTGGGTCAGATATGTTGATGACACCTTTGTAATCATTAAAAACACAGAAATAGAGAAAACACACCGGATCATCAACGCCACACTAACAGGAATCCGAATCACGAGAGAAGAAGAAAAGGATAACCAACTCCCATTCCTAGACGTGACGGTACAGAGAACACCGAACGGAGAATTCACCACAAAGGTATACAGGAAAGCCACATACACAGACCAAGTCCTGAACTATGAAAGCAACCACCTCAACACACACAAACGAAGTTGCATCAAGACACTATTCAAAAGGGCCACAACACACTGCAGCACACCAGAACTGCAAAAAGAGGAAGAGGAACACCAACACAAGGTATTCGCCAAAAACGGATATCCTCGCAATTTCATCAACAGATGCCTAAGAGAAAGACAACGGAACGAGGACATGCTGCAACCCAAAGGACTAGCCACACTATCATACATCAGGAGCATTTCCGAACTGACAGCCAGACCACTGCGACCACTAGGACTTATAATGGCACACAAACCAACAGCCACCTTCAGACAACAACTCACCAGAACGAAGGACCCGATACCCAACATGAGCAAAACTAATGTAGTGTACAAAATCCCATGCAAGGACTGCACAAAACACTATATAGGACAAACAGGAAGACAGCTAACGATCCGGATCCATGAACATCAACTAGCCACGAAACGACACGACCAGGTATCGTTAATAGCCACACACGCAGACGACAAGCAACATGAATTCGACTGGGACAACACTACCATTATAGGGCAAGCCAAACAAAGAACAGCCAGGGAATTCCTAGAAGCATGGCACTCATCCGCAAACTCCATCAACAAACACATCGACCTGGACCCAATATACCGGCCACGACAGCGGACAGCTGAAACTGACAACCGGAAGCAGCAGAGACAGGCCACTATAAATGCCGGAGGAAACACCACAGAAGCGCTTCATAGGAGGCTCCCAAGCACTGAGGATGTCACCGAGACAGGGGATGAAACGTTTGCAACAAACATTTCCAGCTCGGCGTTCAGAACCACAACACTCTCTATTCTTTCTCATGTTACCTTCTTACCCTTAAGAAACCGATAAAATGTCTTTGGATTCTTGGAAACATTGCCCACTAATGCTTTTATCAAGCCCCCTGCCGGCTTTTTGCTCTTCTACTTACTTTCTTGAGTTTTCCCCACATGGTCAACTTCTCTTCTGGGACCTCCATTGAGCTGCTCACTTTATTTCTCCTTTAAGCTTCTCTTTCTTTGTTAATTCCGTTCTGAATATTTGTCGACATCCAAGCTTCACTGGGCTGATTTTCCTAACTTTCATCTTCAGTGTAACATGTTGCGGTGACATTCTCATCAATTCCATTTTGAGCATGTGACACCCCCCACCCCACCCCCACCCCCACGCTGTTCTGCGACAGTTTCACCTAGAAGTAACTGTCCTGTGGCCAGGTCCTGTCTTTTTTTGATAAAATCTGCCTCCTTCATCAAAATTATTCTTATTTTTCAAACATTTTTCTTTTGGTCTTTTCTTTAACAAGCTAAAGTACATGAGTCACGGTCACTGATCCGTCAATGTTCTCCCAATTCTGCCTGCACCACCTGACTGGCTTTGTTCCCCACAGTGAGGCCCGGCACAGCCCCGCCTACTGTTGTATCTGCTACATGTTGATATTAGAGGCTCTCTGGAAAAAATATCATGACATCTGTCCCCTCTTTAAAAATTATCACTGCCTGAATGAATGTTTGGAATTGAAATGCCTGAATACAATGATTCTATTATTGTATTTATGCACATCTGTGAATTGGTTATCTCTCTGCTCCTGTATTTTCTTTTACCTGGGGGTCTATAATATCTCCGCAGCAGTGTGCCTGCCATTGTTTTGATCCTAACCTCAACCCAGAAGGCGTCATTTGAATACCCTTCCAAGATATCATCCGTCCTTACTGCACTTATTGACTCCATAACTCACAATGCAACACCACCTTCTCTTTTACCCCTCTCCTGTGCTGCCTATCGTTCTTGTACCACAGAATATTGAGTTGTCAGCCCTGACCTCCTTCAAACACATCTATGGGATGGCAAAAATGTCCACTTCTCTATGTCACCATTTTCGCATCAGTCGGTCCGATAATATTCCCTGCACTACGGTAAAGGACATCCAGTCTGGAATATAGCACTAGAATACTCATTACTCCAGAATTGTTCGACCATTTACTGTTTGTTGTCAAGCTGAATTTCCATGAACGAGAACCGCAATTCTGGGACTGAATGAATAATTGTTGATTTAAAATTTCTTTTCAATTAATCAAATTCAACGTTCCAGAACTGAACAGTTAGCTCCACATACAATGAACTTCTGCTGAATAATTCCCTGCTCAGTGTGCAGAGGAGTCAGCCCTCAGTAATGGAGAAAGTGAGGACTGCAGATGCTGGATATCAGAGTCGAAAAGTGTGGTGCGGTAGGTCACAACGGGTCAGGCAGCATCCGAGGAGTGGGAGAGTGAAAGCTTTGAACATAAGCCCTTCATGAAGAAGACATTGTTGTGGTCACATTTTTTTTTTCCATTCCATGATTCACAGGGTATTTGGAACTGTGTTTGCTCAAGAAGGCAGCAGTGTATATAGCCATGAAATGGAAACCAGTCAATCAGTTGTTTGGACAGGGAGTAGACAATGTTATCTGAAGTACAGACTGATTGAAGTACAAACATAAGAATAGATAAGTCCCCTGGACCAGACTGGAAGCACCCGAGGTTACCAGAGGAAGTGAGGAAGGAGATTGCTGCGCCTTTGCCGATGCTCTTTGCATCCCTACTGTCCACTGAAGTATTGTCTGATGATTGCAGGGTTGCAAAAGTTATTCCATTGTTCAGGAAAGGCAATAGGGGTAATCCTGCGAAATACAGGCCAGTCAGTCTTACTTCTGTCTTGGGCAAAGTATTGGAAAGGATATGAAAGACGGAATTTATGATTACTTGGAAAATCATAGTTTGATTAGAGATAGTCAGCATGGGTTTTGAGGGGCAAGTCATGCCACACATCTTATTGAATTCTTTCAGGATGGGATCAAACACATTGATGAAGGTAGAGCAGTGAATGTGATGTATATGGATTTTAGCAAGGTGGTTGATGAGTTCCCCTAAGATCGGCTCATTCAGAAAATAAGGCGGCGTGGGATGTAGGGAAACAGGGAAATCTGTCTGTGTGGATACAGAATTGTCTGGCCCGTAGAAGACTGATGGTGGTAGAACATGGAAAGTATTCAGCCTGGAGCTCGGTGACCTGTGGCGTTCTGCAGGAATCGGTTCTGGGACTGCTGTTCTTTGTGATTTTTAAATGACTTGGATGATAAAGTGAAAGGGTGCTTTCGTAAGCTATACAATGTAACAAAGATTATTGGAGTTTTTCGTGGTGTGGAGGGCTGTTGTAAGTTGCAATTGGACATTGACAGGATGCAGAACTGGGTTGGTACATGACAGATGGAGTTCAACCTGGATACCTGTGAAGTGATTCATTTTGGAAAGTCGAATTTGAATGCAGAATGCAGGGTTAAAGTGAGGATTATTGGCAGTGTGGAGGACCATAGGGGTCGTGTGGTCCATGTCATAGGACGCTCAAAGTTGTCACCCAAGTTGATAAGGTTATTAAGATGTATGGTGTTTTCATTAGCCTGAGATTGAGTTTAAGAGCCGCAAGGTTATGCTGCATCGCCAAAACGCAGTGGTGGGACTACACTTAGAATATTGTGTTCTGTTCTAATTGCCTCATTACTAGAAAGAAGTTGAGGCTTCGAAGGGGGAGCCGAGGAGATTTACCAAGATGCTGCATAAGCTTGAGGAATGTCTTACAAAGTAAAGTTGAGAGAGCTCGGGCTTTTCTCCTTGCAACAATGAAGAATGCGACGTGACCTGATAGAGGTGTAAAAGATGATGAGAGGCAAAGATAGAATGGGTAGTCAGAGACTTTCTCGCAGGGTGGAAATGGCTATCTCGAGCGGGCATAATTTTAAGGTTTGGGGAGATGTCAGAGGTAGGTTCTTTACTCAGAGAGTGGTGGGTGCTTGGAATGCACTGCCAGCGGTAGTGGAGTTAGCTGCATTAGGGATATTTAAGTGACCAATGGATAAGCGCATGAATGATAGTACAATGAAGGGTGTGCCATTTAGTCTGATCTTCGAGTAGGATAAAAGTTGGGCAGGAAGTCAAGGGTCGAAGGGTCTGAAATGCGCTGTACTGTTCTGTGTTTTATGTTTCACGCAGCCTGTGGATTCTTATCAGTTGTTGAATGTAAGGGAGTGATGTATGTGAGATCAGGAAGCTAGGGAGCGTCGTTAGCCCAGATCTTCCAGTTATGTTGTTCACTGTTACATTCACCTGAATGCCATTACAATATGCAATATGTAGTGTCCTATACCAGGCAGGCTCCTCCAAGTTCAGTTATTAACGTGATTCTTGACTTGTCATTTGCTGCTGTTTTCTTCAGGTACAATCTGTTGGGTGACCCATATATTGATTAGATGTTTGCTAAGTTGCATGAATTGGATAAAAAATAACACATCAACTATGATTATTCAACTAAACTATAATCTCTGAAAACTATTAGGTCGATTCTGTATTTATGAAACTATAATATAAACTCCTGTCAAGATTTTCTAACACAGAAATAAAGAATGCACATTTTATTTTCTGTCGAACAAACAACATGGATGTAACTCTTTTGGCGATCAGAATTACACACACAATGTCAGGATTCAAAACAATGCATTGTCACTGCAACATTTTGAAAGTGGTTGGCTTCTGAATGATTACATGTTCAGGGTGAGCAAACGATTGAATAATCAAATAGAATTAGCGTTCTTATACATTTACACATAACCAATCAGTTTAATTTCTCACTGAAATGTACAAGCTTCAACTACTTGCCAGCGAATTAGAAATGGCTATAGCTCAACATGCTCTGTGAATATTAAACTAAATAAATGATTTGTGCTATCAAATGTTAGTGAACAACAATTTGAAAACGTTTAACTTTTAGAAAGAATGTTATTTAATATGAAATGCAGACAGTGAACAAAAACGATGAACATATTATCGTATGAGTGAAAACTCAAACCTTTTCAAAGAGATTTGTGCCAAAGCAATTACAGATTTGTTTGAGTAATTGGAATACAACATTTAAAATATTCATATTCTGAGCAATAATTAGACTATATAGTGAAGCTGGCCTTGCAATAGTTACATTTTAAATGCTTATGCTGCACTAAACAATCAGATATTCGTGAGCATTTAGAATGGGAAATAATCGGATCCTGACTTTTATTCGCATCAGACACATGATAGAGTGCACAACTTTAAAGTACAGGAGGAGGCCATTGGCCACTGTGTGTGCATCAGCTCCAGGAATGTCTCCCAAGTCCCTCCCATTTGCCAGCCCTATCTCTTCAGCCTGTTAAATTCATATTTCCAAATACATATCCAGTTCTTTTTTTTAATGTTCATCCACAACTCTCCCAGGCAGTTCCATTCCAAATCCTAACAACTCTCTCAATAAAAAAGTTTTTCCTTATCTCATTCCTTGCTCTTTTGCTGACAAGCTTGAAATTAGAATTCCATGATGATGCAATGCCAACTAACGGAAACAGAGTATTCCTGTTTTACTCTCCAACTTTTTTTTCATACGTTTGAGCACCGCAATTAGTTCACATATTTGTCTGTTCTGCTCAAGGAAGAATAAGCCTTGCAAGAACTGTAACAAGCACCACATCAGAAAAACAGTCACAGAACTAGCCACCTGGATACATGAACAACAACTGACCAGAAAAAACGACATGACCCACTATCACTAGTATCCTTACATACAGATGAGGAAGTACACGATTTAGACTGGGTCTGCATATCCATCTAGGACAAGCCAAACGGAGACACGCACGAGAATTCCTAGAAAAATAGCACTCCAACCTGAACTCTATTCCAACCTCCTGACCTGTCCAGGTCACTCGTAATCATATCCTTCTGAATCTCGGCCCACTCAGCCTTCTCTCCTGCAAATTAAACAACCCGAGCTTATCCAGCCTCTCTCCATGGCTAATATGCTCCAACCCAGCGAACATCCTGGTGAATCTCCTCTGAGCCCTCTCCACTACAATCACATTCTTCCTGTAATGTGGCTCCCAGAACTACAATCAGTATTCAATCTTGGCAAAAGCAAACTTCTGCATAGCTCTTCTCATCTATGCCTTGATGAATAAAGATTATGTCTACGGTCCCCTATGCTTTCTTAAATTGTGCGTTAACCAGTTTAGTCACATTCAGGGATTTGTGGAGAAACACTCTCTGAGCTTCCTCGTGTGCTGCCATTCATTGAGTTCTCCCTTGTCCAGTTCCTTCTTCCAAAGTGCATCATTTCATATTCATCAGGGTTACAACCCATCTGCCATTGATCCACCCATGTGACCATTCCATCTGTATCTTCCTGTAACATAAGACCTTCCTCCTCACTTCCAACCACCCGGCCAATCTTTGTATCAAACACAAACTTAGTTGTCACACTACCGCCACCCCCGTCTATATTCACAGCTGCATCATTTATGAATTCCACAAATAATCAGGTTAAAGATGACACAACACTAGGTTATAGTCCAACAGGTTTATTCGGAGGCACTAGCTTCGAAGAGCTTCTTCTTCATCAGGTGGTTGTGCGCTTTGAAATCTCGTGCCTCTGAATAAACCTGTTGGATTATCACCTGGTGTTTTGTGATATTTAAGTTTGTCCACCCCAGTCCAACACCAACACCTCCGTATCACAAATAATAAGGGACACAGTACTGATCCCTGTGATACACCATTGGACACCGGTCTCAGTCACACTAACAGCCTTCAACCACTACCTTCTGTCTCCGAACAGTAAGGTGATTTGGATGCAACTTGGCAAGTCACGAATGACTCCGACCTGTTCCTTTGTTATTCTTTCCCGCTTGATATACTTGCAGAACATCTAGGGATTCTCCCTAATCTTGCCCTACCAGCAAGTTTCTATGCCCCTGTTTAAGGCAGTTCTCACCAAGTGAAGAATTTCCTCATTATTACGGTCTTGAATGGTCTGTCCCTTAAACTGCAATTATTTGCCTTGAATGTGGAACTAACAGCCAGGGAAACGTCCTGTTTATTTCCAACTTGGCATATGTTTTGTGAAGTTTCCAAGTTTCATTGTGACCCTCCTTTCATTCTTTCAAACTCTAAAGAACACAGGCCGAGTTTCATCAACAGGCAGTCTCGCCATCTGAGTGATTAATATGGACAATGTCCATTGCACTTTTTTGTGGTTAGTATATTTTTTCTCAGATTGGGTCTCCAACACTTTACACAATGGATGTAGGTTTGCTCGCTACATTTCCAGACGTTTCGTTATCTTACTAGGTAACATCTTCAGTGGACCTCATGCGAAACAATGCTTAAAATTCCTTCTTTCCATTTATTCCTTTGTGTTGGTGATGCTATTTCCTGTGGCGAAGTCACTTCCTGTTCCTTTTCTCAGAGGGTGATTGATGGGGTCTAAAAACTAATAGCACATCGAGTTAGACATCTGTCAGAAATACAAATGGATTTTCTCCATTGTTACTGTTAATTCCGAAATATCCAATATCATATGCTGTATAATAGATTCCAACAGTTTCCAACTTGCAGATGTCAATTTAATTGTTCGGCAGTTCTCCAAACTATGCATTCTTCCCTTTTTCGATGCTTGGATTCCTTCCATTAATCTATAGTGCTTGGACCACGTTTGCTAACTTCCATTTATCCACAATGGTTTCCAGCCTCTGCAGAATGCACAGGAAAATGAAACACAGTCATCGACAGTGCAATTAATATTTCTATTGCCGATTTATGTCAGACATTTTAATATGAAGTACATTAGGTTTGTCAGACTTAGCAATGCTCAATCCAGTCACATTTTTAAATACCACCTTGTTACTGATATAAGTTTACTTTATGTCTTCAGTTGCACAAGCCCTACATGATAACTGGGTATTACTGGGTGATTTTGTGGATCTTCTTCCATGAAGACAGATGCAAAGTAACTGATTATTTTCTTGGCCATTTCCCTGTTAGTCATAATAAACTCTCCTCTCCCGATTACCAATTTCCATATTTAACCTTGCTTTTACTTTGTTTCCTTTGAAATACAGATTGTAGATTTATGCAGTGTTTTTGTTCTTGTTTGTTAGCATTCATGTTGTTTTTGATTTCCTTATCAATTTCATGGTCCTTGTTTCTGGATTATGAATTTCTGAGAATTATCAGGTTTCCACAATGACTGAAATTCTTCCGAAGCCACTTCCTATGATTAACACCTTTTCTAATTTGTTATGTTAAACAACATTGTGTCACTTTCCCTTTCTTTGGTGTTTATACCTGAAATAAATAGACATATTATTCAGGCTTCGCAATATTTCTATAAATCTCCTGGTCCTGACCAGATATATTCAGGAACACTGCAGGAGGACAGAGAAGGAATTGCGGGAGCCCTGGCTGATATTGTTGCTGGCCAACAGGTGAGGTCCCGGAGGACTGGAGGGTTGCGAATGCTGTGCCTTTACTCAAGAAGGCCTACAAAGAAAAACTTGGGAACTATGGACCACTAAACCTAAAATCTGTAGTAGGTAACTTACGTGAAAAGGTTCTGAGAGATAAGATATACGTGCATTAGGAAAGACAGGGTGTGATTCGGAGCAAGATTACAGTGGTGTTAGAAAAGTACAGCAGAGCAAACAGCATCCGAGGAACAGGAAAATCAATATTTCGGGCAAAAGTCTATCATCAAAGTCAGCACGGCTTTGTGCATCGGATACCGTAGCTTACAAATTTGTTCGAATTCTTTGACGAAGTGACCAGCAACGTTCAGGAGGTCAGGGTGGTATGCGTAGTCTATAAGGATTCAAGTAAGGCCTTCAATAAGCTTCCACACGGTGCGCTGCTCTGGAAGGTTAGATCGCATGAAATTGAGGAGGACCTGCCAAATTGGATACAAAATTGGCTTGATGGTAGGAAGCAAAGAGTAATAGTGGAAGGATGCTTGTCAGACTGGAGGCCTGGGACTAATGGAATGCATCGGGGCGATGATGGCACCACTATATATTACATATATCTATAATTTAGATGAGAATGTACGTGCATGATTTGTAAGTTTGAAGGTGACAATAAAATAGGCGGTTACATGGAGAATGACAAAGGTTATCAGAAATTTCAGAACTTGCAGCAGTACCTTGATCAGCTGGGGAAGTGGGCCGAGAAATGGTAAGTGGATTTTAATGCAGATCAGTGTAAGTACTTGCATTTTAGAAACTCAAATCAATATCGAAATTTTGTGGTGAATGGCTGGGTCTTAAGGAATGTATTGGAACAGAGGGACCTTGGAATTCAGCTGCATGGTTCTCTGAAAGTTGATTCAGAGGTAAACAGGGCAATGAAGAAGACTTTTGGCACACTGGCATTCATCAGTCAGGGCACTAAGTAGCGAATCTTGGGAGCTATGCTGCAGAATACGGGGCACTGATGAGGCCATACTTATAGCGTGATGTTCAGTTTTGTTAACTTTGCTATAGGAATGATGTTATTAAACTGGAATGAGTGCAGAAGAAATTTACAAGGATGTTGCCATGGACTCAAGGCTCTGAGTTATAGGGAGAGGTTGGAAAAGCTAGGACTTTTTACTTTTGCGTGTATGAGACTGGGGAGAGGATCTTATTGAAGGGTATAAGATCATAACAGGCATGGATAGAGTGAATGCGCTCAGCCTTTACTTCCCTGGATTGGACAATCACGGACTAGAGGGCATCAGTTTAAGGTCACAGGGGTAAGAATAAAAGGGAACCTGAGGAGCAACTTTTTTACACACAGCGTGATACGCATATGGAATAAGCTACCAGCAAAAGTAGTTAAGGTGGCTACATTTACAACATTTAAAATACATTTTGACAAATACAGGATAGGAAAGGATTAGAAGGATACGGGGCAATGGCTGGGAAATGGGGTTAGTGTGAATTGACATTTTGGTCGGAATGGATCAGTTTGAGCCGAAGGGCCTATAGGACTCTATGACTCTAACAACCATTGCTTATCTCCCACGGAATGTTATTTTGTATTTTCCCAATTCACTGGAACAAACTTGACCCTCTCGGCTCCATGCTTCCATCATGTTTGACCAAAATGTACAAACATTCTATATTGTATGCAGATGCCGTGTAAAATACAACATATTAATGTCACTAGTCCTCCAAAGCTGCTTCAGAGCAAGGACATTGATTAGTCCTCCTGACCACACAACACCAAATCCGAAAAAACTTGATCTCTAGTTTGGTTCAATACATACTCTTCAACCCACCTGATATACATTTAGGGAATTTATTTTTCATTGCATGAGCAGTCACTTAGTTAACGCAGTTGAGATGCAACTTGAGACCATCCAATAAGACTGCAGTATCCATGATATTTGCATGTCTAATTTTCAGAGTATATGACGCTCAGAATTTCTGCAACAGTTTTAGTTTCGATATATAATACATTAATGTTTGCCTCTCCTTGTTATTTGTAAGCTCCCCTTAAACTGAATCTGAGGGACATGGTCTGTGGCATTACTGGTGATAGACTTGGACAAGACATTCTGGAAGGGTCATTTTGACGCTGAGATACAGGACAAGCGTCAATAACCTTCTCTGCTCTGTCAGGATAAGGGTCACCATTTTCTATCTGCTCTTTCACACTCCCTGTATACCTGTTATAGAACTGACCCCTGAACAAGGCTCACACTCTATTTCCAAATAAGGCTCAGGCATTTCCAAACTAACTATTGAATTCAGCAACTTTCTTCCTCACTTTCTCTGTCACTTACGCAATATCCCCCACATTAATAATACAAAATTGATTTACAACTGTCGATTGAATCATTCCGACACCTCACCATTCCCCCCAGCCCCACATCCACCAGCACTAACAGCAGGGTCACCCATTTCCACTCTCCCTCCCTCTCTCCGTTTCTCCTGTTCCAGGAGAAACAGTCTGGAATGGGGCAGAAAGGGCCAAGCCGGGTGTTGCTGTGCCTGATATCTGTTCCCTCACACCCCCTTCGCCCGCCATGCGGGGAGGAACCTGGCATGAGCCGGACAGAAACAAGATGGCTCATGTGGAGCTTCTGAAACATCCACCTCCCATCAACTGAGTAAAGAGCAACATTCAGTTCTCACTTTAAACCCACTGTCAGTTCCAACGTCAGTCCATTCACTCTCAAACATAACAGATACCGCACTGCACAGAGATGCAGACACTGAAATGCACAGACGTATTGGTAAACATCCCAACATACTAACATGCACAACACATATAAAGAGATAGGCATACACACACATTGCAACACACAGAGACGATACAGTTGCACACAAAGAGACACAAACACAGATAAAAACACAGAGGCTGATACATAGGTACACAGATGTAGACACACAAAGACACAGAAAACAAGCACATCGACACACACACATACGGACACACACACACACACACACACACATATACATACACACAGAGAATCAAGCACTAGTGTCATTAAGACACAAATCGGCACGTTTTTGGTTTATAAAGGGATCAAGGATTCTAGGGAGAAGGCAGGAGAATGAGTTTGGGGTACATACAAGAAATTATTGAATGGCATATCAGACTCGATGGGCCGAATGGCCTCATTCTGCTCCTTTTTTCATGCTCATGTGATGTTATGCTGTCAAATATTCACTTTCTGAGATTGCAGCAGAGGCTGGATTTGATACATATTTGACAGGAAAGAGTCAGTGGGAATGTGGGACAGGTTTGGAGGGCTGAATGGTTTATGGTTATTCATAATTATTATATCCTTAAGTATAAAAAGAGGTGGTGATTTGATGTGAGGTTAGCACAGTTTTAATGTAATGGGTCCGACAATGATCTAAAGATGACCATTTAGTGCTGTGCGGTCTGTGGTATCCTAATCCTCAACGAATAGGGAAGACTCTGTTATTGAGGATATTCTAGGCTGAGCTCGACTGATCTTTGCAGGACAGGAGAGTCAATGTTTATCGGGAACAAACAGGAGAGGGATGATCAGACACAATTGGATCAGCCATGAGCATTCTGAATGAGTTTTTATCTCAATCCACCCTCGATGTTGTTATAGAGATATACTGCTGCCCCTACCCCATGTGTCGTTCCCTCAATCCACCACTCGAAGCTGTTACAGAGACATACCGCTGTCCCTACCCAATGTGTTGTTCCCTCAATCCAACATAGAGGCTGTTACAGAGATATACTGCTGCCCCGAACCCATGTGTTGTTCCTCCAATCCACCCCTCGATGCTGTTACAGGGTAGGGGACCACTCCAATCTGTCAGACAGGATCGTTACAATGAGAAATGGGGAGAGCATTCTGCCCCTCTAAGAAATTACACAGGAATATCGAATTAAGTAATTCAGATCGTTGAGTACATTACACAGCCCAGGACGAGGCCATTCAACCCGCCTGAATGGCTACACAGGAACAGGGAATATGTCGCTAGCAGGAAATAGAGAGTAGAGAGAAATGTTTACTTTCAGGTTACAAAGCTCTAACTGATGGAGTGCCTCAGAGATCACTGTGGGGTCATCATTGACCAATAATCTGTATCAATGATCTGGAGGAAGGGGAGGGAATGGCTTGGAGCTCAATTAGCTTGTACACCAAGATGGTCATTCATTGTGTCGTGAAATTGAGATACTGAGTCTGCAATATGATTATATACAGGGAGGGTTAGAAAACCTTCAGTAGAAATAACATAAGGTAAATTGTCTATTTTGGCATGAAGGATAAAATAATGGTAATCAATTTAAATGGAGAGAGATTGCAGAACTCTGTGATACAGGCGGTTTCCATGTTCCTGGGACATGAATCATGTGAAGTCAGTCTGCAGATGCAGCAAGTGATTTGGAAGGTAAGTGGAATGATGCTGTTTTTGACAAAAGGTTAAGGTTTAATTTAAGGAATGTTTTACCGCATCTGTACAGGGCATTGCTGAGACCACATCTGATGTCCTATGTGCAGTTTTGATCTCCTAACACTAAAATAAAAGGACATAATTATTTTTGAAAATTTCAAAGAAGTTTCCCTTTTCTCATTCCTGAGATGCCGGCCTTTGGTTATGGGGATAATCAGTTCCGTTATTAGCCTAGAAATAGTATTGAACTACCATGACTTTCAGAAAAGTGCATCAGCTGGATGCATATTATCCCTTGTCAGGGAGACTAAAGCTAGAGAATAAATTTGAAGAAAAAGATGTATTGATATCAATACACATACTATGAAGATACCTACCAATATTTACAAATTATACAGACACGTGTAAGCATGTCATCAAATTATAAAGTGGGGACATTGTTTGAGATTGAATGGAATTGTGTACAACAAGAACAATGATGCCCCTGCATATAATCCATAATTAGGTTTTCCAGAGAATGTTCCAGGAGAGCACACATGGTCCAGTTTAGTGTTCAGTTGACATTATTGTATGTTTCAACACAGAGAGAGAGAAAATTTTTCCTCGCCTGAGAAGCAACAGCCGATTGATCCCTTTCTCTTACTCTGTTCCACCAGATAGCAAAGTGTCAGTCTATAAAATCCCTGAGTTATCTTTGCCACTTGTGATGGATTCCTGGTGAGGATTTATTGGAAACTCTCATATGCCTGAAACAAAGGGAATTCAGCCAAATCCAACTGTTCCAGAAAGAAATCCTACAACCAGTAGCTTATTTGAACAGAATAACTTCAAAGGCAGAATAACATTTGGAGAACTTTGTCATTTTACCATTTGATATGAGTTCAACGTTCTGTGTCTTACATTTCTTTTCTAGAAAATGACCTACTCTAAGACTGATATCATTGGCCACATCATTAAACTTGTTACATTTAAGATTGGTGCAACCAGCGGAGGAGTGGGACGGAAAAGGAAACAGTGGCCCTCCAACATTGGCTGGAACACAAATGAGAAATTTACATTTATTCAAAGTTGTATTTGTTGACATTTGACAGAAAAGTGAATGTAGAAAATGGTATAGAGACAGAAAAGTGCTAGGGAGACCACAATGACTTGACCCATAATCTTTGTGCATGGTGGAGCGGTGACAAAGTGTCTAATGGCACACTCTTGCTGATCAGTCCTATATTCCTATGTTCCATCCAATCACTCACAGCTCCTGCAAGGAGCAGTTGGAGGCCACTTGCTCCAAATACCTGATCCACAGTAACACCGCATCTCATTCAGTCCCTCAAGACTGTCACACACACATGGTTTAGTGTGGGTTGGAAAATGCTATTTGGAAATCCAGACTGGGTTCGAAAGACGCTTCTGGTCTCTTTTCAGAGTGTCTCCTCTCTGCAACTTGTGCTTTATTTGTTGGTCATAATGCAGGCCCAGATTCACTGTGAATACTACCCCCATATCTCACCCAGAGATGACTCACAAAATACGTTGCTCTATCTGATTGAAACATTCAATAACAGAACGTTCAGGAAAATTATAACCATCAACTTTCTAATTACAGAATATGAAGACGTAAGGAACCGGACCAGTTAATTCGGACGACCAAGCCATTGTCTACCATCATGGCTGATCTACTATTGGCATTAACTCCTTTTGAATGCCCAATTCTTCACATCCTTTAGCTGTCTGACAGGTCAAAATTCCATCTACCTCCTCCCTAAATACTTTCAGTGATGTAACTGACATAACTCGCTAGCCCAGATAATTCCTGACATTGTTTACCCGCTGTGAGAGGAAATCATTCCCTACACATACAGCGTCACCTAATTGATATGAACGAGAGATGACCACAGGGGGTCAGCAAACAGTGAATGGCTTTGATATAGAGTCAGTATTTGACTGAGGATGGCATCAGGACCACCCACTTATTTGAGCTGAATGGAAATCAGGTGTAACCTCCCACTTGTCTGGGTCTTTCAGAGCACAAAGAAAGATGCTTGTGGTCGGTGGCTACCTGCCCTAACAGTCCCGGGATATCTCTGCAGGAGATCCTCAGATTAACCTCCTCAGCACAAACATCTTCAACTGCTACATCAATGTCTTTCCCCATTATAAGATCTGAAGGAGGGATGATCACTGAAGATCACACAATATTCAGAGATTTTGTTCCCCCTCAGCTCCTGAACCATCCTGTGTCCATGTGCAGCAAGACCTGGACAGCATTCTGGTTTGTGCTGTTGAAGTGTCAGTAACATTCATGTAACAGCGGTGCCAGACACAGCACATTTCCACAGTTAATAGAGGAGCTCAATCAGCATCCCAGGCTGGTTGCACACTGATATGTGGAAGCCATTGAGCCCGTGGAAACTACTGAACAAGAAGAGGGACAGCCCATTCAATCCACCTGTCTGTTCCACAGGAAGAGAAGGGGTCTGGTCAGTACATCGAGCTATTAAACAGGAACAGGCAGAGCCCAATCAGACCCTTAAACCTGTTCCATGAGACCAGGAGGAGGCTATTAAGCCCCACGAGATAGTTATACAGAAATAGGAGGGCGTCATTGATACTCTAACATGAAAAACCAATGAAACCGAGACTGCAATGATAGGGGGCTCCATGGTGTTAATCATGGTTCCATTGTTTGTAGAACATGTGCTACCTTAAAATGGTTTGCTGGCAGTGAGGTGGGAAACAAAATATTTTGTGTAAAGTCTCAAGGAGGCATCTTCTATCTCCGAGAAGACACTTCCATGTGCTCTATGTAGGTCAGAAGCTGCTGGGAAGAGTTAACTCTTTTATAATGAAGGTACTGTTGCGGCTGTCGGGATTATGGATAGCATGACGTTCATTGCAGGATCACGCACCAATTGAAATGCATTAACGATGGGAAAGTTTTTTCTTTCAAAAGCCTGAAACTCTCTCTCTCTCACTCTCTGTCTCTCTGAATTGAAATAGGGAGTGGGGGTGGTTGGGTGGAACGTTCTCAGAGGCTCTTAAACTATCGAGAATCATATAACCCCAGTGAAAAAAAAGCCATGGAATTTATCACCGTAACAGTGTCTGTTTAGAACATCATAAGTGATTGTACATCCCCCTTAATGTTCAATGCAATCACCTTATTCTCTCACTGAGCTTCACTCACTGTTCATGTTGCCATCATCCCAGGGATTCGTCTGGTGAGACTTGAGAGAAAGTCTATCCACAGTACCCCAAATGCTGCCTCAACACACTCAGGGATGATCAAAATAATCCTTTTCTCTCACTTAGACATCGCCGTTTCCTTCCTGTGTTATAAAACGCCATTATTTTCTATGCACTACGACTGACATGGAATTTATAAGTTCCTTATATCTGTACGTCAGCATCAATAAAGCCAGCAACAGAGTTGCCTATGGAGATGTACATCACACTCGGGCAGAATTTCAATGAGATCGAATACACCTAAACGATGTAATCATCACCTACCTGAATAGAAATGAGCTGTACAAATACGGGAAACAGGTAGAGGAAGGGAGCTATCTTTACTTTTGTTCTCCTCTCACAGGATGTATGCAGCCCTGGTCAGGGCAGCATGTTACGCCAATCTTAAACTGAGTGGCTGGTTCAGTTGTTCCACAGGACAGTAAAGAGTAAAACACATTGCTGGGGGTTTGTGGTGTTACAATTCAGGATAAATTCTTCTGCTTAATTCAAACCAGCAACGCAGAAAAGATTTATCCAATGCAGTAATATGTGATAATTCTACGGTCTAAGAACTATTTAAAGTAAAAATTGACAACTTTTAAAGTATTACAGAGAATAATAATCGAACGAATAATTACGACTTCTTCCTCTAACCTAACTTTGACCTTTCGCCCTTCACAATACGAGTCCGATTAGACTCCAAATTAAGATTTACAAAATAAAATTTCTTATCTCAAAACCAGGAAGCTTTCGGTTCTTCTCCATAGTCCTGTCTTCTTTTCTTCTGGGGGATTCTGCTTCACTAGTTACTAATCAATGAATATACTTTTAAAGGAGCTATATTTCAGGCAGTCTTTGTGTGTTGGTAGCTTGGCAGCTCTGCTCTCAACTGTTCGATTTCCCATGGTCTTGTACCTCCAAACTATTGGATTGTGTCATTGGCTTTTAGGATTATCAATAGATTACATTCAAACTTGATTGGATGTGCGTTATTTGGGGTATAATTTAAACTGTTTGGCTGAATTTGTTTTTGTCTCAAGACAATGAGCTAATCGAGTTGTTCGACCAAAGTTAAATTATATCTATTTTTCAGAAGACTCGGTGCTGTCAGGTAGTTAAAAGGTGCAGTACACCCACATGTTCATCACTGAAGTCACACGGAAACATGACTAGGGAAGGTTGACACATTGACTTACCTAAAGGACTTCAGGCAAGCAGATGGGTTTTTATAACAAATGATAATGGTTGCTTTTAAATTCCACCACTTTCCTTCATGAGATATCAACAGACTATTATTCTGTGGCTCTAGATTATGAGTCAATGACTTTATTACCATAAACTGTCTTCCTCTACGTGCAGGGAACACGTCAAACGTCCTCAAGAGCAATTATTTAGTGACGGACATGTGATTAGAAGGCACTTGAAACTGTTGCATCCAGATTGAACAAAGGCAAAAATCATGGTTCATTCAGATGTTACACTGAGACTGCAGACGAGACTGAGATATCATGATGGTGGTTTTGGACATGATTGGTGAGTGGGGAGGACATGGAGATGTAAATCCGTGAAGGACAAAATGGATTATGGAGTTTGAGAACATTCTGTGTACTTCTCGCATATCAGTGAGTAATTTATAAATAGTAGTTTGATAGTTATAATTTATAAGGAAAGGATTTTTTGTTTGGAACTGAAGACATTGACTTGCACTTTCCAAAAGTTATATATCATGAGCAGAAATTGAGTTCAACCCAGTTTAGTAGACAAATATAATGACTTACCAGGAACACCAACTATCGCAAGGATGGGGTAGTAGCCACCTTGAATAATCCAAAGGATATCCTGGATCCGTGATGCTAATGATATCCAAGGCCGAGAAAGCCAGTAAAGACCAGAGGATATACTTCTGTCCATTGTTGGAACATTCCAGTCTAATGTTCTCAGATTCTGATCCACTGTTGGAACATTCCAGCCTAATGTTCTCAGATTCTGATCTCTCCTCCCGCTCTCTCGCTCTCTCTCTCGAGCTGCTGATCCCCGTTAGTGCTGTCAGTGATGCTCCTACTCACACTATGTGATAGCACATTGAACAGAGCCCACTTATATTTCAACCATGGAAACTCTCCACTGCCATAATTAGGATCCACTGAGATTGATATTAATCACAGTCACTGAACAAATAGCTCCAGTTAACCCCTTTTAATTCAAAAATGATTTTATTAAAATTTAAAATAATTTTTAAAATTTACACATTTGGCATGGGATATGTGTGGTGGGTGAACAGGATGAAATATTTGAGATGGTAGATTGATTGAATGTAATCATTCAATTTGCCTTAGATATGGCAGTAATGTCAAAGGACTGTCAGAGCATAAACAACTTTCTCGGCTTATAAATCGAAACATATAGTCTGTAACTACTGATCAGTGATTATAATGTCAGTAAAATATGTAGAGAACTTTCCTAGTCCTTAATCTGACAGAAAATTGCTTATGACAACATGAGTGATAACAGATAAATGGCATGGATATGATAACAGAGAATATGATGTGACATACAATTCAGATGGTTATTCAGGGATCAGAGAGGGCAGGTAAGGGTCATGCTGTTAATGTTATCGATGTCAATCAACTGTATTGAAGTAAAGTTCACTGAATTTTAATTGCAGTGTGATAATGATATCGGGGCATGGGGAGCTGCTGAGACTGGAGGGAGGGAACATGATATTTCCCAACCATCAGTATTGGAATTTTATTCTTCATAAATCATATGAAGATCAAATTCAAGGATATATCTCCAAAGAGGAATGAGCAGAGCCAATATTAACCATACAACCAGAAGACATTGGAACAGAAATTTCGCCATTAGGCCCATTGTGCCTGCTCCGCCATTCCATGATGGCTGTTATGCTTCTCAACCCCATTCTCACACTTTCAAACTGTAACCCTTGATCCCCTTTACAGTCAAGAGCCCATCCGTCTCACTCCTTTTCCTCCGCTACATCGATGACTGTATTGGCGCTGCCTCGTGCTCGCACGAGGAGGTTGAACAGTTCATCCACTTTACCAACACCTTCCACCCCGACCTCAAATTCACCTGGACCGTCTCAGACTCCTCCCTCCCCTTCCTAGACCTTTCCATTTCTATCTCGTGTGACCGAATCGGACAGTTACTATAAACCGACCGACTCCCACAGCTACCTAGACTACACCTCCTCCCACCCTGCCCTCTGTAAAAACGCCATCCCATATTCCCAATCCCTTCATCTCCGCCGCATCTGCTCCCAGGAGGACCAATTCCAAAACCGTACAAACCAGATGGCGTCCATCTTCAAGGACCGCAATTTCCCACCAGACGTAGTCGACGATGCCCTCCACCGCATCTCTCCCACTTCCCGCTCCTCCGCCCTTGAGCCCCGCCCCTCCAACCGCCACCAGGACAGAACCCCACTGGTCCTCACCTACCACCCCACCAAACTCCATGTACAACGTATCATCCGCCGTCATTTTCGCCACCTCCAAAGGACCCCACCACCAGTGATATATTTCCCTCCCCTCCCCTATCAGCGTTCCGAAAAGACCACTCCCTCCGTCACTCCCTCGTCAGGTCCATACCCCCCACCAGGTGCCACTCAGGTGGCTAGATCTTGTAAGAAGGCCTATGGTGTATTAGCGTTCTTTAGTAGAGGGATTGAATTCAAGAGTCGTGAAGTGATATTACAGCTGTACAGGTTAGGCCACATTTGGAGTACTGTGCGCAGTTCTGGTCGCCTCACTTTTGGAAAGATGTGGAAGCTTTGGAGAGGGTGCAGAGAAGATTTACCAGGATATTGCCTGGAATGGAGAATAGGTCATACGAGGATAGGTTGAGAGTGCTAGGCCTTTTCTCGTTGGAACGGAGAAGGATGAGGGGTAACTTGATAGAGGTTTATACAATGATCAGGGGAATAGATAGAGTAGACAATCATAAACGTTTTCTCCGGGTACAACAGAGTGTTACAAGGGGACATAAATTTAAGGTGAAGGGTGGAAGGTATCGCGGAGATGTCAGGGGTAGGTTCTTTACCCAGAGAGTGGTGGTGGAATGGAATGCACTGCCTGTGGAATGGCAGAGTCAGAATCATTGGCGAACTTTAAGTGGCAATTGGATAGGTACATGGATGGGTGCTTCAGCTAGGACAAATGTTCGGCACAACATCGTGGGCCTAAGGGCCTGTTCTGTGCTGTATTGTTCTATGTTCTATGGTCTATGTTAATTCAACCTCCACTCCTGGCACCTTCCCTTGCAACCGCAAGAAATGCAAAACTTGCGCCCACACCTCCCCCCTAACTTCCCTCAAAGGCCCCACGGGACACTTCCATATCCGCCACAAATTCACCTGCACCTCAAAACACATCATCTATTGCATCTGCTGCACCCGATGTGGCCTGCTCTATATTGGAGAGACAGGCCGCCTACTTGCGAAACGTTTCAGAGAACACCTCTGGGACATCCGGACCAACCAACCCAACCACCCCGTAGCCCAACACTTTAACTCCCCCTCCCACTCCACCAAGGACATGCAGGTCCTTGGAATCCTCCATTGCCAGACCATGGCAACACGACGGTTGGAGGAAGAGCGCCTCATCTTCTGCCTGGTAACCCTCCAACCACAAGGGATGAAGCCAGATTTCTCCAGTTTCCACATTCCCCCTCCCCCCACCTTGTCTCAGTCAAATCACTCGAACTCAGCACCGCCTTCGTAACCTGCAATCTACTTCCAGACCTCTCCGCCCCCACCCCACCCCGGCCTATCACCCTCACCTTGACCTCCCTCCACCTATCGCAATTACAACGACCCTCCCCCAATACCCTCCTCCCTGCGTTTTATCTTAGCCTGCTGGACACACTTTCCTCATTCCTGAAGAAGGACTTATGCCCGAAGCGTCGATTCTCCTGTTCCTTGGATGCTGCCTGACCTGCTGTGCTTTTCCAGCAACACATTTTCAGCTCTGATCTCCAGCATCTGCAGTCCTCACTTTCTCCACTCCAAAATATACTCAATGAGCTGGACTCGACAGCCCTCTGTAGCAGTGAATTCCATAGATTCACCGCTGTCTGGCTGAAGAGGTTTCTCCTTATCTTTGTTCGAAAAGGTCTTCTCTTTCCACTGTCCCCTCGGGTACTCGTCTCTCCTACATTGGATACATCTTCCCAAAATCTCCTGTTTCCCAGGTCTTTTAGTGTTCTGTAAGTTTCAATTAGACCTCGTGACATCCTTCTGAATTGTACCAAATACAGACCCAGAGCCCTCAAATACTTTTTATATGTTAAGCTTTTATTTCCTGGCACCATTCTCGTGAATCTCTTTGGAAAACGCTCCAAGACCAGTCCATCCTTCCTGAGATTTGGGACGCAAAACAGCGCACAATAATCCAAATGTGGCATGACCAAAGCCTTGTAGAGCTTTAGAAGTACATTCCTACTTTTATATTTAAGCCTTCTTGAAATAAATAACAGCATTGCATTTGCCTGCCTAACTACTGACAAATTGGAAGTTTTCTTTTCGAGACTCCTGGACTAAATTCCCTAATCTTTTTGCCCTTCAGACTTCTGAATTTGCTCGCTATTTCGGAAATAGTCCATGCCTCTATTCATCCTGGCAAAATGCTTTCCCACACTTTCCCATATTGTACTGCCGCTTCTTTGCTCACTCTCCAAACCTGTGAAAGTCCTTCAGCAGGTGAATGTGAGGACCGCAGATGCTGGAGATCAGAGTCAAAAAAAGTGGTCATAGAGAACCACAGCCTGTCAGGCAGCATCCGAGGAGCAGGAGATTCGACGTTTCCGGCATAAAGCCTTCATCAGGAATGTGGGGTGGGCGGAAGGGGGCAGAGAGATAAATGGGGTGGGGGTGCTGGCGCTGGGAGGAAGGTAGCTTGGAAGGCGACAGCTAGATGAAGGTGGGTGATGATAGTGATATGTCAGAGTGGAAGGTGGATTTGATACTTGGGAAGTTAGATGGACAGGTAAAACAGTTCAAGAGGGCGGTGCTGACTTGCATGGTTAGATCTGGGATCAGGTGGAGGGAGGGGAAATAAGGAAACGGGTGAAATTGTCCTTGATACCGTGTGTTTGGAGGGTCCCAAGGCAGAAGATGATGCATTCTTCCTCCAGAAGTCAGGTGGCTAGAATTTGGCAGTGGAGGAGGCTAAAAGCTTGCAGGACTTTGGCCGAGTGGGAGGGGGAGTTGAAGTATTCGGCCACAGGGAAGTGGGGTTGTTGGGTTTATGTGTCCAAGAGTGTTCCCTGAACCGGTCTGTAAGTTGACATCCTGTCTCGCCAATGTATAGGAGATAGGAGCAATGGACTGACTAGAAGAGGTGTTTGAATGCACAGGATGTTTTCTGCCTGATGTGGTAGGATCCTTTGGGGCCTTGGGTGGAGGTGAGGAGGGAGGTGTTGGCACAGGTTTCATATCTCTTGCAGTGTCAAGGGATGGTGTTGGGAGTGGAAGGTGGCTTGGTGGGGGCGTATGGACCTAACGAGGGAGTTGTAAGGGAATGGTCTCAGCAGTATGATGATAGGGGTGGGGAGAGAAGTATATCTCTGGTGTTGGGGTCTGACTGTTGGTGGCAGAAATGGCGGAGGATGATGCGTTGTATCCTGAGGTTGGTGGGATGGAAGGCGAAAACCAGAGAGGTTCTAATTTGTTGTTGTTGGAAGGGAGGAGTGCAAGGGCGGAGGTGTGGGAAGTTGAGCAGATACACGAGAGCACCCTCCTGCAGCCGACCCACCTCTTCAATGCTACCTGTCCCTCTATCTTTCTTTGCACTGTTTGAAAGCTTAGCCAGAATGCCCCCTCAGTTCCTTCATATAGATAATGAATGCACAAAGTGAAAAGTTGTGGTTCCAACACTGAGTTTTGTGGAACACCACCTGTTACTGGTTGCCAACCTGAGAAAAGCACTTTTATCTCCACTCTATGCTTTCTCTCAGGCAGTCAAACTTCTATCCATGCTAGCACCTTGTCTCTAATACCATGGGACCATACCTTTCTCAATAGCCTCATGCATGGCACTTTGTCAAAGGATTCTTGCGTGCAGAAGGATAACATCTATTGGTTCTCCTTGATCCAATCTGCTCATTACTCCCTCACTGTTTTCTAGCCGGTTTGGCAGGACTGATCTCCCCTTGATGAAACCATGTTGACTCTGTCCTATTTTACCAAACACCTCCAAGTATCAGAAATCCCATCCTTCACGATGGATTCCAGGATGTTACCCAAAACCAAGGTTCGGCTAAGCAGTCTGCAGTTTTCCATCTTCTACCTAACTCCCTTATTAAATATGGTGTCATGTTAACAATTATACAGCCACTTTTCCGTTTCCTGATTTTAGTCATTCCTGAAAGATTTCCACTTACGCTTGCACTAACTCTTCAGTTACCTCCCTTACAAGGCTGGGGTGTAGTCCAACTGGTCCAGGTGAGCTATCCACATTCAGCTCATTCCGTTTTCGAACATGCTCTTCTTGGCGATGACCACCATATTCAGGACTGCCCTCTCACTCTCTTCAATTCTTGAGAAATTACTCGTGTCTTCCACTGTGAAGGCTGATGCAAAGTTCCTCAGCCATTTCTTTGTTTCCCACTACTGTCTCTCCAGCATCATTTTCCATTGGTCCATATTCACTTTTACCTCGCTTTTGCACTTTATATATCTAAAGAATCTCTTAAAGTTTCCTTTGTATTACTGGGTAGCTTACCCCCATATTTAATATTCTCTCACTTTATTTATTTTTCCTTGCCTTCTGTTAGTCCCATTCTCCAGTTTCCCTTTGCCCTTCACATTGCTTGCGCTTTTACTTATATGAAATCCCTGACTTCCCTCGTCAGCCCTGGTTGCCTCATTCTCCCTGTACCATGCCTTTATTGCTCAGCGGGTCTCTCTGCAGTGTCTCCTGAATTAATCTTGGAATTTCCTGCCATTACTGTTCCCCTGTCTTTCCTGCTAGACCCCTGTCCCGGTCAATTCTACCCAGCTTCTCCCTTGTGCCTCTCCAGTTGCCTTTATTCAGCTGAAATACTGTTAACTTTGATTCTACTTTCTCTCTCTCAAATTGCAGAATAAATTCAACCATGTTCTAATCACTGCTTCAGAAGTGTTCTTTCACCTTAAGCTCCCTTATCTAGCCTGCGTCATTAAATCCAGTGTCATCTGTTCCCGAGTGGGCTCCACCACATGATGCTCCAAAAAGCCATCCCATAGACATTCCTCAAATTCCTTTTCTTGCGATCGACTCCCAAAATGGGTTCCCATTCCACTTGCATATTGAAATCCCCCTATGATCACTGTAACTTTGTCTTTCCTACAGATCTTTTCTATCTCCTGGTGTATCTTGTACCCCAGCTCTTGCCGACTCTTTGGAGGCCTGTGCAAGTCTCCAACTGTGATTGTCTTATCTTTGTGATTCCTCAATTCTACCCATGCAGATTCTACACCATCTGTCTTTACTTCCTTTCTTACTATTGATTTAATTTCATTTATTAATAATGTAAACGCACTCCCTCTGCTAACTGTATTTTCGATAGGATATTAGTCCTTGAATATCCTGATCCCCTTGCAACCACTTCTCTGTGATGCACATCACGTCATAACTACCAATTTCAATCTGTGCCACAAGTTCATTTACTCTATTCCTTATACTGCGTGCATTCAGATATAACCCCTTCAATCTTGTATTAACGGTTCCACTTCTCATTTTCACTTGTTTGTCCAGTGTGCTTGAAGTCTGATTGCTTACACTTTCCATACACTTATTTGGCGTCTGTGCTGGAGATTTTAATAACCTCTCCTGAGCTCTGTACATTTACCTCCTCGTTTCTAATTAAACCCTATAACGGACCCCCCAACCCTGCCAACACACACACACTCCTAATCAGTTTCGACCTCTGTCTACAACCTTAGTTAGGATTCAATCGGACTGTGGTCCCAACACAAAATAAAGGTACAAAAAAATAAGCTTTTCTGTACCTACCAAAACATGAAAAATACAAAGATGCAAGTTTGTTAAAATACACATACGATGTGGAGTTATATGAATTGAAATGTGAATTTAAAAACCACAGCCGAGGTTTTCAACTTTTATCAGTCATTATTTGACCCACAGCTGAGATGCTGATCTCCCCCATGTCAGTAATCCCCCTCACTGAGAATCTCGCGCCCTGTCTCTCACACCGTGTCCAGAGGGAGTACAAGTTCCTATTGGCCAAGAATATTTAAATTAATTCACCTTCTCCCTGGATCTAATCTATTGTTCTTTTGGATCCTGTTCAGCGTCAGCAGCCCGGTTCTGTGAAATTATTGGAGATAAGTGATCTGGGATGGCAGCATAGTGCTCACAGGGTACGACACCAGACAAAGGGCTTGCAGTCTGTGGTAGTTTCTAAATGAAATTTCTGTGTATTTCTCCTCATGCTGTCTTCTGATATAACTTCAGACTCGTCTGACACATCTTGTTCTCACTCACTCTGTGGCTCCGTTTTCTCTCCATTCCTTTTATCTCTCTTCACTTCCTTTTTTCTCTGTTAATTTTTCTCTCTCTCACGCACACACGCACAGACACACACATTTTGTTCTCTACAATGGGCTAAATGGCCTCCTTCAGTGCTCTATCAATTCTGAAGTTCTCTGACCCACAATAAAGACTTCAGGTGCCTGGAGAGACAAGCTGATCCTGCGAAGGACACAATGCAGAATCATCCTATATCTCTTCCTGTTGTCTGAAATGCAGCGGCCTTGAAATATCAGTTCAAAAAATAGATAGAAATTCGAGCAGTTGGGAGAACGTTCACCAGATGATTTTGCTGTCAGGATTTAACAAGCAGTTCCCACATACAAAATTAGATTTGCCTGATAGCAGCTCCTCCCAATTGACACGTCCTAGCTCTGCCTGATGCTGACGTTATTTGCCTTCCGCCAATTCAGTAGATTCCCACAAGGTCCTGACATATCCGTGTTCATAGCTATCTTAAATCTGAAGGAACTGTGACCACTGTTTATAAAATTATGTCCCACTGAAAGGTCAGTCACCTGGCCAGGCTCATTAGCCAATACGAGGTCCAGTATGGTTATTCCTCTCGTTGGACTATCCATATACTGATTCAGTTAACAAATTCTGCCCCGTCTGCCCCGTCTAAGCCTCTAATGGACTTCCAGTCACTATTGGGGATATTAAAGTCACTCACTATGACCACTCTTTTTTTTAATCCACCTTTCCTTAATCGACATACATATCTGTTCCTCAATCCCTCCGTGGCTGTTGGAGGGATTATAGTAACGCAGTGCTTGCAGCCATCTTATTTTTGAGCTTGACCCATATTGCTGCAGTGCATGGTCCCTCCTGTATGTCCTGTTCACGTGCAGATGTAGCATTCTCCCTGATCAGTAAAATAACTCGTCCACATCTTTTAGCTTCTTCTCTATCTCGCCTAAACCAATGAAACCCTGGATACTTTGAACGGCCATTCCTTTCCCTGTCTCAACCAAGTCTCTGTAAAGCCGTAACATCATAGACCCATGTATGGATTCAGGCTCCCAGTTCATCGTCCTTACCCATATTCTTGCATTGAAATAAATACACTTTAGCCAAACTCCATCAGATCCTGACCTGATATTTGGTTTGAGTTTCCCTGATGTACATTCGCCTCGTCTATTCTCTGGTAACAGGAGATTGCAAAGGACTGTCAGTAAAGCGGAAAATATTGTAAACAGACAATTTCAGTTTCCTCCCTTGTCCCTTTAATCTGTACATTGCATCCCACACTGTCCAATTCCAATAAATTGCTGGATAATTATTATGCTTCAAACAACCGTCTCCAGCCTCTCACTGCACATTCTTCAACTCGCTCTGGACACATCGGATTGACAGTTTTCTGATCCCTCTCTCAACTAAATCTCTAATCTTTGTATCATAATTATATATACTCATCTATCTTGCCTGTCACACTGCTCACATTAAAATCAGCATACTTCAGAATTCCAGTCCCATTGTGTTCACTCCCCTCTGCCAGTTTGTTGCTGGTCTTAGTTGTACTGGAATTAGTCTCCAACTGCTCTTCAGTCACTGTGCTTGTGGGTGTACTGCTCTGGCTCCTCCCCCCCTTCCCCCCACTAGTTTAAACCCTCCTGAGTGACAATAGCAAACCTGCCTGCCAGGAGATTGCTGCCAGTCCACGTCCATCCTGTCCTTCTTGTGTATTTCATACTGACCCAGGATTCCCAATGACCCACATATCTGAGATTGCTGCCAGTTCAGCTGCATCCCGTCCTTCTTGTGTATATCCTACCGTCCCGGGAATCCCAATGATCTACATATTGGAAGTGCTGCCTAGCCTACCAGCTCTTTGGCCATGTTTTTTTAACTATACTGCCTTCCTATTCCTAACCTCACTGGCACGTGGCATAATCTAGTCTCCCCAACATTCAAATATGCGTTCAGCACAACTCCAGCAAGACCTTTACTTTAAAATGGATAGACTTGACAATAAAAACTTAAGTGTGGTCTCATTAACTAGGAAAGTGGAGCCCAACGAATCAGTCGTAATGACCATAGGATCTGATATCTGTCACCTCCACCAAACCTATGTGACAAGATATACTTATGGAGCATCTATTTGTACATGGACGAGCATAAACAGAAATTAGTCCAAAAGACCTGAAAACGTCACAACAGATGGGTGTTAGTCAGCCTGTTTACTCTGCGTTGCTGTTCAATTGGATTTTAGCTATTCTGTTCCTTTTAATGGCTGGGTCTTTACCTCGGATCCCGAGCGCGTCAGAAAGTGCCCAGTGTCTTTGTGCGCTCACTGCTTGGGAACATCCAGTGCCAGGCAATGGGGTATGGGGAATCCTGGGGTGGCTTGATGAAAGGCTGCATGCAGTGACGGATGGACTCAGGGATTGAGAGAGACAGAGTAGGAAATCAGGGACATGCACTCTCATAAGTAGCTGGGCAAGATTCCCAAGCACTCAGGAAGCCTGAAGACCAGAGCTACTTTTACAATAAACCCGTCATATTTGCAGCAATTCTCCATCAAACACAAGCAAATATACTGTAGATGGTAGAAACCTGAAACAAACACAGAAACATACTGTGGAGAGAGAAAAGAGGAAATTCTTCCAATGCAGAGATTGCAAAATCTCCAGAAAGACAGGGTCCAGAGATTGGAATTGAACCCGAGTCCCTGGCACTGTGAGGCAGCAGTGTTGTGTCACCACGCTATCTAATGATGGACAATAGGGTTAGGACAGTTACATTTGTATATTTTCGACAGTTAGTTAACAGGAATGCTCTCACGCAGCCTGTCTAAGATTGGGAAGCCTTTATACAGCAGCAGAGGACAGTTCAAGAAGCAACAAAGTGATGAACACGAAACATATAAGCGAGCTTGCTTTCGAAAAGGAGATTGCAGGAGTTTTGTTAAGATATGTAAAAGGGGAGAGTAAACATTGGACAATCAGAAATGGAGGCTGGCTGCAGAGACATGGAAAACAAAGAATTGGAGAATGATCTGAATAGGTACTTTCCGTCAATCCTCACAATGGTAAATACTATGAACATACCAGAACTTCAAGCGAGTCAAGGGTGAGGAATGGATGTAGTGATCAGCGCTGAGGAGAAGGTACGAGGGAAGCTGCAATGTTTGAAAATGGATAAATCACACAGACTGGAAGGATAACAACCAATGTTCTGAAGGAATTAGCGGAGGAGATTGTGAAACCATTGATCGCGACTGTTCAGGAATAACTATCATCAAACAAAGTCCCAGAGAACTGGAAAATGGACAATTTAAAATCTCGGTGTAAGAAGGAAGAAAGGCAAAATCCAGGAAATCATAGGGCAGTATAGCCTGGCATCGGCCGTTATTAGGGATTTAGAGTGCACTGCTAGCAATGAGATTGCAGAGTACCTGGAGGTGCATGGTAAAATAGGGCTGAGTCAGCATGGCTTCATCAAGGAGTGGTCCCGCTGACAAGTCTGTCAGAATTCTTTCAGAAGATAATGAACAGATTTGACAAAGGGAGGATATGATCTGATTTGCTAATAGGGAGTGTGTTAAATTTGAATCTGTGTTAAATTGAATCATGTTAATTTATTGGTTATAACTTGTATAAGCAGATGTACAAAAACAACTAAAAATTGTAAAGGAACAATTCAATAGTAGTGAAATAAAGTAAGGATGGAGGGTCGGGTGATGTGTTGTTTCTACATGATGTGGGAGTGGTGGAGCCCACTGTCGTTCCCAGTGACCATGTCTGGAATAAATGTTGCATGCTGGAAGCACTCTGACTCAGAGTCGATGAGCTGGAGTTTGAGCTTCAAACATTGCGAGGCATCAGGGAGGGGGAGAGTTCCCTGGATGCTGTAATTCAAGAGACAGTTACACTCCTTAGATCAACTGACTCAAAGTCAGCCAGTGGTTAGAAAGCGGACGGTTTGGCTATGAGTGAGGCAGGTAGAGGGATCCAGGAGGTAGAGTTGCAGGAGCCTCAGCACCTGTCAATGTCTAACAGGTTTAAGAATCTTGTTCCCTGTGTGGATGAGAATGGAGACTGCAGGGAGAGTGAGCTGACTGGCCTCAGCACCGAGTTGAGGGAAACTTTCAAGCGGGACAAGAGAAGAGAAATATTATTGTAATTGGGGATAGTATAGTTAGACACTGTTCTCTGTGATCGCGATTGAGATTCCTGAAAGCTGCATCACCTACTGGTGTTTGAGTGAGGGATATCTCATCTGGGCTGCAGAGGAACCTGGAGTGGGAGGGTAAAGATCCATTGGTCGTGGTCTGTGTAGGTACCAACGACAGAGATAAAACTAGGGCAGAGGTTCTGCTAAGGGATACGAAGAGTTCGGAGCTAAATTAGAAAACAGAACCAAAAAGGAAATATTCTCTGGATTACGGCCTGAACCATGAGCTAATTAGCACACGGTTAGCAGGAAAATGCGTGGCTCAAAGTTTGGTGTGGGAGAAATGGGTTTGTATCATGGGACATTGACACCAGTACTGGCGAAGGAGGGCACTGTGCTGATCGGACGGTCTTCATCTGAACCGTGTTGGGACCAGAGTCGTGGCAAATCACATAACTCGGGCTGCAGACTGGACTTTAAGCTAAGTGAGGGTGGGGTGGTGTCAGTTATAGAGAAAATTAGAAAACCCGAATAAAAGGTGGGGGTAAGACTGCAGAACTCAAGAAGAAGGCGTTTGGTTTGCTTTCCTTTATTGGTCATAGTACCTTTATTGGTCATAGTACCGAGTATAGTACAGCTCATGTTGCAGCTGTACAGGACATTGGTTAGGCCACTGTCAGAATATTGCATGCAATTCTGGTCTCCTTCCTATTGGAAAGATGTTGCGAAACTTGAAAGGGTTCAGAAAAGATTTACAAGGATGTTGCCAGGGTTGGAGAATTTGAGCTACAGGGAGAGGCTGAACAGGCTGGGGTTGTTTTCCCTGGAGCGTCGGAGGCTGAGGGGTGATCTTATAGATGTTTACTAAATTATGAGGGGCATGGATAGGGTAAATAGGCAAAGTCTTTTCCCTGGGGTCGGGGAGTCCAGAACTAGAGAGCACAGGTTTTGGGTGAGAGGGTAAAGATATAAAAGAGACCTAAGGGACAACTTTTTCACGCAGAAGGTGGTACGTATATGGAGTGAGCTGCCAGAGGAAGTGGTGGAGGCTGGTACAATTGCAACATTTAAGAGGCATTTGGATGGGTATATGAATAAGAAGGATTTGGAGGGATATGGGCCGGGTGCTGGCAGGTGGGACTAGATTGGGTTGGGATAGCTGATCGGCATGGACGGGTTTGACCGAAGGTTCTGTTTCCATGCTGTACATCTCTATGATTCTATGACTCCAAGTTATTCAAATCTCTAGCACAGACGCAGCAGTATACACAGGGAGTATGGAAAGTGTGAGCAATCAATCTTCAAACACACAGGACAAACAAATGACAATGCGAAGAGGAATGGCTAATACAGGGTTGAACTGTTACATCGGAATGCATGCAGTATAACGAATAAAGTAAAAATGCTTGTGACTCATACACAAATTGGCAGGTCGCCATCACGGAGACGTCGCCGCAAGAGGATCAGAATTGGCAGCTGAATATTCAAGGATATGCATCTTATCAAAAGATAGGCAGTTGGATAGAAGGGATGGTGCTGCCTAATTAGTAAGAAATGAAATTAAATCAATAATAAGAAATGAAGTAAGGTCAAGTGGTGTGGAATCTCTATCGGGAGACTTGAGGAATCAAAAAGGTTAAAAAAATGCAGTTGGAGCTCTGTTCAGGCTTCCAAACAGTAGTCAGAAGCTGAGGTGCAAGATATACCAGGAGCTAGAAAGAAGTGTAGGAAAGACAAAGTTACAGTGATCATGTGGGATTACATTACGGGTGGGCTGGGAATTCAGGTTGGTAGTGGTTTGCAGGAAAAGAAATTTGTGGAATGTCGATGAATTGTTTTTTTGGAGCAGCTTGTGCAGGCATTTTAGATAAGGGAGCTTAAGGAGAAGGAAATCATAGGAGGCAGTGATCATAATATGATTGAATTTACTCTGCAATTTCAGATGGCAAAGTTAGAATCAGAGGTAACGGTATTAGAGCTGAATAAAGGCAATTACAGAGGCATGAGAGAGGAGCTGGGTAGAATTGACTGGTAGAAGGGCCCAGCAGGAAAGACAGTGGAGCAGCAATGGCAGGAGATTTTTGGAGTAATTCAGGATGCAACAGAGATTTACCCCGAGTAAAAAGAGGCATGATACATGGAGAATGAGGTAACCGTGACTGACGAAGGAAGTCAGGTATAGCATAAGATCAAAAGAGAAAGGATATAATGTGGCAAAGTGCAGTGGGAAACCAGAGGGTTGGGAAAATTACAAAGACAAAACAGAAGGCAAACAAAATAAATAAGGAGGGAGATTATTAAATATCGGGGTAAGCGCGCCAGTAATATAAAGGAAGAAATGTAAGAGTTTCTTTCGACATATAAAGTACAAAAGAGAGTCAAAATATGGCATTGGATTGCTGGAAAATGACACTGGAGAGATAGTAGTGGGGACAAAGAAAATGGCTGAGGAATTGGATAATTACTGTGCATAAATTTCATGGTGGAAGACACGAATAATATCTCAAACATTCAGGAGAGTGAGTGGCTAGAGCTGAGTATGGTGACCACCACCATGGAGAACATGCTAGGAAAAAGGTGAATGGCTTAAAGTTGGTTAAATAACCTGAATCAGAGGGATTAAATGCCTGTGTTATTAGGGAGATAGCTGAAGAGTTAGTTGAGGTGATGCTGGTGATTTTTAGGAATCACTCGAGAAAGGAACGATCCTAGAACATTGGAAACCCCCTAATGTGACATCTGTTTTTACCCAGGGAGTAAGGAAGAAAAGACAAAAACAAATGCTTAACCTTTGTCGTGGGTAAGATCCTGGGATCCCTTGTGAAGGATGAGATTTCTGAATACTTGGAAGTATTTGGCAAAATAGGGCAAAGTTAGCATGGTTCCATCAAGGGAAGGTCATGCCTGACAAATTTGTTGGAAATCTTTGAAGAAAAAATGAGCAGGCTCGATCAAGTACAGCCAATGGATGTTATCCACCTGGACGTCACGAAGGCCTTTGGCAAGGTGTCACACAGGGGATTATTGATTATGATAAGGGTCCGTGGTGTTAGAGGCAAGGTAGAGGCGTGAATAGAAGCTTGCCTGTCTGACAGAAAGCAGAGAGTGGGGATAAAATGGTCCTTCTCAGGATGGCAGCAGGTGACAAGTGGTGGTCAGCAAGGCACAGTATTGGTACCATAACTTTTTACCTTATACGTTAACAACCTAGTTGTTGGAACTGACGGCACTCTGGCTAAGTTTGAAGACGAAACTAAGATACGTAGAGGGTCAGGTCGGAGAGAGGAGGCATAGAGGCTGAAGAAGGAATTGGCCAGGTAAAGGGGTTGGCAGATGCATTCCAACGTCTGAAAGTGTGAGGTCATGCTCTTTAGCATGAAGAATAGAGGCATGGTCTATTTCCTAAATGGGGAGAAAATTCAGAAATCTGAAGTGCAAAGGGACTTGGGAGTTCTAGTGCAGGGTTCTCTTAAGATAAGCTTGCAGGCTGAGGTAGTAGTTAGGAGGGCAATTGCAGTCATTATTGATGGCATTTATTACGAGAGAAATTGAATATAAGAACAGGCTGTATACAGCTTTGGTCAGACAACATTTGGAGTGTTGCGCGTACTGTTGAGCTCCATATCTCAGAAAGGATGTACTGTCCCTGGAGCATGTTCAGAAGATTTTCACGGGAATAATCATAGGAGTGAAAAAGTTTATTGTATGAGGAATGTTTGAGTCTGTGGGTCTATACATGATAAAGTTTATAAGGAAGAGAGGAAATGTAATTGAAACATACAGAATACTGAATGACCTGAACCGAATGGTTCATAAGATGTTTCCATTGGTAGAAGAGACTAAGACGAAAGGACACAGCCTTAGCTTAAAGCGAACATCTTTTAGAACGTTGATAAGGAGACTTCTTTAACCAGCGAATGGAGAATCTTTGCAATTTATTGCCAGGGAAGGCTGTGGGGCCAGGTCATTGAATATATTTGAGACGGAGATAGTTTTTTTGATTATCCAGGGGATTAAGGATTACGGGCAGAAGGTCGGAGAATGGGTTTGAGAAACTTATCAGCGATGATTGAATGTAGAGTAGACTCAATAGGCAAACTTGCCTAATTTCTGCTCCTATGTCTTATAGTCGTATGGTCTAAACCTTAAGGAGACACCTTACATCTCTGATGATATGGATTCATGCTCTTCATGAAGGTCAGAAGCTGGTGGAAATAGTTGACTGTTATAGAATGAAGGTATTGTGGCTGCTGCCGGGGTGGTGGATAATATGACATTCAGTGCAAGATCACACACCAACTGCACTGTATTAATGTGGGGAGAGTTTATTCAAAAGCTGGATCTCTCTGTCTCTCTCAATCGCCGTAGGGAGTGGGGGTTTTTGTGGGTAGGCGTAACGTCCTCAGAGGCACATAAACTATCCAGCATCATGCATCCTGAGTGAAATACAGTCATGGAACTTATCACATTCTTATTGTATGTTTAGAATATAAGGAGTGATTGTCCATCCCCCTCAAAGTTCAAAGCAATCACCTCTTATTATCTCACAGCGGGACAGATCAACCTTTACTCAATTCTCATGGTGCCATCATATCAGGGATTAATCCGGCGGAACCCCTGCTCATTCTCTCTGTGATAAGGAGATCGCTCCTTATAAAGGAGATAAAATCTGTGTACAGTACCCCAAATACTGCCTCAACAACCCTCTCAGAGTTGATCACAATAATTCCTTCCATCGCTTAGCTGGCTCCATTTCCTTCATGTGACACAGGAAACCATTCATTTACAATGCACTGCCACTGATGTGGAACTTAAAACATCCTTACATCTGTAGGTTAGCAACAATAAAGCCAGCACCAGAGGTCCCTATCCAGATAGACATCACTCTTGGGGAGAGACTCAATCACAAAGAATACATCTAAAATAGTGAATGACCACCTACCTGAAAGGAAGTCAGCTGCAGGAATATGGGATACACGCAGAGGGAGGGAATTATCTTTCCTTTTGATCTGCCCTCACGGGATGTGTGCAGCCCTGGTCAGGCCAGCATGTTATGCCGACCTTGACCTTAGTGGCTGGTTCAGCTGTTCTACAGGACAGTAAAGAGTAAAACACAGTGCTGTACGTTTGCCGTCACACGGAGACTTGATCAGGGAAGAATGACCCATTGCCTTCTTTAATGGGCATGAGGCAAGCCGATATCAACAGATTATTATTTTGTGGCTCTTGATTATGATTACACTGTCTTCCCATGTTTCCCATCTTTCCATATCTGTGAACAGAACGTAAACATCTCAAGTGCAATTATTTTGCAATGGATACGTGGTAAAAAGGGACTTGAAACAGCTGTATGTGGAGATGAACAAAGGCACAAACGATGGTTTATCCAGGAGTTGTACTGAGGCTGAGGCGGAGACTGGGATGTCACGATGGTGGTAGTGGACAGGATTGTTGAGTGGAGAGGATATGGAAATGTAAACTTGTGCAGGAGAAAATGAATCAAGGAGAACAGTCTTTTTAATGCTCGCATATTGGTGCGTAATTTGTAAATAATCATTTGCTAGTTATAATTTGTAAGGAATGGAATCTTTGATTGGAACTGAAAACACTGACTTTCACCTTTCCAAAGTTTACATATCATGAACATCAATTCAGTTCAGACCGTTTCACTAACCAATCTACCAACTGCAGATGCATCTGTCCATGACAGCATCAGTAAAACTGACCACCACACTGTCGTTGAGGAGACAAAGTCTCACGGTCACATTGAGAATAAACTATATTGTGTTGTGTGGCACTATCACCATGCTAAATGGCACAGACTTCAAACAGATCTAGCAACTCAAGACTGATCATCCATAAGACGCTGTGGTCCATCAATATCAGAACAATACTTCAGCACAATCTGTAATGTCATGACACAGCATATAAACCACTCGATCATTACCTTCAAGCCAGAGGATTAACCCTCGTGCAATAGAGAGTGAAACAATGGGCAAAAACTGCTCAACTATTTTCTGTACATAAAACGCAGGACAAATTCAACCCAGCCAAATACCACCAAATCACTCTCCTCCCCATCATCAATGAAGTGATGGAAGGGTTCATCAATAGTGCTATCAAGCAGCACCAGCTCAGCAATAACCTGCTCAATGACGCCCAGTTTGGGTTATACCAGGGCCACTCAACTCCTGACCTCATCACAGCTTTTGTTCAAACATAGACAAATGAACTGAATTCCAGCACTGGAAAATCAAGGCTGCATTCTTTCAACTGTGGCATCAAGGAACCCAAGCAAAAAGGATATTGTGAGTAATTACTTCATTATTGGAGTTATAACTGACAGATAGGAAAACGGTCATTGTTGTTGGAGGTCAGTCATCTCACTTCCAGAATATCTCTGCAGTAGTCCCTCAGGATAATGTGGACGTAGGTTTGCTCCATGAGCTGGAATGGTCATTTCCAGACGTTTCGTCACCATACTAGGTAACATCTTCAGTTGCCATCTGGATGAAACCTAGATACAAACATCTTCTGTTGCTTCATCAATGGCCTTCTATCCATCATAAGGTCAGAATGGGGATATTCGTTGATGACTGCACAATATTCAGCACCATTCGCATGTGCTCAGGTACGGAAGCAGTCCGTACCAAAATGCAACAAGGTCTGGACAATATCCAGGCTTGGGCTAATAAGTGACAAGTAACACTGGCACCACACAAATTCCAGACAATGACAATCACCAATACGAAACAATATAACCACTTGGAATTCAGCAGCATATTTGTCACTTACATTCCCCTCCCCACCAGCCAATCAATACACTTGGGGTTACCATTGACCAGAAACTCAACTGGACTCGCCACATAAACATAAGAGGTAAAAACAATGACTGCAGATGCTGGAAACCAGATTCTGGATCAGTGGTGCTGGAAGAGCACAGCAATTCAGGCAGCATCCGAGGACAGGCAAAATCGACGTTTCGGGCAAAAGCCCTTCCTCAGGACCGCTTTGCCCGAAACGTCGATTTTGCCACCTTGGATGCTGCCTGAATTGCTGTGCTCTTCCAGCACCACTGATCCAGACATAAACATAAGAGCAGATCAAAGGCTAGGAATACTGCGCGAGTAACTCACCTCCTGTCTTCCCAAAGCATGTTCACCATCTACAAGGCACAAGTCAGGAGTGAGATGGAATACTCCCCAATTGCCTGAATGAATGCAGCCACAACGACACTAAAGATGCTTGACACCATCCAGGACAAAACAGCCCAATTGATTGGCACCACAACCACAAGCATTCACTCCATTCACCACCAACGTTCAGTAGCAGCAGTGTGTACTATCGACAAGACAGCACCTTCCAATCCTACGAACACTTCCGTCTTGAATTACAAGGGCAGCAGGCTTTTGCGAACGCCACCACCTTCAAACTCCCCTCCAAACCAGTCAACATCCTGAGTTGGAAATATATAACCATTCTTTCACTGTTGCTGGGTCAAAACCCTAGAATTCCCTCCCTCGGAGCATTGTGGATCTACGCACAGCAAGTGGACTGCAGCGGTATAAGAAGGCAGCTCAGCACCACCTTCTCAAGGGGGCAACTAGGGACGGACAAGAAATGATGGGCCCATCCAGTGATTCCCATAACCAAAAAATAAGTTTAAAAAGTTCCAAGTTGAAAACCTTGATGTGATAGGTTGTCTAATTTGAACATGAACAGGAAAGCAGTGTTTCTGATACTGGACATGTTTGACCTTTCTGTTATTAGATGTGTGTTCAGTGTTCCATGACATATTGTTGCTGAGTGCTGTGATAAATTGCACCTGTTTTGTTAAATTCAACAACACTAGCGTAAAAGGATCGATCCTTCAAAAATACCAAACTGAAAATGACAATCATCGTCGAGACAATGTACTCCCGCCAGATGAGACTCACAGATAGCAGCTTATATTCAACATATTACTGCGCTACTGACTGGCACTGAATTCTCCCACCGTCCGTATTACAGGGGTTACCATTGACCAGAAGGTGAAGTCAAATCAACAAGGGTTACAAGAGCAGGTCTGAGACTTTCAACTCTGCACTGAATAATAGACTGTATGACCATAAGAACATGAGATATAGCAATAGATTTAGGCTATTCAGCCTATCTCTTCACTCTGAAACTGCGCCATTTTGTCTTAGTCTCTAAGACAAGTGGAAATATCGTCTATACTCTAACTGTATCAATCTTTGCAGTACTCGGTCAGTTTCAATCAGATGCGCCCCCCCCCCGCTTTCTTCTAAATTCCATTGAGTCCAGACACAGAGTCCTCAACTGCCGCTCATATGACAAGCCATCATTCCCAGGATAAATCATGTCCAACACCCGTAGATCCTTCCCCAGAACATCTCACAATAATCCAAATGCCATCTGACCATAGTCCATTACATTCTGATCAGTATGTCTCCGCTTTTGTATTCTCACTCTCTTGAAATGAATGCTAACATTGCATTTGCTTTCCTAACTGCCAACTGAACCTGTGCATTAACCGTAAGAGAGGGCGAGGACTCCAAACTGCTTTTGTGCTTCAGATTTCATGAAGCCTTTTAGAACATAGTGTCTGCCTGTATTCCGCCTACTAAAGTGCATAATCTCACATGTTTCCATATTGTGTTCCATCAGCCATGTATTTTCCCAGTGTCCTAAACTATCCAAGTCTTTCTGCAGCCTCTCCACTTCCTCAATATCACCTGCCCATCCAATCATCATTGTATCATCTGCAAACCTAGCAAAACTGCCATCAGGTCAGATGGTTCACGTAAATGTCACCTCCTGACTACCTAAGGACTGTCCACCATTGAAAAGGCACAACGCTCAAGATGCTTGACTCCATTCAGGTTAAAGCAGTGGCTTGACTGGAATTACATCTGCAAAGTCTTCACTCCTTGCACCACCGGCACTGGCACTGGCACCCTGCGCACCATTTTATTATGAATTTACCCCATTATGGTGATACAGAACTTGATGGCGCACGGTCCCAATCTATTAACGGCAATCTGTCTCAATGCTGACTGTGTGGTGCTCACACCAACCAATGTAATTGTGTGTTGAAGACGAGAGCGGGAGGTGGGGGGTGGGGATGTCGATCATAAATGACTGTGTGACTGTCCCTGAGGGCTGGCACTTGAATCGAAAGCCCCAGGTGTACCTATGTCTGTTGTCACCGCTGCAGGCATGGTCAGTCTTTCAGTGAGTCAAATCCAAGAAAGTGATGGGCCTGGATAGTGTTCCTGGCTGAGCACTCAGATCCTGTTTGTACCAACTAGCAGAAGTATTCACATACAACTTCAGACTCTCCCTCAAGAAGCCGAAGTCCCAATCTGATTCAAGAAGGCCATCATCATCCACGTAAGTGAAAAAGCACATGGAACGTGTCCTTATACACGATGAAGTGCTTTGAGAGGCTGGTTACGGCCGACACCAACTCCAGTCTCCCAGCCTGACCTGCTGCCGACTGATGTAACGGGTTCACAACAGAGGCCATACCCGAGCCTGCACGCATCCCTGGAGCATCTGGACAACAAGGACACCTACACTAGACTCCTGCTCATTGAGTAAAGCTCCATCTTCAAAATCATTATCCCTTACAGACTAATCACAAAACTCTTCGACCTTGGTCTCGGTTCGATCCTCTGCAACTGGCTCCTCAGGCTTTTGAACCACAATCGTAAAGATAGGTAAAATCACCTTCTCCACAATAACAATCACCACTAAAACTGCTGAGGATGTGTTCTCAACGCACGACAATACTCCCTGTACACCCACGGCTGTACCCTCAGCTCACGACTGTCCTCCCTGTACACCCACGGCTGTGTCCTCAGCCCCCCACTGTCCTCCATGCACACCCACGTCTGTGCCTTCAGCCCCTTATTGTATTCCATGTACACCCACGTCTGTGCCCTCAGCCCCTTGCGGTACTCCAGCTACACCCACGGCTGTGTCTTCAGCCCCTTAGTGTGTTCCCTGTACACCCACGGCTGTGTCCTCAGCCAAGCAATGTACTCCCTGCACACCACGGCTGTGCCCTCAGCTAACCACTGTTCTCCCTGTACTCCCACGGTTGTTTCCTCAGCCCCCTAATGTCCTCCCTGTACAACCACGGCTGTGTCCTCAGCCCCCTACGTACTCCCTGTACAGCCACGGCTGAGTTTCCAAATTCCAAACAACGCCAGCTACAAGTTCGATGATGACATCGCTATAGCAGTACGGATATTAAAAGCAACGCGTCAGAATGTAGAAAGGCGATAGAGAGCTTGGTGGTATGATCTGTTGATAATGACCTCTCTCTCTAATCCGGTAAACGTAAAGGACTGATCACTGACTTTAAGAAGAAAGGAGGGGAACATACCCCATCTACATCAACCGTTTGAGGGAATGCAGAGCATCAAGTGCCTCAGAGTGATGAAAACTCACAACCTGTCCTGAACTTCTCACATAGGTCCGATTGTCGGGAAGGTTCAACAATGCCTCTCCTTCCTGAGGTGATACAGGAAATTCAGCATGCGCTACATCTATAGATGCACCATTGTGAGCGTATTGTCCCGGTGCATAACATCCTGGTACGGCAACCGCTCTACTCAGGACCATGAGAAATTACACAAGGTTGGGTGCACAGCTCTGACCAACACGGACTCGAACATCTCAACCATCGATTCCATTTACATGGCTCGTTGTCGCAGAAAGGCTGCCGACATCTAGCCCAGATTACTGAGGGAAGGGAGACAGGAAATAGCTGGGACATTAACAGATATGTTTGGAGCATCCTTAAACACGGCTGATGTCCCGGAAGACTGGACAATTGTTAATCCCCTTGTTTAAGAAAGGTAGTAGGGATAATCCAGTCAATTATAGACCGGTGAGACTGATGTCAGGGGTAGGGAATCTGCTAGAGAAGATACTGAGGGATAGGATCTACTCTCATTTGGATGAAAATAGTCTTATCAGTGATAGACAACGTAGTTTTGTGTTGGGAAGGTCATGTCTTAGCAACTCAATAGAATTCTTTGAGGATTTACAGAGTTGACTGATGAGGGAAAAACTGCAGATGTAATGTACATGGACTTCAGGAAGGCGTTTGGTATGTTTCCCCACGGTCGGGCTATGGAGAAATTGAAGTCACATGGTGCGCTAGCTACGTGGATAAAGAAAAAGCTGGGCAACATAAGATAGAAAATAGTAGTGGGAGGGAGTTTCTCAAATGGTGAACTGTGACCAGTGGTTCTATTTAAGATGTTTCTGGAAAGATACATGAATGAGAAGAGAGGTAATGGATACAGATCCTTAGAAAATAGGCGACAGGTTTAGATAGAAGATTTGGATCGGCGCAGGCTTGGACCATCGAATGACCTGTTTCTGTGCTAGAATGTTTTGTTCTAACATTATCAAAGACCAATCACACCCCAGTAATGGTCTCCCACAACCTCTTCCATCAGGCTAAACGAAATGGAAGCTTGAAAACACAGAGCAGCTGGTTAATTAAAAGTTGCTTCCTGACTGTTATTTGGCTGATGAATGTACTCTCTATTCAGCCCCTCAAGATTGCCCTGTCATTTAATACGAACATGGCTGATCTGCTCCAGGTCTAACTCCACTTTCTTGCCGACTCCTTGTATCCCTCCACACCTCTCTGGGTTAGGGAATTTCAGACATTAAATACCTTCTGAGACAAGACACCAATTTGCATCTCAGATAGAAATCAATGTTCCATATTTGTTTTCTATGTCCTTGAGTTCGAGACTCCACTCAGGAATGGCAACAACTTCTCAAAATCTACCTTCTCAAGTTCCTTCTATGTCTTGTATGTTTCAGCAGTATCACTCCACGTTCATTTAAACCCCAATGATTAATTGCCTCACCATTTTAGAGATTCTCAATAACTCAACCCTTTCATCCCTGGAAGCCGGCTAATGAACCAACGCAGTTACTTGCTGCATCAGCATGCTGACTTTATGTTTCATACACAGGAAAATTCCAATCCCTTTGTACTGTTCTTTTTCTGGAAGTCCTCTCCATTAAATAACAGCCTGCCTTTTGATTCTCAGTGTCATCCTTAAACTCGGAAGTATATTGCACTCAACGCCCTCCTTCAAACTATCAGTATAGAGTGTAAATAACTATGCCATCGGACTGATAGCTGTGGTCCTCCAGCAGATACACCTTTATCATGAATATCCATTAATCCTGACTCTCCGATTTCTATATGTTAAGCAATCATCATCCCATGTTAATACATTCCCCATCATCCGACGAGCTTCTGTCTTGTGTAAGAACGTTTATTTTGTAATACCTTGTGGAAAAACTCTGGAAAGCTTGGTGTCTACCAGATCCCCTTTATCAAGTCCGCTTGTTACATTTTCAGGCATCTCCAGAAGTACTTTGCTTGATTTTACAGGGCAAAATATAACTTCCCTTTCAAAAACCACGCTGAACCTGCGTGAAGCTTTTCTAAATGTCTATGCTGGTCAGGTTTTCCAAATTAAGCTCGTTCCATCTGCTTTCATTTGGCCCATATGCCTCTAAATGTTTCCAATCCAAATGAGTTTTAAATGTTTTAGCTGTACATGCATCTACTACTCTTCGTCTGACAGCTCATTTCAAACCCACACCACCCTCTGTGTAAAAACACAGCCCCTGCGTCCCTTGTAAATTTTCCCTCTTTCATCTTAAACCTATGCCTTCTAGGGCAGAACTCCCCCATCCTGTGGAAAAGACCTTGGCTATTCACCCTATCCATACCTCTCATGATTTTAGAAACTTCCGTAATGTCATCTCTCATCCTTCTACACTCCATCCAATACTAACTTCAAGAACAAACATTTAAAGATAAATACTGCAAATTTGAAACTATACTAAACAACACAGGTAAACAATACTCAGGCCAAACTTCTTACTGTGACTTGTTTTTTTCTCCCTATTACAATACTAAGGCAGCATGAAACGCTTACTAGTGCCAATAAGAAGTCAAGCACCTGATATCCTTTGTCTAAAGGTGGTGATGATCACGACAGTGAAAACGTATTTCTGGTCAGATCTTTATAATGCCACATAGTGAACCTTCTCCCTCCCTTGACCTTGTGTGATTGTGTCTCCTTTATCTTGCACTCAATATAGAGAACCCCTTTATCCATTCACACCTTATTTTAAACCCATTTTATATCATCTTCTCGTTCACCACTGCTAAAAGCCGGTTTATCTTTGCCACGCCCTCTTTTCCCTGTCACCTATCTCCCACCTCTGGCAAGATACTAAGAAGCAAAGTTTCCAATGCTTTTCAGTTGTGAAGAAGTGTCACACTGGGCTTGAAATGCTAACTTTGTTTCCCTGTCTCTGCAGATGCTGACAGACCTGCTGAGTTTCTCCAGAAATCAATAGGCACAGAACAAATTTTCACAAAATAAATAACTATGGATACTGGTAATAAAAATACCAAAATTGCTTGAGAAACTGGGAGCTTTGCAGAGAGTCATTGGACCTGAAAGTTTAACACTGCATTCATTCCAGAAGATTCTGCAACATCTTCAGCAATTTCTTCAGCAATTTCTGTTTTTGGAAAATTTCCAAAGAAGTATGTCGAAGATGCTCAAGCATCCTGTCCAACATGGAGTGCCGTATACTGGGAACTGAACAATAACGCATGGTGCGCAAGTTCCTTGACTCTGAAAGTACATATGTCTGGCATCACTGACACTACAGAGCTCTTAATCATGGTCAGGGAGAAAAACAGAGGGAAACACATTCACTTCAAATACCGAAGGTGACATTGTGGAAGAGAAAAGATTTAGATAATTACTTTAAATGGATTGAGTTGAAGTAACAAATTAGAGGCGTGACACCAGGGAGAGGCCCTCAGCAGAATGAGATAATGAAAATGCAAGTGTTACCGCATCAGAAACCAGGTTAGGTACAGAATAGAGGGCTGATGGGTGAATGGGTCTCGGTTTGAACTGAGGGACAGTCAGTAGAATTGAATTGTAGATATTGCAACTCAAACTGGGTTATCATATGATGCTGTAGACCACAGCAGCGGCAGAAACAGAATTGTATTCAACGACAATCTGTAACATTTTCCCGATGATAATTCATCAGTCCACCATTACCATCAAGCCGATCCATGGTTCAGTGAGGAGTGAGGCAAAACATGCCAGGGTCGAAATCACGTGGACCTAAACCTGTTGACAACCCATTAAAGCTACTACACTTAACTGGTTAAATTCCGACCAGCAGAACTCATGTCTGATAAGAGGGTAAATGATCCCAAGACTAACAGATCAGATCTAAGCTCTGTCGTCCTGCAAATCCAAACATAAATGTCGATGGACTATGAAAAAATTTACTGGAGGAGAGGACTCCACAAATATCCTCATCCGAAATATCGGAACAGCCCTGTACGTCAGTGAAAAAAGCCAGGGATGTGGTGTCTGCACTATCCTCAGCCAGACGTGTTGAGTGGATGATCCACCTCACACTCATCATGGTTCGCACAGAATTACAGATGGCAGTGTTCAAACAATTCGATTCACTGTACGGTCATGAGGAAACAGTTGAACACTATAGATACGACAAAGGCAATGGGCCCTGACCCCATTCCTGCAATAGGACTGAAGACTTGTGCTGCACAGAAAGCCGTGCCCATGGGGAAGACGTTTCATTCCAGCTCCAACTCTGACATCTTCCTGGCATGAGGAAAATTACTCAACAATGTCCAGTCCCTGAATTGGAGAATAATTACAATCTGACCAATTACCACACCCTCAGTCCCAACTCGACAGTCAAATTGTTGAGAATACTTTTCGATAGAGCTGTCAAGTAGCACAAAATAATCAGGTCAGTGTGGTTTCTGATAGGTCCCCATGTGGAGATGGTTCTGCAGTGGACATATCATTGGATTACGAATCCAGAGCAGGCTAATGCTCTGGCAGCTGGTGGAAGTTAAAAATAATCAATAAAATATCGAGACCTCAAATCTGGTGTCAGTAACAGTGTCCAATGCTGATTGTAAACATCGATCTCCTTCCCCAATGTACTTTCAGGAAGTGAATTTCCCGTGCTTTCCTGATCTGTGCATCTGGTGTCACTTTTAGGCTTGACCAAGAAAGCACGGCAGATTCACTTCCTGAAAGTATATTGGTAAAGGAGATCGATGTTTACAATCAACATTGGACACAAGATCACTGTTACTGACACCAGATTTTAGGTCTCGAAATTTTATTAATTATTTTTAACTTCCACCAGCTGCCAGAGAATCGGCCTGGTCTGGATTCGTAATCCAATGATATGTCCACTGCAGAACCATCTCCACATGTGGACCTATCAGAAACCACACTGACCTGATTATTTCGGTGCTACTTGACAGCTCTATCGAAAAGTATTCTCAACAACTTGACTGTCGAGTTGGGACTGAGGGTGTGGTAATTGGTCAGATTGTAATTATTCTCCTATTCAGGGACTGGACATTGTTGAGTAATTTTCCTCATTGCCAGGGAAATGTCAGAGTTGGAGCACGGCTTGCTGTGCAGCACAAGTCTTCAGTCCTATTGCAGGAATGGGGTCAGGGCCCATTGCCTTTGTCATATCTATAGTGTTCAGCTGTTCCCTCATGACCGTACAGCGAATCGAATTGCTAGAAGACTGGCATCTGTGAGTCTGTGGGAACCATGATGAGTGTGAGTTGGATCATCCACTCATCACGTCTGGCTCAGGATAGTGCAGACACAACATCCTTGAATTTTTTCACTGACGTACAGAGCTGTTCCGATATTTAGGATGAGGATATTTGTGGAGTCCTCTCCTCCAGTAAATTTTTTCATAGTCCATCGACATTTATATTTGGATTTGCAGGACGACAGAGCTTAGATCTGATCTGTTAGTCTTGGGATCATTTACCCTCTTATCAGACATGAGTTCTGCTGGTCGGAATTTAACCAGTTAAGTGTAGTAGCTTTAATAGGTTGTCAACAGGTTTAGGTGCACGTGATTCCGACCCTGGCATGTTTTGCCTCACTCCTCACTGAACCATGGATCGGCTTGATGGTAATGGTGGACTGATGAATTATCATCGGGAAAATGTTACAGATTGTCGTTGAATACAATTCTGTTTCTGCCGCTGCTGTGGTCTACAGCATCATATGATAACCCAGTTTGAATTGCAATATCTACAATTCAATTCTACTGACTGTCCCCCAGTTCAAACCGAGACCCATTCACCCATCAGCCCTCTATTCTGTACCTAACCTGGTTTCTGATGCGGTAACACTTGCATTTTCATTATCTCATTATGCTGAGGGCCTCTCCCTGGTGTCACGCCTCTAATTTGTTACTTCAACTCAATCCATTTAAAGTAATTATCTAAATCTTTTCTCTTCCACAATGTCACCTTCGGTATTTGAAGTGAATGTGTTTCCCTCTGTTTTTCTCCCTGACCATGATTAAGAGCTCTGTAGTGTCAGTGATGCCAGACATATGTACTTTCAGAGTCAAGGAACTTGCGCACCATGCGTTATTGTTCAGTTCCCAGTATACGGCACTCCATGTTGGACAGGATGCTTGAGCATCTTCGACATACTTCTTTGGAAATTGTCCAAAAACAGAAATTGCTGAAGAAATTGCTGAAGATGTTGCAGAATCTTCTGGAATGAATGCAGTGTTAAACTTTCAGGTCCAGTGACCCTCTGCAAAGCTCCCAGTTTCTCAAGCAATTTTGGTATTTTTATTATCAGTATCCATAGTTATTTGTTTTGTGAAAATTTGTTCTGTGCCTATTCACTTCTGGAGAAACTCAGCAGGTCTGTCAGCATCTGCAGAGACAGGGAAACAGAGTTAGCATTTCAAGCCCAGTGTGACACTTCTTCACAACTGAAAAGCATTGGAAACTTTGCTTCTTCGTATCTTGCCAGAGGTGGGAGATCTGTGGCAGGGAAACTGGGCGTGGCAAAGATAAACCGGCTTTTAGCAGTGGTGAACGAGAAGATGACATAAAATGGGTTTAAATTAGGGTGTGAATGGGGAAAGGGGTTCTCTCTATTGAGTGCAAGATAAAGAAGACACAATCACACAAGGTCATATGGAGGCCAGGAGGGAGAATGTTGACTACGTGGCATTATGAAGACCTGGCCATAAATACGTTTTCACTGTCGAGATCATCACGTCCTTTAGACAAATGATATCAGGTGCTTGCCTTCTTCCTGGCACTAGTAAACGTTTCATGCTGCCTTCGTATTGTAAAAGGGAGAAAAAGCAAATCACAGTATGAAGTTTGTGCGAAGTATTGTTTCCCTGTCATGTTTACTATAGTTTCAAATTTGTAGTATTTATCTTTAAATGCTTGTTCTTAAAGTTAGTATTGGATGGAGTTAGAAGGTTGAGGGATAACATTATATAAGTATCTAAAATTATGAGAGACATGGATAGGGTGAATAGCCAAGATCTTTTCCACAGGATGGGGGAGTTCATCCATAGAAGGCATAGGTTTAAGATGAAAGAGGGAAAATTTACAAGGGACGCAGGGGCAACTTTTTTACATAGAGGGTGGTGTGGGTATGAAATGAGCTGCCAGAGGAAAAGTGGTAGATCCATGTACAGCTGCAACATTTAAAACTCATTTGGACAAACATATGAATGGGAATCATTTCGAGGCATATGGGTCAAATGAAAGCAGATGGAACGAGCTTAATTTGGAAAACCTGATCAGCATAGACATTTAGAAAAGCTTCACGCAGAATCAGTGTGGGTCTGTGAAAGTGAAATTATACTTTGCCCTGTAGAATCATGCAAAGTATTTCTGGAGATGCCTGAGAATGTAACAAGCGGACTTGATAAAGGGGATCTGGTAGACACCAAGCTTTCTAGAGTTTTTCCATGAGGTATTACAAAATTAAAGTTCTTACACAAGACAGAAGCCCGTAGGATGATGAGGAATGTATTAACATGGGATGATGATTGATTAACACATAGAAATCGGAGAGTCAGGATAAATGAATCTTCATGATAAAGGTGGGTCTGCTGTAGGACCACATCAGTCCGATGGCATCAGTTATTTACACTCTATACTGATAGTTTGAAGGAGAGAGTTGAGTTAAATATACATCCGAGTTTGAGGATGACACTGAGAATCAAAAGCAGGCTGTTATTTAATGGAGAGGGCTTCCAGAAAAAGAACAGTACAAAGGGATTGTAATGTTCCTGTGTATGAAGCATAACCTCAGCATGGTGATGCAGCAAGTAACGAGGTTGGTTCATTAGCCGGCTTCCAGGGATGAAAGGGTTGTGTTATTGAGAATCTCTAAAATGATGAGGCGACTATTCATTGTGGTTTAAATGAATGAGGACTGATACTGCTGAAATATACAAGACATAGAAGGAACTTGAGAAGGTAGATGTTGAGACGTTGTTACCATTTCTGAGTGGAGTCTTGAACTCGAGGGCATAGATACAGAATATGGAATATCGATTTCCATCTGAGATGCAAAGTGATGTCTTCTGTCAGACGGTAGTGAATGTCTGGAATTACCTAACCCAGAGAGGTGTGGACGGATACAAGGAGTCGGCAAGAAAGTGGAGTTAGACCTGGAGTAGATCAGCCATGTTCTGATTAAATGACAGGGCAATCTTGAGGGGCCGAATAGCCTACTCTTGTTCCTATGTATTAATTTCACATGTTGTGCTTTTGAAAAAGTTACTGGTTATTTTCCCGGAAGTTGTGCTGTGTAATGCTGCATTCGGTTGAGCAGAGGATTTGAGTTAACGCTGGGTGGGGCATGGGGGCTGTATTCACAGTAAATCTGGGTCTGTAACACGACCCACATCTGGAACAGACGTTGCAGAGAGGGGAAGCCTGGAAGCAGTGATTGGGGGTGAGTGTCACTTCCTGACCAAGCTTGGATTTCAAAAGTACATTGCCAAAACTGCACCCAACCATCGGAGTGGCCTTGATCTGCCCCTGTGTAGCAGGTCCGAAGGGCTGAAAGGAACATCAGAACATAGGGCTGAGGGACACGAGTGGGCCATTCGGCCCGTTGACACTACTCCACCAGTAAATAAAGTCGTGGCTCATCTCATAGTGGTCCCAGCTGCACTTTTCTCTCCATGAAATATCGTGCCTTCGGCCCATCAAAATGTAGGGAGTTCTCTGATAACGCTTGTGTATTAAGTATGATTTGACTGCAATGCGATTCGTGAACCGTTTTCTACAAACTGAACTATCATCCCTGCTTCCAATCTGTCACACCCTGTCAGAGTTTTATATATCTCACTGATCTCCACACATTTTCCTAAAGCCCATGGAATACGGGCACAGTCACCCCAAACCCTGCTCCCACAACTAATCTGTCATCCCAGAGATCAGTGTGGTCGTCCTTCACTGCACTCCCCCAATGTCAGATTGGTTCTTTATTAGGTAAGGGATCCAAAACTGCACAATGTTCGAGATTGAGTCCCACCAAGGCCCTGTACAGTTGCAATAAATGACCCTTACTCCTGTATTCTAAATCCGCCTGAAATGAAGGTGAATAAACCATTTATCTTCCTATCTGCTTTCAGCTCCTGCAGTATTGCTTTCAGTAACTGGTGTACAGGGAGATCCAGATTCTTTTCAATGTTACAGCTCCCTACTTGCTGGGTCTATTACACTGCATACAGCATGCCAATGCCATTCCCAGCATTGACGTCCGTGTTCAGAACTCACTGCCCTACATGGACTCGGAAGGCTGCGCAGAAATAAACAAAAATGCAGTTTAAGTTCATTTCTAGATCAACATTTTTCAACCAATCCCCTTCCAAATGATAGGCTGCCATTCAATTGATCAAAGTACACAACATCACATCTCCCCCCATTGCTCTCCATCTGCCAGGTATTTGCCCAGTCACTCCACTTGTCTCAATCACCTTGGAGCCTTTTTTACATCCTCCTCACCCACTCACAATCCAACATCGTTTAATGCCATCATCAGACTTGGGAATATTGCAATTGAGCCCCTCAACCAAATATATCATGTGTATTAGGAATAGCTAGATGCCAAATCTCGATACTTGTTATATCCTCCATGCCTTCCATTCAAAAAACATGGTTTTGTTCCTACTCACTGTTTCCTGCCAGCTCTCCCATTCATAAACCTCTGTTGACTTTGCCTATGCCCATTAATTTCAGTCCAATACTTTCTCTAAAACTTTGTAGTTGCTAATTTCATTCTATTCCTTTTTTCTCACCAGACTAAAGTTTCCTTGCATGGCGAGGAAATTTTATTTTTGTTTTTTTTTTCTTCTGTGAAGGCATAGCTGAAGTACTTGCTCGATAGTTCTGCTATTTCCCGGTCCTCAATTATCTAGTATCAGACTGTAAGAAAGTTGCACCTTTTACTTTTAATTTTGCCATTGACGTATTTTTAGAAGATATTACAAGTTCACTCATATACACTTTGATAAGATATTCTTCAGAAACCCATCAATTCCTATCTTAAGCTACTGAATGAGTGACCTTCCACAGCCATACAATCACAGAAGCACAGACCTCTGTACAATCAGAAATACAGCACGGTCTACATTAGCCCCACTTTCCAACATAAAACCCGTCGCTATGAATCTTTTGAGGTTACCATGACAATTCCCCTCTCATGAAATGCATCCCAGACCCCAACACACTTTTGGTGAAAAACAGTCCTCAAATCCTCACTAAGCCTCAAACCCTTCACTTTAAAAGTGTGTCCCTTTGATTAAAAGGACCAGCTGCTGTCTATCCACCCCGTCCATGTCCCTCGTAATCTTATCCTCCTGATTCACGTCTCCCTTAGCCTTCTCTACTCCAAACTAAACACCCCGAGCTTATCCAGCCTTTCTCCATAGCTGATATTCTCCATCCAAGGGAACATCCTGGTGAATCTCCTCTGCACCCCCTCCAGTGCAATCACATCCTTCCTGTAATGCAGCTCCCAGAACTACACACAGTATTCCATCTTAGCTAACAAAAGTTCCGCATGGCACTTATAATCTATGCTTCGATGTGTGCAGGCTGTGTTTACGCTCCCGCACGCTTTCTCAAATTGTGTGTTAGGAATGTGTGAAGAAGCACCCTCTGAGCTTCCGAGTGTGCTGCCATTCATTGAGTCCTCCCCTGCCTGGTTCCTTCTTCCAATGTGCATGACCTCATGTTTATCAGGGTTACATTCCACCCGCCATTGATGTGACCATCTGACCATTCCACCTGTATCTTCCTATAACATAAGGCCTTCCTCCTCACTGCCAACTACCCGGCCAATCTTTCTATCAAACACAAACTTACTTATGACACCCCGGCCCCCCTTCCCCCACCACCCCTCGTCCATATTCACACCTGCATCCTTTATGATAAGGTTTAAAATCAGGAAACATCAGCTTATAGTCCAACAGGTTTATTTGGAGGCACGAGCTTACGAAGCGCTGCGTCTTCACCAGGTGGTTGTGCGCTTTGATGAAGCGCTTCGAAAGCTGGTACCACCGAATAAACCTTTTGGAGTATAACCTGGTGTTATGCAATTTTTAGCTTTGTCCACCCCAGTCAAACACGAATACATCCGAATCACAAATATTAAGAGACACAACACTGATCCCCGTGGTACACCATTGGACACTAGCCTCCAATCGCACAAACAACCTTCTACCACCACCGTCTGTCTCCTACCACTAAGTTGATTTGGTTGCAACTTGGCAAGTCACCAATGAGTCCTACCTGTTCCCTGGTTATTCTATTCCACTGGACACACTTGGAGAATATCTGGAGATTCTCACTAATCTTGCCAGCCAGTAGGTTTCCATGCCCCTGTGTTAGTTAGTCCCCTCCAGGTGAAGAAGTTTCTCCTTATTGCAGTCTTAACTGGCCTGTCCCAGATCCTGCCATTATTTGCCTTGACTGTGGAATAGACATCGAGGGAAGCGTTCTGTTAATTTCCAACTTGTCAGATGTTTTGTTAATTTTCTAAATTTCACTGTGACCCACCTCTCATTTTTGAATCTCGCGAGAAGACAGGCCGAGTTTCCTCATCAGGCAATCTCACCATCTGACGGATTAATCTGGAGAATGTCCATTGCACTTTCTCTGTGGTCAGTGTATTCTTTCTGAGATTCGGTCACCAAAACCGCACACAATACTCCAGATACAGTCCCATCAACACGCTGTGAAACTGCTTCAACATGACTTTACATCAATGTTCTGACTCTCTTATGTGAAGGCGAAACAAACTTTAACTTTCCACTTACATATATTCCAAATACCCTTCACATTCATTGCATTTACGAACTCACTGAGATCTTATCGAAACCCTTCCGAAAATCCAATATATGCCACTTCTACTGGTTCCACATTATTTATGCTGTCAGGAACAACTTCGAACAATTCCGAAGTTTATCAAGTATGATTTATCTATCAGAAATGCATGCTGATTCTCTCCATTGTTGCTGTTAATTTCTAAATAGCAAAAATATCATCCTGTGTAATAGATTCCAACAGTTTCCCTACAAATGTCAAGTTAACTGTCAGTTCTCCACACTATGTCTTTTTCCATTTATCTGTTTGGATCCCTTCCATTCATCTATAGTGCTTGATTCACGTTTATCCACAATAGTTTCCGGTCTCTGCATAATGTACAGGAAAATAAAACACAGTCATCGACAGTGCAATTAATACTACTATTGGTGATTTATTTCCGACATTTTGATAGGAAGTACATCTGTTTCGTCAGACTTAGCAATGCTCAATCCAGCTCCATGTTCAAGTCCTACCTTGTTACTGATATGAATTGACTCTATGTCTTTAGCTGCAGGAGTCCGATATGATCACTTGGTATTACTGGGTGATTTTCGGAATCGTCCTCCATGAAGACAGATGCAAAGTAACTGGTTGTTTTCTTGGTCATTTCCCTGTTCTCCACAATGACCTCTCCTCTCCCGATTACAAATTTCCACATTTGACCTTGCTTTTATTTTGTTTCCTTTGAAATATAGATCGTAGACTGATGCAGTCTTTGTGTTCCTGTTTGTTAGCATGCACGTTCTCTTTTTGATTTCCGTTTCAGTTTCATGGCCTTCCTTTTTTGTATAGTTAATTTCTGAGAATTCTCAGGTTTCCACAATAGCTGGAATTCTTCTGAAGTCACTTCCTACGATGAACATATTTTCTAATTTGTTATGTAAACCATCATTGAGTCACTTTCTCACTCTTTGGTGTTTGTACCTGAAATCAATAGACGTATGTTTCAGACTTTGCAGTATTTCTAAAAACTCCTGGTCCTGACCAGTTATATTCAGGAATACCGCAGGAGGATAGAGAAGAAATTGCAGGAGCACTGCTTGTTTCTTTTCTATCATCGCTGGCCAACACGTGAAGTCCTGGACGACTGGAGCGTAGCGAATGCTGAGCCCATGTTCAAGAAATGCTACAAATATAAACCTGGGAACTAAAGACCAGTAATCCATAAATATAGTGGGTAGGTTACTTTAGAAGATTTGGAGAGATTGGATATACATGCATTTGGAAAGACAAGGTGTGGTTCGGAGTAAGATTAGAAATGTGCTGGAAAAGCAGAGCAGGTCAGGCAGCATCCGAGGAACTGGAAAATTGATGTTTCGGGCAGTAAATTCAGCACAGGAGCTTGTGCAAGGCATTTCATGACTCACAATTTTGTTGGACTTCTTTGCTAAAGTGATCAGCAACGTTGAGGAGTTCCGGGTGGTATACGTAGTCTAGATGGATTCCAGTAAGGCCTTCAATAAGGTTCCACTTGGTACGCCGCTCTGGAAGGTTAGATCGCATGGAATTGAAGGGGAGGTGGTAAATTAGGTACAAAATTGCCTTGATGGTAGGATGCAGAGATTAATACTGGAAACATGCTGGTCAGACTGGAGGCCTGTGAATAGTGGAATGCCTCAGGGGTTGGTGCTGAGACCACTACATACTACTATATCTATGATTTACATGAAAATGTACAGGCCTGATTTATAAGTTTGAAGATGGCACTAAAACAGGCGGCATCATTGAGAGTGAGGAGGAGTATCAGAAATTTCAGAAATTACAGCAGTATTTTGATCAGCTGGGGGAGTAGGCTGAGAATGGCAAATGGATTTTATTATAGATCAATATAAGTACTTCATTTTAGAAAGTCAAATCAAGTTTGGAGTTTCATGGTGAATGTTGGGTCCTAAGGACTGTAGTGGAATAGAGGGACCTGGGAATTCAGGTGCATGGTTCTCTGAAAGTTGATTCAGAGGTAGACAGGGTAGTGAAGAAAGTTTTAGCATCTTGACCTTCATCAGCGTATATCACTGAGTATCGAAATTAGGGAGTTATGTTGCAGTTATACAGGATGGTGGTGAGGCCACATTGGTAGTGTTATGTTCAGTTTTGTTTGCTTTGTTATAGGAATGATGTTATTAAACTGGAAAGCGTGCATAAAAAAAATTACAAGGATGTTGCCAAGGTCTCAATGGTCTGAGTTATAGAAAGAGGTTGTACAAGCTAGGAATTTTTTTTTACTTTTGTCTGCATGAGACTGAGGGAGGATCATATTGAAGTTTATAAGATCATGTCAGGCACGGATAGAGTGAATGCACCCAGTCTTTTTTCCCAGGGTTGAGCAATCACAGACCAGAGGTCACCAGAAACATTCAGGGGGACAGAATAAAAGGGAACCTGAGGAACATTTTTTTAACACAGGGGCTGGTATACACATGGAATGAGAAGTGGTTGAAGCGGATACATTAACAACATTTAAAAGGCTTTTGAACAAATACATGGATAGTAAAGGATTAGAAAGATACGGGGCAATGGCAGAGAAATGGGGTTAGCGTGGATGGGCATTTTGGTAGGAATGGACCAGTTTGGGCTAATAGGCCTGTCTCCGTGCTATTGGACTCTATGACTCTAACAACCATTGCTTGTCTCCCACTGAATGCTATATTGTACTTTCCAAATTCACTGACAATATCTTGACACTTTAACCTCCAGTCTTCCATGGTGTTTGACTAAAATATTTAAGCATTCTATATTGTATGCTGACACCTTGTAAAATGCACCTTATAAATGCCATTATTCCTTAAAAGCTGCTTCAAATCAAGGTTAATAATTCGTCCTTCTGACCACACAACCTCAAATCCGAAATAACCTGCTCTCTACTTTGCTTCACAACATACTCTTCAACTCACCTCATCTACACTTACGAAACTTATTTTTCACAGCTTCAGCAGTCACTTAGTTAACGCAGTTTAGATACAACTTGAGACCATTCAATAAGACTTCGGTATCCACAATTCTTGCCTACCTAATTTCCAGAGCATATAATGCTCAGATTTTCGGCTACTGTTTTGGTTTCGATATATAACACACTAATATTTGCTTTTCCTTCCTACCTGTAAACTCTACCTAAACTGATTCTGTGGAACCTTAGGGACAGGTCTGTGTTGTTATTAGTGATAGACCTGGTCAAGACATTCAGGGAGGCTCACCCCGACGCTGAGATAATCAGAAGAAATGTCCCACAATACTGGGCAAGCAAAAATATCCTCCTCGCTCTGTTAGGATAAGAGTTACAATATACTCTCTGCTCCCTCACACTCACTGTATATCTGTTATAGCACCTAACCCCGAACAAGGTTCACGCTTTGTCTCCAAATAAGGCTCAGGCACTACCACTCTCACTATTGAATTCAGCAACTAATAATACTATACGGATTCAAAACTGTCGACTGACTCATTTCAGACACCTCATAACTCACCCCCACACCCCCACCTACACCAGCAGGGCCACCCATTCCCACTCTCCCTCCATCCCTTTCTCCCATTCCAGGAGAAACAGCCTGGAATAGGATAGAAAGGTCCAAGCCGGGTAGTGGAGTGCCCGATATCCGTTCTTTCACTCCCCTCCCCCCGCCATGTGGGAGGACTCTTAAAGAGCTGAAGAGGACCAGGACGCCTCGTGTGGAGAATCTAAAACAGCCACGTCCTACTGACCAGTTACGGAGCAATGTTCAGTGAAAGACAATTCTCAGTTTCACCCCACTGGCAGTTCCAACAACAGTCCTTTCACTTGCAAAAAAAAAGATAACTCACTGCACAGAGACGCAGACACGGAAATACACAGACGAGGACACACAATGCTTACAAGGAGATAGGTATACATACACGTATAAATACACAAATACATATACAGTCACATACAAATCTACATAAATACAGATAGAAACACAGGCTGAAACACAGACAGACAGATGTAGACACGCAAACACACAGATAACAAGCACATGGACACACGCAGGTAAATACACACATACAGACACACACAAGCAGAGGCACAGACACACACACAGACACACACACAAACACTTACTCACATACAGATACACAGAGGCACAGACACTCGTGTCATTCAGACACAAATCGATATGTTTTTGATTTGTAAGGGGATCAAAGATTCTAGAGAAAAGGCAGAAGAATGAGGTCGAGGTACGTACAAGAAATTATTGAACGGGATTTCGGACTCGATAGGCTGAATGGTCTCAATCTGCTCATTTCCTTAATGCTCCTGCAGTATTATGCTATCAGGCATTCTCTTCTTGAGACAGCAGCAGGGAATGGGTGTGATTGATATTTGATTGGAAAGGGACAGTGGGAATGTGGGATAGGTTTGGAGTCCGAAATGGTTTATCTTTATTCCTAATTATTCTGTCCTTATGTCTGAAAAGAGGTGATGATTTGATGTTCAGCTAACACAGTTTTAAAATAACACTTGTCCCACAATGAAATAAGGACGTCCCTTTCAGTTTAGTGTTGTGCTACCTGTGGTGTCCTCATCCTCAGGGAGCAGTGAAGACTCGGATTTTGAAGGTATTCAAGGCTCAGATCTTTACTGGACGGAAGAGTCAGTGTTTATTGGGATCAGACAGGAAATGGATGGTCAGGCACACTCGGATCAGCCATGAGCATTCTGAATGGTGCAGCCGAATGGGCAACTTCTGCCCCTACCCCATGTGTTCCCTCAATCCACCCGTCGAGGCGGTTACAGAGATATACTGCTGTGCCTACCCCGTGTGTTGTTCCATCAGTCCACCCCTTGACGCCGTTACAGGGTTGGGGACCACCCCATTCAGTCAGACAGGATTGTTACAATGAGACAGGAGGAGACCAATCCGCCCCTCTAAGGATTTACACAGGAATATAGAATGAAGTAATTCAGCTCATTCCGTACACTACACAGTCTAGGAGAAGGCCATTCAACCCACCTGAGCCGCTACAAAGGAACAGGGAAGCTGTCGCTAACAGGAAATCGAGAGTAGAGATAAATGTTTATTTTCAGGCTGCAAAGCTGTAACTGATGGAGAGCCTCAGAGATCACTGTCGGGTCATCAATGATCAACAATATGTATCAAAGATCTGGAGGAAAGGAAGAAATGTCTTGGAGCTCAATTAGCTCATACACCAAGACAGTCATTCAATGTGTCGTCAAATGGAGGTAGTGAGTATGCAATGTCATTCTGGCAGGGAACGTTAGTGAGCAAACCTTCAGCAAAAATAACATAAGGAAAGTTGTCTATTTTGGCATGAAGGATGTAACAATGATAAACAGTTTAAACGGAGACAGATTGCAGAACTCTGTGATTCAGGCGGTTTCCATGTTCTTGGGACATGACTCATATGAAGTCAGATGCAGCAAGTGATTTGGAAGGTAAGTGGAATGATGCTGTTTTTGTCAAAAGGTTTAATTGCAGGAATGTTTTACTGCATCTGTACTGAGCGTTGCAGAGACCATACCTGATGCACTGTGTGCAGGATTGATCCACTAAACTAACATAAAAAGATATAATTATTTTCGAAGATTTTCAAATTCCTGGAATTTACTCATTCCTGGAATGCAGGTCTTTTGTTCTGGGGGATTAGCTGTTTTGAACTTAGCTGCGAAATAATATTGAACCAGCCATGACTTTCTGAGAAGTGTATCAGCTGGATGCATATTATCTCCTGTCAGGGAGACTAAAGCTAGAGAAAAAACTTTATGGAAATGATGCATTGACATTAACACACATAGTATGAAGACATCTACCAATATTTACAAATTACACAGACACATATAAGCATGTCATCAAATTATAAAGTGGGGACTTTTTTTGAGATTGGAAGGAATTGTGTACAAGAGCAATGACGCACCTGCAAACAATCCATAATCAGGTTTTCCAGAGAATGTTCCAGGAGATCGCACATCGTCCAGTTTGTTGTTCAGTTGTCAAAATTGTATGTTGCAACACAGAGATGGAGAAAAATGTTCCCTGTCTGAGAAGCAGCAGCCGATTAATCCCTCTCTCTTACTTTGTTCCGCCAGATATCAAAGTGTGAGACCGTAAAATCCTCGCGTCATCTTTACCACTTCTGAAGGATTCCTGGTGAGGATTCATTGGAATCTCTCCACTGCCTGAAACGAACGGAATTCAGCCAAGTCCCACTGTTCAAGAAAGAAATCTCACTACCTGTAGCTTGTGTGAACAGAATAACTTCAAAGAAAGAATAATATTTGGGCGACTCTATCATTTTACCATTTGTTTTGAGTTCAAATTTCTGTGTCTCACATTTTTCTAGAAAATGGCCTGGTCTGAGACCTAAATCATTGGCCACAGCACTCAACTGGCTGCATTTAAGATGGGTATAAACAGTGGAGGAGTGGGACTGGAAAAGGACAGAGTGACCCTCCAATATTTGTTGGAACACCAATGAGGAATTCTCAAAGGGCTGTTCAAGTGGAAATTCCCTTCCCCAGAGGACTTTGGTGCCTGGATGTTTGCATTTATTCAAATTTGTTTTTGATATGTAGTAAAATGGTATACAGACAGAAACGTGCTGCTGTGACCAAAAGCACATGGAGCGGTGACAAAAGTATCTAATAGCCCACTCCTGCTGCTCAGTCCTGTGTTGCCATGTTCTATTCAACCCCCCCACAGCTCCTGCAAGGAACAGATGGAGGCTACTTGCTCCAAATACCTGGTCAGCAGTAACACAGGATCTCATCAGTCCCTCAAGACTGTCACACATGGTTTGGTGTCCGTTGGAAAATATTAGTTGGTTCGAAAGACGCGTCTGATCTCTTTACAGAGTGTTTCCTCTCTGCAACTTGTGGTTCATTTGTTGATGATATTATAGACCCAGGTTTATCGTGATTACAGACCCCATACCTCAACCAAAGATGACTCACAAAATACGTTACTCTGATTGCATCGTTCAATAAAAGAAAATTCAGGAAACTTACAGCCATTAACTTTGCAATTACTGAATATGAGGCCAAAATGAACATGATCAGGTAATTCGGATGATCAAGCCACTGCATAACATCATGGCTGATCTACTGTTGACAGTAACTCCTCTTTAATGTCCAATTCTTCACCCCTTAGCTCTTTGACAGGTCAAAAATCCATCTACCTCCTCTTTACATGATTTCAGTGATATAGCTCCCCTAGCTCTCTAGCCCAGATAATTCCTGACAGTGATTACCTTCTGTGAGAGGAAAGCACTCCCTACACATACACTGTCATCTATTGATATGAACAAGAGGCGAATACGGGCTGAGGAAAGAACGAATGGCTTTGATACCAAAGCAGTATTTGACTGAGGATGGCATCGGGACCACCTACTTATTTGAGCTAAATAAGGTGTAACCTTCCCACTGGACGAGGTCTTTCAGAACACAAATAATGAGGTTTGAGGTGAGTCGCCAACAATCCAACAATGTTCACAACATTTTGTCCCACATCAGCTCCTGAACCATTCTGTGTCCATGTGCAGCAAGACCAGGACAGCATTCCGGTTTGTGCTTATAAAGAGTCGGTAACATTTATGTAACAGCACGGCCAGACACTGCGCATTTCCACAGTTAAAAGAGGAGGTCAGCATCTTAAGCTGGTTGCACACGGGTATGAACTAGCATTCAGGAACAGGAAGACTGACGCACATTCAATACTCCTGCCTGTTACACAGGCAGAAGGGTGGTCTGTTCAGTGCATCGAGATGTTAAACAGGAGCAAGCAGAACCCAATCAGACCCTTAAACATGTTCCATGAGACCAGGCGGAGGCTATGCATCCCCACGAGACAGTTATGCAGGAATAAGAGGGGATCATTGATATTCTAACATGACAAACCAATGAAACCGAGACTGCACTGATACAGGACTCCATGATGTAAATCATGGTTCCATTGTTTGTAGAATGTGTGCTACTTTAACATAGTTTGCTGGCAATGAGGAGGGAAGCCAAATGATTTGTGCCAAGTCTCAAGGAGGCATTTTCCATCGCCGAGAAGACACACCCATGTTCTTCATGGAGGTCAGAATCTGGTGGGAATAGTTAACTGTTTTCGCATGAAGGTATTGTGGCTGCTGTAGGGATTGAGGTTAACGTGACTTTCAGTGCAGGACCATACAACAAATGCACTGTATTAATTTGGGGAGAGTCTCTCTCATGCGACATGAGGATTGGGTGTGGAGTGAGGGGAATACTCTCAATATTCTCAGAGGCTCTTAAACTATCGACAATCATGCAACCCGAGTCAAAAAGAAGCCATGGAAGTATTCACCGTATCAGTGTCTATTTAGAACATTGTGAGTGACTGTCCCTCCCCCTCAAGTTTCAATGCAATCGCCTCTCATTGTCTCACAACGCCAGAGATTAATCTTCACTCTCTCCTCATGGTACCATAATCCCAGGGATTAGTCTGTTGAAACTCCATTGCACTCTCTCCGTGGCAAGGCGATCATTCCTTATAAAGGAGAGAAAAACTGTCCACAATATCTGAAATACTGCCTCAACAACACTCTCAGCGATGATCACAATAACTCTTTTTCCTCTTAGACATCTCCACTTCGAAACTGTGGCGTAAAAATACTTTCATTCTCTCTCTACGATGCTGGAAAGAGTTAACGCTTTTCTAATGATTGTATTGTTGCTGCTGTCGGGATCATGACGTTCATTGCAGGATCACGCACCAATTGAACTGTATTAATGTTGGGAGAGTTCATTCAAAAGCCTGAACCTCTCTCTCTCTCTCTCTCTCTATCTCTCTCTCTCTTGCCACACACCCCCACCACCCCCACCTTCTCCTCTCTTTCTCTCTCTGTCTCAATTGAAATAGGGAGTGTGGGTGATTGGGTGGAACGTTATCAGAGGCTCTTAAACTATCGAGAATCATGTAATTTGAGTGGGAAAAAAACCATGGAACTTATCACCGTATCAGTGCCTGGTTAGAACATCATGAGTGATTGTTCATCCCCTTTAAGGTTCAATACAATCACATCTTATTCTCTCACTGAGCTTCACTGACTGCTCATGGCGCCATCATCCCCGGGGATTAGACTGGTGAAACTTGAGAGAAGCCTATCCACAGTATCCCAAAATACTGCCTCAACAACACTCTCAGGGATTGTCAAAAAACATATTTTCTCTCACTTAGACATCGCCATTTCTTTCCTGTGCCACAAAAAGCCATCCCTTATCTAGGCACTATGACTGACATGGATTTTTTACGTCCCTTACATCTGTACGTCAGCATCAATAAAGCCAGAACCAGAGATACCTATGGAGATGTGCATCACTCTCGGGGAGAATTTCAATGAGATTGAGTACACCTAAAATAGGGCATGATCACGTACCTGAATGGAAATGAGATGTAGCAATACAGAAAACAGGCAGAGAAAGGGAGCTATCTTTACCTTCATTCTTCTCTCACATTATGTATGCAGCCCTGATCAGGGCAGCATGTTATGCAGATCTTGAACTGAGTGGCTGGTTCAGCTGTTCCACAGGACAGTAAAGAGTAAAACGCACAGCAGTGGGTTTGTAGTGGTACAACACAGGATACATCTTCCTGTTTAATTAAAACCAGCATCAAAGAAAAGATTTATCCCATCTGTGATAATTCTAGAGTCCAAATCTATGTAAAGTAAAAATGAACAACTTTATTTCTTAAAATATAACAGGGAATAATAAACCAACGACCATTTACAACTTCTTCCTCTAACCTGTCTTTTACCTTCCCCCTCCACAATACTGGTCCGATAAGACTCCTCATTAAGATTTACAAAACAAAACTTCTTATCACAAAACCAGGAGGCTTTCGGTTCTTCTGAATATTCCTGTCTTCTTTTCTTTTTGGGGACCCTGCTTCAGCAGTTACTAATCACTAAAGGTACCTTTGGAGAGCTATTTTTCAGGCAGTCTTTGCATGCTGGTAGCTTGGCAATTCTCCTCTCAACTATTCAATTTCCCATGGTCTTGTACCGCCAAACTATTGGATTGTATCATTGGCTGTTAAGATTATCAATATAATAAATTGAAACTTCATTGGAGGTGGGTATTTTGGGGTTTAATTTAAAATGTTTTGCTGAATTTGTTTCGAGATAATGAGCTAATCAGGTTGTTCGACCAAATGTTACATTATATCTATTTTTCAGAACGCTTGGTGCTGTCAGGTTGTTATTGTTGGCTTTTAATTCTCTCAAAGGTACAGTACACCCAGGTGTTCATCACAGAAGTCACACAGAAACCTGACCTGGTAATCATGACACACTGACTTCCCTAAAGCACTTGAGGCAAGCAGATTGGTTTTTATAACAAATGATAATGGTTGCTTTTAAACTCCCCAATTTCCTTCAAGAGGTATCAACAGACCATTATTCTGTGGCTCTAGATTATGAGTCAATGGCTTGAACACCATAAACTGTCTTCGCTTATGTGCAGAGAACAAGTTAAACATTCTCAAGAGCAATTATTTAGTGACGGACATGGTTATAAGGAACGTGAAACTGTTGCATCCGGATTGAACAAAGACACAAATGGTTTATTCAGATTTTGCACTGAGACTGAAGACGAGACTGGGATACTATGATCGTGGTATTGGACAGGATTAGTGAGTGGGGAGGACATGGGATTGTAAATCTGTGAAGGACAAAATGGATTATGGAGTTTGAGAAGAGTCTGGTTCCTTGTCGCATATCAGTGAATAATTTATAAATATTAGTTTGATAGTTATAACATATAAGGAAATGAATTTTTGTTTGGAACTGAAGATATTGACTTGCACTTTCCAAAATGTACATACCATAAGCAGAAATTCAGTTCAACCCGGTTTAGTAAACAAATATAATGACTTACCAGGAAGACCAACTATCGCGAGGATAGGATAGTAACTACCTTGGATAATCCAAACGACATCCTGAATCCGATATGCTAATGATTTCCAAAGCTGACAAAGTAATGAAAGACCCCCAGATAATCTCCTGCCCATTGTTGGACCATTCCAGTCTAATGTTCTCAGATTCTGATCCATTGTTGGCAACATTCCAATCCATGGTCCTCATATTATGGGCAATTATTGCACCGTTCCTGTCTAATGTTCTCAGATTCTGATCTCTCCTCCCCTCTCTCTCTCGAGCTGCTGATCCCTGTTAGTGCTGTCAGTGATGTTCCTACTCACACTATGGGATAGCACATTGAACAGAGCCCATTTACCTGTCAACGATTGAAACTCTCTACTGTGATAATTAGGATCCATGGAGATGGACATTAACCACAGTCACTGAACAAATAGCTCCATTTAAGCCCTTTGAGTTCAATAGTGATTTTATTAAAATTCAAAAGAGAGTTTAAAATTTACTCATTTAGCTTGGGATATGTCTGGGTGGCTGAGGGAAGGAATATTGGAGATGGTAGATTGATTGCGTGTAATCATTCAATCTGCCTTGGATATGGGAGTATTTTCAAAGAGTTGTCAGAACATAAACAAGTTTCTCCGTTTATAAATGGAAGCATAAATCTGTAACTACTGATCAGTGACTATAATGTCAGTAAAATATGGAGAGAACTTTTCTAGTCCATAATCTGACAGGCAAATGTGTCTACGACAACATGAGTTATCACAGACAAATGGCATGGATATGTTAACAGAGAATATGATGTGGCACACAATTCAGATGGTTAGTCGAGGATCAGAGAGGCAAGTGGGGGTCATGCTGTTAATGTTATCGATGTCAACCAACTGTGATTAAGTACCATTCACTGGTTTTCAATTTCAGTGTGATTATGATATTGGGGACATGGCTGCAGAGACTGGAGGGAGGGAACATAATATTTCTTAGTCATCAGTATTGGGACGTTACTCTTTATTAAGCATAAGAAGATCAAATTCCAGGGTACATCTCCAATGAGGAATGAGGAGAGCCAATATTAACCATACCAACAGAAGACATTGGAACAGAAATTTGGCCTTTCAGCCCATTGAGCCTGCTCCGCCATTCAATGATAGCTGTTAAGCTTCTCAAACCCATTCTTGCACTTTCTATCTGTAACCCTTCATCCCCCTTACAATCAAGAATATACCTGTCTTACTCTTAAATATACTCAATCACGTGGCCTCGACAGCCTTCTGAAGCAGTGAATTCCCGAGATTCACTACTCTCTGGCTAAAGAGGTTCGTCTTTATCTGTGCCTGAAAAGGTCTTCTCTTTACTCTGTCCCCTCGGGTCCTAGTCTCCCCTCCATTGGAAATATCTTCCCAAAATCCACCCTGTCCAGGTTATTCAATACTCTGTACGTTTCAATTAGACCTCCTAACATTCTTCTCAACTCTATCAAATGTAGACCCAGAGCCCTCAGATGTTCTTCATCCGTTAAACTTTTCGTTCGTGGGACCACTTTCGTGAATCACATCAGAAAATGGTCCAGATCCAGTACATCCTTCCTGAGATATGGGACCTAAAACTGTGCACAATAATCCAAATGTAGCCTGACCAAAATCTTATAGAGCCTCAGAAATACATCCCTGCATTTATATGCAAGCCTTCTTGAAATAAATGGAATCATTTTATTTGCCTTCCCAACTGCTGACAACCTGCAGGTTTACCTTTCAAAATCCTTGGACCAGATCCCCCCCCCCCCCCACCCCCACCCGAACCCACCCCCAAACCCCGCCGCCAAGTCTTCTGAACTTGCTCGCTATTTAGAAAATAGTCCATGCCTTTATTTTTCCTGGCAAGCTGCATGACCTCACACTTGCCCAAGTTATACTCCACCTGCCAATTCTTTCTTCACTCCCCTAACCTGTGCAAATCCTTCAGCAGGAGACAGTGAGAACCACAGATGCTGGAGATCAGAGTCAAAAAGTGTGGTGCTAGAAAAGCGCAGCCAGTCATGCGGACTCTGAGGAGCAGGATATTCGACGTTTCAGTCATAAAGCCTTTATCAGGAATGAAGTGGGTGGGCGGAAGGAGGTTGAAAGATGAATGGGAGGGAATGGGAGGAAGGTGGCTTGGAAGGCGATGGCTAAATGAAGGTGAGTGGTGAGAGTGAAAGGTGGAGTGGATAGTTGGGAAGGAAGATAGACGGGTAGGACAGTTCAACAGGCGGTGCTCAGTTGGAGGGTTAGATCTGGGATAAGGTGGAGGGAGGGGAGATGAGGAAACAGGTGACATTGCGCTGGATACCGTGAGGTTGAAGGGTGCCAAGGTGGAAGACGATGCGCTCTTCCTCCAGACGTCTGTGGCTAGGATGTGGCAGTGGAGGAGGCCAAGAACTTACATGTCCTTGGAGGAGTGGTAGGGGGAGGAGAAGTATTCAACCACAGGGAAGTGGGGTTGTTGGAGGTGTGACGGAGAGTGTTCCCTGAACGGTTCTGCAAGTTGACGTCCTGTCTCCCCAGTGTAGAGGAGACTAGGAGCAATGGACAGAGTAGATGAGGTGTTTGGATGCACAGGATCTTCTCTGCCTGATGTGGAAGGATCCTTTGGGGCCTTGGATGGAGGTGAGGAGGAAGTTGTTGGCACGGGTTTCATACTTCTTGCAATGGCAAGGGAAGGTGCCGGGAGTGGAAGGTGGCTTATTGGGGTGTGGGAGGGGGGACGCGTGAACCTCACGAGGGAGGCGTGAAGGGAATGGTCTCTGCAGAATGCTGATAGGGGTGAGCAGGGAAGGATATCTCTGGTCGTGTGGTCGGACTGTTGGTGGCAGAAATGGCCGAGGATGATGCGTTGTTTCCTGAGGTTGATTGCCTAGAAGGCGACCATCACAGGGGTGCTAGAGGGTGTTACTGCACCCTCCTGCAGCCGAACCACCTCTTCAATGCTACCTATCCCTCTATTCCATCTTTGCACTGTTTGAAAACTTAGCTAGAATGCCCTCAGTTCCTTCATGTAGACCATTAATGCTCAAAGCAAATTGTTGTGGTCCCAACACTGAGTCATGAGGAATACCGAGCTGAAAGTATGTTGCTGGAAAAGCGCAGCAGGTCAGGCAGCATCCAAGGAACATAAGAATCGACGTTTCGGGCATAAGCCCTTCTTCAGGAATGCCCGAAACGTCGATTCTCCTGTTCCTTGGATGCTGTCTGACCTGCTGCGCTTTTCCAACAACACATTTTCAGCTCTGACCTCCAGCATCTGCCGCCCTCACTTTCTCTCTTGAGGAATATCACTTGTCACTGAATGCCATCTTGAGAAGGCCACTTTTATTCCCATTCTCTTTTTTCTGTCAGACAGCCATGCATTTATCCAAGCTAGCACCTTGCCTGTAACGCCAGGGGCCCTAATCTTTCTCAATAGCCTCCTGCGTGGCACCTTATCAAAAGAATTGAGAGAAACAGGTGGATAACATCTACTGGGTTTCCTTGGTGAAATCTGCTCGTTACTCCCTCAAAGTATTCCAGCAGGTTTGTCAGGCCTGGCCTCCCATTGATGAAACAATGCTGACTTTGCACTATTTTACTAAATACTTCCAAGTATTCAGAAATCCCATCCTTCACGATGGATTCCAGGATGTTATCCACAACCAAGGTTAGGCTAATCAGTCTGTAATTTTCCATCTTCTGCCTAACTTCCTTATTAAATGGAGTATCACGATAGCAATTTTCCAGCCTTTTCTGATTTTAGTCTTTCCTGAAATATTACCACTTTCGCTTTCACTACCTCTTCAGCTATCTCCCATACAATGCTGGGGTGTAGGCTATATGGTTCAGGTGATTATTCCAAATTCAGGCCATTCAGTTTTCTAGCATCTTCTTCTTGAGAATGAACATCATACTCAGCTCTGCCCTCTCACTATCTTCAATTTTTGAGAAATTACTCGTGTTTTCCACCATGAACATTGATGCAAAGTTCCTCATTCATTTCTTTGTTTTCCACTACTGTCTCCCCAGTGGTCATTTTCCAGTGGTTCATATTCACTTTTGCCTCTCTTTGGCACATTATATATCTGAAGAACCTCTTACAGTCTCCTTTCCATTACTGAGTAGCTTACCTCCATATTTAATCTTCACTGTCATTTTTTTTCCCTCTGTTAGTCTTTGTAAGTTTCCACTTCTCTAGTTTCCCACTGCCCCTCAACACATTATATGCTTGCTCTTTTGCTTGTATGCAATCCCTGACTTCCCTCGTCATCCCTGGCTGCCTCATCCTCCCTGTACCATGCCTCTATTCCTCGGCAAGAATATCTGCTGTGCTCTTCCATCACCACTGATCCAGAATCTGGTTTCCAGCATCTGCAGTCATTGTTTTTACCAAGAATATCTGCTGTGTCTCCTGAATTAATCTTGGAATCTGCTGCTATTGCTGTTCCCCTGTCTTTCATGCTTGACCCTTCTCCCAGTCAATCCTACCCAGCTTCTCCCTTATGCCTCTGTAGTTGCCTTTATTCAGCTGAAATACTGTTACCTCTGATTCTATTTTCTCTCTCTCAAATTGCAGAATAAATTCAACAATGTTCTGACCATTGCTTCAGAAGTTTACCTTCACCCTAATTTCCCTTACGAATTCTACGTCATTAAATCCAATATCATCTGATCCCGAGTGGTCTCCACCAGAGGTTGCTCCAAAACGCCATCTCATAAACATTCCTAAAATTCCTTTTCTTGCGAACCACTACAAATCTGATGTTCCCAGTTCCCCAGCATACTGAAGTCACCCATGATTACTGTACGTTGCCTTTCCTACACATCTTTTCTATCTCCTGGTCTATGTTGTGCCCCAGTTCCTGACTACTCTGTGGAGCCCTATACAAGACTTCAACTGTGATTGTCTTACCTTTGTGGTTCTTCAATTCTACCCACGCAGATGCTACACCATCTGACCTTACTTCATTTCTTACTATTGATTTAATTTCATTTCTTACTAATAATGCAAAACCACTTACTCTGCCCACCTGGCTATCTTTTCGATAGGATAAATATCCATAAATATTCAGATCCCCTTGCAGCCACATCTCCATGATGCCCATCGCTTCATACATGCTGATTTAATTCTGCAGCACAAGCTCATTTACCTTATTCCTTATACAGCATGCATTCAGTTGTAACCCCTTCAGTCCTGCATTAACCGTCCCACTTCTCATTGTCATTCATTTGTCCAGTGTGCTTGAAGTTTGATATGTTAAACATTTCCAGATGCTCTACTCTATTTGTGTCTGTGCTGGAGATTTTAATAACCTCTCCTGAGTTCTGTACTCTTACCTCCTGTTTTAATTCGGCTTTTCTAATTAAGCCCTATAACTCCACCCCCACCACACACACACACACACACACACAGACGCACACACACAGACACACACAAATCACACACACACAGACACACACAGAGAGATACACATACACACAGAGACACACATACACAGACACACACACACAGACACACACACACATACACATACAAAGAGACACACACACACAGGCACACACACAGACACACACATACACACACAGACACAGATACGTACACAGACACACACACATACACACACACAGACATACAGACACACACACACATACACACACACAGACACACACAAACAGACACACACACACAGACACACACAGACACACACACAGACGCACACACAGACACACACACAGACGCACACACACAGGCACACACACACATAGACACACACACGTACACACACAGACACACATAAATCACACACACACAGACGGACACACACAGATACACACACAGGCACACACAAACATACACACACACAGATACACACACAGGCACACACACACAGACACTCACACATACACACACAGACACACACACATACACAGGCACACACACATACACACAGACATACAGACACACAGACACACACACAGACACACACACACATATACACACACACACACGCACGCACACACAGACGCACAAACACACAGACACACAGACAGACACACACACACAGACGCACACACACACACATACACACAGACACACACACAGACACACACAAATCACACACACAGAGACACACACACACAGATACACATACACACACAGACACACACATACACAGACACACATATACACAGACACACACACAGACACACATACACATACACACACACATACACACAGACACACAGCCACAGACACACACACAAAGATACACATAAACACACACAGAAACACACACATACACAGACACACACACATACACACACAGACATACAGACACACACACATACACACACAGACACACACACAGACACACAAACATACACAGACACACACATACACAGACACACAAACACACAGACACACACACATACATACACAGACACACAGACACACACACAGACACACACACAGACACACACATACACACACAGACATACAGACACACACACATACACACACACACATACACATACACACATACACATGCAGACACACACACATACACAGACACACACACATACACAGACGCACACACATATACACACGCACACACACACGCACACACACAGACACACACAGACGCACAAACACACAGACACACAGACAGACACACACACAGACGCACACACACACATACACACAGACACACACACAGACACACACAAATCACACACACACACAGACACACACACACAGATACACATACACACACAGAAACACACATACACAGACACACACATACACACACAGACACACACACAAAGATACACATACACACACACAGAAACACACACATACACAGACACACACACATACACACACACAGACATACAGACACACACACATACACACACACAGACACACACACAGAAACACAAACATACACAGACAAACACACATACACAGACACACAAACACACAGACACACACACACAAACACACACACATACACACACATACACACACATACACACAGACACACACACAGACACACACATACACAGTCACACACACATACACACACACAGACATACAGACACACACACGTACACACACACACACATACACACATACACATACAGACACACACACATACACAGACACATACACATACACAGACACACACACACTCAGACACACACACACAGACACACACACATGCACACACATACACACACACAAAGACACACACACAGACACACAGACACACACAGATACACATACACACACACAAACACACACACATACACAGACACACACTCAGACACATATAGACACACAGGCACACACACACACACATACACACACACAGACGCACACACAGAGACACACACACAGACACACACACACAGACTCACACACACACAGACACACACACACATACACACAGACACACACGCACAGACACACAAATCACACA